>NC_051186.1:6856453-8283610 GCF_013339695.2 Rhipicephalus sanguineus
CGCGAAAAAACGTAAGACTAGACGAAGAAGGCTACATCACAAGTGCATACTAACAACTGAACTTTTATTAGAAAGACGAAAATATATAGGCAGCCCAAACCACATGTTCACCATGAACACAACCGAAAGCCTTAGATGTGCGCATCCAGGTATGTTATCTCTGCCTTAGTTAACGCAAGGGAAGGCTTTGCCACACAGTCATCTCCAGCTTTCAAAATGAAAAAAGCCTCAACTAGCTCACGTGCCGTCTTTTCGCGCTATTTGCATTCATCAGGAATTACCAACTCGCCCAACAATCAATCCTTCTAAGTCATACGTAGACAGTACACTCGGTTGGGTTTCGGTTCCGGTGTTGCGCTTTTTTGCTTATTTAAAATTATTCTCTAATTTGCCGAGTATTTCTGCTGTCGGGCCCGTAACGGGAGCGTCTCAGGAACATAAAAGCACCATTACTTTGACATGGCCAAAAAATCGCCGGAGTTGGCCTTTAAATAGTCGCTCCCCGATTCTGCCCATCATACGCACCTCAATTCGGCCTCATGAATGCATATAAGTCCCTGCTTCTTAGGTGCTACCTGCATGCATGCATGCACGTACACACACACACACACACACACCACACACCACACACACACACACACACACACACACACACACACACACACACACACACACACACACACACACACACACACACACACACACCACACACACACACACACACACACACACACACACACACACACACACACACACACACACACACACACACACACACACACACACACACACACACACACACACACACACACACACACACACCACACACACACACACACACACACACACACACACACACACACACACACCACACACACACACACACCACACACACACACACACACACACACACCACACACACACACACACACACACACACACACACACACACACCACACACACACACACACACACACACACACACACACAACCACACACACACACCACACACACACACACACACACACACAACACACACACACACACACACACACACACACACACAACACACACACACACAACACACACACACACACACACACAAGGGTCTGTATATAGTGTTGCCACATCAGTGAACATGTTCAGTTGTGTTTCACCGTTCATTACTGTACAATTGTGAGGAAAAGAAACGTTTAAAATATAGTAAATTTTATTAGAGAACAGCACTTCAGAATGAAAAACGCTACAACAGGACTAGAAAGTTAAAAAACTCGGCCCACAAGCTTGTGGTGCTCGAACACTGTTAAGAGAGTAGGTACAAGGATCACCTCCAAAAATCTAGGAACATCAAAACAGTTGTCAGACAATAACGCAGCTGTGACACAAATAAAACAAGATAAAGGTTCACTTAAAAGCTGCAACTCTGAATACTGAACTAGATCACAGCTGTCATTAAGAACCCACTGCACAGTAGAAATCAATAGCACTTGCACTTAAACTTCACTCATGACTTAGAACACAGCTAGCAACACACAGCCAGTGATGAGAAATGAGCACAAAGATAAATGTAGCAAAAAAAGAATGATTTGCACATATCCGACTGATCTACCCTTTTTTTTTGAAACTTCTCTTGCGAGTTTTGCTTGCAATCAACTTCTATTTTAGGCTTCCATTTCGCCCTGAGCCCGTGCTCATTGGTCATCCCAATAAGACATCTTAATTACAGCAGTGTGGTTATTTTATCAATTATTTATGTTTGGTTATTGCTATATGGAAGACTAGAAACTTGTAAAACTCAGTGCAGAACCTTGCAGAAATTGAGCACTGCTTTTATTGTCAGCATGACTCTTATCTGCTGACCAAAGCAAGTAACACGAAAAGAGTAGTCCGAGAGGAACACAGCTGTGACATACACACAAAAAACAATGAGATGGAGGTTCATTTAAAAGCTGCAGGTCCTGAATATATAATGGAAACACACGTAAAACTTTATCTCAGCTGTCAACAATGGATACCTCACATTGCAAGGTTCAGTGTTACTTGTGGCATATGAACTTATGACCTAGAACACAATTATAAAAAATACCATAAAAAACCGGAATATCGGTTGAATTTTTTTTCTGAAAAACAGCCATAAAAGGTCGACCCCCGACCTATATACCGGTCACTAGCAGAAAAACTTCAGAAGTCTAGCCACTATGGGAAAGTGAAGTCAACTGCCTCCATTGCCATCGCAATCATCGGCGTCGCTTTGTTTAAACCAGCCTTGATTCGTGGGCGGCCTCATCTTGTGTTTGCCTATTGTCTTGTGACTATATGGGCTCCGCGCTGCTTTTTTATTGTTCTCGACTGGTGGCCAACGACAGTTCACCGCAGCGTTCAAGAAAACAGCGACCCAGTTCGTGAAGGCGTGAAGAAATATGGTCGGAAGTGTGTGAAAGATGTGATCGGATGCTAGCGCGCGTGAAGGCAAGCAGGAGCTGTGAGTCACAAACAATGACTGAAAGTTTATCTTTGCACGGGTGTTCTCGCCGGATACTTTTTCTTTGTTGCTTCTTGCAATGCTCTGGTTACAGCGGCACGTATGGCTGCAATCAGCGGGCAGATCGAGTGCACCCACAGAAGCATTCGCTACTGGCGGAGGGTGAAGGATCACATCATGACAGCAGCGATCCGAAGAAAACTGTTGTGGTGCCAAACCGCAGTGTCAAGAGCTGGAGCCGAATGTTGTAAAGTTCATCAGGGAGCCGTGCTCCCATCGTGATTGTGCTACCGGTGACCTCAAAACGCATCCAAATTAAAGCTGTCATGGTGGTTGTGACGTTTCACGAAGGTAGTGTTTGAGCCCATCTTTTGGCTTTCTGCCATGTGGAACTTGCGTGTAAAGACACACCCTTAGAAATCTTGATCAGCTGTTACCTCTTCCGCTATTTTTGTAATTTGTTGAGCACTAAATTATTGAATAATTCTCTTTTACTTGCAATAGTAGGCACAAAATGGCAAAACATGACTGGTATTCAATTGCACTATCAATTAGCATGAGTTTTGTCTGCAGTTACATAGCACGGCCTTTCATAAGTAAACACGCTTACAGAAAAGTCCCTTTACACGCACACTGTAGCTCTGCCATGGTGGTGAGTATCTGCAGGGCTGGTTCCTTCTGATGAGGGCTTTAACTTTGTCAGCTGGTGCCTTCGGCCACATGCACACATTGTCTCTGACCCAAGACCCAGGCACAACTTCGATTTCACCCACTCCAAGAAATTCCACAATAGCATATGCCATCTGCAAATACGATTCAAAGCAACAGTTCAACTTTTCCAATGAAACATGTAGCACCATGTAGACAAAGCAGTTTCTAACTCACCAGCAAGTGCTGTGTTAGCTCAATGGCTGTGGTGTTCTAGTGCTAAGGACAAAGTCACGACACGAAATTCTTGCTGCAGCTGTCACATTCATTCTGATAGAGGTGAAATACCCATGTATTATAAAATACCCATGTATTTAAGTTGCACAACACAGTGAAGAACCCCAGGTGGTCTAAATTGGTCTACTTGATTTGTCCCATGGAAGGCAATGCAAAGCTTACAGCATATCTCGTAATCACATTGTGGTTTTGGTACGTAAAGCACCACAACCTTCAGTGTGTCACCACTGCGAGTGTACACTGTCAGCACATATGAATTTCAAGAAAAACCACAAATCTGCCTGCATGTGGCAACAACAACATTTTCTTAATATTCCTCAGACGCCACACTTTTGTTGCGGAGAGCTTCGAAACAGTGAAGATTTCGACTCGTGAAGACTCAAAAGGCACAGTGTAGAAGTTTTCTTTGTCACAAAATTCTTGACCAATGACGCAAGCTTCTTTGGAAGCCTTCAGATGACTGAACTTTTCAACAACTACTATATGACCATCAATCATGACACAGTTGTTGCCGGTATGTCTCGTCACAGTGAATGTGCCACACCTGGCTGTGCCAAATTCAGGGCCGAGACATTCTGGTGGCAGAATTGCCATGTTCTGGTGTTCAGAAAGTTCAAAATCCACATCATCATCATGATCCACAACTGGCAGCTGCAATCGTTCCAGCATCCTGTTGCGCAACTGCTGGAGTGGCCTTCCGTGTTTGCGAAGGTCTTTCTTCACATGGCGCATGTTATTTTCAGATGGAAATGCGCTGAAGTCATCAACTGCACCATGAACCTTGACATCATCAGCTAGGTGAATAAGACAGTGTATATTATAAGAAACCTGCTCTTCCCCATACATCTTCTTGAAACCTCCAACGAAGTGCCTCAACAATGCTCCTGCATACTCGGTATGCTGACGACACAATTCTGCATTTGCAAGAATTGACCGTGCAGAATGCAGACACAAGAAGTTGTCATAGAGTGCGGGCCTCAACACTGACTTCAGTATGACCGGACCAGTGTAAAACAAAAATAAACGAAATTGTGCAGCTTTCCACCGTTCAACGTCAGTTACCGGGCGGGTTGTCCTCGAGAACTCTTGTGGAATGTGGCATCGCAACTTCTCGCTAGCCTCATTCATGCACCTCGCTGAAACGGCCCAACACGAGTGTTTAGAGGGCCCGAAAGCCAAAGCAACAACAATTTCTTCACCACACCGAGGAGCACCAAATGCATATAATCTAGAGGAACATCTCTTACTAAATCGATGGGCAAATCTACAAGGACAGATGTGCCTTTGTGGTGATCAGGGTCCTTCTGCTGGCGGTAGCTGGCATCCGTCCGCATTTCACAGTCGGAGTCCAGTAGTACAACTCTGTTCCCTCTGTAGGCACCTTCACATGTACACTTTGGGCAAGCACTGTAGCCAGAGTGGCCTTTAGTTGAGAGAATAAATGAGCGCGCAGGAGCGTCACATATGAACGCCTTCACAAATACCGGAACACTTTGACCACTAACACTTACGCCACGTTGGAGTATGCCCTTGAGCTCAGTTACAAATGGCAACAGAAAGTCGTTTGCTGACTCTGGCTTGCTTGTTCCAGCAAACGCACCAACTATAAATGGCACTTGCTTCTTCGAGTTAACAATAAGGCACTGTATAGGCCAAAGCTGCAGATTGGAGCTTTTCGCTAGTGGCAGCCCATTAGTATTGAACGTGAGACCCAAAGTTTGCGGAAGTTGGCGAAAGCCACTCAATGCGTGCAGCAACCCTCTTTGAAGTCCGAAGTGAACATAATGCCCAGGCGCAAGAACACTCAAGGCATGGACCTCGCGGAGTTCGCAAAAGAGTGCGGGCGTCGCTTGGGAGGCATGAGTGGTGCGGCTTCAGAAGTTTCAAAAGGTCGCTTAACGCGTCCCTCTTGATACTGTGCTTCACTGCCCACTTTTGCAGTGCTCCACCGAGATCTTCCTCGCCAACGTCTGTATTGTTGGGACTAGCAGCCCTGGCTTCAATGGATACCACAATGTCAGGCGAAGGCTGAAAACTACAGCCGAGATTGGCTGCGGCGCTCGAGATCGGATGCAACACGGCGCCAGCCGTTAAATCAGACTTTAAGCTGTCATTGAAGTTTGCGGCTCCACGAGCTTCCGTTGGGGGCTTCATCGGCTTCATCGCCGAAGGTAGCACGGCTGTCTTGAGAAATCGCCGACCTTTCATCGCTGACAGGTAACACATTTGTAGGCTCGCCTAAAAGTCTAAAAAGTTGCTGTGTTTGCAGAGCAGCTCTTTGAGCTATACAAATGCGCTTCCGATCGCTCTCCATGATAAAGGCCGCACCGTAGCGCGGGACAAGCAATGAACCGCAACACTCAATGCTACCGCTAGCCAAACAGAATATGACAGAGGAAGGAACAAGAAGAAATACTTACCGAAACCGTTGTACGATGCAGGCAGCCTAGAGTTGATGGAAGGGGGTTGTCCCAGCAAAAGGTCGACAAAACTATAACAAAATGTTTCGTGCTGTTCTATGAGCGCCGTCGCGTCTTCCGCAGCCGCAAAATGGGCACCAAATAGGCGGGAAGACAACAGAGGCTTGAGGATTGTGTTGGGTTGGCTTCCTAGAATAGTTTTATTTTTTGTTGTTGTTGTTGTTTCATGCGTATAAAACATAATTGCATAAAACAAAGCCATGCGACGTGTTAATGTTTAATATAATTCAAAATTGAACAGTTTTGCAACATGAATTTTTAGAAATTTCATTTAACAGTGCGTCTTATAATCGGGATATTTAGCAGGTTCAATCTAGGGTTCAACAACGCGTGGGCTCTTCACTTTGATCAATTGTGGAGCCGAAGCTCAATTTATTGTCTCTCATTACGCACATAGCTCTACAAATGATTTGCGCTGTGCCATGTGGAGCCATTAACATTGCGCATGGATAATGAATTAAGGTGGCGGTTCTGCGGTCGCCATCTTGCGAGTAGTTCTTCCCGAGACACCAGGCGACGCCACTCAGTCATGTTTCGAAAAAAAGGGAGGAAAATGTGCTTCACTGTCGGAGCAGGCGGTGGCGAAGAGCCTGCACCTGTTGCAACTAATTTCTCCTTTTCAGGGTTGCAGCTGTTGCCATAAGCTCCTTTGGAATGTCGCAAATGTGCCTGAAGCCCCCCCCCCTCCCCTTGTTCGCCTCGTTCCCCAAGAAAAAAAAGATGCACCGCTCAGAGAGCCTTTGTACTCCCCTGCAAGTGTCCAGAAAAGAGGCGCCCGCTCTCTCTCGTGGAAAGGTAGAACTATTTACAACAGAGCGGTTAGGCGCTGAGCCATGCTGCCGAAAGGGTTGCTAGAAATAGTGATTCGGTTTCTGAACCAACTTCTGACTTCTCGAGAAAGCTTGACATTGGCCCTGAAGACCGGCAGTGTTGGCTTGCATAGGAGTTAGAGATGCCTCCACTGTCATCAGTTTTGGTTCGACTGTAAATGTAGTGTGGGTGTCGCGCATGTGCCGCGTGACCTCATACATATGTCCCTACATTCAGAAGCTCCCCAGAAAGCCTTGAAAGAGCGTAAATTGTGCACATGTTGTCTATTCCGCACTGCCCCAGCTTTATTTCTGCTACCTCTCTGCTAGATCGTTTGCTCTGCATTGCAACAAGCAAACGGCAGTCACTTCAGTGATTTTCGAGGGTACGATATCATTCGAAAAAACAATGATGAAAGCGGATGCGTTAGCATTACGCGAGTGTAATTATTACGCTGGTAAATACAATACATATTTCGACGACAAGACAACCTACTGAAAATCATGCGTTTTAAAACTTGTGTCGCGACGCGTGACATTTGGTTTGTTGTGCGCGGCTGGGAGCTCCAGAGCTCGCGCAGCCATCTGCACTTTTCGCGGTAGTCAGGGCAATGAGACTCGTTATGATTGACAACTTGCAGAATAGTTACAGAGCATGCGCTAGCAAGTTTGTTTTCCACAGGAAAGCCTCTACCAGAAGGGCAGACATTTTTTTTGCCTCAAAAAGTGTCTTAACTTCTCTTTCGAACCAGCTGGGGAGAAGGAGGGAAGGCGCGTCTTCTTTGGTGGTGAGAGTGTTGAGGGGGTTGCAGTCGCGTGGGATTGGTGGGCCGGGGACGGTTTTGCTCACTCGTGACTTTGTTTGAATTGGTTTTTCTTGCTGTGGCTAGTCCGTGAATGTATACTGACGGCAGGTTTCCCTTGCATCAGTTCAAGTTGCCTTCGTTGTTCTGCATGAACCACGACTCCAATTACAGCCGTTTTTGTTGGTTAGTTTCTGTTATTAGTATTTCGGTTTTTTTCAAAGTCAGTCTTATGGTCGGCATCTTCCCGAGTGTTCTGCAAGGGGGTTCCGTTGTCTTGAGAACGTTCCTAACGTCATTTTTGTGCTGTTTAATTCTTTCGGTCAAGTTTTTTGTTTCGCCAATGTATGCGGCCTGGCAGTCGGAACATTTGATTTTGTTGACGATGCCTTGCGCTCTTTCTCTTGGTGGAAGGTTCCTGGGTTTCGGTAGAAGAAAATTTATTGTGTTGGTTGGCTTGTGTGCGACTGTTATGCCTTCCTTCTTTAAGAGTCTGCTTATGGCATCACTGGTGCCTTTCACGTAAGGGAGAGAGATTCGCTTCTGGGAAGGCGGCGACGCTGGGGGATTCGTTGGAAGTACTTCTCTTTTTTGCTGCTGGATCGCTTTCCGAATGAAATGGGGCGGGTTGCTGTTTTTTTTTTTGAGTTCGTTGAACACTGTGTTTCTTTCTTTCCTTCTGTCTGATTCTAATGTGCATGCCCCGCCATGGTGGTCTAGTGGTTATGGCACTTGACTGCTGACCCGAAGGTCGCGGGATCGAATCCTGGCCGCGGCGGCTGCATTTTCGATGGAGGTGAAAATGTCTGAGGCCTGTGCACTTAGATTTAGGTGCACGTTAAAGAACCCCAGGTGGTCGAAATTTCTGGAGCTCTCCACTACGGCGTCTTTCATAATCATATCGTGGTTTTGGGACGTTAAACCCCAGATAGTATTATTCTAATGTGCAATGCATTTCAGTTCTTATCAAAGTGTTGACTACTGATGTTTTGTGGCTTGCAGGGCGATTTGAATTAAAGTTTAGGTGGCGGCCCGTATGCGTAGGTTTGCAGTAGACTGAGAAACTTAGGGAATGTCCCACTCGCTTGATTAGTAAATCAGGGAATGGAAGGGATCCGTCTTTTTTGCGCTCACAAGTGAACTAAATGTCCTGTTCTATGGAGTTTAGGTGGCTGAGTAGGTTGGTGACTTGTGATGTCTTTACGATGCAGAAACAATTGTCCACGTACCTGAAGAACTCTTTGGGTTCCTGTGCAAAGGTGCTCAGGGCTCTCTCTTCGATGTTTTCCATGGTGATGTTGGCTACAGTCACGGAGATTGAGGCTCCCATTGGTGCTCCTCTTGTCTGCCTGTAGTATTCGCCTTTAAAGGAAAAATACGTATTTGATAGGCAGAGTTGCAGGAGTCGACAGATTTCGTCCACACTCAAAGGAGTTCTCTCGTTCAGAGCACTGTCGCGTTCTCGGGCATCCCGGGTTACGGCGACTGCCAGTTGTATCGGTATGCTGGTGAACAGAGACACCACATCAAACGATACCAGGCACACATCGTTCTCTAGTCGTAGCTTTGATGTCAGTCCGACGAAGTCATCCGCGTTGCGCACATGAGACGCAGTCTTTCCGGTTAGGGGTGAAATTTTCCGGCGCAGGCACGTGGATAGTGATCGCATTGGTGAGCGCGAGGAGTCTACTATTAGGCGCAGGGGGACTCCAGATTTGTGAAATTTGGGGAGGCCGTAGAACGCTGGGGCTGACCCGTTTCTGCATATTAGTTGGAGGTAAAGGTAACGAAAGTTTGGTTTGGTCCCGGAATATTTCTGCTAGCGTCTTGTTCAATACTTGTTGTGATCCTGTGGTGGATCCTTTTTTAGCCTCTCGTAATCTACAGAGCTTAACAATGTTGATACTTTCTCCTCGTAGTCGCGTGTGTTTAGGAGAACGATGGAGTTGCCCTTGTCTGCAGGTAGGATTACTATGGTTGGAAACCACTGTTGCGACTTACTCACTTGTTTTCTGTGCCAGTTCGTCTGCAGCTATCTGTGATGTTTCTCTGCCATTTCCCTGGCACAGCAACCCGTCACGCTCCCTAGAAAGATTAACTAGTGCCTAAGTCTCGCCTTTGTCAGCTACCGAGGGCGCCTCCATTTCCCCAATAACTGCCCTCCCTAGCTTTACACCTGAGCAACACGCCGTCGCAGCTGCCTTGAGTTTTCCTACTTGGCCCTCAGTCGTCTGCTTCTCAGGTGGTGCGCTGCTCAGATTTTGTGTCTGCTCCTCAAGTGGTGCGCTGCTGAGCTGTTGCGTCAGCTCGCGCGCTTTCGAACGGGTAAGTGCCATGCAAGCTACCTCGGTGGCAATTGATTCTCCACGTTTCTTTAGCATTTTCTCTGACTTATTTGAAAATAAATAAGGGAAGTTGTCGGGAAGGTTGGCTGAGATTGCCGCCTCCGTGTGCAATTGGCCGAAAGGGCCCTCGAATACAACCCTCGCTATGGGTAGACAGACACTTTGCTTTTCTGCCACTTGCCGAATCCAGGCGCACTCTCCTGTATAGTCTTCGGGAGATATGCAACTTGGATGCGCTACATCCACGGTGGCCGCCGAGTCCCTTAACACTCTGCTCATTTGGCCGTTCACTGAAAGTTGCCTCAAATAAGGCTTCAAGAGCTGCAGGCTCTCCTTCGATTCCTGAATTGTGGCAAATGCCACCTGCTTCTTACAGCTCCTGGCCATGTGGCCCTTCTCTCCGCAGCTGTAACAAATAACGGGCTTCCGTGCTTCTAACGCATGCGTAATGTCAGTAGGCACCTTCGAACCTGGTGCTGCCTTAGTTCCTTCATTGTTCTTCTCTTGTGTGTCCGATAACGTGGAATTCTCAGGCTTCAAGTCATTAGGGGCCAACCTCTTGCCTCCCTGATTAGCTGACCAGCTTCCTGCTTTTTCGCTTTTCTCCGAGGATCGCGGTATACTATCTTGTGTCCGTGTTTGCACCCCCTGTCTTTTTAGGATAGTTCTTTAGGTTCTTTCCAGCTTATGAAATGCTTTGCATTGTTTCCTTGTTTGCCGTTGTTAAAAAAAGCATTTTTTTCTCTATTTCTATTGACTGAATGTCAACTAAGCTAATTAAAAAAAAAATTTATATATTGTACTTCAGAGCTTTGTTTTTTTTTTGCATTAGCTTGCTCCTTCCATGTGCTGGCCGTGCAGAGAGTTTCCCTACGCTAGGAAACTCTTGCTCGTAGCTTTCTGTTTTCTCAGGTATTTTTCCAATAAAAGCTTTTCTATCTTTCTCTTTCAATTGTAGCATTCTTGCTTTGTTTACTGTAAATTAGTGGCTCGACAGTGGGATGTTCTCAAACATGTGCATTGAAACAAGCAATTATGGTGAAGTATGGACACAAATGGCGGTAGTGTTTCCTCAGCCTCACACGTTTTTGGTCATTTGGACCGTGTTACGTTTACCCCGTTCTGAATAATTCGAAAGCGCAGCAGAGCTCTGCTTGTGAACACGTGTGCTTATTTTCTCTAGATTAGCGAAACGCGGTTTCGTTTCAGTTAATCAAGTCTCCCCTGTGCAGTCTTTACTAAGAAAATCGTTGCATGACGCGGTGCAGACGTAGTCCATCTAAGCAGTCAAAGAAATGCACGTTGTGATTTGTGAAGGTGCCACGAGCGTGAAGATTGGAGATACCCGAGTGCCTTTGCGACGCTGCACAATGTAAAGTGCGACACACTTGCACTCGTGCAATGTCTACGTAGCATGAAAGTGTCAAAATTACTCGTAGAAAATGAACAAAACGTGGTTACAAACTCGGAGTTAAGGCTAGGTTAGGTCCTAGAGATCAGCTGGTGTTCACGCGGCACACGGACGTTATACCTTGTGAAAGCTTCGTCGCTCCCGATTTCAAGTGTTGACAAAGCTCTGTGAGGTAGGCTGCAGCGGAGTGAAATTGGCTTTTATAAACTGCGAACACAGGAATGTAGAGCTTTTCTTTTTTGTAATGCGGCCGTGTTAAACTCCCACGGCGTAGACGGCCCGATTGTAAATAGCGCGATCGGCGCTGGCTCAAGTCCCGCTACGAGACTTCAGTTTGCGAGTTGGTGGGTGTGTAAGGCTTGTGCAGCGTCAGAAGTCTAGGTAAATATCCAGTGCCTGAATAAATACTCTCGTGCTCCACTGCCTGAGGTAAGGAACCTCGCTGGAACAACATATACAGGGAATACTGCTGCGTCGGCACGTCTGTATCTATCGCAGCCTTGACATTTAAAAAAATAAACTCAAAAGTAAGTGTTTTACATGCGTATGCGACTAACACATCGTATGTCAGGTGAAGTATGAGTGGTAGTTCAAATATTACGGGTTGGTGCATGTTAAACAATTGCCTCGAACCGGCACAGCATTCAGCCGAGCGCAGCGCGCACGCATGAATGCCCCCTCGTTGACTGCGGCGACCGTAGCGGCCGTCTCTGTCCCCGTATGAAACTGTGGGCGAAGTTTCGTGACCAGAAAAGCATTGAAGGACTCTGCCATAACTTGGGCAAGGCACTCATTTACAGGCCAAGTGAGCATGCATGCTAAAATATACAATATCATTTGTTAGAGAGTGTTTCTTACTACATACATAAGCTACAATTGTTTCAAGGCATGCTTTATCAGAAAATAATACATAAGTACAAACTATGCATTTAAAGGAACATGCAGCAATTCATGCTTCCACGTAAGTTTAAGAGCCGTTTATTAGCTGGCATACAGCGTGGTCTTTCTCAAATACCTCGCTGAGCTCCCTAGTGATATAAATAGTGAAAATCGTAATGACAATGACATGTACGGTATATTTATCACATTATTTAACACATATATACATGCAAGCTCTACGCCACATGCGGGTAAAGTGGCTGGTTACATATCAAACGTCACAATTCATTGTAATTGTAATGCAAATAATGTCAGAATCCAGGTGAAATGAAGAAATGCTTTTTTTAGAACTAAGTTTATTTATACATCAATCTCACATAAATCGTTAGAACAAATGTATCAAACCTCCACGTTCGTTTATTTGGCTGACAGTGATAACTACAGGTACACTAACTGCCACATTCACTGTATATTTGTCACTATATTGATATCTAATTGGCAGTGACCACACAGTCTACCATAATTTTTTTTTTAATTTAAAAACTGAAAGTTCATAAACCGTGAGTTAGGACATACTCCTTGAAATTCAACGACTTTTGGGTCATTCTCTGAATGACTATTGTGGCTCTTCGCCTTCAGATACACATGCTTCAGCATTCACTACTTGTTCTCCACCTGTTTTGCGTTCAGATGGCTGCCAAACTCCACGTTTATGGCAGTCACTAGGGTTTTCCATTTGTCCCTTTTCGTTTTCAGCCGGTTCTTCTTGTCGGCTTCAAACGACTTTTATGTTTCAACAAGAAACAACACTATGGCACGTGGCCACAGCTGTGTGTCTTCAGCTTCTGCGGACGTTTGTTGTGGTGCGGGTGACATGTTCTTAACGCCCTCGTTGGTCTTCCTGGTACCTGACGCAGGTCTCACAAATGAGACGTAAACAACATAAAAATTACTTGCATGACAGTGAATGCGCCAAAGTCAGGTGCTGTCTTTTGACACTTGGAAGATGTTTGTGTAGCTCGGCCTCAGAATTGTCATCCATTCTTTCTAGCTTATTCTATGTAGTCTAAAGCAATGCTCATGTCAGCAGATGTGCTCTTTAAGTACTCAAACGACGTTACCCTTAAGATGTCAGAAACAGTAAGGTACATGAGGAAGTTGAAGAAGCTTCCATGAGCTCTTCCAGTGTGGTGACTACTTGGAACAGTGCCTCACTAAACATTGATACTGCCTCATGGTGTTTCACCCACCTGGCTTCACAATACTGTTGTTAGCAACAAAAGATTTCGAGGCACTTTTAATGTGCCTTTTTATGACTGCAGTTCATTGAAGCGATACCTTGAAGAAAGCGCAAATGCTTTTATTCGTGCCGAAAGCATGTTGCACATCTTGGATGTTTGAGGCGTTGCTCAAGCAGAGATTGAGGGAGTGTGATTAGCAGTGCATGTACAATGCAGTTGGAAACACTTTGCAGATGATCACCTATATGCCACAGAATGCTCTATTGTTGCAGTTCCATCGTAACCTCGGCCTCTCATGTGTTCCAGTTTGTGACAGTTTTAACAAGCTAATTTTTCAATGCATCAGCTAAGCTAAAAGCACTGACATTTTCCAATGTAACGAAGCATCACAAATCCTCTCAAACTCGCAAGCTGCTGGGGTCGATATGTTGCACGCACAAATAAAATTGGTTCTGCGTGAGTACGCGGGCGAGGTAGTCCCTCACCGACCGGTCTTGTGAAGCGCGAGGACCAGAGCCACAGATCCATGTAGTTAATACGAGGCCAGGGGTCCTGGACACACGTGGCGACATGCGAACGTGGCAGCGGTGACGGCGCGCACGAGTACGGGAGCTGTACTCGTGGGGAGTGCGACGCCGCAGTGACCGCACTCGGCAGTGGTTGAAGCGCGACTTGCTCGAGAGAGAGGGCGCAAAATTCCCGGATCGCGGGCAGCATGACCTCCCCCTTCGGTGGATCAGACGAGGAGAGTACCAATGTTGAGGTGCCTGTATTCGTGTCATGTACACACCAAACATGTGTACACACATTTGTCACGGCACATGGATGCTGCTCAGAGGCAGCGTCATTTAGAGGCACCTTTGGAGCTGGCTTCTTGGCTGAAATAAAACAGAAAGCGCATTCACATTGTAACTTGCTGATCATCTTTTCTGGTGGGGCCAGTGTTCGACTACGTGGCCAGCGAAAAGAGGCAGTGGTTGGAGCAACGGCTAGATCAATAGTGAGCTGTCGCAACCACTGAAATAAAGTTGTAGCAGAGTTCTCAACTGTGCTTAGTAGCTCACAGGTACTTGAAAACTTGCTTTCATCAACATAGTACTGAGGGAAGTGCACTGCAAGCTTTGCTGCTTTCTCCAGGGTCGCATCTTTCATGTTCCAGCCACAATTAGTGGCCAAATCAAATATCTCCCTAAATGAGACGATTATATTTGCCATTTCTTACTGAACACCAAATGGTGAGATGAGCTCATATTAATAGGGATAATCTTTCAGCTGTGAAGGCCATCCAATCAACTGCTTATTGCTGTTGTAATCTGGAACAGCAAGTTTTGCACGTAAATGCACAATAGATTCTTGTAGATTGTAGAGGGGCAATTCCTCCAAGGCACTTCGAGAATGGTGGATGTACTGTACGTAAGCGAAACATTTTATTCAAGAAATTCACAAGAGAACTGCTGTGTGCCTGAGTGGCAGTCCCTAGTCCGGGACGCCATTGGAGATCGCCGCTGCCCGGGCGCGCGCCACCGAGGAGCGTTGCGCATCCAAGGTGGAGCAGCCGAGCAGGTACTCCTCCCAAGCCTCTCTAGTTGGGATGGGGAAGGGGGATGAGAAAGAAAGTGGAGTTGCAGGACACGAAGCCACAACGTAAAAGGTGTCGGCGAGGACCTGACAAGTCGGGCATGTGCCAGAGATTTCCGGGATGAAGTGCTGGGCGACCGCCGGACTAAGGAAAGTATTAGTCTGAAGGCGGCGTAGTATTCGTTCGTCTGTTTTCGCCAGACCGCGAGCAGGGCCAGGGTAAAGTCGACGCGAAGTGCGATAATAATCCAGAATATCACGGTAGCGTGTGAGGCTCGAGTTTCCAGGATCCGACTCAGGACATGGAAGGGCAGCGGCCCGGAAGAGAGAAGCGCGGGCAGCGGCATTCGCCGCCTCGTTGCCGGGAAGTCCTGTGTGACCAGTGATAGCAGGTCGAGTGCTAAGCACCCATGCACTGCCATTCACAAGGCCACTTGTGGCCTAGCTTGTACTGAGCTGTAACCTGGCTAGTTGCATACTTTGATGAGCCATCAAGCCTTCTGCTCTTTATTTCCTTCAGGGTGGTCACTTCCAGATTGGTCTGTGGTTCATAGCACCCGCTCAATTTTTTTTACGCTGTATAAGATATTTCTTGGGTTGTAGTAACTAGACCGGTATGCAGCTCGTCGACAAGCCGAGCATAAGTCGATCGACTCTGAAGCCGACGCCAATCGCCTAACACAGGCTGAAAAAAATCTGGCAGAAGGTGTGAACTACGTGTGCCCAGGAGACTCCCGAAGAATGTGCTAGGTGGCTAAAGACAGTGCGGGAGTTTTAGGCAAGATGGCGTAGCTTCGAATCTCCAGAACAGTGTGAAGCCTGTTTGGAAGCTATTACAACTTGGATATGGGGACGTAGTCGGGATGGTATCTGAATTAATTTTCAGTACAAAAGGGTGAGCGCATTTGACTACCACACTGAAAAAAAAAAAAAAAAAACTGAATGCTCGCAGCAAGCAAAGATGAAGCATAAATAAAAGAAACACTGAAACACTACACTCGCTTGAACAAATGAACACAGTGCACATTAACAAGAGCAAGGTCCTGCATGAATTTAGACAATCAGTGTGCCCCAAATGCTATATTTCCTACTGTGGTCTTTTGCACTGCAATTTTTGTGAAGGACAGTGGGTTCAGTCTGGATGCATGCTGGGGAAGTTGAAAAGGGAGAACTGGCGTTGACACAAGTTCTTGGTTGCTTATATTGAGCGAACACCGGGAAGCCTAGAGACGAAACTCCATGCAGAGGTTAGGTCATCACTTCATCCCAGGTGTGGCAGTAGCAATCTGATAGCATGGGTCCATAACAATGACAATAATAATAATTAGTTTTATTGAAGTTTGCCCAATTGGTCCCTGACATGCTCATGCTTATGTGCTAACTTAAAATCAGTGAAGCATATAGGTACCAGATGGTTCGTGTAGCATTCACATAATGATGGCATTAGCTAAACGACTTCTGCAAGCTTTGGCATAAAACACTTGAATTAAACAGAGCACATTTTCTGTACAGGTTTGTTGGTGTAGTCGTCGCAGCAACGTACATCGATGATTAGAGGCTCAAGCTTTGAATAGATCATAAAGTGAGTCACACTCAGGTTGAGGAGGAACATTCTTAGCTGCTCCTGGGAGAAAAAGTTGTGCCTTTTGTTCAGAAGTATCTTTTGCCCCTCCAGTTACAAAGGTCGCTGCTTTGCTTATTAGAGATCTAGTAGGGTAAAGGTTAGTCCTGAGACGTGATCACCTTTGGTTTAGCTTATGTGCTAACCTAAATTTTGTGTAGCATTTAGGTCCCAGATGGTTCAAGTAGCACTTACATAATGGTGGCGTTAGCTACACAGCTTCTACAAGCTTTGTCAGGAAATGCTTGAAATAAACAAACTGCAGTTTTCGTACAAGTTTGTCGATGTAGTCGTCACAGCGGTGTTCACTGATGATTAGAGGCTCCGGCTTCAAATAGATCATAAAGTGGGTGACACTCACGTTGAGAAGGAACACTCCCTAGCTGCAGCTGGGAAAAGTAGCTGTGCCTTGGATTCAGAACTATCGTTTGCTCCTTCAGCTTCACAGAGCATATTTTTGTCTTGGACAAGCTCTGCTGCCTTGACATTTTTTTCATGAACTGGGCTCTTCACCTCCAGCAGTATGGCTGATACTCGATTCCTCCTTGAAAATTAAACCATCTGGGCTGTATCCCAGCCACGGTAAAGACGGGTGGACTACGAATCCTACATTGGTCACTGCATCACCGATCATCTCAGTGTATGCCTCAGCACACGATTTTCCATATCGTGTGGCATAGTTGCCCCAAAACTTTTCTACAAGCATTTTCAAGACTTCGTCCGCCCAAGAATTACTTTCCTTGGGAACACATGCGTAATACGTGTGGCATCTGCTCCCTGTTATGCGTAGCTTGCACTCTCGATGCCACTTTTGTGTTGTCCCGTGTCCTTGTCCCGACACATAACCTTAAGGATTTCTCCCAATCTGACACATCATTCTCAAAAGCAAATTGCCTCTCTTTCTCTGAGAGGTTGTCTTAACAAAACCAGTATACAATACATTTAGTTGCATCTTTGAAAGCGACATCATAAAATAGGAGTGAAGGTTAAGGTGCCAAGTCACACGCTACAATGCGCATTAGTAGCGCTCGCTCTTCGGCAGTTGCCTCCATGTATTGTGCATCAGAGCTGCCTGCTGCTTCCCCCATGCTTCAAGTCTGTACATGCCCAGGAACCAGTGATTTGCAGTACACCGTGTTCACATGGTGAAACGTCACTCACTTTCTCAAAGAGTGCCACAGCCTTTTTTAAATGCCCATATTTTGGAGACTAGTTCTAGCAGTGTATCAAGCTGTTGAAAATGACTTGTAGGCATGACATCTTGAGTGTGTCTGCACATTCTGCAAAAATGAAGTTGGTCCTTTGTTTGATCTAATTTAGTGCAGCTTCCAGGAATATGATCACCCGAAGAAAATGGCGGAAAAACCATAGACCTCAAGAAAAAAAAAAAGCGGTTAAAGAAAAGAATTGGCTGCAGTTTCAGCAAGGACTTGTGACATTGGGTTACAGTTGAGGCTACTGACGAAATGAGAGGTGAAAATTGAGGACATAAATGACGTAATAAATAGAAGGCATTCCATTTATTGGATAGTTGCAGGAAATGTTTTTAATGGAGAACACTTACAAAATTTTAATTTTGCAGCTTTTGCAGTTGAAGATTTTTTTTTTTCCTACTTTTCGTAGGACTATATTGATGTGCCTGTGTGAAGCAGCACACTCGCTCGACAAAGCCATTAGAAAAATCAGCGTGGCTGCTTCTCAAGCAAAATAGTGCCTGGAAAAGGCTGTTGCATAGTTTATACTCTAGCACACAACAACAAGCAGATAAACTACAGCACCAACCTTTCGCATGAAATGTATGTCTATGTTCTTTATTGCCTAGAAGAGATGTCAAGAAGGCTGTGTGAGGCTGGCGAAATGTCTTCATGGTCTTCCGTGAGCCTGAAGCATGGCCATAGAGTGATGGGAACCTACCGTCTCCATGTCATGTCTTTAAAGAAAATGCCCGCAAACACGCTCGACGGGAGTGCGTTTGCGGGCACTGGGACTCCCTTTTTGAAATTTATGCCATCTGGGCTGTATCCCAGCCACGGCAAAGACGGGTGGACTACGAATCCTACATTGGTCACTGCATCACCGGTCGTCTCAGTGTATGCCTCAGCAGCATCCTTCTCACACGAGTTTCCATATCGTGTGGCATAGTTGCCATGCAACTTTTTAGCAAGCATTTTCGACACTTTGCCCTCCCACCAATTACTTTCCTCAGGAACAAATGTGAAATATGCATGGAATCTGCCCCCTCTTATGCATGCATAGCTTGCTCTCTCGATGACACCTTGTGTTGTCCTGTGTCCTCGTCTCAACACTCAACCTTAAGGATTTCTCTCAGTCCAACGCAACATTCTCAAAAGAGAATTGCATCTCTTTCTGTGAGAGGTCATCTTCACGAAACCTGTATATGATGATATATTTAGTTGCATCTTTGAAAGCTGTCATAAAATAGGAATGAATAATAAGGCTCCATACCACATGCTACGGTGTGGTTTAGTAAGGCGATTCCACGTAAGGTCGAACCAACAATGGCTGGTCGACCTCTTAAATTTATTTCAAAATTTTATATATTATTGCCCGATGAGTGGAAGGAAGAGATCCGCAATTTGTTTTGCCGGGGCCAAAACTTTTTTCGAAGCACAGGAAATCAATAATGACTGAGAGGTGGAGTGGAGTGCTCATCCGCTCTGCTGTTTTGGCCAAATTTCGTTATGAATTGCACAAAATATATTAAAGTTATGTAGCTGAAATTTCTTTAACTAAATATATGCATGTTTTTGCTTCTGCTTAGGTATTTTTAATTTTTATGTGTAGTGTAGATGTTTTTATAAAAAGCCTCGAATCTGGCCCAGGAAGCGTTATTTTCTTTACTTTGAAGGTCTTTATCTCAAAAAAGCCTTGTAGCAGAGCGTCAAAAATTCCGCATTACGTTCTTCGCATGCTTATTCTACCAAAGTGCCGAATATTATATTTATATAACTTTTCGGTAAATAGATACGATCGGGCTAAGTTCAAGAAAACATTGAACAATGGAAACTTCTGACGACAATTAAAAAAAACACATTTTATATTTCTTAAACTTCGTCCACTTATTCTCCTCCACATCAGCTTTCACAATCATTGAAAACATGTTGCATAATTTCGTTGCACTAACTGTTACGGCCCCTACAATGAGACCCTTAGGCAAGGCCATAGCCTCCTCTATACTTTCTGTGCCCGTCAAGCCGTCGGCACAACAATAGGAGAGCGCCGTCGGCAGAGTTGCACGGCTCCGCCGCTAAACACTCTGGTGGCGCCACTCACGTTGGGCGGGTACGGCACCTGAAGTGCGGCGGGTGCGGCCGTGGGAGCATCGCGGTACGCGTATTTTGTGGTTTTTCTGCATTTATCGAGTGTTTCAGTCTAAAGTACCACTAGACGTACGTGTTCTAAGCATGCTTACTGCGAACCTAGCCTGAACGATACCTAAAGCTTGGTTCGCAACCGCATCTCAAGCTTATTTGAGTATCGGCAAAACCGGCGTACTGTTATGCGATTTCCATACTGTGTTTAAACTGGCAAATGTAGTACACCGTTCATATAAATGACAGCGGACGTGCAAAATAATGATTCAGAGGCTTTTGAAAGTGCGAGCTAATGTGGTGCACGAACTGAATTTATTCCCAGAGAGATTGCGGACACAATGTCACATATTTTCGTGATAGCGGCTTCTGGAAAATTGTTCTATAAACGTCGTTCTTATCCGTCGTTGTAGAAGCATAGTTGACAAGGAGTGGCCTGATGAACTTTGTGCAAATGAGCACGGCTAGATCCTTGTGGTGCTGGCTATCAGACGTAGTGCAGTTCAGTAGCGCTGAATTTGACACGGCTGGAACGGCTGCTTCAAGTAGTGTTTTTTTTTTTGTTTTCCATTTTCGATGGAGGCGAAAATGTCTGAGGCCCGTGTACTTAGATTTAGGTGCACGTTAAAGAACCCCAGGTGGTCATAATTTCCGGAGCCCTCCACTACGGCGTCTCTCATAATCATATCGTGGTTTTGGGACGTTAAACCCCAGATATTATTATTAAGTAGTGTTTTCAGGGGCTTTTGAATCCTTGGCACCTTTTGAACTGCCGTTTCTACAAACTGCCGCAAGGTTTGCAGGACGTAGAGCAGCAGGGGCGTAGGCAGGGGGGGGGGGTGTTGTGGGGGTTGAGCCGCCCCCCCCCGAAATTTTTCGATTTTGCATGTGCATATGTACACGCGCACATTCAAACGCACGCACGAACATACAAAAAGGATGGTTGAACCCCCCCCCCCGGAAAAAAATTTCTGGCTACGCTTGTGTAGAGCAGCTTGTCCGAAGGATAGAGCAGTCCGCCTCTTCATACCGAACAAACTGCTGGAGTGGCTGATTGGAAATAGCTTTCGTTGTAACGGCACAGCAATCTTCACAATCCATGTGCTTCATAACAACGCGTGTGATGTAGCCACGAACATAAACAGCTGCAACGTTGGAAGACTAGCTGGCACATTTGTCCGCTTCAAGCACTCGAACACGTGAACAGCTTCCTCTGGCAGCTTGGCGGAAATCGTTGGCGTCTGCTGCCTTGCAACCACAACCCCGTTGTTTTCTCCAGCTTCTTCACTGCGAAGCACGTTACTGTTTTCTGATGCAGCTGCAATACCCGTTTTTAGGAGCTTTTGCAAGCCACTGACTGCAGATCGGGCATCCAGCTGGTCATTGCAGCCCAGTAATCGCCGGAGTGTTCCAAACAACGACTCAATCCGATCGCTGCTAAATTTCCGTGTAAGAACAAATAGAAAATTCTCTAGTCTTAGCAAATAGCGAATGCAGGCAACTGTCGAATACGTTGTCAGCAGAAGTGCCTCGTAGGTTTCAGTGGTCAAGAAGCAACGAGCGTGCGTTGCTTGCTTCTTGAGATTCTCCATGTACTCAGGAAAAGTTACTTCCAGCCATTCAAGGCGCTGGTCATCAGGGTCATCGCAATGCCGAACATCGGGGATGTTCGGCATGGGGCGCAAGGAGGTCGCATAAAACTTTTTGATCGGCTGTCGTACGCCGACGACGCTATCCTTTGCTTCGTGCGATGGCTACAAGCGCTTACAGGTATATCGGCAAGCAATCGCAGCAGCAAGGAAACGTCGTAACACGCGATTGCTTAGGCGCGGCAGCATGCAATACACTGGCAGGCGCTCCACAAGCCACAAAAATAACCCCTAGGTGGGTAGCGCCGCGGTGGAATGCAGCGTAAAACCACGGTGGGTGAGAGGGAAGGACGACGGTCGCCGAGGGAGCGTTTGACGGGCACAGAAAGTATAAAGGAGGCTATGGCAAGGCTCAGCGCACAATGCAGGTCTGAAGATCTGAGGCTTCCATGCTTAAGAAATAAGCTTCTTAATCTAATTTTTTGCTAGTGTGGATGGCACGACAGTGAGGAGTTGACAGCGTTCCCGGGGTCTTGTCGTTGCTGCATGAACTTGCCGAAAGCTTTCGGTCCAATGCGCTCAGAACCAGCACTTTCTTCAGCTGAATTTCCCGATGCATCACGTTAACTTTACGCCCGCCATATCTTGTAGCGAACATTTTCGGCTACCACCTTCTGCACCTCAGTTTGTTTTCTCTGGATGTAGGCTGGCCTGAACCGACTTCTAACTGTGCCAGGAGGTTTCATAGAGGACACGCCAGTAGTCGCAGTGATCTGGTTAATGACGTCGATTTCTTTTTCAGGGGGCATAAGAATGTGATCGTTCAACTGCGCGTTCCGTGAAGATCTTTCATTGCAGTCGTAGCAAAAGCACGCGTAGCACAAGTAGTCCGTCTCACTGACAGTCACTGATCTTTCGGGTGTTACACGTTCCTTCAAAGCGTTCATGTCTAGGTCGGTAACTCTGCGAAATTTTGGCTTCTTTGCAATAAATTAAGCTTCTTGTGCTTCGAAAGGTAGTCTCCACAATACACTCATTCAGAGCTATACTTTCTCGCCATGAGACGCATAGGAGGAGTAGGGTAAGAGCAAAGCGCAAGCACTATAGGCGTCGAATCAAGTGTGAACAGCGGATCGAACGCGCGGCCAGTTGAGGCCGTCTGCTGCTGACGTCTAAGATAGGCAAGCGCATCCGGTTACCGATAGTTTTCCTTTTCTTTCCTTATACATTCCATATTTTGCTTTGCTACTGGAGCACCACGTTCATGCCTTCCACTGATCGCAACTGGCACAGCGCAGTTTCTCTGGCAGCAGCGTGCATGAAGCGAGCGCTCATAGCTCCCTTATAGAGTTTTCATCTTGCTTCCATCTCCGCCGTGTTATCAGCGATTAACAGCGATGCGAACAGAGGGTGGATAGAATAGCGAAGCTCCACTGCACGTGCGTTCAAGTCACCCGAGAGGTCTCGCTGTTTCGAACTCAATCGGTCTGAAGACTCGAAAACGAGCTCTCACTGCGCCGTCTCTTACAACGAGCATCTCGGGTGCACGCGTGCCTGCTTGGTAGCTTGGTAGTAGCACTTGCTCTACTCAAGTCCGACGAATTAGGTGTTAAAAAAATAGGTCTTTGAATGTATTCTCGAAAGTGGCACTGTGAAACCTAGGGCTAGCACAGCGTGAAAAGTAGTGGTTGGAATCGCTATTCCAGTAACCCGTCCTTGTCCATTCCGCCTAGCTCGTCGTCGTCGTCCCTCTATGGCAGGGGTCTCAAACACATGGCCCGCGAGCGTCTCGCGTACGGCCCGTGGCCTGCACATGACTGTCTTCGGCTCACATATTTTCTAAATTTTCTTAATAAGTATGCTCGTGAGCTACATAGGCATGAATGGTCTAAAGTACTGTTTTCATGAGGCACCCCATGTGGTCACCGTGTGTTGAAACATATAACCGTGAAACAAACTATGTTTCAGAATCGCCGTTAAAATTTTAGTCATTTCGGACGTCGGTATCGAGATGTTATTAGAATACTAGCATTAAATCTCCTTCAGAAATGACTCGTATATGAGATATGGCAAAAGTTTTGCTGCTGACAATTTGTACAAACTCCCTAATCTTCCCCTCCCTCCCCCCTCTCACCTTCTTTACTGCCCCGCCCCTTGTGCCTTGTGGGACTTAATTGCGTGACTGCGGCTCACTCACTTAAGTGAGTTTGAGAGCCCTGCTCTAAGGTCTGGCATGTGTTATCAGTGGTGGTGCCGGTGGCCCAATCAGCAACGTCCCAAAGCTGGTGTTCTCCCCCATGCTGCTGTGACACAGGGTCACTAGGTCTGAGTTGGGGGGGGGGGGGGCTCGCTGGCTGTCAGTGTGGTGAAATTGCTCTCGCTCAAGGAACAAAGGGGACGCTACATCGTAGAGCAAACAAACAAATGTGCATTTATTTGTAGGTTTCACACAGCAAGCGCACTTGCTGAATTATACAAATAGTTTGTCACTGTAGTTATATAGCCTGCAAGACAAGTTATACAACCAGTGCTAGCTTATGTAACATGGCAAACCTAACACTATGCAAAATTGGTGATGTTTGACTCCGGGACATGTGGGCACCATGCAGTAAAAACCTCGCAAGCGACGACAGTGGCATTAAAGGAGCACTGACACAAAATTTCGAAGGTGAGGTAACCTGTGGGATTTGTGTGGATACACACGCATCATCTATGAAATATCAACGGATAATGTAGCCTAGAACATATTTAAAATCACGTTTATAGTGCGCATCGCGCCACTCCACGCCAAACGCACCTTTGGTGTTCTTGTAAGCAACCAACTGCCACCTGCGTCACGAGTTTGTGCTGGCTGCCACGATTGTTGCGGGGCGCTCTCTCCCACTCTCTCCTAGCAGACCTTTTCAACGGAAAGAAGGGGAAACTTGCAAGGGAGTACAAAAGCTGATGTCCTTGCCTCGGCAGTGCATCTTGGTGGGGGGGGGGGGGGGGGGGGGGGGAGTCAGGCATATTTATGTCTCAGAGGGCATTGTAGCAGCACCCAGGAAGCCTGCGTTGAAAAGAGTTGTCGACGCGGTGCTCATGTGCACGCGGTTTTGTGTGCTTTTGTAGCCAGCTATGTTTACATGAAAATCACTCTGGGTCCTGCCGTGGTCCTCTCGGCACTCTCTGAAACCGAAACTGCGACTGGGTGCTATAAAACAGTCTCCAAATAATTCACGGTCGTGCGCTCTAGCAAACAAGCTTTCCAGCCGTGATAGGTGGATTGTTAAGGGGGGAGAGGCGTTTTGAAATTTTTAAAAATTTTCTTGCTAAATTCAATGAAAATTGCAACCCAGACAGTTTCTAACGCTGATTTCAAAAATATAATTGCTTTTTAAGTTGATTGAGTGGTTGCAGAGATAATTAAAATTAATAATCTATTGCTTATCAGAACAATGGGAAGGAGATTCCTGGCCAGAATATTATTATTGACGTATGGCTGTATACTGTGAAGTGTAACGAACACAAGTTATTACTTTTTTATATTGCAAGTATTACCAACTTTATATCAATTTGAAGTTGAATCTCCAGACATCGTTGTCATGTGACCCAATTAGTACCAGAAATAAAAATTTATGAAGGCTGAATTAAAACTCTCTTCCTACATTTGTGTAGTACACATATGTAGCTACATGCCACCACAAGAATTGGGGCTCTATGTGCCCTGCAGACCAAGATATCGCTTCGGAAAGCTTAAAAAACGCCAATAAGATTCTGAGAAAACTTCAAAAAAACTAACTAGGCTCATATTTAATAGAGAACGCCACAAATTAGTACAATATTTACAAGTGCTAGTGCATTAGTAGCCTCGAGGAACATAGTCTAGCTGTCTGGCTAGAGTCACTCCGGTGATGTTTTCTGAGCACACGCTACAATTTTTAAGCAGAGGGTACGCTTGCGTGCACATGCTTCAGCACGATGCCGCTCTTTTTCCATAATGCGCTTGGTCACCTGGTGGCCAGGATCTAGTTGTAGTTCCTCAAGTATGGCTGTGCAGGCTTTTTCATTCCCGGCATTGAATTTCATACGGCCTCTGCCACAGCAGCTTGCACAGCGAACAATGATGCATGCTTTTCTTTTGGCGCCAGTGCCCATATCATTGAGTGAAGACACTCGTTGTTATTCTGGGTCTTCCCTCTTAGGCATCGCTGAAGAAGTGCTTCATCAGACAAATGTCTGTAGACTGGAAGAAGCGCCTCACATACATGGGGTTGCAGATTGTGGCGGTGCTTCAAAGCAGGCTCACCTTTGGCCTTTGCTGCGTTTTGGCGACACCATGGCTCTGGGCCCTCTGAACAGAGAGTGTGGTTTGAAGTCACATTGTTTGACGTAACGTGGTAGTAGGTGGCCATGGCTGCTTTATGCATGTCCTCGACGTCACCTTTGTGCGATTTCAAGGCCCAACCATAGTAGCTGGTTAGCTTGGTGATAAGTTCACCAGTTAGTTTTCCTTTGCCACCAAGGCTCTCTGTACCAGCGGACTTCTGCTTAGAAATCAGATAACGTAGTGCCGTGCCCATACTCTTATGAATAAGGTTGACACAATCTTCCTTTTGTACGCGTATGTAGCCATACACTCTCACTTATTGCAGGGCAAGATAAGCGCGGCTGTCGCCATCCGACAACAAGGTCGTGTAAAGCAGCTTGTGTTTCTGCAGTGATCTTTGGGAGAGGGTCAATGCAGCTTCCACCTCCATCTCGCCAGCTTTCTTGTCAGTGTTCTTCTGCCATGCATGACCCTCTTTCCAAGCCTGGCAGGCTGGGTCAACCTCTTTTGGTGCCCGTGTGCACCCAGCACAAAAATTGCTGAGCACAACATAATCGAGCATGAACGCTGTGTATAGCTCAATCACCGTGGCGACGCCGATATAGGATGAGTGGCCGCGCGTCATCCACGAGCCGTCATACGGTATAGCGATGTTGTCTGGGCTGTTTATTTTCAAGTCTCTGTACAAATTACGTACTGACTGCGCACATGTCTCCATCAACTTTTCTGCCACTCCGGTTGCCGTGGCCACGAGTTTCGTCTTCAAGTGTCCCTGCCACGTTTTATTGTGCATCCCTCTCTCCGATGCGTTCATCGCTGCAAAAATATCATTCGTTGCTGTTTGTCCATTTCCGGTGCTCTGCATTGCACGCGCCGCAAGAATATTTACTACAAAGGGTCTGACCTTTGCTTTGCCGCTTACACGCGGCGAGCTCCACCCCTCCGTACCATCACCGCAGATCGCACACTCGGCAGCCCACTTCACAGCAAGGCCAAAATCCCGTTCACCTTTTCCCACTGTGACGTTACCACCACAAATCGTGCACTTGGAATTCATAGACGCCAGCAGCGTATTCAGCGAGTCGTAACTTGCAATCAAGAAACTCGTAGCCAGCTCGTTGTTAGTTGGTGCAGCAGCGTCAACACGATCCAGAAGGTCCGATTTTTGATCAATAGCAGGAGTTGAAGCAAGTACTTGAAGTTTTCCTTGAGCTTCACGGTCTATACGCTGCAAATCTTCTGGCTGCAGCATTCTGTTAACGGCATTCTGTTAAAAGTGCCTTGCCTTATATCCAACATTTCTGCAATGCGCCTCTGGCTCGCCCCCTGCAGCGACATTTGAGTCACTGTCTCTCCGATTTCTTTTGGTACTCGTGGACGCATATCTATCATTCAGCGCAAAGGTCACTGCTGAATTGCGCGATAGAGGCATTATTTATAACCGGCTGCTGCAATCACAACGCCGCCTTAGAATTCGAGCTGGTGCAATGCAGGTAATTTCTTATCTGTTCGAAAACATTTTCTAGCCTGAAAACGTGTATGCCCAAAAAGAGCGACATCAATGGGCGTGTCTCGGCGTCCTCAGGAATTTATGCTTTTCAAGTGGCTGTGTATGGCATTCATAAAAAAAATAAGAAAACAAAGGGACTGATAACGCAGCAGAAAGCACCCGGCATCGAATGCGCCTAGCAGAACAGCACAGCCGAGGACACTTGCACTTGGCTGCGCATAGCGCGCACGTGCATACTCCTGCCATTTCTCCGATGTGCTTCATTGCAAGGCGCTGTTTACTGAAAGATTAGTTGCAGTAAACATCGCAGCAGGCGGCGCTCGCAGTTCAGTGTGCTTGGACATCGTCGTCAGATCTCGTTTCCTTTCAAGAATATTAGATGCTACCGTTTGACATTTTGACCGCACAAAAAGACGAGGACAGAGGGAGGTACGACGACACTGTGTAACTGTGTCTGCGCATGTCAAAACTCGCTATATATTGCTACGTACGTCTTTCAATGAATAAAATGAGTTGAAAGTTTACCGCCCGTGTCGTCGTACCTCCCTCTGTCCTCGTCTTTTTGTGCGGTAAAAATGTCAAACAGTAAGCACCAACTAGGCCAAACGCAAGTTCTATAGACGCTACCATATCCCACGCTCAGCGCACGCGTGATACTGTTAAAAAATTGCAAGGGTGTACATAAATGTATTTTAGTGCCTTTTCTAGAAAATACTTTGGCTGAGGCACTCACGGCGCAGAGACAAAGCGTGTTGCATGTGCCATTTCCTGAAAAACACATGGTACGGAGGGCCCGCACGAATGTGCGGCGGGCAGCAGCGAGTGGGTTAACAGTTATGTCTTGCTTTCGTTTTACTTCTGGCGTTTCAGCGATTCCATGTGTAGAAGATCCTCTATGTGGGTGATCAATCCTTCCACAGTTTTCAGATCTGCTTCCCGCCCAATCGGAACAGCTAGCCCCAGTGCCGGATGGTTGTACAGCGTCCCAGGCTCTGGTAGATACATCAACCTGTACGCCTGCAACTGTATTTGTTATACATTGATCTCAGCTAACAAAATAGCCACCGAAAACAATGCTAACAACCCTGAAGTATATGTGATTCTGACAGGGGTACCGGCAACTTCACCGAAACACAACTGCCTGGGACATGACAGGAAGGAACGCAGCAGGTTGGTGGAATGTTGTTCACTACTTTCTTCCCATCTTCCAGAAACTCTTCTTTTGATTGGCACTCCAATAAGAGGTCGACAGCAGCAGGAAGGAAGAACAACTTTATTAATGCGCACAGGTAATCCTGGTGCAGATGGGTGGAGCCCCTATTCCAGGGCCCCACTGGCTTCTGCGGCTCGCCGGGCCTGGCCGAGGGTTGCCAGCTGGCTTCCCAAGTCCAGATCGGTGAGTCGCGCCTCCCACGACCAGTTTGTTAGTGAGTCTTTGACTAGCGGCGAGACGGCGCCTGCAGGGCACATCTGGCATTCGTATGTGATGTGGCGGAGTGTTGGTGTGTCTTCACACCAAGGGCATTTATTTTCGTGTCTGTCGGGGTACATCTTGTGTAGTCGTTGCAAGTGAGGAAATGTGTTTGTCTGTAGTCGGCGCCAATCTCTCGCCTGGCCCCTCTTGAGCTTGGGATGGGGAGGAGCCTTGGATCTTCGTCCGAATCTCTGAAACTCCAGAATTTCTCGTGGCGTGCCGGGTGTGGGGGCGTTCGTTGGGGCGGAGTGCTCCGCGGCTCGGCCTGTCATACCTCGAGCCAGGCGGTCCACCCGTTCGTTGCCGTCCACTCCGGCATGTGCTGGGCACCAGGTTATTCCGTGGTCCTGTGTGAGGGTCGGTCCCAGGATGCGTAGGACACTGGCTGGCGAGACTCCCCGCAGGTATAGGCGGCATGCGTCCTGTGAGTCTGTAAGTATATATGCCGACTGTTCCTTGGCTTCGGCGGCTCGTATGGCCAGGGCACGGAGAAAGAAGTATTTGAGGAGGAGAATCTCTCGGCCGCAGCAGCTCGCGAGGGCGGCGCGATAGCGTCACGGCGGAATGCGGTTACGCCGAAGCACGACAGATGACGCTTTCGGCCTGTTGCCATCTTTTACATGCTCTTCTATGGACGCGACGCATAAAAATCGTGATAGCGCCTCGTACATTGTAAAATTTATAAGATTTCTGTCTGTAACATCAATCGGTACATATGACAGACATTTTAGCTGCAGTTCCTAATCGATACTGCCAGAATGATAGGCCGTACAGCGCTTGGAACGAACGGCTAGTAGTGGCCCCTGAGCAGACGACGTCTGCCGCCGCATGCACGTGCTCCTCGCTCCTCGCTCGCATGTTGTGCGCGCGCATGCGTAGGTGGCCTTGGGACGGAAAGTTCCCTTCGCTTTTGCTGGTTTCTTTCTCTTTAGCGCTCTCAGTGGCTTCCGCGCGTTGCTCCGGCGGCGCCGACTCCTCGATGTATGCGCGCGCTTTTCACGCCGCGACAAAGGAGAGTGCTTTGCAGATTTCGACCAGTGCTTCTTCAGGATGGGGCGGAAATGTGTCGTGCCGAGCTGCAGCAGTGGTTACGCGTCCTGCAAGGACAAGGTAATTACCTTCGAAGTTCCTAGTGACCCAGTGAAGTTGGAAGCGCGGGCTCGCGCCATACCAAGAAAAGACCGACAGCTGACGCCTCGTGACTACGTTTGCGAGAAGCACTTCTCGGACAGTGCCATAGACAGGCGGTGCTATTATGGCGAACTTGGTGGCGAAGTTCTCCTTGACAAACCGAAACGGCCAGTGTTGTTACGAGACGCCGTGCCTTCAATCTTTCCGCGCGCTGTTCCGGATACTTGTCTGCTGTTCTAAAAAAAAGACAATGTGAAATTTCAACCACCTGGGGTTTTGTAACGTGCACCTAAGTGTAAGCACACGGGCCTTTAGCATTTCGCCTCCATCTAAATGAGGCCGCCGCAACAACTTAATTCTGAATTGATAGCATATAGGGTAAGTCCCATCATTCGTTGAAATGAATATACCTAACTAATTGAGTTCACGCAACAACTTAATTCTGAATTGATAGCATACAGGGTAAGTCCCATCATTCGTTGAAATGAATATACCTAACTCATTGAGTTCACGTTATCAAGAATAATAGATTTCACGTTGTACAAAAAATATCACGGTGGTAATTTTTTGCATGTGACGCCATTTTTCTCGTTAATTTACCGAAAAAACTTGGAGTGCGCTTGAGCTTCGCCTTTAAGAGTAGAACGTGATAGCGTAATCGGGCCCCGTGCGCATCGCCTTCTCATTTGCTAGCCTCACCAACACGGACGCCGACACCGGTATTTGTGCGAAACGGATGGAGCCGGCGAGGACGCACAAAAACACATCCATTCGGGCGTGAAGCGCGAACGGCGACGAATGGCCTTGAACCGACGAGCTTCGTTGGAGAGCGCGGTGAGAGGGACGCGCGCATTTTTCCTCCTCCGCTAGCGGACGCTCACGACAGAGGGCGCGTGAGCGCTGTGCCCGATTTCGTGACTTTATTAGGGCGCCCGAGCGAGCGCAGTTTCGCCTCCTCAAGAATTCTTGCTCCGTGGGCCAGGGCGACAGCCGCGGCTTCCGCCGTTGCAATGGATGAGGTGCGTACAGATGCAGCCGCAACCGTGCGCTCCCCATTTGTCGCGACCGCAGCGAAAGCGGGGCTCGGTGTTGCTGTGCGCGGGTACAGTCTTGCGTCCGCAAAATACGTGTCTGGGTCGTCCTGCCTCCTCAGCAGAGCTGTCGCCCTAGCTCGTCTTCGTTTTGCATGGTATGTAGGGTGCATGTTGCGTGGAATGGGGTCTACATGTAGCCGTGTTCGCAGTGCGTGTGGTAGCATTTCAGTCTCGTCCCCGCAAAACTGCGGCGCCAGGGGGTAGTGTAGGCGTCTCAACACACAACGTCCCTGGGGCGACGCGTTGAGTCGCTCTCGCTGAGCGATGATCGTGGCTGCGGCGAGTTCTTCGTAGGTGTTGTGCATCCGTAGCTCCAGTAGGCGCTCCTTGCTGGTGCTCTCTGGAAGGCCGAGCGCCGCCTTGCAGGCGATTCGGATCAGTTTGTCCACCTGGCCAGTCTCGGTGCGGCGCGTGGCTTGAAAGGGTAGCGCGTAACTTATGCGACTAATGACGAAGGCTTGTACCAATCGCAAGGTGTCCGCCTCCGTCATTCCCTCCTTGCCACGCGCGATTCTGTTGACGAGTGCGGAGATGCTGCGTACCGTGCGCTTGAGTTTGGAGAGCGCGATGCAGTGATCCATTCCAAGGGCACAAGTGGACGATGTGGGTGTGTGGCCATCTGTTGCATTGTGTTGAGTCATTGATTTCTGCAGCAACTCCTATCGCTTGTGTTCGGCTTGAAAGCACATCGAGAATCGCGAGCCTTCCAACTTTATTAGTGTATCAGTTACCGCTAAGACCGTCCATGTACGCCAACCAGTCTGGCAACACGCTCCAGCACTTCTGGTGCGCAAGCAATAGACATCAGTTCTTCCATGGCCACTGTACGTGTCGGTCTTGTTTCATACATGATGTGCACAGATTGTGGTAGCCTCAAAACTCACCGGAGTAGAGACCACCGCGGGTTCAGGCTTAGCGAGCCACAGGGCCGCGTGTGCCGTTGCCTGCTTACGTACGCGCACCGCTCCGCGCGCGTTCAGCTAACGAGGGCGCCGAACGCCGCGCGACAGAAACACAGTGTTCAATGAAATACAACACACAAACACTTTATTTGCTTTTCGGCGGCACCCCAACGAAGCACAACGTCCGCTCCCGGGACTCGGGGAGCAAAGGGCCCCCGCAGGCGGACGGAATACACAAAGGGGTTCCGCGAAGCACGTCGCAGCTCGCAATGGCGAGCTTTGACACGCCGCTCGGGAAACGGTCCTGAGCGGTTATGCTGCGCACTCTCGCGATGACCACTGGGCCTGGTCGCGAGAGTTTGGGCAAATCTCCGCACACGTGGGCCTCCGGCAAGTGCGGCTCAGCGTGGTACGACCACGCACGAACACTTGGCACTGCCTTTGGCTTAGTGTACGGAACAGAAACTAGCGCAGCGGTAGACACGCCCGCCAAGGATGCCAAGGCAGGCTACAGTCCGGCGATTCCCAAAGGTGACGTCGGAGCGCAACGAAAACGTGACCTCACCGTTCGCTGGCCCAGGAGAGCGAGAGAGAGCCGTCCCAGCATGCACCGAATTAGCCACCCTAACCGAATCTCGCGAATTCCGAGATCGCGTACAGCGCCACCACGAGAACCCGGCGGCGCATGGCGCAAGATGGCGCCACATTGCCGCCGCGGGAGGAAACGGGGAGAAAATGGGTTAGCAGACGGCAAATCCCCGCGCAAAGGCTACGGGCGTGCCTCGAATCCCCACAAGATTCAGAAGGAAGCCCTTGGAATAGTGTTTGCCTGTGAGAAGTTTAAAGGGGCGGTGCCACCAAATTTGTGTCTTGTGCGTTCTTTGCTGTAAGCGTTTCCTATAGCTCCATGAAGCATGATGCACGCACCAAGATTCATGTATTCTCGCTAAATAATTTAATATCGCCTTTTGATATGGACAACTTTCGGTTTCAGTTTCTGGGCGCCGAGGTTGAGCAGTGACGTAGAAGTGTAGGAGGCTTGGTCATGTGACCACACAAGGCTGTGACGCACTTAGCCAGGAAGCGATCGAAATTCGGCGAGTGATGTAGCAACCAATGCTTTGCCGGTACTATAGTGAACTAGAATATATTCTAGTTCACTACAGCCGGTACGTACGTTGCGAAGGTGGCGGAGGTCCGGAGGTCACTCACGTTTCTACAGCAGATCTGGTGTGATGTCACTACAACTTTCGTTGCCCCTCCTATAGATGTACGTCAGAGTTGGCGCGCTAGCGATGGGTTTCGATTGGGAGAATGGGCATTTAGGTACATTTTGGAAGTGAATTAAAATGTATTCTAAACGTTTGCCGTGTCCGACCCTTCGTGTGGAGTGTCCTTGCATACAAAGGGAACCCACAGCAGGCTTGTTATAGCCTCGAAATTTGATGGCACCACCCCTTTAATGAGTTTGTCTTAGGTCGAAGAATTATGGTAGAGATTGATCACAGTCCATTGATATCTAACTCAAAGAAAGGACTCGGTGACATTCCCAACTCACCAAATCAGCACTGGTACAGGGTAGGAGCAGACTTTTGTGACCATACTTGCAAGCATTGCCTAGTTGTGTACCCTACATGCTCGAATTCTTTGGAGGTTGAGGAGTTGCATGGCACCACAACAAATGAAGTCATAAACACACTGTCGCGGGTATTTGCACGTTATGGCATCCCTCATGAGCTCTGCACTGATGGTGGTCCCCAGTTCACAGCCAAGGAATTTAAAAACTTTACAGTGATGTTTGACTTTGAGCACATAATCTCTAGCCCCTATTATCTGAAATCGAATGGACTCACGGAGAAAGGAGTACAAGTCATCAAGGGGCTCCTCAAGGAGGCAGGGACATCAAAGGAAGAGTTTTGACTTGGCCTCCTCAACTACCGTGCAGCTCCACTGGAAGACTCTGTCTGACCATCCCAGTATCTAATGGGTCGTAACAGCAGAACGCCATTCCCAGACCTTTGTTTGGATTCACCTCACCAGCTATTACACCCCCGAAACCACAAGCAAAATATGAACACAGGACAGCAGCTCCCGCCACTCCACCCTGGAGACAATATTCGTATTTGGTCTGGAAACAAGTGGGGCACGAAAGCTAAGGTTTTGGACCTTGTGGCCCCAGACTGTACTGTGCTAACAGAGGATGGGAGCGAATTTAGAAGGAACCGCCAAGACTTACGGAAAACATAATATTCTTGCAACTCAGAACCACAGCAGCTTCATCTTACAGGACTCAGCACTGAAGGCGTGGGGAGTCATTCAGGACTGCAGGGAGCAACTGAAGCAGAATGGGCATTCATGAGTGTTGACCCTCCTGCAGTGACCGCAAGATCAACAGCAGCAGCAAGGAACTATATGCGTGCCCTCCAGACAGCTAGAAGCGCATACAGTATCATCGCCAATAGTGGGAGCAAGGGCTGCCGTAGATATGTGCAGCACAGTAAAGGCGTCACCGTCATCATCGTCATGCTGCTCAGCGATGCCGTTTGCATGCGTTGCTCTTGCTTTGCAGCAACCTGCGAAATGATTCTGCTTTCCGCACCTAGCACAATATTTCCCATATGCTGGACACTTGCGAGGCCAATGTGAGTGGTCGTAATAGCCGCATTTCTTGTTTGATGTCTCCCTTTGTTGTGCCCAGCGAGTCGTTCCTGTGTTGCTGGTACTTGCTTCTTTCTTGTTCCACTGCATATATGCTCGTTTTCACTCTACGGTTTGCTTTGTGCGGCAGCGATTTTTTCAGCCTTGGCCCACTCAACAGCTTTGCTGGGTGTCGAGTCGTTTTTTGGCTAGAAGCTTTTCTCTCAACGCTTGACTAGATGTGCCGTACACCATTTGGTAACGCAGCATCGACTCGGAGGTTCTCAAAGTTGCAGCTCTTCGATTTCAGTTGCAAGTCCCGATAGAACTGCTTGAAAGGCTCACCTTTGGCCCGCGTGCGGCTCCGGAACATGTAGCACTCGAAGATTTCGTTGCTGAGGTAAGCAGTAGGCCTTGAATGCTTGGATTGACTTGTTGTAGTCCAGCTTTCCTCCTCCAGTGAGGTCGGAAGTGTTGCAAACATTGATCACCTCTTGGCGTGCCAGGTGAAGCAAGGTGGCGGCTTTCTGGGCAGGGCTGCGTTGCTTTTCCGGTTCCAAGGACTCTGTGGCAGTGAAGTACAGCTTCACTCGCTACTTGAACCGAACCCAATTCTCTGCCACATTATTCCCGAAGCGTAACTGTAGTGTCGTGGCTAGGCGGCCCCAACGAAGGAGAAACGCGGCAGCGGACGGCCGACGCTGCCGGCGGGGATTCCCGCCAGCCACGGGCACTGCGTGGCACGGAGTGCCAAAGAAACACAACCGAGCGCCTCAACTGCTTGTCACAAACTCTCCCAAACTTTATTTTACAAGTCTCCTCTTAAGCGCCCCTAGCGGCGCATACATCTCATCGTTGCCGAGTGAGGCACCACTCAGCAACTTGGTGACGAAACTGAAACTAGTACAAGCAAACATCACGATACAACATCATCCCCCTCCTTGAAGGAAGAACATCCTGCACCGCTCACAGGATGCTTTAGACAATTTGGCAGTGCCTAACTGATTAAAGACATTATAATTTTACAGGGATAAGAATTCACAGTTCACTACACACGCAGGTGCAGGATACATAAAAATTCGCAGTGCACTCTATTTATGAACATTACATGCTGCATTAAGCACAAGACAATTCCCAGTTCACTGAAGACATTTTGAAGGATGTCGAAGAAGTGGACAGACAGTACATCCACCGCTCCCGAACAGGAACACTGCACAAGCACATGAAAACTTAAACAGTTCTCTGCACGCACATGGGCAGGATGTACAAGAAAGTTCACAGTGCTCTCACTGTTCATACACATGAAAAGACTAAATAAGGCACAAGAACTCGCACGTCATCAAGAATGCAACCTGTCTAATACTAATACTAATATGTAACATAATCTGTAAAGCGGCTTGGCATTTTCCGCTTCCTCCTGGAGCGGCGCCTCTGAGAAATAGGTGATTGCGCTTCCTGATTACCTGGACTCTGAGACGAAGCATCAAGAGTGATTGGAAGAGGTGATGTCCCTAACGCAGCACTTAAACTCGCAGCCTCATCACCTGAGCTTTGCGACATGACTTTGCAGATCGGAGTCCGGTTCAACGGCCTCAGCCGCGTGTGAAGGTTCAATATGAACTGCTTCGCTTGGTGCAGATGTACCAGCTACACCCACTGGAAAGTCCTCCCCCTTGCGAAAGAAGGATCTGTACATGGAGGCCTCATGTAGTAGTCAGGTGTGTAACTAGAAGACATTGAAGAAAAGTGATGGGCAGGCAATTTAGGTGTTGAAGCCGAATCTGTATGAAAGATAATGATGCGCAAAGCGTTCCATATGTTGCCATCACTTAGCCGAAGAGAAGTTGGGCTAACCTGTTCTAAGACTTTGTATGGACCCCAATACTTGGGACGTTTCCCTGGCACGCGAACCTTGACTGTATCGCGAATTCGAACATTGGGTGGCTTAGCACCTTGATGATCGTCCACGTACTGCTTCATAGCTTGTTGACGAGATAAAACTCTGTTATGAAGTTGATCAGGCGTAAGCGCTGATGTGTTGTGATGTAAAGATGCAGTAAAGTTTTCGATGGTTCTTCGTCGTTGATCACGAAGATCTTAGACGGTGAGTGGCAGTGATGATGAACTCACACACAGGCAGCAGCAGAAGTCAGATGGATGAAGTTGTTTATGATAGCGGGAAATGATACATACAACTGTGCTTATGAAGATACAAAGATTAAAACAGGACGAATGTACAGTCTCACTCTTATACTTGTTAACAAAGTTAGAGCCCAGATTGTCCTAACTTGCAATTGCCACTAGCCACAGTGATCTAACAGCGCTATGATTACAGCCCAGGCTAGCTTTGCGTACAGTGTATGGAGCCTCACTGATCTGTCAGCAGTGCTGATTACAGCCCAGACTGACGTTCCACTCACGTGCAGGTGAATATCTACTGCAACAAAAAAAGGAAAAGGGTGGTGCCATCCCTTTATTACTCCCTTGACCATGGCGGCTAACCAGAGTGTAAATACTCGTAGCCCACAGCCCACCGGGTAGGGCCTAAACGGAAAACCAAGATATTACGAAAAACAACAGTTTTCCTTCTTTCTCGTCGACATGTAGTCACGCACAGTGTCGGGAGCTGATGCCACGTGTGGAATTTATTGCTCACCCATTCTGCGCTTCAGCGGCATTGTTGGCCAGTAAAAGGGCCGTCGCCTCCAACTTGACGCAAACCAGGCTACTGGGGTTTCGCCTCTGCAGCGAGTTCCCTTCGCTGGCCGATGTCATCAAACAGCGCCACTTGTGCTTCAGACCCACGCAGTGTGGTCTGTCTCCTGACCGGAAGCGGCACCTTCCCGGAGTTCAAGAACGACCGTGGTGGCCGTGGCCCAGACCTCACACCAGAGGGGAGGCGGCGTGCAACTGCCCGCAATGCACTCGAGCGCAGTGGGAGGTGGTGTACGGCACATGTCCCTGCTCCGAAATCCGACCCTCTCAACCTCGCAGTTCGCCCCTTGGTGTGAAACTGCTCTCGCCCTGAGCACTCAACACAAAAACAAAAGCTCAGCGGCAAAATAACACAGGCCTTTTCCAGAGTTACTGTGGCCTCAACAAACTAGTCCTGCTATGATTCACGGCAAAAGCTGAGCGCTCTGTTGCCTAACTGCCTGGTACAATTAGCATGCTCTCAGTAAACGAACACAAGGAAGCTTTTGTCAGAATACAATTCCTGCAGGAACACAAGTACACGGGAAATGAACACAATGCAAGTGGCTTACATTGCCATGAGAAAAGAAAAGAGCTTTTTGTGCTTCATGGTTCTGTGCACATTTCGCAGGAATGTAAACCTTATCACATCGAGCGGTGCCCAGCTGTGAATCACTGCAAGAGTGTGATCCCGCCTTTGCCTACCCGCCTGGTACATGCCTACTGTTGCCGGGTCGTCGCTATTGTTGTAAAGGTCTGCATCTTCTCACTCGAGTTCTTCAGTGCAAGGGATGTCGTCTGGCTCAGACAGCTGCTGCCAAACACCGAAATTGTCAAGCACCACGCAAACTGCAAAGATCTTCGACGTGAAGAGTGGGCCATAGTACAATGCTCTGTACCTCTGCAGGCACCGAAAGCGGGCCTTGAGGACTCCTATGCGTGTTTATACAATGCACACAGTGATGAGTGGCTGCGGTTCAATCGGGCAGCAGGGGATCCTGCAGGATGAGTTCCAGTGATGGCGTTTAGCAGCCAAGGCTGCACCTGATATGCACTATCACCTGCGGAGGACAGTGTACCAATTAGCATAATATGAATATATACATGAATATGTACTATTCTCTTCTTATTTCTTTTAACTTATTCGAAGATATCGTGTCACTGATATGCAATGCTTTCCTTTTTTTTTATTACGGCTAGACATATTGACAGAATTGCTTGTTAGGTTACCTAATTACGACTTTTGAAAGGCTCCAATGGAAAAATTGGTTTATTTCCAGACAGTTTGGAATCAACTCAATTCCTTTGTCAGGGAGAATGACAACGAAGATGTTCAACTGCAACCTTCAACTTCTTACATAGACCAGGTTGGGGGAGTGACAGAAGGTGCGCCTTCTTTGGTGGTAAGGGTGTTGTGCCTTCCTTTGTTTGCATGGGACTGATGTGCGGGGGCCGGCGGCAGACGGTCAGTACACTCAAGGCTTGCTTTCTCTTAGTTTTTTGTGCTTAGGCCGTCAATGTAAAGTGAATTAGCAGGTTTCTTTTGCAGTCGTTTGATTTGTTTTTTAGTGCTTTTTATGAACCATGACTGAAGTACCTTTGAGTTGTCAGTTGACTTATTTTATTGCTATATAGCACTTCGCAGTGCTTGCTTATTTGTATTTAATTTGTCATACAAGTTGTCCTTTCTATACATAATTGTTTTTATGAATGTACAACACTTATGGCTGTTGCATTTCATGTATACTTTTCATTAACAGCCTCAGAGTGTAGCATTTCATTTCTGCATCATCACGTGCTTCCTATTTATTATTTCAGCTCTTTATAATAAATGATCATACAATGTCTTCATGGAAGTTCTTTCATGCTTGACCTTTCTATTGCACTAGCAGTCTTTCCCATGAACATAGTAAGGCAAGTTGCAATTATTCGCGAATAATTTGAGTCAATACGCCACCTAGCAGAGAGAGCGCGAAACAGGCTATTCAGGTCCACGCAGCGAACAACATTCAGTTTCGCATGTGGGGTAGCGCTTCCGGTGGATGGATTCGTCGTCAGCAAAGAAAAAAATGCGTTGTGAGGCAGTTTTTCTGTGTTTCGATATGCACATCAGCGAGGCGGAAAGGCGGGAGAGTATCTTTTCACGAGTTTCCATTCTTTGAGTGAACCGTGAAGAACGGCATAAATAACCAACCGCCGCATCAGCAAAGTTACTCTGACTGTGATTGCTTGTCGGCACTTCAGCAACAGGTATTACGCCGTCTGCTAAAATTTTGTTGCACTCTTCGAACGGCATCAATGAGTGTAACACAGCTGGAATGAATCGGAATCGATTCGTGGGACTGTCGCGAAGCGATACAAGCTGTGAGAGACGCCATATAGTGGAAGGCTCCTGGTAATCTCGACCAGCTGGGGTTCTGAAATTGCACAGTACGCATGCATCTAGCATTTCACCCCCATCAAAATGCGACCGCCACAACGGGAATCGACACGGTGTCTTTCCAGCGTTTTGCCACAGCGGCGGGCAAAATTGAAATCTTCGTAGTGTTGATGTTAGCTTGCTTGCTATATTATGACGTATAGTAGCTTTGAGCCTTGCTCTTTAGATGTTGCGCGCTCGATTTCAATGATTTGTGGACACGCGTAAGCGGTATAGCCCAACATAATCTAGTAACGTTGGTATTGCCTGCCTGATGTCTCATCGTAGGGTTCAGGGAGCTAGGAAAGTGCCAATTTAACCTAGCTATAACGATACACTGCTGTAGCAGCTGGTAAGCAGAAGCATTTGCGGGCACCACAATTGCGCTCACATATGCGGATCAGCTTACACACACGCACAAACAGACAAATCAATAAAGCTCTGCTCACTGAGAAAAAAATATTGAACAAGTTTCCTGCTATCATATCGTCAGCAGTTAGTAGTCATTGTGTCTTTCCGCCTGTTCTTGTACATGCAACGTTATTTCGCTTGGTGTACCATCACCGCCTCATTCTTTGGATATGCACACATTTATTCAAGGACGCGACGAAGCAACCGGCTGACCAAGTTTGTGCAAAATGCTGACGTGTCGCCGTGATGCTCTAGGCAATCAGCATTTGACAAACGATACCCACTGGCAACTACCGAGTGCATTAGACTACTTGCCTTCAAAACGCTGCCGGACAGTTTGTCTGCCTTGCCGATTGACACGGCCCGTGACAGCGCAGCAGCACTTACCTAGAAGTAGATGAGAACAGCTGATACGCGTTGGCACTTCACTAAAAAGCCAGTAGTGCAGGAGGATTGGGCGTCGGAGATCACAGGCTCAACAAAAACACTTACAACCGCACTGGGATTTCTTGTGTGTTCGAATTCACGCCACACGTTTACACGAACAGTGCAACAACATTTATTTTATCGTCGATGTTGTCCTTCGCTACAACCAAAATGAGGTAGTCGGCACCAAGTACACTCTCACCTTCGACAAAACACCATGTGTTCACATCGCAACCTAGGCAACATGGTATTTCCAGCAGCGACAATCCACACATGTACCTCCTTGCCGCCGCCATCCTAGCCAGTGTTGCCTAACTTTGCAGCGCCCCCTGGATTTCGTTTTAGGTGCGAATACACCGAGAGCAAGTTGGATTATTGTGTGCTGCCTGGGGTCTCAGTATGAGGACTGGGGTCTCACTATTCGCTTGCAATTCGTTCAAGCTAAAGCACTCAGTGAAAATATTCCCTAGACAGGAGATGAAGTTGTGCAGCTCACCGGAGTGGTACAACCCACCCCAGTCGCAGTGCTCTGTGTGGCTAGAAGGAAGGCCCTCAGCAGCAGCTTTTGCCGATTCTACAAGTAGGTTATCTTTGTACAATGTGCATTTGACCTGAAGCACACATTTTCGGGCCACATAGCCGGCAACATAATATATTAATCTCGAATCACTCTTTTCAACAACAAAGAAGTGTTGCGCACTACCGTTAGCTTTCTCCAGAGATACTTCGGCTTCATCGAGCATACCTTCTGCAAGCATTTCATGAATTCCTTTAGGTTTTACGGGCACATCTACTTGGTCATCAACACTTATGAGAGCACTTACAACATCTGGATTTGCGTTTTCCACACTCCTTGCTAGGTTGTAAAAAGAAAGCAAGTTTACAGTGACAAATTGTTCTGGAGAGGGATGGGCATTGCAACTGCTAGACTGGCGAACAACGCCGATAAAGTTTTCCAAGGGGTCGGTGCTCAGACTTGAGGTCATTAGGTACCTATAGCCGACTGACTTGTTGAGGTATTCAAGCAGAGAAAGCGTGCTTGAGATAGTAACTTGGAGACCTGTAGCTGTTGAGTTCCTGAGAAATGCCCCTCTGCATGCCTCCCACTTGATGTACTCAAGGAAACTGACAAAGGTGGCTACAGCTGTGGAGCCTGGTCTGAGTGCCCCAGCAGGAAATCTTGAGGTCATGGCAGTGATGACCTTGTTGATCTTCCTGCAAAAATATTTAGAACATCTAACTGTTGTGGCATTCATTTTAGTTGCAAGTAAACACGACAAATAAGAAACAACAACTTATGCAAAGAACTCCTGAGTTGCAGTGATGCTGCCACATACTTTTTTCAATGTCAGCTTTATAGAATGCCATTCCTCTTAAAACCCGTTCCGAACAGTTGGAAGGCAAGACAAACGCTCAGCTTTTCAAAAGAGTTTGGATCTAGGTGAGTCTCAGTTAAACCGGGCATCACCTTGAGTGCCCGCACGTTGCAATCACATAGAAATGCTTCCCGCACACTCTGAATCGACACCTATATATAGTGAATAAAAAGGGGAACATGCGAGTTATGCAAGGCATGGTTGTAATTTCAAGAGCCCAAAACATTTGACTTGCATGTCCATCTGGTGTTGTGAAGCCAGTCTTGAGCAGCCCGTTTCTGAAGCATTTGATGAAGTGCGGGAAGTCTGACACAAAATACAAGGCTCCTTTGCTGCCGACAGGATGCTCCGTCTTGCACACAACTTTGTTTGCAGAAGGCCACATCTTTCGGTTCCATGTGGCTCCGTCGCATGAAATGTGGTCCACAAACAAGCCAGCCTTTTCAGACAATATCACAGCTTCAATTATTATTTTGAAAAGTAGATCTCCTTTTATGTTGCCTTTGGTGGAGAAAACTCCTATTATTTGACAAGTGGCAGCATTCAGCCACTTGTCAAATATGCGTGACACCGTGGCATCAGACACGCTAAATCTGAAGGCAAGGTCACTAATACGCAAGTTTAACTTCAATTTCATCATGAAGAGAAGGAATTCCTGGAACTTCAGCAAACAATTATTTGCGCTGTGTGACGCAAGTCCCTCAATCACACTGAACACTGCAGAGAGAATTGTGAAGTTTGCCATGCCAGTATAATGTGTAACCCTCGTGTCGCTACACTTGAATGCATCTTCTGTAAGCTCCAGCAGTTTGTTTTCATTCCGTGATGTGTCAAGACATTCATTAAGTGGCACACACTCCCTCTCCAGTGCTTCAATGTCACCCATCGTTATGTCTGTCTGCCCTGCAGATCCTGCAACAAATACATTTTTTTTGTGCAGTTAATCACGTTTTCCAAAAAGAAAAAAAAGCAATGCTAACACAGGAATGGGGGGAGGATGGGAGCGCTGTCCAAGGAAACCAGATAAGGATGCTGGCACAGCAGTACACCATGCAACAAAAATTACTGCAACAGGGTGGCTACTTGGACTGGTTGGTATTGCATTCTAAAAGGAAAATACTTTCTTTGTGCGCAGAACGCTTGAGAAAAGAAGTCGGATAAGACAGAGATCTCTGTCCTATCTGACTTCTTCTCTCAAACGTTCTGCGCACAAAGAAATGCGTTTCCTATCAGTGTTCAGATCGGCGCGTCCTATCCGGGCCATTCGCAATCCCCGTCGTTTTGCGCTTAACTCTTTCGCATGGTCACATTGATTTTCGATGGTCATTGGGAGACTGAAAAATTTAGTAGTGTTAGTTGGATTTCGGCCAACAAGTACGGTTAAAAAAACCAACAGCGCAGATAACCCTAGTGAGGCGTCGAACGTTCTGCCAAGATCCAAACTGCACTGACTGCGCCGCCGCGGCCGCTGGCCTGCTGCACCAGCACGGCGGAATCGTATCCCAGGATTCCTAGGCGTGACGTCAGTGCAAGCCATGTATATCTTAGAGTTACTGTATATGCTACCTTTAGGTAGCAGAGTTGCGCCAAGGTACGCCATCTTGGGCTCCGAAGTCTTGCGGGAAAGCCACTCACCACCCGCGTAGGAGCCGGCGCTCGCGCGACAGAGTAACAGTATTGATTTAAACAGATCTTCATGGGGCTTTTATTGCACTCGTCACATTCTAAAGCAGTGAACGCAAGCAAATATACAAAAAAGTAGTAATATTGCGTCGTGCAGGTATACAGGCGAGAATACTCAGTATTTTCTGTTCACTTTTTTTAACGCATTCACCCTCCTCTAGGTGGCGCCACCGTCCCAGCTTGTGCACGTAAGCGCTATTCCGCTAAACTAAAACACATTATCCACAACGAACGTTTGCTGCACGGTTACGATATTCCCTTAACCCCCGCTATCACGCTAACGCTAAACTAATAACTGTCTAATGTCTAATGACAACAGCGCCGATGTCAACCGCCCTTGAGCCGCCGGAATCTACGGAGTGTCGGCGTCGCCTGCGAAGTGTTGGCAGTGTTGGCTTCTCCGCAGTGTAAAAGGAGCCACCTATGACCACGTGACGGCGCTCGGCGAATAGCGTTGCTGGAATCATTGAAGGCAGAGCGAGCGGCGTCCGGAAAATAGTGGCGCAACTCTGCTACCTAAAGGTAGCATATACAGTATCTCTAGTATATCTAAGCCTTAAGCGCCCCTAGCGGCGCATACATGTCATCGTTGCCCAATAATGCGCCACTCATCAACTTGGCGACGAAACCGAAACTAGCACAAGCAAACATCACGATACAACATTAACGGCTCTGGAGGCGGAAGTAGCAGCAAGGGAAGCAGCAGCAGCAACTATGTGCGCCCCTCAGACAGCTAGAAGCGCCTACAGCATTTCATCTGTACCATGCCTAATACCCGATGTAAAGATGTAAAATAATATGGGCATCGTATAATCGAGAACATGTTGCCGTGAAACAACACAGTTTCAAACATGAAATGGACACACGAAAGCAGGGTGAAACAGTAATCAATTACAACTCACAAATATGAATACATAAATGGCTCGTAATTTTTTTAACTGTGAGGAATTGCAGTATAAGCTACAGTGCAAATGTTGTGTATATACAACAGCAACACAGTGAGGTGAACTGGTTGGTTTTGATTAGTATAGCATGCGACACCGTGGAAAGGCAAGGGGACACATGAATGATTACACGACAATGTGGCAGTGACTAAATTAGCCTTTTTAATAAAGAAAATCTATACACATAGAGGAATACGAAAACCCGAGAACTGCCTTATTACACCAAAAAGCTTCTCTGGCGGCTCTTGACTGAGACGTGATGTTGAGAGGTACTTGAATCCTACGAGGAAATGTGAAGTGGAAATTCTCCAACACGGCATCAGTAGTTTTGTCGTATGCATCCCTGTCACCTGCATACTTGGCAAACTTTTCCTCGGTGTATTTGAAAAAGTCGGAAGAGGTGCATGCTTGGATGCGTGAGCCAGCCCCTGGTTTTGCAGTTCACGAGATCAGCTTCGGGCACGCTTGCGAGACTTTTTTTTCCTTGAAGAGCATTCTTGCAAATGGAACAGGCTGTTCCATTTCGAAATTTTCTGGACACAAAACCTGTGATGTATTCGACTATTGTTGCATCTGTGTGAGGGTCATCGAAATCGAAGACATCGTCGCACTCCCAGCTTCCTTCGTTGATGAACTTGTCGAGCCTTTGCTTTAGTTCATCCAACTTTCCTGCGGGTTGCACGGCTGAACTGAACTGAGCTTTATTTGGTCCTGAGAAGATCGAATCAGGGCTCGTCCGCGGGCCGCGTCCACGACGGGACCGGGAGGTTAAACTCGACGGCCAGGTCGTGGGCTCTCTGGACAGCCCGAAGTTGGTCGTCCTCTTGGGGACTGGTGAGGAGAGTAGTCCATTCTTCTTGAGTGGCTGGAGACCTTGCAGCCGCGCGCAGCATGGGGCATTGCCACAGCATATGTTGTAAATTACATCTCGGGAGCCCACATTGAAGGCAACCCGGCTTTATTTCACCCATGAATCGCGAATAAAAATGATAGGTGAAAGGTAAGCAGCTGTTTGTAACAATCGTAAAGTGAGAGTTTGCGGTCTCGTTAGATGAGGGTGACGTAGAGGAAACTTTCTGCGCTCAAGGCGGTAGTGCTGACAAATTTCGTTGTACGTTAGGAGCGGGTCCCGCTGTCATGGCTCGCCCTTGGGCCTCGGGCCGCCCTCTTTCCTGGCGCGGCGAGTAAGGTCTCGTGCCTGGGAGTGAGCTAGCTCGTTCGCGTTGGGGACGAGGGGGTGAGCATCTTGGCCCACGTGGCCGGGGAACCAGATCAAGTGTTTAGTATCGGCCCACGTTGAACGCGAGAGCACGCGGGCTGCCTCTTTACAAACCGAGCCGGCGCGAAAGGCCTGTGCTGCGGCTTTGGACTCTGTGTAGACTTATGCGATCCGTGGTCGCCAGAGCTAATGCGCAGATCTGCGCGGTCTGCATCCGTGTTGGGGAGTGTTAGAGAAGTGAGATGTTCGCCTTGCAGCGACGTAACGGCTGCGACAAAGTGCTTAAATTTGACGTATTGAGCGGCGTCTACGAAAGCTACCGAATCGGGCATTGCAGCAGCCGTTTTGAGGAGGGCGGCTCTCTGACCTTACGTCGGCCGGGGTTGTATTTCGGGTGCATGTTACGTGGGAGCGGGGGAACGATGAGGCGTTCTCGAAGCTCTGACGGCAGCGTGCACTCTCTTTGGTTGATAATCGGAGAACTTATTTTGGAGGTAGGCCAGGAGTTGCCTTCCCGCCCTTATATGTTTCCCTGATGTCAGGCAAATTCGCAACGGCTGTTTGTCTTTTATCAGGCAGCGAACAGTTCCCAAACTTTGGCATTTTTACCAAAGAATATAAGCTGAGCATGTGGTACAGCTGTTGGAACGTAGGGAACGTCGGGTGCTCATTTTGTCCACCAGCTTTCCTAATTTGCTAAAGAAGCGCTCCAGCGGGTCTTGGTTCATCTTTGTTGTTAATACATACTTGAAATCATACTTACTTGAAGGAGTTGAAGTCCTTCAAGCTCCGGCACTGATTTCAGGGTTACGCGTAGGCCATCTGCAGTCGACTGCATCAGAAGAAGGTCCTTGTGAATTTCACTGCTCACGACCTGTTTCTTCCACGATTCCAGGCACTCGGATGCAGATTCTAAAACACAAAAATCTTTGCCTTCCAGTTTTAAGCCTTCTGCTGGAAAATGTCTGTTTAAAGCGTCAAACAGGTGATTTAGAAAAGCATGAACCTGACCGTTGGCTCAACATTGGTTAGAGGGGACGCGCCTGTCTTTGCACAGAAAAGAATACCTTTGGCTACAGAGTTGCTAAAGATGCGGCAATCTTCACCCTCATCCTCAGCATCTTGGAAGGGTTGATGTGGTTGAATGTTAGTTTAGAGCACACTTTTAGCTCTGCTTTGTTCCCGCTGTCTGCAACGAACAGGGCATCATGGCACGACCATCTTATTAGCTTTCCGTTCTTTTTTAAGAACCTTGTTGTCCAGTAGCCTGTTTCCGATGCACTTCAAAGTATGAGGTGTATCAGACAGCACATAGACGTTTCTAGAGCTGTCCATTGGGTGCTCAAAGGAATTACAAACGTGACCCAGTGCGCCAGTGATGTCGAGCTGCTTCCAAATCGCGTGATTGGCGGATGCACCATCACACACTACTCAGTCTACGAACAAGCAGGCTTTTTATAGGTGTACGATGCACTGGATCTGGAGTTGCGAAAGCAGCGTTCTTTTAGTTGGTCCTTTGGACGCAAACACTGCTACTGGCTGTAAGTAGGTGTCACCAAACGGAGCAAATGCAATGACGAGGCCATGATCTGCGAGTCCCTTGCTTTGATTATTTTTCTCTCTGCGATCAATAAGAACCAGTGTATGTCATTGTCAGCGAGTTGACAGCCATTTTCTTTCTTCCTTGAATTTTGTCCGAGATCACGATTCCCTGCTGCTGGAATGCAGCCTTTGCGGCAACCTTTATCTTGAGGGCTTCGAAGAAGTTTTCGACAAAATGGCACTTCGGACCAACCATGCTTATGTACTTTTGCACTGTGGTAACACACCACAAAGACAGTATATCGTTGTTTCTCAAGAAACAGTAGGTGGCCGGGCCCCGTTTGTGCAGCAAGAGGCACAACAAGATCCAATCGTCTGTGTACCGTCTGCTTGTTTTTGTGGGGACGTGAACAACGCGTATAATACACAAGGACTTGTTTTTGATGCTCACCTTGCCACTGATACACATTCTTCTAGCAAAAGCAGCTTTGCTGACGGTATATCAAGTCCCTTTAGCTTCTCCTTCATATTTTGCTCCTGCAAATCTGTTAGCTGTTTCATCGCCACTTGCAACTGCCCCAATAGTCCTTGTGCGCTCACTTGATGGCGCCAATGCTGCCACATCGCGCATTTTGTCCCTGTTCCCTTCCCGGCGCGCGGCGCGAAGTTGTGCGCGGTGAACGTCGGTGCAGGGAAATGACTAACGCAAAACGTGCTCCGTATGTTTTCTTGCGACTACAAATGAATTACAAACGTCGAGGAATACTTCAGAGGAAGCAGTTTGCTTCGCGTGGACGATTTGTACGCCGCTAACCACGTGTACAGCGTGAGAAAAGAGCCCCAGAGGGCCGTCGGCCCGTCCGAGATCTTCGGCAAATGTGTCGCCCAGATGAAGAGCGTTGAGTACGACGTGCGTTTAGAGGTGAGTATCTGAGTGAACATTTTCCTTGGCATGCGATAGTAATTACTCTTTAGCACCAGTCTGGCGCATCGCCGCCACGCATTAGCAGAAAGGATGGTTGAAATGACACATTAGCAGCGGAAAAAAGACCGCATGAATTGTCTGTCTTTTAGTTTTCCAGCGCTGTTAGTACATCGATTGAGCGCATTACTTAGTACGCAGTGGTCGATTATTGATGTGTTTGAACCCGTGAGTACTGTACCAGTGATATTGCTCTAGTCCATGGTTTCTCAAAGTAAGTTTCACAGGCCGTAATATTTTTTTAATAGTATCTGGGGTTTTACGTCCCGAAACCAGATATGATTATGAGGGACGCCGTAGTGGTGGGCTCTGGAAAGTGGGTACCGTGCTACTTTGCAATTAAAAACTAATACAGCAACATGCGTGTCATTCATGCGCTGGATTATCAACACACCTTGGCAGTAACATTGTGCTGGATATTTATTTTAGTTTCACAGTTCTGTGTCAATGTGGCTGTTGTACAATTACTGTTCCTTAAAAAAAAAGGTGACATTTTTTAGACTTGCAATGAACTGCAGAAAATTGTGCTTTAACATGTGTTTTTATTGGCCATTCTTCACTCATGTACTGACTTGGTACACAAAAACACCACGCTAGCACTGCTATGCTGATTCCCCACTAGGCAAAGTGTATGTGCAATCATCATCAGCAGCTCAAACATTGCAGAAAAACTTGGCTTAGCCACTGAATGAACAACCGGAATTTCTCTTTTAGAAGCGTTACCACTAAGCACGGTAGAGGAACATTCAGTCAAGTCAGCCTCGGCCAAGCATATTCAAAATGCTGCTTTTTGACTCAACAAATTTGTCAACATGAGCATTCAAACAAGTTCCGCGTCTGGATCACTTGGCTCATTAATAATTGACAAGAATGCAACACATACGCATAATGTTAGTCATGTGAGGAACCGGTTCAATAGGCACCCTTGAATTCACTATGCCAAACATTTTTAGTCTCTGTATCACTCTTTCGACGTGCATACGCACTTCTGCGACATGATAGGTTTGTTCTGATTCTTCATGGGTGAAATGAACATTCCCGTTTGAAAACGGTGGCAGCACAATAATGCCGTTCTGGCTTTCAGCGGGTGCTTTGATTCCAGGGGAACCTTTGCCCGCTAAAACAACGTCTCCTGGCCATTCACGATCTAGAAACCCTGATTCCAGCGTAATGTGAGTGTATGAGGTGCAGCCACCATACGACTGTGATACAAAGGTGACTGTTCCATTTGGCAAAAAAACTTCAAAGCCACCTTTGTAGTGTGAATACAGGGCACGTTTCTGTTCTTTGGTGGGTGGGTCTTCCGTGCGGAGCTCGGTACAATCATGTAGCGGCAGCGCGGGTAGTGCATCTTAAAACATAGGGCATTGTGGCTTGTACGGCTCTAAGCGGTGGTTCCGGTATCTTCTTCATTGCATGCAACAGATTAATTAATACAAAGTAGAATATGTGGCTAACTGTTGTGCGATGGAGGCCGAAAAGCACTGCAATGCTGGCGAATGAAACCCCTAGTTTCATCTTCATCGAGAATATGGACAACTTCTGAGAAATTGGCACATCCACCTCTCTCACAGCAGTGGATGAAAGCACAGACAGTAACATAGAAAAGACGCTTGCGTTGACACCGCACAGTTCGAGAAAAACATCCATTCTCTGCATCGGAGAGTTGTACCCCAAAAATGCACAGCTGCGCTTGTTTGGTCCAGTGGCTGTCGATGTTACAGAGGCACTTGCTTATCTAAGTATGGGTGTGGGAAGGGTGCATTTTGTGACAACACACCCCTTAGAAAAAAAAATTGCCAGAAAAAATTGTGTTTGGAGGGTGTAATCATCGTCACTTTACCCTTTTAGCTGTGAAACGGTTTGCAGTGTAATTGTTTCCATACTCTAGCATTTCCGATACCATTTTGATCGGTTAGTACGTCATGAAGTGACTTGTATGTTTCACTTGAAGCTTTTCCACCGCTTCTCATTTCAACTTCCAGGACTAACGTGAATTGACTGTGAAGACATAAGCAAACTCTGTGCTCTCTTCTATGGGAAACTCAAACGAAATGACACCTTCCATAGAAAAGGTGCTTGTCAGTCTGAAGAAAGCAACAAGCGTTACAATTCCATGGATGATGGCAGCATTGGGATTAGAATGAAAGATGACACCCAGCGAGACATACAAATACAGTAGTTTACATTTGTAGTAGTGGATCGCTTTCCAAGTGCTATGACTGCAACATTTTGCATTTTTCGCTTCATCAGTTGTACGCAGTAGGCTAAAAGAGTTGACTGTTGGGCGAGTTCGTATTTGGACATATAAACCATTTTGAGTAGCGCAGCGAGACAGGACAACAGGAAAGAGCAGACGAGCACAGCTGCAAACTAACAACCGATTTTATTGAAGCCAATCCACAGGTTTATATATCGACAAGCTGTGCAGGCGCATCGTCACGACTAATGGAGGAAAAAAAATATAAGAAAAGGCGCGAAAGAAATTTAATTTCTGCATTGCACAGCACAATGCATGTGTCGCTTACACACTCCTCTAGGTTGTCCGGTAGGTTGTCCTTCTGCAGAAAAAAGCTAATTCCAGTGGTAAAAAATGCTGTTAGCAACCTCTCTTTAATGTCCTGGCAATACAGAAGACAAATTAGATTGCACACTATCACTACTGGTGGCCACTGGCTGAGCAATGGTTGCTTCATTTCACAGGAGCTTCTTCCTACGATTTGCTCAAAACATGTTTTCAGCGATTTCAAGCAAATGAACAACAGCTGGTGATATCCGTTGACAGTTGTCAGCATAGGATTTCAATTTCCCGAGCGCACTTGCCTTGTCTGGCACAATGGCAGCTTTGCACTGCTCACAAAGGCTTTTATGCTTGGTTACATTATTCACTACAAATCTCGCTAAGTAAATGAAAGACTCATGCTCACTCCCACTGATATTAAGAAGGTCATAGGCAAAGGCAGCAGCTTCTATGTCATTGCTGTTTGGTGTTTTTGTATGACCATGTCTAATTTGATCTAGTGGAGGGGGTGTCATTGATTTCATAGCTTCCACTTTTACTTAGCCATGAAGAACTGTGCTAAAAGTAGGTCAAATTGCACTACGAAATTCCAGAGCTCTTGGCACTGTGTTCTTTGACCTCAGTATCCAGAACCAAATCTCTGGTGCATCTTGGCGAAATCTGCTAAGCAGAAAAGAAAACGTGAAAGAAAAAGAAAGTAACCCTTTTAAAATTCGGATAATTTAGAAGCTACAAAGCAACTTAGCACACTAAAACGATACCAGTCTGCACAAGCTTCCAGAGGTGTTTGGGAGCCGAGCTTAGGTCTTCAGATAGAGTGGGCATGTCATTAAAAAATTCTGTGTGATCTCGTACTTATGATCACTTAATTTGCTGGTCGGAAGCTTTGTCGTGTCTTGTTTGAATACTTCAAACTATTGATAAATGACTTCTGTAAATCATGCTGTTGTCAGGGCTTCTTTAGGAAATGACCCTTTTGGGAAGAAAATGAAGTGTGGCTGCTGTGTCATCATTAGGCAATCAATATGCAAGCCCCACTTTCATATTTTCACATGGTGAATTACACTGGTAGATCTCGAGTGACGTGCCGTTTCCACGAGGGAGCAACGAAATCCGGCGCAGAGAGGCCTGATCTAGATTGACCAGCGAAAAACAAACTCGCTTCAGCTGGCAGCAGCGCGGAAGTTGTCGCACGCATCCGGTTACCTACACTTGCCTTGCCAACGATGGTAACATTATGCATCACGCTAACGTATACGTGCCTGTTCCTCCGAGTGCACGTTGTGGGGTTCGGGCCGTCTGCTCCAAGAAACCGCTGAAGCCTCCAATTGAAAGTTCAACAAAGAGAATTTCTTAAGAAACGAAGGTTAAGGTTAAACGCGAAATATACAACCTTTGGGGCCACGACACTCGCGCACTAGCCCTATTTACGGCGGGGCACATAAAACGCACTCGTACACTGTGTTGGCCACGTTTGCTGCGCGTCCCTAGCTGACTCCATTCAGCAGCGCGTCAGCTGCTCCTTTTGAGGCGAGTGAGAAGGCCACACGCATTGCCAGTGCGCAGCACATGTCGCTTTGACACTCGCCAGCGCTGGGCTTGGCTCTCGCAACGGGCACCCTTTCGACATAGCCGATGATTTTAGGGCATTTGCACTCATTGTCATCATTGCCGCTACTACTTTCAGAAGTTGGGCTTCACTATCACTCAGACTGAAAAGCAATCCAGCAAGGTTAAAACGATGCCATCTTAGGAATGTAAAGAAGTGTACCGGGTAATCGGGTGCCTCAAAAAACGCTGAAGACCACTGAGATGCCCGACTGCACTGGAACTGATGGCACCGTGTTGTCGGAGTTCCGGCAAAATCCGGCGTTACGAGGTGGATCAGCAATGGAGCGCTCTGTTGCCTTGCGAGTTGCTCCGAATCAACCAGTCGAAAACTCGTACTTGCTCCGGATCTACCAGTGTGATTCAACTTCTCCGCCTCGGAGCAAGAAAACCCACGCAATATTTCCCCGTGGAATTCTCCAGTAGGTCCCAAATCGAAAACCAGATTCATTTAAGTGTGGTGCTAGATCTAATTGAGAACAAGAGTTAATATCTACAAGCTTCTGAAAGAGCTTAGCTTTTAGTTCAGTACAAGGCAGCTTATGTTTCTCCACCACATTTGCAGGAAGGAAGATCGACTGGCCGCATGTGAGATGGTTCCTTACCTTCTTCAATAAATGTGTGGCATCTGCATAAAATGATGCTTAGATTTTGGTCACAAGGTTGGGAGCAACAAAGTCTTGATACCGCATACTTTCTAATAACTGTGCCGAATTCTCTTCACAGGGTCATGTTTCCACTAGCCATGTCGCTAATGATAGCATTATACGTACACCAATTTTTTCACATTCTTGAATAATTCCAATTGAACTTTCCCTAATTGAAGCACTGCTGAACAAGTTTCCAGTCTGTTCAAAAGCTCTACCTAGCATGAAAAATAGGCCATGTGTTGCCACTGCCAGCGGTATAGCCGGCCTCCGAATAACAGTGCCAGTGGTCTGGTCAAGTGCAAGTCCTGCACTCAGCCGAATTTCATCAAGTTGAGAAGTCTCCTCCACCTGCAAAGAAGGAGGTGGTTCTTCTCGCAATTAAAAATGCTCCGTAATAGCTAATGTTTTCTTGTTAGTGCCGCTGTGCTTTACATAAAAAACCCAGTAAACTGCAATAAGTGTGGTTATGCCTGAAATCATGTCAATCAGGTTGACCCTCACCCTCTCAAAACATGCAACAATGTGGGTAGCTCTGTCAGCATCCGAGCCAGTCATGTTTCTGGCAATGTGTCCAGCAACATGAGGAATAGACAAAATCAGCATTACTTAAGAAAAAAAGTACTGGTTCGAATAATAAAGGTGATGCGGGAAACTGCTTATGGTGCCTGCGGAGATGTTGGTTGCTCCTTGAGGAGCGGCAGCAGTAGCTGGAGTACACCAACTCTTAGGCACACACAAGCACAACACAGAACACCTATGCGTATGCTTGCAGCTTGGTGTTCTTGGGGATATTCGTGGCCATACTTAAACTAGTGCAAGAGGACTCAAATTTAGGAGTCTCCCAGACAAGATGAAACAGTTGGCATGCCTGTATACGTACATGTTTGAAAATATGGTTGAAGCGCACCAAAAACCGTTCAACAGCGCACCTTTCAAACGTGAACGTAAACCAACTGGCCCAACTTGCCATCTTGCTGTATACGCACATTAAAAAAATTTTTTTCCAGCTTCTCGAGTTCGGAAACCGCTTTGTCAGGTTCTTTTGCACAATGCCGGCATCCGGAAGTACATCTGATGTGTGGGGGCGACGTCTATGGGCTGATGTCGCATCCATATATATATATATATATATATATATATATATATATATATATATATATATATATATAAACTTATAACGAATGAGGCCGCGGCTGCCGGGAGAATACACTCCCTATCTACTTCACTTGCAGTGCCCTCGGCTTATTTTCTTGTGTTTTATGCCTCATCCGGAGTCTTTATCGACCAGATGACGCTGATGCCATCTCATGTAGCCACCATAACACATTTACGTGAAACGTCAAACACGAAATCTTGAGCCGTATTGGCAGAAAAGGAAGTATCGTGGTAGCTTACCGCGTAATTGAAGCCGACAATGAAGTCGATGTTCTTGATCTGCCTTCTCTTCCGAGGTAGTGGGTCAAACATGTGCGTACAGATCTTTTCTGGTGCAACTCTCCCGCTTGCGCGTCCCATACGCATAGCCAGTTAGGGACCTTTAAGGGACACTAACGAGAAATATGAAGTTGAGCTGGAATTAACAGGGGCATTCAAGGAATGCATGCAGTTTTTGTTGGCAGTGAGCAGATAGCTTATTAGTGGAGATATTTGTAAGCAAAGACCGAATATCTCTTACTCAATTTCTCTCGCCCCAGATTCGGTGCTGAAGCGATGTCATCACGAATCGCATTGCTCTCGGCGAATTAGAAGGCCAATATATACTACAGTTTTTTGCTATTTTCTGGTTGGTTAAAGATCAGTTCACAATAAGAATGGCATGAGTGTGATGGTAATATGTAGTGTTATTACGCACGAGGCCCCCCACTAGAGACACGGGCGCTGCAGTCGTTGGGCTGTGCTAAGTTGGATCACGTGATGCCACCTTGCTCTGACGAACGGAAGCCGGTGGCCTGAGCGCGTTTTAAGTGCGGAGCACTTTAGGGGCCCGGCTTGTCATGCATCCATGCATCTCATGTGGTGTGATCATGCTCACAGCAAAGCGCTCAATCAGGCCATAACAAGGCTAGCAATGCTCAAAACTGGGTTGAAGCGAACTGTATAAAATAACATTGTAGCGGGCGTTGATGCCGGTGATCGCGATAATTTTTGTGTGCGCATACCACTTCGTATGCAGATGCGCATGTGGCCAACATGCATCACGTTATCTCCGGCGTGCCGCGGGAGATACGCAGCCACGCCCCTTTGTGTTGTCGCTTTCGAAGCCTGTTTTTCTTGGAAAATAAACTAGTTCTTGTCCCAAACTTCAAGGAGTGTAGGTGTCTTTTCGTGCTTCGGCTGTCCGTGGTCACATAGGTGCACTGACGACAGGAATGCAGTCCGCCTTGTACGGACACGAGTGAGTGGTACTGCTGGGATGCCGAAGACAAGGAACTTTTTAAAGACGATAGTCTTTTTTGGGGAACTTAAACGCAGAAATTTTGGTCTGTCTGTTTGTCTGTCTGTCACCCGGTTCAGCCACCCGGCAAAAGTTGAACCACTTGCCCAAGGGCCAGCCATCTTGAACTGGTTTGTAGGTTCATACTTGTGTACGTTGTCGATCAAAAGGCAAACTTTACGCATAACTGAGGTGCAACATCACTACGTAAGTATTAGGTAGTGTGTTCCTTTACCAGAAAATACATAGATACGTAATTCTAAGGACCCTACTTTCTTAAGCTGCGCTTAAAATAGCGGCTGCGCTGAAAGTGCGGCGTTGAAAATACAAGACGGCGACGAACGCCCTCTGCCACGGAAGAAGGAAGCCCTCTGTACAAGCTCATGTTTCCCGACGTATGCCAGATGGCGCTGATATATCACGCAGCGCTCGTCTATCGTCTTTCGGCGGGATTTGCAGCGTAGCACGCAGATACGCGGCCAATTTTTATGGCTTCTTGTTTGCATGAAGACGGGACACTTGGTTCATGAGATGGCGTTTTCGTGAAAAGGATGCATTGCAGTACAGGAAAAGGGACGCTCTCCTGTGTGGGTGCGCATGTGTTCCACGAGGTGATGTTTGTGCGAGAATGACGCATTGCAGTGCTCACAGGAGAGCGTCCCTTTTCCTGTCAGAATTAACAGGAATAACCAAGAAGTAATCGCAATAGTTAACTGGAAATCGCTAAAAACGTTTCGGAAACCTGCGACTGACTCCGCCTCGCCGAGCGGGCGAATACCGCTCCCCTTATGCTTCACTGGTGCTGCAGCACAGGAGACTGCACTACGCCAGGGGGCAGCGGCTGCGGCTCGGCAGGTTGATTACGCCAGGAGACGGCGGCTGCGGCACGGCAGGTTGCAGTACGCCAGCAGGTGGCGGATCCGATACGGCAGGTTGTAGCCCGGCAGGCTGTGGCACCGGAACTGGAAACTTCGGCACAGGTAGCTGCGACTGGTGGCAATCACCCCCCTATGGAACCCTGGAAAGCTTGGAGGCATTGCACGTGCGGCCGTCTTCAAGCCTGTAAGAAGCAGGTCCCTTCCTTTCCTACACTTTAGTTGGTGAAGAGAAAGAGCAGTAGCCCTTAAAGCGAATGGATGGTTTCCTGACAGAACAATGTCGCCTGCAGCTATCCCAGGTTCCTTGGCAGCTCTCCTCCTGTCTGTGTACAGCTTGCTGCTCCGCTGTTGACACCGGACCCTACGATGTAGTTGCGCCAATTCCTTAGCCTGGTCTTTAGCGAATGCTGGTGCTGAGAAGCCAACGACGTCCAGCCTGGTTCGGGGCATTCTACCATGCAGTAGAACAGCAGGGGCAACCCCAGTGGTTGCCTGTGGAGTAGCCCTGTAAATAGCAAGATAGTCCATGACTGCTTGTCGGAGGGGTCGTCGTTTGAGAAGTGAAACTTGAACAAAGTTTTTGAATGTCCTGTTGAATCGTTCAATTTGGCCATTCGCCTGGGGGTAGTACACCGATGAATGCGAAAGACGGATGGCCCTGCTTTCAGAAAGGTGATGAATTCCCGGGAAGTGAACTGAGGCCCGTTGTCACAAACGATACCCTCGGGGTAGCCTTCGCAGGCAAAAACACTAGTTAAAAAGTCTTTCTCTGTGCTCGTGGATACCTCACGGCAAAAATATACCTCTGGCCACTTGGAGTGGTAATCAACAAGTGTTATAGCAAATCTACTTTTGTGAGGTGCGCGCTCCAAAGGGCCAGCAATGTCTAAGGCAAGCTTTGCCATGGTCGTTCAGGCCATTCAATAGGTTGCAGTGGCGCTGGTGTTGTCTTGGCAGATTTATCTGCCTCGTGGCAGTGCTATGTGGCAGTTTTTCACTGCTGTTTCTACTTCCTTATCCATTCGCGGCCACAAGAACCGCTCACGAATTCGCGCTTTCGTGCGCGTGATACCAGGATGTGTCTCATGTGCAGTGTAAATGAACTGGGCAGTGAGAGAGGACGGAAACACGAGGCGCTATGCTCGCAGTAGAAGATCATCGACAACAGAAAGTTCCTCTCTAATAAGGTAGAACGGCTTCACCTCTTCTGGTAAGGACTTTTGTGGCGGCCAGCACAAAGCGCAAAGGACTTGACGGTTTCTAGACAACCATCGTCAAGGACGGCCTGTCTGAACTTCTCCTTTGCCACACAGGCTGGCTCAACGAGCGACACAATTTCTTCCACTTTTGCAAGCTCTGCTTCTGAGGTAGGTGCTGGCAGCCGAGAAAGTGCATCTGCAACAGTGTTCGTGGACCCCCTGCGGTATTCAACAGTGAAGTTGTAACAAAGCAGTCGTGCGCTCCAGCGTGCGATTCTAAGGGGCGTCTTCCACGTCCTTGTGACGACAGCAAGGAGACAATAATAATAATAATATCTGGGGTTTAACGTCCCAAAACCACAATATGATTATGAGAGACGCCGTAGTGGAGGGCTCCGGAAATTTCGACCACCTGGGGTTCTTTAACGTGCACCTAAATCTAAGTACACGGGCCTCAAACATTTTCGCCTCCATCGAAAATGCAGCCGCCGCGGCCGGGATTCGATCCCGCGACTTTCGGGTCAGCAAGCAAGGAGACAAGCGCCTGGTGGTCTGTTCGAATTTTAAAATGGCGACCCCAAAGGTACGTGTGCCATCGCTTACATGCCCAAATACATGCCAGTGCTTCTCGTTCCCCGACTGAATACTTTCTCTCCGCTGGGGACAGTGTACGAGATGCGAAAGCGACTGTGCGAAGTTCTTGGCCATTTTGTTGCTGGAGGACTGCTCCCAGCCCACAGTCGGAAGCCTCTGTCGATACAATGACTGGAAGCGCCGTATCGAACATTTGAAGGACTGTGCTCGACGAAAGCATTTTTTTACCCTTCTGAAACTGTAGTCTGCTTCGGCTGACCAGATGAATGGCTCATTTTTGCGAAGCAAGACTCTCATAGGCTCGACCACTTGTGCCAAACGTGGAACAAATTTCGAGTAGTACTCTACAAGACCCAAGAACGAACGGAGGGCAGCAACATCGGTTGGCACGGGGTTGTTAACTATGGAATCAATCTTCTCAGGAAGTGGCGAGATACCACGTGCAGTGACCTTGTGCCCTATAAATGCGAGCTCTGGAACGTCAAAGACGCATGTGCTGTTCAGTTTCAAGCCTGCATCCTTGATCTTCTGCAGGGCTGTTTTCAGGTTCAAGAGGTGTTCTTCTGCAGTCTTGCCAAAGACGATCACATCGTCAATGTAGAACAACACACCAGGGCAACGGTCAAGGATTACTGCCATCATCATCTGAAATGCCGCTGGGGCAGAAGTTAACCCAAAGCATACTCTCTTGAATCGAAAAAGTCCATCGTGAGTGATGAAGGCATTTAGGTCCCTGCTGTCAGGGTGCAAGAGAACCTGATGGTAAGCGGAAGCCAAGTCGAGTTTTGAGAAATGTGTAGCGCCTACCAAAGCATGGAGAAGCTCTTCTGTGTGAGGAAACGGGAAACTATCTGGAACAATAGCCTTATTCGGCTCTCGGAAATCTACGCAGATCCTGATGGTGCCATCTTGTCAACAACGACAATGGGGGACACCCATTCGGAAGCGTCGATGCGCTCGATGATGTCAAGGCTTAGTAACCTTTGAAGCTCATTTGATACTGGCGCACGGAGAGAATATTGCAGACGGCGAAGTTTGGAAGTTACAGGCTGCACGCCCCGACGCGTCTTAACCCGATGCGCGAACCCTTTAGCAAGGCCCAAGTTGGAACTGAAAAGTGAAGCGAACTCGCTTGCCAAGGATGGCGGAAGATTTTCTGGACAGGGTTGCGTGTTGGACAGTGCGGAAATGTTGGCAAGTGGAACGGAAGTGGTACGAGGTACCGTGTCATTGACACATGTCGACGGAGGAACAGATGTAGTCGTATGTAAGCACTTGAGAGTAGAACCCTCAGTGCGGAGACTTAAGGCTTTAATGCCGTCAAGGCCGATAAGACAAGTTCCTCGGCGAACAACATAAAAACAGAGTGACGCGGTGCGCCCTTTGAACTGTACATCTGCCGTGAAACAACCTAGCACGCAAATGGGACGTTGGGAATAGTCAAACAATATGACGTGCGGGGCAGGCAGAAGCGAAATGCTCAGAAAATGTCGACGGAATGCTTTGCCTGACAAAATTGAAACAGATGACCCTGAATCAACAAGAAGTGTAAGCCTGACGTTCGCAACCAGCACTTCTACGTGAATTCCCTTACGAGCGGAACGTTCCACAGGCAACACTTTTTCAGTACTACTACACGACGATACATCGTCCATCACATTCTACTTCGCGGACCCTGCCTTGCACTTGAGCTCGTTTGCGGTTGCATACATTTTGAAAGTGGCCTTCGGACCGCAAAACAAACAACTTTTCCCATGCGCTGGGCACTGCATATCTGATGCGAAGTGATGCCGCGAGCCGCATCGGAAGCAGTGCGGCGACGCGGAGCGCCTACTGTGTTCTCGGTTCCGTTCAGGGGGCGGTGCCCCTGCGGCGCACGTGAGCCGCTGGCGCTCTTCGTTAGCTTCTGCTGAAAGTGGGCTGCACGGCTGTGAATTGCTCTTTTGCGATGAATGCAATGGTGTCTTACGACGACGCTGCATTGAAACTTGGTCGACCGAAGGAGAAAATTCCTTTAGCTCTTCAGCTGCTTGCTCAAATTAGAGCGCAATTCGCACCGAGCCTTCGAACGAAAGTGAGGGGCCCTCAAGCAATAACCGTTCACGTACGCGGTTGGAAGCTATGCTGGCAACAATTTGATCCCGCAGAGGATCATCCTGAGAAACGAACGAACAGTGCGACGCTAGCTCCCGTAGGGCGGCAACAAAGTCATGAACGGACTCACCTGAGTGTTGGCGGCGGTGAAAACGATGACGCTCGACGACAACGTTGCAGGACGTCGAAAAGTGGTGCCGTAATGCCACGAGTGCAGTTTCGTATTCGTCAGAAGTGGCTGCGGCAGACTTATCCCCGTCCTTAACGACGAGCGCTGCGGCGCTTGGCACTGGTTGTGTTGCGGCGGTCGACCCTGCAGGTAAGGTCTGATAAATACGCTGGCCCTCCGGCCCCAAACAATGCAAAAGGATAGCCTTGCGTCGTGCTGGCGTGAACTCGGCGGCCCCGGACGCCACCAGGTAGACGTTGGACAGCTGCTCCCACTGCTCCCATGGTAGTGGCGGCCGGCCGGGCGTCGCAAGGAAGAACGGCGGCGGAGCGAGCCCGGGGACACTCATGTTGGGGCGGGCGCGGACGGTGCGCAGGGTACTTTTACGACATCCTCGTCGCCAATGTAATATCTGAGGAAGGGAGTCAGACTCCAGCCGTCACGATGAATGGAACAACTGCCTTTATTGACTATGATACATGGTTTATATGGTGATGGTGATGATGATTTGCTGCTGTTCCCTTTTTAAAGGGCGGGTGTAATTATGGTTGTAATGACACCCTAGCACACGGATATGAAAAAAAAAACACAAAAACAAAAAAACCAACCCCTCCCAATGGACGGGCCCAGCAAGGGGGAAGAAAACCGAACAAACAGAAAAGAGTGGGGCACAGTAGAAGAAAGCACAAGGGCACGCTCGGTTCGCGCTTGCTAACACGATGTTGTCACTACATGGCAATGATTAAATGCGCCCCCTGGGGGATGAAGGAACAAAACCAAAACTGAATACAACAGTAACGTACATTGAAATATACCTTACAGCCCTCAGATATGGCATTGTGCAAGGGGGGCAGTGTTAAAAGTGAGAATCCGTTATACTTTGAATGCACAAAATGCATGAACAGCATTGTGCACCACATCACAGAATGAAAACTGTAGTACTAAAATGATCAGTTAGTTCATGCAGCATAGGTAAAAAAAATCTAGTAAAGATAAATTTATAATAACATATTAATCACACGATGTATTCTATTTTGTAAGATTGTTTTTCTTTTTTTTTTGAAAACACAAGAGCAGTGTGTAATACATAGCAAAAGCTGATGTGTTTCAATGAAGACAGACAAATGGAGCTGTGTAGCACCTGTTACTCATACAGCAGATAACTGGTGCGGCATTATACATACAGAATTGGCGCAAATGGAAGCGATGGTCTGTGAAAAGCAGTATGAGCGCCAACACGCGAGGGCGCTTTCCCACTTGTATTGCTCACGACGTGGGGCTGCTTATCGCGTCTGCTCTTGGAAACAAAGATGGAAGAGTGCTGTGGTTCTGCTGTTGCAACTCTTTTCTTGCTAGTGTTGCTGCAATACAGGAGCCGATTGTGTGTCCGCGGCCATTGGGATTCAGATATTATACGGTTTGTGGCAACGCGCTGTGTATTGTTCGCAAAACACCGCTGCTGATCTGTTTTTCCATTAGCTTTTTCTTTTTTGCAGTGCGCAACTTCTCTCCCTTAACGAGAGTTTGGGATACAGGAAAAGACGAATATTGGCAAATAGAACGTATTAAATTTCGAGCCACATATACGCTGAATGCCATGGCTCACTAATGGAAAGTTGGGTTCATTCAACCAGACCACATGTTTCCACTTGTGTCCAGTTCAAGTGCTCTTGTGCCAGCTGTTCCCTTGCATCTCAGTTCTTCACATTTGATGAGTGTTCTTTTTTCTGGCCTTCTGGAATGTAATTAATCAGATTGCAGATGATAACCAACATCCACTGGAGCATGGGAGAGCTAGAAATGGTACATTTCATGGGAAATTTCACTTTAACGGCACATTCCACGTGGCAACTGTTCTTGTTTCAGAGCCTAACTGTTATGAACACCCCCTTGCCATGCATTGCCATCCTTTGCAGTGTTTTCATTGCGTGTAGCATTGTTGGCTACTGAACTGCTGCATCTACATTTGTCTTTTACACTTACACAGACACACTTTCCACTGCCCCCACAGCTCCTATTCTAGCTTCTGTAGTACTGTACTTTTCGAACACTTCGTCTTGTGCAGTGTGCTTCTAACATGGGTTCTGGGAAGGGTACTGCCAAGTGTCTTGTCATGGTCAACTGAAGACTGCTACTTAGCATAGACACTTGATCAGACTCTTTCTGAAAAAATTCCTTTTCGAATTGTATTTTAACCAGGGCAATATTCACGACAGGCTCATTTCAGGAAAGTAGAAGCGTGTTGCTTGGTTTTTCTGATTTGTCCACTGGTTCCTAATGCATTTGAGTATGGTGCACAGGTTTGACGACATAAAAAATCGGCCGATTTTTGTCGGCTGGATGAGCACACGCAATGCTTACTTCATGGGTCTCTGCGAAAAATCACATTATTGTCCGCTTGAGTGAATTGCTGTCAGTAACCACGCCAACGACGCGGGGGCTGATAGATTGTATACTTATAAAATTATCTTCTTGCAGAACTCGTGTAGGATTTCGGCAGTCATTTTAGAAACGGGAAGAATGTGAACCACCTCTTTGTTTGATGACAGGAGCTACTCAACCATGAAAACATGAGCTGTTATGGCTGCCTCTTGAATTAGCCGCAGATCCTATTATGCTGTCTCCTTTATAAGTATGGCTTGATATGGATTTCACCAGCCATTACCGTTACCGTCTTTTCGTGCGGCTGCACGCACTTCACTCTTCTCGAATAGGAAAGAAAGTTGGCCTCGTTCTTCTCCTTTAGTGGATCACCTCCATATTGAAACAAACACGGCGCAGAGTTAAGGATGGAGTGCCGTCAACATCGATGCTGATCTAGCAAAGTTATAGGCGTGAAGAAAAATTGAGTTTAGGATGCTAGAAAACACTAATGTTTCAGCACTGTAGCGATGAATGGGGGCAGTGAAAGCAATTTGCTCATTTAGCAGACAAAACAATGCACAGTGTTCTTCTGTCATGTCACTGTGTTGAGACAGTTCATTCAGCAAGGAGCCAGTATGCTGCAATGTTGAGCATGAGGCCCTTGCAATGTGTGCGTTTGCTGGTTTCCTCGCCGGCAGCGTCTGCATAGGTTTCTTTGTTAATGCTTGGTTGTCTGCTCTAGGCTGTCTGATGCTTGGTTGGCCGACACCTAGCTGGCTGGCCTTTGACAGCAGCAATGCCAGAGCTGTCCCTGAGCTCTTTGGGCTCAAGGCTGTCATCTAGTTGGCGTATTTTTGCTATGTTGTTTTCAAAAGACACTTCACATGGGGAATTTCCGGACTTGTTATTGTGTGCTGCAGCGCTTCTGTTTCTTTAAATCGAATTGTAACTAAAGAGCTAGGTGGGCTAGTTGGTACCGCATTATCAGTTTTATAGCGGCCACAGCACTGTTCACTGGTTTGGAAATTCCCAGTGCCTTTGATATATTGGCTGCAATTTGAGTGAACATTCGCTTTTTCTTTTAGAGTTTTTTCATTGGTCCTATCTCGGCAAAGTATTGCTCATGATAATATAGTAAGAGCTTGGTCTCCCTTGCTGTCCACTCGGAGCCTGTACCCTGTAGGGTTCTGGGCCGACCGCAGCCCGGAAACCCTTTGAGGTGAAGGCCGAGACTCCAAGGAACACGACTTTACTGATGGAGAGCTCGGCCACGACTGTTCGTCAGCTGCTGCTGAGCGCGAGCCGCGAGCTCGCCATCGTTCATCGTTCTCTTCTACATTGGGCGCGCTTGTAGCCACCGAGCGCTCCCACACTGCCCCCTCCCTTCGGGAAAAGTGGGGGAGAAGTACATGGGCTACTTCGTGCCGGTAGCCCGTGCAACTGTCCTGACTACCCTTCAAGCTCGCGCGCATGACTTCGAGAGGGACAAGGCTGCCCTCGAAGCTGAAGTGGATCGTCTTAAGCAGGACACAGTTCAACACGCTACCCGCATCGGCCAGCTGGAGTGTGAGCTGGGAAGCTTGACTGATGAACATGATAGTCTCAAGCACATGCACAATGTCTACAGGTACAAGGCAGCCGCCACGATTGACGAGAAGGGCCGCCACATTTTTGACCTGGAAGACTAGGTTCATACTCTGGAGAAGCTGCTTGCAGATGCCAAGCAGCGCCTCAAGGATCAGCAGCAGCAGTCTGCCAAGTTCGAAGGGCAGTTGCTGGACAGGGACACTGAACTGGCAAGCATGCGGCACAGCCACGAAGAAGAGCAGCTTCAGCGTGTACTCCAAGACTCAGCTGGACGAGCTACGAATGCAGGCAGCTGACCTCCGTGCGCAGCTCACCCGGGGCCAGGGAGACCGCAACCGAGAGGCCAGTCAAGTGCAGGCATGAATTATGGAACGGAACTAGAAGGAGGCCAAGTGCAAGAAGAGCCAGGAGTGGACCCAGGGGCTCGAGGCCGGCCAGCAGACTTTTTCGGTAAAGGCCTCCAAACTAGAGAACCAGCTCAGTCTTGTGTCGCACTCTGAGGCAACCCTCAAGCACAGCCTCAAGAGTGAGGCTGAACTAAAGACCATGAAAGAAGAGCTTGCAAAGCTGAAGCAGGTGCAGGCCTCGGCTGAGATGGAGAACAAGCAGCTGATGGAGGATCTTGAAGCAAGACAGCAGCAAGCGGATAAACAATTATGCAGGCCGGAAGAGGATGTGACGCAGCTGCAGGAATGAATCCCTGGAGAGGGCGACAGAAAAGGTGCAGTAGTTAGAGAAGGAAGCTGCGGCCAACGCGAGCAACTGCACCAGCGTGTCTTACTTGGAGCGCAAGTTGGCTGTCCTCGTTGACCAAAACTATGTTGAGATACAGTATCAGAGACGATCTGGTATCAACATCAGCGAGGGCGGAGAAGTGAGCGCCAGAGGCATATGTAGTCAGAGCTTCTATGGGGACGTCACACTTCCATGGCTGCCGAGGTCACCAGCTTTCAACGACTACTACCTGGAGGAGTGGCTGCCACCCAGACGTGAATGGTCCGGGCGACTACAGCGGCAAAACATGACAGAGCGAGACGTCTACTATGACAACAGTGCTATGCAACAGCGTCAGCGCCAGGAGGCCTACTTCGACTACTCTGGGCTCGCTAGCTCAGTGAAACCGGTTCTGCACCAGGAGCACTGGCGTCCCATCATGTTCCCACTGACGACCGTAGTCACCAACCCGAGTGAGTCTGGTGCGCTTCCGTCTCCGGGCGGCGGCGGCAGAGCTGGTTCCCCTGCGCGAGGCATCACGCCGCCCGCAGCAGCCGCTCGGCACGCGGGCCTCGATGAGGTCCCACATCTTGACTGATGGCGCTGCGATGTTCTGTGTGCCATGTGCGGTCCGCCGTGGCGAAGGGTGGTTGCCGTGTCCTCCTCCACTTTTTCACCGGAGGGGAGGGGGCAGTGTGGGAGTGCTCGGTGGAAGAGGAGACCGAGGAATGATGGCGTGCTCGCGCCTCGCGCTAAGCGACTGCTGACAGGCAGTCATGGCTGAGGAGCTCTCAAAGAGTAAAGACGTGTCGGTTGGTGTCCTGGTCTTCACTCTGACGGGTTTCCTGGCCAACTGCGGCCAGGAACCCCACAAACCACAAAGAAATAGGCATGAGGCCTTCATATTCATACAGGTGTTACCTGCTGCATGTCACAATAAAGGGACTCACTGTATTGCTCATTCCTTTGGTTGGAACCCGGCACTATTGATGGAAAAATCAAATCTAATGTTACTCATTGTGCCATTGTTGTGCCGTAAGTGCCATTACGAGGGGGACGACGAAAAAAAGCTGGATTTTTGTTATAAAAATTTATTCATGAGCCTTTTTATGAAATTCCTTCAGTCACCTTCAAAGTACTCTCCATTAGGTGCGATGCACTTGTCAAACCTTTTTTCCCACTGTTAGCATGTCTGGAGGTCTTCAACTCTGATACTGCCCAGTGGCGCTTTCTTAAGCTGCTTTTACCACCTCCACATCGTCATAATGCTTCCCTTAGCATTTTTTTTATTCACCGGAACAGGAATACGTTGGACCCTCTTCTTTGACATGACGCGGTTCTCTGGTAGTGGCTTCAAATCATTTTTCTTTTCGTTTTGCAGCGTTCAAACTGTTGGTTGCTTTTGTCTTAGCTCGTGAAATGCTGTCCTTGGTTGCTTCCTTGACGTACTTCATATGGACTTCATGTTCTATTTCCAGGTTGTCGAGCAGACTCCTGGTGCACCCTCATTGAATCCTAGCACAACCAAGGCTTCTGCAGTCTTGACTCTTCTTAGTGACGCAAATTCAATAATCGGGCACCTCTTCCATACTAGCACATTGCATGGCTCGTTTGCATTCTATGTCGGCGTACTTAAAGGAACATCATGCGAGAAGCTGTGGCTTCATTTGCGTGACTGGGTTGGTTGGTATTATTGGATCTTGCTGTTGGGGGGGAGGGGGAGTACGGGAGCTGGCTGAGAAAAATGCGGACGTAGGAGAAAAACTTGGGTTTATTTACATTTGGTACAGTAAGAGAACTTGGTGGAATGACCACAGAGGCCCATCGTTTCGGGCGGCAGTAAATGGTACACTGCAGCCCATGGCTAGGAGAAGACGACCAGTCTTTGATGGTGGGCCGGCTTATAAAGCCTTACATCACGTCACATTTAGCGAATCACGGACTGGGGTGAGTGATGTCATTTTTGTCCAAGCGGTGGGCCGAAGCAGGTGGCGTCACTTTCGGCGAATGGGAGACCCAGGGCTGTGATGCTGGAGCACTTTACACCTTGCGGCATTGATCCATTGTTGTGAAGGCGCGCACCTGGAGATGGCAATGCATCCTTTCATCATATTGCACTACGGCGAGGCCATAGTTCTGTCTGACAACCGCTTGAAGAACAGTGCAGACTCATCCATGGTAAACATTTTGTCGGCGTGTAGTCCGTCAAGATGTGCCTCAGCTGGCCATTTTGCACTTGTTCTGCACCATTCATGTCGCTATCGCCACTTCTGGAACGGTCCTCGCGTTTATGCCATATCTCGCCGTCCAGCCATGGCGGCATGAAAAGTGGTTCAGCTGTGAAGCAAAAACCAGGACCTTCTATACATGTAGGGTTCTGCTAACAGGCAGGTTGTTTGACCGCGCTGCTCTAATTGACCAGCGGTCCCTGGTCACGCCCGAAAAAGGTGAACCTTGTAGACATCTTTTCGCAGTTGTGGCAGCACTACCGAGCAACTTCTCTTTTGCATCCCAAGTGCCACGTACCGTATTAAGCGGTGCATGGTATTTGCATACCAGTGCCAACTTCTTGCCATTTTTGATACCACGAACAATGCCGAATTTTTCTCATACTCCGAGAACCTGGTGTTTTTATCTGAGCTTTGGCATGACGCGAGGCTTAGCACTACACCACAACCGCAGAGAAGAGAAAACTCCAACCAGAAATTTAGAAGTACACGTTGCTGGGCTAGTCGGATCATGTCTAAGTACAAGCCACAAAGTATGGCTGTTTCTTGCGCGAGGAAATAACGAGGGAAGGGTTCCAGGGGAGCACGAGGTTCCATGTGTATCAGTGACACTTCATTGTCTCTTTCGCAGGCAGAGCGCAAGTTCATAGGCCACAGGTTGTGATTAGGGTGGTATGCGCTCGCTGTGTGCGTAGTTTGCTGCGCATGTTTGTGCCTATATATTTGGTTGCACTGTCTCTTGAATAAACAGTCGAAAGTTTGCGCTCCCCTGGAACCCTTCCCTCGTTATTTCCTCGCGCAAGAAACAGCCATACTTTGTGGCTTGTACTTAAACCAGAAATTTATTTTAGGATACCCGACGTTTCGAAGCCTCGCCGGCTTCTTCAGGGGTGAGACGGCCCGGGACACATGGCACTTATGTACGCCTTCTTGCTGAAACTTGTTGCAAGCCTTGGCAGTAGAGGGAGGGCAATGGCCCCGTTGTGCGGTTGATGTTTCCCGCTGTCTGTTGTATATGCCACGACTCGAGGAGGAGCCACCGGTGCAACCTGCTTTCTTGTTCCAGGATCACCGCATCGTCAGAACTTATGCGGTCGAGAAACTTCTCGCAGTGCTCCGCCACTGCACTCCGTTCGCTGTTCATTTGACTGAGATAGTTCTTGTGCTGCCGCATTCTTTCTCAAAAGTTCTTTGTTTCCCCAATGTACGAGGGGGGGCAGTCGGAGCACACGATCTTGTACGCAACGTCTTGCACTCTTTCCGCAGGTGCGCGGTCTTTGGGTCGAGGGATGAAACGTTTCCTGATATGGTGTCGAAACAACAAAGAAGCAAGAACCTTCTGTATATGTACTTTTCTCTTTGTTGAAGCGGAAGCACCACGTGTTAACCGATACATAAGTAACGGGCTGGTACGGTTTATGTGGATACGACTGTTTTCTTGGAGCAGCATACGGTGGGCAGTAACACCACAGCTGCGACAGAGTTTCGCCAGTACCGTAGTGTAGGCAGGCAAGCGAAAGCATGCCACAAAGATGCTGCTTTCACCAGGATTGGATTCGGCTTGAAACAGAGAGAGCGATTTTCCCTCGGTATGCATCAAAAGCGCAACAATAACCGTCAGCACTAAATATCTAATTTTTATAGCCTGAATGAACAGGTATGTCGTGCATAAATTGTCTCCAAACATTGTGCCTAAGTATTTCACCATAAACTTATCTATTGAAACCATAAATTTATCTATTGAAAGGTTTTGGTGAAAGATTCCATTCAACTGAAACCTCTATTCATCGTGGATAACAGCGCGAAAAACACATACGAAGATGAGGAGTGGACACGGAAATCTAGTTCAGCAGGTTCATGATCGTATGTTCTGTGCATCTGTTAACTTGTTTCCCCGATCGAGTCATCATCGGTAGGGTGTAAGAACTGTTTTTACATCAAGTAACCTATTTGGGACTGTGCACTCGGCTACATATTGCACCCGAACATCTTCGACAACTCACGAGTAAAGCTTCTGACAGGGAAGACAATGGTAGCCAAGCAGCCAAAGAATACCAGTGAACCTCTTCAGATCACCTAAATTGTGGGAAGAGAATTTTTCCGCTTTGCATAGTTGCCTGTCTGTATGATGATATGCGTAAGTATTTAGTCATCGGGGATGGTGCTGAAGTTTTGACTAAAAACCCTCATATGGAGCTCTAAACTTTACCTTACTTTGCATTACCCCATCAGTTAAATTTGCCCAGTTATACTCGGGTTAGTTTCTGCTCCAATTCACGGCAGGAACCATTGCTCGCTTCGGTATCGGAATGCGCTCATCAGTTTGTTCACTACGACACCTGTGAACTTCCATTCCATTAATTTCTTCTCTACTTCTACTCATTTTTTATATACATGCCCCAGGCCCGTATTCACAAACCGACCTTATCCTTAACTTTCGCCCTCCTTACCTTTTCGGCCCCTTAACGCGTTTCATAAACAAACCTTATGCCGCAATCCAGCCTTTCCTTTACCTTATCGCCGTGAAAAGGTGGCGTTCGATAAGGTAGCCCGGCAGGTACCTTGAGGCGCCACTTATGCGGCGCGCTATGGCTGATTACGCAAGAAGCTTTACAATGTCATTGAAGAAAAGCTGACGTACGCGACTGGCGTCCATATGTGCGCAATTAACGCTGCGAGTGCTCGGCAACCATCAACATTCCATGGAATAGTTCAGCGACGATGTTCTGCTGAGCAGATTCCGCTTCTTGAAGCGAGCACTTCATGTCCCCGACCTTGCCGCTGGAAACGGTCCCCACTACGTCGGTTTTCCCGTGCCACCGCTCCTTCAGCTGCTGGTGGCACTTTGCTTCTACGGCGCAGGCACTTTCTAAATTGTGAATGGCGACTTCCACATTGCCCCGCATTGTTAAACGTGTGAAAAAATCAGTGAGGGTACGGCGCGGAAGTCGGCGCGTTTCACTGCAGGATGGAACACTTTTTACCCATTTTGGACTCACGTTGCTGCTGCTCTGTGCGCAGCCGCACATCGCTCTTGCTGCTTTGAGCTGCTCCCACTTTCTCATGTTGTTATTCACGAACACCGCGTGCTATCACAATTTTTCGCTATCACAATGCGACGCTCTCAAGTCGATGAGCAGCGCCGGATCTTCAGTGAAATTCAATTTTCGCCTTTCTGTTGCACTCAGTAACAAGCGTTTGTATGATCCACGCAAACAGCTACACACGCACACACGCAGGCAGACGGACAAAATCCGCTCGCAACTTCACGCGCCCGTCGGTGCCCTCGTAGAAACCAGCGCTTCGTGGACCGGCGCGTCTGTTTCCGCAGGTGCCGGCGCGTCTACGCGAGCCGCCGGTTGCTATGACAACGGTCAAACGTTAACAAAGAAAAGGAGCAAAAGGCGCGGCCAGACGAGGCGCGTTCTTACCGAAAGTTGCACGGGTATGCGTTCCTACATTTTTCTTATTGTTTTGTGAAGCATACGGCTCTTTTTTCTTGGTAATAAACCAACAATGAGCAAGTAAAAGTTCATAGCGTCGCTCCCATGCTCGTTCCTTATGACGAAGAGGCCGACTTCCGTAAGGCTGCCTTAAAACCGAATAAGGCGAGCTTATGAAACGCACTCTCACCTTTACTTATCCTTACACTTTTCCCTTCCTTACAAAAGGCCGCCTTATAGCGTTAAGATAAGGTTGGTTTGTGAATACGGGCCCCAGAGTCACAAGTCACAAGCTTGAGAGCTCATTGAGTAATCAAAGTATTTGTGCTGTACTTTAAAAGCAAAATCTTTTCATTCCCACTGGTACATAGTCATATTTGTAAGCTCAGTCTTTACACTTTTTATTTTGTCGATTCTCTCGTAGTTTGCTTCTTAATAATTTGTACAAATTGTATGGCTGTGTGCACGGCTTTCTACTTCCACTCGGAGAAAAGACAAGAGTCTCGAAAATGTGTTTACGGTACCTCTGGCTCCTTGCTCTGTCGTTAGCGATGAACCCTCGGTGGCGGCCTATTGACAGTCGATGGGGCCGCTTGTCTCCACTACGCACTTACAGCTTAAGTCGAGCAGGATCTCCCTGCTCGACTTAAGCACGATGCACGATGGGGAGCAGCATGGAGCTGAAACTGTCGAGCTTCCGGCCGAGAGTCTCGAGTCCCCTGATATGCGCTGAAACAGTGTCGTACAGACGCCGAAGTCCGCGCACATCGTCCGATACGCACACAGGTGTGATGTTGATGAGCTTCGTGTGCTCCTGGATTGGAAGCTCTTCGTTTCCGAAGCATTTTTTCAGAAGCTGCTTCGCATCGTTGTAGCTCCGGGACGTTGGGGGTAGATCGGTAAGCACAGAAGCTGCAACACCTGTGAGAGATGCCCTCAGGTAATGGAACTTATCCAGTGTGGAAAGTTGATCGATGTTGTCTACCACCTGTTCGTACAACTCCCAGAAGGGCTGCCGCTCCTGCTGTCGCCCACTGAACTTGACCAGCTCAAGCCTTGGCAATTTGACTTTCATTTTTTGTGACATCGTCGTTTCGGTTACGTCACCGTCAATTTGTTGAGCTGGTTGAGTCTGGGATGTTAGAGCTGGAGAGGCTTGTTTTGAGCCGCCGTTCATTCACTGCTCCAGCCGTGTCAAGCATTGCACGATACGGTCATTATACTCTATCACTTGCATGTACTCTTCCTCTAGGTCGTCTTCGGAAACCAAGGCCTCAATCTCGTTGTTGACAGCGTCGAGCTCTGTCCGTATAGATATCAACGGGGCATGCAACACACCTGCTTCGTTTGGTGTGAGGCTAATTTGCCTGCCCTGTTCACATTCGTTAATAAGACGCGTGGCTTGTGCCCGGATGACCATTCGTTTCTTGCGTCCGCGTTCCATGTTCACTGAATAGTTCGTTAGTAAGCTCACCGGAAGGACGGCATCAGGCGGTCATCACAGGGACGTTCCCGCGTGGAGTCGTTGGTGTTGGAAGTACACTGTAATGTCCATGGCAGGATGAGTCCCGGGTTTCGGCGCCAGAAAGTTAGTCGTTCACGTTCGTTAAAATGAACACTGATGCGTTTGTTCCGGTAACAAAATAACCTTTTAATTACAAACAAAAAAGGTGGCACGAATACAAAATGAGTTAAATACTTCTCGGCACGGCGATTTGCGTCTGAAGCCGTCACCGCGTCGTCTTCGTTTTCCCTTCTTCCCCAGTGGTCACAGCATTGTCCGTTGCCCTCGTTTCCTTTACCCTCAGCTGCCCTGCGGTGTCAGGTTACAGCCAGGGGGACGCGTTCCTAGCTCGCCCGAGAGGCTAGAGAAAGGACCATTTTCTCCGGGCTGGCTGGGGACCATATACAAACATTCTGCTTCTACCTCTTCTCAGAATTTTGTGTTCAACAGTTTCAGGCTTTTGCCAGTTATCTCTCAGTTTACTTCTTAATTATGCAGTTTCAGGGTGTCTACCGACCGGGAAAACCGGGAAAACCGGGAATTCTCAGGGATTTTGGGTAGTCTGGAAATTCTCAGGGAAAACTCAGGGAAATTGTGCTCCCATCAGGGAAAATCCACAGTAACTTTATTGAAAGGCGACGAAAGTCGCGGTAGCGCTTGCTCGATATTTTGTGAACGCATTTTTCAAATCAAACGGCCGCTGCGGCTACGGGGAAGTGGCGCACCTCGATGCAGTCATCGCCTTCGGAGCGGTGAAGTGGGAGAGAATCTGGCTAATGCGTGGCATGCGGGAACCGCGAACCACGACACATCGTATCGCGCAATGTTGTCAGGGTGTTCTGTGAGTACGCGGTGTAGTTCTGTAATCTTTCTCGCGCGTGCTGTGCGTTAGCGCCCGATATGGTGTTTTTGTGATCGCCGCGTGTCAAGTAACAAGCATGATTAGTTGTAGAAGCGGTAGCAGTAGATGTAACGAGCTTGAGTTATCTTGCAAGCGATCGCGATCGTGCAGGAAGCGGATGTCTTCGAGAAGGCTCGTATCTGGCAAGCCATCCCGATCGGCGAGAAAAAAGACGCTTGTCGGCTGTTATCGGAGAGCTCACTCGCTTTGATCCCGAGCTTCAAAGATGCTATTTAGGACTCCGTGAAGAATAGAATAAATTTCCAGGCGAGAGCTAGCGTAACTAACGGGCCCATTCACAGCAAGTGAAAGCTCTTTTCTTTCTTTGTTTCCCGATGAGGGCACTGCTGAAACAAGTTTTAGGCAGTCGACTGAAATTTTTGGGGGCTGCAGCTCTCAATTACCAGCCACACCACGTGGATGTTTGCTACAAAGCCGAATTACAAAACTTTTCAGAGTCAAGGCATAACAGCGACCGAAATTCGCGACACCAGCACAGGTCCCATTTGCTCGATCCGGCGGGCGATAACGGAAAACAGTAACGTTTCCACCATAATCGGATGTGCCGTAATTCAGGCTGTTGCCGTGCTTTCATGCGATCTTAGCCCGCAGCTATATTGCTTTTTTTTTGCGATAGCAATTATATAGACACTCCGCGAATTTTTCGCCTTCGCCATGATCTTCCTTCTCAAGTCCAAATCGCGATTACATCACCCCGCGCGTCGTATGCTCCATGTGCGAGTGAAAGTGCGCGAGCGCTGCCGACGAACGGGGCTTAAGCAGAGATGAAACAAGCCGACCGTCTCATTCGCGCGATGAGCACATGGAGATAGGAGCCAGCGCGTTGGGAAGGTTGGGGGGGGGGGGGGGGCTGCGTGAGTCCGACAGGAAGTGCGTACTTTGTACCAGCGGGCGTGGTCGCGTGCTCAGCGGTATCTTTAGTGGGGATCAGCAGACGGCTCATACCTTTGTAGGTGTTGTGCTCTAATTGCAAAACTTCCGTTGAAGCCATAGCAGTGGCAGATCCCCGGGGGGGGGGGGGGGGGGGCAGTAGCGGCGCTCGCCCCCCCCCCCCTAAGCTAGCCCCCGCCCCCTCCCTTCAGTGCCTGTCGCCCACCTCCTTTGTCAGGCTGCTTGTCGAGTCTGCCCCCTTTGTCAGGTTGCTTTGCCTGCCATTGTCCAAAAGGGGTAAAGAGAATCTTGTCCCTGCTCTCTACCTCTCATTGCTCTACCCTTTCCAGCTTCCCTATGCACATTTCCAACGAAGGCTTTCTAGGCGCCGCCATAATCCCCTCTGGGCTGTTGTAAATATGCGTGACCCACCAAAATGCACTGCTGAGCGTTGGCTTCAGCCTTTGTACCCCCCCTCCCCCCCTTTATGTACCTGAATCCGCCCCTGAGCCATAGATAGGGCACTTCTCTTAGTGCAGCGGCTGCGTTTCCTGAAGGAGCGAGCTGCTAGCCTATATTCATATAAAATTCCTCTTTGTTGCCATCGGATTTACTATTTTGCTCTCGCGGTGAAACTGTGACTTTTTTTCTAACGTGGGATGGTTTTCGATGTTGTGCGTTCGTGGAGAGCAAACGGTTCGGTTGGCCAACATGATAGCAAAGGCGTTGCATTGCTCTGGGCAACGCGCGAGGATTTGACAACAACCCGCAGCAGCAGAACAAGCGCAATTACACAGTACATTAAACCCGCATTTGTTTCGTCTTTACATGGGACACTCTGGCAAGACATCTAATTGTGATTGCTGCATCTGAGGCTCAACAAAATTGATTTTTTTTTCACGCAAAAAATAAAAAGTTTTTTTATGTTGCCATATTAGTCGAGCATTCTTGTGGCATTTTCAGTTTAAGATTAATCCTTCAGTAACTATGCCTTGCATGAAAGGTCGAATTTCAGTTTAACGAAGTTTCGATATAACGAAGTGAGTTGCCGCTTTTACCAACTTCGCTATATTGACGTTTATCTGTTCTGTGTACCATTCAAATGAGATTAAGTCGTTTTCATTTTCTAACATGCGTATTAGAGAGTGACATCACCGAGCGATATGGTCTCTACCCATCTTGACATAAAACAAAGTTCTGTTTCACTCAGGGAATTTTAGCAAAAACACTCAGGGAAAACCTGGAAAACTCAGGGAATTTAGAAATGTCAACTCGGTAGACACCCTGAGTTTGCATCGTTGTGTGGGAATGATACAATCAACCACTGGTAAAAAACATTTAGGTTGTGAAGGTGTGCACGTTAACTAGTGTTCGCTTTCGCTTTGATGTTTTAAGGAAATAAACTTATCAGCCAGCCACTGGGCAGGTCTTTGCCTTCGAATTTCCTATGCAATGCACAGTTTGTCTAAATGAAGCCGTCATGAGTGCTTCCTGGCCACATTGAGGTTATCTAGGTGACGACACCCTCTGCACTGCAAATGGCCATACATTTATGGAGCACAGGCCTTTCCTGCACCTGTGTACGTGCTTCAGCTCCCGAGGAGGCTTTATTTGCATCTGCGTGTAATCTACCCTGTGGAAACCTGCAATCCGCAAAAAGCTAGAAAAGGATATTTGCAAAAAGCAGTGATTGAAAGCACTGTTAACTCAGTAAACACCACTGGTAGATGTGACGCAGCAAAAACAAAACAGAACTATTCCAGCTTGTCTAGAGGGTAGAGTTGTAGACTGAAAATAAATGTTGTTTCACTGGAATCAGTAGTTTACAAAGTAGAGTGTGTGCCCAAATTGGAACAATGGCCTTAAGCATATACAGTCGAGTCCACTTACAAAAATATTGAGGTGCCATGAAAATATCATTGTTATAACCGATTTTTGTTGTAAGGGGGTTATGCCGAAAATAAAGAAAACGTGACAAACAAGAGCATTTAATGAGCGGAACATAATAAACAAGAGCACTTAATGAGGGGGAAGTTGCTTACACTTTTCACTTTTTATCAGGCAGAAAACCGTAAGCAGTCAGCTTCGACTGCTTACTGGCCATCTTATTGACATCTTTTTGCAAAGCATCAACCGGCGCGTGGCGAGCGGAAGGTTTTAGCAAACACAAAATCGCGCAGGGAGTCGATCATTTGCAACTCTTCCTGATGCGACACAACCTGCATGGGTTCCGGTTCCCCCTCGTCGTCACTGCTGTCGTCTTCCGCGCCGATGTCCGCAGCGACAATCGCCTCGTCGGTGAGGTCCTCATTTATTGCTACTGCGCCGTCGGCGTGCAAAAACTCATAAAGTCCCGACGCGTCTCCACCACCGTTCACCGACGACCAAAGTTCGGTCATTTCTGCGTCGGCAGGAGCGTCGCGGCCTTCCACTTCCGCCTCACTGGAATTCCCAGCAAAGCCCACCTTACAGAAGCAATTCGCGATGGTGGAGGAGCCGACTTCTACCGATGCCGCAAAAATGAACTGCACGGCCATCAGGAGCGAAACCTTGAAGTCCGGCGCAGGTCGGCGTTCACGTATGGAGATGTCCAGGTTCAGCGCCAGCCTGCTCAAAACAGAACGCCGATACAGCGCCTTGAAGCAAGCAATGACTCCTGCGCCCATGGGTTGCAAGCCCGCAGTGGTGTTGGGAGGGAGGAAAAAAATCTCCACGTTCGACAGCTTGTGGGCGGTATGATGGGCGGTGCAGCTGTCGAGCACCAGCGCCACTTTCCTGCCTTCGCGCTGCATCCTCTCGTCGAACTCGACCAGCCACTCACGGAGAAGTTCGCGCCAACGTTACTAGAACAAACTCAGTTTAAAAGCTCCGCCGGAGAGGCGGTCCGCGTGGCGGTCGTGAGAACTAGTGGCGCTGCAGTCACATCTAGCTCCCGCGGCTGGCGCTTGTGATCTGCGCCGCCGATGCACGAGCGCACGTGGGTTACAGCGTCGTCTGCGCTTTGTTAGCTCGTCATTTTTGCGACTGTTCTTGACCAGGCTTAGTGTCTTGTACGAAGGCACGTGCATGATGTACGAAGCGTAACGAGGGCGAACAGATTCACAGTGCGGTATGCCGACTTGCTTTGCGCCGGGCTGCAAGAGCGGCTACCGCAACGACGACTCCGCTTCATGACACTTCGGACCTCCAAAAGGTCCTACGCCATTCAAGCTTCGCATCGCAAAGATAGGAAGCTTACTGAGAAATGCAAGGTCTGTGCGTTCATTTTGAGAGTGACGACATTGTAAAGCACTATCGTCGTGTCGTTGCGGGACAAGAAGTTTGATCCCACGTGGAAAGTGGGAACTCGCGCCCGGTGCCATGCCGCGCTTGTTCCAGCACTTCCACTCCACATTTCAAAGCCAAAATGTTCGGGGTTTAGGCGCAAATCCCCCCCAAAACGCCCGGCGTCCCGCGAAAGCCCAGTGCCTAGTTTGGAGGAGCCGCCAGAAATAGAACAGCAAAACGAAAGGCAGGCGATTACCTATATACGCTACCGAGACTGGGAGTTGCATCACACTGACATTCGATCAGTTGTCAGCTGTCGCTATGCCTTCAAAGCAGTGGATTTTCGAGAGATATTACGACGAGGGTATCGAACAAGATGTGCGGAATATTTTACAGTTCGCCGGCTCGGGAACGGGCTGCTCAGAGCAAAATTTGACACGGTACACATAGAAAAGACGAGGACCAGCGCTGGTCCTCGTCTTTTCTATGTGTACCGTGTCAATTTTTTGCGCTTGAACAGTTTAATAATGGAATACCAACTAGCCCAATCCCACACTTTGCTTCGGGAACGGAGACTACTTGTGCAAAATATAGTTGTAGTTGACGAGCAGTTTAGCTGCGTAGTGAACGGCTACTGCACGAAACGCAAACGGCTGTCGTATAGTGTAAGTAGTGCTGTGGGCATGGAACATCTGCTCGGTGAAGTTGAAAAACTGAAGTTGAATACTGACGACTCTTCTAGCGACAGAGTACGCGCGAATAACTGCTCGGTGCTCACATCACGGCCGATCTGTTCGAATTGTTTAAGGCACTGTAGAAGGATGCGACGTAGAAAGATGAGACACCGAAAAATACAACTATCCGCTGAAAAAATTGCTCAGAGACGACATATATTCGATCTAATCGCACGCTGAGATTTCATTTACCGAGTTCTCGTAAATTTTCCGATTTTGGGTCCGTATCCCTTTAACCGTCGCGAAAGCGTGTCTTGTAAACATTGCAAAGCATTGGTGATGTTTTTCGAGGAAGTTTTTTTCAATAAACTGTAGAAACATGAGTACTGTTTTTCTAGAGCGTTTTTCTATCTCGAGTAAGTACGCTTCTTTGTACACTTCAAAGGCTTTCACAAACGTGTTGGGTTGTTCTTGGTCTAGATAAGACGGCAGCGGCTAAAATTGTGGTGGTAGTTATAAAAATTACGCTGAAAACCCTCATTCGCTTAGAAACTTATGCTTGGAAGTTAAGCGCAATGTAGACAGCTGAAATATTGTCACAGGGTCGTGACGTCGACGAAGGCAGCAGTCAGCAGGTCCGAGATGAAACTCTTTATTTGGCCGAACTTGTGGCCGGGAAACTGAAAGTCAAACTACAGCAATACACTGATAGCGGCGAACAGAGCGTCGACCGTCGATCAACTGACAAGCGATCAAGCGCGTCGGCTTTTATACAGGCGCTATCGAACTTTCCAGCGATATCGCTGGTGGCGGCGTTATCTTCGACAAAGCTAGAACATTCGCGTGCGGCGCGCAATCTTAACAAAACGATCTACTACAATCGCGAAGCTTCTCGAACACTGCTTCGCGGACAGCGTCGAGCGTTGATAACCGTCCTTGCTGGTCAAAACCCGAATACATCAAAATAAACAAGAAGTGGGCGTGGCAATATAGATCGAACATCGATTCTTAGCCAATCAATGAACAACGCACGCGGGCCAATGCATACGGACGACCTTATGCATATCCACCTAAGTATCCACCTAACTATTGTACAATAAGAAAGTTGCCGCGCACTTGCTCGCGGCAACTGCGCGGCGGACCGCAGCGTTATGCCGTGGCAGCAGACGACGCGCCGATAGTGGCGCAAGACGGAACTGCAGCGCCGCTAGTTCTCGCGACCGCCGTTCGGACCACCCTCCTCCGCTGGCGGAGATACGGAGCTTTGAAACTGAGTTTGTTCTAGTAACGTTGGTTCGCGCGTCATCCACGCTTTCATGTTGTGGCGGTAGCGAACAGGTATCCTCGCGGCACCACGAAAACAGCGAGGATTCCTCGACTTGCCTATCACAAAGGCGGGGCACTTGTCGCTGCCGTCCATGTTAGCACAGAAAAAAACTGTCACTCGCACTTTGCTCTGTTTGCCGCCCTTACAGGCATCGCCTTTGAGCGGGGACAGGAGGATCGAGGCGACAGTGACCACAGAACAGGAACAGTGACAACAGGCAAGGAAAACGACGCTAGTAAGCACCAGACTCGGATCACGTGCAAACGGGCGAAGCTGGAGACGTGGCCAAATTAGCGAAGAATAGGGGAGGTCGGCACAGTGCACACGGCGCTGCTGCTGTGGCGGCTTAGGCGCCCCGGTGCTTTTTCTACGGTGGCGCACCCTCCGAATGGACTGCCCCACTGCCCGTAGAGGCGCCCATCCGGTCCTCCTCCCCCTCCTCCGCGTCGCCGCGGTAGGCGGAAGCAGCGGTGGCATGCGAGCCCCTTCGGCGCGCACTCGCCGCGTGCGAGGCCAAGTGCGCTATCGCCTGGCCGCCGCGCGTATGCTCTCATGCCCTTTTGCGTAATAGGCGGGGTTGGGGTGGCATTGTCGCAGCGTTTTTGCATTTTTGTTTCGTTCAGGGTTGGCTCCAGTGCCCACATTTAATAGTTATAACCGATATTGAATCATGACAGCATTGTTATAAGCGGTTTATTTTGCCATAGAATACAATGAAAAGCTGACGGTGCCGCGGCTGTCCATTGTTATATCCGACATATTGTTAAAACCGGTATTGTTATAAGTGGACTCGACTGTATATGTGTGCGGGGTCGACTTCCTCCCCGCGGGTCAGAAGGAAGGCGTGGTACTCCATGCGCGCTTCATGTTCACTCATGGTAGACAGCCAAACAGTGGATGTTGAGGGGGACGCTACACACCTGGCACTTCATTTGTGTGTTTTTGGTGCACTGGTGTGAGACGTGAGGGAGAATGGCCGGAGGTTCTCAGCCCCGGGCCTGCGCCCAGGCTTGGGAATAAGAATCACAGACGCAGCCTTTCACTCATCTGGAAAGACACCCGATTCCCATATGCGGTTGATCTCTGCCGTTATGACCTTATCGACCTGTCGTCTAAATTGCGCAGCATTTTGTTAGTTACGCCATCGGGTCCCGGGGCTGACCGGCCATTCACCTTTTAACGCGATAGCGTTAGAGAGCTCGTGTCGCAGAAATTCCGGTGTCGGCGTCGGCACCGTTGGTTGTGAGCGAAATATCATCCGTGAGCGAAAAATCGAGAAAGTTGCAAATAAAATAAACGATAAAATCTTCGGTCCCAATGAGGATCGAACCCGGGCCGCTTGCGTGGCAGGCAGGTGTCTTACCACAAAGCCACAATGTTACTTGCAGCTGCTTCGGAAAAAACACTACATAAATGTCATGTAGTGAAAGAGTCTCAACGCATTTTGTTCGGCAGGTGTCACGACGAAAACGAGCCCATATGGGGATTTGTAGGCGCAATCGCGAGGTCATCAAACTACGTCGAAAAAGGCCGGGATAGTGCAGCCATCGCCGCTAAATACACACACGAACTTTCAAACAGCTCTAAAAACGGACAACTATGTCCATCTAGCGGAAAACATATCAAGCCAACGCAGCAAACCCTAGATAATGTGCTGCCATCTGTGAGGCATTGTGAGACATATGTCTGGCCTTTTCATGGCATCCGAGAGGGCAGGCGTGCGGCGTATATCTTGGAGGCCATGCGACTCTTGCTTTAGATCGAAAGCCTGTACAATTCGCGCGCGTGCGTGCGTGTGTGTGTGTGTAACAATACACATTAATAAGTATGCACTTAGTGGTTGAAGTGCGCACTGGGGGCCGGATTTCAATTCAATTCAATTCAATTTTATTTTCCAGCATATACATGCTGGATGGTTGCGTTGGGTTAAAAGCTACATAAGTAGCTTGACGGGATCCAACGACCAAACTATACAGGGCAGTAACAACAAGCAGTCCGGTGCAATGGCGAGCAAATCAACAAGCAAAACAGAATACCATATCGTACAAAATGAATACATATACAGCGGTTTACATGTATTTCGCTATCGCGTTCAACTCTTAAAGGCGAAGCTTAAGGGTCCCCCAATTTTTTGTAGTGTTTCTTGAACGTCCGCCTCCTGAAACGGCCTATCAAGGCGCACGGCTGATTTGCCCTTGTATCGTCACCAGGCAGGCCCCGGGGGCCCAGTCCGCCGAGGGAAGATACCTCCGTGCCAAGCGCGTGGCGATTTCGTCATTCCCTTGGTGCTGCCTTTCCTCATGTAGAATTCTATCCACCGCCCGATCCTTACTGGTTTTGGTCTCATTTCCGTGGAGCAGGTGCGTGAGTAGGTTCCATTTCCCACCTATTCGCATCTGCCCATCCACCATGTTACACACCTCCTGCCATTGCTGTCTCTCGAGTATTTGGTAATGTGTCATAATTTCCTTGTTTAGCACGGCTAGCCTCTTTCTAAGCCTACGATTGAGCTTCTGCGTTTTCCACCAAGACAGCAGAAAATCATTGGCCTCTATTAAGTGTGCTAGTCTGCTATCCATCTGACTGACCTCCAGCTCTGTGTGTATCAACTTGGTCGGTTCTTCTACATCCCCTCTGACGCTAGCCATCCAATCTTGGAAGTTCTCCGATGATTCACCTCCTATTTCCTCCCTGATCTTGCGGAAGTGATCCCAGTCTATGTATTTGAATGTCCTGGGAGGCTTCCTGCCTACCTGCAACTCTGTACTGACAATATAACGATCACTCCCTAATTCTACTTCCAAGTTAGCCCAGGAAAACTTCCCTGCCGACCCCACGAATGTGAGATCCGGAGTCGAATCCTGTGACACAGAGTTGCCAATCCTGGTGGGAAAGTTGGAATAGGGGATTAACGTGAGGCCAAGATACGCCGCTGCCTGCCAGAGGTTCACGCCTTTGTGTGTGGTGTGTGGGTAACCCCAAGCCTGATGGTGGGCATTAAAGTCCCCGGCCACAGCAATGGGTGCCCTGGCCCTGCCTGCTACAGAAATGCCTTAGCCAACAACGAAGTGAAGCGATGCTGCCCCTCTCTAGGGGAAGTGTACACGTTGAGTATGAATACGCTATTTTTGAGCTTGCTGCTCGTGATAACCTCACCAAAAAGGTATTCATTTGTGCACCTACCTATCTTTGTCATGCTCGATAAAAGTGTGTTTGTTAGAGACCAGGGTGGAGACCCCCCCTACCCTTCAGCCCTCTGTTTACGTATGATGTGTAGCCCGACAGAGAAACTATCCGTCAATACCTCTTGCAATACGATAATCTGCGGTCGCGATGCTCTCGATCTGAGGAACTGCTGTAAGGCCGCCCTTTCTTGAGAGAAGCCCCAACAGTTCTATTGCCAAATCGTGAAGTTCAGTATGCCGTTACTCACAGCCATCATTGGTGATGTCGGCTGATCCGGCCTGGGTGCTACCATAAGTCTCCCCCAAGGAAGTAGCCCTACGCTTAACCAGCGATTTCACGCCCTTCTTGGCTCTCAGTTTGCTGAGCCTTTTTCAAGCTTGGAAGTCCTAGTGCCAAGAGAGGCCATCACCTCGGTCAGTTGCCTAGAGTCCCCTTAATCTCCGCCAAAGAATCTGTGGTTTGCACCTGAAAATCGAGCTCCTCGTTCCTGATGTGCTCAGTATTGGCCCTTCTCTTTGCCGGCCTAACCTCAGAATGGGTATCCATTGGAACCTCAGCTATTGGCGACTCCCCTATATTCTCGACGGGCCCGTACGGCCGCGATGGAGGAGCGGCCTTCACCACCTTAGCTCCCTTGATTTCTGCTATTTCAGCCTTGAGCTGTTCGGCAATGCTTCTGAGAGTAGCATTCTCCTTTTGGATACTACTAACTAGCTCGAAACTAACATGCTCCGAGTCAGCACCCCCCTTTACCTGCGGCTGTGACGTCTTCTTGGCCTTGGTGGCCCACGGTCGCTTGTCAGCCCCTTGCGTTGTGATGCGAACCGAAGAAGTCCTAGATAGGGATCTTGCCATGGAGGCTGATCGCCCTCTGGATCGTGATCGCTTTCCCTTAGATCGGGATCGGCCGCGCTGTGTCGCACTGGTACCCCCTGGCTTGTCTGTGTGCAGTGGTGGGAAGTCTTCCGCGCTGTAGGCTCACTGAAAACCCAGATTGGAGTCGCCTCTGTCTCTCCTTTCTCCTGTGACGCAGAACATACGGGATCTGGAAGCGCTGCTTGTATTTTCTGTCTGCTGTTACGTGTGCGCCTCCGCAAAGTTTGCACATCGGCACTCGTGTTCATCCAATGGGGATGTCTTGCAGCATCCTCTGCATATGACGTCACCTGGCGTAGGACATACGTCAGCGCGATGTCCGACCTTGCCACGGGCGTAGCAAACGTCGGTCTGCCTTCTGAACAATGTGCAGCAAAACATGCTCGCACCTCAAATAACATGATTGGGAACTTTGAGTCCGTCGAACAGAATCACCATCGCTTTCGAGTTTTTGATTCGCTTTGCTTCAAGAGCCGTTGCGTGCCTGTCATCAACAATCAGCCACTGAAGTTTCACCGGGTCGATGTCGAGGTCTGCCCCTCATATGACCCCTTTGCAAGTGTCGTCCGGGCAGCCATATATGCATTGACTTCTTACTCCACACTGCCCAAGGCAACACTGGATATGCTGGCATACGCCCTGGCGTTCTTCTCCGTCGGAGTGCTCACCACCGCAATGTTTTGCATGACGTTGGGACAAACGATGTCCTCGGCGATTTCTTCCTCGCCCAGACTCGCCGCCTTGGCGAGGGCGCATGCAAACTTGATTTGGCTAACATGCCTCATGTCGAGGCCATTGCGTGGATGGACAATCACCCGCAAATGATCTTTCGAAAGCTGTGGCATTCTTGACATGGCTATGTCTTGCTTTTTGACGTTCGTGAGCAACCGACGAGGCTGCGACACCGTCGCCACGCCGGGCTTCGCGCTCGGCGCCTTGCCCGTGGCGTCGGGTACGCTTTTGACTTTCCGTCGATTAACAGCCGTGGTCCGACCAAGAGATTGAAGTTCCTCAGGAGAAACATCCTCTCCGTCTACCGCAACTTGCATAGACATGGCGCAAGTGGTTACACGAAGGCGAAGAGATGGAATGCACTGTGCGTTCTGCAGCTGTTGCGAACACCTGCGCTCAGTTGGCGCGAGTGCCCAGGCTTAACTTGGTGACTGCTCGACGCTGGCAGACAAGTCGAAGACTGGGTATCCACGGGTTCTTGGTGTTCAGGCCGATACGGTGATGATAAAAGTTCAATGGTTGGTGACCAAAAACGCTTGAGAACATTGAAAACGACGGAGCCAATAGGAGCGCGTCCGCACACGTCAGCCAGGAGATCGGTAGTGGTATATTTTTCCTGCTGGTGCTTAAGAAGTGTTAACATTACATCTGGTGGCCTTAAGACATTACAAGCCTGATAGTGCTGCATAAATAGCAATGAAATTAGTCGCGCAAGTTTAACTCGCCAATGGCAGAAGCATTAGCAGCCGTCAGTGTCGCTGGTAAGCGAATGTGTTCTGTAGCCAGCAAGTTAAAGGCGTCAATCACTTGTGCCATGCGCGACACTCTGATAATGCCAACCTTGTCTCCTGCTGTAGACTGGAAGCTGTCACTTGTGTAGAAACGGAAAGCAAGCAGCATTTGTATGTCCACCAATTAGCTGTGGGCCACTGTAGTTGAGGCCCCAGTGTCGTGCAAAGGGACAGGATATGTAGTCTTGAAAACCTGCACTAACGTATATGTTGGTGTACGACATCATTCAAGGCAAGTCCGTGGCAGAACGTACATTTTCTCCAGACGGAAGCATGACATTCATATGTGGTGACTGCCAGGTAGAACTCCGTGGTTTAAACAATGAACAGTCAAAGCAGGCTTCCTTAGCACCTGCATGTATAGCAGTATGTATCGGCGCGCCACTTCGGGTTCTGCACAATACGATGTTAGTGTTGCCGTTAGAAGCAGGAGAATCGACGTGTTCAAAGAGAAAAGTCGAAGCATGGTGTCAAATTCTTGTTTCACGCAAAGTTTCACTGTAGCTTTGGTAGGCTATAAACTAGAAATTACTTATATAATACGCAGTCATCAACATTGCTTATTGATCTTCTGACACACGGCTGCAGTCTCTTTTAAAGTCATCGAAATGTCAACACAGCACCACTGTTCACACGTGCATTTCGTTTCCGAGCACAGAGTTTTCAGAACTGCTCATAAAAAAAAAACCCAGAACCGCGCAGGCTTACCGGTGGTGAAGCAAGAACCGTATAAAGTGCGTAGTTACAGTACGTCTTCTGAATCGCTCAAGTAACGTGCCAAAATGCTGTCAATGAAAAATGCCGCACTGCACTTAGCCGACTACACAGTAAAGCAGATAAACACTTTTATCGTCATTCAAACACACATTGCAGGATCCAAAAATGAGAATTCTCAACAGTACACTGGATCCAATAGCCCGCTTCATAAGAACCCTGACGAGGCACAGGCTTCACCACGGTTCACCGCACACCAAGAGGCTCTGCAGTTGGTTTTCACACGGCTTGCATGCCAGTCCACAAATTGTTTAATTTTGAGGTACATAAAAAGGAAAAAAAATCATGAAATATAACACAAATATTATGCTACATAGTAACTTAGAAACTACATGCAGTGCATGTGGTACACTACATGACTGCATTGTCCTATATACTTATACTACAGAACTGCTGAATGCACCACAATTGATGTGATCAAGAGATTGCATAAATTCCACTTCTCGTCGCCACTGTTGTGTTGGGAGATCGGAGCGCCGCGGCGCAGGAACCACGTGAGACAGCGGCTGGTGGGAGACTGTGTTTATTGGCTTTCTTTAGAAATGAACGAGAGGCGCTTATAGCGAACGTACAAGAGGAACACGTGATGCAGGAGTTGGGGTCGAGAGTAGAAAGGAATGCGCCTCGCGCGCGTGCTTAGGGCAGGACCAGCAAGCGAGGCACGACACCTGGAGTGGCCGTGTGTCGGTTAACGTGAGTGTACACGACAATTACCACCTTGGTCATGTGTATATTTTGATGAACACTAAGGAACTGTGTGATTAGAACACGTGCTGTCCTTTGATACAACATAACGTACTTTTGGCGCTCTTTTCAACCTTATCGTATGTGTGACAAATGCTACGAGCAATATGAATTAATTTATTAAATATAATCCTCTTGACAGTAGTTTGCTTCTGTTATAATATTTACAAGCACTCCTCCATTGACCCAAACATTGCCGGCATTACATTCATAAATAGCAATAACGGTAGTGGCATGACATCATGGAATACAGGCTCTCAAACTGAAAAAAGAAAGTTTGCGGGAGCTGCCACATGTCTTTATTGACGCGAGGCACTAGCATTTGCTAAACTTTTGGTTCACTTGGGTAGACGTTAGTTAGAGTAAAGAAGGCTGTTCTGTAGTTGGTGTATGCCGTCTTATAGGCAGACATCACAAAGAAAACAGTGTGCTCTTTCAGTGAACTCGTTCAATTATTTTCATTACTTGTCCAAATGGTTTATTGGCTGTGTATGGGATACTGGAGCAAAAGTTGTGCTCCAGTATCCTATGACGCTCTTAACTTTAAGGCGACACTGCACAATCTTTTTTCACGTTACACCAAATGACAAAGGCGACACTTTTCATGTACATGGTCGTAATTTCTGACAACATTCACCTGCGCTCATGGGCAGTGGAGACATCCGATATCACGTGGTACGTACAATGAATCGCTAATCTGGTAGCCTCTATCCCTATGCGGAATGCCATGGCAACATCGAGAAAGGACATTCCTTAGGCCAGGTGCCTGAAAGAGACGTAGTAACAGGCTGCAGCGACTGCATGTAGGTAGCCGCTAGTGTAAGGCAGACGCAGGGTGAGTGTGAAGGCGTTTTCAGAATAGCATACAGAGAACAAAACCATCGGTGATGCAACTAAAATGCATAGGAGTGTCCTTCAATATCCAAAACAGAAAGGTACCACTGCGACATAACCGTCAAATACCTGAAAAGCGTGCTTAATAATTGAAGAGGCAGGAATTAAGGTGAGAGAAGTCTTACTCACCTCAGACACATCATGAGGATATTGGTTTTCTGGACAATCATTCTCGTCGAAACTTGACCAAGCTGTGTAGCTTCTCGAATGTCTCTGGCGTCATCCGGTAGTACTTACAGAAAAAGCGCGGCGTCTCCGCTTTTCATTTTTTGTGCACCTGTAATACAGCATACAGGTAAATTGCACCATTTGGATCCTTTGAAACTGCCTGTTAACTTACCGCCGTGAAGTACTCGCTTTTCTCGGACACGATTTTTCCAAAACAAGCCGCATCCAGTACTTCCTTACGGAAGCCACAGATCACTCTGGTGGTGGCGCAGGCGTTCCCATTGGTTGGATGTCGCTGTACTTTTGCAGGCAGGCTAAAAGAACAAAACAATAATACAAAATAAGTTGTTTTTCTAGAATATGAAGCAAATACATACTAACAGCATATGCTCCCCGAAACATCTGCCAGATTCTGCTCTGAAACGGTTGGTTTACAAGGAGGGGTGTGTGAATATTCGAAATTTCGCATATTTTTCTAATAGTGTTTGCTATTCAATTCGTACTGGGAATTTTACTATTCGAACTTCCCATAGACATACAGTCAACGTCCGATTGAAAGTGACCCCTTCAGATTTTCAGTATTCTTCACCGCATCACGCTCATACTGCGGCAAAGCTGCCTTTCACGCTCCGCTGTGGTTGCAAATGTATTGACTCAAGAAAACGCTGGTTACAACATGGAGATGATAGATGTGGCAGAGATGGAAGCTCAAGTAATGCTGTTTTGGACCTGGAATTTAGGCAGGAAGTCCGAAAAATTGGACGCCGAAAATTTTCAGCATCCAAAATTTCAGATGTTTTAATATATTGACGTCTGCGAAGGAGATTTGGAACTTCAGACTTGAAAGGAGCAGACCCTGGTCCACCGCATTAGATGGGCTTCCGAAAACTTGAGAGAGGCAGAGAGGCTGGAAAAATAGCATCTTTGCCTTTCACGTGTGAAATGTTGTCGGCAGCACTTTGGTGGCACCGAATTATGTACATAAATACAATTCGGCCTCTGCATTACCTCATTCTTAATAAAACAACTATCAAACACCACCCCTAGCGAAAAGAAACACTTTCATGTTGCTATCTGATAAGTATATGCTTACGAATCCCCTTCAACTTTTTTCTGCAATTTCACTTCGAAGTATTCGAAAAATATTCTAGAAGTATTCGAAAAATATTTTATTCGATTTGCACTCGTACTTAAATATTCGAAAAATTGGGAAAATTTTGCAGCGCAAAAAAACACAGGGACGAGAAGGGAGGACACAACACGTGCGCTCGTGTGTGTCCTCCCTTCTCGTCCCTGTGTTTTTTTTGCGCTGCAAAATTTTCCTAATGTCTTACCAACAAGGCCGAATTTCTCCCCTTGTGCAGTTCAAATATTCGAATGCACTCCGCACCCAAAATTTTGCTATTCGCACAGCCCTATTTACAAGTTCTGTTTGCTGCAAATAATGGCAGTATGCATGCTTTTCGAACCCTACATTGCTTCTTTGTTGAACTTTAGCCAGCTAGCCCTTTCTGATTTTAGAAACTGCAAAAACACTGTAAAATAAAACAGGCCAATTCACCACTTGCAGCCAATGCTGTTTGTGTCAAGTTCGTTTTCTGCCATAAAACTAAATCGAACAGCGCAGAAAGGAAGCTGCTAACATTCATTCTGTTCTAGACCCCACAGAGAGGCAGCGAGTGTGCAATGTCCCGCGCTGCTTTTTGGGCACCAATACACATGCGAAAGTCTACTGGGTGCCTTGAGCAGAACAGTAGCTCAGCTATCATGCCACTTATGTACGAAGACCTTCCTGTAATCGAACATTTTTCCTTGCCAAACGTTAAATTACTGAAAGTATGCCACAGTATGCAGATCATGCTCATAGGCCACATATTAGAAATTTGAGAGTGGAAGTTAAAAAAAATCATACAGCTGTGAATCCCACGTAATATAATTCAGCAAATAATATCCACACCGAGCATTATAAAGGCATTCTGAAAGCTTTATCAGTCATTAGGCTGTTAAATGAAAATCGATGTCTTCAATATGTTTATTTAATGACAGCAGTAACTGTAGCATAAATAAATGATCAAGCAAGTAAACTGTGCATGACACTTCAAAAACAGTGAGGTACTGATAATTCACACCTTTGAAACAATGAGCGCTATTGAAGCTGCATGACAATTGATGCCCACATTGAGGCATATTTGTCTATGTCATTCTCGGGGGCATTTCATTCAAATTAATATGAAAGAACTTGGAGTTCTTGCCGATACAACAATACCCCAAATTATTTCTGTGCTCCTGTTCCATACAAAAAGAAGACATAATACGCAAATGCACATGCAGGAAAAAGATGCACGCAGTAGCCACTCATCATTTGTCTAGCATTATTTAACGTCTGTAGTATGTCAGTGCTGACAGCTCATCCAGGTTACCTTAACGCATGTAATCACATTTCTGAAAGCAGGTCACTTCACCCACCCTTTACGACATCCACCTTTTCTGACGTTGCCGGTGCCTTTACCATAGAGTTCTCAAGGGTCCGGCAAGCCTGACCAGTCGGTCTTCGCTGGGACGCTTCCGCAGCTGGCCAAAGATGCTTTGCTACATTTAAGGTGCACTTGGCGTCACTAGCCGCTTTCATGACAAATTGCCATTTGAGTGCTGGCATTCTGTAGCCTAGGCCAAGGTGAACCTGCAGCAAAAAGAAGCATAAAGGTTAGAATAGTAAAAGCTACACTCACCCTTTACGACATCCACCTTTTCTGACGTTGCCGGTGCCTTTACCATAGAGTTCTCAAGGGTCCGGCAAGCCTGACCAGTCGGTCTTCGCTGGGACGCTTCCGCACCTGGCCAAAGATGCTTTGCTACATTTAAGGTGCACTTGGCGTCACTAGCCGCTTTCATGACAAATTGCCATTTGAGTGCTGGCATTCTGTAGCCTAGGCCAAGGTGAACCTGTAGCAGAAAGAAGCATTAGAACAGTAAAAGCTATTTCAATTGGATTGGGTCAATGCAAATGTGTGTCCCTATTGAAAATTCCAACAGCTTGTTGGTCTGAGGCAATACATAATTTGGGCATGTTGGTGTTGGTCTCTTGGCACTGGCCTGCTGGCACTGGCTAAGCTGTCTCTCTCGTCCACCACTCCACTCGTGTCATGTGAAATGAATTAAGCTGTGATGAACCATACAGTTTCGGTAATGGAGGTGATGTTTTTAGGTGGTTGCTACTGTGGCAAATACAGCGCAACCTATACATGAAACAGGGTTACCTAAAGTGTAAAGGACAAAAAGAGTACCACAGTATATTTTGCGCAAGAAAGGCACATTTATTTGTCTTTTTCTTTGCATATCGACAAGTTTCTCGCACAGGTGCTTTCTGACGGCCTTGACCCGTTTGGCGGCATCTTCGGCAGGTGGCTCGCCCATGTAGACTTGGAGCAGTTCTGCACAAAATAAGGTGAATAATTAATGCCCTAAAATTTGTTCTATGATGTGAACACTTCATGATTAACATAAAACGAAAGAATAAAAAAATTCGTACTCTTTCAGCACACCCCAATAAGCTAATTGGTCCAAAATGGGTACTTGCTTACGTGTCAGTTTTTTAGCCTTCTTTTTTTCGGAGTTGCTGGAACGAATAAGTATGAAATAAGAACGCTGGTTTCAATGTTATCTGCTCTAATCACTAATGCGGTTGTTCACATATGCTAATTGTGTCATCATCTAACCAAATTCTCAGGTTTTGCGTTGCACTGCATTACCACATCAGTTTAATTTGCCCAGGTGTACATGCATTCATTTCTGCTCAAGTTCAAGGCAGGAACCTTTGCCCACTTCAGCATCAGGATACACACTTATATTTCTTCATTACGACATCAGTGAACTTTCATTCCATTAATTCTCTACTTACGCTCATTTTCTATATACATGCTCTAGAGTCACAAGCTCACAATTCACACGCTCAAGAGCTCATTGAGAAATCAAAGTATTTCTGCTAGTTGAAGATCAAAAGCTTTCCTGTCCCACTGGTACCTAGTCACATTTGTAAGCTCAGTCTCCAGACTCCTGACTTTTGCCAGTTATCTAGTAGCTTGCTTCCTAATAATTGATCAAATCACATCACTGTGTGAGAATACAATCAACCACTGATAAAACAATTTTAGGCTCTGAAGGTGTGCACGTTGACTAGTGTTTACTTTCACTTATACATATTGAGGAAACAAACCTATCAACCAGCAACCGGGTAGTTCTCTGCCCTCGAAACTCTCACAGAAGGCACAGTTTGTCTAACTAAAGCTGTCGTGTGCGTTTCCTGGGCACTTTGAGGTTATCTAGGTTACGACACCCCCTGCACTGCAAATGGCCTGGACATTTATCGAGTACAGGCCCTTCCTGCACCTATATAGGGGCTTGAGGTCCCGAGAAGGCTTTAGTTGCACGTGCGTGCAATCTACACTGTGGAAATCCGCAGTCGGCAAAAAAACTAAAAAAGTATATATGCAAAAAGTAGTGATTGAATGCACTGTTAACATATTAAACGCCGCTACTAGATGTGACGCAGCAAAAATGAAACAAGCTATTTCAGCCTGGCTAGATGGTAGAGTTGTGCACCGAAAATAAATATTAGTTCACTGGAATCAGCAGTTTACAAAATAAAGTCTTCCAAAATGGGAACAATGGCCCTAAGCGTATATGTGTGTTCTGGGGGTGACTTCCTCCCCGCGGGCCAGAAGGAAGGCATGGTACTCCATGCACGCTTTATGTTCACTCGTGGTAGGCAGCCAAACAGTGGATCTTGAGGGGGACGCTACCCAGGTGAAAATAGCCCAAGTGGTCCCAGTTGATTCCAATTGGTCCCCGTTGAACTGGTTTATGGTGAAATTCCCAGTTGGGACTGGGACAAGTTGGCACCATTCTCTGCTGGGACCAGTTGGTACCAGTCTCAACTGGGACCAGTTGGTACCAGCTGCAGCTTGAACTAGTAGAAATGCTGGCACCAGTGCCATACAAGGTGCCCACAAGCAACCATGCATGCACGCTGATGCTAAACAAAGACAATTGAGCTGGTTAAGAAGTTTATTTATTTGTCTTGCTCATTGCAGCAAGCCGCTTCGTCGACTTGCGCGCATCTTGGATTTTCTCGGAGAGGACTTTTGTGATGTTCGCAATTGCTGCAGAGACGTCTTCCCCCTTGATGGTGCCCCAGTGGCGGACTGTGGCTGTAAAATACAATTGATGAACATGGTCAATTCCGCGGGTAAAGAAAGCCAGAACTTGGCACATTATATGTAATTTTAGACGCATCTTCTCAACTGCAATACCGGTGACAACGTCCGCCTTTGTTGGTGTGAGGAGCTGCTTCGGCAACTGCCCAGTGGCTCTTGCCTTTGGTGCAGCAACCCCATACACACTTCGTTCTGAAAGGAGCTCCGTGCCCCAGATGGCCTGGGCGGTGTCCTTGCAGTCTATTGCAGCCTTCTTGTTTTTGAGTACCTTTGCCGCCTGGCTTGCAGTAATAACGACACCTTTTGCCAGGTGAAACTGAAAAAAGAACCACAGAAAAGAACATCCACACTAACAAAATTAAATACTGCTAAGCATAAAAGGTGCCTTATCAGAAAGTGCAGTTCGATACAGTGGTTTTATTGCCTGAAAATACAGCAAGGCTTTAAAAAAAGCACTTGAATAAATGTATAAAGCATGCATAAAGACATTCTAATTGAGTTACAGGAGAATCAGTGTAACCATAACTTAAATGAAAACTACCGACATACAACTCCTGCACTCTCATGCTTATGTGCTGTTTTATCTGGATGTATGTTTACATTTGCTTTAGTATCACAGTTAACCATAAATTAATGGGCTGTTTAAGAGACTAGCATGCTAATATTTCTTCAACAACCCTACACCAATAGTGGTGTGGACATCGTGTGTATGGTACTCACCGATCCATCAGAAAGGTGAACAAAGTCTCTCTCGGGCACTAGATAGAATAAAAGCACATTTAAATCTGTACAAAGGTAATGTAAGACAGGCTTGGCATCAAGAGTATTTCAGTGTAAACATGACATAAATTCATTGTTAAAAAATAAACGGAGAAACATACCTGTTATGCAGTGAGGTTTGTCCACCTCCAAGCCATCGTCCGTCAGTGGATCGTCTGTAATATCAAAGGGCATGCTAATTGAATAAAAGTAGCAACTCTGAGTTGATAAGGTTGAACCTGAAAGAAGGTTTAACTATTGAAACATCAGTGAGTCAAGTAGGGGGACACCATAGTACATGGTTCCTCTTGCATTGATTACAATTACCTGGGGGAGCCTTGAAATGCAAAACAACCACCCTGAATGTATCATGAGATGTTGGCGGAAAATAAAATGAATAAGTTATTTTGATAGTGATCATGCTGTTTGCAACTTCAAAAATTATAATTTGATATTGGCACAGAATGAGGCAAGAAATGGTAATTTTGCACCCCCTTGTGGAAAGCATTGGTACTTTGTGATGGAGGCATTAACAATGGTATTGTAGTCGGCTGCTCACTACTGCTTCAGTGTCACCACGTTGCATTCTTAAAATTAGTCTTTACTGCCTCTACAGCAACAAGTGGAAAGGCAGGCTCTTGACAAGCCATGACAGGGCACTTTAATGCATTTTTGTACATATGCCAGTTTTCAAGTAAGCATGCAGATTTCTGCAGTCTCCCTGCGAGATTCAAAAGGTCAGTAATTAATTCTACCATAAATGGGCGATGGCACTGCATAAACATTACTAAGTGTACGTCACTTGCTGCCAATAAAAAGATATTCAAGGAGTTTTGCAAAGTGGCGAAATTACAGCTCCTGTGAGGTTATAAGGTGCGAAACTTTCTAATGTTATGAACTAAACTGCCATTCAAGGTGCCCCTTGTGACAGGCACAGATTGCTACAAATAGCTAGCTGAAAACTACTTTGGCGTGTTTTTAGATTCACATGAAAGACGCTGAGAGCACTCACCTTCTGTGACAGTTATCACTCAGTGGCTGCCACTGATGAGAAAGGTGCTGCTGCTGCTGGTGAGACGGTTGCTGCAGTAAAGTGGTTTCATATTACTAGTTAAACTTTGCCTAATATTGTCAAAATCGTTCTGTCCCACAAAGAAAAGCAAGAAGCTTTCTGCTTAATCCCAGTTTTCTATGTACATACCTTTCCTGGCAAAAGTGGGGTTGTCTGCAATGAAGTAGTTTTAAATTATTAAAGAGTAGTCCCGCATCTGCTTTGAAACCAAAAAACTTAAGGGCACTTGAAACAACTCACCTATCCTGCCATGGTTTTTTTCTTGGACATCTGCTGCCCATGTTCCTTCCAATATAGGATGCAAGTTTAGAAGTATTATAAAAGCTGTTATGCACAACTCATCATAAAAACAAGTCATTTGTATGACATATATTTGATAATTAAGAAATGGTGGTTTTAGCCTTTGAACTTGAGAAGGGGAAAGCTTACCTTGCATGCTATGGCCACGACTCTCAATGACTTCTGCTGCAAGAATATATTTCAATTATATTGCTATAGTTAAGGCATAGCCAATAATTACCGCACTATAAATATGATAGTTGACAAAGCATACATTACAATTTCTTATAGCATGTCTTTTACACACTCTTGGCAGGATTATACATTTAAAGCTGAGATGATTTTCCTTACCTTGAAATATTTTGCTTTCCAGGCAGTGCTGCAATGACTGCTCCTGTTCAAGCAAAATGTCATTTTGTGCTTCCGGCCTCTCGGCTCTCTTTCGCCACATTTTCTTATCAGCTATCTCTCTCCGAAGCTCTGATCGGGCGACTAAAGATTCATCATCGTTTGATGGTGATGATGCATCCTTATTCCAGCATTGTTTCTTCGGGCTCTGAAAAATTAGAATAATTCAAACATTATCAAGAGGAAATTAATACAATGTACAGCTAACACACTTACAGGGCTTCAGGAGCTTGACTGGTTACGAGAATCAACCTTGGCTTTCTTCTGTGTGTCTGCTACGTGCTTGGCGAGCATTTTTGAATATGCATCAGATTTCGCACGAGCTTGCGCATTTTTGCGCTTTTGTGATGCCTGGTGAAAAGCAGGAAAAGTGTGTTGGTAAAACCAGTTCAGAAGGCAATGCCTATAAATCCACATGTCAAGTTCATGTCAGGGTGGTTGCATACCTCCTTATGGTCTCGCTTTTTGCTGGGAGGCCTATCATCGTCAGAGTTCTTGTCCATTTAATTTTTTGGTATGGACACTCTTTTGCTGGTTTTCTTGTTTTCTAACTCCTCCCGCGATTCTGCAGAGCAGGGTACACAAAGGGGATGGCATAAATTACAGTAAAATTAAAACAGTGTGCATAATTTATACAGAGCTAATCTGACAACTGATTCTCGAGCTCCATAGTTTAGCTAAAAAAATGACGCGGAGCTGGCAAGTGTGATCGAACGTGCAGTGCGGCCTCTATAGGGCTGACGCGCTGGAGTTTTGAGTACTGTGGCGGAGCCTGGTGGCGTGCGCCGAAGTTGGTTGGGTAGTCAAAAACGGACGCCGACCGGTGAGTTACACAGTTTTCACTTGCTTAAAAAATGCTTAAACGTACGCAGGAACTTGTCCGCTATGCCTGCAAAGCCTGACATGTTTGACAAGCGATCCGTGCGTCAAGAAACCGTGCCGAAAGCAGGCGGGCGATGGCTCTAAGCAGCGCGCGGTCCCGAAGCGCGGTCGCCGCCGTTAATGTTGCGTGGTTAATTGCCACGAACATGAGGGTAAGGATCCTAATGCGCGATTCTACCAGTTCCCCTGAAAGCCGTACGAAGTGGAGCGATGGAACCGCTGGATACGTGCCATCCGACGCGTGAAGTGAGTGCGCGAGAAAAACGCGGTCTGCTGCGTAACGTGCTGATTACTTTTCTTGCACGCGTTCTATATAATTATATATTCCCTGTGTACTGTCCTGACGGCACGCCGTGGCTGCCGACGGTGAACACGATGATATGCAGCCCGCACTTCGTGGGAAACGAGAAAAACGATGCCATGAATCACCCTGGAAATTATGTGCCTACGATTTTTCCGGCAGCTTACAGCCGGCCGTTTCCAGCTGACCCCTCAACTGGACTTGAGAGGTCCAGGTCCCCCTTCGAAGCGAAGCTTCGCCACACAACAAACATTGCGCCCCGTCGCTCCTCGACCGCCAGCTCATGGTGACAGAATTTGACGAATTCCCTGGAAGCAAATGTTTAAAATTACGACCGTGCATCGCGCGAAAGTGTGTTTGTGACTGAATGCGGCAGAAAATGGCACACGGCGCGAATGCGCTCATTCGGGCCGCCGGCGGCTAGTCTTCGTCACTGGGCCTTTCTTAATTCCGTTTCGTCGTGTAATGCACATCATTTTGGTTTTCTTAACAGCAATCTTTTCGTTTATGCACTGTCGCTAATCGCGCAAGCATGCCTCGTAGAACTTACCTCGAGTTCAACGTCGTATGAGATTCGCTGCACTTGCGAGTTGCAGCGCGCCGAAACGGTTCCTTCAATCTCCTACACGTCGTAAACATACTTGACGTTGACGAGCTTCTTGCCTTTACGCAGATTGCTTGGCCTGAAGAACTCAGCCACGCCAGAAATTGCCCGAAATCCAAAGCGCAGCACAACCGACAGCGGCGGCTCCATTGTGCATCTGAGCTTAGTGCTGCATGCGGCCGCCAGTCTGCCTACTCGAAACCAACGAACTTATCGTAGGGGGCGCTTTTTAGCACCGCTTTCGCAGCGCCGCCTGGGTAGCCAGGCAGGCCTATTTTGGTGGCAGTAGATTGGGCGCTGGTTGGGTTCGGGCCGTCTGGCCAAGGACGGGAGGCAGCCGCTGGTGTCAAAACTCGGAAAATAACGTTTAATAAACGACTAACTTAAAATCGTTAAGCGCACAATGCATTTACTGATTCACAGCTACCACCCTTATCCGTCGCTGCGCCGGGCGCACACTGCATGCAAGGTATATGTAAACTGGTAGCGTAACTTCCGTAGAAGCCCACGTGTCAAGCCGGTGGCTAGTTGTTGCAACAGTCGCCATCTATGTGAGGAGGGGACAAACAGAATTTAAAAAAAGAAAAAGATGACGTCACAACCGGAAGCGGAAATGACGTCACGTTTTAACGCGATGGGCGCGAAATTATGAAATTTTTTGACAGGGCGCCTCTTCTTACTTTTTTTTATAGCTGCACGTTCTTTTTCTTATCACCATGACGGCTCCATAATGGAAGCCTGCAAGATAACGGGAAGACGAAAAAGACAGATTTGATAAATAAGGTGTATTTTATTGGCGAAATATTGCAGTTGAATAGGATATTACCCCAAAATATATAACACAGAAATCAAAAGTAGCATAACAATTCAACGTGCACACAAACTTTGCACACATGTTGCTCTTGCATCCGTAGACAGCGCAGCGTTTCTTCGCGTAGCGTGGCGGACTCATCGTCCCGAAGGGCGACAGCACGCCGGCCGTGCGCTGGCAAAACACAGTCACTGAAACGGTTCCCGATGGCTGCGATGGGCTATATTACCTTCTGCCAAGTACCACGACTAGAAAACAACGCTTATGCGAGGAAATCACCTGCGGACGACAGGCACAAACTTACTGCGCAAAAACGAGCGACAATGCAGAGGGCTGAATATAAAGCGAACGTCGTGCAGCCGCAATATATACTTCTTATCAGCAGCTAAAGGAGAAACGGTGTTGCTGAGAGGGGAATGTCTATTCGTGGCTATATTGTTCCACGAAACAATAGTAGGGTAACTGAGTTCGTCCAAGGTTACTGCACCGTGTTCTCCCATAATAGCGTCTTTCATCAATAGCGTTTTACTATAATCGTCTATAGCTACCTCTTGCGAGGTCTTTGTTCGACCTCCCTGGATTGAAGATTTAAATATCAAATAGGAGTCGAACCAGATGTTGGATATGCCGTGCCGTACGCCCCACTTTCGGGTTCGTCGGGCCGTCCTCTTACATTATCCAATTCAGGCACACCCGTGCGTACTCTTCCGATAGTTAAATACGAACCATGTTTATATTGTTTGGAATATTTCAGGCGCCAACCAATGCCTCTAATGCCACCTAATATGCGAGCGCAATTTACACCGGCGTCATTAATCGCCTGTACAGCTGCATGCGATGTACAGTACGCTTTAATTTTAGCACCTAAATGCGATGTATATTTAACGCCATACACTCTGTGTATATTCGGATCGAGCGTAAATTCTGTACAATACTGGTCTCGAGGTTCGGGTAAAACTATACCCTCTATAAGGTCTCTTAAATCGTGAAGTAACGTGGCGGGTGGTGATGTTGGATCAAACGAATCGTATCTGACAATATCGACGCGCATAACTGGATAAAACGTAACCCGTTCGATTGGTGGTACTATAACGTCTTTATATTTATCGTATATCAAATTTGAAACTGGATCATGTTCGTCTGATTGACCGACAATATACACGAAAAAAAGTTTCGCTCGCAAACGGCGATGGTCCCAACTGTATCGATTGCCAATCTCTTCCAAAATCGATCATTTTGCGCCACGCTTCGTAAAGCTAATTAAAGCTCGGCAACGCACACCTGCGCTATACTCTTTGTGCTTCATAATAGTGAACGATTTGGTGCGCATCTTCTGTATTTGTAATTGCAGCAATTTGATCAGCTACTGTAGCTTTAGGGGACATTTTCATTACTATTTCATCAATAACAGCATCCATACATGCTTCATCATCGGAATCGTAAGCGTCGCTATCGCTCATACATTCTTCGGGTACGAGGTTAGGTAAAGATGCAGCGATAGCTGCACTCACGTCTTGAGCATACGGCATTGTATCGAAATCGGGTTGGTTATTACTCCACGTTTTTAATATTGCTTAAGTTTTTATTATTTTGCGTACTTACTCATTGCAAGTCCTTCTGCGTTTGAAGAATGCGATGCAACGCCGGAAAAAATCCATGATTGACCTAAATGGAAAATGCGTGTGTCACGTTTTTGACGTTAGAAATTTCTGAGCTGTACTAATAAATCCCTAATGGTCACAATTAAGGGCGCAACATCAACCTTTCAGGATCATTAACGATCCGCCCACGACTGAAAACGTGATTTTCAAAGATTATTACAGCCGTTTAGAAGGTCCAAAATGATAAGACTAAGGTAGGAAAAAAAAAAACAGGTACTTACAGTCACGGCCAAATCGACGAGGTTGTTCACGCACAATACGCGAGAGAATGACCTATTTTTTCCTGGCCACATGCGTGGTGGGAAGGATCGAGATAACACAAACAGGGGGTGGATGCAAAAAATAACTACATGTTTATTGTCAGAACACGAAAAAAAAAATAATCCCGATACATCTGCAATGCTGATATAGCGCCTGATGACGAGCCAGCAGTCGGTGGGTATCTTATCTATTGTGAGGTCGTCGGTAGCATCGCACAAACACCAGTGTTAAGAACACCGGTAACTGTCATGAAGATATCAATGCTGTCTAATAGACTCACTGTGGCAGTAACATCGTGCTGGCTTGGCGCGGATTCAGATCTTTCGTGTCTTGGATGTGACGTAGAAGCATAGTCGCTGCACCGTTCGCCGCGATCTTCTCGAGTGCCTCAGCATCCCTTCGTGCATTCATGCTCACAGACATTGCAAATTGAAGTGCTCTCGCTTGAAGGATACTGTTGCTGCTCAGAATATTCGCAATAGATATAAAATTCTTGTCATGACCTTTTCGGTACATTTTAAGACATACGAGAGAAAAATTATTCTCGAGAGAGCGCGCCAGTGTATCGCAAAAAGTCTTACTTGGCTGTTTACTTTCTAAATTATACTGGATTGTGCGCTTGCCCCGGCTTACAATATTTGCTAGTAGTTTGGAATTAGTCTTGTCGGTACACCATCGCTCGACTGTAATACTTTCAATAGTCTTATCTTGGACAAAACATTGAGTAAAAGTACGCTAATATCTTTACTCGCTTTAAATTTCAAACTCACACTCCTTAGTGTAGCTTGGCGTGCTTTTGGGAGTTTGGCGTGCTTTTGACGTAAACAAAATTTGGACGCAAGTGATCCTATGGTGCTGGTTTATGATATTAGGTTGGCTTTTCAAAAGACGCAAAAGTGTGTCATAATCGATGTCGCTAGCTATAATTATACGATGCGTTAGATAATTTACGATGTAATTGCGGGCCTTTCTCACGCAAAGCTACTAATTAAAGCATAAATGCCATAAACAATAATCTTGCTGTCAGTGCTGCTTTAGCGAACGCAATAATTTTGGCTGAAATCTAATCGCAGCTATATTGAAGTTCTGCAATGCTATTTCGGCCATGCAAAGTGGCAAGCAGTGGTTTCTGGAGTGTATAGTGTTCCCTTCTTCAGGAAGAATTCAGTCAGCGCTGTTTGCCCCCACTCTATTCCCCTATGTAACACAGCGCTGACTTGCCCAAGCCATCACTGCGTTGCATTCACAATCTTCCTTATTTCGAAAACAGTGTAATAATAGTGACGATAAGCCACGTTGGCGAGACATCTACCTGGGTTGGGAATATCGTCAACGACGCAGGTAGCATACCCGGCGCGTGTGAAATGCACCTTATATGGCAGTGTCTGCCATGTCCGTGCTCGAGTGTCGTATATACTGATAAGATAATCCAGCTTTTCTATTTGTTCTTTCTTTCTGAGTTTCACCAGGTTTCGCTGATCATTTTCGGGGCTTTTTATTTGGCATAAATCACTTGGTCTAGGTGGTGCCAACAATATGCCACACATATGTAACAACATAGCTTTACCAAATATTACAATGCGAATTTGTTCATATCACACGCAATAGAAGATCGTTATATTGTGTAAAATTGCTTGAACTGCACAAAGGACGAAAAAAGGCCTTAAGTTCTTCATATCCATCCAGCTCGGGGGGGGGGGGGGGGCCTCTAGTAGCTTTCGCTGAATTTAGAGCTTGATGGAGTTCAGCTCGCCAATCTGAGCATGAGAAAGACGGTGAAGGACATTTGACTTGACACTGTGCGTCGCGTCACTTTCTACCTCTGGTTTATCAGCATAGGCGTCTGTAAAAGCGATGGGATCATCACCTGTGTATTCCACCTATCTTTTCATTGCATTAAGCTCTTTCTCGATGCAGTGCTGTTTTTCTCTGCTTTGAATCTTCAATGTCGTGCTGTTTCTGGGCTTCTAAGTATTCTCTATTCTTTTGCCAAAGGGCCGACACGGCAATCCTGAGTTCCTTGGTGAGTTCCTCCCACGCATCGCCGTGCGTGGCTTTGCCGTGTCCGGGGAAAAGGGGATCCTGGGGGTTGAGCCGAAGCCGGGTGATTGGACCTTTAAGGCCCCCCGGCAGAGGCAACACACCCCTTTGGCCCCGGCTTCACGTAGACGGCACCCCTGGGCTGACCCACCCAGGGGAAATCGGCAGTCGCCTTTTCCTGTCTCTCTCCCCTCATCTTCGTCTTTCTCTCTCACTTTAAATCTTTCCTGTCTACTCCTCCCTTCTCGTTACTTCCGATTTTTCCTGGCGGCAAGGGTTAACCTTGTGTAGTTACTCTCGCTTGAGTAGTTATATTAGGTTATAGCGGCACTGTACGGCTGGCGTCTGTAGCCTTATACATCTAAGTGCTTCAGCGTCCCCTAGTTGGACTCCATGGTGGGTGGCCGCCATTGCTGCCGAAACAAACAAAACTATCATGGGAACACCCTCATTTCCCCGCCTACTTGATCGTCTCCCTCAGAAGAGGGTACGCACCGAAGAACTAACAAGCTTCAACCGACCGAGAACCTCCTATCCGAAATTCCACGTAATCCATAGTGAAGCTACAGACAAACAAGCTAGATCGATCTCCCCATTTGTTGTGGCAAAGTCTCTGACCGAAGTCTTTGGGCCAGGCTACAAGGTAACTAAGATGGCTAGCGGTGACCTTCTGCTTGAGCTCCCTGAAAAGCACCACTACGACAAACTTGGTGGTCTAGCAACCTTTGGCAACATCCCAATATCTGTTTCACCTCACCGATCAATGAATACCACACGCGGAGTCGTCTCAGAAGTAGATCTCCTTCAATTATCGGAACAAGAACTTCTAGAAGGGTGGAAAGACCAAAATGTCACCGATGTGAAACGAATCATAATCAGACGCGACAACAAAGAAATAGCGACGAAGCATCTCATACTAACCTTCGAATCCAGCGATCTACCACAAACCATTGAAACAGGATACATCAAACTAGCCGTCCGCCCGTACATCCCAAATCCGAGGCGATGCTTCAAATGCCAGCGATTCGGCCATGGTTCGCAGAGCTGCCGTGGTCAAGAAACTTGCGCAAGATGTGGAGGCCAAGGCCATCCCTCTGAAAACTGTACAAGCACACCTCACTGCGTCAATTGTGACGGCGATCATGCAGCCTACTCGCGATCCTGTCCAAACTGGAAAAGAGAGAAAGACATAATCACCCTCAAGGTAAAAGAAAACATTTCTTTCCGTGAAGCCCGTAAGAGGTGCTCACCTTTTCACACCACACCTTACGCTGATGCGGCGCGCCGGGGGGCCGCGTCGCATCGGCCGCCGCCACTCCTTCGGTCTGCGCAGAGCGACCCGTCGGCTGTGGCACCTGCCCCCAAGGCGGCAGTAGTTAAGTCTACACCGCCAACTCGCGAACAGGGACCGGCGACTCCAGGGCCGTCGGGTCTCAAGGCCTCGTCTCACCAGGCGAGGCCCGAAACTCGAGCCACTAGCCCGACCGTGCGGGCATCCAGTGCCTCCGAGGAGGCAATGGACACGGTATCGGCACCACTGGTGCCGAAACACCGGCGCAGTTCTCTGGACCGCGCCAAGAAAACAAAAAAGCCAATTACGGGGCCGGACGACCGTCCTGCCTCCTGAAACAGTATTTCACTTGAACACTCCACAGTTCCTTATTGTGCACACAGCACCGTTGTATGATTAATATGTACACACAAATATTACAGTGGAACATCCGAGGCCTTCTTCGAAACCTCGATGACATTCAAGAACTTCTTCACGAACTCAATCCAAAAGTGCTGTGTGTGCAAGAAACACATTTAAAAGCACAACACACAAACTTTCTACGAAACTACCTCATTTTTCGAAAGGACCGAGATGATGCCACGGTATCATCCGGCGGTGTAGCCATTATAGTCAACCAATCAGTAGCATGTACACATTTACCACTACAGACGTCCCTGGAAGCAGTGGCTGTTCGAGCAGTTCTTCTAGATAAACTCATCACCATTTGCTCTCTATACATACCGCCACAATACAACCTACAAAAACAAGAATTCCAGTCCTTGGTGGATGAACTGCCCGAGCCTTATCTGGTCCTTGGGGACTTGAATGCGCATAGCGATCTATGGGGTGACTCTCGCTGCGATGCGCGAGGTCGTCTGATCGAAAATTTTCTCTTTTCTTCCGGCGCGTGTCTGTTGAATCGGAAAGAGCCAACATATTATAATCTCGCCAACAATTCCTACTCGTCAATAGACCTCAGCATTACATCTCCATGCCTTCTTCCAGTCCTTAATTGGAAAGTTATTGGGAATCCCTATGGAAGTGACCATTTCCCAATAGTTCTAAGCACAGCAATAACAAATCAATGTCCTCCACAGGTTCCTAAATGGCAGACTGAAAGAGCCGATTGGGAACAGTTTCGAAAACTTACCATCTTAAGCTGGACTGACATGTGTACCTTAAGTATAGAAGCTGCTGTGGACTACTTTGTAGCCTTTTTGATCGATGCTGCAAGCAAATGCATCCCACAAACAAGCGGACGGTCTCGAAAACAACGTGTCCCATGGTGGAATAATGACTGTCGAATTGCGCGAAACAAGCAAAACAAGGCATGGAGGTTGCTTCGCGATTCTCCGACAGCTGAGAACCTTATCAACTTTAAGAACATAAAGTCCCAAGGCAGGAGGACGCGCCGACAGGCTAGAAGAGAAAGTTGGCAGAAGTTTTTATCAGGCATTAGTTCATATACACACGAGGGTAAAGTCTGGAACAGGGTAACTAGGGTAGTAGGAAGACAAGCGTATTCACTTCCTCTAGTAAGCACAGAAGGTGAGAGCTTGGAAGACCAGGCGAACTACCTAGGCGCACACTTCGAACAAGTGTCCAGTTCCGCGCATTACTCTGAAGTCTTCCAACGGTACAAAACAAGAATAGAAAACAGAAACTAGAGCGGAAAAGCACAAAGCACGAGGCATATAACCAACCTTTCAGCTTAGCTGAGCTACAGGTATCACTAAGCTGCTGCAGTAATTCCGCCCCAGGATCTGACCGTGTGGTATATGACATGTTGAAAAACCTACCTGCCGAAACGAAAAAAACCTTACTTTCCCTGTATAACGCCATCTGGTTTTCCGGCGAGATCCCATCGTCATGGAAAGAGGCGATTGTCATTCCTATTCTTAAACAGGGCAAAGATCCATCCTCTGTTACGAGTTACAGGCCCATCGCGCTAACAAGCTGTCTGTGCAAACTTTTCGAAAAGATGATAAACCGTCGACTTATACATTTCCTGGAAATGAACAATCTACTTGACCCGTACCAGTGCGGATTTCGCGAGGGCAGATCCACCATTGACCACCTGTTACGTATCGAGGCACAAATCCGTGACGCATTCGTCCACAGGCAGTTCTTTCTGTCTGTGTTCCTCGATATGGAAAAGGCTTACGACACAACATGGCGCTTTGGAATACTAAGAGACCTGTCCCACCTTGGTGTACGTGGTAGAATGCTAGATATAATAGAGAGCTACTTGTCAGATCGCACGTTTCGAGTCCGGGTAGGAAATGTTCTATCAAGACCATTTCTTCAAGAAACGGGAGTGCCACAGGGTGGTGTACTTAGTTGCACACTCTTTATTATCAAAATGAATTCCTTGCGCCTCTGCATACCGCGAAATATGTTTTATTGCACATATGTCGACGATGTACAGGTCGGTTTTAAGTCGTGCAACCTTTCGATCTGTGAGCGTCAGGTCCAGCTAGGGCTGAACAAGATCTCTAAATGGGCGGACGAGAATGGTTTCAGCCTTAATCCTCAAAAAAGCACCTGTGTCCTGTTCTCTCGAAAGAGAGGCGTTCATCCTGATCCAGATATTGACCTGCATGGTCAACATCTCTCCGTGAAGACGGAGCACAAATTCTTAGGCCTAATTCTCGATAGTAAGCTTACGTTCGTATCGCACATTAAATATTTAAAAAACAAATGCCTAAAAACAATGAATGTTCTAAAAGTGTTGTCACACACTACGTGGGGTAGTGACAAAAAGTGTCTGTTGAATCTGTACAAAAGCCTCATACGCACTCGCCTAGACTACGGTGCAATAATCTATCAGTCGGCGACAGCAAGCGCCTTGAAGATGCTTGACCCTGTCCACCATCTAGGCATTCGCCTTTCTACGGGCGCCTTTCGCACCAGCCCCGTGGAAAGCCTCTACGTCGAATCGGACGAGTGGTCGCTACACCTACAGAGATCTTACCTATCTTTTGTATATTTTCTGAAGGTGAACGCAAACAAGGAACACCCCTCACACTCCACAATCAATGATTTGTCCAGTTCTGCCCTTTTCGACAACCGTTCGTCGGTGAGACAGCCGTACTCACTTCGTGTGAGGGCTCTAGCTGAAGAAATGGGTGTGCGAATTCTCGAACACTCTCTAATGGCTCCCGCTCCACGTCTCCCGCCGTGGCAGTGGCAGCTTATAGATTGTGATGTTTCTTTCGTGGAAGTTACCAAGCACGCGCCACTTGCACATATCCGCACACACTTCCTCGAACTCCAGCACAAATACACGTGTCCAGAATTCTTCACAGATGCCTCAAAGTCCAATACTTCTGTGTCGTACGCAGCGGTTGGTCCATCCTTTTCCGATTCCGGTATTCTGCACCCAAACTCAAGTATCTTCACAGCGGAAGCTTACGCGATACTTGCGGCTGTTAAACACATAAGACACTCAAAACTACAAAAGGCAGTTATTTACACGGATTCCTTAAGCGTGGTAAAAGCTTTAAAAACTCTGAAAAAACACAAAAACCCTGTCCTTGTCTCGCTATACTCTCTTTTATGCACGATCTACACACTCGAACAACGTGTCGTAGTGTGCTGGGTGCCAGGGCACCGCGAGATTGCAGGCAACGTGTTGGCGGATCACCTAGCAGTATCCGCCCACGAAAACAGTCCCAATACACTCATAGCTATTCCCCCACTAGACTTAAAACCCTTCCTCAAAAGAAAGCTCAGGGCCTTTTGGCAGACCACATGGGATATGCAGACAAGAAATAAGCTACACGTTATCAAACCACATCTAGGTAATTGGCCGCCGGTATCGAAGTCACGCTACACAGAAGTTACACTTTGCAGACTGAGGATTGGCCACACACATAGTACCCACTCATATCTTTTGTCCGGAGGCGATCCACCTCTGTGTGATCACTGTGGCGATCCACTAACTGTACTCCACACCTTACTGCAATGCACGGAACTGGACGCTCTCAGAAAAAAGCATTTTTCACCCATATACCTACAGTACCCACTCCATCCTTTTATGTTCATTGGCAGAGAACCCCATTTTAAATATCAGTCCCTGTTTGCATTCCTAAAAGATGTACACAATTTTAACGTTATTTTTCCAGGCGCTCCGTAGCGCGGCCTCATGATTGAGGCTGCTGCTACGGTTTCCATCAAAGGAAGCACCTGCCTCTCGGCCTTTGGGATCAAAGGCCTTGAGGAGGCACTCGTGCTGTTATCCCGCCTCTCACATGTAAATACCATGCTCACTCGTCATTTATCCCACACCCATAGATCACACCACTTGTCACTGCCATAATTTTATACTGTATACACATTTTTTACGCTTCTTTATAGCGCGTGATTTTAGGCCTTTATACAGCCACAATACACCCTGTCATCGTAATCATTGGTCATCGCCAACACCACATAACAGACATGGCGCTTTTTGGCCACCCATGGCCCTTGCGCCAAAAAGCCCCACTAATCATGTGGAAGCCCGTCGAAAGCACTCACCATGTCCAGCAGCACAGCCACGTCCCTGCAGTTCCTGGCGTCGTAGAGGGTAGCTACGACGTCCGCTATGTAGTCTGCCGTACAGCGGTGCTGCCTGAAGCCCGTCTGATGCTCTAGGAAGAATCCCAGCTGGTCGACCGCACACTCCAGCCTTGCCAGGGCCAGCTTCTCCAACACCTTGCAGGCTGCAGAGGTGAGAGAGACTGTCCTATACGAGAAGAAGGTTGCGGCAGGCTTCCGGGCTTCAGGATTGGCGCTGACACTGCTGTCCTGTCTGCCAGGATTCTGGAGCACCGCAGCGCTCCAGACGTCGTTGTAGTACTCCAGGAGTTGTTGACGGCCGCCTTCCTTCAGGTTGCGGAGCATCTGGAAGATGATTTTGCCAGCTCCGGGAGCGCCCCTTCGCTTGGACCCCTCGAGAGTTCCCATCATTTTGTGCATTCTCACGGGCTCGTCGCACAGTTGATAGATTTGCGCAATCACCCATCCAGGATGATGGCAGGAGGCTGGGCACGGGTGAGCAGCGGGCGGTGGTGTTTATCTATGTATTTATTTATCAAGTTACCCAAAGCGGCTCCAGCCGTTACACAGGGTTCGTACAGGTTTCAAAGGAGAATATTCAAGGACTTTCAAGGCCATATAGGAGGATTTTCAAGGCCCTCCTCTAGAGGTAAAATATTTTTTTCCATGTCGAAGATCTTCAAACAGTGTTTTTAAAAGGTCTGACATTTATTGCACAAACAAAATACATATCACAATACAAATCTCCTTGTATTGCACGCGATAAAATATAAAGAGAGGTTTACCAAATATGACAATGTAAATTGCTTCAAACGCACAAAAATCTTCAGGAAGCAGCTCCTCATAGCTACCAACTTATACATATCACAATGCAGTTCTGCTTGTATCGCACACCATAAAAAATAAACTTAGGTTTACCAAATATTGCACTGTAAGTTCCTTCAAATATACAAAGCACAAAAATCCTCGGGAAGCAGCTCCTCATAGCTACCCACTTATACATATCACAAAGTAATTCTGCTCGTATTGCACGCAATAAAAATAAAGAAAGCTTTACCAAATATCACAACGCAAATTGCTTCGAATGCACGAAGCGCAGAAATCCTCATGGCTGCCCACTTCAGGCGAGCTCCAGTAGCTTTTGCTGAATTTGGAGGTTGAGTGAGTGTAGCTCACCGGTCTTGTCCTTTGCCGTCTTCCTCAGGCCATTTGACCTGACAATGTGTGCCACATCATTTTCTGCCTCTGCTTTTTCAGCATAGCCATCTGCGGAAGCCACGAGATCATCAATTTTTGATTCTAGCCTTTTTTTCCCTTTCTTCATCCCATCGAGCTCTTACTCTATGCAGTGCTTTTCCTCTGCTTTGAAGCTTCAAGGTCCTGCTTTTTCTGGGCTTCCAAGTATGCTCCATACTTCTGTCTAGCAGCTGACACTGCCATCCTCAGTTCCCTGGTGATTGGGAAACCTGTAGAACACCGCCTGCCTTCTCAATCGCATCACGCACCACCCGCTGTGAAAATAGGAAAGGTCCTTGAGATTCTCCACGCACACATGTCGGTTCACACTGAATCCACGTTCGACTGTTACCTGGCCGTGCCCGATAAGCGGAAGCCTTACGATGTTCCATAACTCGGAGTAGCTTGAACTGAACTTCAAGAGGTCAGGGCAGAACTCATACAGCCTATCAACACTGTTGTCATATTGTCTAAACTTATGTTTCTGCTCGTGGAGAAGCTGCGTGCCCCGGGAGAACTGGGCCCGCGGTGCGCAGTGTGACAGTACCGCCCTCCCTGGCGGCTGATCACAGAGGACTGTATGCCCGGCAGGAGGCTGTCGTTGGCAGGAAACCTGCGCTGGTCCGGCGGTCAGCAGGCTCCCTGGCTTTCACGGGGGTCCCCTGCAGCTTCCTGAGTGCCAAGAGTTGTTCCAGGCACTTCTTCGTTAAGTAAGTAGGTGTTCCTGATCCCTTTTGGCACAGGGCAGGCGCTCGCAGCGCCACAGGACAAAAAGTTATGCGCTGCACACACACACCACACAAGGCAGGCGCTCGCAGCGCCACCGGACAAAGTTTGCGCTCCACATGCACTTCACGCGCACACACACCCAGTTTCAGCTTCACTGTTGAAAATTTGGGCCTGTTAGTACACCACCAATTTCACCACCAGGGGAACGTGCCCCCGGCCAAGTCAAGCCAAGTCTATTCTGTGGCGTCCTCGTTACCGTCGTGCTGTCGGCCCGTCGCTGCACTGGACTATGTCGGGGTTTTTGTCCACCTGCCGGCAGTCTGTCCCAGAGTTTTAGGCGTCGCCGCTCTCGGTGTGCTCGGCTCGGGTGTCGACGGAATCGTGTGCCAGACTTAGCGTGGGATGCGCCCCTGCACCGAGTCGCGGGCAGTCCATCATCATATGTTGGATGGTTTACTCCGGGACCCCGCATAGGCGGTACGACGGGTCTTCGTCGAACAGTTCCCAACACCGTTGCTGCGTGGTCCCGCAGCAACGGTGTTGGAACAGAAGGGCGCTTTCCCGGTCGGCCCTGTAATATGGCTCACAGCCTGGAGCCAGCTTATATTTGACGTATAACTGCAGGCTCCGTTTCTTTGCCGCCGACGTGCGCCACCTCTCTGTGCTGGCTTCGGTGATAGCGTTTTTTGTTACTTGACGCCATTCTCGTTCAGATTTTGCTTCTTCTAGTTTCGTGTTATGGCCGAATGTATTTTCCAGGGAAGCCAATCGTTTCATCCACTGTGTTTTTATGCCCCCGTATCGAAGGTGCAGGTATATGCGCTGCCTGTAATTTGTTTCGGGCAGGAGCTTTAGCCTGCCAGCATATTGTATTCTCGACCTTGCTTCGCGTGCTTCGAAAGTTGACCAGGCCGACTCCACTATCACTGCTGCGTTTGCTGTTGCAAAGCTGCCTCTCAGTAGCCAGCGCCCCAGCTCATTTTGGTGGCGGTCCGTACATCTCACTGTTTGGGTGGAGTACGCCTGTGTGTCGCCTGTGTAGGTTATTGCAGGCACAGCAAGGGTCTTTCAGAGCGTGCGGCCTACCCTGTAAGAGTTGTAGTAATGCCGTGACAAGTGCCACACCATACCTTTTAGGCGGCTGGATTGTTTTAGTAGCATTTCTTCGTGTTTGTCAAGGTTATTCTTTTGGTCTTATATTGTTATGCCTACGTATCTGTATGTTGCTGTTTTCTTGATGGCGTTGCCTTGAATGGAGAATGTTGTGTTTTTGTCATTATCAATATTTATGCCCATCCATTGTGTTTTGTCAGTCTTGAATCTGAGGCAATCTTCGTGGGCTACGCGAGAACAGATGTCGAGGAGGTGCTGCAGGTCCGCTAGGGATTCGGCCGATAATACTATGTCGTCGGCGAATGCCAACCATGAAAATTTTGTGTATATTTCTTGGCGCTCAGTTGTGCGTCACTGAGAACGCAGGTAATGTGAGCGGCCAGCGGCTGGTATCGTTGCGGCACCTGGTGGCAAGCAGAGCTCAATCATGCGCTGGAGACGGATAATAGTAGAGTGGAGCTTAGCCACTACAGACACTGATTTCCCGTGAACACGACCGATGGAGTGTGACAGCTATCACCAGCTGCTGCAACCCAAACCCTTGCATCAATTAAAAAAACTGTTTCAGGGACCACTTCTGGCACAAGAAGCATCGAAATAGCGTGAAGATGCAAATGAAATTAAATAAGGGTATGTATAACTGTAGCAGTCACTGATTGCTTGCAAAATCTTGAAACGTGGCATGCAGTAAATATAACTTGCCGAGCTTCTTGTGTAGCAGGTGTTCAAGCCTGTCGTTTCTCCGCTCCAGCACCTCCATTCGCTCCTGCAGTCTGTTGTTCTTCTTCTTCAGCTCCTTTGACACTTCTCTTTCTTTTTGCAGTAGATTCATTTCTATGAGCTCCTCTTCGTCGGAGCTGCCACTGCTGTGATTCCTTTTTTTTTTTTTGCTCTGTTGTCCCCTTTTTTTTCATTTCTTTTTTGAACGCCTGAGAACAAACACATCAACTCATAGTTACATTTATTTATGAAACCGTTTGCCAGCAAGTGTAGGTGCTGTCAAATTGACGATTGCAGCACTTATGGTAGCTGCTACATCGGCAACAGCAAGCAACTACCTAGGCAAAGGCCATTTAAGGATTTCAAACAACTTCTAGCGTCATATAGCTCCGTCAACGTGCACCCTTGGTCTTGCAATTTAAACGGTTCTTGCAACATCTGTTACTGAAAACTGTGCCTCTTTGCAGAGTAATGGCGGCTGTACCACAAACTCCCATGGCAGTATTTGGCTATCAATGTTAAAGCCTTTATGAACCATAATGTCATTTTTGAAAGGTTGAGGTTTGTTCAAAACACCTGAATGCTCAACTCGGGCTCAACACACGCCCACCTAAACAGTCACTTGCAACGGTTATTAGTCCAGCAGGAAAAACTCCAATCAGTACCTTTAATGTGTGAACACCTTTGTAGTGTGAGTATGTCAGAATGCGTCAAGACAACAGCGGGACTTTTCAACCTCCACTTCAGTGCAGTCGAGCACAACGCTGGCGTCTCTGTAGGCCGGAAAACATTGCGGCTCATTCTTTTGCACTTCGGCCTTACTTGGCGACTGTGTGGCCTACAGTGCCACAATTGTAACGATGAACCGTACTTTCAGACACTGAACACATTGCTGTCAAGCACTTAAAGGACAGAAATGTTTTCAGCCGAGCAACCACAAGGATTACTCATTTCTAAACACTTCTCTCTCATTTCAACGTGTCTATCTAGGCTACGCACTCAGAGATACACAAGCGAAGCTGAATAGACTCGACATCCCTAAGTGCCTTAACACATAAATCGCTGCAAATAGGATCATTGAGGGTTATTTTTGTGGTTGACGAAGAATCTGTGCTGGCCGGGCTGCACGGACCGAACACGGATCCGTGTAAGATTCGCAATGCAGCTTGCAGCTGCGCTGCGACGTGCGGCTCGAAGGGCCAGACAGGCTCTGCCTGGTACAATAAACGCCAGCACTTCTTTGACAGAAGCTGTAGGGTATAACCGACAAGTCCGCAAGCCTCTCGAGCTTATCGCGAGACATTGACAACGTAGTGTGCTGCTCCTTCCTACCGCTGTTTCTTCGAACGAGTGTACAAAATATGATGGGAGGGATCCCGTGCCATGTTGCCAGACTGAATTTTCTGAAGGGTCTATTATGCAGATTGAGTTTACAGCACTTTTAAGCTTGGAGGCAGGTGGTGATGGCAGCTGTTCTTGTGGGAAGTGCTTCGTCTTAGATGTTTTCCCTTTTCCTTTTTCATAACTGCTCTTATGACTGCTGAAGCAAGATGACCCTGATGCCTTTGGGAGGCTCAGTCGTGCTTCAGCATAAGTGTCTGAAAGAAGGAAATCTTGAACTCGTATGGACAAAACATACAAAACCGCTTACTAAAGAGGAAGACCACTAAGGAGAAGTCTCATTTCTTCCATTTTATGTGTACCAACCTTTTTTCTGCTGGAATTATATAGCATAGACTTTTACGTCTGCTCTCTGCTTGAACAGCGTTTTTATTTCATAAAGATTACATAAAACAGACAAGTGACGCTTCAGTATTACAATAATGCTTTCTCCCATATTGGGAACTTTAGAAGTTATGAAGCTTGACGCAAAATAACCAAAAGATGCCTGGTGTAGAAAAGGTGACTAAACAGTGTGTGCTGTCTTGCAGAACAATGACAGGCTGCAGTTTGTTAGAAAAGTGTACGTGGGCATCTGTGCTTGTTTACATAACCAAGACCCGGCCTTGATTCACTTTAAGTAGCATGACTTAAGTACGTACCATCATACTGTGTGTGGGGCTAACCATATTAAAACACAATCCGTTCTTGTAAGACATTTGTAAGGAAAGCTTATAATGACAGACTGATCTGAACTAGAGTTCAGGTTGACCAAAATCTTTCCCAACCACGTAAGCTTCACAGAATGATGGTACCAATTAATAGTGAATTTGGGTGAAGCAAATTTACCGGACTACACAGACGAGGGCTCTTGGTGCCAGTCTGACCTGGTTTTGCCTGAGCTCTAAGCAAGCTCCTCATATCCGGTAGTCACATGCACTGGTTGGTGCCAATCAGCCAGGTCCTGCGAATGACGACCACAGATTTATCTTCATTGGAAAATTCGACGATGATGCCTCCAGCTTATACAAAAAAGGCATTTATTTACACATATATTTAAAATTGCCGAGAAATACAAAACGGCCCAGTAATCTAGGTCTGTACAAATGCGTGTGATAGTGGAAAAACAACGGCCTGTTTCTTCAACACCGTTATCGTACATTTCTGCGATATGCTGGGAAGTGGCCATGACTTCAAGCAAGATAGATGCGATGCTACAAAAATTCCCAGCATTGTCGATGAACATGGCATTTAGTAGAGCTCCCTCAGGTGCAGGTGCTTCTTCCCAATGATACATGGTGCACCAGATGGATCATAGGCAAAGTTTTCAACACTAACAACTGAACCATCACTTAGCTTCCAACAGCTGGGTCTTCGATCCGCAGCAAGGACAATTCCCCTTAGGCAATGTGGCTTTTCTCTATTGTGGGCCTTGGCATGTGTCAATCAGCGGTCCAAAGTCATGCTCTGTCTTGAAGTGGTTGTTTCTTGCAGAACTCTCATGGACCTCTACACTGTGTTCCTGCTCGGACATCCTGTTACACAGCTGCTCAAGAGGGTTTCCTGGCTTTCTTATCAGCCTTTTCAATCTGGACATATAACTTTCGAAAGGGAGCGCACACCATGCATCCAGTGGTCCAAGATGCTTTACATCACATGCAAGATGGCAGAGGCCATGCACATTACGTCACACATACTCTTCCCCATATGCACTAGTGAATGACTGTACAAATGGTTCGAGAACCTTCCCGGCGTATTCAATTTCACTTACACTAGCAGTGGATGTTGCAAGCACTTCGTTGCTATTGCAGTGCGAGAAAATTCTTGCGCTAGTGCTGTGGAATCAGTGAGGAATGCACTACTGGACCTCGGGGTCCGCCATGGTGTAACAGTGTTTACGGTGTTCTGCTGCTGACCCCGATCCCGGACGCAGCGGTCGCATTTCGGTGGAGGCAAAATGGTAGTGGCCGGTGTACTGTGCGATGTCAGTGCACGTTAAAGAGCACCAGATGGTCGAAATTTCCGGAGCCACGATATGATTATTAGAGACGCCGTAGTGGAGCTACGGCGTCTCTAATAATCATATCGTGGTTTTGGAACGTAAAACCCCAGATATTATTATTACTATATATTACCATATACCAAGAAAAATCGGAACTCGGTCGCCTTCCATCCGTACAGCTCTCACAAGTTTCCTGGCTTTCTATTGAAACCACAAGGTACATAGTTCACAATTTTCAGCTTTCGCTGCGACGGCTCGTTTCGCACTTTACTGCCAAGATTTAATTCCTTGGGGCTCCGGAAACACAACACAAGTAGTTTGTGCGCCACATCCAGACAGACAGATCCATGAAGTCGGAGGCACATTTTTCACAATATCTACTGGCAGTTCTTCTAAAATGCTATTCACTGTGTAGTGTCGTCGTTGCGTTCGAGAGCGAGAAGTGGCATAACTTCTGGTTCTCAGATCTGGAAGACACACTCTGCTTTGGCAGTATTGTTCACGTACTTCACATTTGGTACAGCTATGCTAACCTGAGCGACCTACGATAGAAAGAGCGAAGGCTCTGACTGGGGTATCACATCAGGGCTTGCACTGTAACGGGGATCTCCAATGTGGGAATTACAATGCCCGATGTCATCAGACATTTCGACTCGCCGACGAAACTAATTCACATGTACGGCCAAGGATAGTCCAAAACTGCCCTTTCGAGCTATTATTAGCGGTAGTCCATCAATATCTAAGCTGAGCCTCAGTTCACTGGGCATCTGTTCACAGTCCCGTAGAATTCGCCGCAGTCCTTTCTGAGGGCCAAAGTGATTGGACTTTCTGCCCGCGATATCCAGAATATTTACGACCTTCCTTGGTGTCTGCAGCAGGACTCGCGCTGACGAAGCAGGTGAAGTAAAACATTGATCGAAGGAAGAACTCTTATGGCATCTTCGACAAAGCCTTTTGAGGCTTTGTGCAAGAGCAGGTACATGCGAATTGCGCGTACATGTGTCAACAATACAAATATTCCAGTCGACATACAAAGAAACAAAAAAACTAGTACACATACAATCGTTATATATCGCATGAGAAATAACACAAAATAGGTTGTAATAGAATACATTCAAGCTCGCTTCTTTGCAAGAATAAATGTCCGTATGTACCAGGCATTAAGCGTAATTTTTTTCAGCTGCCATAAAAGACCTGATTAAATCCATCTTTTCTTTCTGCCGGCGCTCCCTCTATTGCTCACGGTCTTGATGCATCTTCCACATTATTTCAGCTACTGTGTTAGGAGCTCTCTTTCTCAGAGCTGCCGCTTTGGCTACTACGCTTGTAGTTGCTTTAAACGCTACCGTGCCTGGTCCCCTTAGGAGATCCGGCATCAGGCTGTCATCGGCGGCCTCTGTCTCAACTCTTAGCTGTATTCCTCTTGAATGGGATCGACGCTAGAGGACCTGTTATGGGCGCTTTGATGGCACTTCCTTTTTTTTTGAGTCTTGAATCTGTTTTCGCAGTGTTGTGTCGTTTCCTCGCAGGGGCGTCTGCGCAAACAGGCGTTTGGTGTGTAGCGACACCACGGACCCGAGCTAACGGGGGGTTTTGACCCCTCCCACGCCTTGCCGTGCGTGGCATAGCAGTGTCCGGGGAAAAGCGGATCCTGGGGGTTGAGCCGACGCCGGGTGATTAGACCTTTAAGGCCCCCCGGCAGAGGCAACACACCCCTTTGGCCCCGGCTTCACGTAGACGGCACCCCTGGGCTGACCCACCCAGGGGAATTCGGCAGTCGCCTTTTCCTCTCTCTCCCCCCTCATCTTCGTCTTTCCTTCTCACTTTTAATCTTTCGTGTCCTCTCCTCTCTTCCATTTACTTCTGTTTTTCTTGGCGGCGAGGGTTAACCTTGTGTGTGTGCCCTCTCTTGGGCGCATTATATTTGGTTATAGTAGCTGTGTACAGCTGGCGTAGGCATGCTTTATATCAATATAAGTGCTGTCGCGTCCCCATGTTGGCTCCATGGTGGGCGGCTGGCATGGCTGCCGAAACTATACATAATATATGGCGTCAACCTCATTTCCTCGACTGAATGATCGTCCTCTCACAAAGAGGTCGCACCGAAGAGACTTTGAATGCCTTGCTCAAACCCAAAGAAATTTTTCCACGCTTCCACGTAATACATTGCGAGACACTCGAAAAGAACGCAAGAACCATTTCTCCTTTTGTCGTATCGAAATGCCTCATCAATACACTCGGTCATGGCTATAAGGCTACCAGAATGGCTAGTGGGGACCTTTTGCTAGAAGTTCAAAGTAAGACCTAGTATGAAAAACCTTCAAAACTTGCCTCTTTTGGAAGCACCCCTGTCTCTATTACACCACACCGATCCCTCAACAGTTCCAGAGGTGTAGTATCTGACCAAGACCTGCTCGACCTGACTGAGAGTGAGCTCCTTGAGGGCTGGAATGAACATCATGTAACACACGTACAGCGAATAAAATCAGACGTGACGACAAAGAAATCCCGACAAAACACCTGATTATTACATTTTCGACAAGCACCCTACCACAATATCTCGAAACAGGCTACCTGAAGCTAAAGGTCATGCCTTACATCCCCAACCCGCGGCGTTGCTTTAAGTGCCAACGTTTCTGTAACTGCTCTCAGAGCTGCCGCGGCCGTCAAACATGTGCCAAGTGCAGTTCACACGATCACCCTGCAGACGACTGTGTCGAAACTCCCCTTTGTGCAAACTGCGAAGGTGCTCACCCAGCATACTCGTAGCTGTTCTTCATGGAAAAAAGAGAAAGAAATAATCACTCTCAAGGTAACTGAAAATATCTCGTTTAAGGAGGCGCGAAAACGCCTTTCCTTCGCACAGGGTCCTACATTCGCGGACGTCGCACGCAAGGGGGCAGTGCCACAAAGGTTCGCGGCGGCCGCACGTACCAGGCACAGTGGACAGGCGGTAGCGCTATCCGCCCCCTCAGCGGAAGCAGCCCGGGCTGCTCCGCAACCAACGGGTATGCAGGCCTCCGGATCTGCAGGCCCAGGGCCTTCTGTTCAGGCAGAAAGCCCCAAAACTCTGACACCCGTGCGCGTTAGCCGCGAGCGGGCATCCAGCGTCTCTGCCGAGGCGATGGATACAACGGCAAGTCCAACGGCGTCCCAAGCGCCGAAGGAACGGCGCAGCTCGTTGGAGCGCGCCAAAAAAAAGAAAAACCCGCATCACTGGGCCTGAAAAGGGCTCTGTGACTTAAGGCAATAGTTGTTCCTGTACACACAGCACTAATTTACACTCAAAATGGATACACAATTTCTACAATGGAACGTCAGAGGCCTACTAAGAATCCTCAACGATATCCAAGAACTGCTACATGAACACTCACCAAAAGTGCTGTGTGTACAAGAAACACACTTAAAATCCAAGAACACGAATTTTCTACGCCAGTATGTCATATTCACAAAGGACCGGGATGATGCCATCGCGTCATCCAGTGGTGTAGCTGTTATAGTAAACCAAGGAGTAACGTGCACACATTTACCGCTCCGAACGTCCTTTGAGGCACTGGCTGTTCAAGCGGTTCTCTTAAACAAACTCGTAACCATTTGCTCTCTCTACATACCTCCACACTACGACCTTCACAAACATGAGTTCCAGTCCTTAATAGATGAACTACCAGAACTTTATCTGGTGCTTGGGGACTTCAATGCACATAGCAGTCTATCGGGCGATTCTCGGTGCGATGCGCGAGGTCGCCTAATTGAACAATTCCTTTTCTCTTCGGGCGCTTGTCTGTTGAATCAGAAAGATCCAACATATTATAGCCTCGCTAACAATACATACTTGTCTATAGATCTCAGCATTACATCTCTATCGCTTCTACCTTTACTTAAATGGAAAGTCATTAATAACCCTTACGGGAGTGACCACTTTCCTATTGTTCTGAGCACACAAATATTTAATGAATGTCCCCCACAGGTTCCCAAATGGCACATTGACAAAGCCGACTGGCAACAGATTCGTAAGACTGCTCTCTTAAGTTAGACAGACATGTGTGATTTAAGCATATGTGCAGCTGTAGACTACTTCGCAGCTTTTTTGATTAATCCTGCCGCCAAATGTATCCCACAAACAAGTGGACTGTCTGGCAAACGACGGGTCCCATGATGGAACAATGAATGCCGGAAGGCGCGCAAAAAACAAAACAAAGCATGGAGGTTGCTTCGGGACTCTCCGACGGCCGAGAACCTTGACAGATTTAAAATCATAAAATCTCAAGGCAGGAGAACGCACGGACAGGAAAGAAGAGAAAGTTGGGAGAAGTTTTTAACGGGGATCAATTCGTATACACAGGAGGCTAAAGTCTGGAATATGGTTAGTAGGGTAGCAGGGCGGCAATTACATCCCAGTCAAAAATTCCAACAGCCTGTCGGTCTAAGCGAATACGTAATTTGGTCCTGCATGTAACTGGTCTGCATGTAACTGGTCTGCATGTGACTGGTCTGCATGTAACTGGCGTGCATGTAACTGGTTGCATGTAACTGGTCCGCATGCTGCAGGCTCGGCCAGGCCGCTCATTTTAAGCAGTTCTCGTGCAATTCTGTGCAAATTTAGCAGCAGTGACAACCCAGTGTCACCAGTTTGTGCACTTGGTGCGGCCACACGCAGAGCTTGCATGAGTAAGAGTGCCTACAATTTACCTTTGCTCGCTGCTGCACCTTTTTGCACAGCCGCATGTTCAAGCCGACTATTTTAAGGCAGCATGCATCTCATAGAGAAACAGTGTGGACCCGTGCCATGCTCGAGTGCCTTCAACTGCAGATGCACAACCTGCATACCATATACATGACCAAAAAAGGGCACAAAGCAAGCTGCCACCACACTGTTTTACACAGAGGCCGCGTCGCGAAACAATGAATGTAAGGCATTAAAACAGCCAAACATACCATCGCTGCAACAATAAGTTTAGGGTGTGGTCGTCAAGGAAGAAAAAAAAAACCTGGATGATAGTTCAGGCCGGCAAATTATTATGCAAACAGTTGTGTTTATGTTATGAGATATCCAAAATGTTACGATTAAGAGTTGTGCAAAACAATGAACTATTCTATCTAAGCCCTCTTGATCGAGCGTGCAATGCTCCAGGTAGAAGCACTGCTACACACTACAAAACGTGGTGCAGTGATACCTTTGAGCTTCGTTTAATGAACGCTTCGTTTAGTGAACGCTCTTTTAAAATCACGACTTTCTGTATAAATGTTTGAAGTGAAATATACATTTATTTATGCCACATATTTTCGTTGGACGTCACCCAACTTTTGGGCCAGGTGCCGGCGGACGCTCTTGACCCTTTTGTCGGCCACATCCGCCGGCGTGTTCTCCCCCACGTAAACATGGAACACCGCTGCGAAAAGAAGAGCAGTGTTACACACAGACATCATACATGGCATACAATCGCCGACCAATTTTCCAGACCTAGCTGGCATCTCCAAATAATTCAGAAAATCAAATAGCTAGACCAAAAATTAATAATACATGAACATAAAATTTATTTAGATACTTAATTAGAACGACCTAAAAACATCTAAGCATGCCCTGCTTCATGCTACACTTGGGGATGAGCAGATTTGGTTGCATTTCTCTTGCAATACAGTGATGTGAGCGCACTGGCGATCTATCTCTGCCACTGACGGTTTCGGCTGGCACAGAAGGGGATGCTCAACGTGCTTACACCGTGCCACATATTCCTAGAATAACCCATAACGTAGAATTATGCTGGTATGCTTCGATCACAATGCATTAAGTACCAGATAGCAGGATGTGAAAAAAAAAAACCCTGCTACCTGTGACGTTTTTATTCACAGGGACATGATCATTAACAATGGCACAAAATCCCCACCAGCTGATCCAACCTAAGGCATAAGACTGTCATACCTTTCAGGGCGTTCAGCTTCTCGGGTGTCATGGCAGGTTTGGCCTGCGTCTGCCCGACACCTGTACTTGTTCGACAGGGGTCCTGTCACGCTTCGGCACTTCAGCTGCTCTGGTGTCCAATATATGAGGCACGCACAGCGACAAAACATCCAATCACTTGCCGACCTCATCAGCATGGCCCAGGCATCCTTCTCAACCCATCGCTTGCACCCGGCATATATCTGCATACAGAAAGGGGAAATAAAGCTGCACACTTTAAACAAACAGCAAGCATGCGCAGCTCACGTCATGCTTAACATTTATTTCACTAATGCAAGTGTTACTCGCTCTCTGGCAAGCACCACATTTCATGTTAGAGCTACATTTTGCCATATAGGTGCAAAAATGTAGGCCCTTATTTGGAAAGTCATCGGTCATTCATTCACCAAAAAAAGTCAGTTTCGCCGCAAGGGCGAAGCAATGAGTGCGATAGCAAGAAATTAATGCTATACGAAGTGAGGCTCGCCAATGGATACTCTCAGTTTGAACAGCGCTCCTGTTGCAAAGGCGGCCGAAGCAGCGAAGGAAACTAGCGTGCTTCAAGTGTCGAGCTGTGAAACTTTATAGTTCGCGCTCATCCTCTGTTTGGTTAGCGGCGTCTCTTGAGCTCGAGTGACTTTCGTACGCTCCGTAACATGAGCGCCGACATCACGGTGAAAGGTTGAAACATCCCTTTTGCCCTCACCACGAGAAAACCGCGCGAGCAGACAGCGGAAGGCCAAATTGCTCCCTCCGCAAATATAAGAAGAAGCGAGCGAGCTCGCCGACCACTTTTAAATGCACCCGTCGCGCTCCTAGCGCAATCTTGCTGGTAATGAAGAAACGCTTATAAGCGCCGGCCGTCTCTGAGTCCGTCCAGCGGTAAAGGGTGTGTGTATAACGCTCGCCGTTAGCTACGTGGAGGATCTGCGTTTCGTGGCGTAGTGGATAGCGCCACTCGCTGCGGAGCAAGAGGTACCTGGTTCGATTCCGCGCTTCGGAAGCATTTTTCTGAATTATTTTTCTTTAGGGCTTATATATATATATATATATATATATATATATATATATATATATATATATACACATACTTACACATATACGGTGCATGACGGCGGCGACGGCGACGGCAAAATCCAGCCGAGACTGTCCATATAATTGCTATCGCAATAAAAACATCACTGAATATTCATCATGTTTTGGTGATTGCAAAAGCTCCATTCCTCACTGCTGCAACAAAGATGTCCTAGCTCTAACAGAGCAAGAAAGAATGAAATGTGTGCTTTTCAGATGCAAATTCCCTTGAGCCAAAATCCACAATTGAGCTTAATTTCTCCTGCAAAAACACCAGAGATGAGATGGCTGAAATGGAATTGGGAGCAGTTTTTGGAGCAGTAAAATTAGAATTTCCGAGCAGAACCTTGATTTGGAGCAGTTAGCAGCATTTAATATCATCTTAGCAGCTTCAAAAAACAAATTTATAGTAACTAAGGGGTACAAGTACACATCTTAACCAGCTTAGAACATGCATAACTCGAGCAGCCTTTAGAGAAAGCTTTTTAACATACGATCACCAGGTATGAACTACACTGCCTTTTTGCACACCAAGCAACCCATCTTGCCTGACCTACAAAAAAACATATAAAGCAACTGAAGAAAAGTTCTGCAAACACTTCATGAACATTTGAAGAAAAAAACAAGAAAGCATAACACTTCCCAAAATAAAAAAAAAAATGTGATAGCACAACAATTGTAGTTACATAGCAGTGGGCCTTCATTTAAGATCAGTGATATGATTAAGCAGACTGCTGCATAGGCTTTTTGTAGGTCTGCTTATTTAGCTTTTTCAAGCTTCCCCAGAACTTTCTGCAGGTCAGTCTTAGTCTTCTTTATTAGCCCATCACAACAAGCACCTTCAGCTATCTGCTTGGCTGCGCGGTTGATATTGTCATAATATGCGCTGTGCGGACGCGAAACCGAAACTAAAAACGACAACAGTGTGCCGTGCGGTGGCGAAGTGGATGTGATGTGTATGTGCCGTGCGGTGCCGACGAGGAAGACAACAGCAGCTCGTGAGGCGCGGCCTCGAGGGGGCGTGACCCGTGGCTTTGACAGTGCGCGATGTGCGTCGTTCGAGGCAGGACTACCTCGTTGGGCGTCTGGCCCATAGGTACGACCCCGGCCACGTCGTGACACTCCCACCAGAGCTCAGCCTCCGCTAGACGACTGGTCTAGGAGAGCTGACGCCGGGTGCCTGAACCTGCCCGTGCCCCGCTGGTCTTTGAGAGCTGACGCCGGGTTCCTGAACCTGCCGTTGCCCCGCTGTTCCAGGAGGGCTGGCGTGGGCTTCCCAGGCGTACTGTTCGTGCTCAAGGGCACAACTCCCTGCCGCCGGAACCCGTGTGTCGTCGGCTCCAGTTCGTCGCAGAACCACTGGAATTCGACGCGGCGACCCTGCGTCTTCCGACTTCGTCACGGCAGGTGACGGCGCCGCAACCACATCGTCTTCGTCATTGAAAGGTGCCGACGGGGAAGCAACGACGGCCCAGGCGGCTACCCCGTACGACCTGAACTGTAGGCCGGACGTTATATTTATTCATTTAGTTTAGTCCGCGTGCTTTTTGTTAGCAATGTCTTAATGTATGTTTTTGTCCATGCGTGAAGGGTGCAATATAAGTGGGACGTGTGTTTGTGCACTGGCGTGCTGTCTGATTCTTTCTGGAGCGGTCCTGCACAAATAACATCATAAACTGGCGAACCTCCCAGGATCCGCTCGTTAAACCAGTGAAAGAAGACAGTTTCGCTCGAGACAGACACACGTTCAAACTGCACCATGGACTTGGAAAAACTCGCCGCTATAGGGCTCCAACTAGGGTTCTCGGGTGCAGAGCTTAACAAGTGGATTGAGGCCCAACAAGCTAAGCTAAGGGATGAGAGAGCGGCAGAACGAGAGGCAGCCAAAGAAGCTGACGAGAGGCAGCGTGAAATTCCGCAGCTACAGCTAAAGCTTCAGGAAGGAGCTCAGAACATGCCCGTAGCAGCGAATGACGCTTTGACTGCGCCAAGCACCTCCTCGCCTCTCAATCCGCAGAAGTTACTGCCTTTATTTGACGATAAACGCGATGATTTGCACGCGTATCTGTAGCGATTTGAGCGCGTAGCCACAGGACAGGATTGGCCGCAAGAAAAATGGGGTCTCGCTGTTAGCATGTGCCTAACGGGTGACGCGTTAACCGTGATAGGCCGAATGACTGCCGCCGATTCCCTTGACTACCAGAAAGTAAAGTAAGCTCTACTGCAGAGATTTCAGTTCACGGCTCAAGGCTACCAAGAGAAGTTTAGGAAAGCACGAGCAGCAGATGGTGAAACTGGCAGACAGTTAGCAGCAAGAATTGCCAGCTATTTTGACCATTGGATAGACATGGCAAACGTATCGAAAACCTACGAAGATCTAAGGGATCACGTAATCTCTGAGCAATTCTTGCGTTGTTGCCATCCAAAGCTGGTTGTTTTCTTGAAAGAGCGAGAGTGCAAGTCACTAGATGAGCTCGCTAATTTGACGGATCGCTTCCTGGAGGCGCAGAATTTGACTAATCTAGGAAAAGGTCCCGACCCCGCGAAAGAGTCCGGTGGAAAGCCTACCGAAGCGTCGCGTAAACCGCAACTCAAGTGTATCCTTTGCAATCGTTTCGGACATTTAGCTCCTGACTGCCGCAATCCACCTAAGCAGATGCTAAAGTGCAAGTTGTGCGGAAAAACGGGACACGTAACAGAAACCTGCCGAAACCAGCATGGGGACCACAAACCGAGTTCGTCGTGCGCATTTACTGAATCCGAATCTGCCCGGACTGCAGCTAGAAAAGCATCCAAGCGTCCAGGAGGGAAGATTCCTTGCGCAAGTCACCACGACGACGACAACTTGCAGGGTGCAGTACATTTCCTGGTCGACGGGATGCCAGTGGTCGGAGGTCTACTGCTAGGAAGAGAGGTTCGAGTACTACGCGATACGGGATGCAACACGGCAATCGTCCGACGAGAGCTCGTTCCTGATGTGTGCCTCACAGGCAAGAACATCGGCGTCGTTCTCCTAGACGGATCAACTAGCCATCTCCCGGAAGCTGTTGTACAAGTCCACACGCCGTACTTCACAGGGATGCTGAAAGTGGCTTGTATGGATCGACCCCTATGGGCACCGTGCATACGTTAGGAGCCGCCCCAGTCGCGCGCTGCCTCCAGCGCCGAAGCGGCCACGGCAGCAGATTTGGCGGGATATGGGCGCAGATGACGCAGGCAGCGGCAAGCCACTGAGCCGTTCTTTGGTGCTTCGCTTGAGGCGTCTTCTTTCCCTTTTACTTGCCAGACCTTGTGTGTCCTCAGGCGAACGCGGCAACATAAAATGTATGAGCTGGGGGAAGCAACGTAGGTGACGAGCTCGTTGAGCGAAACTGCGCATGCGCAACGCGGGCCGCCTCGCTCACTAAGCAATCACAGCTTATCACCCTCGGGCTAACGCGGCAGGGAACTAAGCCGCAGCTTGAAACTGGCGATACCAGCAATTGCACTGTTAGGCCGCTGAATAAAAAAAAAACGCTTTTCATTTGTGTGAACTTGTAGCGCTTAGGAAATATCGATGGATTGTATGCTGGGTGCGCCTCCTGGCATTTCCTACAAAGTGCCTGCTGCATATTCTGCTGTACGGCCCAGGCGTCCAATTAGACCCGTCGTTGCTGTAGTGCAATGTAGCATACATAAATTCTCACTCGCAAAGAAAAAAAAAATACCCGATCTATTCACAAAACTCCCTTTGCCGTCGAACGAGTGCGATCCACCGTTCACGCAGATTCAGTTCATATTCTCTGAATGGAAAACGGTAAAAACGCGTGCCCGGAGAATTCCTGTAGCTGTTATTGCACCCAACAACGTAACAATTATTCCATGAGTTCGGCATTCCTACAAACAGCGCAACCGACACAAAACGAACTGCCCGCGAAAATACCTCGCGACGTAACAGCGGGAGCGTGAAGCGAGCAGGGGTGCAAGCGCGAAGCGATGTTTTATGCTATATAACTCTTATCGTTCACCACCTGCGGCCGGCTCATCGCGTTGATAAGGCGGACGGACCGTCGCTCTGAAGCGCGAAAAGCACGAAAAGTATAGCCATCGTAAAAGGCATAGTTGCTCGATTTCACCCCATTGCGAGCGCGTGAGAGCATCCCGCCAAATCTGCGCTTCTTGCCGCTAGGGACACCTTCGCTCGGGCAGCGGAGTTACGTCTGCACGGAGCCTACATGACCTTGTGCTGGGAAATCTTCCAGGCGTGAGAGGACCGTACGATCCGAATTCTGACTGGATGCAGGCGGCTCGTACCCAGGTGGATGAGTTACCGGCGCAAGCACACTCGACCAAGTCCCCTGTCACCTCAACCACTGTCTCTTCAAGCGTGGCAAAAGGCGAAGCCAAACAACAAGGCCAAGACAAGATCAAGCCTTTGTACGTGTCAACAACTTTCTTACCTGACGTTACCAGAGCGCAACTCGTCGATGAGCAGCGAAAGGACCCGACACTAAAAGCTGTCTTTGCTAAAGTGAACAAAGAGTTCAAATCGGGAAAAGGTCACAGTTATGAGTTCATTGAAGATAAAGGATTACTTTATCGACGCTACCGCCTTGCCAGTGGCAGAACCTTTAAACAGATGGCCACTCAGAAAGCGTTCCGGGTCGGTATACTGGACATCGCTCATGCAAGTATCATGGCGGGACACCAAGGCATCAGAAGAACTACTGATCGTGTCCTGGAAGAATTTTATTGGCCTGATTTGAATGGGGACGTCAAGCGCTTTGTCAAGTGTTGCGACAAGTGCCAGAGAACTACCCCTAAATGAAAAGTGGGAGTCGCGCCACTAGGCAACGTGCCTCTTATCCGGACACCTTTTGAAAGGGTCGCGGTTTATTTAATCGGCCCATTTTCACCACGATCGGACCGTGGGAACCGATACGTTCTGACACTCATCGATTTTGCTACTCGTCACCCTGACGCTGTAGCATTGCTCGCAATCGATGCAGTTCACGTTGCGGAAGCACTCGTCGAGATTTTCTCTCGCATCGGCTTGCCAAAGGAAATGGTAACCGACCAAGGGGCAAGTTTCACCTCAGAATTAATGAAAGAGGTTAGCAGGCTTCTCTCCGTGAAGATGCTAAAGACGACCCCATATCATGCGATGGCGAACGGTCTCGTGGAGAAGTTCAATGGCACCCTCAAGACAATGCTAAAGAGAATGTGCCAAGAGAGACCTCGATCTTGGGACAGGTACCTTGCTCCACTGCTATTTGCATACAGGGAAGTCCCACAGGCAAGCCTCGGGTTCTCTCCGTTTCAACTCATTTACGGCCACCACGTCCGAGGACCGCTAACCGTGCTGAGAGAACTGTGGACAAATGAGGGCTAGACGCAGAAACGCGGACGACTTACACCTATGTCTTTGATTTGCGCAATCGCCTAGAGGAGACTTGCAAGATAGCACATGAACAGCTGGAGAAGGCTCGTGTGAAGCAAAAAACCTACTATGACAGGAAAAGTAGCCCTAGAAAACTATGCCCAGGCAACAAGGTTTTAATTCTGCTGCCGACCGACTCCAACAAGCTGTTAATGCAGTGGAAAGGGCTGTTCCAGGTCATCGAACGGAAAAATGATGTTGACTACGTCATCGATTTGTCTGGGAAAAACAAGATTTTTCATATCAACATGCTCAAAAAATACGAAGAGCGCGAATCTACGGAACCACAACAGGTGTCAGTTGTTGCGGAGCTCCGCGAAAATCTCCCCGAAGACGACGAAGTCAAACAAATGCCCATATTGAGCTTGTATCGCACGCAGTTCAGCACGGATGTCAAGCTATCGCCACACCTCACTGCTGAACAAGTTCAGAATGTGCAAGCACTTTTTCAAGAGTATGCGGACATTTTTTCTGACTTACCAGGGAAAGCGGCATTCGTGGAGTGTTCGCTACGTCTGACCTCCGATAAGCCTGTGCATGTTCCGCAGTACCCCATCCCGCTTGCCTTGCAAGAAAGCGTAGAAAAAGAAGTGCAAGAGATGCTGAAACTGGGTATTACTGAGCGGTCTCAGTCACCATACCACGCTCCCATTGTCGTCGTCAAGAAACCGGACAACACGATTCGGTTGTGCATAGACTTCAGGGAAAACAAGATTCTGGTCCCCGACTGCGAGCCAATACCACGCATCGATGTAGTTCTTGCACTTGTTGGACAAAAGCAGTTTTTCTCCAAGTTTGATTTCACGAAAGGGTACTGGCAAGTACCGATGGATCCCAAGAGTCGTGAAAAAACTGCTTTCTCCAGCATGTCTGGACTTTATCAGTTCCTCTACACGCCTTTTGGTATTAAAACGGCGCCAGCAGTATTCGCGCGCCTTATGAGATCAGTACTGGGTGGTGTCGACAACGTTCACCATTATTTCGACGATGTCATCATTGCGACCGATACCTGGCAAGAGCACATCGACACCCTCAGACAAGTTTTTGAACGAATTAACCAAGCTCACCTCACCATAAAACCAAGTAAATGTGAAATAGGAGAGGGAAGCATATCATTCTTAGGACATCGAATCGGGGAGACTACAGTTGAACCGCTTCTCAAAACACTCGACAAGATTCTTGCCGCAAAACGACCTACAACCAAGAAAGCAGTGCAGTCCTTTCTTGGCTTGACCGGCTATTACAGGAAGTTTATACCTAACTACGCCGAACTGACAAAGCCGCTGACGGACCTTACAAGAAAGGGACAAAGCCACACTGTTTCATGGGGCGCAATTCAAGAGGAAGCGTTTACGGTACTCAAGAAGAAGCTCGGTGATGCTCCCATCCTCCTTGCTCCCGACCTCTCGAAGGAGTTCGTTCTTCGCACGGATGCCTCCAATACAAGCCTGGGCGCAGTATTGCTCCAGATGGGAAAGGACCAAGTGCTGCATCCAGTTGCTTACGCAAGTCGTAATTTGTTGCCCCGAGAAACCCTTTATTCAACAATCGAACGGGAATGCCTTGCACTTGTTTGGGCAGTTCATAAATTTCATATTTACCTTATGGCAAACCTTCTGTCATTCAGTCACACCACCAGCCATTGCAGTATTTAAATTCCGCCAAACACGTGAACAACAGAGTGTTGAGGTGGAGTCTCCTTATGCAGGAGTATTCATTTTCACTTCATTACATAAAGGGTTGTGACAATGTCGGAGCCGACTACCTGCGACCCTTTCTCTTGAGGGGAATCGGCTCCTCAAGACAATTTATAAAGTTCATTGACTGACTGAGTCGCGCATAACTGCCGTTCAGGTAGCATCGTGGTTCTAATACTACTCGCCCTCAGTCGTGAACTAGTTGACTCCTAGTTGCGACATAGGAAACCTACTTGTACAGTAGTGTTCCAACCGAACTGTAAGCAGTCTTCTGTGAACATTTCGCTTTTATGTACCTGCGACCCCTAAGTACAGTGTAGTGCATGGCAGGGATCGTACAGTGACCGTGCAGTGCAGTGACCATTCGTTTCGCCCGCGGCTTTGTAGTAGAATAGTTGCAAACAATTTCCTCGGAAAAGGGGGTGATGTCATATGTGCTGTGCGGACGCGAAACCGAAACTAAAAACGACAACAGTGTGCCGTGCGGTGGCGAAGTGGATGTGATGTGTATGTGCCGTGCGGTGCCGACGAGGAAGACAACAGCAGCTCGTGAGGCGCGGCCTCGAGGGGGCGTGACCCGTGGCTTCGACAGTGCGCGAGGTGCGTCGTTCGAGGCAGGACTACCTCGTTGGGCGTCTGGCCCATATGTACGACCCCGGCCACGTCGTGACACTCCCACCAGAGCTCAGCCTCCGCTAGATGACTGGTCTAGGAGAGCTGACGCCGGGTGCCTGAACCTGCCCGTGCCCCGCTGGTCTTGGAGAGCTGACGCCGGGTTCCTGAACCTGCCGTTGCCCCGCTGTTCCAGGAGGGCTGGCGTGGGCTTCCCAGGCGTACTGTTCGTGCTCAAGGGCACAACTCCCTGCCGCCGGAACCCGTGTGTCGTCGGCTCCAGTTCGTCGCAGAACCACTGGAATTCGACGCGGCGACCCTGCGTCTTCCGACTTCGTCACGGCAGGTGACGGCGCCGCAACGACGTCGTCTTCGTCACTGAAAGGTGCCGACGGGGAAGCAACGACGGCCCAGGCGACTACCCCGACGACCTGAACTGTAGGCCGGACGTTATATTTATTCATTTAGTTTAGTCCGCGTGCTTTTTGTTAGCAATGTCTTAATGAATGTTTGTTGTCCATGCGTGAAGGGTGCAATATAAGTGGGACGTGTGTTTGTGCACTGGCGTGCTGTCTGATTCTTTCTGGAGCGGTCCTGCCCAAATAACATCACAGTTAAGTGTAGTGCACGCTTTAAAGAAGTGACAACATGTGCTGCACCGCCGTTCGCTGCCCCCTTGTATGGGACCACCTTCAAGAGTGATAGTCGGGCGCCCAAAAATCTGAACGCGCTGTCACAAATGCGCTAATAGTGCTGCACAAACAGAGCGCCATTGTAAGCATAATAAATGCTTTTAGTAGTGAATGACGCAAATGCGCTTCACATACGTCCTGTGCCGCCCTCTCACGAAAAACTGCTAGAGCGTCATGCATTGCGTGCATGAAGCTAGTTGTCACCACGTTTATGTAACAAGGTACTCGCCTCATCCGAGCACAGTATGGCACTCCTGTGGCAAACACACGTAAATGACCATATGCAGCAGCTTCTACACTGACCTGAGAAACACGTATACTACCCACAACAAAGAACCGGAGATCAACCCCACTATGTATGCCATTTCGCTAAGCAAGAACATATAGCTTAGCGAGTAGAAGGAGCACGCTCAGGGCACAGCAGCAAATTTTTGACGTCACGCCTGAGATTATGGAGGCACTCTTGGAGCCTCCATAAGAAATGTATCGACTCCACGATAGCTCTATCGGTTACGCCGACGACGCCAACGGCGATGCCGAACAACGCAGGAACGGGCGCCTAAGAGCTGCGCTCTAAAAGTACAGCGCGTATTGTAGAACGTCTTGGACTCGAATCGGCGTACACAACACTATAAATCAGTTTCTCGATGATTTCGACACATTCAATTCTCTCAATTGCTTCGGTAAACTTGTATTGGCCTGGTGTGCGACCGATGGCGGCGCTGCGAACGGCGCCTGTATGACGTCGGAGCGGGGATTCGCGCGCTTTCGTCTGCTACGTAGGCCCAGCGCCGTGTCGAAACCACCGTTGTGGTAAATCTCAACAAAAAAGCAGTTCAGTTGGTTATCTTGCGTATGGTGGCTACTGACGCTGTTCGAACAACCGTGGGACTGCTTTTAACGTTCATTTAGAACTACAGCTCTTTTTTTTTCTTAGAACTGCGGCCGCTTGTGCCCGCAGGGGCGTCTGCGCAAGTAGGCGTTTGGTGTGTAGCGACACCACGGACCCGAGCTAAAGGGGGGTTACGACCCCTCCCACGCCTAGCCGTGCGTGGCTTTGCCGTGTCCGGGGAAAAGGGGATCCTGGGGGTTGAGCCGAAGCCGGGTGATTGGACCTTTAAGGCCCCCCGGCAGAGGCAACACACCCCTTTGGCCCCGGCTTCACGTAGACGGCACCCCTGGGCTGACCCACCCAGGGGAAATCGGCAGTCGCCTTTTCCTGTCTCTCTCTCCTCTCACATCTTCGTCTTTCTCTCTCACTTTGCATCTTTTCTGTCCTCTCCTCTCTTCCATTTACTTCCACTTTTCCTGGCGGCGAGGGTTAACCTTGTGTGTGTGCCCTCTCTTGGGCACATTATATTTGGTTATAGTGGCTGTGTACAGCTGGCGTTGGCATGCCTTATATAAACATAAGTGCTGTCGCGTCCCCATGTTGGGCACCATGGTGGGCGGCTGGCATGGCTGCCGAAAATACACTTATCTTATGGCCTCCACTTCCTTTCCCAGACTCGATGATCGTCCTCGCACAAAGAGGGGACGCACCGAAGATACAGTCAACCTATTCTTAAAGCCAAATGAAATTTTCCCGCGATTCCACGTCATCCACTGTGAAACTCTCGATAAGAATGCCAGATCAATCTCTCCCTTCGTTGTGTCAAAATGCCTTACTGAAACTTTCGGCCATGGTTACCAAGCAACTAGAATGGCTAGCGGAGACCTTCTCCTTGAAGTTCAAATCAAAACCCAATACGAAAAACTGTCTAAATTTGTTTCTTTGGGAAACACACCTGTCTCAATCACCCAGCATCGTTTTCTCAACAGCTCGCGAGGTGTGGTATCAGATCAAGACCTTCTCCAACCTGACAGAAGCGGAGCTCCTCGAGGGCTGGAGTGAACAACATGTGATAAATGTCCAGCGGATCAAAATCAGGCGCGACGACAAAGAAATCTTGACAAAGCACCTAATCCTCACATTTGGCACAAGCACCCTACCAGAACATGTCGCAACAGGATACTTGAAACTTAAGGTCAGACCCTACATCCCCAACCCGCGCCGTTGCTTTAAGTGCCAGCGTTTCGGTCACGGCTCTCAGAGTTGCCGTGGCCGTCAAACCTGTGCCAAGTGCAGTTCACACGAACACCCTGCTGACAACTGTGTCGAAACCCCACACTGCGCAAACTGCGACGGTGGGCACCCCGCCTACTCTCGCACATGTCCTTCGTGGAAAAAGGAAAAGGAAATAATCACACTCAAGGTCACAGAAAACATATGTTTTAGGGAGGCGCGCAAACGCCTTTCTTTTGCACAGGGTCATTCGTACGCGGATGTGGCACGCACGGGGGCAGTGCCACAAAAGTTCGCGGCGGCCGCGCGTACCACGCACAGTGGACGGGCGGTAGCGCCATCCGCCCCCTCAGCGGAAGCAGCCCATGCTGCTCCGCAACCAAAGGGCACGCAGGCCTCTGGATCTGCAGGCCCAGGGCCTTCTGCTCAGGCAGAAAGCCTCAAACCTCTGACACCCGTGCGCGTAAGCCGCGAGCGGGCATCCAGCGCCTCTGCCGAGGCGATGGAAACAACGGCAAGCCCAACGGCGTCTCAAGCGCCGAAGGAACGGCGTAGCTCCTTGGAGCGCGCCAAAAAAGAAAAGCCCGCATCACAGGGCCTGGAAAGGGCTCTGTGACTTAAGGCAATAGTTCTTCCAGTACACACAGCACTAACTTACACTCAAAATGGACACACAAATTATACAATGGAACGTTAGAGGTCTTCTAAGAAACCTTGACGATATCCAAGAGTTGCTACACGAACACTCGCCAAAAGTGCTGTGTGTACAAGAAACACACCTAAAAGCTAAGAACACCAATTTCCTACGCCACTATCTTATATTTCGAAAGGACCGGGATGATGCTGTAGCGTCATCTGGTGGCGTAGCCGTTATAGTTAATGAAGGAGTAGCATGCACACGTTTACCACTACAAACGTCCCTCGAGGCAGTGGCTGTTCGAGCGGTTCTTTTGAACAAACTCGTCACCATATGCTCTATCTACATACCTCCACACTACCACCTTCAGAAACATGAATTCCAGTCATTAATAGATGAACTTCCAGAACCGTATCTGGTACTTGGGGACTTTAATGCACATAGCTGTCTATGGGGTGATTCTCGCTGCGATGCGCGAGGTCGTCTTATTGAACATTTCCTTTTCTCTTCCGACGCATGTCTTTTGAATCAAAAAGAGCCAACATATTATAGCCTCGCCAACAATACCTACTCGGCCATAGACCTCAGCATCACATCTCCATCACTTCTACCCTACTCAAATGGAAAGTCATTAATACCCTTACGGAAGTGATCACTTTCCTGTAGTTCTCAGCACACCAATAGTAAATGAATGTCCTCCACAGGTTCCCAAATGGCAAATTGACAAAGCAGATTGGGAACATTTTCGTAAAGTGGCTCTCCTAAGTTGGAACGACATGTGTGCTTTAAGCATGGATGAAGCTGTAGAATATTTTACTGCTTTTTTGATTGATGCTGCAACTAAGTGTATACCACAAACAAGTGGACTGCCCGGCAAAAGACGTGTGCCGTGGTGGAACACTGAGTGCCGAAACGCGCGCAAAAAACAAAACAAGGCATGGAGGCTGCTTCGGGACTCCCCGACAGCTGAGAATCTGGACAGTTTTAAGAACATAAAGTCCCAAGGCAGGAGAACGCGCCGACAGGCCAGAAGGGAAAGTTGGCAGAAGTTTTTATCGGGCATTAATTCATATACACAGGAGGCCAAAGTCTGGAACATGGTTAGCAGGGTAGCAGGCCGACAAGCACATTCACTTCCTCTTGTAAACACACAAGGCGACAGCTTGGAAGACCAGGCGAACTTCCTAGGTGCACACTTCGAACAGGTGTCGAGCTCGTCGCACTATAGTGAAGCTTTCCAAAGATACAAAACAAGAATCGAACAGAAATTAGAGCGCAAATCCACAAAACACGAAGCATACAATGAACCTTTCTGCATTGCTGAGCTACAAGCATCGCTTAACTGCTGCAATAATTCCGCCCCAGGCTCCGACCGTGTTGTATATGAAATGTTGAAACACCTGCCATCTGAAACTCAAAAAACCCTCCTCTCACTGTATAATGCTGTTTGGTCTTCCGGCGAGATCCCCTCGGCCTGGAAGGAAGCCATTATTATTCCGATTTTAAAACAGGGCAAAGACCCATCCTCCGTTACGAGCTACAGGCCCATTGCACTAACAAGCTGCCTGTGTAAACTTTTTGAAAAGATGATAAACCGCCGACTTATACATTTCCTCGAAGCAAACAAATCACTCGACCCATACCAGTGCGGTTTTCGAGAGGGTAGATCTACCTCTGACCACCTTATCCGTATCGAGGCACAAATTCGCGACGCTTTTGTCCACAAGCAATTCTTTCTTTCGGTGTTCCTCGATATGGAAAAGGCTTACGACACCACATGGCGGTTTGGCATACTGCGAGACCTCTCACACTTAGGTGTCCGAGGAAAGATGCTGACCATAATCGAAAGCTATTTGTCCAATCGCACGTTCCGTGTTCGAGTGGGTAATGTCTTGTCCAGAATATTTTTCCAGGAAACTGGAGTGCCGCAAGGTGGTGTCCTGAGTTGCACACTTTTTATTATAAAAATGAATTCGCTACGTCTGTACATTCCACGGAGCATGTTTTATTGCACATATGTGGACGACGTGCAGATCGGCTATAAGTCGTGCAACCTTTCAATGTGTGAGCGGCAGGTCCAGCTGGGCTTGAACAAGGTCTCTAAATGGGCAGACGAGAACGGGTTTACGCTGAATGCACAAAAAAGCACTTGCGTCTTATTCTCCAGAAAAAGAGGCTTTTCTCCCGATCCAGACATTCACCTACATGGTCAGCGTCTGTTGGTAAAAACAGAGCACAAGTTCCTAGGGCTAATTCTAGACACAAAACTTACGTTCATGCCGCACATTAAGTACATAAAAAACAAGTGCATTAAAACTATGAATATTCTAAAAGTGTTGTCACGCACTATGTGGGGTAGTGACAGGAAGTGCCTGATGAACCTTTATAAAAGCCTTGTACGCACGCGCCTAGATTACGGGGCGATAATCTATCACTCTGCGACACCAAGTGCCATGAAGATGCTTGACCCAGTCCACCATTTGGGCATTCGTCTTTCTACGGGCGCCTTTCGCACCAGCCCCGTGGAAAGCCTCTACGTCGAATCGGACGAATGGTCGCTACACCTTCAGAGATCTTACCTATCTTTTGTATATTTCCTCAAAGTGAACGCAAACAACGAACACCCCTCACACACTACAATCAATGAGTTGTCTGCTTCTGAACTTTTTCACAACCGTCCCTCGATGAGACAGCCATACTCACTTCGTGTGAGGGGACTAGCTGAAGAAATGGGTGTGCCACTTCTCGAACACTGTCTAATGGCTCCCGCTGCCTATCTCCCGCCGTGGCAGTGGCAGCTTATAGATTGCGATGTTTCTTTCGTGGAAGTTACCAAGCATGCGCCACTTGCACATATCCGTACACACTTCCTCGAATTACAATACAAGTACCCACACCCTGAATTCTTTACAGATGCCTCAAAGTCTAATACTTCTGTGTCGTACACAGCCGTTGGTCCATCCTTTTCCGATTGCGGTATTCTGCACCCCGAGTCCAGTATCTTCACGGCAGAGGCTTACGCGATACTTGCGGCAGTTAAACACATAAAGCAATTAAAACTACAAAAGGCAGTGATATACACGGATTCATTAAGCGTAGTGAAAGCTTTAAAAACTATGACAAAACACACAAATCCGGTCCTTGTCTCGCTCTATTCTATTTTGTGCACGATCTACTCTCTTAAACAACATGTCGTAGTGTGCTGGGTGCCAGGGCACCGCGAGATACAAGGCAACGTGTTGGCGGATCAGCTAGCAGCATCCGCCCACGAAAACAGTCCCAATACGTCTGTAGCTATCCCTCCACTAGACTTAAAACCATTCCTCAAAAGAAAGATCAGGGCCTTTTGGCAGAGCACATGGGATAGGAACACACAAAATAAACTGCATGTTATCAAGCCGCAACTAGGTAATTGGACACCAGTATCAAAGTCACGCCACACAGAAGTTACACTCTGCAGACTTAGGATTGGCCACACATACAGTACACATTCATACCTTCTGTCCGGAGGCGACCCACCGTTGTGTGACCACTGTGGGGACCCCCTCACTGTACTCCACATCCTACTGCAATGCAGGGACTAGACGCTCTTAGGAAAAAGCATTTCTCATCAATATACTTTCAGTTCCCACTCCATCCCGATATGTTCATTGGCAAAGAACCTCTCTTTAAGTATCAGTCCCTCTGTGAATTTCTAAAAGATGTACACAATTTTAACGTTATTTTCCCAGGCGCTCCGTAGCGCGGCCTCATGATTGAGGCTGCTGCTGCGGTTTCTATCAAAGGAAGCACCTGCCTCCCAGCCTTTGCGATCAAAGGCCTTGAGGAGGCACTCGTGCTGCTATCCCGCCTCTCACTTGTAAATACCATGCTCACTCGTCATTTATCCCACATCCATAGATCACACCACTTGTCACTGCCATAATTTTATACTGTATACACATTTTTTACGCTTCTTTGTAGCGCGTGATTTTAGGCCTCTATACAGCCACAATACACTCTGTCATCGTAATCATGGGTCATCGCTAACACCACATAACAGACATGGCGCTCTTTGGCCACCCATGGCCCTTGCGCCAAAAACCCCACTAATCAATCAATGCGGCCGCTTGTCTCCGCGGCGAGTGCTGCGCAATGGTGCAGTACTGCTCTGTGCCTCAGTATAATTCGTCCGCTCGTGAAAAAGGCGTTAGCTTTCACAACTACCCTAAGGTCCCGAAGCTGAGGAAAAAGTGGATTGTCAAGCTCAGAATGGGAATGCGCCCCACGCTTTCATCGACCGTGTGCTGCACCTCGCGGACAGTCACTTCTGCTACCCACCGTACGCGCCACTCTTAGGTAAGCTTGTGACTGTGTTTAAGCGCATCGCCAATACTTAAGCCGTTTATTGCACCCAGGCTATAAGCATCGGCGACTTACACCAGGTGCGGTGCCGTCCCACAACCTGCCGCGAAGGCCCCTAGACAAGGAGCCGACGACGCGGCCTCCGAATTGCCTCGCACGAGCGCGCCTCGTGAGCTCAGCTGAGCGGCGCAGGATATCTGAGACTGCGGCTGCATTTGGATTGTGTACATACGTATTTTACTTAGGAAGGCAAGCGCGCGCCTAGCGGACTGCTTATCATGAAGTCATAAGCGAAACCTTTTGCTGCTGTTTAGTGCACATTCTCTAAAAGTTTTCACCTGAGGCAGTACAGACACTTTTTTTAAAAGCGGAGCTCTTTAAGCTTTTTGTTAGGCTGCGTGGCGTGAAAATGGACCCAGCTTGCCTTTACCACGTTAATCTATGTGGCCCTGTGGGTGGTATAATCATCGATTAACTATTTGTTATAGTCTAATACCCATGCTACGGTCCTGTGCGGTATTAATACGAACTACCACGTAATATCGTTCTCACTGAACCAACATTACAGGACAAACTGCGATCATGGGCATCAGCAGGGGGTGTGCAACAAGGCGGCACTGGCGCACTTGTTTGCAGGACGAAAGCTGCGACGGTGATGCGATCTCCGCTGACGACCTCGACCGCGCATTCAACAACGTGGCCTGCGTCGTACACCGCCTCGCCCTCGATGAGGCACCGCGACATTTCACAAGCTTTATCTGCATACTTGTAGATGCTGGAGAACGGCACGCTTACTTAAATATCGGAAGAAACACCCAAACTAATTGGTATCGTACGGCGGAAACAAGATAACGAGCGGGAACACTCACACATAGTTTCACTTTCTTAGCAGCAATGCGGTCGGTGGCATAGGCGCACTCGTCCGCCATCCGGGGGATTTCTCGGCCCTGTCGATAGGGCCGCAACTAAAACAAGTTCAAGATTACACTCGAAAACATTTGTTGTAGACGTTAGTTGACCGTCGCGAGGCTGTACGTTCGACAATAAAGTTCCCGCCTGAAGCAGACGATCCCCATACAGGAGCAGGGGCGGCTGCATCGCGGTTGAAAGCGGAGCCCCCCCGGACGTCACGGCCCCGCCCATTCGCCACTCTCCCAATCTACGGCTCTGCAGCTCTGGTGCGCCAGCTGTGTGACATCACTGATCCTCGCACATGCGAACCTGGCTCGTGAGGAGGCGCGCGAAAATGGCTCGGCTAGGCCAGTGTAGCTAACGCCACAAAAGAGAAAGAGGAATTGGAGGTACGGAGGTTACAGCTCGAAATCGAGCTGCAGCGTTTAGCAGTTTAAGAAAGAGTAAGCGGCATGCCTAAAAAGGCAAGCGAACGAGAACAGGAAAAGTGCGAGCATAAGAGAGAAGGGGAAGAACACTGTTCAGATGGAAAGTCATGGAAGAAAAATCCAACATCTGAGGGTTCGGCGAGTACGGTCTATGCTACGCGCATACCGAGCCGGCGAAAACATCGAATGTTTTCTTGCGTCTTTCGAGTGTGTTTGCGCAGAGATAGGTCTATACCGTGATTTTCGGACTGTTGGTCCAAGTGGCGTGGCCTGTGTATTGGCTCACCTTTCTGACGATGAATTCTAGAAATACGAAGTTGCTAAGGCGGCGTTATTCCGGCACTTTGGCATCGCAGCTGAGATAAAGGAACGCGACACGGAGTTACACCTAGAACCTCCTCTTGAACCAATGAAATGTGAGATCACGTTCGAGAAAGATGCGCGCAAAACGGTTAATATAGAGCACGTGCAGGACGAGGCCGTCCCTTATCTAGAGCAAGGGACGTATCAGAGAAATGTTCCTTGCGGGGCCGAGGCTTCTTTCAGCAGTCTTAATAGGGTTATTGCAGTGCTGGAGACATTCCTCGCGCCTGAGCACGTAGATAACCGTCCGAAAATGCGGAGGAAAGACAAGGCCAACCTTAAGCATAACGAGAAAGGGGCGGCTCAAAAGATGAGCTGTACCGTCGAGAAGTGCCCAGTTTTTGATGTCACCAATGACAGTGCAGATAAAGGGGCCCGACCGTACAACGAGGTGGAGAGAGAAGACAAAGAATTACGACCGGCTGGGCTTTCGCTCTGTTTTGAGAGGCTTTTGCGATTGGACGGAGATTTATGAAGTGGCGATCAGAAGAAAGACCCCAACCTGGCGCGTTTGCAAATCGCACCCATGGAAGTAACGGCTAGACGTAACATGATTATGCATGAAGAGTGTTCAGAGACAAACCCAGTGCGCGCTCATTGCGGAGAAGAGGCTATTTCCAGCAGATATAAGGGGGTCAGAGGCGAGGCGGAGATGCCCCAGAAATTGGGCCGCTCCCTGGTATCCCCAAAAAAAGCAAATGTGCAGGCGTCTAAGAACGATAGGTACCCCATACTCAGTAGATTCGAGTGTACTGTCGCGAAACGCGTAACTAGGAACGACGGTTGCTGATACCGCCGGAAAAGGAAGTGGCTGGTGCAGTCCGCACAGGAAACACTCGCAAGATATTTCACACTGCAGACAATAAGACCGCTCAACCGGACACCGCGTAGCTCGAGAGAACCTCCATTGATGCGTGTGGTCAGGCGCAAGTGGCGGGAGTGGCGCAGTGTCGAAACATAAACCGCATCTCCGCGACGAAAGGCCACATTAGTAGGGTGTCACGCGGGAGTAAGTACAAAGGGAGGGGGAAGACTCATTCTTTCCCCACGTTTCTGGCTTTCCCTTCGCCACACTGAAGGAAAGCGGCCGAAAAGCCGAATAAAGCGTGCCCGCAGAGCGCGAGTAAATGCGGGTGGCCTCTGTAGCCTCGGGCGAACTCGAATGTCGCCAGGACCAAGGCCCCATCGGATGCGATTCAAAAGTATTCACAAATTGGGAAACGGGGCATGGTCCAGCACGGCGTTTTGGACGCGTGTGCAATGGAAGTTTTGAATGATTAGTTTGTTTGTGCTAGACTTCGACTAGTTTAGTTGTTTCTAATATGCGGTGCGAGGTTTTAAGAATACGAGCCGCATGGCATTGAAGTCAGATGAGAGCATTGTAGTCGAGCTAATCATGAATATTAGTTGCGGATTGAGGTTTGATAGCGCGAACCTTGTGTTATTTTCTCGTACCGTAGTGGCTTATCGAAACATAGCTGGCTGTCATTGACGCGTCAATGTGCATTAAAGGATAGCGTAAAACGGAGTAGTGCAGTTTTCCTTGCGTGCGCTTGGGAATGACCAGCATGACCAAACGTAATTTATGCCATCTGTTTTCGATGTGTCTAGCACTGAGGCAATATTTCAGTGTGCGCCGTGCGTGGTAAGGTGGCATTACGGAAGCGCGTTTAAACAAACTTTGCTTAAAAGGATGCGGCGTGCGTTGAATAGTGTATTTTAAGGTTTTGCGGTGTTCTATGAAAGAGAGTAATCTAGAGTTAAATCATTCAGAAGAGCCCAGGGCTCTTCTGAATGCTTAAACTGGTCGCGCTGTCGGTAAGAGGCGCTGCTATCGGTAGGCAGAATTAACCGGACACGCCTCTTCGTATAGGCAGTTAAATCTCTTTGTTTTTGTATGGATGCTTCATGATGATGTGATCGCAGAGGGCGAGAACTGCGACAAGTTCAAAAAGGCGGAGTTACGTACGGATCACGTTACCGGGAGAGGATGTCAATTTCTTGATGGGTCTGTTATTGGGTCTGTCATGATTACGATCGGCCGCTTTGGGTTGTAGTAGCCATAGCGTTTCCTTCAATATTGACTAGAGTTGTGACGTGGTGCAATGACGCGTCTTCAGGGAATGCCGACAGACGTCAAGAGTAGGGTGTTGGAGAGCGGCAGGCGTCAAGCAGCCAAAATCCGGGCAAGCGCGAGCTGGTGTCCCCTGCTACTACTGACACTGCGGCTTGCTGGCTTGCTAGCTTGCTCGTGTGCTTAGTCGTCGTCCTCTCTTCACTACATTGGCCCCCGCAGAATAGCGGAGCCATCCTGGCGACTTAAGGCGTTGACAAGATAGCGGGGTCATAATATGGCTTGATGCGAGACACATGGACGATTTATCGGCTGCGACGGCGCAAGTCGTTATGTGGTGTCAAGGGCTCGACCTCGTAATTGAAGAGAGAAGCCTGACGAGATCACCTGTCTTGAAAGCAGCAAGAGGTCCGTTGTCGCGTCGTGTCTAAGCTTCTGGCGACCTTGGTCTTCTGTCGTAAATGAACGGGCCAACTGTCGGCAATCATCTGGGTATTTGGCAAAGTTGGAAATTGGGCTGTATTCACATGCGTCAGGTGTGTAAGGAAGCATAGTGTCCAGCATGCCTGATGGCTCGCGTCCCTATAAAGAAAGAACGGTGAGAATCCTGTGGTCGCTTGCGTAGCAGTGTTGTACGCATATGTCACGAAAGGAAGGACGGTGTCCCAGTTGGGCTGGTCTGATGCGATGTACATACATTATCAGCATATCACCCAGAGTGCAATTGAATCTTTCGGTTAGGCCATTGGTTTGTGGGTGATATATGGTCGTCATGCGGTGAACGATGTTGCACTGAACGAGCAATGCTTCAATAGCTTCGGACAGGAAAGGACGTCCTCTCTCGCTCAAAAGTTCGCGCGGGGCGCCGTGGAGCAGGACGAAGTTGCGTAGAATGAAAAACGCAACTTCCCTGGCTGTTTATGTGACCAAACCTGCAGCCCCTGCACAACGCGTGAGGTGGTCTATGCCGACAATGATCCATCTGTTCTCAGAAGTGGTCGAGGGAAGCGGGCCGTATAAATCAATACTAACGCGGTCAAACGAACGCTCCGGGCACGGGAGAGGCTGAAGTGTACCGGCTCGCCGTTGAGGTGGAGCCTTTAGTCGCTGACAGGCGGTAGAAGTGTGGATATACTTGCCCACGAATGAATACAGTCCGCGCCAACAGTATCGCTGACGCAGGCGGTTGTAGGTCTTGAGAACGCTGGCGTGAGCGCTTTGTGGGTCGGTGTGAAAAGCAGCGCACATTTCCGTGCGCATGTGGTGAGGTATCACAAGCAGGCACCTCCGGCCATCAGACGCGTAATTCCGCCGATAGAGGAGACTATCGCGAATAGCGAAATGGGGCGCTTGGCGACGAAGAGTTCTTGAAGCGGGGTACGCTGATGGATCAGCCAGAAAGTCGAGCATGTGACAAACCCACGCATCCTTGCGTTGCTCCGACGACATGTCTGCGTCGTCGTTTGGCGACAAGGAAGCTGAAGGTGAAGCTGTGTCGGACGCTAGCGGTGAGCGGGAGAGCGCATCAGCATCAGAGTGCTTGCGGCCTGATAATAATAATATCTGGGGTTTAACGTCCCAAAACCACGATATGATTATGAGAGACGCCCGCTTGCGGCCTGATCGGTACACAATGCGAATATCGTACTCTTGCAGCCGAAGCGCCCAACGACCGAGGCGTCCCGACGGATCTTGCAGCGATGAGAGCCAACATAGAGCGTGGTGTTCCGTGATGACGTCGAAAGGGTGGCCATCGAGGTACGGACGAAACTTAGCCAAAGCCAAAATTATGGCAAGACATTCCTTCTCAGTAAATGAATAAATGTACTCGGCTGTCTTGAGAGTTCAACTCGCGTAAGGGACGACGTATTCTTCGTATCCCGGTTTCTTTTGAGCCAGTACTGCACCAAGGCCGACGCCGCTGGCATCAGTATGGATTTCCGTTGGCGCCAGGGGCGTAGCCAGAAATTTTTTTCGGGGGGGGGGTTCAACCATGCTTTATGTATGTTCGTGCGTGCGTTTGTATGTGTGCGTGTATATATACGCAAGCAAAATTGAAAAATTTCGGGGGGGGGGGGATTTGAACCCCCCCAACCCCCCCTCTTGGCTACGCCCCTGGTTGGCGCATCAGGGTCAAAGTGACGAAGTATTGGAGGCGATGTTAGTAAGCGCCGTAGCGTTTCGAAAGGTGTGTTTCACTCTCTTGATCAAGCAGACAGGCTATTAGAGGTTGTCAGAAGATTGGTAAGAGGGGCGATGATAGAAGCAAGGTCGCGGACTAGTAAGCGAAAATAGGAACACAGCCCAATGAAATTTCGAAGCGTCTTGATGCAAGTGGGCTTGGGGTTTTCGGCAACGACCCGGAGTTTCGCTGGGTCCGGAAGAACGCCTTCCTTGCAGACGACGTGACCCAGTATCATCAACTGGCGCGCCGCAAAATGACACTTTTTGATGTTAAGTTGAAGACCAGCTGAGGTGAGGCACGTCAAAATCTCACGAAGGAGGACAAGGTGAGTAGGGAAATCCCTAGAAAAGACTACGATGTCGTCAAGGTAGCAAAGGCAGGTGTTCCACTTGTAGCCGCGAAGGATGTTGTCCATCATCCGTTCGAATGTAGCCGGGGCGTTGCACAATCCGAACGGCATGACGTTAAACTCATAGAGTCCATCAGGGGTGAAGAAAGCAGAATTCGCACGATCGGTGACATCCATCGGTACTTGCCAATAACCCGAGCGTAAATGTAAAAATGAGAAATATTCTGCCTCTTGTAACTAATCGAGAGCATCATCGATGCGTGGCAACGGGCACACATCCTTTCAAGCAATGTCACTGAGGCGGCGATAGTCAACACAGAACCTTATTGATTCATCTTTCTTGCGCACAAGTACGACAGGAGAGGGTCAGGGGCTCTGCGACGGCTGAATCACTGCGCGTTTAAGCATGTCGTCGACTTGTTCGTTGATAATTTGCCGTTCTGCCGCGCAAACTCCATAGGGTCGTTGGCGTAAGGGAGCTGTTATGATCGGACTTCACGGCTTCGCGCCGCTGGATCGTCAGAATGGTATGGCAGCATCAGCCCTGCTTTCTTCGCCCTCAACGTTCCCCGAAACTCACCAGATGAACACGACTTCTCCCTGAGGCCAGGCTGCTCCCCGGTCCTATGGGCAGACCCCCGGTCACATCAACTGGTTGGCAGCGACGGGATGTCCCATGCTTGACTCGGGCTTCAGCGATGGTGAGTGCTTGACTTTCATTGAGATTAGCCAGGTGTTAGCTTGTGTGTTTTTCTAAACCGGCAGTCAGGTTCCCGTGCGTATAGGCTTCGCTTGTTCGCTTCCTAACGTCACGGCTTGTAAGAAAGTTCTCACTCGTGAAAACCATGGATTTGGTGGCCAAACTAAAGAAACCAGACCTCTTCTTACTTTGTGAAGAGCTGGGAATTGAGGTGGGGGAAAGTCAGAGAGAGCCGCAGCTGATTAGGGCAATTCAGGAATGCGGTGCGGAGGATGACGAAATTGAGGAGTGCTGGGAAGAAGTAGAAAAAAGGCAAAAAGAGGCCGAGAAAACCAAATAGTGGGCCGAGGAAAACGAAAAAAAGGGCCGCGGAAGAACGTAGGAGGAGGTCGGTAAAGGCGGTAGACCTTTTGCAGCCGTTCGAAGTCGGCTTGGACATCACACTTTTTCTTGTTAATTTTGAGCGGGCATGCGAGTATGCCGGAATCCCCCTCGAAAGTTGGCCACGAGAATTGCTAACACTTCTCCTGCGCGAGGCCGCCGCTCTAGTAGCTAGACTCAGCAGAAAGGACGCTGAAGCGTATGACAAGGTCAAAGAGGCGCTGTGTGGCAATCGTCGCTCGTCACCAAAAGCATTCCGACAGCGTTTTAGGCATACGCAAAAAGCTAGGGAATCAGACTCGACCACAGCAGTAGCGAGTAGCTCAAAAGAAAAATAGAAGCAGAAGGCGTTTGAGGCTAGAAAGCCGGTCGTCTGCCGCCGTTGCCAAGAGCCTGGTCATCTTTCGTTCGCCTGCCGAAAGCCTAAGAAGGTTCTCTCTTTGGTGGATAGCAGCGAAATTAAGGGAGCAGAAAGCGCTAAACATAGCCAGGTGGAGATTGTGGGATCGTTCGGACTACCCGTTACTGAGGCTGCCGGGTCGCAAAACCTGCCAAAGCATAATCCCTCTTCGAATGACTCGGATATGCTTCTGAGAAAGGGCCTTTGTTTTGGGGACCATACGGCTGAATCTCCGACGAGTCCCACAGCTTGTAAGTCCGCTCCGGAGACGAAGAGCAGCGAGATTCAGGAAGTCTTAAATGCTGCTGATCCACGGGTTGAAAGCCACGACCAACACGGGAGTGGTGAGACAGTAAAGATAGTTGAAGAGGATGGTGTGCGTTTTCCGGTAGCCCGCGTGGAGGCTGAGGGAGCGTTCGGACTGCTCGAAACGGAGGCTTCCGCGTCACAAAACCTGCCCAGGCATTGTCCCTATTTGACTTCGAGTCACTCGGAGATGCTTCTGAGTAAGGGCCTTTGTTTTGGTGACCAGTCGGTTGAAGCTCTGTCGCGTCGTACAGTATGTAAGTTCGCTCCTGAAAAGAAAAGCGCAGCGCATTGTACGCGTAATCCGTCGGGGGATGAATTGATGCGCAGTCATCGAGACAGTAACCACGAGACAGCTGACGTGCGGGTTGATGCTGATGAGCATCGCAGGCGGACGAAAGGCCCCAGAGTTTGCACCAAGAAGCGGGCAAAAAGGAGAAACCGTCCGAAAGGCAGAAATGCAGCGAAGATCGCGACGCGTTTGAGAAAGTGCTTCAAACGTCGGCGCGAAAAGGTGAGAAAGGTGCGATTGTCATCATTGACAGGTTTCTACCGCATGCGTCCGAGCCGTCGAAAGAAAAAGAAAAGAGAAGCGCATGGTTCGCAGAAAGGGTCGGAGGGCAAAGGAGCTTCCCCTTGTTCCTTTAGCGGAACGTTGAAACAGGTGCGACACCGCGAGGTCGGTGACCTTGGCGAGGTGGCAGGAGGCGACAAAGACAAGTCCGCTTCAGGGAAACTAGTGACGTTCGACGAGGCGTGATTAACATTCATGCGTATCGTACACCCCGCTTGACGAAAGGCCTTCTGGACGCGACCACCGCGAGTGCGCCTGAAAAGTTGTTGAGGACAACTGTTAACTTATCATGGAATGTCGGCTCAGGATTGGCTGAAAGAATTTTTTTTGTTTGTTGATTTTAGTTAGGAATTAGTTTTCCTTGTAGTGTCCGCGACTCTTGACGCTTTAGTTCAGCTAGTATTGAACTTTGTTTTCTTTAGCGCTCTGTTTTTTTTTTTGTTAACCGATATGCATTCTGCAGTTAGCTATCCGAAGATTAGTGACACGCATTAGAGCGAGTTAAGGGCTTAAGAGATGGGTGCCCTGAAGAGCATTATGACAGCTGACTTCAAAAAGAGTTTGTGGCGTTTCCGTTCCCTGTCATGCGTGGACGCCAGGAAACATTAAGTCAGGGTGTCCCACGTGTTGGATAGCGGAACCATAGGCGTTAAGCTGGAAGCTTGCGAGAAGGATGGGCCAAGCTAGGCTTTGTGCGAGTTTTTGTAGAGCCGCGCGAAAATTAGTTTTGTTTGTTTATTGTTCTTTCCGCGTGCTTTCTGTGTAGGAGCGATTAGGAAAAGGTTATAGCGTGAGTCGCTCGGTTATTTGTAAGAATTGTCGTCGCAAAAGCTGAGGTTTGTTGTTTGGACCACGATGTTGGGCAAGTGTCAGTAACGCTGTTGACCCAGCCGTGCCTTTCCAGTTTAACACCAAAGCTTTAGACACCTTTTATTTGTATTTTGAGTTCAATGACATGTAATTAGTGTATTGTGTAAATCACTCCCTTTCGTTATTGTATCGCCCGTAGCACCTGCGTGCCTTAGAGGATGTGGCTTTCTCTGGAAACGATACAAAGGCAATTTATTTTGTTCATGTTTAGCATGTCTGTGTTTCTTATGGTTTTCTTAATTGATCCGTGACTTTCACGAGCGAGAGCTTAAATGTAATCTTCAAACGAGTTTTGATCAGAGAATGTAGCCTGGCATTTCTCAAGGTCAGTCGAGTGCTCTCTGTTCGTTGTGGCTTGGGTTTGGCTGGTTCATTTCCGGCACTTGCAAGCCGTTTCTCAGGTCCAAAGATGGGGCTCAGCCTACGTGCGAAGGAAGACAGAGGAGAAAGTCTACGGCCTCTCCGGGGTGCTTTGGTGTTGCATCCCCTTCGAGACCTCCTGGGGCGGTGGACGGGCTGTTATGATCGGACGTCACGGCTTCGCGCCGCTGGATCGTCAGAATGGTATGGCAGCATCAGCCCTGCTTTCTTCGCCCTCAACGTTCCCCGAAACGCACCAGATGAAGGCGACTTCTCCCTGAGGCCAGGCTGCTCCCCGGTCCTATGGGCAGACCCCCGGTCACATCAGAGCATGTGAACAGGTGTCGATGTGGGGTGTGTGACGCTCGTCTGCGGCCCAAGGTTGGCTGGGCGCAATTGAAGGACGAGTGGAAGCCTCGCAGAAGGGCGAGAAGTTCGCTGCGATGCTATGGCGGTAGATCGTCGGCAATAGAAGGGCGGAAATTATCTGGGGCTGAAGAGTTGGAAACAGGTGAAGTCGTGGCGTTCAGCTGAAGGTGAGGTTGGTCTTAGAGAAGTCCAGGGAACGCAAGAAGTCGACGTCTTGTACGTCGACCTCTTGCGTTACGCTCTTGTGCGTAAGTGAGTGGCGCAGTGACGAGTGGTCGTTGGGGTATAGATGGTAGGTGCTCAGCAATTTGGGTCCGAATGAAGTGTTTAAGGTCAGGGGCCAAAGTCTGCCCCGGCTCGTTCGTGAGAGGTAGTAGTAAAAGCTGACGCGCTACCTCTTATCGGATAAATTCCTTGATGGTGGACAGCAGCGGCTGCTGATTGGCAGGGCGAGCAGTAACGTGCAAGCTTGATAGAGTGTCGGCCGTCGTGAGGGCTTGCAGCGCGCTCGAGCGCTGCCGACGCAACTCGTCAAAGCTCTGACACAATGAGACCAGTGCAGCGACTATGCTGCGATTCCTTGCGAGCAGCTACTGAAAAGCATCGTCTTCGATGCCCTTCAGGATGTGCTCGATCTTCTCCTCTTCGGTCATGGTAGAGTTCACGCGGTTGCATAGCTTCGGCACATCCTCAATGCAGCCCGTGACGTTCTCGCCGGGTTGCTGCGCGCGTTGGCGCAAGCACTGCTCTGCCCAAAGCTTGCACGCTGATGGCCGACCGAAGACGTTCGTAATGGAAGTCTTAAAGACAGACCAAGTGGGAATGTCTCTCTCGTGGTTGGTATACTACAGGTGGGCGATGTCCGCAAGGTAGAACTGGACGTAGCCAAGGTTCATTTGGTCGTCCCATTTGTTGCTGGCACTCACACGTTCGTATTTTGAGAGCCATTCTTCCAGATACGAGGCACCTGAACCGGTGAAGATGGGTGGATCTCGCTGGCGATACACGGCGCCGCAGGTGACGTGGACTGTCGAAGGTCCAGAGTGGAGAGGGGTCTCTTCGGGCATGTTAGCGATGTGGTGACGAAGCGGGGGGAGTTTCCAGGAGCGAAGGTCCAGGTTGGTAGTGGGAATGCACGTACCTCCACCAAATATGTCGTGGTTTATTGATGTGTCTTCAGGGAATGTCGACAGGCGTCAAGAGTAGGGCGTCGGAGAGCGGCAGGCGTCAAACAGCCAAAATCCGGGCAAGTGCGGGCTGGTGTCCCCTGCTACTATTGACACTGCGGCTTGCTTGCTTGCAAGCTTGCTCGTGTGCTTCGTCGTAGTCCTCTCGTCACTACAGAGGGAACTCTGGCGCTAGTGTCTACAGGAGCTGTAAGGCATGTTGCTTCAGCCAGCATGGGATTGACGGGCAGTACACGGATTTGTCTAAACTTCGTTCTTTCGGCTCCGCTGGGCTCTGTGTGGCCTGCAGCCGCTTTGTCGCGAGACGAAGTTTGGCAAACTGTGCATCAGTTCCGCTTCATCCCCTTAACTTTTTATCCTCACCAGTTGAAATCTGCACATGAAGTTCACAGCAATCCATTCATTCTTTTATTGCGATAGCAATTATATGGACAGTCTCGGCTGAATTTTTCCGTCGCCGTCGCCGTCATGCTCCGTATATGTATAAGTATTTATATATATATAAAAAGCCCAAAGAAAAATAATTCACAAAAATGCTTCCGAAGCGCGGAATCGAACCAGGGACCTTTTGCTCCGCAGCGAGTGGCGCTAACCGCGACGCCACAAAACGCAGATCCTCCGCGTAGCTAACGGCGAGCGTTATTCGCAATGCCCACGAACTATAGGTGGCGCGCCGTGCTTTTCAATATGGCGCCAGGAGGAGGGTCAACCCGTTTGTTAGCATAGGAACAGGTAGGACGTGCGGACGTACGGACCGTGCCACTTTCACCGGATGAAGTCATGAGCTGCGCTGAAATGGATATGAGACTAAAATACTTTCCCAAACCATGGAAAGTGCTAAGTACTCGCCACCTAATTATTTGCTGCGAAGTGAAAGGTTATATTTCAGCTCCGTTACCGTGCATAACCATGCTTTGCGAAATACTGTGCGTGCTACATAAACCTGTATGAACCAGAATTGACGTATGAGCTGAACGGCACTCCGAGGTAGTACGTACCGAGCCTGCCTGACGGATTTGCCGCAGTAGTAGGCCGCCAGCGAGTAGCGCCATCGCTGCTGCGCGTGATGATGGCTTGCAAACATAAAAGAGTTCAGTGATAATACCCCGTCGTCATTACTTGCGCAGTCGAAAACGCGGAGTTACGTCTTCAACGGAACACAAGCATTTAACATGCCATTCAGTAGCACTTGTGCCACAGCCATGCTGAGACTCTAGCCGTGTGTACTTCACTCGCATTTTGCAGGTTCGATCAGCGCGATCGAAACATGAACATCTAAAAGAATAAACACGTATGCTTTTCGCAACGTCGAAGAAGTTCGCCGAGAGGCGTGGATTGTGGCCGTGACTGCACGTTTCATCGCTCTAACCATTTCGCTTCGCTGGTCGAGCTCGAGCGTGCTGGCGGCATGCGGCGCTCCATAATATCCACAATAATTGTGATACATGGAATGCACAAGAGGAGCTATGCTTTTATTTTGATCTCGCTCAAGGATATTATGCATTAAATACAATCAAAGTGACTTACGAGCGTGAAAGAACATAAACGCACGAGGGGACGCGAAGTGCAACTCGGTCCTCGTGAGTTAGCAGCTGGTGGTTCATCGTCGCTGTCACTCTCGGCGCTTTCACACTCTTCTACGTCCAGTGAAAAATCCTCGTCGTCAAGATGGTTTCTTTCAACATCACTGCTGAAAGCAATCTGAAGAATTTCCTCCGCCGAACGACTTCGACCACTCCGCGTCACCACGTTTACAATTAGACAGACGTCGGAGAACGTTTTGCTCTCAGACCGGTCAACAAGCAAATCGCTTGCAGTGTGCTGCCACCTATCAAGAAACGTACAAAAACAAGCGGCGCAGCGGTGCCTATGAAAGCCAACACACTGGCGAAGGACGGCGTGGATGGAAAGCGTTCGCTCCACGAAAGGCGTCGAGCAGACGCGTCCTCGAATGATTGAAACGTCGCTCGCACGATTCGTAACAGCGCTTTGCTGACAAAGGATAGAGGCCCTATTTTAATGTATCGCCAACTTGAGATCGCTCAGTTATACATGAGCACATCGCGAGCCCGCGCGACCTCCCTCCCGCGTGCAGTGTTATGGGACTCATGCACTACAAGAAACACTGACCAATTATATATGCAAGTAAAACAGGGTGAGCTTCAACTGAATACGTCAGACGATAACATTTCACTTACCTACGTGGCTACAGAAAGCCTTGCGAAGCTGCTAGTATGTGCACACTGTGGGCTAGCAGTGAAAGCGCGAGTTGTCACGTATTTTCACGAAAACTTCGCATCTCGCAAGAACGAATCAGATTTCTCGTGTCACGGAGGGCCCGGTTTGTTCACTGATGCAGGGAACATGCAAAGTCGTAGTGTTCCTTTCTTGCCAACGCGTTAACACTGAGGCTAGCACAGCCGAACAAGGGAGCGACTGCATAGTGCCGCCATTTTGTCGTCTACTAACCCTCCTCGAGAGGACGCTCCTGAATTCCGGTCGGTGGCGCGACAGTCTATGGGCATTGCGAATATACACACCCTTTACCGCTGGACGGACTCAGAGACGGCCGGCGCTTATAAGCGTTTCTTCATTACCAGCGAGATGGCGCTAGGAGCACGACGGGCGCATTTAAAAGTCGTCGGCGAGCTCGCTCGCTTCTTATATTTGCGCAAGGAGAACCTTGCCCTTCCGCTGTCTGCTCGCGCGGTTTTCTGGTGGTGAGGGGAAGAGGGTTGTTTCAAGGTTTCACCGTGGTATCCGCGCTCATGTTACGGAGCGTACGAAAGTCACTCGAGCAAGGGACGCCGCTAAACGAACAAACAGACGATGAGCGCGAACTATCAAGTGTCACAGCTCGACACTTGAAGCACGCTAGTTTCATTCGCTGTTTCGGCCGCCTTTGCAACAGGAGCGCTGTTCAAACTGAGAGTATCTATTGGCGGGCCTCACTTCGTATAGCATTAGTTTCTTGCTATCGCATTCATTGCTTCGCCCTTGCGGCGAAACTGTGACTTTTTTTATCCGGAACAAACGCCAAAACACGACAATAAATAAAGGCACAAGTGCGTTAGAAGCCGCAAGCACGAAGATTAGGCGAATCCGTGCACTACCCATCATTTCCATGGTGGCTGAACGATTCCAGCGCCAGAATTCTATCTAGGTAAGTGTAGGAAACTCTATGGTAGTAACAAGGTATTGGGCTCGACGTCAGCAGTTTCTTAGTTTCGCGGAAAGCAACAGCACATTCTTTGGTCCAGTGCCTTTGCAGGCCCATCTGTAACAGCGTGTATAGCGGTGCACCACTTTTCCCAACTTCGCAAGGAACTTGGAATAAATGGTCCCCCTCCGAAGGACGCCTTTCATTCCGTGGCATTAGTTGTCTCCGGTGCCTTAATGTTTGCTTTGACCTTATACCCCAAAGACTCTATTGCGGCTGCAGATATCCGTAGGCCGAACTATCTGAATTCGCTTGGAAAAAACTTACATTTTTCCTGTTCAAGCGCCCCATTGTGGGCCTGAAGCTGCCGGAGTTCCATCCGCGGACGACAGTATGACAAGGTGGAGCAGCCAGTCATTAAATCGTCAGTGTAGCATCTTATATGAGGAATACCACTGAGAGTTCAGTCCACAAAGACTTTGTGCATGTTTACCTTCGAGAATGACTTAGAGTCTTCGCTTAGCTTTACTTCCTGGTATGAGTCGTCTAAATCCTTAACAAAAAAAGCACCCACGCCCTGTAAAGCTGCGAAAAAGTGTTCTGGTAGTGGAAGCGGGTAGTGCTCCGTTATCAAAACGGGGTTCACTGTGAGATTATCGTCACCACAAAACAGGGCGTCCGCGCATCCGCCTTTTGGGACCGCGACCAGTGGTGTTGCCCACTGGCTCCATGTTGCCCGCTTCATGACACCGACTTCTTCCCAAACATCCAGTTTATTTCTCACTGGTCCAACCAGGGCGAAAGGCGCCTTCCATGCTTCGCAGAACATGGGTTTGCTGCTTGTTTTATTAGTATTTGCGCTTTAAACCCGCCATTTGGCCTCAGTTGCTTGGAAAACACAGACGCAAATTTCTGTTTCAACTCGGCTACTTGCCCGATGAAAGATACTTACTTGCAGTTTAACCTCAGTCGACTTAGCCAGTTTCCTTCCAGCAGGCACGACAGCTGCTTTCCTGCATCATCGTCTGTAATCGGGGTAAGGACGCTAGTGCGCTAGTTATATTTTACTTCCACGTCGAGCGAACCAAACACTGGAACAAGCTCACACGTGTAGGTCCTTAATGAGTCGGTCACCGCTTTCAGGGTGAGGTGCCCCCACTTCGGCTGATACACTGCCTTTGGTATCACCGTCAAGGAGGCCCTGGTGTTCACCTGCATAGTCAGGTGAACACCAGGGCCTTCTCCCATAAGATATAATACGCCGACGTGCTGCTCGCAACTCTACAAATCTGGAAATCTTTCTCCCCGATTCCTCCTCGGAGTCGTCCATCCACTTTGATCGTTTGCGTGGTTCTGTTACCTGCTTGGAGATCGTACTGAGGTGACGTTGGGTGGCATAGTTGGGGCATTTGTACTAGCGGTATCTGCTGCACGTTCTCTCCGAATTTTTACCGCATCTGGAATGGTTTCTTTGTACCGTGCTGACTACTCGCCTGCCGGTTTCGACGATGTGCCGTTATTGTGGACCTGAGAGCTTGCCTATTCCCCTGCTTTCATCCATGACGTCCGTCTGACGACTGAATTCGTAGCGCTTAATTTGTTCCGACTGGTATGACACAAGTTCGCGGTTCAGAGCAATTTTGCGCGCTCCTTGAAATGTCATGATTCCGGCAACTTCCGCAAACAGCTCCCGCTGGGTCTCCGCGCACTTCAGGCCCGTTAGGGCCTATCCTTGAAGGATCCTCGAGACAATCACCGCAAGCTCAACTTCTGGATAATTTCATCAGCTGGACACGCTTTCTTGTTCAAACTGCACACGCCGGTTGAATATGCATCTTACCGCGATTATGGCTGCCCGGGGGCTGTTTATACCTCGTCATATAATTTACGTGATGGCGCATGGGGCACACTGAGAAAAAAATAGAGTATTTCGGTAGTATTTCTGCCACATAGTAATAATTGGCATCTGGCTTGCTCGCGTTTCCTATCTTGAAAACCCGGCTCTCGTCACTTTCCTGTCAAGAAGAGGGACTGCGGTCATAACGGGAGGAAAGTGCACGAGGTGGATGGCGATTATGGTTCTGTGGCAGAAATAATCCCTAAATACTCGATTTTTTCTTAGAGTGTACGACCAGGTTTTTCAGTGTTTCACACAATTTATGTCCTATCACTGCGAAGAAGACGGCAAATTTTGTGCTGTCGGCTACATCACTTCGCTCTAAGTACAACACGGATCGCTCGACGTACATAAGTCAAAACTTTCCGCTTCCTCTTTGAAACAATCGATTCTTCCTATCTTTAAAATGTTGGACCGTTCCTCGCCTTGCCCACTGGTTGTCAGCAGCCACCGCTGGTCCGGAAAGCAACCTAGTAGGGTTACTCCCATCTCGTCGCCATATGTTACATACTGCGTAGTGTGCGCAGGTGCGTAGCGTGGCAAGTAGAGAAGCTAACTCCGGGACATAGAAAACTTTATTGGAACAGCGCGCTCTGTTTACACGTGTTGGCGGTTGCTTACCTGCTCTCGATAAGACGCGGTTACGCCTGTCCGCGGCATCAGAGCGATGGCCTTGTGGCTGTGCATAGGCGCGTAGATGTCTTTGGTCTTGCGTGACGGCTTGGTACCAGTGTTGGATTATGGTTGCATCGGTTTGTTCTGCTGCTGCCACTTGGCGTCATGAGGACTTCCGGCGGTGAAGTTCTGTCAACTGGGCTCTGTTGGGTTGGCGGCGTGTTCTTGAGGTTTCGTCGCAGCTGCGTCGCCGACAACGGCGGATGATCTTCGGTATTGCTACGAATAGCAGCCGCACCGCCATTAATAGGTGCTTTTAGGTTTCCAGATATCGTGTTCAAATAAGGTTCTACTGGCACAAAACGCGCCAGACGATCGCATTAATCCGTGTCTATCTGTAGCAAGTGCAAACATCGCATGCTATCTAGAAGTGCTCCTGCTAGTCGACCACACCGTGTGCCGCCTCCAAAAACTCCACTCGAGCAAGTTGGCATCCACCTTTTCGGTCCCTTTCCGCAGATCTCTAGTGAAGATCGTTGTATCGTCGTGTGCGCTTATAGTCTGACACGCTACTGTGAGATGGCTGCTGCACCATCGGCTACTGCCAGTGACGTATACGCTTTGTGATTCTCCTACACGGTTCTTCCTGAGCCGTGGCGCGATCGCGGGCGACAGTTCGCTGCGTACGTGGTCGATGAGATGATTCGTCTAAGCGCTTCAAATTTTCGAGACTCTACGCCGTATCAGCCACAAACTCACCGTCCTATAGAACGCACAACAGAAGTATCGCCAAAATGCTATCTATTTACATCTCATCAAATCCCAAGAACTGGGACAGCGTTCTGGCTTTCTTTATTCATGCATTCAACACCACACAGCATGAAGCTTCCGGCTGCATTCCCTTGTTTCTTTCTCTGCTCGCGCGCTTCGTTATACAATCGATACAATCTTCCCATGTTAATACCACCATAATCCCTGCATATCCGAGACTATGTGCCATGTAAAGAAGCCTGACGTCTTGCTTATTTGCGGTATCTTACTTCAGAAAACGCACAGGGCACGTTTCCACAGCCGACGCAGACAGGTCACCTATAAATCTGGAGAATCAGTGCGTTTGTAGCCATCAATTCGGAAACGTTGTCTATGCCAAAAACTCCCGGCGCACAATGTTCAACCCTATGTTGTTATAGATCACATTTGCGGACTGACTTATCGCGCTGCGCGCGTGAACTGCGATGAGAGACGTTCTGAAAAGACTGCACCGCATTTTTCGACGTTCTACGAAGCGAGTTTAAAGCCCTTCACTCCTTCAGAGACTGTACGACTCTCCCAGAAGGCTTCGTTTGCCTAGAGAGAAATGTGAGAGTCGTGCGTAGTTTCAGCTTGTGCGCCTAGGTGTGATGGATAAGGGACGATAGCCATGAGGAGGAGAAGGACGTTCCCAGGAATACCAAAAACCTCGGCGGAGTGCGCTTGAGCTCGTCGCTTCGTTGCGTGTCAGTAAACCCCTTTCATGGACGTTGCAATACTATTAATAACTGCTGGGCTTTCACATGCGAAGACCGCGATATGATTTTGAAGCAAGCCGTAGTGAATGACTCCAGGAATTTTGCCATGTATGCTCTTTTAACGTTCACATAAATGTAAGTACACGGGCCTGTAGCATTTCGTCTCCACCAAAATGCGAAAGCAGCGCACGTGATAGAACCCACATCTTTCGGATGAGCAGCCGAGCACCTAACAACTACCACCGCGGCGACAAACGCGAATATTAGGCCGTGCACCTAAAGCTACACTACAGTTTATCTATTTCGCATACAGATTCAGGTAGCGAAGGATTCGCATATAAAAGTCCTTCTAGCGTAAAGATGATAAAAAGCTACACACCTTGCCCCGCCACGGTGGTCTAGTGTTTATGGCGCTCGACTGCTGACCCGAAGGTCGCGGGATGGAATCCCGGCCGCGGCGGCTGCATTTTCGATGAAGGCGAAAATGTTTGAGGCCCGTGTACTTAGATTTATGTGCACGTTAAAGAACCCCAGGTGGTCGAAATTTCCGGAGCCCTTCACTACGGCGTCTCTCGTAATCATATCTTGGTTTTGGGACGTTAAAGCCCAGATATTATTATTATTAAAGCTACACACCTTTCGTAGCGTAACTGAGTGGGTAATGTTGAGCCAAACTTTTGAGTGCATCACTTGTGGCAATCAGAATAGATCGGCACATTTGTGTTATAATTAATAAGAGACAATCTTTCAAATGACGATAAAATGGTGCAGTGAAGCCTCGTTAAGGCAGCGTTGCGTTTACGCAAATAACGGCTTCTAAGCCTCCTGGATTTCTCGTTGCCAAAGTGAAATGCGACTACGCTGTTTTATGGCTGCGAGACACCGATATAATCTAGATCCATCAAAAATACAGCTTCAATTTACGCACGTACTCGAAAACATCACACGAGGATGCGCACACAGGCGCCGACTGCCAGCTTAGGTTGGCAGTCAGCGCCCGTCTTCGTCTTGATGTTCCCTTGCCCGCGTGTAAAGCAGTGCGTTTTTACGTGGATTTTAACCGAGGAGCTGGCATCCAAATACCTTTAAGAACCCATATGTTGCCGATGGTTGTTCTTGCGTTCCAGTGCGGTGTAGGAGCTCGGAAACGGCGTCTCTCTAATTGGCATCACGTCGGCGGAAATGTTTAATACCGCCCGTCACGTTGCCCAAATTGCATCATCATCATATTATTCATCACAAAGGAAAATCATACTTGTTTATGAAATCAACTGAGCATAATCTTAACGTATTACGCCCAACTACTTTGTTTCACTCACCTCTAAAATCATTGCCACATGGTACATCAAGATTGACCACACATATTAGTTGCGGCAACATGAAACAATAACTACAGCAAGAGGAATTCATTGAGCAAAGTGGTTTTTACTGACTGCTCCAATGCAGCATAAAGGTCGGTGCTTCGTGTACGGAAGAATGGCAAGAATGATGTAACAGCAACATGGTCACTACAGGTGGAGTTGCCACGACATACCATCTCCATATAGTGGGATAGTACAATGTAAACAGGTAACGCTTTTTTTGGCTAACATCCAATGGCTGGCGACTGAAGTATTCTCTGACAAGAAGGCTCGTACAGTGTGACATTGCTAAGGAGGTGACGGTGTCGGTGATGTTCGTATGCTGCCCAGAAATACGCTGAGCATCCTCGGTCAAGTTCCTTCGATACAGAAGAATTTTTCACTCGTAGGTCGAGCCTGAAAGCTGAAAATAAGTAAGAACAGTTCTAAGCAAAGGTATCTTCCACTATACAACTTTCAGCGCAAGTGCCACACATCACGTTATAGTGCTGCCTCCATAGGCGTGCGCAGGGTTCCGCATTAGGGGGGGGGGCAAAGGTTCTTCGCAGTGCCCCCCACCCTACTGTCAATGTATGGGGCAGATTTTGCGCCCCCCTTTTTAGGTGACTAGAAGGGTCAATGTACGGGGCAGATTTTGCGCCCCCCTCTTAGGTGATTAGAGGGGGGGGCGGCCGCCCCCCCCCCCTGTCCCCCTGTGCGCACGCCTGTGGCTGCCTCTCATAGCATTTTCTGAAATACTACTTTACTATATTGATGGTGCAGAAAGATGAACGTGTTGGTCATGAGTTATTCGACGTACATCTTAGTAGCACAACGCGAATGCGAGACTAGCGTGATGTGTCTGCGATAGTTCTTTCCGTTTCCCACTTTAGAAACGTAATGACATTACACGTTCTTTGCATAGGGCCCATTTCTCAGGGTCGATAAGAAGTGGGCGCGTCGATACACAAATATCTCATAAACACCAATTTGGCTTAGTCACACAGACGAACCAATTGCGATATCCAGAAAAAGGCACCTTTACAGACAATTATTAAGGCGGCTTTTAACACAGGAGCGTGTGTGCTTGAATAGCTGGGGGACGAGTACATGCGAATGACAGGGACTTGGGTACCAACATGTGCTACCAAATATGTGAACTGGCTTATTGTGGGGAGCGTAACTGGCCAGAGTAGCGTGTCGTTGTACAAAGGATGCACATCATTCGTCATAGAACACTGTAATGATTTCTTTATTATATGCGTTACAAAAAAATGCGGCTTTGTTTTTCGTCAGTGTGTAAATTTCATCAAAACATCTCAAGCATGATTGTGGTTCAATATGGGGACACTTTATATTCGACAGGGCTCTCACGCAATCTACAGTGAACTGCGCGAACCTATAGCCTTCTTTGCTTACAGGCCCGGATATGCGGCGATCATGGAGGAAGAAAAATTGCAGGGGTCCCTTATGCACTTGCCTCAGAAGACCTAAAAGCGAAAGCGTATATGCGCCTTGATATGTATTAAAGACTTGCATGCAAAGCCGCGTCTCATTTCGTGCTTGTCAGTTCCTCCTCTGGCGTTCCATACCTCTTCGTCGTATCACGCAGTTCACTAAGTGCTGACTGAGCATTTCTATCGTGCGCCTTTTCCGGTTTACTCCATCGTCGTCAGTAGGAGGAGTCAGGCGAACATCGTCTTGTTTATTTTAAATGCGAATGCATTTCTTAGTCAGGCTATGTCAGGCGTCGGTGTCCGCACGCCTCTCCGCTCTCACTCCCTCTCCCATAGCAACAGCTGCGGGCGCGCGCGCTTATCCTCACCCCTAGCAACCGGAGCAGGTGGTGCGGGCGGAGTAGCGGAGGGTGAGTGGAGAGAAGGAGCGCGCTCTGTCGTGTGAGGGCGCCACCATCGCGGGAGCTCGACTGTGCTCCCGCGTGTGTGGAGAGTGTGTAGGAGAGGGTAGGTGCAGTGCTTCGCCGCTCCTTCTCTCGCCGTTCGCTCTCTCCCCTCCCTGCGCCACCGCCTCAATGCAGTGCGTTTGAAACGCGTTTGTAGCGTTTGTGCAGCCTTGGCACAGCCTGAAAACAGCGCGTTATAAACGCGTTTGTGCTGCATTGAAGGCGGTGGCAACATCCCTGAGGTGATTACGAGCGCACGTAGGAAGTGTTCGTTGAAAGAGGCGCCCAAAAGAGAGACACTTGAGCGCGTCGATGTGTCCAGCTTTACGCCATTAAAATTACTACGCCGTATACTCTCGGCGCAAGAAATGCATTCGCATTTCCTCACGATTCCCTTCGGGGAGGTGCGGGCATTTTTTAAGTAACGCGAATGCTGCATAGACGACGCAAAACACTCCACTCGACGCGTTCACGTGATATTTTCTGAGCCTTACAAAGCCTCCTCAAAATCATAGATATATAAGGCTTTCGCATTAAAACTCGAAGGGAGCGTTGCTGAGCGCAAATAAAGCCAGAAAACCAATATCGGCACAACACGCGCTAAACACAGCAGAGAAAGTGTTCCGTGCAGGCAAACCTACGGCGGCTGAGAGGCTCAAATATAATGTGCCAATGCGCTGCCTTTCTGAGGCAACGTGTCGGGCCGACACCGCTGCCTTCACGGAGCGTAGGCTCGACAAGGTTGCTGCGTGACATAATGCTATGTCCTAGCCTCATTTTCCTTCATGGCGACGAAGGGCAAAATCGAAACTTGGGCAAACGATTTGAAATGGCGGAACGGCCTCCTTCGCTTGTTTGCCCGCCTAGAATTCTCGCTTTGTGGGCTCCATGAACCGCGCAGGAGTCTCGCAAGCTTACAATGGCCCGACATGAGCTGTCTACTGTTGTCATTCTACAAAACGTTAGCCGTAATATAACCGTATATTTTGGCGTGCAACCTGTGAATGTGGGCAGCTCTGCGCATGGTCCCACATATTACTACTGGTTATGCCGTAAACCTTTACGAGAATTGGACTTCTCAGCATGCCTACCGCAACAGTTGGTACGCATGGAAGCGGGTTTCTGGGAACCTAAAGACCTACTTGCAAGAAGCGCGCATACACTTGCATTTGTATCACGAGCACAGTTGTGTCCATGCCTGGTGTCATTTATATTACCACCGGGCTGCGTCAGCGAAGAATACGAAGAATGAAATTTCTAAAAATTGACTTACTTAACCAGTCAACTTGTTTTCCGCGAAATGAACACCAATAGCGTCAGTAGCACTCGCAGAACAATGACAGCAGTGAGCACGACCGTCGGTAATCTGACGGCTGGTTAAACACGTCGTCATTTATACAAGCAGAATTGAAAAGTGCAGTGTTAGTGCAGGCGCCCTTGTTAATCTTAGACTAAACTCGAATACTCTCGTCGTGCGCGCTATTTTATCAGAACTGACTAAAACAATCGTGAAGGTTTCAGACATTCCGACACAGCCTGCGCCGAGCACTGGCTACACTTGTGACAGCCCGGTCGCACAAAAATGCAAAAAAAGCGCGTGTAGCTATGCTCCCATACGAAAACTTCACGAGCCGTTACACTGTGTGAAGGTCGATGACCAGCGAATCTCTGTAGCAAACGACACAAAAATGACACAGAATTTTGATAGACGGTACAGACACGTTTTATCGTATTGAGTGGTGGCGGCGAAAAGACACACACACACGCACACGCACACAGCTATAACAACAACGCACAAATTTATTCTCGATGAGTCGTCATTACTTGTATTGATCGGCGCTTGCACCTAGGGAGTGCGCACTACATTCGGCCTCCCCATTGGGAAAGAAGTGAAGTTCTGTGCTGAGAACGGCAGCTTGTATTTTTGCGCAATACTCGCGCAAGGAACCGAGACAAGGACTAACAGAAAGACGACGAACACAGCTCCTTTCCCTCTTTCTGGCCAATAAAAGAATGGTTGCCTCGGAAATCTTTCTCACTTCGCTAGAGCTGTGAGCGAGGGGCGATATGCGTTTGCTTTCGTTGGCCTTTTCACTGTCACTCTTTAGGCAATAGGGGTTCCGCGCGTGCGACATAAATTCCCGTATTTTAGCCCACCCCATCCCAACCCAACCCGACCCACCCCAACGTGAGGCTCGATACATGCGCAGTCTTCAAAATGTCTCGCTTGCGGCGAGATATTAGAGAGCTTGAGAATTGGGGCCACAAGGAGCTTGGAGACACAAGAAGCTTGCGAGCCGCGAGGGCGCAAGCGCAGAACCCAAACCACTCTTGGGCTCTTGCGCTCGCGTTGACCCAAGACGCAAAAATCGAAAACTAGCGTGGGTCCCCAAGGCGTCTTGGGTCACCAGCTAGAAGACACAGACGCAGTTCGCGCCACCGCGCAGTATGGCCCGCGTTTCGCATGATATTATTTTTTGTCACGTGTGGCGCTCCGTGCGCTTGACCCAACGCGCAGCCTGCGTTGGCCCAATTCTCAAATTCGGCTGATCATCCGAACGCAAGCGCAGTTTGCCCAACGCAGCTTGGAAACCCAGCGTCTTGCATCCTCAATTCTTAAACTCTCTATTAGAAAGTTCGAGAATTGGGGAACCAAGAGGCTGGGCCCCCAAGCTGTGTTGCGTAGCCCGCTCTTGCGTTCTAATGATCAGCATTGTTTGAGATTAGAGAGTTTGAGAATTGGGGACCCATGACGCTGGGCCCCCAAGCTGCGTTGGGCAGCCTGCTCTTGCGTTCGGATGATCAGCAGAGTTTGAGAATTGGGCCAACGCAGGTTGCGTTGGGTCAAGCGCACGGAGTGCCACGCGTGACAGGGGCGTAGCCAGAAATTTTTTTCGAGGGGGGGGGGGGGTTCAACCATACTTTATGTATGTTCGTGCGTGCGTTTGTATGTGTGCGTGTATATATACGCAAGCAAAACTGAAAAGTTTCGGGGGGTTTGAACCCCCCCTTGGCTACGCCCCTGACGCGTGTCGAAATTTAAAATCATGCGAGACGCGCGCCATACTTCGCCGTGGCCCGCGCTGCGTCTGTGTCTTCTCGCTGGAGGCCCAAGACGCCTTGGGGCCCCACGCTAGTTTTCAATTTTTGCGTCTCGAGTCAACGCGAGCGCAAGAGCCCAAGAGTGGCTTGGGTTCTGCGCATGCGCCCTGGCGGCTCGCATGCTTCTTGGGTCCCCAAGCTCCTTGGGGCCCCAATTCTCAAACTCTCTAATAAGACAACCACGCAGCAAGTTAACTTTGCCTGTGCTGAGCTTCGTGTTGATAAAGGTAGGCGTCGCTCATAGCACAGTGCGTCATGCGCTCTCTTGTTCAGACGAAGGGTGTTTACGACTGTACTGGTGCTAAGTCGTAGCACCAGAACGGTCGCCGCTCGATGGCGGAGCACGCCGGTGTAGTGAACTAGAATAAACTAGTGACACTCAGAACTCTCTCTCTCTCTCTCTGTTTATATATATATATATATATATATATATATATATATATATATATATATATATATATATATATACACAAACCCTAGCGGCGGTCCGTGGTCTGAAACACCACGGACCGCCGCTTCTCATGGCGCTTGTGCGCGATGTGAAGATATCCAGCCAGGTGTACGTTTGGGCACGAGCCTACATGAAGCCTTGGTTTTACAGACGACAATGGAAAGCTGAACACACCCGCGATTGAAATAAGTAAGAGACGGTTAGAGTATTGGTGGCAGAAAATTAGAGAGAAAGAACAAAAATAAATATTGGAAAAAAATAAGCAAATTCTGCCGTAAAGGGCAGAGAACTGGGCTGAGAATTTACATTTTTTTCTCCTGTAGTAAGATAGATTTAATTGAAGTAGAGACACTAGGCCAACACTTTTTTTTTTGTCGAGCCTGGTGGCACTCTTGTCACCGCCCCGTTATAAAGGGGACGCTCATTGCATCCATCCATCCATCCATCCATCCATCCATCCATCCATCCTTGCGCTTGCCTGCATCCCTTCTTGTCCTTTGTGTTGCTTCCCCGCTATTACAATTCTGATCATGGAGCACCAACTAGCCCGATCTGCCACTTTTCCTAGACGCGGCGTGCGTCACTCAGCGCGTTAGTTCAGGCTTGCTGCCGGAATCCCGCATATCGCTGTGTCTGCTACTGTACTGCATGTGTAGCGGTGCGCTCTGCTGCATTGCCTCGCACGGACCGTGGTGGAGAAGCTGTCTCTACCTTGTCAAGTATGCCGTAGCAAGAAACATTTAATTCACGGCATGTCGAAGTGGAGGACAGATTATCACTGTTGTGCTCCGGGTTGCGGAAGCGGCTACTCGGCGCTCCAAAGGCATCAGTGTATGCAGTTCCTATGGACAACATTCTGCGTAAAAGTGAGAGAATAGCCTCCGGATAGATGACAAACCTCTGACCGAAACATCAGCGGTTTGCGAACAACATTTCGAGCTAAAGGATCACAGAGGCCTAATGGATTACAGGGCTTCACTGAAGGCTCAGCCTTCGTCAAATCTGTCCTTGCATTGCAAAGTGTGCAAATGTCCCCCGTTGCTGCATGAAACAAAGGTGCTGTCTTGACATAATGATAGAAGAGGGCGAGAAGTGGCTGAGGCATTCTGTATTCACAAATATGACAGCATGCGCGTTGCCAGGCCTTTGGTTACGTTACACAAACTAGAAATTGATTATCTAACCGCCAACCTCTATTCGTTCCCGCGGTTTTCTTGTTATTTATATTTGTGTTTCCTTCAATAAACATCCAGTTGCTAGTCTGCTTGTGCGTGTGCATTCCCTGTTCCTGTTTATTTTTCGCAGTTTTTCGTAGTAATGAGGTGCCAACTCGCCCAGCGCTCAGTTCTTTCTCTTTGTGGCTCGCCAACTACGTAATGAACACGTGGCCAATGGCTCATTTACGTGCGAGATAACCCGTGGTTGGTTGGTTGGTTTGGTTGTTCGTCATGTACTTGGCGTAACCCATCCCGGCGTACCGGCCATAAATTGGACGGTGCCTTGTTTAGGAAATTATGTAGCTGTATGAGCGAATGGGTTTGGAATTCCAGAGTTTAGCGCTAACAGTATTAATACAGTTACGCTGGAATGCGTTTATTTACAGGAGATGATGGATGCGAGAGCCGAGGGATCGAGCAGATCACAGTTCGGGCCAATGTCATTTTCATCTTCCATGCGTTCCACCAGTATCGTTGACCAACGACGGATTATTTATTGAAGGAACGGCGTAGATGTGGTTGAAAAACCACGATGAAACAATGGCGACATGGGAAGACTTCCAGAAGGAAATAGCGAGCTGCTTCGGGGACCCATCAACGACGAAGCGAGCTGAGCAAACTTTGATGCAGCGTGCTCATCAAAATTTTTGAGACTTGTACAACTTACATTGAAGAGATGTTGAAATTGTGCAAGTCTGTATACCCACCTATGAAAGCAGGTGACAAGGTTCGGCATCTCCTCAAAGGGATTGCTAACGCTGTCTATAATTTCCTAATCCGCAAGGACGCTTTCGAATCTATAGCGGACGTAATTCTGCACTGCTGTACGTTTAAGACTCTGAAAGATAGGCGCATAATTCGCAAGTTTGGTAGATTTGTCAACGTCACCACCGTTGCAAGTGTCCACGTCACTCCAACACCATCCTGCGATCTTGCCGCAAAGATTAGACAAATCGTGCGCGAAGAAGTTGGACGACGTGATGCCGTCATCCCGACAAGGGAATGTGCCAGTGGTGCCTCTCTGTCATACGACGCAGTGTGCGCAGCCATTGATGGCACGGTGGGTGATGCCCCCCAATCAAGAGCACCGGAGCAACCAACCGACAACCTACATCGTCGCAGTGGTCTCCAGAACGCCATCATCCAACCACCTACAATATTGTCCTCGTGGGACAATCACGGGTACACGGTGCCTCGTGGAAGGTTCGGCGACGCGCGTGAGGACGCTGTGTGCTTTTACTGCGGTTTCCGCGAACACGTGGCTCGATTCTGCGCTCACAGACATCACGCACCACAGCGTCACTACGATGTACCGCCGGGCTGTCGACAAGACAGCTGGCGCGGTGGTATGCGCTCGATGCGGGGCACGTACGTTGGGAACGGCTTCCAGCAAAACGCCCGCAGTGACACGCGCGTCGGACACAATTTGCACCAGAATTTCCGCAGCGACTCGCCCTCCTCCGCACGAAGCTTGATGCCCCTTACTACACGCCGGTGCAGTTCTGCGTCTTCTGGTCGCCGCGTGCAGCTCGTTATTTCTTTCTGGAAGTCTTCCCGTGTCGCTATTGTTTGTTCGTGGTTTTCGAACCACAGCAACGCTGTTAGTTCAACAAACAATCTGAGGTTGGTCAACCGGGAGGCCGAATCCCCGTGATTGTATCTACTCACACGATTGTAGTGCTTCGGCCATTCGTCGACATCTTCTCTGACCTTTCCAGAGACGGTTCTTGGCACGATGTATTGGGATCACGTCGCGCCAGACGAAGACTGCATGTTGTCGCCGTCAGCAATCGGATCCATTTAGAGCGGTGGTGGTCTGGCCAGTCGGCGCTTCGGCGTAGCTTAAGATGTAGTGCTTCTGCGATCGTTCGCCTGGGATCGCTCTGCTGTAGGCAGCACCTCCACCAATATTGTTACGGTGAGACGCGCTTATTTACAGGAGATGATGCACGCGAGAGCCCAGGAATCGAGCAAATCACAGTTCGAGCCAACGTGGTTCTCCTCTTCCTCCATGCGTACGCCCCCCCCCCCCCCCCCCAGTATCGTAGCAATATAAACAATAAATGTCAGAAAAAAACTCAGTAGAAAAATACTAAACCGCGTGGTTCGGTTTACCTTTGTGTATTCTTTATTAACTTCTTCATTTTTTAATGGACGGTGGTGTGTCCCCAATTTCCGTGGGCGGAATTCCCTAGTCATATATAGTTTCCTTGTAAAATTTTAGGCAATCTCGAACCTGGGCATCTGATTAGCGATGACCGCTTGCTAGGCGTGAAATAATCACGAATAAATACCGCCCTGAATTCTATTGAATTTTATTTCTACTGCTGATTAAAATGCCGCGGCACAGCATAACGCTCTTTGGGACCATGAGACGGTGTGTGAAGCACGATGGTATGCTGTAACTTATAGCGTGAGTGTGCGAATATAGCTATCATAAAATGTCTTTTGCGAAGTATCTCTCAAGTAGACTGTATCCATACCAAATCAAATTTAAGCTACAAACGGCGCCACACACATTAAGGCGTGTTTGTAGTAGTTTCCTGTGTCATAGCGGCTGAATGGGAATGTTGCAGGCAGCAGACTTCACGAACCGTCAGTTACTCTTTTTCGTGGTCAAGCATAGTAAAGTCCCCTTTATACTGCAGGTGTTGGTCGCGTTGCACTTAAAAAGGACTACACTGATTCTGATGAATTTTGTTTCTTCTTGGCAGCACGTCGCCTTCTCAACCATTGAGCTTGTCTGCTTGCGTCCATTTGAAAGCAGTAGCTCTCGGACTCGGAAAGAGCTCTCTTAGGGGGTCGCATCTCAGTTTCTGATAGGTGGTCTCCCAGGTCTTCAATTTGTTTACCAGGTTTCGAATGTCAATGCCGTGCATCCATTAAGTACATGATGAAACAAGCGCAAAATATACGAAGACTCAGAAAGGACACAGGACGGAGCGCTTACTAGACTGAAAATTTATTTTGGAAAGAACAATCTTATATATGCATAACATGCATCCTCGTCACCACACACCACCCTTGCAATCACAGAGTGATTCGTATAGAGTCTTCGTATATTTTGCGCTTGTTTCATCATGAACCTATACCAACACGCCCAACTGGCAGTCATCCATTAAGTAACTTCAAGCATCTGTTATGGGTAATACGATGAGCTTCTCATAGCACTTACGCGGGGGTCGCTTTCACTTTATTATATTAGCATTCTGGCATACACCGTTCACGCCAAGCGAAGGATGGTCCCGACGAATGGCAGTTACTATTCATGAAGGAATGGCAGCTTCTGTTATGACAAATGATACTTCTCCAAGGAGGCGTAGCTAGATTTGTAAGGTATTCAGTGAAGTGGCAGTTTCACCGGCATACTTACGGTCAATGCCTCGTTGCACTCTAAAGACTCCGCAGCTGTTGTCTCTACTTTGATATAGCAATCTCTCAGAGGCATACGTCGTGTAATTATCTAGAACATTTAAATAAAGCACAAGAAAATAAGAAACAGCATTTTCGTAAGTTATCACAGAACATATATAAGCGATTGTAACACAGACCACAAGCAGCATTTCGCACAGTACAAGAATCGCAAAACACTTGCATAGAATTTCATACCGGTGGTTCGAAGATATCAACTGATACCGTGAGTAGCGCAATTGACGGACGTGGGAATATATGAATGGGCTACGAGAAATTTTAATGCTGCAGGTCCTTGGTGAAATTTACTGAAACAACAGCAAGACGACACCATAAATTGTGTGTTAAATGCGTCCAGTTTCTCACGTCTATCTGTTATTTTAAACAGGCAGCTTTTCGCTACTGCTGTCGTTGCGACAAGGTGTTCGCGTAGAGCCTTCATTTACAACTAGAGCGCACGGGTTTCACTGCAATGTTCCTTACTCTGTTTTAAGGACAAATGTGCACCACGGCTATCGCGTTTGAAATTTTCGCATGCTTTACCCAGATCCTCCCAGCTCACCGTGACAAATAATTACCGTAAACACTGGCTAACTTGTTTGTCAGCAGTTCATGCAGTAGCAATAATTGGACTTCAATAGGTGATACGAATCCTAGCTTTACAGCAAATGACTCAAGGCAGCGATATGGAAACCACACGTACTGCTGCCAAACTGGGGGAAATACGTAATGCGGTCCGTATATGTGGAAATCCTCCGCTAGCTACTTGAGTTACAAGCGCAAGCGCGGAGGCCTTAAAGTGCGCCAGTAGATTATTAAGACATCAGTGCAGACAGGCCACACAACCGGTGCTTGACCTTGTAAAGGAGCGGCTTTTCTAGAGCAGTTTTACCTCTATATCGTTAGATAAGCTCGTTTCGCAGAAATTTTGGTGTCTGTGTCAACATCAGCGTGATTGGTTGAGTGCAAATTCGAGATAGGTGCAAATCATTAAATAGTAAAATTATTCGGCTCGAATGAGATTTGAACCCAGGCCTTCTACGTGGCAGAAAGCTGTTTCATCACAGAGTCACGCCACGGTTCGAAACCACTTCGAAAAAAAAATGCCAGGCCTGCGCGGAAAGCGCAGCACAGTCACAGCGAAAGCTGGAAGAGCGGCATTTCTAGAGCCCGTTGTAAACTCTCTTGGGGCTACTAATACAAGTACACTAGCAAGGTCCCCACTACGCCATAAATCACAATATTTGCGAAATTGGGAAGCACCTACAACGCGATTATTCGTCATTGTGCGCAGAAGCGAGGTTCCAGCTACACATATGTAAGGCATTATGTGCACTTTGTTTATGTGACGACAATGGCGATGAAGAATTGTGGCTCAGCTCTTTGTAATGGGTTGGAAGGTTTAAACGGCTCACCAGTTACGTAATTCGCATTGTGTGACGCCCGGTCGCTATTTAACTCTCCCACCATGCAATATAAGATACATTGACGTGAGAAAGATAGACAGAGAGAAGGGGGAAGAACTTTATTGAGACCCTGAGGAAATTATGATGGGCTTATGGGCTTCCTTGGCAACCAATGCAAGTGCACTTACGAGGAACCCACTACGCTATAAATCATCATAATTTCTGTGAAATGGAAATGCTTACGTGACGACTGATGACGATGAAGAATTGTGGCTCAGCTCTTTGTAATGGGCTGGAAGCTTTGAACGGCTCACCAGTTACGTAATTCGCATTGTGTGACGCCCGGTCGCTAGTTAACTCTCCGACAATGCAATATAACATACATTGACGTGAGAAAGAGAGACAGAGAGAGGGGGGAAGAACTTTGTTGAGACCCTGAGGAAGGATGATGGGCTCATGGGCTTCCTTGGCAACCAATGCAAGTGTACTTGCGAGGAACCCACTACGCTATAAATCATAATTTCTGTGAAGTAGGGCAGCAGCCACTATGCCATTTTTCGTCATTCAACGGAGAGCCGTGGTACCCGCTAAAAACATGCAAGGCATCATGCGCACTTTGTTGGTGTTGTGCTTCATGACGATGAAGAATTATTGCAGAGCCCCTTGTAGTGGGTGGAAGCATCCAACAGCCCACTCGTTGCGCAATTCGCATTGTGTGACGCCTGGTTACAGAATTCGCGTTGTGTGGTGCGTGGTTGTTATTTCACTATTCTACCACACTAAATTACATATGTTAATGTGGTTCCTTCTGGACATGAGGCCTGTATAGCGTCGTTTTGCAAGGCAGTTCCAAGCACCGGCATGTCTCTGAGGTACAACACTGGGCTCCCACGCAGAGGACCCAGGTTCGAACCCCGTTCCATCCTGGAAATTTTTTCTTATATTTCGTTTTTTTTTCTTATTTCGAGCGATAGTGGTTACGGACACCGGCGGCGGCGGCGGCGGCGGCGGACAACTACGCCACCAAAAACGGCCGTTGAAATGATCTCATAACAGCTTTCGCTGTAAAACTCGGTAAAAGTTATCAGTGAAAACGTACGCTAAGGGAACTACGAACACCAAGAGGACGCTTTAAAAAAAGGTGTCAGTGGAAACCAAGATTATCTTCAGTTTAATCCAGGAGAGTGAAATCTGTAACGCTAGAAGGCTATTTTCCATCAAACAAGTGAATACATCCAAGGAGCAGCTGTTTGGGATGGCCTCGCTCTTATCGTTCTACTCTCTTATCGCTGAAGGAAAAAAATGAATTTTTGAGTACAGTCGGTACGAAATGGGTATTCCTTGAGTGTTTGTGTGTGTTTATGTCGCGATGGCCGTGTTTTACTTCTGGAAATGTATCTGGAGACATCAATGTTAAATTGCTTATGCAGAAGCTTAGAACGGGCCAGTACTGATCGGATTTGTACTTTTAGAATCTCGGCACTCTTGAGTAGCTCGGATGGGAAGTCTGTTAGCTTATGCTTATTGTATATATACCTCAATTAAGTTCAATGAAATTGAGCCTAATTCAACGGCGAAACCGAAACTAAAACGCGGAAGAGCGTGATTGCCCTATTCTTCTGTGACGTCAAGAATCACTGACCGTCGTTACATCAGCTGTCAACCGACTTCGTTGTGTGGGTGTGCGGGCTGCGCGTACAATTATTGCACGTATGGCTCACATACATTAACGAACGCGGAATAACTACACCTCTGCAATCGTTGCCTCGAATAGTGACGACATTCTGGTCGTCGTCTTGTTGCGTTCATCGGCGCTTTGGTTTGTTGCGTTCATCGGTGCTTCAACATGCCGTTGAAGTTGGTTGAATTACATTACGCCACAATATTTACAAGAGGCCGCCTTATTTGTGTCTGAAAGCTGCGATGGCTTCTTCGCATGAAGAACTTCAAATTTTCCATTTGACATAACCGCCTGACTTCGCTAATTAAAAAGGTAATTCATTTAACTTGCGTAATTACTGCGCAAATGAAGTCTTTAACCATCTTAAGAAGCTTGCCGCAACACAAAAAATGCCATGCCTCCGCGGAAAGCGCGGTACAGTTACAGCGAAAGCTGGAAGAGCGGAATTTATAGAGCCCGTTGTAAGCTCTCTTGTGGCTACTAATACAAGTACACTAGCAGCGCACCCACTACGCCGCAAATCGTAATTTTTGTGAAATTGGGAAGCACCCACTACGCCATCATTGGTTATTCTCCGGAGAAGCGAGGTAGGATCTGCAAGGCATTATGCGGACTTTGTTGATGTGACGGCTGATGACGATGAAGTATTATGGCTGAGCCCTTTGTTATTGGTTGGAAGCTTTAAACGACCCACTAGTTACGTAATTCGCATTGTGTGATGCCCAGTCGTTATTTCACTCTCCCGTCACGCTATATAACATCCGTGTAACGAGCAAAAGAATTAAACAGAACAAAAACGACGTCAGGACGTTTTCAAGACAACGGAACCCCGTTCCAGAACACTGGGAAGATGCCAACCACAATATTGCCATCTAAAAAACTGAAATTGTAACAACAGAAACTAACGAACAAAAACGGCTGTTACTGGAGTCGTGATTCATCCAAAACACCGAAGGCAACTTGAACCGTATCAAGGGAACCCTGCCGTCACTGTACATTCACGGACTAATCACAGCAAGAAAACCAATGCAAGCAAAGCGGTGAATGAACTAAACAGTTCCTGGCCGCCCCTCCCCATCAACCCCACGCAACCGCGGCAACCCCAACCCCATTGACACTCTAACCACTAAAGAAGATGCGCCTTCCTTCCAATCTCCCCTGCTGGTTCGTGAGAGAAGTTAAAAGTTGCACTTCGACACCTCCGCTGTCAACCCCCCTGAAGAAGGAATCGAGGTGATTCCGAAACGTCGGGAAATACGCCCATTTTTTGGTTGGAGCGCTTTGAAAGTCTTAAATAATTAACCCAACCAGACAGGCAAAGCTGTCAAAATGTTGAGCTTTAAGTCCTTTGGGACTTTTAGTATTTATTATACACTAATGTGCTTGTCTTGCACAAATTGAGAGTGCATGGTTTCTCGCATTTATGGCGCAATCGAAATCCCTTTAAGCATAGCCGTCTAGTTCAATTCCCTCAGGCATTTCGAAGAACTTGTGGTGTAGAATTAGCAGGTAATTATGCAGATAAGTGAGAAGCCAGTTAGTAGATGATGTTTATAATCCTTTAGTTTCATTATTCACTCAATACATTAAGGCATTCGCATAAAAGTGGTAATATGGCATAGCAGGGAGTCTCAATAGAATCACTGGGATGCTCTTCAACTCAAGCAATCGTAAATGACTAGAACAGCGACGACCGTCAACATTAACCTACAAAAATATCGCCTTATTTGTTACGCTTATATAAACTGCCAAATGTGGCCACGAGTCAGGAGCACTTTGTCAGGTATAGTGCTGGGATACGCAAACTAGGTACACCAACAACATAGAATTGGGCGTAAACAGGCAAATTGTGGAGTGAATATGGGTCCTCATTAGTCATTTAAAATTATGTCACGCGGTTGGTACTGTGATTCTGGATGGTCCTGACGCCGTAATTTCTAACTTGACGTTGCAACAACTTACTTGCATAGGAAAGTATCATTGCTTCTGGATCGTATCTATTACGGACACTAACAAGTCCCTTAAGCGTGACATTTTCTTTTTCTTTCTCCCTGAAAAAGAATGCAGTAATATTGTTTGGTGAAGCGGCATAGAACAAAGGAAACAGAAAACGCCCTGTCTCCTCGTGTAAAACTTACTTCTCTAAATTGTAGTAAGACCTTACAATGTAGGCGTAACTGCCAGTCTGATTTATCTTGACGTCGACGAGACAAGAAATATTTGGTCCTCCTACTTTCGCGGTGGTGTAGGTCCATATTGGCTCCGTTGTGTTCCAAAACTGGGGGAGAGAATCATTCACAGATATATAAATTACCACAGATTACAAGGTCCCTAAGTGAATAAGAGTATTTGCAGGAAAATGACATTGCGGTGTGGAAATACGAATATTCAACCGAATTGTGATATGAAATGTCACTCAGTTTTGTATTTTAGCATGAACGTTCAATTCAAATCTCATGCCGGGTATACAGTTCGACATACTGAGAAACAAGGCGTATTCGAAGCATACGTTGACTCATGTACGCATCGAAGATTTCACTATTATTTGTAGGAATACTCGAGGAGCTTGTGAATGATAAAGAATGGCGTTCCACTTTCTGGGACAATGGTGTAGTGGCAGTAACAAAATACGCCGCCAGGTTTAGTACACACAGCGCTTGTTCACTAAATGCACTATGCGCCCAATTTGGCAGCTGTCGTTTTTTATTCGATACTCGTTAGCACTTGGCGACACTGAGATGCCTCATTGTGGTATCCAATGAAAGCAAGAGCTATGGCTGTGCATTAAAACCGCATTAAACTCCACGAAAGACAGCCAATAGCAAAATAAAAAAAGGAAAACGCCAGCTGCTATGCAGGCCCACGGTCGCGTTTCGGTTGCTGAGCGCTAAATTGCAGTAAGACCTTACAATGTAGGCGTAACTGCCAGTCTGATTTATCTTGACGTCGACGAGACAAGGCGGAAGGAGAGAAGTGCAATGCCATACTTTGTCTGGAACGGATGCAGACTGCGCGTGACTAAAAAAGAGTTGCAACGAATTCATGTCCAGGCTATACAACAAAAAGCTCGTTAACCCTAACAAATGACTGGAAATGGTTTAGTGGTAGTTATGGATTCCTCCCTGTTACGCAGCTGCTGCTGCGTCTCAAGCGCAGCTATCCCCTAGAAGAACGAATAGGACTAATATTTATATTCGTTCATATGCGTCCTTTTCGAAGTATGGTTGACGCCGCCGTCTCCTATGTTATCCAAAGGGACGAACATTTATTATTTGCCCTTAGTAAACTTGCGAATCAAATAGCTCTGAGCGAAATTACGAATATTTGCTCATACTGAGCGTTAATCCACTTTACTGAGTAAGGGGCTTATATTGAAGGCGTAGAAATAAAGGTCGAAGCTGTCGGCAGATCACAGAATGATAATCAGGGGACTAACACTGGCTATAGTTAGGGCCCCTAACTTTATGCGGTGCAAAACTTGGAATTCTGCAATTTCAGTTAGAGAAATCTGCAAAATTCTGCGGCAACTCTAAACATGCAAATTTCTGCGGCAATACTAAACAGATGCAAGGCACATGTAGAAATTTATTTATTGCACACTTTCAGGCTTGAAACATTCGTGCAATTTGAGGCCCGTGTACTTAGGTTTAGGTGCACGTTAAAGAACCCCAGGTGGTCGAAATTTCCGGAGCCCTCCACTACGGCGTCTCATAATCATGTCGTGGTTTTGGGACGTTAAACCCCAGATATTATTATTATTAACATTCGTGCAATAAATAAAATTGGAGGAAGCAGTGGCAGAGCATCAGATGATACTTAGTGCTCTCTTGACTGAGAGAGTTACGCTTGTGGGACAATGTGTAACCATATCTGCCTAATGTTCTCTCTGCGTCAACAGAGTTGATTGGTATTGCCAAGTACTTAAAGGGCAATTTACGAAAGGGTTGGAGTGGGCTGTTCCATCCCTGCCCAGAGAGTCAGGACATCGAAGCCTGCTCCCGGAGTTTCTTGCTTGGAAAGAAATGTAGCCAAGTCCTTATCACTGGTCTTTATTTCTTCGACAGTCTTCAGGTACACCTGCCATTCGGCAGCTAGAGCTAGCGATTCGTCTGCAAGCTGAGGCACACCTGTCAACTCTGGCCTCTTCTTTGAAAGGCACCCAACTTGCAGAGGATCCAAGCACCTAACATCCTTAAAAAACATCCAGGTGTTGGACTTCTCCAAGTATACTAGCGCTTTGTTCGCCGCTTTGCTCACTGCAAGATCTTCTCTCTTAAGTTGTTTTGCAAAACACTCCTGTGTGGATGCTTCAAGGTATCCCCAAAGTGTAAACAAAGCATTGTACGCTTTGTGGCAGCCTACGCGCTGACCCTCTGCTGCTTTCAGCAAGCTTGACACTTTTTTTCCAAATACTGCGGTGCATCGCATGCTTTATTTAAGCTCAGTTGATTGTTCACAAAACAGTTTTGAAGAGAATCAGCGCACTTTGTTTCTCCATAGTTCTGGTGGACTTGCCTAAGCAAGGTGGGATAGTGCTCAAAGTAGGCAGGATGTTGTTCAACAGCCTCAATCCACGAGTTCCACCTGCTTTGGACAGGTGCTGGGGGTGCTTTGGTACATTGAACTCCGCACTCTTCCAGATGTGATTTGTAAAAAGCTCTTTTTCTACTCGAGAGACGGAAGGCTTTCTTCATGCAGGCGACAAACTTGTCCACTAAGGGAAAAGATGCCTGCAGTGTACTGCCACCGATGTTCACTATATGGGCTACACACGTAATGTGAACAGCACCCTCGCAAAATGGCTTTATGCACTCCTTAAAGGACTTCACCACATAACTAGCGCTATCGCTAACAAAGCCCAAAGCCCGATACATCCTCAAATTCAACTCCGTACCTCGTCATTGTTCTTGTCACAATGCGGCCTATCACGGGCGAGTTCACTTCGTCCACGAATTTCACTTCCACGAGAACAGGTTGCAGCGAAGTACTCAACCGATTTTGATCTGTCAACGGTGGTTTCATCTGTAATTACTGAAACTGTGGTGCCTTGAAACAGAGCCCTCAAATTTCCCTTCTGCTTCTCGAACAATTTTGGAAGTCGTCGGCGGAGCGCATCAGATGCAGGTACCGATCCGCCATTCCTATTTTCCTAACGTGTATCTGTAGAAACGTTCTCAGTTTTGGGTTGTCCACCTTCTCAAGGGGAATATTCGCTGACATCAGTGCATCCAAGAATTTGAGCACAACGTCGTTCCTCGCTTCACCAGCCGTGATTGCGGATTCTAGCATTTGCACTCGACTTTGCTTTCTCGGCGTTCCCGAACCCCCAGCTCCGCCTTGTTCTGCCCTGTTCCTCGCCACTTTTTCGCTTACGTTAGTCCCTTGTTCCGGCATTCTTACGATGACGGTTACTCCCGATGCGCTCGTCAAGAGTTGACTTGCGGCGATGGTCAACTGCTCTCCAGCAAGTCCGGCGAAAAAAAGCACACCTCCGTCTACGTAAAAGTCAGCGTGCTTGTATTCTCGTGCGCGTTCGTTGGCTGTATTTTTGCTTAAATGAGACCCTAAATTCGCGCATCGACATGGAACGAAAGCAAACGGGAATACGCGCACGTGCAGACGCAAATCGATTTCACAGGGGTGGCACACCACCACCCGTAACCGGTGTCTGCTCCACATGCAACTGCCGTTCGGACCTCAACCACCTGTGTTGGCAGTGCCCCATCTACATCCCACTCCGGGTTCGTGCCCTGGCCACCATAAATCGGGGACCCTGGCCTTCCTCTCTCCGGACATGGGCCTGTCCGGATCCCACACTTCCGGATCCGGCCATCGAGCTCGGGCGAGCGCTCCTCTTGTTCCTCCAGGACCCGGCGGCACCACCGGTCGGCGATCGGCTCCGCGACAGCCACAAGATCCAAGCGGCCCCCACTTAGCTGCCTCCAGAACGTCCTTTAATAAAGCGGACGCAGCTCTACCACTTCCTTCTGCCCTAATAACCCCCCCCCCTTTTCCACTGCAGCGCCTTCGGTGCATTTCAAAGTGGAATAAACGTGGTTTCATTCATTCGTGCAGCCGCAAACAGCAAGTACGTTGGATGGATAGGTGGCTCTACGGCCTACGGCTACAGTTAAGCCTTGCGATTGGTGGCCGCTTCAATTTCTCTCGCTTTAGACGATAAAGCAAATGAACAATTTTTCTATTAACTAATAAAATATGCCAACGTACTGACTTGCTCACATCTAACGCGAACATTTTTATATTATTTGTAAAGACAGTACAAAGAAATTGCCTCCGCGATGACGTCGAGTACCAAACCGGAACCGCCTTCGCGACAGAACATGTTGCGAGCGTGGTTCCGAGTTTGTCACACAGCCTCATTTCGTGCTCGATTACAACCAGTTTGCGCCATATCTGCACTAAGTGCAAATGGTGACGCACCCATTTTATAGTGAAGGCTAATACCATGGTTCCTCAATACATCTACTGGTCATGAAACTCCCGCGTAACTCAATGGGAGAGCTTCATATACCGCCGGCACTTTCCGTGCCGCGGCGCTGGCGTAGCTAGAAGGGGGACGAGGAAGCCGGCTGCTGCTGGCCGCCATTAGCGGAGTGTGGGCGCAGAGTGGTGTTGTTTGTGCTGGTTGTACCTTTTTTTTTTCTTTTCGTGGTCACCTTGTCGTGACAGCGACGCCCAACACCTTCTGTGTGCCGGGCTGTCGCTCGGGATACAAGGGCACCGTCGAAAATGCCTCCCTGTTCTGTTTACCAGCCGACGCAGAACAATACGACAGGTGGAAACTTGCAATCCCGCGACAGGAGACTGTGGGATTTTCGTTCGACCCCTAGTACGTTCGCGAGTGCGAAAAACATTTCGATGCAAGTGACAATGTACGTGCGGATGTGTGCACAGTGAATTGAAACATCGCTTCACTGCCTCGAGATCGGCCAAGACTGGTGGAAGACGCTGCGCCTAGAATTGTGTGTGAGTGTGAAGTGCGGGGTTCGGAGTGTGTGTGTGTGTGCTTTGTGTTTCAAGTTTGAAGTTTATTTACAGTTTTGACAATACATGTGACATGAATTGTCATGGTGTTGGAACAAAAGGCGCGTTTATACACGTCTGACTAGGCTCCTGGCACCACGAGTACAGCAGACAACAGCGGACAACGCTAGAGAAAAATAATAAAATATACACAGGAATATACACAGATATATGTGCATGCACAGAATTGTCACAATTACAAATGAACAAGTTCAATACGGCATTATAAAGTACAATAATCCGAATTAGTACAAACACAAATGAAGATGTATAGATATACAGTATACAATGGATAATGATAAAAACTAAAGAGTGATGCCGTGGGCCAAAATGCAATACTTTGTTTTACTTTGATAATGTTATTTGCTGGTGCTTTCGCTGAATCGAGAAAATTTCTAGACAGGTTCAAAAGGAGTAATGTACTTTTATGTATAATTGATCTGTTTAACCTGAATAACCTGGTTGTAGGAAGCTCCGGTTTTTATTTCGATTTACGCTCATGTTTACATAGACGGAGCTCGTGGTCATTGCGACAGTCTATGGGAATGTATGAAAAAAAAAGAGCCGCGCCGCGTATATTAGAACTCGGCAGTGTTATGAATTCTGAATGCGTAAAATCAAAACCTTTCGCTTGAAAAAAGCAGCTCACAGCATCTTCACCTCATTATGTTTTTAACCTTCAAAATCAAAAGCGCAAATTATGAAACCAAAGAAAAAAAGGAAAGCAACACGAGCATCCGTCTCCGTTTTGTGGTATCTCAATCAGCGCTTTTGATTTTTAAAGATATGTTTCACTAACGATATCCCTCAAGAGGTACTTCAAAGCTGTTGATGCCAAGTCAGCCTAATATACAGGCTTGCTTATTGGCACGCTAACTTCTATTTGCAGCTTCGTGATGCCCTACAGAATAAAGTGACAATTAGTCCGAAAATGAGCATTACGCGCAGCACGCTCAATATAGCCGCGTCGATTCTTCTTTGCGCGTCCGAAAAACTGTCCGCTGGCGTTCCGAACAAACAAAAATCTTAAGATGCATGTCCGCCAGAGAAAGCTCCTGGGGCCACACACTGAATTATTCTGATATCGAAGACAAACTTGCACGCTTTCTCGCATCAACTCCTTGTAGACCGAGGTAATCAGGGTGACGATCTCTAGGTAGGTGAGGCGCATAATCACGTTCTATGAGGGTGTCTCGACCCTGTCTTTCTGTTTTGTAATCGTCAAAATATGTGCGTGTCGTAGTTTTCTTTTTAAAGTGAGGCAACATTTATTTCCGGTGCATATTATATTAAACTCCGGATAACTAGGTGCGCCTAAGATTCGAGCAAATACAGAACTTTCACGTCACCTTCTGTCACCTGTTACTTTATCTGCGTTTTAAGGGCGTGTAGCGACACCTTTCAGAAGCTATGGAGCAAAATTGTTCCTCTCTAGTTTCCAGAAGCGTGGTGTGTAACGTTTTATTTCGCATTCCCGCGAAAAAAGAAACGTCAATTCCTTGATTTCTCGCGAAATCGTGGAAAACTAGGGGCCTTAACTATAGTTCACATGTGCTAGTCAGTTTTGCCCTAAAGTGCTCTGACATTTGTAGAAAAAAGGTCACAGTATCGCCTCAAGGGTGAAGCAATAAATGCGATAGCAAGAAATTGGAATGTCACAGGAAGACCGGGAAGCAGCTAAAAACTTGCTGCCCTCTGCTCAAAAACAAATGACGCAGGAAAAGACGCACGTTGCACAAGGCGAGTGCGAACTAACAATTGTCACAGCTCGACACTTCTAGCACTGCTCAAACAAAAACGCCAGGCCTGCGCTGAAACCGCAGTACAGTCACAGCGAAAGCTAGAAGAGCGGCGTTTCTAGAGACCATTGTAAGCGCTCTTGGGGCTACTAATAAAAGTACACTAGCAAGGTACCCACTACACCATAAATCACAGTTTTTGTGAAGTTGGGAAGCACTTACTATGCCATTATTCGTCATTCTGCGGAGAAGCGAGGCACCAGCTACACATCTGTAAGGCATTATGTGCACTTTGTTGACGCGACGACTGATGGCGATGAAGAATTATGGCTCAGCCCTTTGTAGTGGGTTGGAAGCTTTAACCGGCCCACCAGTTATGTAATTTGCATTGGGTGACGCCCGGTCGCTATTTCCCTCTCCCGCTATGCTGTATAACATACGTTGACGTGGGAGAGAGAGGGGGTGGGGTCGAAGAACTTTATTGCGACCCCGAGGAAATAGATCATGCGCTTATGGGCTTCCTTGGCAACCAATACAAGTGCACTTGCGAGGAACCCACTACGCTATAAATCATTGTAAGTTTTGAGAAATAGGAAAGCAGGCATTATGCCATTTTTCGTTATTCTACGGAGAGCCGTGGTACCTGCTAAACGCATGTAAGACATTATGCGCACTTTGTTGATGCTGTGCCTGATGGCGATGAAGAATTATGGCGGACCTCTTTGTAATAAGTTGGAAGCATTCAACAACGTTCTCGTTGCGCAATTCGCATTTTGTGACGCCTGGTTACAGAATTCGCGTTGTGCGACGCTTGGTGCTTATTTTACTCTTATACCACGCTATATTGCATATGTTAATGCGGTTCCTTCCCGACATGAAGCCTGTATAGGACCTTTTTGCAAAGCAGCTTCAAGCACCGGCATGGCTCAGACGTTGAATACTGTGCTCCCACGCAGAGGGCCCAGATTCGAAACCCGTTCCATCCTGGAATTTTTTTCTTATTTCGTTTTTTTTCTTATTTCGAGCGATAGTGGTTACGGACACCGGCGGCGGCGACGGCGGACAACTACGCCACCAAAAACGGCCGCTGAAATGATCTCATAACAGCTTTCGCTGTAAAAGAAGGGCGCACGAAAAGAACGCACATGTAGACACAGGATGAGCGGGAACCGTCACATTTTTACTTCAACTAGCCTCTGCTTTTGCTCTTCTAACTAGCAGCTCACTCTTTTGGCAAACGCGGCCGCTCCAGCGAGCAAAGCGACCTTCGTGCGGTCTATAGCTTTAACGCGAACTTTCCGGTGAAAGCACAAGACGTACAAAACTCCTACTCAAGAAATATTCGTGCGAGCACGGTCGACCACGCCCTGTATGTCGAATTACAAGTCGGAGGCACACATCCGAACTCCAGCCAAACAGTGCAGAGTTTTGGAATTGGGGACCCAAGAAACTTGCGAACCTCCAGGACGCATCCGAAGAATTCAAGCCACTATCTGACTCGTGCGTTAGCGTTGTCCCAAGACACTGCAACGCCTTCCTTTCGGCGGCGAACGAAACCGGAGAGCGCGCGACCTCAAGAGAAATAAATAAAGACGGCGCTTGGCAGTGGCACGTGAAGCCACGGCGGGCTTTCCCTGCGGGCGTCAACTGTGGTCACTAAAATAAAACTTCCTTTGGGTCTAGTTGGTACATATTCATGATGCTCAAATTACAGCGCAATCGCACTTCTTTGTCCGTCTTACTTCTTTTCTTATTTGTCCATGCACCATCTGAATATGACTTCACGTCTAGGCGTATCTAATACACTATCATCCTTGTTACACGCTTTGGTTTAGAGCTATTGTGTGCGCATGTGCGGTAAGGTTAACTTGGACGTATGCATGCGTTGACGTATGAAAGAATAAAGCAATTAGTGAGCGCTTGTGTCGTACGTTGGTTTTCTTCGTGGGTGTCTTGTGCGTTTGTGCTGTAATTTTAGCCTCAGGTTTCTGGTCGTGGTGTAAGATATATACTGCGATTCTGGTTCAGCTGTCTTTTTTCCCTCCTGGGGCATAAGCATACAAGTGCCAAAGCGTTCCCACTAGCTCGCGCACCACGAGTCACGGGTCCTTGGTCACGGGCAAGGAGGTTTAAAAAAAAATTCTGGAGTGGAAGCTCTCGAAACGCCTTGCCAGCGAAAGTGAAGCCAGCCATTGCCCACCAAAGAGCTCGGAAACATGCTCTTTTCTGGTCGTGCCTACTTAGAGGTCAAATGGCTTTGATCTTTTAGTGTAAATGCTACGTTAATTGCAAAATAAAAGATCGTTGTTGACGACAAAAGTAACCCGTCGAGAGGAGTATTGACGATTGATGTCCAATAAAATTTGCCATGGCTTTGAGGCTTACTTACGAAAACCAGTAACACAAAAACACACTTGCAGCAGTATCTGACCCGTAAAAGTTGCCGTATTAAACTTCTCTGGCGTGCGTGGAAAACGCTCGCTTTCCTTCGCCAAACGCTGATGGTTTATCGTGCCCCTAGTAAGATGGCGGGCGCAGCCGCCATCTTTTGGTGGGCACGGCTTCACTATTGCGCAATAATCGCCACTCCAGCAATAATTTTTTAACCTCCTTGGTCACGGGATGCTCTTCTTGTTCTCTGGCCGGCTGGCCACGAGTGGCGCGGCGCTACAGCCCCAAAATGGAAAAGTAGCGTGGGTTAACAGCGATTCGGCGCAAACGCTGCGCGGGCAACGATGCAGCATGGCCCGCGTCTGGCATAATTTTAATTTCGCCACGTGTGGCGTCACGTACGTTTCGCCCAACGCGGCGTGCATTTGTATTAGCGAGGTTTAGTATAGCGGATAACAGCAAACGCAAGGATTTAGCGTTAGCGTTGCGTGCTCCTAACTGCGCATGAGCAGAACGTAAACGTAGCCCGAGCTCTTACGTACGAACGCTATTTCTGGAATATAGCGTTCAACGCTAACGCACGCAAGAGATCCCGTACATAGGGCAAGATGGCGGTGCCTGTTGAAGCGAGAGCCGTCCACTTCGAATCTTTGTAGCCGTCGTCCTGCATTATTAAACTTATTCATTCCCTAATAATGTTCGTATTTGATTTAGATTTGAGTAATGAGGCTTCGCCAACCGTGTACCACCGACAAAACAGCTCCGTTTTTGATATACAAAGTGGATTTGCGCTGCAGAAGGCTTAGCAAGATTTGTTTGCAAGGTTCGCTCATGTTTTCTGTAGCAGCGCAGAGATGGCGACGCTGTCTTTAGTCGCATCTTTCCAAGATACGGCCACAAGTCAAGCAGATACATGTCAGGCGTCATTTCCCTTCATGCCTTTCGCGGCAGTGCATGAATGTGACGCGTGATGCGTCCCAGCTTAAAAAGGTCAGGTAATAGGGGTCTTGAAGAATTCTCGAACGCGGCATGTCGACAGGAACCAATGTGTCAGAACTCAACACTTCTGCAAACGCGACATGGAGACACAACAGTGGTGACTTTGGATCAGCTCGACTTGGTGGCGCTTTTGTGGATTCTACAGTGCATTTAGTGTTTTTAGGGGCGAAGCTCCTTAAGGCGGCACCCGTTCGTCCCTCGTAGTCGTAGTCGTAGTAGTCGTAGTGCGTAACCAGTCTTACGCTTTGACCTCCAAGGTGGTGCCGGTGGGAGATTTTTCCTGTGCGTTGTTGAACAATAAAAAATTCGCAGCGTGCGCATTAACTAAAAGCCGAATTCTTGTGTCTCTCATTCCCCATTTGCAGCCATTGGCATGTTCCAGTAGGAAACGTTAGTAGAAGTAGAAGTGTAAGTGTTAGCTAAAAGCCGACTTCTTCTGTCTCTCATTCCCATTAGCAGCCATTGTTTACCTCCAAGGTAGTGCCTGGTGAAATTTCTCCTGTGCGTGATTAAACAATAAAAATTTTGTTCAAAACGCCGTTGATTGATGAAATAAACCAACGAAAGACGCCAGATGTTTTGTAAAAGCAAAACGAAAGAACGCCAGATGTTTCTAAAGCAAAACGAAAAGACGCCAGCTGCTTAACGAAAGACGCCAGATGTTTTCTAAAGCAATGGTTTTCTAAACAATGAAAATTCACACCGTACATGTAAAATTAAAGTGAGCTGCAAGTCGTCATAACTCATCGAACCTTTAGTATACACGCGCCCGATCTCACGTCGGTGATGATGTACTGGGCAGAATTCACGGAAGATTCACGGTTTACCGATGAACCTCCACAGCTTCGCCCACTGATCATCATTCGCTCCGTGGATATGCTGTGATTTTTATGTCTATAGATGGCGCCGTATGTGCTTGCGTTAGCGTTAGCGGGAATGCCTTCCGCTGTACTAAAAGACCACCAGTTGACACGCAGCGCGTTCCGTTTTAGCGTTAGCGTTGAGACGCACGCTAACGCTAACGTAAGCGTTTCCCGCTATACTAAAACTTGCTATTCTTCCGTTAGTATACTGGAGAACGAATGACGCATGGCGTGATTGTCCAAGGCAGCCTGCTGCGGAGCGAGGGATCGCAGGGTCAAATCCCCGGTCTAGTGTTTCGGAATTTTTTCTTCTGAATTCTTGGCTGTTTTTTTTCCGTCGCAGCCGTCCGTCGCCGCCATTTCCCGCATATATATATATATATATATATATATATATATATATATATATATATATATATATATATATATATAAGCCAAAAAGAAGAATTCACAACAACTTTTGCGAAGCGCGGAATCGAACGGCTGACCTATCGCTCCGCAGTGCGCGGCGTTAGACGGCTAGGCCACGAGGCGTACGTCTTTCAGCATCCTAACGGCGAGCTGTTTATCCACACCATTTACGTCAGTGTGCTTTCTTGGTGCCCAGCGACATGACGCGAGGGGGCGCATTGTAAAGGTCGTTGCCCCGCTCAGTGCAAAGTGCAGCTGGTGCGTCTCCTGCCGCGCCAGCTGCACTTTGCCCTACGTGGCGTGATCGCCTGCGCGCGCGCCTATCTCGTGAGGGGGGTGGTTTGCATGTCTTGCGCTTTCACAAAAGAAACTTGTTAACCTTACGAGACCCAAGCGGTTGACCTTTCTACGCTGCAGGAACACAGCTGGTCAAGATCAGCGGCCCATCATCCTAACGCACAAAGGAGATCTTTTGAAAAGCTAGATCATGAGCTTTACACTTTTCTTGCAATTTGTGTCCCGTAGAGAGACAAACAGACAATAAACTTTAGTGTGGTCCTGAGGGGCGACTCGGAAAGTGCACTAAAAAATAAAGCTGTCTACTGTCACAGCGGAAGACGCTGACAACGACACTGATAGGCATCGGAGTGAAAGGTGAAGTGTAAGTTGTATTCTGTCAACAATGTACCATTAGACAGTGCCAACAACTGCTCAAGGCAGTTGCTGTCACTGTCTTTACGTAGTAAATAAATAAAAATCGGCTAACTTTTTAACTAGCAGGGACGGGTAGTCGGGTCAAACGGGGGAACAGCTGCCCTTTCTGTGAAGAGGCCATGGCAGCTTTGAGATTTTGAAAAATCGGCCTCTAGTAATTATTGCGGAGCAATGAAATTAAACCGAATTAACCGGCGAAACCGAAATTGAAGTGCTGATGAGCGCAACTAGAAGACTGCTAGTAAGACGTCACTGTTCACAACGGCGCACTCAGTCGTCTATATTATTCGACTTCACTATATCTATTCTTAAGTTTTACAGCGTCACCCTAGAAGCAAAGCCCCGCTATCTTCATCCAGTGTCGAGAAGTTCAAACAACAAGAGACCATCTTGCGGTGTGCTGCCACCTATCAACATTGTACGAAAACAAGTTGTTTTAAATGCGAAGCATTTCTTAGCAAACTTCTGCGACTTTGAGCGTATCTATCTATCTATCTGTCTATCTATCTATCTAGCCGCCTACTCCTGGCCGTTTCGTTAATAGGATTTACACCAAAATTGGTATGGCGAAACATGACTTTATGACGAACATAAATGACAGGTCATGACATGAAAATCATGATATCCATGTCATGAACGACATGATTTACGTGCCACTGTTTTGGTGCTCTTGTGGCCGTTTCGTTAGTTTGTTATATACCAAAATTGGTATGGCGTGACAAGAGTGTATGACAAACCACGGTGTAAGATTATACTCAGGTGATGACACTCTTCCCCCAACGCATGGGAAACCGCAATCCGCGCGCGTCCAGATAACGTACGGGTTCTTATCAGATGACTTGCAGAGGGCGCTACGAAAAGCGGGGCAGTCGTCACCATAGCGACGCGCATGCTGCTGATAACGTGCATTTTTTGTGTCATTTTGCTGGATAATGTGCATCCGCCAAGCGGCGTCGACGGGCGAAATCGAGAGAGCAACAGGAGAGGGAACGGCGAGAGCGGCGTCGATGACGCAGCACCACCATGATTCGGCTACTCGCGGGCGTTCTCTGCCTCAAGCCATTAGATGGCGCACCGCTCAACGGACCGACGACCGAACATTTTCTGGCCGCTTAGGCGCGCGCAGTGTCAACACTTGAATATTCTTACACCGTGGACGAACGTAAGTGACACGTCCTAACGTGCAAATCATGACACGCATGTCATGCACAGCATGACTTACGTGCAACGCTCATGGTGCGCTGGCGGCTGTTTCGCTAGCCTGATATACACCAAAATAGGTATCTCGTGACGTAACTGTGTGACGAACATAAATAACAGGAATTAACATGAAAATCATGACACGCATGTCATGTACATCATGACTTACGTGCGACGCTCATGATGCGCTGGCGGCCGTTTCTCTAGCTTGATATACATCAAAATTTGTATCGCGCGACGTGACTGTGTGACGAGCACAAATAACAGGAGTTAACATGAAAATCATGACATGCATGTCGTGTACAGCATGACTACGTGCCACGCTCATGCTGCGCTGGCGGATTGCGCGACGTCTGTGTGGCGAACATAAATACAGGTGGTAACACGAAAATCATGACATGCATGTCATGTAGGTATGATTTAGACACCACGCTCATGGTGCACTCGCGGCCATTTTGTTACCTGGATATATAACTAAATTTGTATGGCATGACAGGAGTGCCGAACATAAATAGCAGGTCACGCATCCTATATAAGTAGCAGAATATGTTTAATTAGCATGGCTTATACCAAATTGTACACGCATGCATGTATGGCAATCCCGCGATATATGGCGAACTAGATGTCACGACATCAATGACTTCATTAGCCTCAATGACAAACAAGACGATGTATGCAGCTCTTTGCTGGCTGCTTCGCATTACATCGATTCCCACACTGTGTGGGATCTGCCGAATTTTTTAGACAAGTGATCTTCCATAACTACGATAGCGCAGCGGCCGGCGCATCGCCATCTGTGGAATCGCATGCTTTGAACCGACATACGGGTAATAAAGGACTATGTAGAGGCCTCCATCGGTCAGGAACGTTTAATCTCCACCAGAATGCGGCTTTTGCGAACAGCGTTGACTCTGTGACGTGTAACGTACTTGGCCGTAGTTCACTATAACCTTGCTACGCCGCGCTGGTCTAGCGGTTACGGCGCTCGACTGCTGACCCGAAGGTCGTGTGGATCGAATCTCGGCCGCGGCGGCTGCATATCCGGCGGAGGCGAAAAATGTTTGAGGCCCGTGTACTTAGATATAGGTGCACGTTGAAGAGCCCCTGGTGGTCGAAATTTCCGGCGCCCTCCACTACGGCGTCTCTCATAATCATATCGTGGTTTTGGGACGTTAAAGCCCAGATATTATTATTACTATTATTCACTATAACCGCCAAGCGAATGCAGCCTCGAGCGATTGAATGGTGTCTCACACGATTCATAGCAGCGCTTTTCTGGCAAAAGATAAGCGATCTTATTTAGGAAGATCGATTATGCCCGCCACTTGCTTGGCTCGCGATGTAGGCAAGAAACAACGATCATGCCGGCGCGCGCACTCTTCCTCGTGCGCGCGCCGGGTCCATCATGAAGCCGCATGAAAGGTGGACGAAGATCCCAAGAGACGAAGCGGACGGTCTTGATGAAGGAGCTAGGCCTTGCAAAGTACGCGCACACCTGCCAACTCTCCGATTTGCACAGGAGACTCCCGGATTTTGAGCAAACCTCCCGACTGTGCGAGCACGGCCGTAAATCTCCCGAATAGCACCCCAAACACCACCGCGATAAGAAGGTAACCGCAACAAAGGACAGCGATTCTAAAATTTTTTGGCCTTCCTCTATCGCGTGCAAAAGCTTGTTTAAAGTCACTTCCACCGCAGTACTACAGCGTCATGGAAAAAAGTGCGCAGTAAGATTAGGAGGGGGCTATTAGCGGTCACGGGTCACAACAAATCTGGTTCATTGATTACACACACGCGCACGCACCGTATATTCACGAGTACAACTATGATCGTTGACGTCTAAAAACTATACTGGCAATCATTTAGAGCTGTTCATAACGTCGGTGCGGCCCTGGGAAACACTAAATCAAAACATATGCCAACTTTCTTTTGTCGCATACTAATTTTCCGTGTGTTCTGGTGATACGAATTTCGGATAATACGAATATTTTGGGCAACCCCGCGAGATTCGTATCACCGAGGTTTTACTGTAGTGACATTGTATTGGCTTGGTGCGCTGGAAAGTGTGTGCTGCTTTTCATTCGCGCAAGGATCGCACCTCAGAAGCCTAAATGTCCGAACTGCGGTGGTCCGCACCCTGCTTCATAGGGAGGGTGCATTAAAAAATTGGAGAAGCTAGCACTAAGACGCACAAGGCTTGAAACACCGAAACTGGACGATTCTGAAGACTAATCTGGTTGCTTCTAGGTTGTTTCTAGGCCTTAGCTAGGTGATGCAGGTTGCTTCTAGGTCGCTTCTAGGTCCCTTCTAGGTCGATGCTAGGCTCTAGTTAGGTGATGCTAGGTTATTTTCAGGTTGATTCTCAGCGCAGAGTGGTTTGAGTGAAACCAGAGACAGCCGCAGACACGACACAGATGTCGAAACTCTAGAGACAGAAACTCGCGCTCAAACCACGCGTTCGCACCTCTCATAGATGTACGGGCACGTCGTCGTTGGCTAGGCCTTCCATAGCCTCGTGGGCTTTTGGCAGCCGTCGTTGCATTTCCCGTTGCCCAGTGTTCTCTCGTTGTACGTACTCGGGTGTTTGGCTCGCCGCCATCACTTCACAGCCATTTGTTGGACTAACTGTTGCCTTCTTCATTTTTAGTGAACCAGTGGTGAGTAGTGGGATTCACCCAATCTGTGTGGCACATACACGTTTATGATGATGATAGTTTTCTGATAGGCCGTGGCAGAAATTACTATGGCACAATAGGCGGTGGCACAAAAACGGCTAGCCTTAAAAGCTTCGCTGTGAAAAGAAGGCTGCAACACTTGCAGGAATGATGGAGCAAGCACAAGGGAAACCGCCCCCAAAGCACAATGAACCACCTCCTAAACTTGATGCGGTATCCCCGAGTGCAGTAGACTTCTCCAAAGAACAATCGCCACAAAAATAAAAAAATCACACCATCTCCGCTAAAGGGGACCATGAGGCGATGCGAAGCAGCGTTTGGGAATGTCGAGCCCGCGTTTCAGAGGGGAAGTGGGAGAGGGGGAAGGGGAGGGGATGGGGAGAGGTTTGAACTCCGCCATAAGATGCTTCGCATCTAAAAGACATCTGGCAACACGTACGCAGATGTGGCCAGAAAAGAATCGTGGGAAGAACATGGGCTCGTCGCCTCCTTCAAGGCCACCGAAACGTGCCTCAGAAGATCCAGCAAGCGATCACTGCCGTCACCAACCCACTGACCACAACATGACAGGGTGATCTGCGAAAGGCAGCAACACGGAAACAGCGATCAAGATTTTGCTGGCATACTGATTCCGTTGTTGTTTGTAGCCCTCAAAGTCATTGTCTGTGCTTACCCCATGTCAAGAAGAAACAATCCTTACAAAGTGCCTGTCCTGTACTTCAGTGTTCCTTCTTAGTCCTTGTCGATTTTCGCGCTAGCCAATTTTGAAGATTATGAACCAACTAGCCCAACAACGTATACTCTTAATCCTTACAAAGGAGGCGTTGGTGTCTACGTTTTACGCTTCTCAAGGGCGTACTTTGTGATAGTAGTAATCATGGCTTCCCCAACGACAACTTCACCTGAACTGACCAGCCATACTATTTTTCGCAACGTGCACCATATTCCAGTAGAACGCTTGCGGCTTTCACTCGAAGCTTTCAAATTTCCAGCTACTGGTGCGAGCGTATCGATGCCCTTTCATCGCCATCTCTGAATCACGCGTCGGAGAACATTTCAGAATGAACAGGTACTATTTTCTTCACTCACAAAGACCTGAAGACATCCGCAGATTACTCATAGGCTTTCGAAAAAATATTCCACCATCTGTGATTGATATCCCGCCCCACAGTGACAATGAAATATGTGTACGCCATAACAGTAATGGGTATACAAGAATACACTCTCTTTGGAGTATACCTGGAGCCAGGGATGCCTTTTGGCGTTTCAAGACTTGAAAATTTGATTTCTAGGACACCTTCCCCACATATCATTTTGTAGATATTTTAATGCCCGCAATGATATTTGTTGAAGCTCACACGTTTGTGCGCAAGGAGCCAAACTCGCAGAGCTACTCTCAAAGCAGTCAATCGTACCTATGCATGACGGCAGCGTTGCCTACCTCCGAGGATCTGCGAATAACAGAAGCATCGACTTGGCCTTCGTAACAAGTTCAGTTGCCCGGAACTTTGACTGGTGCACCGACGTGCAAACATGCGGGGGTGATCATTACCCAGTTATTGTATCAAATGTTGGGGCAAAGATGTCACCAAGGAAACTCCTTACAATATCTACAGATTGGGATCCATAAAAAGATGCCGCAGGCAAGGACATTACTGCCGGAATAAAGGACTTACTACAATGGCCCATTGCCTAGAGGAATGCACACGCGCCTTAGCTAAAAACGGCAGATTTCCGTCAAGTGACGAGAAGTTAGAAATACTGTGGGCTATTCGCAGGCGAGCGGAAAGGAAAGTTTTGCGCACAAAATGTCCAGAAGGCCTTCGTGCCTGCCGACGGACACGAAGTTATATCCTACGCTACCCGCATAAATGTAGCTGCAAAAGATGCCGCAACTTTTGTTCCACATTTCATGTTTGCCACCCTGTAGAAAATATTCGGATGTCTTTAGACACATACGCACGGTAGCCCAACAGCTTCATGTTGTCTCCGCACTCGCCCTGCTCGAATGAAAATCTCTCGAAGAACTCTCAGAAGGACACTGCACACTACGATCAGCAACTGCAATGCTTTGGAACGCATCCGCCGGTAATCCGTCTCGAACCTCAGGGGCGACAGTGCCAGCATTGGACTTTCCTTTCACAACCGAATAACTGAACCCAGCTATGACTGAATCAAAGAGGCACACACTAAGCGATCATGGCCAAATAACATAGGAAGCCATTGCAAAGGTACCCCACAACTCCCGCCTACGACTCCTACAATATTGTAATTGTTCGTGAATGGAAGGTGGCGAAAATTGTGCGCATTTTGAAGCCTGGTGAGCAGCCAACTCCTCTTTCCGGCCCGTTGCTCAATTGAGCTGCGTTGGCAAGCTATGTCCCGTATACAGTAAGGTCCTCTTCCTTGAGAAAAAGCCAACAATTTGTGAGGGAAAGCCAGCTTTTTGGGGTGAATCCGTGCTGCCCGATGTTCGGTATATCAAATGTTTCGGCGGCCTTTGGTCGGTGTAGCCGTAAGTTTACCTACGCATTCACGCAAAGCAATGCCGTATTTCAAATAGTTCGATATAATGGACAATTCGATTTAACCGAGGTCCATATGGTCGGGATCGATTGTATAACTATGAGACGTGTTAGTATAACTATGAGACGTGTTAGTTCTAGCCTGTGGGCTTCAGATCACTCACGCTTTTGATGTCAGTGGTATTGCAACCATCCTTTAGCTCCTTGTACTTGAACGAGTGTTCTTCAGAGGCGACCGAGACAGCAAGGACGATGGCTATACTTAAGGGAAGCGTTGCCATGTGTTTTAGTGGGTGTATCATTTAGGACTGACAGTGCAGTACGATGTGGAAAGCCATTCAATGTCCTGATATATATACAAGGAGCAATGAACAAAGCCAAATCTCTTAACCTTAAAAGCCCACAGCGATTTAACGTTCCTTCTCCGTCTCAGCAGCGCAGCTGCTCGAGAGAAAACTCCGTCATTTTAAAGTATGAAGAGCATCAAGCAGTGAAATGTTAGTTCATGCGCTTGAGGCTTCTGTTGTATCTCTTGTGTTCGTAACTTGCCTACGCGCATACAATATATATATATATATATATATATATATATATATATATATATATATATATATATAGTATTGTCTGTGATTATCTAGTTCGAGAATCTTCAACTTTTGGGGCCGGGGAAATAACACACAAATTGGGATATTGCCGAAAAATGTTTTGTACTAAAATACAAACGCTCCTTAAGAATTGCTATGTAACTACTGTAAACCATTATTATTCGGGATTGTTTGAATAAAATGTACTAGTGCCCCAGCTACCCACCAATAACTCATTTCAGGGAAACCTAGAAATGACATGTACACAACCGGGGTATCTGCACTCCCCATGCGTTTCGTGTGTAGCGATATCACGCAGCTAATAAATTTACTGCTAGCCTCCCTTCCGCTTGGCAGTAGTGGTTTTGGAGATAAGACGCATATTTCTGCAGCACGTAAGGAAGCACGGATTAGCGTTGTTCGGACACGACAAAAAGGTTACAGAGAGAATATAGAGGAAAAGAGAGGTCGGGGTGCCTCTCTCCGCATTAGAACAGGTACGTGCCTGGTGGCACTAGGAGTCGGACGCAGTACCTCTCGCATTGAACCTCACTCAGGCCTATTGAATATCTTTTCCCCGCTGAAAGTGCGAGTGAAGTGGCGCCGGAATTTGCACGATCAAATGATCGTTTTAGCTTATGCGATAGTAGTCTGCGCGAAACGCGTTGCGATGGCCTGGAGTGGGCTCGACTGCGTCGCGTGCCGAGCTTTCGAAATGAATTCGGAGTACCAGTAAGGTCTTCGCTTCAGCTAGGAGACTTCAGCTATTTCTGGTGAAGTCCTGCAACTATGCTGCAGTAGCGACATTCCAGATTCTACGAACAGTTGCAGGCGGCCTGACCTTTCGTACGACATTTGACATCCGCTAGGAGACCTCGAAAGCATTGGGAAGCGCGAAACGCCCACAGTGAGGCATAAGTAAAGTGCACGCAAACTTCGTATCGACTCGCATCTAAGTGCTCCTGCGTGACAATGGAACAAATACCTGAGCATTATCTGTATACACAATAAGCAGTGCGTGAATTCTTGGTTGAATGAACAATGTGACAAAAGAAAGGACAAGAACAACCTCAAAGCGACATATATTAGATTCCTACATCTACATTAAGTAGATGGCATTTCGTCCTGAAAAGTCACGTACGCCGGTGCATCGACGATATTCTAGCATGAAATGCTACTCTAGTAATCACGATACTTCCCATTTAAAGGGAAATACACGATTCACGTGCCATTAGGCGAAATCGCTATGAATGTATGCTGCACTCTCGTGTTGGGTTCTGGTCACGATACAAAATATGCAGACGTGTGCGGACCTCGAATCCTTCAACGATTACTATTGCTATTGTATTTCATATGCTTACGTCGACTACGTTGGCCACAACCGCAGGCTGTAAACAAGGCATCTTCTCCGTCGAGTCTATAAATTGCTACATTTTGGGTACACTGATTGAAACCTTTCTCCTATGACGAAAGACCTATTCGGTAGGATCTAGAAGCAGAACTATTATTTGTACCAACCACCATTGTACCATTGCGCAGACGCTATTTTTCCTACGTCGCTGATTATATTCTTCAAGCAGCTTGAAAAAGATGTCGCACGCCCCGACATTTCATTATCAGGATGGGCGGTTGAATAAATTTTACGAAGCGAAGTTCGCGATCCCTTTCGTCAGCACACGTGCGGATGATTTCAGGAGGAGCGGGCGTAGTGCGGCCTAAGCGGAAGCTGAAGAGGTTTCAGAATTCTATAAAACATCGTGGTTAGCAAGGACAGACATTACTGTCGACGATGTCTAATTTTTTTTGACGGCTGCTGCTGCAGCAGCAGCTTTAAAGTACGCGAAAGAAAATGTCGTCTTGATCCGCCCACGTGCGTGCGCTGAAAGTATGGCCGTGGAAACCTACGTCATCTTCGGTGCCTTTGGCGGAGCCGTGCTGCACTCCGACGGAAGGTTTTCGCTGCTTACTGATCCGAACTTACTGCGAAAGCGCTGTTTATGTGACGGAATCTCAAGTAAGTATAGCAAAGCTGACAGTTCTGCTACTGGATTACGATATCTGGAATAACAGATGAACAGACGAGCGCTACGTAAATAAGCGTCTCTCGTATTTTCAACCGTGCCCTCCGTGACTCACCCTTTACAATGTACCAACTTTCTCTATCGTCGAATGAGAAAATTGCAAATTAGGAGCTCATATTGGGAGATGGCTTTGTATTGTGAGTACGAATTGTTTTCCGCAATGTAGGGTAACGAAAGGCGATAATGGAAGCAATGCGTAATCTTAAAATGTCAACATCATGGAGGAAGGAAAAACTAAGGAGAGGCCCTATCGTACCCCAATGCATTGCGAAAAGTGTGGCGGAAGTGACGTCAGATTTATGGGGCAAACAAGCCGATATGGGGCAAACAAAACAGCAGACGCAGCGCGGCGAGCTCTCTGCGGTGGTTCGCTTCTGTTCGGATTTGTAGTCCCGGCGTAAACTTAGCGCGTATTGTGCGGTTCGCACGCAGTAAAATGTTGCAAGCAGACGTTTACCAGGCTGTTCGTGCGCGGCAGGCCCGAGCGTTGCGTGATGAAGTTCTTCGAGGAGCGTTTTTGTGCAACAGTACAGAAAGTACCGGTACGTGCCGTAATCAAAAACATTCAGCCCCTGCCTCATCGTATTCGAACTCACCTAGCAGCGACTTAAGCGTTCTGCTGGGCGTTAGGCCTTTTTTTTCCTTCCTTGTAGCCCGATTTCCAGATCTATTGCCCGATTAGCGGTTCTTTGCTCGTGTATATGGAGTGAGCGCAATAGCTATTCGGCGCAACGCCAACATATAGTTGACGTAACTTCACGTCGAAAAGAAGACACCGCTGTATTGTATACGCGATCGTGCACGTAAAGTTTGTAATTCCAGTGCGCACACAACACAAGCACGCAGAGAGCGCACACCGCACGATACATACATCACGTAGTCTGATAATAACAACAAAAGTTTATTGCCCTTTCGTTGAACGACACAGCCTCTAAAACGTACGCTGTCTTCAGCGCATGTTATGTACGGCGCGTCAGACGCCAAAAACAAAAGTTCACGTGAGTTCTGAGTTGACAGAATGAGTAGCAAGCAACAGAGCGCAGATCCGAGAGCTTCGCACGCAAATACCGTGCCTTAGTGATCAGCAATGAAGCGAACGTATACGTACACATGAAAAGTGACACCCGGTACTGTCCGCAGCGCACGCGATTTGCACCGTGTATACGCAACAGCTGGGCATTGCGTAGCTTTCCTAAAGAACACACACAAAGAGCAGCATGCGTGAATCGACTACGCCGCTTGCACGGCGAAAAACAAACAAACAAAAAAAAAGGCTGCAAAGTTTCGCGATGCGCGCATGCGCTTGCAAACGTCGCAACGGAAATCGCGAAATGTTTCGCTGCGCCTTCGCTAGGAGTTGATGCGGGTGATGTGGGGGCTTCACGAATGTGACGTCAGGGCCTCTCCTTAGTATTCCTTCCTCCATGGTCAACATTGACCAGAGTGCAATCTTTTATAGGAAGGCGTTTTCCTATTAAATTAAAGATATGAAGACAATTTCTGCTCTTGGCCTTACAACTGAACTGCTCATTCGCGGTAGCATTAGCGTTGGTCTGGTGACTCTAGCATCCTGTTCGGTGTGCTACTGCTGTCTTGGGTCAGTAATAACCGGTTATTCCCTCTGAGAGCGCTCTATCATAGGTAAATATAAAGTGACAAATACCAACTCCGCCTTGTAATAAAAGTCACAGTTTCACCGCAACGGCGAAGCAATGAATGCGATAACAACAAATTGGAATGTAACGCGAAGAACGGAAACCAGCTCGAAATTTCCAGCGCGTCGCTCAAGCGCAAAGGACGCACGAAAAGAACACACACAGGGCGAGCGCGAACTATCATGCGTCACAGCTCGACACTTGAAGCGCACTGCTCACACATAAAGCAGGACGCACGAAACGAACGACCACCTACACACAGGACGAGCGCGAACTGTCACAGTTCTGTTTGAACAAGGCGCTCCTTTGGCAAACGTGGCCGCTGCAGCGAGCGAAGTTACCTTCGTACGCTCTGTGACTTCAGTGCGGAAATCGCGGGGAAAGCAGAAGACAGACCCCGCCCCCCCCCCCTCCGCCCGACCCCTTCTTACCTCGATAAGCGCACGAATGCGACCACGCCATGTAGGGCGAAGAGGAACGGCGTTCGCAAAAGCGGGGCGAGCTGGCCGACGCCTTGAAGTGCGCCCGTTGCGCTCCTAGCGCAATTTCGCGGGTAATGAAGAAACGCTTATAAGCGCCTGCCGTCTCTGAGTACTGCAGTAAAGGGTGTTTGTATATAACGGTCGCCGTTAGTCGTCTGGACGATCTGCGCTCTGTGGCATAGTGGATAAAGCCACGCTCTGCGGATCGAAAAGGCGCTGGTTCGATTCCGTGCTTCCGAAGCTCTTATCGGAATGATCTTTCTTTGGACTTATATATATATATATATATATATATATATATATTGTGAAAGGCAAGAACGGCAATGCGGCTCGGCTGCTTGCGCGAGGAGCTGGAAAAGCACCAAGCAAAAGGAGGAAGAAGTGTAGAATATAGAACAGCCGGCCCAGGAACGGGTGCTGTCTCTGTGTCTCGTTCATTACAATGGCGCAGCCGTCCGACGGACCTCTGCTTGACGACCTGCAGTCGCACACAGTGCCACGGAGCGGACGCACAGTTTCGCGTTCAGCGGCTTCCGCTACAGCGGCTTCGGGCTCCGAGCCCAACCCCGTCCCTGGACCAACTGACTCGTCTACAGGCGTCACCACAGCTCCGGTCTTCGACTTCACTGCATTGCAGGTGGACGCTACCTCATTCCCAAGGGACGCTGTCCATGCTCCCTCGGACTTTATTTCGCACACCGCCGCCCAAGCGACCTCCGCATCGACGCCAGAGGTCAACACTCCTACTTCAAATGCGGTCTGCAGCGACTTCACCGTGCTCACGCAGGCAGTCTCTACCATCATGAAGTCCGTGGCAGACACCAACGCATGCATTACAAGAGCCTTGGCACGTACAACACTGCCTCCGCCATCTCTGACCGAACTTCCCGAATTTCGAGGATTTCAAGACAACCCAACGATCTGGCTGCAGACCATCGATGCCTTGGCCCGCCAACATTCTTGGCCTGACGACGTCAAAATGTCTTTCGCCGAGAACCGACTACGCGACTCGGCCAAAGCTTGGCATCGTTACGACGGACATAACCACACCACTTGGCCTCATGGAGTGCAGCCCTAGTGAGTGCCTTCCGCCCGCTTTCGTCCACGTATGACGAGCAGTTCATGCGAATGCGATCGCGCCGGCAAGGTCCCACTGAAGATGTCACGACCTACATTTATGATAAGCTTCAGCTTCTCAACGACTGTGGCATCACGTGGCAGTCTCCAGCTGCGCGCCAGTACGTGGTCGACGGAATGTGGGACGCCACTCATGCGGCCATCCTGTCCTCTCAGTTGCCTGAGATATCACCCACCGTCTTCGCTCACAAGGCCGCGGAAGTGCAGCAGAGTACCCGACGCCGTCTTACGTTCGGCACGCCACAGCAGGCCGGACAGTCCCCACCCACCTCCGCGCGACGGGGTTGCTTTTTGTGCGGACGTATTGGGCACAACGCCAAGGAGTGCCGCCAGTCGTCCCAACCCCGGATTCAGTACCAAGCATTTCAAACCCCAGTGTTACCAGTGCATGTTGAAGGGATCGGCGACTTGTCAGCGCTTGTTGATACCGGCGCTGAACAAACGGCACTGCACCGACGTCACGCTCCCGACGTCATTTCCCCATGGACGCAGCCTCCACTCCGCGGACTGGGAGGTAGCATGATGCCAGTGGGCATGCTCGACGTCTATGTCCGGACGACAGCGGGGGCAAAGTTTCTGCCAGCCATTCCTGTCTTCGAGGATCTACCTGCCGACATGATTCTGGGCACAGACTTCCTGCTGTCGGACGACATCCAGATCACCATCGATCGTGGCCATGTAGAGCTCCGGCCTTCGTCAACCGAGGCTGCGGCGACGCCCCTGCCAACGCCGAGAGGTGAGCCGCCGAGTCCGCTTACCTTAAGTTCTGTACTGACTCGGCATAACGCAATATTCGCCGACACTACGGCAGATCTTCCGGGTACTACGATGCTTTTGCATCGAATACCAACGGGGGACCACTCTCCGATATGCGTGCCGTTGAGAAGATACGCTGAGAAGGAGCGCGCCGTTATCGCAGATCAAGTACGCGAAATGCTCTCCGCAGGCATAATTAGGCCTTCATCAAGTCCGTGGGCAGCACCTGTCGTGCTCGTACGAAAGAAAAACGGGTCCATGCGGTTCTGCGTAGACTACAGGCAGCTCAACAAGTGTACGACGCCCGACTCGTACCCATTGCCTCGCATCGACGACGCCATCGATACAGTTCGCCACTGCAGATTCTTCTCCTCACTCGACTTACGCGCAGGCTACTGGCAGATTAGCGTCGCAGAAGAGGACAAGTGTAAGACCGCCTTTCGCACTCCGTCAGGCCTATATGAATTCAATCGCATGCCGTTTGGGCTCAGAACGGCCCCTAGCACATTTCAGCGCGCGATGAATTCCGTACTAGGCTCACTGAAGAACCGAGCCTGCGTGGTCTATTTAGATGACATCCTCGTCGTCGGCACCACAGAGGATGAACACCTTCGCAATTTAAACGAAGTTCTACACAACCTCTACGAGGCGGGGTTCCGCTTAAACCGAAAGAAGTGCCAGTTTGGTCTGTCTAAGATAGCGTACCTTGGACATCAGATTTCTCCCGACGGTATACAGCCACTCCCGGAGCGCATCGCAGCAGTGTCGGAATTTCCCACACCAGCCAGCTTGAAGCAAGTGCAGTAGTTTTATGGGCATTGCATCTTACCTGCGGAGGTTCATTCCCCACTTCGCTTCGATTGCGGCTCCCCTGAGCGATCTCCTCAGAAAGGACGTCCAGTTTGAATGGGGCGCCGCGCAAGAAACTGCTTTTCGGACGATAAAGCGAAAGCTCACTGCCTGTCCTGTATTGAGTCACTTCAATGATGACTGGGCCACTGAAGTGCACACCGACGCTAGCCAAGTCGGTCTAGGGGCAGTGCAAGTCCAGCGTGATCCAGAAGACGTCGAGCACATCGTCGCTTATGCCAGCCGGAAACTCTCCGAGACCGAGCGCCACTATCACTCCAATGAGCTGGAATGTCTGGCAGTGGTGCGGAGCGTGGACGATAAATTCCGCCATTATCTGTTCGGACGCAGGTTCACCGTGGTAACCGATAATGCCGCGTTGACTTGGATGTTTTCCAAGCAACAGCTCAAGCATAAGTTTGCTCGGTGGATTATCACGCTCCAAGAGTATGACTTTGACGTGCGTCATCGCGCTGGGGTCTTGAACAACATCGCCGATGCCTTGTCACGCAACCCACTCATGCGCGTTGAAGGAAGCAAGCAAAATCACATCTATTTTGCCCAAGTAAACGTGCGCAAAACCCAAGAAGAGGACGAGGACTTGGCGCCAATCATTGCATCTGTAACGGGCACGGAAACAAATCCGTTGTTTGCAATACGCAATGATGTACTGTGCCGTCGTCAGTGGCACCACGACCTCTCGGAAGAACGCTACCTCTTGGCTGTTCCGAAATGTCTGCGTACCGAAATACTACGGGCCATTCATGATGATCCCGAAGGAGGGCACATTGGACAACGAGCCACGCTTCGCAAGCTGCAAGAACGCTTCTGGTGGCCGAAAATGCAGAGTAATGTGCGCTCTTACGTAGCCAGTTGCGAAGAGTGTCAACGGTTTAAACGACTGCCGGGGTGTCAGCCTGGACTGTTAACACCAGTGCATATACCCGATCAGATATTTCATACGGTGGGCATCGATTACATGGGGCCGCTACCCACCACCACTGCTGGAAACCGCTACATCATTGCAGCTGTGGACTATCCAAATACGTAGAAGTGGCAGACGTACCATCTCTTGCCTCCGTTCATTTAGTCAATTTCTTGCAGCGCAGATTTGAATGGAGGCATGGCTTGCCAAAAAAAAACTTATATCTGACCGTGCAACAACATTTCGTAGCCGGGAACTGCGAACGTATCTTTCCAAGGCGGGTGTACAGCACCATTACGCATCAGCGTTCCATCCGCAGACAAACGGCCTTACTGAGCGTACTAATCAGAGTATTCAGGCAAGACTCGCTCCGTACACCAAAGTCGACAAGAAAGGAGAGGCCGATTGGGACGTACACCTTCGGGCTGCTGGCTATGCAGTTAACACGGCGCTGCAGACGTCTACCGGTGCGACACCGTACGAAATCGTATACGGAAAGCTACCCCAGCTGAAAGCGGTCCTCAGCCTAGACGCTCCTGTTAGCGTCACACGCCATGACAGCCGTACAGACGCCTGTCAGAAGATCAGACCTGCGGCCAGGAAAAGAGCCGCACGAGCACAAGAAAAACAAAAGCGCTATTATGACCGCCGCCGGCGCCCTGCACCGGAATATAAAATTGGAAACGAAGTGTGGGTGCAAAGGGGCGGCAGCTGCCCGGGCAAGAAGTTACTACCGAAGTTCGAGGGGCCCTTCACGATCACCGAACGGTTAGGACAAAATACCTGGCGCGTTACCACCTCAAATCCTAGGAACAACTTCGCAGTGCATGTGTCACGCTTCAAGAAACGAGTGCGTCCCTTGGACTGAACTGTTGTTTCTTTTTGTTCGCCAGGTCCGCAGCGTGGCCGAGTGTGAAAGGCAAGAACGGCAATGCGGCTCGGCTGCTTGCGCGAGGAGCTGGAAAAGCACCAAGGAAAAGGAGGAAGAAGTGTAGAATATAGAACAGCCGGCCCAGGAACGGGTGCTGTCTCTGTGTCTCGTTCATTACAATATATATATATATATATATATATATATATATATATATATATATATATATATATATATATATATATATATATATATATATATATATATATACCCTATTGCAAAAACCAGCGCCGTTCCAGTACCCCCAGCGTGATACCAGTACGTTTTTTGGCGCTGGACCGTACTGGGAACACTGGTATACGCTCGAATTCACTGGGACGCCGGTGAAAGCACTGGGAAAGAGCTTGGTCGCACTGGTAGAGCCACTGGCTTTGCCGCTGTGACGCTGGCGCTCACTGGGAAGCGCTGGAGACGCTGGAATTATCACTGGCGTGCGCTGGCACATACTGGAGCCTGCACTGTTCTGCCAGTGCCGCGTGGTGCTTTCAGTATCGTGCGCGGCGGAATGCTTTTATTATCGTTGATTATCGAATGTATGATTCGATGGTATCTATAGATGCTATCCTAATGGGTCCCAAACATGTCTCACAAATTCTAGCTTGGCAGAGAAAGACGAGGAGATGCGCACTATTTTCATGACATACGTGACTAAATGTGAAGTCATGGTAACTTTTAATGTTTTCTTGTCGAATGTGGATAAAAATATGTTAATAACCCAAAGCAGCCAACACTGATCATTTTGCTTTCTACCATGCTTTTTTTTTATTCATGCTGTGCCAAAAACGTCGTTAATTTTTGCGGAGCACGTAGAGCAATGAATACACATTTCGTGCATGCCGCTCATATATATCACTTTTGCATCCGTGATGTGTTGCAGTAATGACTTCATATTGTCATGTTTATAAGTCTGGAGGCGTTGGTCTGAATATACAGAGCAAATCGTTACATCGCCGTGCAGTTGGCAAGAAGTAAATGAGGTCTGGCTTCGCGACCCCTCCCAACGGAGGCCAGAAAAACAGCCGTCGTTCGATATCGCCACACCGGAAACGCATCGCGGGCAATTCTTGTACTTCCAGTTACTTCAGCTATACATTAGGTAACAGTTAAAAAGGTTCCGAGGCTAAAATGCAGAAACTTCAGCCATCGCAACTCATCTGCGCTGAGATCGGTCCTACCCAGTGCGGCTCCCAGCGAGTGTTAGGCCTAGCGTACCGGCCGAGTCCGTCTACATGCCATCGGCGCTTCTTGGTTTAAGTACACGCAATTCCAACGTGTAAGATTTACTGTAAAGTATAGTCTGGACATCTGTTAACCTAAATTAACCATTTTTTCTTGTGTACGGTGTCCGCACAAGGAGCGATGACAATCGATATGGTGGCATACCATCGATGCGAAGCGCTTTCAGCAACGAACGCAGGCTCACCGAAAGCAGCCGGCCGCACTCGCCGGTACTTCTCTGACTCATACGTCACAACACATACCAGTCAATTGGTACGCGTTAGTGAACTAACACACCGGCATCATTTTTCAACTAATTGTATTTGTTTTTGCGGAGCGGTTTTATAGTTGTAGGTATCGATAGAACTGCAAGTCAAAATACAGACACGCCCGCCCCGCAGTAATATCGTCGCTCGCGCGAGAAAAACTACTCAGTATGAATTCATGTAGGCGCGTATTTATCGAACGAGTCATCATAAAGCTTCTGTACATGTTCATAATTAGCAAGGGTGAGAAACGGCTATTAAAAATCGGCAGTAACAGCCGTCAAACTGTACCCGGCACCTCGATCCATTTGATATTTTTCGGAGTTAAAACGAGAATTCTTAAAGAAACCTAGCGCTCTTTTTATTTTGGGCATTTAATTCGTTGCCGGCCACCCTTTGTTTGTGTCGAATAAAGAAGCAAGCGTGATTTCGAAAGGCAGATCGCGTCTTCATTGAATACGCGACACCGAAATGTCAAACGAAACGCTGTCTTACTGTATTGACAAGCCCTTTTACAACTCTGTTGACGTGTTTCAGCGTGGCGCAGTGGTAGAGTGCTCGCTTGGAGATTGAGAGATGGCGAGTTCGAATCCTCGTAGTGGAGCTTTTTTTTTTCTTTTTTTCATACGGCTTTTTTTTTATTGCACTAATGCTTTCTATATGATTTTCTTTAGTAATATATTTATGTAGGGCACGTAGGCACCGCCGTTTTAACGCTGTAGAGCCGTTTTGCGCTTGAGTACCCAGCGCCCCCCAGTAAAACGCCGCTCCAGCGGCCCAGTATCCGGCGCGACGCTGGGCCCATAATCAGGCATGGCACTGGACGCTGGTACCCAGTGGCGCTGGGTTTTGCAATAGGGTATATATATATATATATATATATATATATATATATATATACGTTTACACGCCTTTGCAATGACCTGTTGTTGTAGCCGTGCATAACTCGCCTTACTGCAGTGATTACTGCGTGTTAGTGATAGATCACATGTTAGGGGCCCCTTATACCTCGTGTCTACTTAAAAAGCGCGCATTTCTGTATTGTGTGTTCCCTGATGAAGGCCGGTCCCCGGCTGAAACGTCGGATTAACAAAAAGTTTTCGTGTTGCACGTCCTCTGCTTCGCAAAGCATTGATTCGACTGGATCCAAGGACACTTCCTTCCTCATATATATATATATATATATATATATATATGCCGGCGGCAAGTCATCTTTTCGTCCACTTTACTTTCTTCACATTAATATTCTAAATACTACAGATAACACCCCCTGTACTTTCCTTGGCGTTATTGTCTGTTAGTTCTCATTAATATTGTGTCTAACAATATATATACATATATATATATATATATATATATATATATTCTTATTCATATACGCAGTAAGACAGCGGCAACGGTGACGCCAAAAATCAGCCGAGACCGTCCGTATATTTACTTCCGCAATAATAATAATATCTTGGGTTTTACGTCCCAAAACCACGGTATGATTATGAGAGACGCCGTAGTGGAGGGCTCCGAAAATTTCGGCCACCTGGGGTTCTTTAACGTGCACCTAAATCTAGGTACACGGGCCTCAAACATTTTCGCCTCCATCAACAATGCAGCCGCCGCGGCCGGGATTCGATCCCGCGACCTTCGGGTCAGCAGTCGAGCGCCATAGGGCTGACGCGCTGGAGTTTTGAGTACTGTGGCGGAGCCTGGTGGCGTGCGCCGAAGTTGCTTGGGTAGTCAAAAATGGACGCCGACCGGCGAGTTACGCAGGTCTCAGTTGCTTTAAGCGTTTTACTTAATTTTGCGCCTAGTTTTCAGGCTCAAAAAGCGCTTAAAACGTACGCAGGAACTTGTCCGCTATGCCTGCAGAGTCTGACATGTTTGACGAGCGATCCCTGCTTCAACCACGGCCGGGCTAGACCGCACGCGCGCGCTCGCTTCTTACGGCCTTCGCATCGGGTGTAGTACATACCTCTCGCCGCTGCTTTGAGGGGGGCGCTGCGACCCTGACCCTCCTCCGCCGCTCCGTGCAGCGCGCGGAACGCCGGCACTTGAGTTCAGGCGCGCTTCTTCACTCACCGCGCGTTGAAAAACAAGTTGCCTAATCGTTGAAGACGCACAAATGGTTTATTCTGACTTCTTATATGCGCAATGTACATCGAGCTTAAGCTTATCGAAAAACGTATAAATGCAAGAGCCGGGAGTACAGCGCTCCACCATCAAACGTGTAGACATTCTGAGGTCTGGAAATAAATATTTATTGCTCGTAAGCACTCGCAAATAGTTAAACGCTTTTGAGTGAAAACTTTGCCGGACTTCACAAATGTCTCGTTCACAACCTAAAATGCTTCCTAGTCGGCTTGTGTGCGTAGGTGGAAGGCTTGTCGTTCGCGTCAGTCAGTTGGTTTGTGTGATTGACGTGGAGAATTCTTAGGAATTTTTCGGCTATGAGATCTGCGGATCGTCGGGATTGGATGTCGTCAACGCCTTCAGGGCAACTTAAGATGGGAGCGCGTTGCAAGTAGGGCTGGACTGCTGTTTCCAAAACTCCTAGCACATTCCTGCGTGGCAGGTGTTCAGAGGCCTTATCGAAAAAGACCACTATCTTGTCCAAAAGAGCTAGAAACTCAGGCCTCGGGTTGTGTAGTTCGTTCCTGTCTTGTGCTCCCAGTAGCTTGTACAGCTGATGCTGCCTGTTGTTGGTCGTCAGTAGCGCAGTGCAAGAGTAAATCCGAGGTCTGTAATAATAATAAGCGACGAGGAGAGTCTGAAAAGTGCGAGCGATTTGAGCGGTTGTGCGTTTGAGCGATGCGATTAGAGCGGTTGTGCGTTGTTAGCAGTGCGATTTGAGCGAATATGCGTATGCGACTTTGTGTTATGAGTTTGGCGTTGTAACCAAGTTGTTGATAATTAAATGTAAACTTCTTTTTTCCCTTTTAACTGTGTGTCGTGCGTTGCGTTTTCTATTGTGTCTTATTTTACGGCCCAGCCATCCTGACGCTAACAAAAGGAACGCAAAAGAGCTCAGAGTCCCTGGAATCAGGGGCGTAGACAAGGGGGGGGGGTTAATGGGGGGGTTCAACCCCCCCCCCCCCCTGAAATGTTTCAGTTTTGCTTGCGTATATAGGCACGCACACATACAAACGCACGCACGAACATACATAGAGTATGGCTGAACCCCCCCGAAAAAAATTTCTGGCTACGCCCCTGCCTGGAATTAATGTTTCCAGGTGGTGTTAACACCAGGTACCACTCTCGGGGCGTGCCGTCCGAAGGGGTTATTCAGCAGCAAGAGTTCTTTCTTGTTTTTTTTTTTACTTTCTTTCTCCCTATACGCAGTTATTTTCGTGTTTCAAAGAGCTGTCAAGCTGCAGACCGCAGCATTTAGCCCTGAAAACTACTCCAAATATATTTGGAAAAATAAAGAAATAGAAAATAGCTAGCAAGGGGAAGGCGGGCTCGTCATTTATGTAAGCGACCTCTCTTAATTGCGGCCTCGTTGTCCAACGAGAGCAAGGGCCAAAGGTATTTGGTGCTCTCTGCTTGCAGAACAGGTGCAGCGTTGTTTATCTCTCTCTCTGATCGTTGCCAGTGCTTCATGCCTCCTGCATTATGCCTCATGATGGTTAGCGCAAACGCAACACGGACGAAAAGAAGAAAAAACGACGACACAAGCGCTATCTAACAACTGAATGTTTATTGGAAAAATCACAAATATATATGTCTAAGAAAGAGAACTGCGTGAGCTGCCCTTCTATCGCTTTGATTGATGAGGAAGTGTCTTTCCTGGAAAGGGCGTAGTTTTGTTAGCATACACGTTTTTATCTGTCAATTATCTTTGGCGCATGTGCGGGTTTGTTGTTTTTTCTCTTTCTTATACATATATATTTGTGATTTTTCCAATAAACATTCAGTTGTTAGATAGCGCTTGTGTCGTCGTTTTTTCTTCTTTTCGTCCGTGTTGCGTTTGCGCTAACCATCGTGAGCAATTTCCAACTCGCCCAATTCGCTACCCTTCTGCATTATGCCTCGTTAGCCGATTCTTCCGCAGTTTTACTGAGTTTAAGCTTGTATTATCCACGAGCACATGCATACCGACATTATGCGGAGAGCCGTCTGATAACATTAGTTTTTTTAAACGAGACGATCCTCCCTCTTCCTCTGACTTCTTGAATAATCCCCCTCCCCTTTCTCCGTCGAGAACCCCCCCCTTCCGCGGTTTCACAACGAGCAACACTCTTGTGCCGTGTGCGCGGCGCAGCAGATGCACGGTCAGGGTCGCAGCGCCCCTACCGCCGACGGGCGGCGAAACATACTGAGAAACTCTCCCATTGCTTTCGCGACGGGTGAGAAGGCCGTAAGGAAAGGAGCGCGCGTGCGGTCTAGCCCGGCCGTGCTTCAACAAACCATGCCGAAAGGTGGTCTGGGCGACGGCTCTGAGCAGCGCGCGGTCCCGAAGCGCGGTCGCCGCCGTTATTGTTGCGTGGTTAATTGCCTCGAACATGGGGGTAAGGATCCTAATGTGCGGTTTTACTGGTTCCCCTGAAAGCCGTACGAAGTGGAGCGACGGAACCGCTGGATACGTGCCGTCCGACGCGTGAAGTGAGTACGCGAGCAAAACGTGGTTTGCAACGTAACGTGCTGATTATTTTTCGTACGCGCGTGCACGTGTTTATATATGTATATATTCCCTGTGTGCAGTCCAGACGGCACGCCGTGGCTGCCGACGGCGATCACGAGGATAGCCGGCATTTCGTGCGAAACGAGAAAACCGATGCCATGAGTCACCCTGCGTATGTGCCTACGATTTTTCCGGCAGCTTACAGCCGGCTGCTTCCAGCGACCGGCTGTAAACATTGCGCGCCGTCGCTTCTCGACCGCCACCGCACGCTGACAGAATTTGACGAATTCCCTAGAAGCAAATGTGGAAAATTACGACCGTGCATGGGGAAAAAGTGTGTTTGCGACTGAATGCGGCAGAAAACGGCACACAACGCGAATGCGCTCATTCGGGCCGCCGACGGCTAGCCTTCGTCACTGGACCTTTCTTGATTCCGTTTCGTCGTGTAATGCAAATCATGTCGGCTTTCTTAACAGCAATCTTTTCGTTTATGCACTGTCGTTAATCGCGCGAGCATGCCTCGTAAAACTTAACTCGAGTTCAACGTCGTATGAGATTCGCTGCACTTGCGAGTTGCAGCGCGCCGAAATGGTTCCTTCAATCTCCTGCACGTCGTAAACATACTTGACGATGACGAGCTTCTTGCGGTTACGCAGATTGCTTGACCTGAAGAACTCAGCCACGCCAGAAACTGGCCGAGATCCAAAGCGCAGCACAACCGACAGCGGCGGCTCCATTGCGCATCTGAGCTTAGTGCTGCATGCGGCCGCCAGTCTGACTACTCGAAACCAAAGAACTTGTCGTAGGGGGCGCTTTTTAGCACCGTTTTCGCAGCGCCGCCTGGGCAGCCATTCAGGCCTATAACCACTAGACCACCGTGGCGGGGCAACTCCGCCTTGTGGCTTAGGGGCTATCACGCTGTGGTACTAGGACGAGATCGCAAGATGAAATGCCAACTGAAGCACCTTCATTTCCCTCGGCGCCAAGTAAGAGAACGCGGGTTTACTGAGCACTGGTCAAAGGCTAAACCAGTGCTCAGTAAACCGGCGTTTACTGAGCACTCATTAACTAAGCACCAGTGCTCTGTTACTCAGACCAGTGCTAAGTAAAGCCCGTTTGGCAGAATTTAACCAGGGTATACTACTACGGAATTTTTGATAAATATGCCAAGCTTTCTGGTCGTAACAGTGAATAATTTGACTTCTGAAAAATCAGTAACATCGCGATCATGCCGAATTCACATCACGTGAGCCATGGAAAGGTTTAAAATCAGTTCGCTTTGAGATTCGCCATACTTACAGGCTCGTGTGATATATCAATCTTCATGGAAGGAGGAAAGTACACGATGAAGCATTTATTGTTTCAGTCGTAAGTCACTACCACCCTATGCATCGAAGCAGCTATTTCTCTCCATTGGTAACAGTTCTTGCAAAAGTTTGCAGTGAAGTGCAGCGCCATACTTTTAAGCAAGATAACATATGGATTCATAAAGGTGAAAGTGGGTTTCGCGGCAATAACACTTTTCTATATGGCAAATATAAATCTTGTTTCTGGCGAATACACGACGACAAAACACGCATTGAACAGGCCATCGCTTAAACTTTTAAAGTTGCTCTTTGGTGTCTGACAAAGTGCATAGGCATGCATGGTTGAAATACTTCCGTTCCTTTTCGTAAGGGTGTTAGGAGTTGTATGAATAAGACCAATTCAATATGAAGCCGTGATGGCACGTTTCCATATGTCGCCAGTGCGCTCGTGCCGTCGATAGCGCTTTTAAACGTGTTTATTAATTGAATAAAATTGGCCCTATATTCAGAAGTTCACAGTTATATCTCACAGATTTCTCTCTTCGAATGGTTTTCGGGAGGTGGGTGCGCCAGTTGAGCAATGGTATTGTTCAGTTATTTTCACCGCGTTTTACTTCGCGTGAACTTCGTGCTTATTGGTCACAATCAGATAAGACGCAGAAAAAAAGTCACCATTACCCTTGTCTCAAGAAGCAGCACGTGATAAGAAGCATGTGATAAAAATGCTGTCAACCAGGGAAGTGGTAACAAATTACGCATTTATCTCAGCAAAACATATTTATTTCATTCATTCTATTTCATGCGTTATTTATGTCAAAAGTTATAGGCAGCGAGTTCTATCGAGAAAACAGGAGCCCTCTAGCTTTTCCCTATTGTTGTTTGAGTCACCTTTTTGTTGCTTGGCGTACCACAATATTACTGCCATCTTGCTTTATCTACGCGTTATGTCTGCCTGAAAAATGAACTTTCTCGTGCTTTTATTTTATGGGCCTATACTGGACCTTCACAAAATATAACAGAATTCAGTGACCAGTGAAAAATAGAGCAACATTTCTGTAGCATGTTGCAGTCCCGTAATACGTCAGGGTACAAGCGTGCTGCACAATTTGAAATGCATTAAACTATACGATCTCAGGGCTCAACATCTTGAAAGACATATCGAGCTGCAGTGTGAAGTATACGTACGTGTGGAGCTTTAAGGCCGAGACAGACGGTACGATTTTCCCTGCGATGCGACGTCCGACGCGGTGGTGGGGGAACTGAAATGGTGACCTGTCATAACATCGGACAGCCACCATTCTGGCTGCCTCACCATCGCCTCGGAAGGAAAATTGTACCGTCTGTCTCGGCCTTTAGACTGAACGACACATACCAGCAGTTCACGCACTGCTGCCGTATTCTTGTCGCCAGCATGTGCTATAAATGTGTAGCACAAGCCGATCGCAGTTCAAGACACATACTATTCTTGTACGTCTTTACTCTTTATTTGTCAAAGAGCGTGTTGAAAGTCGTCCGGTGTCAAGGAGTCTTCCGCTGCCACACCGTCAGCGACACCGACTTAACGTTGCATCCTCTCAGCCGCAAAAAAGCAGCGCTCGCGCTTGAACACCTTCCTCACGCACATCGCACCTCGTTTCTCGATTGGCGAGCATCCTCGGCCGTAGGCCCCGTATTTGGTTAAACCTGAAGCCGGTTTGCGACTGAGGGACAAAGAATGAACGACACGACCGCCATGACCAGATTTCGGATCGTCTATCCTTTGTCCGTTTGTGTTGCACGACACGTTTACACACGTTACGTACAAGCTAGACCAACTTGCCGTGTTAATCTCGTCGACTCTGTTCGCACTAGTGCTTGAAGCAATTGAGAGGAGAGACGTTTATTAGACATCGCTTCGCCGCCTAAGCGGGCGGAAAACCAGGCGGTTAGAACACTTGCTCCGCGACCAATTTTTCTTCACGACAATAGCGGAATGCCTACCCGTTTCACCAGAAGCCATAAAAAACTTGCACTAGCACATAAACCACGTGATGTAAATATCCGGTGGTGAAATGAAAACGGCCACGCAGTGACCGCCGTTGTCAATTTACCATTTTTTGTATTTGCATTCCGATCTCAATTTCAATTTGCCATTTTGAATTTGCCATCTTTCCGAATACACGGCCTTCGCATTTGCTCTTTTTCAAAGCCACGTGGAAGCGAGACAAGGCGATTCATTACTCAACTCAACATCTGCTAGCTACGTCTAATACAAGCATCGTAAAAGCGTCAACTCGAAGCCATCGATCTAGATATTCTTTGTCTATGCGTGCCACTCACGATGCCTCTTAATTTGATTATTAAATGATTACTGACTGCAGTATTTATGACCGATAAAACTAGGAACTTCGAGTGGTTTGTTGACGCACTGCTACCTTTATCAATTCTTCACTTGTCGGCCAAATTGTGGCATTATTTTTAATTCGCTACGTGACGTGCCCAAAGGTTTGGTCGAGCAACCTCGAAATGTCGCAGGAAGAAACGTGGCTGACAACCTTGGAAGGAGAATGGAACGTTGATCTTGCTACACGTCGATGAAGTGTCACAGAAAATATGTCTCTCAATGCTCTGACAAAAAAAAGTAAATCGGGAAAACTTTTACGGTGAGTAGCTGAGAAAGATGACATGAAATTCACCGGGCAGCATTTGTCAAAGAGCTGTTCGCTTGACTTGTTCGCGCAAAGCCTAGAAAGTTCAAACGAGATGAACACCTCGTGAGACACGAAGTTTAATGCTATTTTAGAGTACACAATACCATTGTGGAATAGCGCAAGAAATAGCGATGTGCCTGAAAAAAAATCTGAAAGAACACTGAAATGCATTTCTCTACGGTTCCCGCTCTTAAATACAGGGTGGTTCTTCTGGAGGTGACTTAAATCTCTGGGCTATAGTTTTCTTATATGTTATCCGATTTTAATGCCGTTTGGGAAAAAATAGTGAGGAAAGATGGCAATTTAATGGCTTGTCACGTTATTTCATTTGCAAAGCCAAAAAAAAAACGAATCAATAAGAAATAACGAAAACCACGGAATTGCTATACAAGGAGGGATGGCTTGCAGCTATGAAACTTTGTTAAAAACTCTGTCTGCCGCGCCACATGTGAAACGCTACTAATAAAAGTTTGTAAAAGTTATAAATCACTTATACTACAGCAGGTGTTCATATGACCACCCGAAACGACAAATTGTTCTGACTTCAACAGTATGCAGTCCCTCTTGTATGTAATTTCGCGGAATGTCGCGGTTTTCGTTATTTCATATCGATAATTTTTTTTCAGCGTTGGACATTAAAACACGGGACGACCCATTAATTTTATATCTTTCCTGAATTTTTTGCCTTAAAACGCATTACAGTCGGATTATTCGTAAATAAACTGCAGCCCAGTGGTATAGGTCAGTTCTAAAAGAATCATCCTGTATAATACGTGCAAAATCTACGTAGACTTAAGCTGGGTAAACATTATATGCATCTGTTCCTGCAACAAATTTCACGTAACTGTACTTCTATCATCTATTTTCCCCAAAATGAAGATACAGAATACTCAGCAAATAATCCTGTATTGTGCTCCAGTATATTTGCCTACGTGAGTTGCGAAGTCTCAGGTATACGCACAATCGAATTTTTTTATATACTGTCCCACCCTCCTTCCATAATTCCTCACTCTATACAGCTTGTGCATAATTTTTGTGAATGGAGTGAAATTGGCATGATAGGCGCTTTGAGAGATAGCGACATAAAAAATTTTCCTTAGCATTGGTCCTCACAGAAACAATACGGCTTGTTTTTCATGACTGCTATTGGCAAACTATTTCACGAATTCAGCTTAGAAATCTGGAAATGCGCTTTGGTCGCCATGTTTTGACAGCGCATACTCGCACGATAGCGGCTGTGATGTCACCAAATGTTGATAATTTGGCTCGATTCGAGGGAATAAGAAAATAGCCAAAAAGTAGCGAAGTAGCCAAGACGCTTTTTTTCTGCTGCCACCGGCCTAAAAAACAGCCAAATTGGCGCAGTGTAGGCAAACCTGACAATCCTGGTTCGGCCAAGAGACCACGCAGCTTCCAAAACGGTTTACGAGCACCGAATGTCTCGCTTCGTCCATTGAAGAGACTAAGAACTTATAAAAGAGAATTCGGGAACACAAAACGACCTTCGACAAGTAAACAAAGGACGCTGCGCAACGGCAGAACACTGCGAGCTGTTTGACTACCTGATTAGCTGAGACGGTGCGGTTGCCCTGGAAAAAAAAAAAATTACCTCCGGCGGAGGCTCCTTTTGCAATGTTGGCACATACAGCAGACGCCAGAAAATGTCAACCGTACCAAGGAGGCACTGTCAAGGCCTGCGAAACGTTCCTGAAAACCTTGCCGCACGTATGTACGTCAGAAAACCGTACACAGGCTGTGAGGATCTCGGACCTTCATACCACCGAAGAAGAAGCCGCTTAGTCTGAAACATCGGGCGCTTCAATGTGAATACTAGCTGAAGTGCTCTCCTAGATTCAGTGGTCCCCAGCCAGGCAGATATCTGCTGAATGTTTGCCTTTGATAAATTGGCAAGTATCATAAAACTGCCATGGATGCTTTCATGCCGAAACAACGTCACTTGATGCTGCGGCTCGCCTACTGTCTAGTATTTACTGGACGTGTCCGGACGGACGACCTTTTCTAAGAGCTTGACGTATATAAGGTTAACGAGGAATGCTGTTGCCTAATGAAAACAGCTGAAGCTGTTTCGCTACTGTATACTGAGCTCCAGCGGAATGATGCGGTATTTAATGAGCACTTTAATGCACCGAATAAATTAAGGGATGAAATAGGGCCCGGGGCATTCCACGTGTATACTCAAGAACGCCTGTATAGCGAAACGTGGACATGATCGACGTTGAATACCGATGCACCAGGAAAAAAAATTCAAAAGAACAAAAGAAAATTGAAATGGGGCTTGTACAATAAGAGCTCTCTAGCGTCAAATAGCGCGGCGCAATCTTACAATCTTTCATCAAGATGATGATAGCCACGAAGAGTATTTTTTCTTCAAGGGCCAGTGAAGCTGACATATTTCAACGTTTATGTGACCCCGCGAGTTTTGCTGATAATGAATAAAGTAACGATGCCGCAAAAACTAAAGCTGCAACTCTATGGAAGCACGAACGTTTATATGTAGCGAAAGATAATGAATGTGTTTTGTGAGCGTACACGATAAGGTAGACCAAGGAGCGCCAGCCCATTCTTATAGTCAAACCCGACAATATCGAACGTGGGTAAATAGAAATATTCTTTATATCGAACTATTTTCGAACACAATACTTTAACGTGAGTGCACAGGAAAGTTTACGGCGACATCGAACAAAAACAGTGCGGACAGTGAATATATCCAACATCGGGCAGTGAGGTACGCCGAAAGAAGGTGGCTTTTCCTAAAAAAAAACTGCCTTTTCCTAATAATTGTTGGTGTTTAACGTCCCAAAACCACGATATGATAATGAGGGACGCCGTAGTGGAGGGCTCCGGCAGTTTCAAACACTTGGAGTTCTTTATCGTGCACCTACATCCAAGTGCACGGGCCTCAAGCATTTTCGCCTCCATCGAAAATGCGGCCGCCGCGGCCCGGATTCGATCGCACGACCTTGGGGTCAGCAGCCGATCACCATAACCGCTAGAGCACCATGGTTTCTTTTCTTTTCTTTATTGTCTACACCACCATGGCGGCTATGGCTTTTCCTCAAAGAATGAGATTTCTTTTCGCATGCATTTGCGTGAGCGAGCGGTGTGATTCGGAGGGACGCCACGCAGAGGGAGTAGAAACCATGGCTTGCCATCGCGTCCTTTTTCCCGTGATTCCTAGACGTCGCGGTTGTCGCGCGGTGTTGCCGTTCGCTTCTCAATTGCCTTTGTTAACGCAATGGCTGCCGTAAAACGGACGGAAGAGCCAGGGAGTTCTCCGCGAAGCTGGCGATAATCAACACAGTCGAACATAGAGAAAAGAAGTCTGACATCTCCTCTGCGTACAGCATCCCACAAGCAGGCTGAGTATGCGATTAAAAAACAACGCCAAAATAAGGCCATTGCAGTCGACGCTTTCGGCGCCCTAAGATGTGGAGCCGCTGTTTATTAATACCCATTTATTTATACGTAGTGTCCGTATGCCATGCGACGTTAAACGTTTGAAGGGACACCAGATAGATAAACTATTTTTCGCGCATTAGTATCGCGCCTTTTCCTAATGCCAGGAGCAGCGTTCTTGTCTCGAAAATAGGCTTTCTAGGCGACAGAATCAACAAGAAAATACAAATGACCAAGCCACGATGAGATTCCCGTACTATCTCATTCTAACAAGCTAGGTATTGATGGCGACGGCAAAGGCCTGCATTGATTGTTATCAGTAAAAAAAAACAATTACATTGAACCCCAAGGAAACCGCACACCTAACGATTCAAGTTAAAATCTTTACGGGGCCAAAGAGTCGAGAGTACGAAGGAGTATGTCGACATCCGTGACGTCACGATTCAACACAGCTGCACGGAATTCCGCGCGGAATTCGAATGTGAAACTCCGACCTTCGTTTGCTCTTTTAAGATTTCGCATACTATGGCGAAATAAACGACAGTACAGTTCTCTGAGAATAGCTATTTAGTCTAAACGTATTTAGTTCATCACTTCAGAGCCCCCTTCACATTTGTTACAATTCTCAGCTGTTGTAGAGGTTCTCGGGAGTGTCATGCAGTATTTCGCAGCAGTTAATTTGCGTCCTTTGTTTCTCTCTGCCTTGTTTAGCTTTTAAGAAAAAAAAATTGGCCGCGCATCTGCGGCTTCGCTGCAAATGTCGTCTAAAGACGATAGAAATGTCGTCTAAAGACGACACTCAACGAGTACTCTCCACAAACTCTCTTATTTACACGTCGCCTTGGTAAAACAGGAATGCCAGAGCGGCGCCCCCTGTCATTCGTACAATGCAATACTGAACCGAAACCGAAACACAACATGAACTTGTGCAGAGGGCACGGAGGAAGACAAGTTTCAGCGCAGTCGCATTTTCAGCGCAGCTTAAGAAACTAGGGTCTTTAAAATTGCGTATCTATGTATTTTCTATTAAAGGAACTCACCACCTAATACTCATCTAATGATGTTGCTCCTCAGATATGCGTAATATTTACTTTTTAATCGACAACGTTCGCAAGTATGAACTGCCGTACCAGTTCAAGATGGGTGGGCGGTAAGCAAGTGGTTCAACTTTGGCCGGGTGGCTCAATCGGGTGACGTGCCGACAAACAGAAAGACAGACCAAAATTTCTGCGTTTAAGTTCCCAAAGAAAGACTATCGTCTTTAAAAAATTGGCGTAGCTTGCTCTGGAGGCGCAGTGCTAGAGACAGCGGAACTGATGGGCACGTATGTAATGCTGGCTTTGCTGATTTGCTATTTTCCGCAAATTTTATCTTTATTTGATGCTTTATTCTTTGTTCTTCTCGCTTCTCTGTGTTTTTATGTATTCTTCCTTTTTATTTCTTTTCTTTCTCTGTCTCTATGTCTTTCTCTTTCTTCCTCTTTCATCGTTTTTTTCTTTTCCTCTATTTCTCGTTTGCTTCCTCCTTCTATATATCCTTTTTTCTTTCTATCTCTCACCTAACTTCTTTCTCTCTCTTTGATTCTCTCTCCTTCTGTCTATTTCCCTCTTTCTCATTTCTGCTGTGCTGCGCTCTACTCTCTCCTCTCCTCCTCACCATCACATCTCTCCTCCTGACGCTGACTTTTCTTTCCCACCTCGTTGCTACGTGCGCAGTTCACAATAATTGCAGGTAATATTTCCATGCATGAAAGAAAAAAAGTGCCGGGTAGCCGTGTGATTAGGACGCTGGCTTTCGTATCGAGGGTACGCGGGTTCGAATCCCGCCTCAAGAATTTTTTTCGCCAAGAATTTCTCGTTCTTTGTATCTCTCTCTTTCTTTCTCTCTCTCTCTCTCTCTCTGTCCTTTTCCCCTCTCTGTGCTCGTTCTCTTACCAATCAGGGTTATTACAGGCCACGCCTCAGAAATCAGCGCACGTGTTCTGGGAGCGAAGCTGAAGAGAACGAAGAAAGCGCGTGCCGGTTCATGATGATGATGATTTCTGTTTCCGACAGACAAATTGGGGCTGGCTTGAGCAGCTTGGCTGTTAAGAATCATTCTATATAAACATGCTATCATCGTAATTTACGAGTACAACTTCGTGTGCACAAGCATGGTAAGTAAACTGAAACTGCATTGCTTACTGAGTGCTTCCATACATTCCTCGTTTACCCAGAGCATACGACATTTGGGTGAGACTGCACTTGTTTCTGGGAGACAGATTAACGCAGAAACAATAAAAAAAGTGAGTTAAAGCATGCTACTGCATAATAAATGTAAATTGTGTCGATATCACTTGAAGCCAGTGCGTCTCTTCCTGAAACTGCTTCCAATGTGCATTCGACCTTCAATCGATAGCTTTCGTTTCGTTTCCTTTATTTTTAAAAATCTGAAGGCTATTGAGAAATGGGCATTCCGTATGGTGTGTGATTCCGCGTGAGTGACGTTCTCGAGTTCCCACAAATTTGTATCTACCACTAGAGGGCGGTTTTTGAACAGGCGACGTATCTGAAGGACCACGCTTCGGCTATCTCTCTACGGCCTAACCCCCTCGCCAGAACAGAACGGTTATTGGTCGCCCTGGTAGAACGTTTGGCCACCACCATTTATACCACGTTATAGAAACGCTGGCTTTCAGTCTCCAACACCTTTGTAAAATCCGGCCACGCTGGCTCCGTCCTTGAACGCAGTGGAGAGTCCTACTAATCACAAGATTTGTAGGGGCCGCGAATGATTAGTAGCACTACTCACAGTCGAAGCGCAACGGCGCCCGTGATTCTTAACTAGCGACGCCCAAGTAGTAGTGGACACACTAGAAGCACACACCCTATCCATCAAGCGAATCTAGAGTTAGATGAAGTAGTACAGGAGTTAGCAGGTGTTAACCGGGATATTATTCATCTTATTGAGAGCAGGAGCACTGGGGAAGCACATATAGTGATGGCGTGTCTTTCTTTTGTCCGTGTTTCAGTCGCGCAACTTCGCGCTTTGTAATGGCAAACCATCGTGCTCAAATTGCTACATTAGTATAATAGCCACGTCATCTGCTATGGACGGTTCCCTGAGTAAAGAAAATATGGCCTGGGTTTCCTAATCCAGGAAGATATTGCAGGCAAGAAGTTTAAATTATCAACGAAAGACTATTGAGCGTTGTGGTAACACTAAAACTAAGATATAAGCTGAAATTTGTGCAAGTGTACCCTCGAGCTTTGACCACAAGGACGTACAACTATTTTATGATGACGGTGACGTTGCAAAGAAAAAGTTGCAATCCCAGTACAGCGAAGTCATAGAACATTTGATTGCGAAAGTAAGGAGAAGGCAAAAAGAATAAGCAATCCGTAAGCGTGCTGTCGACTCTACGAATAATAGAGAAGAGAGTATTAGATGACATCTCAAAAAAAGATATAAAAAACAGAATGCCCTCTGGAACCACAAAAAACGAAAGTCGACATGGAAAAATTCGGGAAGGAGAAACGAAAAAAAAAACGAAATTAATTTAATAATGTGCGGTGACCTAACCATAACACGGAACATAGCAGTAGTGGGCATGGTGAAACGTGGCGATCGCTGACTAAATCCACTGCTCAACTTAGATGTAGTCAGGGTAGAAAAATGATTATTTAGGATTGCACTTCCGAACGACTGCAATGCTTTAGAACAGGGTTCTTGAACACGCTTCCCGCTGACCATTGACTAGTGGCCTGACCCACACATGGCTATCTTCGTCGCATATTTTTTATTATAAAGTATGTTCGTGAATTAACCAGACGTTACTAGTCTCAAGCATTTCTTTTTTCGTGAAGTACCCCTTCGGGTCACCATCTGTTGAAGCATAACCGTGTAATGGGAACTCTATAGCTCAGAATCGGCGTCGAGATTTCAGTAATTCCTGAGATCAGTATCGATAAGTTTCTCGAATTCTGACGTCAAATCCCCTTAGCTGAGGCCCGCCAGCGGAGGTGACTTTCAGACCCCGGCTTTAAAGCAAGAAACTGAAAAAATTACCAGAAAGAAGACATATTTCTATTTCCAAGCAAAACTACATTGAAAAACTAAATAACACAATAACAAACACATATGCAATAGACATGACCTTTAGTTTTCGAGCAGTTGCACAGCTACACGTGATGCAACACAAGTTGATTTTGTGCGCACAAGTTTGTTCTAGAGTGCATAAATTTTGTTGACATGCCCCTGCATCACCGTATTTGTGTTCGTGGCTCGGTGCTTCGTGAGCGTTGCAGATTCTACCTTCCGGCGGCGAACAATGTGCCGAATGCATTGCTAATGCTCAATTTTCAAGAACATTGCCTCTTGAATCTGTCACCACTTGTTTCTTACTTTATAGGATACCTGCTGTCAGTTATATAGTGCTCACAAAATTCGGCAGAACCCATGCCTTGTGGGAATCGTTTTTATGCGACGCAGTCGGCGAGTTGTTGTCTATGCTGCATTTTTTTAGCTTTGAGCCAAGCGTTACGAGCAGGATAGACGTGCTTTTGTAAGTGTAGTAGTTGTGTACACATCGTGGGCTTACGAGGCACGTCGACTACACTGGCGTTTAAAGGGTAACTTATGGTGTGACGCAGTGTTTGCAGTCACGTTAGAGCACAGACGTCCATGATATCGAAATGAAGTGCATGCGACGGTGCGATGATGTAAAATCATACCTAACTTTCGTTAGGGTATTCCTGCCTGCTCTAGAAAGGCTTGAATATAGACGTCAGACTCTGCCCAGGCGGCGCTGCGAAAAACACCGCCACCAGCGCCCTCATCGTAGCCCTGGCCCTAACTGGGTAGTGCAAAGAGAGCCGCCCGCAAGCGAATGTGCATAGGCCGCAATATAACCCTCCTCTTTCGTTGGTGTCCAGGCGCGGTTTCCTGAAAATCAAGGACCTGGAAAGCTTCTTCCGCCAATCCACGCTTCAGAAACAAAGGAAGCTGATCAAAGCGAACTGCGAGTACAACAAAATAAGTTTTAGTTATTCCCGCGCGCTGCAACTCGCAAGTACAAGCGAGCATCACACGACACCGAGTTCGAGGCAAGCCCTCCGACATCCGTTCTCTAGAGCCTAAATGCGTTAAAATCGGGTATATATGTATGCCACAGCGATAAAGTACCTACATACACGATCAATTTACTTAGCTATGCATCTTACGATCAGTGGTACAAAACTCGGTTCATCAGGGGCGAATGGCCCCGGCGATTTTCGCCTTTTCAGTTGCATTCTCCCTTAATTCATCTCTCGCTTCCTGTGCATTGGAGTGTTTTATTACGCATCCTCAAATGGTCTCTTGATGGTCGTCTTCCGTTTGTATGTACTGCAAATGGGGATACGTGCGTGTCCACTTTCGCGGGGTACAACCAAAGGCAAAACCGTGGCCTCCGAGATAGCTACGGCAACCGCGGAGGACACGGGCGAAACAAACCTGAAGGGGGTCACGACCAACATTCTGCGATTTACTTGTATGACGCACGTGGTGTTAGCTAGTTAGAACCAGAACTCTGAGCCTTCAAAACGTACATACGTCTGCGATGCTGTGTTGTGACGACCAACTCGTCGCGGTGTGCGTATCACGCGTCTCCAGTCTGCCTCTAGCTTCTCACTTCGTGTTACACGACAAGCACCGCGGTAAGAGCCTCTGCTGAGCTTCATAGTCAAGGTTACCACGGTTTTGCATCAGGGCTACGCAAAACAACAGCAGAGCCACACATTCATGCCACCGGCTGTGGAGAACGCGGGTACTTCGCTTACCGAACACGCTCGCAACGGCCCGTATCCAGCGCTCTCGCCTTTCGTCTTCGTACGACAACTATGGAAATCGGTAAAACTGAACGTTGTTATTCAGTCTTTTATGTCCGTGGCAATTCACAACGCAACAGTGCGTCTTTTGCGGAGTTTCTTCGTAGCGTGCGGAGGGCTCTCGTCTGCTGCTGTTTTCGCCGTCGTTCAGGCGAATTATCCAGCAAGCACTTCACGACGGTTCGGTGGCGCGTCCGACTAGCGGAGAGCAATTCACAGCTCTCGTTCTGAGTGCTAAATGCGCAAGCACACGCGATATTAAGCTCAATCGTTGTTTCGCACTCGCTAGTTGCACCTGGTCCCATAGCAAACTATGCGAGAGAGTCGGTCTATGCACTACTCAATACTTCTCCTACAGGTGGCGCCACACATCTTGGAAACTCCAGAGTCTGACGTCTATAGCTTGCTGAATCATAGCAATAGAAATGTACTTTTTATTAGACTCCTATAAAAGCAGAGCCAACACTGGAACCACAATTGACGTTAACCCGACATGACACCTGTATCATAGGAGTAGATATGTGATGTTTATTGCTTTGTCATCAAATTAGATAGCTAGCACTACAACCAGAATTGACGTTGCACTGGCATTACGCCTGCATAGGGTCTGGCTCCTCGTGAGTTAGCGGCTAATCGTCATCGTCGCTGTCACTCTCGGTGCTTTCGCAGCCTTCTGCGTTCAATGAAAACTCCTTGTCGTCAAGACGGCTTCTTTCAACATCAGTGCTGAAAGCAATCTGAAGAATTTCTCCCGCCGATACACTTCGAGCACTCCGCGTCACTATGTTTTCAATTGCAAAAGCATTTGGTCTCGGAGAACATCTTGCTCTCAAAATTTTCAATAAGAACATCGCTTGCAGTGTGCTGCCACCTATCAACAAACGTACAAAACGAAGCGGCGCAGCGCTGGCTATGAATGCAACACACAGATGAAGAACGGCGCCGAGAGCGTTCGCTGCACTATCACCGCGGAGCGGACGCGTCCTCGATTGACTGAAACGTCGCTCGCACCATTATAAGAGCGCTTTTCTGAGAAAGGATAAAGCACCCTATTGTAAAGTATCGCCAGTTTGAGATAACTCACTTACAGAAGAGCACATCGCGAGCCCGCGCGGCTTCCCGCGTACGATGTTATGGGATTTATGCATTACAAATACACTGACGAATGCTACATGCAAGTAAAACAGGGTGACGTTCAACTGAACAGGTCCGATGATAACATTTAACTAACCTACATGGCTACAGAAAACCCCGCGAAGCTGAGATGTGTACGCTGTGGGCTATCATTGAAAGCGCGACTGGCCGCGTATTTTCGCGAAACGCTCGCGTCTAGCAAGAACAAATAAGATTTCTGGTGTGACGGAGGGCCCGGTTTGTTCACTAATGCAAAACAACATGCAAAGTCGTAGTGTTCATTTCGTGCCAACGCGTTAACAACCGGACTAGCACAGACGAAGAAGGCTGCCGGAGCTGCCAGTTTCTGAGCATTGCGAATATCACTGATTTTGGTATTTTTTGGTTGTTGGACGTGTTTGGAAGCCGACGTTACCACGCACGCCTCTGTTGTGAATATGCGTGTGTCAGGGTGTAAAACATCACAGTCCCAATGAGATGGATCGACGGCTGCTTAAAAGACCCCTGACACCGCACGAATTTGGAAACTCGAGATGCTTGTGTCGTTCGATAGTCCTGCATGCGGGGGCACTTCAGACTGACTATGAGTGACGAGGGTTGCCTTTAAGGTATTTTAATTCGGTTTTAAAGTAAGCCTGAGTGCTCGTCTGAATTTTGAGTTCCTATCAACATAACCACTAGTATGACGCAGACGTAGGCCCCTTGTGACGTTGCAGAGGTAAAGCAAGTATTGGCGACGTCAAAGGCAGAAATATGCGCGGTGCACTGTGGTATATTGCAAAGCATGTGTGCTCTTTGCTCCTCCCACCTCCTTCTTCGGTACGTGTCGGCAGGCAGCGTGAGCTCTCCGTGTGTGCGTTCTCCAACTGGCAGCTCAACAAGCGCGTGGTTGACGTCACCCAATACTGAGCGCACGTCAGCACGCGTGCCCCGAGGCGCGACCGCCGCGGTGCGACGCTAGTTTCTTATCCTCTTTCGGCGCGCGTTTTGAACCTACACTAAAAATGACCATAACTAACGCTGCTAGGATTTATTAGACATCACGTTGGAGCATTTACGGTGTCATTCCGTGATTACAAGACATAGACCTACTTATTACAACATAAATGTCACAAACAAAAAATTGGCTGTCTGGGGTAGAGCACTGCACGGGCTCGGGCCTACCCGAAAACCCGAGCCCGGCCCGGCCAGTAAGTAGTTTTCATGGCGGGCCCGGGCTGGGCTCCGGTCTGAAGCTCCGGGCTTAAGGCCGGGCCCGGGTTTGAGGTGGCGGGTTCGGGTCGGGCCGAGCTTGGACTTTGCTCAGTTCTTAAAGGGACACTAAATTGAAACAATGAATCGGTTTAGACTGATAAAGTATACTCTGAAAACTCGAATGTCATTAATTTCACCATCGTAAGTTTATTCAGGAGGAAATCAAGGTCAAAGTTCTATTTTTTATTGTTGCCCCGACGTCGTTGATTTCAAACTTAATTTTTGTCGTATTTTGAGGACAATTGCTCAATGATATTTCCTGAAACTTGGCTTCATAAATCTATGACTTCCTCAGATGTCAATGTACTACATTTTTTACCAATTAGGAACTACGTAGGCCCCAGTGGACGCCGTCAGAATCTCTGACGTCACGGTGTTTGCTGCGCGAAATTCCAGGTGGCTTCGCTACTCGCATTTTCTTTTTGCGCGTTTTCTCGCTTACCAAGAGTCTTGTCGCGGCGAGCGTGGTTATTTTGGAATTGTAAAAGAGTAATTTAATGATAATAGAAAAAGCGTTTTTCTCTTTAGTGTCCTTTCAAGTTTTTTCCACATACGTTGTGCATGCATATATATTCCAAATTAGGTCCCGAAAAAACATTTTATATATGTGGTGCAGGGTATTTGGGGAAGTTCATGAGGCACAAGTACTGAACTTCGTTTGCTTCTTGCACATGGGGCTACTTGAATTAGCTGAAATGGGCGAGCTAAAATTAAGTAGACCAGGCGCTTATAACATCTCGCTAGTCTGTGCTTCATTTGCATTCGTTGTGATTTTGTATCCCAAATGTTATTCTTTAATCGCAGTAATAAATGTAATATAATAAATTTATGCCTTTAACTTATCATCGCAAGAGCGATCACAGAGTTCCAAAGCGCGGAAACGTTCTTGAATGTACCAGCCCTTCCCTAAAGCTAAAGTACTGCGCGGAATCTCCTTACATAGAATCCGTATCAAGGCGCATTTTTTTTCCATCGCGCCGCCACAGCTCCCAGTGGTCATGTGACGCGATATGGACGTGCGCAGCCTGCTTTGTGTGCCCACATTGGTAATGCCTTAGTTTTCGTCTTGTTCCGCTATATCAGGGGTCTCAAAGTCACCTCAGCGAACGGGCCGCATTCACGAAAATTTACTCCCACGCCGGCCAGGACAACGTGCCGAAGGTAGGTGCGCGGGGGCGTAGGTTGTAGGAAACGTCAGCTAAGGTTGTCATTTGAGGAAGGAACTTTCCCACAGCTCATGTATGGGTCATTTCTGAAGGCGATGTGGCGGTAGGGTTCCTACAGCATATCGATAGCTATCTTCAAAATGACTAAGACCTGGACGCCGATTGTGACACAGAGAGTTGTTTCACGGTTATGTATCAACGCATGGTGACCGCAGGGGGTGCCTCACGAAAAAAAAAAGTTTTAAACCTGTCATGCCTGTGTAGCTCAAGAAGGTACGTATAAAGGAAATTAAAAACAAATAGACAAGACAGTCATGTGGGGGCCGTGGGCCGCTGCGAGAGGTCCGCAGGCCACGTGTTTGAGACCCCTGCGATATATAGTGCGAGAGCTACATGATGCTGCCGCAACAGCTTTGGAATATGCAGGAACAGCATAGGTGGCGTGACGAAGTATCTGGCTTGAAAAAAAAAACAATTACGAATTCCGTGCCGGATGATGTCCCCTTAGCTCAAACCATATGAATTCAATGAATAATCGTCGAGAAGCTTATTGGCGCCTTATCAAACTGGAACGAAATCACTTCGTGCACCCCCTGCCAGTCCTACCCGCGTGTTCCAATGACCACATTTTATCGGTACAGCATCGTTGGGAAGGCATACACCATTGTAATATAGAAAACGAAGAGCATGGTGCAAACCGTGCATAACATGCACTGCTGAAAACTGCAAGTAGAAGCCCTCAAAGGGAGTTTTATAGATGCTATTGAAGAGTGGCACGACGTTCAGGAACGAGAGAAAGGAAGGGATGAGCTGGACAGCTGTGCTCATTGTGCAGAGGTCCACAATGACATTCTAAACTAGCTCCAGTGGTGAAAGTTAAGAACAACGACTGCCGACGCCTTCAGAATTCGTAAGGCACATGTGCGCCCCTGCGGCTAGCCAAAGCTTTGCAACAAATTTCAGCGCGCCAGGATATCTGGTGCAACATCGCATGACATGCTAAAAGGCGGAATCCCCTGATAATTTGATATTTTGCACAATAACATGTGAAGAAATAAACTATAAACTATGCCACAAAAATAGATTGTATATACTAGCAGTGATGTGATATATGATAACAATGCTATGAGAAATTGGTTTTTCTTCATTTCGGCTGCTTATACGTATATAAAGTACATGTGGCACACACGGATCGTTATAATTTTTATCTAGGTTAGTGTGTTTAAAACAAAGGTAATAAATTTGGCTTTTTTTCCTCGATTTGTCTTGCTGTGGCAAGGTGCTACTATGTTGAAGACAGGTGCTACATATCCAGAAGGGTGCACGATTGGCTTTGTCGTTAGAGCATGCTTTAAATTTCAATAGAGAGCAGAATAACAACAAAGAGAAGAGAGCGTACTGTTCCCTGTCTCCTCTGTTTTTATTGCGCTCCCTATCGAAACTGATAGCATGCTGCAAATCACTTTCTTTGCTACAATATCTGCTACAAAACGCTCTTGGTGATTCCCATTGTATGTGCAGAAAATATAGGTATATTATACCTCTGCCCAACGAACGTTCATCGTACCCACTATGTCCGCTCAACTGTTTCCAGCGTGAGCACCCTTTTACAAGAAATTACCGTAGGTTAAAGTATAAATGTTAGCGAAGCATGCATCAACAAAGCGTAGATATTTCATACTAAAAACGCCTCGCTGTAGATTCCATGTTCGAGTAACACCACCTAGATGATTGGTTCGGGCCCCTGTCGGGCCCGATCGGCGGTCGGGCGGGGCCAGGCCGGGCCGGGTAGGTGAAATTTTTTCTCGGGTTCGGGCCGGGCCCGGGTCTGGATTTGAGTCACCGGGCCGGGTTCGGGCGGGTAAACTTTAACGAGCTCCGGGCCCGGGCCGAGAATCACGGCCCGTGCAGTGCTCTAGTCAGGGGCCCTTTAAGACACTCCAGCGTGTGACTTTGACGCGTCTGTAAAAAGGAGTACTTATGCTGCAGTTGAAGGAAGTACGTCTAGATATGTGCTACAGAGGCATGTTTCGTAATATCTACAAATGACACATCGCAGTCTATAATTTCCCAGTGCCACGGCGGGACCTATTCTGCAGGCGCCTGTGTTCTGGGTGTGGGACTGCCATTTCCTCTCCCAGAGCTCGTATAAGCATTGAGAAAGGCTCTCGCACTGCAGGACGCTTATGGAAAAGCCGCGAGCTTGACGCATCATTTACAGTCAATATGCTGGCTGATCAGTGCTTGCGTTCACTCTAAGAAAAAAAATACTTGAAAGCTGAAATGATATCTGGATATGAATTGACCACTCGTCTGATCCAAAGTAAAGACTTTCGACTGGGCTTGTTCTAGAGGCGCCTGTGTGCAAGCGTATACCGAGATGGTGGACAAGGTCGAGCATCTTCGTAGCGGTTCGAGTGGCAGACTGGTAAACTGCGGCTCCATAATCTAGTCCTGTGCGCCCCAGGTTGAATATGCAATCCGGATGGGTACTTAAGCGTTAGAAGGTCCGAAAGATGTACTCGTCCAACTAGCTGTCCTGTTGCGGTGGTTTCAAGCGGTAAGTTAAGTGAATGTAGAATATGCAATCCAGGTGGGTACTTAAGCGTTATAAGGCGTAAGGTCGGAAACATGTATTGGTCTAACTAGCTTTCCGGTTGCGGTGGTTTCAAGTGTTAAGTTACCAAGCTTAAGCGACAGTGTAATTGGACCATCGCACTTAGGCGCTAAGAACGCTGAAAAACCCCTAGCTGAGTGGTTGAAATAATGGAACACCATGAAATTAAGTGTCACCGGACTCGTACTGAATGATACGACGGTGGGCGTTGTACTGACAGGTTTCTCAAGCATCGCATTGTCCATTTGCTCACGAGCAGCAACGACGGCGTTTGTAAGACGCTTTTGCTGTGCTTCTGCGAAAGCACGCTTAGCCTTTCTTGAACATCTTCAAGAACAGCACAAAAAAACGACACGGTCAAGACAAGATAGGACTTAATGGGAATTAAAAGTTCCCTGTCGTAGTTGAGAAATGCGGGTGTATATTCTGTGGACCTATTTGCCGTGGTATGAGTCGAAAAGGCCATTTCTGTGGGGTTAACGTCCCATTGCCTGTGGTCCGCGGTTTGTTCCCAAAGCATTGCTTTTAGGTATCTAGTGGCGCGTTCGGTGATGTTAGCCTGTGACTAGTAGGGTGATGACTTTTTCTGTTTTATGCCCAAAGCGGAACATTTCGTCATGAATATGCGGCTCGTGAAGTAAGGGCATTGTCGATTATCACCTGCGGTGGATATCCGAACCGCGAGAGCAAAACAATTCGAAATCCTGCGCGAATTTAGAACGCGTAAAAGGTATAACTAGAGAACTTTGTAAAGTCGTCGGTAATTACTAATAAACAGTGGCTTCCCCGCTGTCTACGGGGAAAGTACCCATTACATCTCACGCGGCAATTTGCCCAAGGGTTTGGCTATGTATTGGCTGCATCAAGCCGGCAGGAAGACCACCGCGCGTTTTTACTTTAGCGCTTTTCCGTGTGTACTCCTTTCTTCGTCCCCGTATGTTTTCGCGCAAGTACTACAATGAATTCGTTTTTACTCGTTAGCGAACCAAGCAATGTCGTGAGTAACGTAAAACGTCCTTGCGCATGGCGGGCCACGTGGCACTCTGACACAACTTGCGGGAGTCTCGCTGGCAGAACTGTGACCGCCTAAAGTGGAATCGTGGAAGTAATGAGCACGCAAACTGGTGAATTAACGTCATCCTCATCAGCTTGTGGGATGTACTGTAGTAGGATGTTGCCGTCAGCGAGGACATAAAAATCGAACTCACCACTGTCAGGTGCTTGTGCGTTATGGTCACTTAGGCGGTTGAGGCTTCCCCCGCAGGGGCGTCTGCGCAAACAGGCGTTTGGTGTGTAGCGACACCACGGACCCGAGCTAACGGGGGGTTTGACCCCTCCCACGCCTAGCCGTGCGTGGCATAGCCGTGTCCGGGGAAAAGGGGATCCTGGGGGTTGAGCCGACGCCGGGTGATTGGACCTTTAAGGCCCCCCGGCAGAGGCAGCACACCCCTTTGACCCCGGCTTCACGTAGACGGCACCCCTGGGCTGACCCACCCAGGGGAAACCGGCAGTCGCCTTTTCCTGTCTCTCTCTCCCCTCATCTTCGTCCTTCTCTCTCACTTTTAAACTTTCCTGTCTACTTCTCCCTTCTTGTTACTTCCGATTTTTCCTGGCGGCAAGGGTTAACCTTGTGTAGTTACTCAACCTTGGGTAGTTATATTTGGTTATAGCGGCACTGTACGGCTGGCGTCTGCAGCCTTATACGTCTAAGGACCTCAGCGTCCCCTAGTTGGACTCCATGGTGGGTGGCCGCCAGTGCTGCCGAAACAAAAGAAAACTATCATGGGAACGCCTTCATTCCCCCGCCTACTTGATCGTCTCCCTCACAAGAGGGCACGCACCGAAGAATTATCATGTTTCAAGCAACTGAGACCATCCTTTCCAAAATTCCATGTAATTCATAGTGAAACACCAGACAAACAAGCCAGATCTATCTCCCCATTTGTTGTGGCAAAGTCTCTGACCGAAGTCTTTGGGCCAGGCTACAAGGTAACTAAGATGGCTAGCGGTGACCTTCTGCTTGAGCTATCAAACACCACTACGAAAAACTTGGCAGTCTAGCAACATTTGGCAACATTCCAGTATCTGCTACACCCCATCGATCGATGAATACCACACGCGGTGTTGTCTCGGAAGCAGACCTCCTTGAATTGTCCGAACAAGAACTCCTAGAAGGGTGGAAAGAGCAAAATGTCACTGATGTGAAACGAATAATCATCAGACGTGATAACAAAGAATTGCCGACCAAGCACCTAATATTAACATTTGCATCTAGCGTGCTACCTGCAACGATTGAAACAGGTTATATCAAACTTGCTGTCCGCCCGTACATCCCCAATCCTAGACGCTGCTACAAATGCCAGCGATTTGGCCACGGCTCGCACAGCTGCCGTGGTCAAGAAACCTGCGCAAGATGTGGAGACCAAGGCCACCCCTCTGATAACTGTTCAAACACACCTCACTGCGTCAATTGTGACGGCGATCACGCAGCCTACTCGCGTTCCTGTCCCAATTGGAAAAGAGAAAAGGATATAATCACCCTCAAGGTCAAAGAAAACATCTCATTCAAAGAAGCCCGTAAAAGGTGTACACCCTTTCACAATACACCCTACGCTGATGCGGCGCGCCGGGGGGCAACGTCGCACCGGCCCCCGCCACTCCCGCGGCCTGCGCAGAACGAGCCGTCGGTAGTGGCGCCCGCCCCCTTGGCGGCAGTAGCCCGGGCTACTCCGCCAACTCGCGAACGGGGACCGGCGACCTCAGTGTCGTCGGGTCTCAAGGCCTCGTCTCACCAGGCGAGGCCCGAAACCCGAACTGCCAGCTCGCACGCGCGGGCATCCAGTGCCTCGCAAGAGGCAATGGAAACGACGTTGGCACCCCTGGTGCCAAAAGATCGGCGTAGCTCCCTGGAGCGCGCTAAGAAAACTAAAAAGCTGATAAGGGGGCCCGACGACGGCCCTCCTACTTGAGTTGCAACTTTCCGCTTAAACCTCAGCCACTCACTTTTCGAACACACAGCACTACCTTACTTCCAATATGGAAACACAAATAATACAATGGAACGTCAGAGGACTCCTTAAAAATCTCGACGACGTCCAAGAACTATTACACAAACATACACCAAAAGTGCTGTGTGTGCAAGAAACACCTAAAACCAAAACACACCAACTTTCTACGCAGCCACATTATTTTCAGAAAGGACCGGGATGACACCATGGCGTCATCCGGTGGTGTAGCTGTTATAGTTAATCAAGGAGTAGCGTGCACACATTTACCACTACAAACGTCCTTGGAGGCAGTGGCTGTTCGAGCGGTTTTTTTGAACAAACTCGTGACCATTTGCTCTCTCTACATACCTCCACACTACCACCTAGAAAAACACGAATTCCAGTCCCTAATAGATGAACTTCCAGAACCTTATCTGATTCTTGGGGACTTCAACGCACATAGCAGTCTATGGGGTGACTCTCGCTGCGATGCGCGAGGTCGTCTAATTGAACAATTCCTTTTCTCTTCGGGTGCTTGTCTGTTGAATCAGAAAGAGGCAACATACTATAGCCTCGCTAATGGCACCTACTCGTCTATCGATCTGAGCATTACATCTCCATCGCTGCTATCCTTACTTAAATGGAAAGTGATTAATAACCCTTACGGAAGCGACCATTTTCCTATAGTTCTGAGCACACAAATATTAAATGAATGTCCCCCACAGGTTCCCAAATGGCGCATTGACAAAGCCGACTGGGAACAGTTTCGTAAGACTGCTCTCTTAAGCTGGACAGACATGTGTGATTTAAGCATAGGTGCAGCTGTAGACTACTTCACAGCTTTTTTGATTAATGCTGCCACCAAATGTATCCCACAAACAAGTGGACTGTCTGGCAAACGACGGGTCCCATGGTGGAACAACGAATGCAGGAAGGCGCGCAAAAAACAAAACAAAGCATGGAGGTTGCTTCGGGACTCTCCGACAGCCGAGAACCTTGACAGTTTTAAAAACATAAAATCTCAAGGCAGGAGAACGCGCCGACAGGCAAGAAGAGAAAGTTGGGAGAAGTTTTTAACGGGGATCAATTCGTATACACAGGAGGCTAAAGTCTGGAATATGGTTAGTAGGGTAGCAGGGCGGCAAGTACATTCACTTCCTCTAGTAAACACACAAGGCGACACCTTGGAAGACCAGGCAAACTTCCTCGGCGCACACTTCGAACAAGTCTCTAGTTCCGCGCATTACTCTGAAGTCTTCCAACGGTACAAAACAAGAATAGAAAAACAAAAACTAGAGCGGAAATGTACAAAACACGAGGCATACAACCAACCCTTCAGCTTAGCTGAGCTCCAGGTATCGCTTAACAGCTGCAGTAATTCCGCCCCAGGTTCTGACCGTGTGGTATACGACATGTTGAAAAATCTACCTGCCGAAACGCAAAGAACCTTACTTTCCTTGTACAATGCTATCTGGTTTTCCGGCGAAATTCCCTCGTCTTGGAAAGAGGCCATTGTCATTCCTATTCTTAAACAGGACAAGGATCCATCCTCCGTTACGAGCTACAGGCCGATCGCACTAACGAGCTGCCTGTGCAAACTTTTTGAAAAGATGATAAACCGCCGTCTTATACATTTCCTGGAAACAAACAATCTACTTGACCCGTACCAGTGCGGATTTCGCGAGGGTAGATCCACGACGGACCACCTGTTACGTATCGAGGCACAAATCCGTGACGCTTTTGTACACAAGCAGTTCTTCCTCTCTGTGTTCCTCGATATGGAAAAGGCTTACGACACCACATGGCGCTTTGGAATATTAAGAGACCTGTCCCACCTTGGTGTACGGGGTAGAATGCTAGATATAATAGAGAGCTACTTGTCGGATCGTACGTTTCGTCTCCGAGTAGGAAATGTTCTATCAGTACCATTCCTTCAAGAAACTGGAGTACCACAGGGAGGTGTACTTAGCTGTACACTCTCTGTTATCAAAATGAATTCCTTGCGTGTTTGCGTTCCACGAAATATGTTTTACTGCACTTATGTCGACGATGTCCAGGTCGGTTTTAAATCGTGCAACCTTCCCATGTGTGAGCGGCAGGTCCAGCTAGGGCTGAACAAGATCTCCAAATGGGCAGATGAGAATGGTTTTAGTCTTAATCCTCAAAAAAGCACCTGCGTCCTGTTCTCTCGAAAGAGAGGCCTTCATCCTGATCCAGATATTGACCTGCATGGTCAACATCTCTCCGTGAAGACAGAGCACAAATTCTTAGGCCTTACCCTGGATAGTAAGCTGACGTTCGTATCGCATATTAAGCATTTAAAAAACAAATGCATAAAAACAATGAATGTTCTAAAAGTGTTGTCACGCAGTACGTGGGGTAGTGACAAAAAGTGTCTGATGAACTTGTATAAAAGCCTCATACGCACTCGCCTAGACTACGGGGCAATAGTCTATCAATCTGCGACGCCCAGCGCCTTAAAAATGCTCGACCCTGTCCACCATCTAGGCATTCGACTATCCACGGGCGCCTTTCGAACTAGCCCCGTAGAAAGCCTCTACGTCGAATCGAATGAGTGGTCGCTTCATCGACAGAGATCCTACTTATCATTTGTATATTTTCTGAAGGCGAACGCCAACAAGGAACACCCCTCACACTCCACAATCAATGATTTGTCCAGTTCTGCCCTTTTCGACAACCGTCCTTCGATGACACAGCCCTACTCGCTTCGCGTGAGGCGCCTAGCTGTAGAAACGAGTGTGCCACTTCTCGAACACTCTCTATTGGCTCCCGCTCCACATCTCCCACCGTGGCAGTGGCAGCTTATAGATTGTGATGTTTCTTTCGTGGAAGTTACCAAGCACGCGCCACTTGCACATATCCGTACACACTTTCTCGAACTCCAGTACAAATACACTTGTCCAGAATTCTTTACAGATGCCTCAAAGTCCAATACTTCTGTGTCATACGCAGCGGTTGGTCCATCCTTTTCCGATTCCGGTATTCTGCACCCAAACTCAAGTATCTTCACAGCGGAAGCTTACGCGATACTTGCGGCTGTTAAACACATAAAAGAATCAAAACTACAAAAGGCAGTTATTTACACGGATTCCCTAAGCGTGGTAAAAGCTTTAAAAACTCTGAAAAAACACAAAAACCCTGTCCTTGTCTCTCTATACTCTCTTTTATGCACGATATACACACACGAACAACATGTTGTAGTGTGCTGGGTGCCAGGGCACCGCGAGATTCCAGGTAACGTGTTGGCGGATCACCTAGCAGTATCCGCCCACGAAAACAATCCCAATACACTCATAGCTATTCCCCCTCTAGACTTAAAACCATTGCTCAAAAGAAAGCTCAGGGCCTTTTGGCAGAGCACATGGGATATGCAGACAAGAAATAAGCTACACGTTATCAAACCGCATCTGGGTAATTGGTCGCCGGTATCGAAGTCACGCTACACAGAAGTTACACTTTGCAGACTGAGGATAGGCCACACACATAGTACACATTCACATCTTTTGTCCGGAGGCGATCCACCTCTGTGTGATCACTGTGGCGATCCACTAACTGTACTCCACACCCTACTGCAATGCACGGAACTAGACGCTCTCAGAAAAAAGCATTTTTCATCAATATACCTGCAGTTCCCACTCCATCCCGGTATGTTCATTGGCAGAGAACCACTTTTTAAATATCAGTCTCTCTTCGAATTTCTAAAAGATGTCCATAACTTCAACGTTATTTTTCCAGGCGCTCCGTAGCGCGGCCTCATGATTGAGGCTGCTGCTGCGGTAACTCTATCAAAGGAAGCACCTGCCTCCCGGCCTTTGGGCTCAAAGGCCTTGAGGAAGCATTCGTGCTGTTATCCTGCCTCTCACATGTAAATACCATGCTCACTCGTCATTTATCGCACACCCATAGATCACACCACTTATCACTGCCATAATTTTATACTGTATACACATCTTTTACGCTTCTTTAAAGCACGTGATTTTAGGCCTCTATACAGCCACAATACACCCGGTCATCGTAATCATTGGTCATCGCTAACACCACATAATAGACATGGCGCTCTTTGGCCACCCATGGCCCTTGCGCCACAAAACCTCACTAATCATCATCAGCGGTTGAGGCTTCGCCAACAAGGTCCGCCCTTGCGTTGCTGCTCGAGGAAACGATTCCTGCTTATCAGCATACCCGCGTAGGGTGTCTATCTACCGTAGCGACTAGGGAAGGTGTCTCCTCTGTGGAACATCGCTCGGGCAAAGGCACGCGATACAGTGCGTCAGCAACTTGGCGTTGAGCACCACTGCAATGTTCGACGCCGCAACTGTATTTTTGCAGCGCTAATACCCAGCGAAGAAGGCGACCTGCGAGTTTATGCAAACGATGCAGCAAAGACAGAGCTATGTGACCTTGACGTACATGCCGAACATCGTGAGTGCAAATACAATCACGATGCATTCGCGCTCGGAAACAGCATAGCTCGTTTTTCCGCTGGCGTTAAAGTGTGGCTGGCAAACATAACTGGGCGCAATGCACCCTCAAATTCCTGTGGCAAGACAGCGCCGAGGCCATGGTAGCTAGCGTGTCTTTGCAGCACTAAGTGTTTGTTCAAGTCGGGGAGGTTTATTGGTTGTGACCTCAGGAATTGCACTGGTCAGTGCTCTAAACGCAGTTTGCTGAGGTCCACCCGGTTCCACTTTACACCTTTTCGGACTAACTGATTGAGTAGAACCGTGGCCTCTGCGCAGCGTGGCATGAAAGCACGGAAGAACTCAATCAGTTCCAGAAACTCTGCAAACTCTTAATGTCATGCGGGCAAGGATACTCCGCAATGGCACAGAATTCCGCGTCATTGGGACGAAGCTGATCATCGTCCATGATAAAACCCAATAATCGAGCATTTGAGCACGCTAGTTGACTTTTTTAGAGTTTGAGATATGTCCTGCTCTCTGCTTTTCTAAAGAAAGATGGCAAGGTGCTCTAAGTGTTCCTCAAAATTCCGCGAAAAGGTAACATCATTCGGAATTTATAGCACACTGCAGTGAGAACAATAGTTCTTAGAGGTTGGAAGGAACTAGGCGAGTTCCTCAAGCCGAGTGGCACGCAGCAAAATTTGCAGAGCCCTTTATAGGGCGGTAATGCTGCCTTAAAGATGTCCCTTGGTTTTATCTCTTTGTAAGAGTGTAAGATAGCAATCCAGTGTCGTCAAACACCCTTGTGCGGCTCAGACTTTACAGAATTGGCTCAATTGAGGAAAATGGGTAAACATCCCGAAAACTGGCATTGTTTAACAGGCAGTCTGCAAATAAACGCGCTGTGCCATCTTTTCCAGGCGCTACAACGATCGGAGAAGCCAAAGGGCTCTTCACTAGTATCACCACAGCGGTGTCGATCATCTCCTGTAGGGCAATGCCCATCGCCGGTCGCTTGTGCACGCTTGGGGGCCTTGGGTTGGATGTTGACGCAAGAACGGAGTGCAGCCTGGCTTCTCTGTGAACGTGGCTTCAAACGGCTCCAGCCTTCGCACAAGCTGTCGTTTTTGCGCACCTTCAAATGGGCTCTTCTCGACAGTCTCCGGTATCTCTGCTGGCAAAGCAGTTTCACAGAAACGCGACCGAGTCATGAGCGGTATAGAGACAGTGATGCTGAATCGAACATTTACAAATCGCCATTGCAAATTACTCCAAAACAACCGTTCGTCTACTCCAACCCGATGTTTCCACAGGTGATAAAGTGGCGGCCCAGAAGAATAGATGCTGCTAACCGCGAACCTCAAATAAAACGCTACCTGCATGTCTTGCTCACAAAGGAGAGTTTGAGAGATACTGGATCTTGCGCTGCTATTAGGGTTCCGTTAGCAGCTCCCAATCGCTTATTATATTATGCAAGTTGCACTGTACGCGTCTCGTACAAGTGAAAATTATCGTCTTCAATGAGGGCGACGCTGCCACTAGTGTCTAAGAGCGCGAATGTTTCCGTGCCTAAAACATGTAACCTGATTTATGGTGCAGGACAAGACCTATCAGACCTACACAGCATACATTTGCTGTATAGACAAGGCCTATACAGCAAATAAAGAGTAGGTCTGTTTGTTCACCCTCGTTGTGGGCCTTGGGCGGTGTTGGGGAGCTCGTTACCATAGCGGGTCGTAGTAGCCGATTCCGTGGTTCGAAACACATCGAGTCGACGGCGTCGTAGGGCACTCATTTCTGTACTGTTGACGCTGGCCTCATCAGTGGCATAAGCCAGCCTGGTTTATATCTTCCCTGTGCAGTCTCGGTGCCTGCGGCCTGTGGACTAGTTTGGTCGCGGGGAATGGTCGCTGCCCCCATCGTCAGCCCCCGTTCTGGTCGTCAGCCCCCGTTCCTGTCCTCGTACAACGAAGTTGTACAAGGACAGGAACGGGGTCTAAAGATGCAACCACTGCGCTGCGATGCCTCGCAGAACGGGCAGGGCCCGCTCGAGAAATCGAGCTCCGAGACAGCGCAAAGGGTTCTGTAACGGAAAAGTTTGCCGAGAAAATCAGCGACTGATTTCTCGGCGTCTTGCCCCGTGAACGTTGAATTATTCAACGCCAACAACATCAACGCTACGGGCTGCGTGCGCTCGTGACCCAGGTGCGTGACGGCAGCTGTGTCCGCGACCCGAGCCGCCAAGGTCTCGCAAAGGACCCCGATCTAGCCCAAATGTGACGAGGCAATCACGTCAAGTCGTCGCTCTGCCGGTTTCCACCACATGCTCACCTCCCTGCTGCGGCGCATTGTCGGACGTGGCTCCTTGGCGCATAGAGGAACGCGTCTCCATGAGATAAGAGAGAAAAGCAGAAAACAAAGGAAACCAAGAACCGAATACGCCAAGAGCCACGTACTGACGAATTCAAAGCCGAGAAGGAGATCCTGACACACACCGCAAATGCTAAAAAGAAAATTGCAAACAAACTCGCAAAGAGAAGCTAGGCCTGTCACTCAAAAACCTCGGTGCTCATCTTCGAGAGCTACCAACCAGCCCCATGTTACAGGCGCCGAATGTAGGCTCAGGGCAGGTGGTGGGCCTGCGCCCTCAGAGAGGACACTGAGGCATCAAACAACAGCAATATTTTTACTTTTTGAAGGCCCAGGCCAGAATGCTTGGCAGTCTAGGGAATGGGAGCGTGAGCCCAAACGGCCCGTGTCGAAGACCGGCACGTTTTCCGCCCAATCTGGCTTTCAAGCCAGTGCCCCATAACGGACACATTTGCAATAGCATTCCGTGGTTATCTCAGCAATGGCGCCAATCAGCTCATAATAATATTAAGAATAATATCCGGAGTTTCACATATACCAAAACCACGATATTGTGATGAGGGACGGGGAAGTAGAGGGCTTCTTAAATTTCGACCGCCTGGATTTTTTTAATGGACTTGAACCTAACAACACATGCTCCAACAATTTCACCTCCACCCAAACGAGATCGAGATCACCGCGGTGGGGTTCCAATCTGCGCGTGCCACTTAACGTTTTCATTCCTCGTTTTACTCCGTGAGCGGCTACCACGTAAAGAAGGGGCGACCACGTGCGTGGTTAACGTGGTGGCCACGTTCACGTCTGCCAAGTTATGCGCCGGAGAGGAAAACGGGCCTATGGTCGCGTAAATAAAACTCGGTGGATCTTGGCCCACACGTCTTAGCGAATAGGCTGCACGACTACGGAAGAGGCGTTTTCGTGGTTTCGTGCCTGTCATCACGAATATTGTTAACATCGGGCATGATTCGGTTTTTAGAAAGTATATCATCTTGGATCACCACTTGTTGAGTTTGTTTAGGCAGCGGCCGGGTTTTGTTTATAAGTGAGATAGACACGCCGAGAGGAGGTGAGAGAGGCGCTTGAGTGGGGTCGCCACCGGGCTACAAAGAGAGGGCATGGGGAATTCAGGAGCAAACACAACAACAGAGAATGGACTAGGGCATGTCTGATGGCGCCTGGGGTGTTGACTTCGCCAGATTATATTCTTTGCTGCCAGGCGCCATCGTGACTGTTTCTGAAAAAACCGACGGACGGGCGCCACAGCCCTAATGGCATTATCGTTTTCTTTAAATCATAAGGACAGGCTATCGTGCCGGATCCGGGACGGCAAATTACCTAGAATTTATTTGCTAGAGGCTGTGTTTCTGTAAGAGGTGTGACTGAAAATGTTCGAGGATTGTAGCATGCGTAATTATGAGTATGTGGTAGATTAGTAACGTGATTATTACATGTTTAAAACATTCGGAATCCGAAGACCTTCGAATATTCCTGAAGAGCTTATCAAGTAACAGATAGTTTGCTCAAAGAGACATCACGCGCGAATAGATACAGCACGCATTATATCTGTAATGACAGGCGTGCTCCTTTTTTTTCAGCGGGATCAGGCTTCAGAACAAAATGTTACACGTTGTATCGGCTCGACGCAAGCCACGCCTGAATGTATGAGGACATTATGTAAAGTTTCCTGTTCCTCTAGCTTCTTACGGAAGCGACGCTAACGGCGGCTACATTTTGGAAAGCAAGCGGCTACCCGTAGTTGCGTTGCAAAATGGCAACAGGTTAGACATGTGTACCACCGTACTTTAAATAGGTGCGTTATTTAAGTATGTCAGTAAATACCACAGTACTGCGTTAAATACCATGGTAATATGTCCGGGGTTAAAAACAGCATCATGATGCACGTTGTCGAACACGTTTTGATATCTAAACATGTAAATTCGCCTGGATGGCTTGTGCGCAAGATTTAGAATTATTTTGTCCTTAATAACGAATACAGCTTGCTCTGTGGATTTTTAAATGCGCAAGCCCACACGCGAATGCCATAACGTAGCGTTCGGTGAGAAATACAGCCTGCAAAGAGTATCTCTTTCTAAAACTGCAGAAACTATACCTTCAGCGAACATATCTTATGTCCTGAAGGTACCTACATTTACGTGGTTTATTATGGCCTCTATGTTGTAGAAGATGTGGCCGAAAAGAAGACCACGAGAAGAACCGAGATTAATAATCTCGGATATTCTCGTTGTCTTCTTTTCGAAAGAATTTGAGAGCACTTGTAAGCGAGTGAGAACATTTGAGAGCACTTGAGAGCATTTAATTCAGTCGAAGGTTTCAAGTCGGCGATATACCCGAAGCTGACCTGCTGTTTAATAAACAGCTGGTCAGCTTCGGGCATATCCCCGACTTTAAACCTTCGAGTGAATTAAGTGCTGCCAAGTTTCCAGAAGCTGTACATTCTCGGCCAGATTGTAAATGCCTTTCTGAAAATAAAAGCCGAGCGCAAAAAAGACGGGACACAAGAGACAAGAAGGCGGGACGGGCGCTCACTACCAACTGATTTTATTACGAAAGAATTGGGGGAAAATATACAGAGCGTACGTCACAAGTGCCCCTGCGCACACATCGCAAAGCTGATCATCACAAATCTACTGCAAATTGCGGCAAAGCAATTGAAATTTCCGCTCCCTCAAAAACACTGACATCTGGCTGACGCAATCTGCGCCCTTCATTTTCACGCAGAACGCCTCCAAAAGTTCGCGAGCAACCGTTTCTCTGCTCCGTCCCAGTACCTTCAAACGAGCAAACAAAGGCACATAGCCACACACTGCACAGTGCGCAGGAAGATGCGCGCCCTTATCATTTGTGAGTGTCAGCTCATGCTCACGGGCCCGTTGGTTGACACACCTGCCGGTTTGGCCGATGTAAGATTTGCCACAGCTCAGATGCAGTTCATATACCACCCCTACCGCACAATCCACGTAGCACCTATTGTGCTTGGTTCCACAATTCGCCTTTTTTACCTCACCGAAAATGCGCGCACACAGCTTCGACAGCTTGCGCGGCGCTGAAAAGACGATGGGCACATTGTGCCTATTCGCCACTTTCTTGAGGTTATGCGCTACTTTGTGGATCTAGGGGATCACCTCAGGTCTCGTGTCGTTTTTGTGTATGGCTTTCCTCCTGCCCTGGCCTTTCACCTTCTGAAGCAACGACTCCGCAGTAGCCACCAGAAGAGTGTCTGAATAGCCTGGCGACCGTAGTCGTTGCACTTGCTGGTAAAAACTGCAGGGGGCTGCATGGACGCAAGACTTGGAGGGCGGATTCCAGACACACGGAAGCAATTGCTCGTTTCACAGTCTTTCAATGAGCCTAATCAAACGGCAGCAGCGGAGTCGTTGCTTCAGAAGGTGAAAGGCCAGGGCAGGAAGAAAGCCACACACAAAAACGACGCGAGGCCTGAGGTGATCCCCTACATCCACAAAGTAGCGCATAACCTCAAGAAAGTGGCGAATAGGCACAATGTGCCCATCGTCTTTTCAGCGCCGCGCAAGCTGTCGAAGCTGTGTGCGCGCATTTTCGGTGACGTAAAAAAGACGAATTGTCGAATCAAGCACAATAGGTGCTACGTGGATTGTGCGGTAAGGGTGGTATATGAATTGCCTCTGAGCTGTGGCAAATCTTACACTGGCCAAATGGGCAGGTGTGTCAACCAACGGGCCCGTGAGCATGAGCTGACGCTCGCAAATGATAAGGGCGCGCATCTTCCTGCGCACTGTGCAGTGTGTCGCTGTGTGCCTTTGTTTGCTCGTTTGAAGGTACTGGGACGGAGCAGAGAAACGGTTGCTCGCGAACTATTGGAGGCGTTCTACGTGAAAATGAAGGGCGCAGATTGCGTCAGCCAGACGTCAGTGTGTTTGCGGGAGCGGGAATTTCAATTGCTTTTCCGCAATATGCAGTAGATTGGTGATGATCCGCTTTGCGATGTGTGCGCAGGCGCGCTTGTGACGTACGCTATGTATATTTTCCCCCCAATTCTTTCGTAATAAAATCAGTTGGTAGTGAGCGCCCGTCCCGTCTTCTTGTCTCTTGTGTCCCGTCTGTTTTGCGCTCTGCTTTTATTTTCAGACAATGCACCAACTCGCCCAGGAAAGCATTCTATTAATGCCTTTCAGGACATCTCAGTGATTTTTTGCACGTTTCCACAGCCGTTTCAAATATTTTCCTAAACTCAATGAAAAGAAAAAAAAAACTTAAAATGTACCATGTATTCGTCTAGGACGATTCGAAGGCAAATCCGGTGTGGCTATATTTCGTCATCATCATCATCATCACCACCACCACAGGACATTGAGCGGTCACGAGAGTAGCTGCTAGCTTTGTCGATGCTGCTGCTGATGATGATGAGTTCTTTGCAATGGCTCGGCAGCTTTCAACCTCCAACTTCGTTGCAATTCACGTGGTGTGACACCTGGTGCGATCGTACCCTTCTGGTACGCAATATTAAATCAGTTAACATGACTTCTTACCCGACAAGGTGACAGTACAGCGCCTTTTTTCAAAGAGGTTTCCAGTGCAGGCGTGGCTCTGAAGTAGAATACTCGAGCGCACGCAGACTAGCTGGGTTTGGTTTCGGATTGAAGCAAGATGTTACGTGATTTTCATTGAACTCTCTTAGGGCACGTGTGTTTTTGTACAACACGGCGCGTTTATCAAGGTCGTCATCTGATGATGCACTTAAAGCTATCGCTTTAGTACTATATTTTCAGAGCTTTTATTATTTTGTTCAGTTTATTTCGATACCTATTTTATGGCATCAAGATAATAGTGTCACGATAGACAACGAAAGAGTGGCACTCCTTGCTCACGCTGGCTTCTCCATGTAAAGGACTCTCTATCCACGCCTTTATCTATGTACGTCTGTCCAATGTTCTTCCCATTAAAAGGAAATCGCTATTTTTCTATAAAGTTATTAACAATAAATTCAGGATACGCCCGATTTACACCACGCCCCTTTATTTTGTACACAATCATATTTACGGATGGCTGCGTCGAGCATTTTTCAATCAGTAAATGAATAAAAAAACCGATTAAGGCCACTCGCATCAAAAATCGCTCAGCAAAATTTACTACCTGACTCGTTTGTGACGTAAACAGCATCTAAACGGGTCCAATCTGTCATAGATAAATGCAATCTCGCGGCAGGCAAGCAACGTGAGTGTGTTGATATTGCCGTATATAAAGCCTGGGGCAGTTACCTAAAGAGCATTATATGTGGCGCGCGAGCAATATTACAGCGATATACAAAAGTGATGAAGCTTTTTAATATCACTCAGAACAACTGTACACTGGTGGCAGTCTTGTCATTTCCTCTTTATTCCGCACTTGTTTCTGCACATGCTATCTTTCGGATAACCTTTCCCGAAGCAATTGCTTGTTTGAATAGCGTAACAGGCGCTTCCATCTTCCTGTGCAAAGTACATCATGAAATCGTGGGTACTCGTTGGTTTTGCGCATCCACCTTTAGGAGGAGAACATCTGGAGTTGGCTTTCCACCTTGGTTTATAACTACTTCCTCCTGCCACCACGTAACCTGTCAAAGCCATCGAAGACTATAAAATATTGCGACACAGAACCAGGGAAAAATATGTGAAGTGCACATTAGTTAAAGTGACAAGTAACGTTGGTTGAATACGCCAAGATAACCATAGTATGCAGGTATGACAACAGCACAGCCTGTATGTTAAAGCCCATCATCCAGTCTTTGTGTAGACTGCAGTTCAAATGCATCTCCAAATGTTCTCAAATCTACCCCTTTGTGTGCGAGCTAGCTCGATTTTATGCCTGCGAACATTGATTTCGTCGCTCCATCTAACCCATGCCGTTCTCGGCTACGTTTCGCATCCCTTGGTATCAATTACGTAGCCCTAACTTACCTGCGGTATTTTATCATTCTAATTACTTCGCCTGACCAGGTCCACATTTGCTTCCTAATGTCAGCTAGAATGTTGGCTAACCCTCTTGGTTCTCTAATCTACTCTGCTCTATTCGTATCGCTTAAAGTTATTTCCCCTTCGATCGCCAGTTGCGTGCTTCTTAACGTCTCGAGTTTATCCGTTATCCTCCAAGTTTCCACCTAATATATCAGTCCTTGTAGCACAAAATGGTCGAACACTATCCGCCATAGGCAACATGATAGATTGAATGTCATTATTTGGAAATATTTGCCGCAAGCGCCCCTGCCCCATCTATATTCTTCGGCGGACTTTATTTTCATGAGTAGGTTCCCAGGTCACATCGAGTATTTGGGGGGTATTTCTGCCACACAACAATTATCACCATCCACCTTGCGCACTTTCCTCGCGTTATGATCGCGGTGCCGGCACTTCCCGGTCGCTAACGGCGCGCGCGTTATGAGCGTGACATAGCATTCTTGATAGAAAAGTGACGAGCCGGGTTTTCAAGAAAGGAAACGCGGGCAAGCCAGATGACGATTATTGTTGTGTGGCAGAAATACTCCCCAAATACTCGATTTTTACAGCGAAAGCTGTTATGAGATCATTTCAACGGCCGTTATTGGCGCCGTTGTTGTCCGCCGCCGCCGCCGCCGCCGCCGCCGCCGGTGCCCGTAACCGCTATCGCACGAAATAAAAAAACAAGGAAACAACACAAAATTTCCAGGATGGAACGATTTGAAGCTGGGCCCTCTGCGTGGGAGCCCAGTGTTCTACCTCAGGGCCACGCCGGTGCTTGAAACTGCGTTGCAAAAACACCCTATACAGGCTTCATGCCGGGAAGGAACCACATTAACATATGTAATGTAGTGTGGTAGAATAGTAAAATAACAACCAGGCGTCACACAAACGCGAATTCTGTAACCGGGCGTCAAACAATGCGAATTGCGCAACGAGTGGGTTGTTGAATGCTTCCAACCCATTACCAAGGCCTCTGCAATAATTCTTCAACGTCGTCAGCCAGAGCATCAACAAAGTGCGCATAATGTTTTACAGGTGTTTAGCGAGTACCACGGTTCTCCGCAGAATGACGAAAAATTGCATAGTGGCTGCTTCCCTACTGCACAAAGATATGATGATTTATAGCGTAGTGGGTTGCTCGCAAGTGCACTTCTATTGGTTGCCAAGGAAGCCCATAAGGCTCTCAGGATCTATTTGCTCAGGCTCTCAATAAAGGTAATTCCCTCTCTCTCGCTCTACGTTTCTCCGGTTAACGTATGTTATAAAGCGTGGTGGGACAGTTAAATAACGACCGGGCGTCACACATTGCGAATTACGTAACTAGTGGGTCGTTTAAAGCTTCTAACCTATTACAAAGGGCTCAGCCATAATTCTTCATCGTCATCAACCGTCGCATCAACAAAATGCACATAATGCCTTACAGATGGTACCTCGCTTCTCCGCAGAATAACGAATAATGTCGTGGTGGACGCTTCCCAACTTCCTAAAGATTATGATTTGTGGCGTAATGGGTACGTTGCTAATGTACTTGTATTAGTAGCCACAAGAGAGTTTATAACGGGCTCTAATAATGCCGCTCTTCCAGCTTTCGCTGTGACTGTGCTGCGCTTGCCGCGCAGGCCTGGTAATTTTTTAGGGGCGAAGCTCCTTAAGCCGTGGGTCGTGTGTCCCCGATGTATGTAGTAGCCACCTCTCGTTTCGTTTAGCTAGATGGCAGTACCTGTATATGATTAGTTCGTGGAGTGTCCGCTAGATGGCGGTACTTGTATATTATGAAAACACGGCTCAAGGCTGGCTAGATAACTGACGACGACGAAGTGGGAAGCTCGAGCAGCAACCACGATTTCTCTGAGGAAGACGACGCTCGGGTCTTCGGTTCTTCGGACGTGTTCAAGGCCGGCTAGATAACTGAGCACGACGAAGTGGGAAGCTCGAGCAGCAACCATGATTTCTCTGAGGAATACGACGCTCGGGTCTTTGGTTCTTCGGACTTCAACGCCTGATGCTCACCACCCCTTCACGAAGCGGTTCTGCCAGTCCGATCCCGCAACCCGTTCCTGCAGTGGATACACCTGTCCACCGCTACAGTCGCCGACTGCGAGGCCTTAGTCCCGAGGCCATCCCCCTGGAACTTCTCCAGCCAAGCCCTACATCAGGAGAAATGGCCACCGCCGGCGCTTCACAGGTGACTGCTGAGCAGCCGATGCGAGAAAGTTTGATGTTTAACATTTCTCACGTGTGTAATTTAGTGGGGCAAATTACTCGTATTCACGGTTTACCGATGATGACTTCCCGAGCTTCACTCCACTCATCATCATTGACCCCGTGGATATGCTGTAATTTTTTTGCTTAGAGTGTAGGTACGTAGATTCTAAGAAAAAATGGAACATTTGGGGAGTATTTCCACCACGCAACAATAATCGTCATCTGGCTTGCTCGAGTTTCCTTTCTTGAAAACCCGGCTGTCGTGACTTTCTTATCAAGAATGCTATGTCACGCTGATAACGCGCGCTCCCTTCGTGACCGGGAAGTGCCGGGACCACGGTGATAACGCGAGGAAAGTATACGAGGTGTATGACGATTATTGTTCTGTGTCGGAGATATGGGTATGTACTACATACGTTGAAATGTGTTCCTAGACAAGGATCCTGGCATTTAGAAACGTATATGACATAATTTAGAATGTAATGGCAGTTATAACATACATAATTTCGAACATAATAACTAAAACTTTGCAGCGCTGCCGATTCAGATACACGTCCTTAGCATTTATTCACGTGGCGTTGCCTACATGGTGCCGAGATTATTTCAAATGTTACAAAATTTCATGCAGGCAATACCAGAGTTACTGAAATCGTTAAATCGCAATAATAGACGAAAAGTCTATATGGCTCCTGGATATGTGGCGCCACCACTCGGCACAAGGACGAAACTTAGAAGCGGAAAGTCCGACTCCCTTCCTCAATGGACCTTTCCGTAAACCGAAGCGCCGTGCTCACGGAGCAACAATTCTTGAGGAGGCGAAATTTGCGCTCGCTCGGGTTCTCCAATAAAGTTACGGAATCGGGCGCAGCACTGTCGCGTCCTCTGTCCTGAGAGTTCTCTAGCGTTCATGGAAAAACGCGCGCGTCGCACTCTCCGACGAAGCTCGCTGTTAAAGGCGATTCGGTGCCGATTCGCCGTTCGCGCTTTGCGCCCAAGTGAATGTCTTGTGCGCCCGCGCCGTCTAAAAATATTGCTGTAAATAAATGGAAAAAATGGCGTCACATACAGGTAAATTACCTCAGTGATATATTTTTGTAAAACGCGAAATCTATGCCTTTTCATAACCTGAAGTCGATAGGTTAGATATAATTTCTATGGCGACAGCCTCAGAAGCCTCATAAAACGCGAAAATTGAGAAGTACGGACTGCTGGGCGAGTTGGTAACTCATCTTAAGCGAAAATTGACCGTTGCTGGCGTCAACATGAGTGATGCAAAAAAGCATCTCGTGATAACGTCACCACATGACATTATCACGATGTCACAGATGGCCAAAATTTGTGACGTCACTATTACGTCATGGTGACATCATTAGATGGCGTTGTCGCTTTGGACTGCCTCCGTGATCGGCGGGCAGATCACGGAGGCAGTGCATTACCAAGTGAGGTGCAGAAAGCTTGCAAAGCCACCCATCCTGTAGGCAGTGCAAAACCACGTTATGTGTAGAAAGTCTTCGCACGGGGGTGGGGCAGGACAGAAAGATCGACTCAAGAAACAGAGGTAAAAGATGGCTTTCGCGTACGAGTAGTCTTAGTCTAATGCACAAGGGACCCCGTGAGTTTTTTCAACGAATGATGAGATTTACTCTCGAAAAAGCGCTTCTGGCAAGCGTCATGAAGCGTGAAATCTCGATATTTCTTTGGTTCGGCACGAGCCCGCGATTCCAACCTCACTGGGTCACTAGGAATATTGAAGGTAATTACCTTCTCCTTGCAGGACATGTGCCCACTATTGCAGTTCGGCATAACGCATTTCCGCCTAATCCTGAAGGAACTTTCTTGCAGCTTGAAAATCGCGTGCAATGATTGAGAAGTCAGCGCCGCCGGCGCAACTCGGAAGCCCCTGAGCGCGCTAAACAGACAGAAAGCGTGCAAATCGCGAAGGAATGGGCGACAGCTTGCTGGCCCGCATTGAAAACTTTCACTCCCAAGACCACCCACGCACGCGTGCGCACAACATGCGAGCGAGGAGCGAAGGGACCATGCATGCAGCACACGTCGTGTACTCAGGGGCCACAAATAGCCGCTCGTTTCAGTCGCTGTACCGCCTAGAACTCGGGAAGTATCTATCACTAACTGCAGCTAAAATTTCTTTCACATCTACCAATTGGTGTCACAGGCAAAAATCTGAGGATTCTACAATGTACTAGGCGGCCTCACGATTGTTACGCGACGCGTCCATAGAAGAGCATGTAAACGATGGTAACACGCCGGAAGCGTCATCTGTCCTGCTGCGGCGAACGCCGCATTTTCTCCGTGGCGAAATTGCGCCGCCCTCGCGCGCTCCCGCGGCCTCGAAGATTCTCCTCCTCAAATACTTCTTTGTCCGTGGCGGCGCTAGCCCCCTGGCGGGCTTGCAAGGCCCTGTCGGAAGAACGAGCGCGGGAGAAGTGCGAGCCGCCTTCCTGGGGGGTCCAGCGTTATTTCTGCAGTGCGCCCGCACGTTTTGAATATATAACAGTGCCGCGCCATCACTACAGGCTTATCCTAGTGGCACAATTCAGTCAAGACGTGGATGCGGACTGACGTGCGGTGTTCCAGGTTGTGATAACTTTATGAAGCACGGACACATTTAGTTCCACTAGTTCCAAACAAACGGTCACAAAAAGAGGTAGGGGGTGCGGCGAATAAACAGACAAGAACTAGGAGGACGGTTTACACTTTGAAAACCCTCAGCGAACGATACTTTGTGGATTTGAAAATTCTGTAGCATGAAGTAACATGTTCTGTAGCATGAAATAACAAGACAACAGGGTAAACTCAGCGATAAGCTGATCGAGCTCTCCCCGCCACCTTCTTGGCCAACAGCCTTCGAGATTTTCGCGTTAAATCACAGGAACCTTGATCCCGGAAACATCCATGGAAACATCAGAGGACTTCAGGTGGCGCAAGTAGCGCAAGAAAAAGAAAAGTGTGCGACATGAATGTATAGCTTGTTCGTTTTTTATTATTATTTGTTTGCTCTACGTGTAAAGTCATTTCTTACACGATAAGTTGAAAACTCGTGAAAGAACATTCCGCCAGCAAGCGACACCGGCGATATGACGTCATCACCAGACCAGCTATGGCGCTTATTGGAGCAGGGCCGCTCTTATCCGTGTTTCGGCGGCCTCTGTGTTTGCTTATTCACCCCGAGAAGTCGTGGTATTGAGCGATATTTTGTGTGACAGTGGCGCTTTTGAGCACGGCAGTATGGTGTTGTCTGCTGCATATGACGGCAGCAAGGTGACAACCCTCACTTTTGTGTCCCTCGATGTACTGCGTAGCAAGGTTGTTTCCCGCGCTAATGCGTAGTTAGGCTTAGGGTACGTTGGATGTTGTAACTGCGCCGTAGATAGGAAACGGGCTCTTTGACGCAAACTTATGAAAGGCTGTTGAGGATTTTATATCCTGAGATGCGCATTTCTTTTGGCACTCGCGTTTTCAGATGATGATAGTTCGGTGTAAAGAAATGGACTAGCGCGTTAAAAACGCAACGAGCGTTTGAAGCGACCAAGCGCTAACGCGCGTCGCTCGCGTTTTTAAAACGTCTGGCGCAAGGTAACTTGCAGAAGCGCGAAGTACCGCTTGTCTCGTGAATTCTCGCTTCGGCGCGGTCGGAAACGGTGTCGCCCCGCGCATTTATTTCGAGCTCTTGTAAAAAGCTTTTATCTGTGATAACGTGCCGGTTGGCGCTGTACAACGTGACAGTCTATCGCGGATGCGGGAACTTAGATATGCGTGCTGGTGGGTTTGAAGGCGCAGGTCGTGTAATGTAACGCTTTATATCTTGAGAGCATAGCGCAATCCTCACAATGCGATGTTCGTAAAAGACAATTTCGATTTTTCTAATTCCACGCGTTCAACGGTTGTGTCCTTTCGCGTCTCCTCGTAGTTTTTCCATACGACCCAAATGTTGAGGTGACAGATTCTTTCGATTTTTTCTTCAGCTGACGCAGACTGGTGGAGCTTCACGTAGCAACAAACGATCTGTACTTTGATGTGGCTACAATGCAAGAGGGCTGGTTGCATTCAATAAATATTTACTGTGCGGTTTTGTTTCTCGCTTTTTTACCATGTAAAATAAACATCACAAGGCATCTTCCGTCTATTTTCCGGAATTGCGCGTTGCCTAGAGAGCAGCTGCAGTGACGGCTCGTGGACAATGCTTGCAGTATCGTGTATTCTCATGATAAAAAAAATTCTCAACTTGGCCATTTAGAAATGTAACCCAGAGACCGGCTGTAGCGATTAAGAAACGACGTATGCCACTCCAAAATTTCAAACTGCACACGCACGGAACCAAAACCGAAACTTGCGAACTATCATAAGTGACCACTTGGTGTCCCAATGCATTTCACGAAAGGGGGAACCCCTGTATAGATTCCCTTGCTCTCTAATTCGGCCGCTTGCCTCTATGGCGGTGTCTGTTCTTTACGTAGTGTTCCTTTCTCTATGGTACTATGCCTGACTTCGTGGATAGTAATGCGGGCCTCGCAGAATGACGACAGAAAATCTTTCAACTGCTTTATCCAGGCATATTTAGGGACCCTTTGAAACAAAGGAGTCATTGAACTGGCCGCGATACCTCACCTTGAAAAGAATTATGAAATGTATATTGTGAAAGAAGTCAAAGGTACGCTGAGCCATACTTTGTACTGGGTGTGAACGTTAAGCATTGCTATAGATGGGAGTGAGGAGCGATAGGCTGAGATGACGCACGAGCATACACCATTGAGATTTCTTTTATAGCAGAGCGTTTTATGCCGGGGCCCACAAGCGGCTTGCGTACGCAAGCTGTTGCGTTCTGTTGTACTCACCTTGGGTACTGAGAGTAGCGAACAGGAGAATGTGGTTCGAGCACAAAATTCGGCAGATCCCACGTACCTTGGGAATCGATGTCATGCGAAGCATGCCCAGGATGGTGACTGTGTCGCAATTTTTCACATTGAACCAAACGTTACGGAATGACGCTAGAGAAATGTGCCAATGGTATACGCACACACATACTTTGAAGAGTCGGCCATGTATTACATAACCACTTGTGTACAGTTGCTCAACGATGCCAACAGCAACATAGGTGTTACCAACACCAAACGCAGTAAGCTGATAAGTAGTGCTTATATTCTTCAATACTGGATAGCGCGAATTTGAACAGGACAATGAAGGAACACAGACGCACAGGACCGGCGCTACTCGAAACTAAGCTTTATTCAGAAAAGTTTCCCTAGATGTATACACAGCCAGGCCCAGTTGCAGTTGTTAGTGTTGCGTCACAGTTGTTATGCATTTACTTATCCGTCACCTCACCAGCGTGTACTGCGCTCCATAGGCGATACAGAAAAACACTCACGGAAGGCACGGAAAGGACAACACAAACGAGTGCTGTGTTTTCGTGCCATCTGTGAGTGCTTTTCTGTACCGCCTATGCAGCGCCAATGGCGCTCGACTGCTGACCCGCAGGTCGCGGGATCGAATCCCGGCCGCGGTGGCTGCATTTTCGATGGAGGCGAAAATGTTTGAGGCCCGTGTACTTAGATTTAGGTGCACGTTAAAGAACCCCAGGTGGTCGAAATTTCCGGAGCCCTTCACTACGGCGTCTCTCATAATCATATGGTGGTTTTGGGACGTTAAACCCCAGATGTTATTATTATGCAGCGCCAAGTTCCCCAAAAGTTGGTAGCCGTGCTAACACCGCTGCTCTTTCACCCAACATCAAAAGGCCGCTTAATGAAACGTAATTTCAGTTTCATTACGTAATGGGCGTAATGAAACTGAAACATTTTTTTGGAATAGCTGCAGAAATGCCGAGCATCAAGCCCCAAATATTTGGAGCTTGATACTCGGCATACCCGGCAAAATAGGAAAATTATTTTAGAACTAGAAATGCTATTGCTTTTCAAAGCACAAACAGGGAGTGCTGGTAAACAGGATGAGGGGTTGGTGGATGCTTTTAAAACGCAGGTGGTTTCTATACCGCGCCTGCGTCTTTGGTGGCGTAAATTTGACGCGAGCTGGATTGTAATAAAGACAGAACGGAATAAGTTTGGTTGCATTAACTCTCGTTAGAGTTGCGCAGTATGGCTCAGAATTCAAACAAAGCCAAAGAAGCTTAAAAAAAATGTTACATCTGCTCGGTCAATTTCAGTCACCTGGTAGCATAGGACATTACAGCGCATGCATGTTCATTTAATGCCATATAAAAAGTTAAGCGCGCACTGTATATTGTGCTGCAAATTACTCTGCACTGCAACACATGCAGATTATTGCAGGCTTATTGTTGTCAAAGAACGTCACAAATAGCGGCAGCCCTTCATAATGCGCAAACGTACGATCTGAAAAACTTACCAGAATTCCATAAGATTGACATACATGCGAGACAAATTGTTAATACTATTGCGTCCCTCTTCATGAAAATGTACCGCAGCATCGTCAAGCTCACTTAGCTGTAACGACAGAAAGGAATGACAAAAAACGACAACCGATGAATCTGCTGGAGTAGAGTAAAATAATTCACTCATTAACCGAGAAATGCGCATTGCGCTTTGACACTACATGTCCTGATCAATCAAGATAGACGCGTCGTGCTGTATTGACGGTGGTAGAGAATGACGCCACACCCACACTTTGTGATGTGCAGACGGAACGGAATGAAAAATATCTGAAAAAGAATCATGATTGAGGAATAAAGCTAACCATGAATGTCATCTCGCGCTTTTGTACACCACAGCCCTTCGGAATCATTGTGGTATAATTCCAGTAGCCTGCCGCAAAACGCGGAGGTTTCCAAATGTCAATATTCTACGACACTGCCCGTGAGGCTCGAGTAGGTGATACTTAACTGTCCTTAACGGCACTGGAATTTCACTATAATGTTCCAGTGGATCCCCTCTGTACTGCACCACGAGTCTGACTGATGATCAGTTTTGGTCTTGTGAAATTGAGTTTTCGCGTCTTTCGAATTTAGTGCGATCCGGGCACGAGGTAGCAGCCGACGGATGGCCAAAAATCAACCAGTTCAGAAATGATAGTCAAGCTGGAAGTTCTGGCTGTATTCTTGTTCAAAAATGTGAAGAGTCCATAATATGCCATTGTGATTTATGCCACTCTTCCGAATAGATTTAGGCCTACATAATGGACGAAGCTGAGCAAGGGAGTTCCGCCCGCCCAACTGTGAAATGTGCGCAAACAGAATATTCTACTTCGCCTTCCATTTATAGAAGCGAGCAAGGTAGCCTACATAATGGTAAATCACTAGCTCAAGGGGAAATTTCTTTGTAATAGCAAGTGCCTAGGTGAGCATGCATTTATTAGGTTAGTTTGCTTTCCATGTGGTTTCACTAGAAAAGTATCACTGATTCGGTCTTGTGGATGATGTACTTCTGAGCGTCGCCATGGAGCTCGCTCACGGCAAGGCAGCCGCATCGCGAGATCATCACCCTCAAGATGGACGATCGCTAGACGAACGTGTGAAAATAAACAGTTTTCTTTAATCAGTGTAATCGGTCCTTCTAAAGCAAGTTATTCTACCCGTAAGTTACGTACTTACGGCTAACATGGCGCAGCCGACGTCGAACACGGAATCCAACGAGAAGAACGATCTACGGAGTGAAATTCAAGACATTAAGTCACAGCTGCAGACGCTTCTCCATGCCCTGAATCTCGGCACCGAACGCGACCAAGATCAACGGCCAGAGGGGGAGGAAGACCTGCAGGAGGCGAACGCACGCACCAGGGGCCCACAGAGCCACGCACGCCCACCGTTCCAGACCTGGATCCCGCTCATGTAGGCGATGGAGACAACGCATCGCACCCCGCCGCTTTGAACGATGTTCTCGGCGTCATCGTAGAGACGCAACGTCAGCTTGCACAAGCATTGCAAGTCGTACAATATATGTACGCGAAGAACGCTATGCTTGAGAAAGCCCCTCACAAACTCGCCGCAGAGGAACGCATATCGCTCATCTTGAACGGCATCGAAAACGACAAGTGGGCTACGCCGCTAGCGTCTCAAAACTGCAATTCCGTCTTGGAACTTGTTGACCTAGCTGCAAACCTCGACTCACGACGAAAGCTAGTAGTCGATTCATGTACCAATCCCAAGTATACGCCGATGAACAAGACGGATGGATCGCGCCATTTCAGCTCTACCTACGCGCAGAAACCGTTAGCTGCCAACCGCCTAACCTACATCAGCCCCCGAGAGCGAAGATGCTTCAACTGTTTGATATTCGGTCATGTATCAAGGGACTGCCCAAAACCAAACACTATCGCAACTCTCAAAGTAGAGCAAAGACGGAACAGCAGGCAAGATGCAGCGTTTGAGAGGTCCGAGGACCGAAATGTCCACTGCTTCTTGTGCACCACGGGAGACGCGCTTCCCATCGTGACAGCCCACACAACAGGAGGTACAGAACACAGAGCATGCATCGACACTGGATCAAATGTATCCATAGTGGACCCCAAGGCTCCACCTTCCAGCGCAGAAAAGGCGACCTGCAAGGACCACGAATTAGTAACGGTTCTCGACAAACAGGTCAAACTTCAATTGACGACTTCACTGTCAATTATTGTGGGTAAACTAACAACCAGAATTCCCGAAGTACTTGTCCTCCCGTTGCCACCGACAATGAACTTATCATTAGGTTCAGACTGGAGGAGTCTGGCCAATGTTGATGTGACATTCCATGTTTCAAACGACGTCACGCTCATCAGCCTACCTACCAAGGCCGCAACCCAACAAGTTGTCGACGCAGTAAGCCCACAGCAAGCACCACGAAGAGGAGAGGCACCGATTTCTACATTCACTACGCAAACGCCACATCAAGCGAAGGAGAACACCATGTTTGTCTCGTTAAAGCCGACGACTCCAGGACCAGACCCGGAGCTCGAGCAGAAAACATCGGCTGCGGTCAAACTGTTGACATGGGACGCATCACCAGAAGACCGCGAGAAACTCCATGCAATATTAGCAACTAATCACGATGCCTTCACGACGCATGTGAATCGGCTTGGAACTTGCCCGCACACCGAACAATCAATCGATCTACGGGACTCCATTCCTGTGGCTTCACGACCATACAGATGTTCATATGCGGACCGGGAGTTCATGAGGAAACAGGTCAGTGATAATTTGGAGAGAGGAATCATCGTACCAAGTCAGAGTGAATACACTGCTCCTACTCTTGTAATTGACCAGCCGAACCATCCCACTACACCGAAGAGAATGGTTCACGACTACAGGAAACTGAACGCCAAAACTCTGAATCCTCCCTATCCAATGCCACTGATGGAAGATGCTCTTGACGACATCATGAGAGATCGGTCACGTTACTTTACAAACATGGATATCAAGACCGCTTTCCTCACATTCCGTGTCAAGCCTGAAGATACGCACAAGACAGCGTTTGTGACACCTGATGGAAAATACGAGTATCTTCGCATGGCGTTTGGATTTTGTAAGGCCCCTCAGACAATGCAGATGGTCATGCGGAGAACTTTCGACGGTCTCGCACGCACTACCACATACATGGACGACATTGCACAGGGAGCAAGCACCGTTTCAGAGGCCCTCACACTTCTGGAAGAGGCATTACGCCGCGTGATACGCAACGGCTTGAGAATGGACACTGAAAAATGCCAATTCGTGCGCGACCATGTGTCGTTTCTTGGCTTCATGATTACCTCAGAAGGCAGGGTACCTGACCCAAAACGGATCGAAGCCATAGACAAATTTGAACCGTCAAGGGACGAAAAGCATCTTTACTCGTTTCTGCAGTTCCTCAATCACTTCAGAAAGTTCATAGAGGACTTCTCAGCAAAGACGCAGCCGCTCCGCAAATTACTCATCAAGGACACCAAATCCTTTTGGAAGATGGAACATCAAGAGATTGTGGATTTTCTGAAACAGGCCTTGAAGAACCATCCAATACTTGCAAACTTCCACAGTGACTGTCCGTCAACAGTGCACACTGACGCCAGTCAGGAAGGTCTAGGCGCCATACTGACACAGACACAAGAATCCCAAGAACGTGTGATCGAGTATGCAAGTCGTGCGCTGAATACTCACGACAGCCAACTTCACTCGAACATGCTGGAGTGCATGGCCTTCCACTGGGCAATTACCGAAAAAATTGCCATTTACCTCAAAGGGGGTCCAAAGTTCACAGTAATCACAGACAATCTGAGTCTCGCATATTTGGTGCAAAAGGCTGCAACAAACCGCCGCTTCGCACGCTGGACCATTGATCTAGCCGAGTTCGACTTCAAGATTTGCCATCAGCCGGGCAAACAGAACCAGGCAGACGCCCTGTCCCGACTCGATGGACCAGACAGAGAGCAGGAGTCTCTCTCAACCACTAAGACTCCAAGTGGCAGGCTGATCTGCTTGGCAATTGTAACAGGCAGCAGCAGCCTACGTGAACAACAGTCGTTTGATTCGGACTGCCAACGTTTTCGACAAAAGCAGAAAAGGGCTGCGCAGAGTTCGCAATGAGAAACAACATTCTCATGAAGTGTGACATTGACGGAACTGGTACCAAGGTGGTAGTGCCCAGCACACTCAGGGAAGTAGTACTGCAGGTGTGCCATGACGCTACCAGGCATATGGATACTCAGCGCACTCTGAATCAAATCCGGAGACGATACTGGTGGCCTAGCATGTCGCGACACGCCAGGGACTACGTGCAATCATGTCACACATGCAAGAGAATAAACCGCAGGTCTACGACGCTGGAAGGATCCTTACAACCACGGGAGATTCCATCGGATCCAAACACAGTGAGATCACTTGATCACTTCGGACGGTTGGAAGAGCGCAACGGATACCAACACGTACTAGTTTGCATCGATCGTGCCACATGCTACATAGATGCAGTGGTCGTCCCCACTACTGCTGCGATGTACTATTTGGACTTCCTAATGAACACATGGATACCAAGATTTGGAGTACCTAAGGCGATCGTGACGGATCAGGCAAAGAGATTCGTCAACAAGAAGACAACAGCAGTGCATAGACGCTTGGGAATCACTCATATGACAACGTCCCGTACTGGCCACAGGCGAATGGCTTGGTAGAACGAATTGTGGGAATGCTGAAGAACATACTTCGCAAGATAATTGAACCACACCGTGACTGGGACAGGAAACTTCCAGAGGCTGTCTTTGCCATAAACGTCTCGTGGCAGAAATCATCTAGATACTCACCGTTCGAACTGATGCACGGGTAAATTCCACGTGTTCCGGGTCAACTTTATCTAGGTGATGTGGAAGAGGACCTAAACGAAGTGTCTAGGCTGGCAGAGCTGGCCAAAAAAGCGAGAACAAGCCAAAGAAAACCTCGAGCAAAGTCAGAGGGCTGCTAAAAGTCAATATGACGCGAAGCGCAAGGAACCAAACTTCCAGCTGGGAGACACGGTGTACTGTACGCTAGGGTCACGATCATCGACCCTCGACCCATTCTACGAAGGAACATTCGAAGTAGTGGAACTCTTAGGCGGCAACACGGTGAAGATTGCACCCATCCATAACCGCCATCACCGAAAAAAGGAGAGAATAGTTAATGTAGAACAGCTGTGCAGACACTCTGTGCGAAACCCCAGCTTTCCAGAACTAGGAGAGTCGTTCATCGGTCAGCAACAGCGACAACGTGCGGAAGACAGACCAGAAAAACCAGGAAATCGAGTCTCTACAGGGAAACCTAGGACTGGAGAACAGATGCGGTAAATGGAACAATAGCCACGGAGTCCTGAATGACGAAGCTGAAGTACCTTACAGAACGCGCCAGCTGCCACTTAGAGCCCGCCGACTCCCACGCCCTCTCAAGGGCTACGAGATCTGAGGACAGATCCAAATTCTGTTGGGGCGTCTGAGCATCGCCATGGAGCTCGCTCACGGCAAGACAGCCGCATCGCGAGATCATCATCCTCAGTATGGACGATCGCTAGACGAGCGTGTGAAAATAAAGTTTTCTTTAATCGAGTGTAATCGGTCCTTCTAACGCAAGTTATTCTACCCGTGAGTTACGTACTTACGGCTAACGTACTGAAGAAGGCGCCGCATGGAACGCTGTCCGCTATGCTTTTCAGTGCGAGCCGCACCTGAAAAAGATAGCCTTCCATGGTTTCGGGGGCACCTAGGCATTAAGAGCGTACTATTCTTGCCCCGTGTCAGTGTTTTAACCATCTTTGGAACCATAAAGACGGAGTTGCTGTTTTATGCGTTATGGAAATAATATTTAGTTGGTTGGTTGGTTGAAAAACTTTATTTGTTGAAAAACTTTATTTGAAATAATATTTAGTGGCCCCAAATAATATTTTTGTTGCAATAATCAAGTGTGCCGTTATACAATAAAGTGTTAAGAGGACCGCCACATTGATATTACGGCCGTCTATTAACAAAACCACGATCCGCAGCATATTATTGCTTGATTCTATCAATCAGTAATAACAGAGTAAAATCTAACAAATGCCGCAATATTGTTCATAAACATTCTACGCATGCGACAGTCGTAAGAAAAAGTGACGCTACTGCTAAATAAACAAGTTAAACAACAGAATATGCTACCGCACACGTAACTTGTAAAGCTGGAGGTATTCATCACTAAATTTTATGAACTAGTTTCAACATTTTATTTTAAAGTTAACTGCACATAGACCAACGAAGTTCGTCGATGGCATCGAAAACCATTTCTTGCTTTATCCTGCGACACACGGAAACTAAATGGAACATATATATATTTCCAATTTGCCAACAGGATTCGAAACGTTTAAAGAAAACCCGAGAGATGCATACGCTAAAGTCCACCTGTGAGGATCATAGTAATAACTAATAATTCATGGGTTTTTACATGCCCAATCCGCGATATTATTATGTGGACGCCGATGTGGAGCGCGCCGGATATTTCGACGACCTACGGTTCTTTAACGTGAGCCTAAATCTGAGTACACGGGCCTCGAGCACTTGGGCTCCCTCGAAACGTCATCGCAGTGGCCGGCATCGAACCACCGTATTGCGGATTTGGTGCCAAGCACCACAAGCACTCTACTATCGGCGTCATATGAAACGCGAACTGCGGAACGCGTGGCCAAAGCATTAGCAATCGTTTAGTGCGCTCCGTCCAGTCAGCATCATTGATAGACGCGCACATCCGGTTTGGCAGCACTGTGCGATCCCCTTAGAGTGCCATATTTTCGCTGCTATTCTAGTTCTGATATGGTGATAAAACGACCGGCTTGGGCGTGCCTGGCACTTTTGGGCAGTTCACTTTTATTCTCTTTTATATATTTTATTTTTTATTTGTTTCTTCTAAATATATCAACCGGAACAGAAACAAACATATTGCACTACAGGGCCGGGGATCACGCAATGCTGCCAAACCGGATGCGCGAGTCTCTCAATGATGACTGGACGGCACGCGCTATATCAGGGTTAATGCTCTGGCCACGCGCTTCGCTGTTCGCGTTTCATTTGACGTCGATAGTACAGCCACAGCGGCCGCATCGCATTCTTGGTTGGTACGCGATTCGAATCCCCATTTTACACGGCAACTTTTATCTTGTCTTGAAAAAGGGCTTACGAGACGCGGACAATTCTTTCTTTTCAAATTCGTTAGTCGCTTTAAGTCCACCTTATAGACAGAGTTTTCAGCTGTTTCTACGAGGGTCGTATGAATATGAAACCAAGTGATGCACTACTGACAGCATGCGCAGTTAGTCACATGTGGTGAAAGGCATTGTAGCTTGATCTCGGAAACCTTTCAACAAAAATTACTGGTGTTCCACGGGCATGTTAATTACGAAAATTCGGCAAATCTCACGCACCGTGGGAATCCACGTTATGCGAAGCATGCGCAAGATAGTGACTGTGGCGTAATTTTTTCTCATTGAGCGAAACGTTACGGAATGACGCTAGAGAAATGTGGAAGTGGTATACACACACTCATATGTTGAAGAGTCGCATATGTATTGTGTAACCAGTGGTTTACAGTTGCGTTACGCTGCTAACAGCAACATGGGTGTTACCAACACCAGACGCGGTAAGCTGATATGTAGTGCTTATATTCTTCAATACTGGACAGCGCGAATCCAAACAGGACAAATAAGGAACACAGATTCACAGGACAGGCGTTACTGGCAACTAATTAAGCTTCATTCAAGAATGTTTCCTTAGATATATACACAACCGAGTGGCCCGCGCAGGCGCACTGCACATACGTTTCAGTCACAGTTGGAGTTATTACAGTTGCGTTAGAGATGTTATGCTTATAGCTGTCAGTTATGACGGACATTGGCCCGAGTGTTTGCCTAGTCCATGCGGTCCACTTTGCGGACTAGGTGGACGAGTGAATAGAAGTTGAGTGTCTTCCAGGGGTGTCCTGTCTTTAGCTTCCTCACTTTCCTTGCGTCCGCCGCGGCGGTGTAGCGGCTACGGTGCTCGGCTGCTGTCCCGAAGGTAATGGGTTCGATCCCGACCACGGCGGTCGAATTTCGATGGAGGCAAAATGCTAGATGCCCGTATACTCAGCGATCTCGGTACACGGTAAAGAATACCAGACGGTCAAAATTTCCAAAGCTCTTCGCTACGGCATCTCCAATATCATATCGTTGTTTTGGGACACGAAACTCCAGCAATTATTATTATTATCACTTTCCTTGCGTGCGAATGTGTGTGTGTTCGCGGTTACTGTGTTGGTTTAGACGCTGTATCACTTGTGGCACACACCCGCATAACAAAAACTCTGGTGTGCGGGTATGTGCCACACGTGACTGAGAGAAAGGGTTTCATGACGTACGCGGCTTCGCATTTATTACCTGTCGCGAATCTTTCGAACTTTGAGCGTTTCTATCTATCTATCTATCTATCTATCTATCTATCTATCTATCTATCTATCTATCTATCTATCTATCTATCTATCTATCTATCTATCTATCTATCTATCTATCTATCTATCTATCTATCTATCTATCTATCTATCTATCTATCTATCCTCCTACGTCTGGGTGCTCTCATGGTCGCCTCCTTAACTTGGTGTAGACCAAAATTGGCATGGGAGGGTAAGATGATTTGACAAATGTGACTGTTGGGTCATTACATGAATAACGTGAAAATCCTGTTGCGTACGTCGTCAAACCCTTCCCTCCAGACACGCGTGGCACACACCCGTTTAACACGGGCCACGGTGTGCGGGTATGCGCCACAGGTGATTGACAGTTTATATCTACCCAGGAGCGGCGAGAACAGACATTGGTAAATTAAGTGCGAGAGCGTTAAGAAATACCGAATCGGCTGCGTTGACCCGACGAATGGAAAGAATAGAAATTAGGATCCCAGCGGGAATCAAACCTAAGCATTCTGCGTGGTAATTGGGTATTCTACCACACAGTCACGCCAGGGCTATAAACTGGTTTAGACAAGCAGTCTATGCAGGCGTAATGTTGGTGCAATGTGAATTGTGGTTGTAGTGCTCACTATATAATTTTACAAGAAAGCAGTAAACACTACATATGTACTTTTACGATACAGGCCTCATGTCAGATTAACGTCTGTGGTTCCAGTGTTGGCTCCGCTTTTATAGCAGCCTAATGTACACTGCATTCGTACGCCTATGGTTCAGCAAGCTATATTGAAGCATTGCTCGACCCCTGAAGAATTCATTAATGAAAGCTACGTATGATATCCACATGATTGCACCATACAATGCACTTTGTTTCGATAATACTGACATATTTACTCTAACCTGAGGGCTGGGTTTATGTCGCACCATAAGTTACCCTTTAAACGCCAGTGTTGTCGACGTGCCTGGTAAGCGCTGGATGTTCACACAGGTACTACACTTACAAAAACACGTCGATCCACCTCGTAACGGTTGGCTAAACGCCATAAGATACAGCATAACAGTACTTGCTGACAGCTTCCGATGAAACCGATTCCAACAACGCGTGGGATCTGCCAAATTTTTTTGCGTTATTCATGTCATGACCACTGAATCGTGTGTGTCATACACTGATCCCCTGCTATGCCAATTTTGGTATATTACAAGTTATAGAGACTACCAGGAGAGCGGTCAGACGTAGGCGGCTAGATAGATAGATAGATAGATAGATAGATAGATAGATAGATAGATAGATAGATAGATAGATAGATAGATAGATAGATAGATAGATAGATAGATAGATAGATAGATAGATAGATAGATAGATAGATAGATAGATAGATAGATAGATAGAAACGGCCAAAGTGCGTGGGGTTCGCTAAGAAATGCTTCGCATTTAAAATATGAAGCGTTTCCCTAGAAGAACGTACTGGTGCCTATTATGATGAACGCATGCTTCCTTGTGCTCATTGCAGCTAAGTGATCCGAAGTGCTGCACTTAAAACTGCATGTAGTGGCGTCGAAACCACTATATGACCTGAAATTGCGCAAAGCTGCTCCAAGACATAGAAAGAGACAACCGCGGATTCGTTTTGTGTTTACTTTGAGCAGAAACTAACAGCTCTGTAAATACTGTGCTTGAGCTTCTTCCTCAATTTTGAATGGAACGTCCGGTTGACGGAGAAGCCAGAAAAAGTACGCCTAACATCGTACTATGCCGCACTGGCTTATATGGTGGAAAATACGGTAAATACCCCATTTACAACTTGTCTGGCAGCGGCTGACTCCATGAAGATACATCGTACTGAAGACGCCAGGAGCTCAGAAAATTTGCCCAGATGAGTGGCTTGTGATGGCTACACATAGGAGTCAGTACAGACTCGTGAGGAAAAAATGAGCCGAAAAAGCGCCAACCGCAAGTCCTCCGCCCTGTTGATACTTGTGTACTGGTGAAAAAAGCACGGATGAATGAAAGCAAAGGCCATCGCTATCCGAGCTGAACAACAAAATTGTGGCGGCAGTCACGTGCTTTCGCAAAAGCTACTGGGTTTCCTTGGCCAAGCGTTTCTTTCGCATCATCCGCATCACCACCCATGCGACCGCGTTGTTGACAGAGGCGGCGGGAGTTGCGAATCCGCATTTCTAGGCAGTCGTTGCATTTCACAGATGACACAAAGTTTTTGAGGCCTACAGGGAGCGTTGCTTCTTGACGGTTGCATGTTTAGTGCATTCAGCATTCCGTCGAAAGCGGCTGTTTTTAAAGCCCACGTCAGGTTCTCCAAGAATGCTTGGCGTCGCAGCTTCGTTGTTCTCACTGCTGCATCCCTGAGCGCTGGAACGCTAGAATTTCGTAATTCTAAAACGAAAACAATAGCACGGACGGCTCTTAATTAGGGAGGCAGCGATGACCCCGTCCCGTGCACGGCGGTCACAATTAACGATTGGATAGCAGTCGCCCGGTGTGCTCACCGAAGCCTCCAGTGTCGAGAATAGAGAACTGCACGGGCCTGATTTTTCGACCCGGACCCGCTTTATGAAGCCCGAGCCCAGCCCGGGCTCGTGGTCCCAAGCGCGGGCCCGGCCCGGGCCCGGACGTACATGGTCGAAACCAGCCAGAGCCGGGCCCGGGCCCGCGGTTCCGAGCCCGGACCCGGCGCGGGCCCGTGCGTTCATTACTAAACTTATCCAGCGCGCGCTTGTTTATGACCAGCCCCGGCCCGCGCCCGCTAGAGGATGGTACTTGTTGATCATGATTAATAATGATGCGGAGTGTACATGCATCGAAATGTTGCTTTCGCGGCGGCGATAGCTCAGCGGTTAAGCTGTTTTGCTTGTAAGTCCGAGAACGTGGGTGCGATTCCCGCGGCCACGGCGGCCGCATTTTGATGGGGTCGAAATGCAAGAACACCCGTGTACTTATCTTTAGGTGCACGTTAAAGAACTCCAGGTGGTCGAAATTAATCCGGTCCCCACTACGGCGTGCCTCGTAATCATATTGAGGTTTCGGCACGTAATACTAAATGAAATGTTTCCTATATGGCACATGGCAAGTCATTGCAATAGCAGTATAGTGAAAATAAAACATAGCAACAAAATTTATTTAACAAAATTCGGCAGATCCCACGTACCTTGGGAATCGATGTTACGCGAAGCATGCAGGGGATGGTGACTGTGGCGTAATTTTTCACATTGAGCGAAACGTTACGGAATGACGCTAGAGAAATGTGGTAGTGGTATACGCACACTCATGTGTTGAAGAGTTGCATATGTATCAGATAACCAGTATTAGATAACCAGATAACCAGATATTATTCAATACTAGATAGCGTGAATCCGAACAAGACAAAGAAGGAACACAGATGCGCAGGACAGGCGTTACTCGCAACTAAGCTTCATTAGGAAAGTTTCCCTAGATATATACACAACCGAGTGGCACGCGCAGGTGCACTGCACGCACTTTGCAGTCACAGTTGCCGTTGTTACAGTTGTTTGCCTATACTTGTCTGTTATGACGGAGAACGTACGCGCGCACGGAGAACGAACACACGCACGAACGTACGATCCCGTGTGCATGTGTGGAAGGGGTTCTTGACAGTTCTTGAACAAGGTCATCATCACCGTGATCAGTGAGCCTCAGCAGCTGGACCGGACTTGGTATTCGGATCCGTTCATGATCGTGGCTACGATGCGTCTAGGCGCAGTGAACTGCGAGGTATAGCACAGCTGGTGGAAATCCTGGATGCCTCTCACGATGAAATGATCTATGATGCCTTCTGACCTGGACGTGGCAGCGAGGTCTTTTGATGCCCTGTCCACATCCAAGCCGTCTTTCAGGCAGTATAAGGACCAGGCGTTGTTGGGTCTTGATAAAGCAATGTTGAAGTCACCGGTAATGATCGGAGGACTGGTTCTCTCGGCAGATTTATTGTAGGAGGCATTGATCCCGGTTTTTGCGTAATCCACGTGGTCCATGTCGCGGGCCACGTGGACGAGTGGATGGTAGTTGAGCGTCTTCCAGCGGTGTCCTGTCTTCAGCTTCCTCGCTTTCCTTGCGTTCGCCGCGGTGGTGTAGCGGTTACGGTGCTCGGCTGCTGACCCAAAGGTCGCGGGTTCGATCCCGGCCGCGGCGGTCGAATTCCGATGGAGGCAAAATGCTAGATGCCCGTGTACTGTGCGATCTCGGTACACGTTAAAGAATACCAGATGGTCAAAATTTCTGGAGCCCTTCGCTACGGCGTCTCTCATAATCATGTCGTGGATTTGGGATATAAAACCCGAACACTTATTATTATCACTTTTCTTGCGTCACTATGTGTTTGTTCGCGGTTACTGTGTTGGTTGAACTCTATCACCTGTGGCGCATACCTGCAAACCATAAACTCTGGTATGCGAGTATGTGCCACACGTGACTCAGAGAAAGGGTTTCATGACGTACGCGACAGGCATTTTGCGTTATTCATGTCATGACCAGTCGATCGTGTTTGTCATACACTGATCCCCTGCTATGCCAACTACAAGTTATGGAGACGACCTGGAGAGAGCACAGACGTAGGCGGCTAGATAGATAGATAGATAGATAGATAGATAGATACGTAGATAGAAACGGCCAAAGTGTCTGAGGTTCGCTAAGAAATGCTTCGCATTTAAAAGTGTACAACTAACACACTGCGGGCCGGCCCGAGTCAGGCCCGACCCGCAGCCTCAAGCCCGGCCCAGGCCCACCGGAAAACGCTTCGGACGGCCCGGCCCGGCCCGTGGGCCGGGCCGGGCCCGTGCAGTGCTGTAGTCGAGTATGAAACGCATGCCTGACCCAATAGTGTCTGACACAGTAAGGCGATTTGCGAAGCAGTTTGAATGGCTGAGATTTTTTTACGCTTTGTTTGTGGTAATTTTATCTGCGGCCAAGTTCTCTTCGATACGGACGCAGTAGACCGACCCGTGATGCTGTAGATTCGCCCGAGTGCCACGAGTGACATTTGTGCGAACGTAACGACACACACGGGCAATTGATCATTCGGAGGCGCATCCTCTTCCTGTCTACGAAGACCTATTCAGATGTCACGGTTAGATTGGTTTGTGTACCCGGAGCTTATCGTCTGTTCTGAAACAACCGAACTGTTTGTGGTGACCATCCTGCGTAGTTACACCGTTGATTTCTTGCATTCAGCTGGTTGAGCACGAAGTGAAAAGGTGGATGTTCATTTCAGAAGCACAATATGGGCTGTAACGAGGCTGCAACCATAACCCAGGCACGCTACAGGTGAGCATCGCAGCACACTTGTTCTTGATCGGCCCAGGCGATTTACTTTGTAGGCTCGTCTGTCAGCTGGCGGCGGACTGGAGCGACCGAGGTTGCCTGATTGGCGCTCGCTTTGCTCTCTTCGGCGATAGCGGTGCATGCGCAAGCGAGCTGTGGCTTGAGTAAGCTTGTTGCTGGGCGAGTTGGTTGAAATCTATAGGGTAAAGTTTAGCGCAAACTATGAAAAAAAGCACGAGAAAAGAGTAGGAGAAAGCAGAAAGGTCGAGCGCTAAACTTCAACTGTTTATTCGAAAGGTGAAGCCAACAACAAATAACCATTTCCCGTGCCTTCCTTCATAGTTTGCGCTAAAATGTACCCCATAGAGCTGTAGCTTCACCATTCTGGTGAGGAGAAGGGCTCACCATCCCCCACTGCTGGCTTTAAAAAATGCTACGTAACGGCCTCTCCTTAGTTTGCACTCCTCCATCAGTTAACTGCGCTCGCACCACACAAAGGCAGCGCCTTCTCGCATCTGCTGTCGCCACGCGGGCACTAAAAGCTGCTACGTGGTAGAGGGGTGGGGTAGGTGACAACGAGGAAAGGTTTGATGCCTTTAGGCACTGGGCAAATGCTGCATATGCTAGAACGCTGCCTGTCGCAGACTTGAACATTCTATGGTCATGTGATGCTTGAACGGGTTGGCATGTTCCTTCGGTTTATTGACGTACGATATCATATATTCTAGGTCACTCTACTCAAAGCCTGTACTTCCGGTTGAGACATGCGCGTTCTCGGCATTTCACAGAGCCTACGACAGGTTCTGGGCCTACATGACCGTGAACAAGGGCACGCAAATGTCGCGCATCGGTATGAGATTGGGCACTTGAAATTTTCGAGCTACTTTAGTACCTTGTGATCTATGCTACGTCATCTTCACCGAAGGTTAGTAGTGAATTCTAGATGGCATATTTTGAAGAACTTAAGACTGGCTAAAAACAGAGCGATGTTTGTGTGCGAAGATTGGCAATGCGCGTAGATAGAACGTAGCGTGGCCACTGATCGCAGCAGTTGTTTCGGGTACGAGGGTATACATCGTTAACTATTTCGTAGTTAGCTCAGTATGACACTAGTGACCGCCTCAGGCAGTCGTTAGTTCGCCCCCCCCCCCCCCCCGTGGAGAAGGCAGTGTTCCTCCACAAATATAGCAGAAAACGAAACAAGGAACACTCGGTCTGACCTAAAATCAAATATGAAATATATATTCTGTCGATTCGATGTTGCTCTTACGCATTCTTTCCGTATGGATCCTTCCGACAGAGAGTCCGTAAAGCGGAGTGACATACGTGATCAAACATTCCCACTTTGCAACCTTTTCAGCCTACATGCTGGAAGGTTGCCAGCTTGCATCATTGGTCATTTTAGGAACGAAGCTGTTACAACCGGCCGTAAAATGTCCATGGTGACAAGAAAGCTGTCACCATCAACGGGTATGTGCCACAGAAATCAGCCTAATACCACTACTCACCATCGGTCCACTAAACGTTAAGACGGCAACATGTAGCCCAACGAATGGCTGCGAAAAAAGGCAGAAAAACATAGACACAGAAAGAAAGAGAAAAGTAACGATAAATAAATGCAATAAAGACATACAAAGACAGAAAGACGAGGAAAGAAATAGAAAGAAACAGACTAGAAAGAGAGTGAGAAAAAAACAGAGAGCAAGACAGAAAGAGAAAGAAGGAGAGAGAGAGAGAAAGAAAGAGATACCAAATTGGATAAAAGAAACAAAGAGACAGAAGAAAGATAGAAAAAATAATGAGAAACAACGAAGGCCACCCAGACGCACTCTTCCTTCATAAATGTATTATGCGGTTGAGGATACCAAATTATATAAGGGGCCGCTGTGACTGGATGTAGCTAGCCTAAAAAAAGGCAGAAAAAAAAATAAACGCATTTCTTCGTTGGGTGTCGCGGACCCCCCGCAAAGTAGGTTTGCGGAGCCCCTGGTGTCCGCGGACCCCCATTTAAGAACGAGTGGTCGAAATTGGGATAAAACGCTGTCTTAAGTTGGAACCACCGCCAGACGCAGACATGGGGAGGGCGAAGAAGGTTCGCACTGCCAGTGAGGAATCTGCTTACCGGGAATTGTGGCGCGCTGCCAAGTGAGACTGCTGGACTCGATTCGTTTCAAGTAGTCCGCGATCTAGTACGGCCGAAACGGCAGGAGACGACTGTTCTGGACTCGACTGGAGCTTGGCATCAGTTGGCATTACTTCGTATAACTTGGCATCGCTTCGTATGGCCAGGACCATCTAGGAGCCAATCATCTCCGCTCTGCATTTAGCCTTGCGTCACCAGTGCAAGCTATGCCCGGCTTTATTTTACGACAATCTGGGCAAGTTCGTTAAATGTCATGTTTGGTAGCTGAAAAATCGCCAAAGACCGAAATGTCGCTGAGCTAATTTCTTGCACCTTATTTCTTTATCTCTTTTCTAATATCCCATTATTGTTGACACTTTCGATGAACTCAACCGTAAAGAGATGAAATTGAAAGTGGTTTGATACTCACAGCTATAAATTATTGAAGAAATTCAACTATTCTGCGAGGGAAATTCGTGCTATTCATAATCATTATTGGGCTCGATATGAAGCGTTGAAGTCCATCAAGCACACAGAATGGATGTCGCAATCACGCCCAGGGCAGTGAACAGCACCAATAGTTCTGAAAGAACCCGCGCACGTCAGTTTATTTTCCGTATGCGCATGTGCACGACCTATGAATAAATGTCGTATAATACGCACTTCTGTTGATTTTCATGTACGTCGGGAGGTCGAACTAAATACGATTCTAAAAATAATCAGACATATAAATTATTGAGGACGTCTGGAATAGTAATTAACGGAAGAGTAAAAACGTCCTGCCAGTCGAATAAATTTGCGGCTGATGAATAGAAACAGTATTGACCTATGTGAGCTCCTTCCAGCGCTTCCTGCATACTTTTTTGCATGTTGGGTTAACATGATCAACCAGTAATTATATTTCATTATAATTAAGACATCCTGACTTAACTATCAATGGCAAGCACTTTGGCTCGGTTAGCTGTCGTATTTACTCGTACATACAGCAGTCCACAAGTAACTCCTGCCGTTTTAGGTGCCTTGAGCACTGCCACCTATTACGTGCCTTTACACTTCGCCTGACAAGCAAAAAGGTACCGAACGTCTCCTGGAGATTAGCAAAGCACACCGCCTGACGACTTGCACGACATTGACCGACAGCGAGCCCTATTCCTCCTGGCTCTAAGGCCACCAGGATGAGGGGCGTAGCCAGAAATTTTTTTCGGGGGGGTTCAACCATACTTTATGTATGTTCGCGCGTGCGTTTGTATGTGTGCGTGCCTATATACGCAAGCAAAACTGAAAAATTTCGGGGGGGGGGGGGTTGAAGCCCTCCAAACCCACCCCTCGGCTACGCCCCTGACCAGGATCGCTTCTTTCGTGCAGAAACATTTCTGAACCAGACGCACATCTTTGTAGTTGCACCACCGAAGCTGTTCTCGACGACGCCATATGTAATTCCGAACTGGCGAGCGTGTGTGCGTCTGCACGGCACTACGCCGACGTAGATTCCGTAGAAAGCTTCTACGACCGCACTGCGAGCCTTACGTGATACACCGACGCGGTGCGGCACTGGACTCAGAGGTCGTGCGGGATGACATGGTGCAATCTCAGGGCCTCTTTGCGCGTAAAGAAGTCGTGGATGTGGCGTGGCTAAAGCCGTTTTACGTGCACTGCAGCCTGAATGTTTTTACGGTGGAGCTGATTAAAGCGTGTCCTTCCGCCATTTTCCGTGACCGGAGAACTGAGCTGCGCGTAGAGCGCGCAACGCATTAACTTGACCGGCACGCGCCCTCTTCGTCCTCTTCTTCATCATAAGAATGACTATACATAATGACAGATTGCTCTTCGCGACGAACGTATGAGAAATAAGGATAGTTGCACATTGTTTCTGTATCCTCTAGTAATCTGGCGGATAATAAGGTCTGTGGCCAGCACAGCCATTCAGTATAGTAGTTTAGCAAGGTTGAGGGAAAGGGAAGTGTGGTTGAGGAGGACTGTTGTTAAGGTGAGGATGAGGGAAAGGGGCTGGTTAGAGGGCAAACCATAACATAACCATGCATAGTACAGCATAGCAAAAGGTGGGAATGAGAAGTGACGCTGAGCGGGAGTAATTGGGGGTTCGGAGGAGGAAAAATAGGATAGAGGGCGATATAGAAAGATACAAGCAAATAAAGAAACATGAAAGAACACAATCTGCGTTCGCCAAGTGGTGGCGCTTCCCTGCCAGCTCCTTCGTTTACTGAGATCGCGCGGGCGTGGAGCCGGTTTAATGTTTTTTCCTTGTTTCTGCGTTTTCTTGTGAGTGGCTGTTAGACGTGTAAGCACCTCAAGGCGCAAGCCCCACCGAAGTTCCTGGAAACCTTTCGGATAGTCGCACACCGTTTCGATAAGCTTGCGTGCACGGCAGGAGTAGTCGAGCTTATTCTGGACCTAACGCGGGCATCAGCGTTAACTGTGGAATCGTCTGGCATATATGTATAAAAGCAGACGTCCTCAACCAAGCAAGGTATTTGAGACGATGCACGATTTCACTCGATTTAATCGTTGATCCGTGACCGCTGTTTGTTTTTCTTAGAACAACTTCGCACAATAAGCTGTTTTGACCTTTGCCTGCTTCAATTCGTTCTTTTACCGCCATTACCACGTGAAAATATTCACTTTAACATTACGCTTTTTTATACGTTCTATTTACCATTTTCTAAAGACAGTGGCTCCAGCCACACACTCTCTTAACGCGACACGCAATGGACAATGTACTTTGAGTATTTAGTCCGATACGTTCAGTGGCAATGGCCCTGGAGACCTTTACATCGCGTACTAAGCGCATTCAACGCCCGAAGCTTTCGAGTTCGCGTTAGAGGCCAGCGTCGATGAACTTTGTAGAACACGCAGTACACTGTGCAAAAGATCCGCAGCCTTTCAGACGGAATAGAATAATGAGAACGTTAACATTATTTACCGAGGACACATGACGACAACATTTATAAAAAACAATGAACGGGTACATCCCTTGTGATGGTGCTAGTGGCTGTACCTCATTGACGTAGTTCAAGCGGCAGTTCAAAGAACTAAAAAGTGTTTTAGGTGTAGAAAACATGTGCTGACGCATGAAAGAAAGATACGTAGCTGCTTCTGGAATCGTTTGTCGGGTACCGAAGAAATCGTGTGGAAATTTATGAGTGCGTACAGGTGCTCTCTGTCGGAGTCGGCGATCGCGCATGGCGTGCTTAGCGTAATACACCTAGCGATGCATTGGCCCAGCGTCCTTCTTTTAAATAACGTTTTGCATTTCGTATTCGCACAAAAAAGGACACAGGTAATCTCATGCACTCCAGGGATTTTTGTTTTGTCAATCAGTCATGAAACTGGTGGCAATGGCATGGTGCTCTGTTTGGAGCCAAATGCTACCGGGCGGAAACACACGTTAGACGCAGTGGGAAGTTATAGAGGTCACAAGGTTTCCTTACAAGGTTACAAGGTTCCGTTGACGGGAGTCGAACCCATGACCTCTCGGCCCGCGACGATGGCTGGCGGGCGTTTAGCTCATTGAGCTACCGTCAAGCGCGTTACGGAGGCTGCATGAACGCGCCTTTTATCTTTCACACCTTCCTCTCACAATCATCTTGGATTGACGGATGGATGCTATGAGCGTCCTCTTGATAACGGCGTGGTGACATATGTGCCACCGGGCTCGAAAAAACACACACACACACACACAAAAAAAAACGCTGGGTTGCTACGACCGTCCAACTCGGCGTGTTTCCAATGCAAGTTTAATTTCGCCAACGCTTTAACACACCGTGAGGTGGCAGCTTTAGCCCAAGCCTCACTCGAAGCATCCATCCATATCGAAAACTGGCTCTCCGACACTCACCTGGCTGTCGCACCGCGTTCCGCACTCGCCCTGTGAGAAATAACGGCCAGGCTAGAGGGAAGAGACGACGCGCGTAGCGTTTCTCTTCGCATTTCACGACGCTTTGGAGGAGTGCATATCGAGTATCAGTGTTTATTATGTGCTTGTTGATGCAATCTTTGCGCGGGATTCACCATATTGCGGTGTCCACGTATATGTTAAGAACTTCAGCTACCGCAAGTGTTAAATCATGATCATAGGCGTTAGGCGTCGGTACGGAGATGTGCCGCCACATGGGTGCGTCCACAAGACCACATCAAGTGGTGCTATATCGGCCAAACAGTAGACATTGTACAAGCTCTCTTATACCAATGCGCTCTCAACAATCATCAACTTCTGTGACGACACGTTTCGCTTTCGTGTTACAGCGATTCCTATGACGGAGGGATCAGCCATCATTTTTTCTACTGTTTGCGCGTTCCACTTCCGCCTTCCGTAGATATGTGTCTAAATCGAAGACGCTGGCGTTTTGCTGTCCCTTTGCTCGCTCGGACGAACGAGATTTAAAAAAAAAGGCTAAAATTGAAGCTGTCACATCGCTATACCAGCTTAAGTGAAGCCTGCGCTTACCCACACTTTATCTCGAAAACACGTGCTTTTCGGGTGGCGCCAGCTTAGAGATAAAGTTTTTGGCTGTGTTAATGTAAACGCTACGCTAATACAAAAAACAAAAAGAGATCATTTTTTTTGTTGAAAGTGACATATGGAAATCAGTATTAATGCATCGATCTCGCGTAATATTTGACAAGACAAACAGAAAGAACGACATTGAGAAGGGTCAGTGTTACGTACATTGAGCAGTGAGACTGCGGGTCCAGCGCGACGGATGGTCTAATCAATGTGGACGGCATTGTAAAGCACCTCATGCTCCTTGGGCATCAGAGCCGTAATGAACGCGAACTTACTTGTGGCTTTGTGCGCTTGTGATATGTAACAGTGTGCGCACAGTAAGAGGGATTACGTTAAGCGCTATTTTCGGCTTACCATGGCATGGCTTACGTTTTAACGCTTTCGTGAGCGTGCTTATGGAAGATGGGTCACTGGTGACCCGAACGCGCCGAATGAGAATTTAAAAATACCGGCGCTCCTATCAACCAGCTGCACCATGTATCACATTCTCTAAGCACTAATGCTTCGTTTCCTGCATCGTTAATTTTTTCCCGAGCGGCAGCGATCTTTACCAGCGACTCAAAGAGAGCGGCTCGCCTGGTTTATTCGCGAAAACGGCAAACGAAACGGTAGCGAGACCCTCTCCGAAATGTTGTTCCTCGAACAACTCTGTTGCATCGTGAAGCTATTTTTGTGCTGTTCCTAGCATAAATGACTCCGAGGATGATGTCGAATTATGGAAATATAGTTAGGAATATAAACAAAACTGTAGAACAAGCCAGGATCGTAGTCAGGTGTTAATAAGTATGTTACGCTTTCTGGCAGATCGATTTTTTACTCTAAATTAAATGTCGTGATGATGGTGGCACTATTATATCTTTTTCTTTTGTAGTGTCTAAACAGTACATGCTAAATATTTGGTAACATGTCCTTCAACCAATAGAGAGTAATGTTCGGCCCAAGAAGGCTACCCGGCCGTGACCTTAGAGTAGTGTTGCGCAGTGAAGCGACATGTGTCACAAGGAAATTCAGCGTTTCGGGCATTTTTTTCACAGCGGAGTTATTAAACATGATTTGGGATAACAAAAATGAGCGTGCGTGGTTGCAAAGCCTGCAGAAGCAGTCTTATGCCAAAGATGATGGTTCTGGGGAAATGGTCATGGCTGCAGAGATGGTGAATTTCATATGCCTGCATATCTATATGGGCATAGTCGAGCTTTCACAACTAAACCTTCCCAAAACAAGTACGTACATTCAGAACAAGTCCCACCGATTAACGATGCGGAGGAAATACAAAAAATCCTAACAGGACAAGAAATTTGACTACTGAAAAAATTCCACTTGTAACGCCTATGTTGCCCAGTGGCACACCAAACATCGAAAAAGAAATTGTTTTACACCTCAGAGCTTTCAGACTACGTTCCACCAATTTCGTTGTCAGACATTGAAATGTGAAGACTTTTTTGTAGCTGACAAGTTTAAAATATTTTTATTGTATGGGGTGAACCCGTGCTTTAGGATGTTTTGTTACCGTGTTCAGTGCTACCTTTTGGTATCACATTTTTTCTTTCCTGATATTTAGCATAATTTTCTAAAATACCTATGGCTCAATAGCAAATTTATTTCTCTTTAATTATGTTTATTGTATTGCTGTGTTTGAGAAATTTGTACAGGGAAAAAATATAACCGTGTAAGCTAATGGAATACTGCAGTTTTCACTGGGCAGACAAAAAAAATTGTAACTCATGCGCTTTTTCTGCTAGATCATTCAAACTTTCTTGTAATATAGAAAGCTGTTTGGAAAATATTTTGTATGTCTCACATTAGTTTTGCTAATTTTTTTTTCATGTTGGAGGCATAACATAAAAAAATGTTCTATGCAATGTTCAATAAATCCAGTTTTGATGAATATTCTTGCATATTATACTTTAGTATAACTTTTTCGAAGTAATATCATTGTGAAGTAAAATGACTTCACAATGATTGGTATATTTGGTATATAACATGACACTGTATCTATCATATTATTCATTAAACTAATTAGGAAAACGTAGAAAATGTGAACAATTTTTCCATGGTCACGAAAGAGTTACCCCCGTATTCAGAAACGCTCCTTGACTTGAACTTGACTTGCCACCGCCTTCAACGCGTTTCGAACGCGCTGCCTTTAGGCGGTGCCAAGGCAGCACAAACGCGTTCCAAACGCGCCGCCCAAGGCGGTGGCAAGTCAAGTTCAAGTCGAGGAGCGTTTCTGAATACGGGGGTTAAACACCGTGTGCGTGATAAGTGTTGAAAGTACCTATAGGCTTAAGTCGGAGAAAGGAATACTGATCCAGGTAGGTGTATTTCTGACCAGATTAAAGTTGCAAGGCGGGCGTGTTGGTACGGCATATTTTGATAACAATGGTAGCTCAAACAAACGGGACGACGCAAGAAGGCAACAGGTGTGTGTGTGTCTCTTTATGGGCCTCTTGTGTCTTGTTTCTTCGCGCTACCTTTGTTATCCAAATTCCAACAAGATGTCGTATTGGGCAAGTCAATAGACGTTCATGTTTCAGAATTTGTTCGAAGCGCCCCCATGATGCGGACAGTGGACATAGGCGGGCCAGGACAGAGCTTATCTTCGAACATGAAGGTGTATTTCTGGTTACGAGATATAAAATGAATCAGAAAAGAACAAAGAAGCCAAATACGACACAGGCACGTTTTATACGCGGCGCTAATTGTCTTGCGTAGCGTCGTTTAGCAAAATTTAGCTACTCTGACATATCCAGTCATATAGTATGTTGCATCGCCAGTATAAAGCATACGGGGAAATGAAACGGTACCTTTATTTGCTACGAAAAATTTGTCAGTTTGACGACGTCGGCTTACTTGTGCTAGCTGCGGAGCCCACACTTTATTTTGCAGTGACCTTCGCTCTGATAGCCCTTTCCGTAACAATTACTTGTTTGACGAGCGTAGCACCTTCCGGCAGTTATATTGGCGAACCACATCATAAAGTCCTTCCCGGGTGTCGCTCTGGCGCATCCACCATCTGGCTCTCTGCACTTAGAGTTATTATTCCCCTTTCGAGGCCCTCCTTGTGCAGGTCCCCCGGCGTTCACACACCCTGTTAAGGAGATGAATGTAAGAGACCACGAGATATTACTACGCATCGCCGTAGAAATCTTGGGAAATTTCAATCGTTTTGCTTTGTTGCATGGACTTTAGTAAGACGAACAGCAGGTATAACATTCAGAGATACGCGGGTGATGTTGCAGGGAACGTAATGCAGCATGATATAATTAAAAAAAAATCGTGCCGCGTAAAGAAGTCGTTTGCAATTCATATAAAACGTAGGCATTTAAGCAACTTCGGTGTTATTGTTTGGGTTACTGTACGAACGAAGCGTGCATGTTGGTGCATGCTGTAGCGCCGTTTCGCGCAGTTTATATAGATGCATAATGCATGCCTTAGTAAGGCTATAGCAGGGGTGATGGAGAAGAAATGCGAAAGAATAAAATTTAGCGGCATATTAGGCGGAATAGAACAGCATATCACATGCAATAAATTTGTCGAAAAATACAGTGTTGCATTATCATCATTTTACATACCAAGGTTTACACATTCAATATTACTAACGAAGCATTTTATTAAGGTTCTGTGGTAGAATACTTGACGGCCATGCAGAATGCCCGTGTTCGTTACTAGATCCAGCCGTCATTTTTATTCTTTGCGTCCATCGGAAGCGATCTACAACACCACCGACCGCGGCACCACATTTCCTGTGAGACGGGCTCCTTCACACTGTCGGGTTAAGATTTTTAAAGGCTGGGGTGAATAGACTGAGAATTAATGTGGCGCATATCCGCGCACCATGGGGCCGCGATACGCCGGTATGTGACGCATGTTACCGATGAGAAGGATTTCATGACGTACGCGACAGGTAAGACACGTTATTTATGCCATGACCTGCGAATCGTGTTCTTCATACATTCACGTCCCCATATGCCTATACTAGTATGTGGTAACCTAGGATGACCCGAATTGCGTGAAGGCGTAGCGGCTAGATAGATAGATAGATAGATAGATAGATAGATAGATAGATAGATAGATAGATAGATAGATAGATAGATAGATAGATAGATAGATAGATAGATAGATAGATAGATAGATAGATAGATAGATAGATAGTAACTGTCGGAATGCATTTGGTTGACTAAGAAATGCTTCCACTTTTAAAAACAATTTGGCATTGCTGTAGGCCAGATCCACAGCCTTCTAAATATGTGTCCGATGGTGTACCGATTGTGCAACGACGGCAAGCGTTTCCGAGTGAATTTTATTGGGAATTTCTGTGCGTGTAATCCTGGGGGTGTTGGGCCACGTCATTCGTAGACCTGGTAGTAAGTATGGAACACTCTTCTTTGTCAGCTTGTGTAACGCAATACGTGATCTCTTTACGAGCCCGCACCTCACCAGTTAACCCTCGAATGCTAGCCGTAAAAAAAGACGAGAGATCGACACCCGCGTTCCTCTCGATCGAACACTTCTGTTTTTATTGCGCGCTAAAGAACAGCCATGCTCACCGCCCACCTCACAATCTTGTTCCCTTGTTGTATTGTGCGATGCACGGCGTTTCCCGGCAATGATCTTGGGTCACCTGACATGCTGCAGAGCACACGATGTGGTTTTTTGCCTCTAAAGGTACAGCTGTTGAGATGCTGTGGTGAAGTGCGCGGATTTTAAAGTCCGCGCCATGGAACAAGATCGAAGACAGTGAACAAAAAAAAAAGAAACCTGCACGGGCCTGAAAGAGCAGAAATAAATAAATGAAAGGACAATGAGAGAGAGCCATAGCGATCGTTCGGAAGCACGCGGAAGGAGAAGGAAGCGAAGCGAAGAGGAAGTATGTGGTGGCGGCGGAAGGAGTGAGAGTTGAGAGGCCACGCGTTTCGGCCGTCGGGTTTCGGGCCCGAGCCAAGACGTCTACTTCTCTCAATCGGCGACCTGAGGGTACTCATGGCTATCAGCTGTTCTTGGCCTTGGGTCGCTCGTGTGCTGCTCCTGGGCCAACGTTCCTGTGCCTGTGTACAGGTGTGGGTAGTCGGGATTCGGGCTCGCGCTCAGACGAGACTTTCCTACCGGAGCTCATCCTCGGAGCCAGCGGTTCGACTTCAACGTCAACTAGCGGACTAGGAAGGCTGCCGATACGGCAGACCATCAGCGGCTCCAATCCAACGGCAACGGCAGCCTCATCGTCTTACGTGCTTCGTGCCAAGGCATCCTCGACCTCGACGTTGGTGAGAACATCACCGGGTCCTCGCCTTCTCTCCGCGACTATCGATTGGTTACAAACTGAGTGTTAATAAATGAAGCATTTCGCTTATGCCTTTCTCAGTGACCTCGCTGTAGCTGTAGGATTGAATATTTGAGTACTGTTACCTTCTGCCTTGGTTAGTGTTGCGTGTGCTCCTTCTAATGTTCCTAATAAATATGGGGTGCAAGCTTTCTCATCCTTTTGGGAAGTGTTTTGAGTTGACGCCTCGGACATTGCAAAGAAACTAAAAGGACGTGCACGTTGTGCGAAACAAAAGCATAACGTAACTCTGGCGTCCGCAGCGACAGGACGAGGCCGTTTGCAAACTTTGTTCGCGAGTCAAAGCTATTTTGAAAGATGAGTACGGCAGATTTTACCGTCTTGGCGTTACGCATAGGTTTAGGAGGCGCAGAGTTGAAGGCGTGGGTCGAGGAACGCGAAGCGCGTGCGCGCGTTACGAAAATGCCGCAGAACGAGATGCTAAGAAAGAACAAATGGAGTTGCAACGACAGCTTGAGGAGCAATGTCACAGGACGATCCAGTTGCGTCTTCAATTGGCGGCGACTGAAAACACCCGAGAATCGGCCGTAGCGGACATAGGTCGACCAGCCCAAGGGCCATTGAATGTCAATCCGCATAACTCCATGCCGGGGTTTGACGAGAACCGAGACGACCTCGGCGCCTACCTAAAAAAGTTCGAGAGCGTGGGTGCGGGTCAAGAATGGCCTAGGGATAAGTGGGCTACAGCCCTGAGTTTGTGCTTGAGCGGCGAAGCTCTAAGAGTGTTCGGTCGCTTGTCTCCCGAAGAGGCGCTCGACTATGACAAAGCGAAGCGAGCCCTGCTAGAACGGTTTCGGTTTACCGCAGAAGGATACCCAGAGAAGTTCCGCCACAGTAAGACTCAAGATGGCGAAACCGGCAAAGAGTACGCCACGAGACTCACGAGTTTCTTTGACCGGTGGGTAGAGCTATCTAAGACAGAGAAGCAATATTCATCCGTTCGTGACCTCATAGTCGCCGAGGAGTTCGTGAGGAAGTGTCATGATCGATTGGCACTGTTTCTGCGGGAAAGGAACTGCCGCAAACTTGAAGAATTGGCTGAAGCGGCCGATAATTTTTTAGAGGGTCAACAGCAGTCGAACTTGCTCGTTTTTCAGGAAAAAACAGAGAGCAGCCTGGCCTCGAAAAGTCAGAGCTCAGCTCCGAGGCCGACACCACAATGTTTCGTTTGTCATTAAACAGGTCAGAAAGTGGCAGATTGCCGGACTCGGTCGAAGCAACCGTGTTACGGGTGTTGTCGAAAGACTGGGCACCATATTTAAGTGCGCACGAGGAAACCCGCCATGCAGAAGACTTCATCTATGTGGTCTGAGCAAATCGGCCGTAGCGGACATAGGCCGACCAGCCCACTTGGGAGATAGTGATAGGGCCGCTGGCGACAAACAAGAAGAGAACATTACCGGGGCAGTAAATACGGAACAGAAAAGCACGGAATGCCGGATGCCAGTTTTGAAAGGCCTTTTGTTTGGCAAAACTGTAGCCGTTTTACCGGACACGGGGACCAACACAAGAGTAGTGCGACGTTCCCTTGTACCAGATAAAGCAATAACGGCGTCCACTACGAAGGCGTTCTTAGCCGATGGCAGCAAAATAACTGTCCCAGAAGCAAAGGTGGAAACAGTTTCGCACTACTTTTGCGGCACGGCAGCTGTGAAGCGCATGACGTCTCCCCTCTATGACGTTATCATTGGGAATGTCCCAGGTGCTCGTGATTCCCAGGATCCGGATAGTGGATGAGAGGAAAGAGGGACGATGAGGGAGCTGAAGCCTAATGAAGAAGCTAGTGAACTAGACGAGAAGGAAGATCTCGGCAGGAGCTTGTTACTCGGGGGAGTCAAGAGCACAGGTCCATCACCGCATTCGGGTTCTGCCAAGTTAAAGGCCTGGGAAGTAAACCAGCGAGATCTTAAGGATGCACAAGCGAAAGATAATGTCCTGGAGTCGTGTAATAACAAGGTCGGTTCGATTTTTTGCAGGAGAGGACCGACACAATATTCGTTTGTCATGGAGAAGGGGCTGCTGTATCGTGTTTACCAGCTGTCGTCAGGCAAGACAATACAGCAGGTAGTTGTTGCGCGCATACTGAGAAGCGACATACTCATGTTGTCCCACGAAAGTTTGATGGCAGGGTATCAAGGTATCAAGAGGACAATCGACCGAGTGCTGGGGTCTTTCTCCTGGCCAGGAGTTCAGGAAGAAGAGAAGAGGTGCGTGCGGTCCTGTGACATCTGCCAAAGGACTTACCCAAAGAGTAAAGTGGGCAAGGCGCCTCTGGGTCAAATTGCCTCTAATCGACACTCCTTTCGAACGAGTAGCCGTGGATATCATTTGGCCCTTGAAACAAATTGCGAGAAGCGGAAATCGATACATCCTGGTCATGGTGGACTTCGCCACCCATTATCCAGATGCGGTAGCCTTGCCAGCAATTGATGCAACGAACGTGACGGAGGGACTGGTAGAAATGTTCTCAAGAGTCGGATGCCCACGGGAAATCCTTTGCAATCAGGTCTCATGCTTCGCTTCCGACTTGATGAGAGAGGTGAATGATTCATTGGCGATCAAGCACGTGAGCTATACACCGTATCATCCTATGTGCAACGGCCTTGTAGAACGTTTTAACAAAACCTTAAAACAGATTTTGCGGAAAGTCTGCCAGGAGGAACCAAAATCCTGGGATCGACTGCTTGCAGCGCTGTTATTTGCCTATCGTGAAGTGCCGCAGACCAGTATGGGGTTTTCCCCGTTTGTACTCATCTGCGGACGGTACTTCAGAGGACCCCGCAGTCTGCGCAAGGAAGTGTGGGCTGGGGAACACATCGGCGATGAAATTAAAACCACATATGGATAAGTCTTAGATCTCCGGGATCGTCTACAGAAGACGTTAAAACTGGCCCTCGAGAACCTTATGCGGGAGACAAAGATCCAGAAGACTTATTACGATCGAAGGAGCAGAAATCGCCAGCCCGGAGTAGGAGACCGTGCTCTCATGCTACTGCACACTACGGCAAAAAAGTTGCTCATCCATGGAAGGGAATTTTTCGGGTGACTGGAAAAAAAGGGAATCATGATTAGTGGCTGGGCTCGGGACGCCAAACTAAATTGTTCCACATAAACATGTTAAAACGTTATGAGGACCGCCCAACGGAGATAACTCCACAAACAACCCCCTTCGTCGTGATGAAAGAGGAGAGAAAGATACACCGCACCCTGTATGCATAAATGACATAAGGGGAAAGGCGAAGGCAAAACCAATTTCTGAGGGATTGAAGGTGGACGAGAAAGTAGAAATCCGTCGAAATTTGACTGAATACCAAGTTGTGGTTTCGGAGGTTCCTAGAGAGACAAACCTCTTGGAATGCCAACTTCCCTTGACGACGTCCGAGCCAATTGCTACACCGCAATACCTATTACCGTTGGCAATGAAAGAAGTTGTAGAAAAGGAGGTTCGAGAGATGATGAAAGTAGGGATAATTGAGCGGTCTCAGTCCCCCTACAACTCTCCGTTGGTTATTATCAGCAAGCCTGACAACACGTATCGGACATGCATCGATGTCCGTCAAATTAATTGTGTTTTGGTGGTGCACTCAATCGTGTGTGTCGTTGGCCTACCCCGTATAGACAAGTTCCCGGAATAAAAAGTCTCAGTTGATAGCGCTGTGTCCTGTCATAAGTGTGCCTTAGGAAGTTTTTCTCGTCCTTTTCGCGCTGTTACATAGTGATAGTTAGTAGAACTTTCTGCCACTTTTCTTGCATGGGTGTACTTCTGCAATCAGTGGAACGACAAACAAGTGAAAAAAGGTGCCTCTAGCTTGAAGACACCACCCAACCTTCTCGACCGCCCTTGACGTGACGCCGCGTTCAATCGTAACCAATGTAATGGAGCGCGCGCTGAGGGATGGACTTCTCGTACTGTTAGCTAGTTCGAAAGAGGGTGTCGCCAGAGCTCGGCCATGCTGCGGAGCACCACAACTGTTGGGGAACTTGGCGCTGCATAGGTGGTACTGAAAAACTTACAGAAGGCACGCAAAACGCAACACCCCTTGTTGTTACGTTTTCCGTGCCTTCCGTAAGTGTTTTTCTTTACTGCAGATGTAGCACAATACACGCTCATGAGGTACGCTGCTGCAGCACGCCGCGCCGACACTGTACCGAAGCCGCGTCACGGCCCCACGCCGCCGCAATTCCGTCTACAGCCCCCTACGCCACCTTGCCCACCTGTCGGCCAGCGCTACCCACCGAGGAAGACGGGCGCTTGGCGTGCCTCGGGCCATCGCCCAATATGCTACCACTGCGGAGAAACCGTCACTGCCAGCTCCGTGGGATGGAACTGCATGGCTTCGCCGATAACGCACCGCGTGCACAGCCAGGTTAACGACCTCGCGACATCGCCGACTACAACGTCTGCGTGCACTGGCAACGTTGACTATCCCCAGTTTTCGTCGCCCGGCCCCTACAGCTCGCCACATCGCCAGAATTCCACCGGCCCAAGCCGGGGCCCATCTCCGAGCCCTGATCCGGAAAACTAAAGGCAGCAACCGATGGATGTGCTGTTGCTCTACGTCCAAATGCTGAACAACCTCCACTTCCGAAAACGACGATTCCATAATGAGGAAATATCAACTCGCCCCCTACCCTTCATGAGAGCACTTCCGTGCCGAAAAAAACCGGACGACATGACGTAGCACCATCGGAGCAGGTCCACGCAGCCGTACGCGGACCTCGACGTGCTTAACGATGGCTAGAACGTCACCGCTCTGGTCGACATCGGAGCCAATACTCCGTCAATAGTGGCCCGTTCGCCGCAAAGATGAAGAAAGTAAGGACCGCTTGGTAGGGACACGAAATCCGGACAGCTGGAGCCCACCTAATAACGCCGACTGGAGTCTGCACGGTGAGAATGGTGATTGACCGCCAGACTTATTCGGCTAGCTCTGTGGTCCTAGAGCATTCTTCGAGGGACGTCATCATAGGTATGAATGTCCAAAATCAGCACGGCGCAGTGTTGACTTATGATCCCAGTCGACAACGCCTTCCACCGTCAATGGCATACCGCCGGATAGGAAAATTGGTCACCATGCTATCAATGTGACATTAGAGCAGGCCACCGTATGGGAATCGAGAGCGCCATCCCCTTAGGCGCCTCGTCCCCAGGTAGCGTGTGTGTAGGCCTCGCGTGGCTCGAGCGCCGGGACCCGCCGTTAAACGGCAATATGGCGACCGTGGCTGCGCCGCCAGGCCTCTTTGTCTGGTACAATCCATGCGTCGGACTTCCCGGCACGGAGATACGCGTCCCGACATGTACGGACAACGTTCGCCACACGCCACGCTAGCACGCGCAACTGTGCTTCGCCTGTCCACTTTAGCTGCCTGTGACAACCCCCTCTCGCTTCTGTCTGGCGCTGGCTCGCCGCATCAGATGCTATCAGGCCTGCACGAGAGGTTGCCGTGCTGATCTGACAGGCGGCTTCTCGTCCGTGCGCTCGACTGCTGCCCTTTGTGTGATAGTCGTACCGCCGCCTGCGAGCGTACGCTCGATCTGTCTTGCGGAGTTTCCCTGTCGGCCTGCAAGCCCGCGACTGTTGCACTGTGCGGCATCTGCGGTTAATAAACCCGTGTGTCTTGACAACTTGTCTCCAGTGCCTTTTCTTCGCTGTGTCGGCGAGTCGACGAAACCGGCCGTAGCGTCTTTGTGCGCTGCGACAGTGGCGAACGTCGCGTCCCTTGCCGGTCGCCTCGTAGGGTAAACTTCTCGCAAACCTATCTCCACAATCGTTCCGCCTCTTTCCAGCGTCATCATTTCCGTCAGCGCCAATAAAACCACTGGGGCTCTTCGATTCTCCACTACGGGCTACCTACGGGCTGCCAGAGCCAGCCAGAGCGCGTTCGTTTTTCTCGGGTTGCTCCGCCCCCCGCGTGGGGCACTTCCGGTCGGCGTTCGTTTTTCTCGGGCAGGGCAGTTCTGGCCACCCGCGGGGAGCCCGCGGGTCTCCAGAAGCTTCCAGGACAATTTATTTGCGGAATCTTCCTGGAAGGTTTCAGGCTGCTTTCGGGCAAGCAGACGCCGAAAAGAGACGATGCGCGCTCGCCACAATCTTTGTGACGACTCGACGGATTGAGATGCGGACGCTTGGTGAATACGAGTTCGCTTATCCTTGCGCTTGGCGCTGTTCCGCCGTGCGAGATGGCGCGATTACGATTGGCGGCGAACATTTGGAGCTAATGTTTATTGCTTTTCTTATGTGCTCCGTGAATTTTCCTTGTGTGAACAACGCGGCGAACTGTCGCGCTCTAACTGCTTTGTGCACATGTCCGAAAAGTTATGTACACGTTCGTACGCATGCATGAAGACCCCTTTCGAGTTTATGTTTTCGTAGTAGTATTTGTTTGTGGTGTCGTGTGTGCTTTCTGTGCACTTAATGAAGACGATTATGATCCAACTAGCTATTTCGCTCCGTCGTATATTTGCGTGCGTGAACCCCGTCAGAACTTAACCATTTCAACCGGGTCTTCGATGTTGATAAAACACACTGACTGAATACTAGCGATCGCGCTCCGTCGTATGTTTACATCCATGAACCCCGTCAGAACTTAACTACTTCAGCCTGGTCTTCGATGTTGATAAAATACACTGGCTGAATACTAGCGATCGCGCTCCGTCGTTTGTTTACATGCGTGAACCCCGTCAGAACTTAACTATTTCAGCCTGGTCTTGGATGTTGATAAAATACACTGGCTGAATACTAGCGATCGCGCTCTGTCGTTTGTTTACATGCGTGAACCCCGTCAGAACTTAACTATTTCAACCGGGTCTTCGATGTTGATAAAATACACTGACTGAATACTAGCGATCGCGACATTGTTTTTGTGTGATGCTCGTTGGTCGCGAACGGCGTGCAAACGTACTTCGATCTAGGGGCCAGTATATGAGGTATGGTATCATGTTATGCTACGTCGCGTCGATGTGAAAAAACGGAGATGAATTCACAAATGTATACATCCTTTTGTTGCTTATTTGATCGTCGGCTTTGTCTTTTTCGACCTCTTTGCAATAATGTCATGCAGTAGCTATGCGGTTATCACCTAGTAGCTCAAATAGAATGTGAGCTACATGAGATCTTTGGAAGTGCCACTTCGGACTGGAAAAGAGGCTCAGGCAACATCTGCTAAAACGAGTCGAAGGTGCGTTGCACGGTTTACTTTAGACATAGTCCCTCAAACGCGCACTCCTGATACCGACACCGCCGCATGTCTCAAGTTATGACAAAACGCTCGATGGTCAATGCGCGTGTGCGACGTAGTATGCGAGAGATCCTCGAGCTCTTTTGGGGACAAGATCATTTTCGCGAGATTTGGCGTCGTGTTGTGCAGCGAATGTTACATGCACTAAGCAGACGTGAACTGGTTAAGCCGTTAGCGGCGCGGCAGCTCACCTTGCATCGCTTTCGTGGCGCCGTGCGCCAGCTGGCGGTTTTGTCCGCGGATCTCGCGCGTGATCTTGCGAACGTACATGATCGTATCCCGAATGCGCATGCTCGAAATTATCACCTCAGCTGTTCAGCAAACCTAGCCACATATTTTAAAGCGGGCAATGCAGAAAAAACCAACGCGCACGCGGCGCAATATTTCTTCTGCTGTCACGGCGGTAGCGCTTCTTTACGTTTGCGCTGGCTGTCCCAGCGTTCGATTTTGCTATCTTCAGGCAGCTTCGGGTCGTCTCGGGCTTCCCACACACGTGACCAAGACGCTGTTTCCTGTCCCGACCGGAACTAGCTGGCTGACCCTCTGGCTAGCTCTGGCAGCCAGCGAACTGCCAGATGTCCGAAAATCGAAGATCCCCACTGACTTAGAAAGCGTCATCAAGGGCGACCGGCACCTGCTCCTGAAACGTAAGATTTGCGTCGCAAGAGGCGTAGCCGAGCCACGTAATTGGAAGGCGAAGGTAATGCTCACAAACTTCAGCCACGAATACGGGCACCTCAACGTTTGTAGCATGATTGCCTACATGCATGAATTCGTGGACGTCAGCAATACTTTCGCCCTCATCGATACTGCCGAACCTCCTCCGACACCCGGAGGTCCCCAACCAGCCTTCCACGTGAATCCGAACCTTCCGAAGCATAACCAAGGACAGATCAAAGCCCTGCTCCAGCAATGCATGGAGGGCTTCTTGTCAGCATCAAGATTTCGTGCCCCGTCCACCGCGCAGTTTGACCAAAATGAATCACACCTCGCGCAGCGCTAGTGTCTTGGAATTTTTATAGGAATTCGCCAGAATTCCAATAAAGAGTTTCCGTTGATGGTGAGAGCTGTGCCCTGTCGTATGTGTGCCGAACGCCTCCTCTAGAAAGATGCCTGCGGCGTCGCTGGCTATCCCATTGTAGCCGTCGTGCCTTGAGTTGTGCTCGCTTGTGGAGAGATGGCGCCACGTCCTCACCTTTTGTTTTCAATGGGGTTGGGTATGGTGTGGCGTAGTGTGCGCATGCGTACATGTGTGTTGCAAGCGGCCACCGCAAGGATCGCTAGCTACTGCCTCATTAGAAACGGTGAAGGAGGGAAAGAGAAGGGCAGGAGGTTCCTGGCTGACGCGGCAGGCATCTTTATAGAGGAGGCGTTGGTGTGCCTTAGAAAGTTCTTCTCGTCCTTTTCGCGCTGTTACATATTGAATGAATACCAACTAGCCCGGTTTACTGTATACTAACTGTATACTTACTGTGCTACTAACTGTATTACTACTACTAACTGCACTACTAACTGTACTACTAACTAAATGTGCGCGTGAGCCGTTTGAATTCATTTTCAAGCGCTTTTTTACACCAGAGCCCTTCCGAATCGTTGTGGTATAATTCCAGTAGCGTGGCACGAGATGCGCAGGTTTCCAGATCTCAATATTCTACGATACCGCTCGTGAGACTCAAGCATATGATTCTTCGCTGTCCTTAACGGGGCAATATCAGTCCTGTCTTGATGCGTAGGTGCCCCCGAAACTATGGAAGACGATTTTTTCAGGTGCGGCTCGCACTGAAAAGCATAGCGAACGGCGTTCCATGCGGCAACTTATTAAGTACATCGTCCACAAGGTATACTTACTGTACTACTACTACTAACTGTACTACTCACTGTACTACTAACTAAATGTGCGCGTGGGCCGTTCGAATTCATTTTCAAGCGTTGTGTGTCTGCACTAAGTATCCCTTATAATAATGAGCACCGTGGCCTCTGAGATTAGCTCCGGCCGAGCATCTTACAACACCGCGGCAGGAGCTAATCGCCGAGGCCACGTGTATAATCACCATGGTCTACCGGTACATTCTAGCGCGTTGCTATGCCGGCGCGCGCCCTCTTCGTCCTCTTCTTCATTGTCTGGTCGCTCCCCGAGCACATGCACTCGGCTGATTAGCTAATTGGCTGGGTGATATACCTACCTAATTAAGTCAGGGCATGCTACGGCGAAGACCATTACGCTAATTCATGCTAAGGCCAAGCTATTTAAGTCACTTCTTACTAAGATCATGCTAATGAGGTCGTGTAAAGCCAATAACAAGCTAATTAGGATCATGATAAATAATACCATGCAATTTATGAGCACGTAAATAAAACCAAGCTTATCAGGACCTTACTCACTTAGATTGCGCTAATTAGGCTTATGCTAATGAGCATTATGCTAATTAGACGCGAACTAATTAGAACCGTGCTAAACCTGAGCGATTAATGTCGCGGTAATTAAAATATAAAGCATTTGTACAGGACTATTCAATATCATGTAATTAAGACCTACCAAATCAATAGCGCCAATATTGAGACACGGTCTTTACTCCGAAGCAGACTAAGGATACTGAGGTGACGAGCCACGTAAAAAGCTGCAAGAAGCTAGTTGATCACAAGCCCATCCGGTGGCGCCAGCCTCCACCACAGTAGCGTCTACCACATAAAAGAGTAGCGTCCACCACATAAAACGCTTGACAGGCACACCAAGGTAAATGTAAATGGTAGCGAAGCTTCCATAGGAGCCCATACGTTCAGAAAATGGCGGCTCATCAGCTGCTCATGGGGCTTAGGGCCATCTGTGTGAGGAGGGAACGCTTCCGGCGGAACAAAAAATAAAGCGGATGTGACGCAATATCAGTTATAAAGTGACGTCATTTTGTTGTCACTACCGCGAAATTTGACCTCAAAATATTTTTCTTAGGCCCCTTATCGCTAAGGACTCGCGCTACGGCGAGCCGGTAACCCCTTGGCGAGTTCATTGAAGCCACAGTGCTAAGACAGGAACCACAGAAAGAGGACAGGACGTGCACGTCCTGTCCTCTTTTTTGGTTCCTGTCTTATCAGCGCTATGGCTTCAATGAACGTAACAAACCAACTAGCCCAAAAGTCTGTACCCTTGGCGAGTGCGCTTGAAGCCAACGCTAGCTAATCTAATATCGACCCGTGACTAAACAGCGGTGTTTAAATGTACCGCCGTTCAATTCGCCTTGGCTTTACTAGGAAACCTTAGTCTTGGAGCTTTTATTCTGCGTTGGTGTCATCTTCCATAGGGTGAATAAAGTAGGCAGGAGCGTACCTCCCATGTTTGCAACGTTGCTGATGTTCTTCGCACATGCGCGGAGGACATAAAGAGCGCATTGCCTGTGTTCTTCAGTTCTAATGAGAAGAAATGACTCCTCGTCACGCCAAAATAATGATATTTCAGTTTTATTCAATGGTCACAATAACGCAATTTTATCACACCCTACACAATGCGCAACAAATGTCGTAATAAGTACAAAAAGTGCGTACACTACATGCACTATGTTTTGCCTTAGGTTCCGATAAATGAACCTTACGTGTAACGTATCAAGACACGCGAATTGTAGCGCGACAGATAACTTAGCGATCTGCTCACCGATAGCACGAAATAAAGTAGGCACTGCGTGTTCACGAAGGAAACCGGGCAGCAGGAATACTGATCCATGAAAATCCAGCAAGCACACTACTCCGAACCGTTGCCCCGGTGTCTTATCTAGAAGAGAAGGCTCGCCAGGCATACGCGTGTTCCTATTGCATCCTTGGAACACCACATCGTTTCCGCGAGTACCGAGGAAAGCGTTCGGCGTGAAATGTTAGCCGCGTCGTGCCGTTGCCCGTTGAACACCGCAGCCAACACGTTCACCAATGATGAAACGCACCTCGCAACTTCGCGAACACCAAAATCAAATTCTCACCACAATAACTCACATTACGCATGCAAGTACCTGAGGGGGCATGTCGTTGCAGACGAGTTTACGAGCGCGCCTTTCGATGCACCGCAAGGGCTGCACTGAATAACAATGACGTGCGTCTCTCTTCAGGGGGCGCTAAGGTTTTTCGTAATAATTAAACACTATCCTATATTCTTGGCACATTGCACCTACATAATATTGTTCACGAAATAAATGTAATTTGTAAAACATCAACATTGCTTCGCCCTTGAATAAAACTTGGTTTTTCGGTATTAGTGTTTGTTCCCTCCAAACATAGTCGCGCATCAATCGCAGCACCCATAATTCTCCTTGCTGGTGTCGTTGGCAATAGATTCTGAACCGGTTTTCGCCCGAAGCTTCGCGACCTATTTGGATCGACCTTGGGCACACCGGCACTATGACAGTCACGAGTAGATCTCGGGCCTTTTCAGAATCAACTAGTTTGTACCCGAGTTCGCGCGTCAATCAGTTTTTTTTTATAGACGCCCCCGACAAACATCGGGTCCGCCCACCGCGTTTGCTCCTGCCGAGGAGCAGTGCTCACGCCGCAACGCCAGCGAGCGGTACGATTCATCTATGAGCTTATTGGCCCACACTATGTACAGTGTCAATTTTTATGAAAGGGAACACGGGAGCGCATGGCCTGCGCGCTCCGGCGGCTGCCGTAAGCTCCGTCAACCGACAGCTAACGAAAGCTTGCCCGCTTTTGGCGTCATCTATTGGCTAACAAAATAACGAATCATGGCTGGTTGAGAAGCGCCTTTAGATAACGCTGCCTCTCGGCTCGCGTTAAGGGCAATTCGTGCAGCTCGCGCAGTGCTGGCGCGCCACGCTCGATTTGTTGACAGGCAGACGACGCGCTGCCTGCATCGCCCGTTACGCGAGCCGAGATGCAGCGTTATCTAAAAGCGCTTCGCAACCGGCCATGACTTGTTATTTTGTTTGCCGATAGATGACGCCAAAGCGGGCGAGCTTTCGATAGCTGTCGGTTGACGGAGCTGAAGGCAGCCGTCGCAGAGCGCAGGCCACGCGTTCGCGTGTTCCCTTTCATAAAAATTGACACTGTACAGAGTCGTCCACATTTAAGCTGAACACCTCATTAGTATTCAAGACCTCATTGAAGCTGTTGTTTAACACATAATTCGGAAACTCATTACTGTGTTTGTCGACACCATGATTAGACGTTCTATAACGGGCATTGCACTCGTGAAGTATAAGAAACGTTCTAATTTTACCGGTTTGAATACTGATGAGGTGTTCAGCTTAGATGTGGTCGACCCTGTACTTACGCACGAAGAACTAAGGGTTATATCTTCACGTGCCGACGATGTCTCACATTAAATTTCGCCGCGTTCACGACCTACCACTCAGAGCCATGAAGCAATCGCCCCTGGTGGCATTTGCGGCGAGAAATGTTACTATTTACTTGTTTGTGGAAGCATTGTTTCTACCTATTCGGTATTATAGAAAAATCTTCTGACGTGTAATGTAAGTATAGCAGTAACCTGTCCATTTATTTATCCTTAATATTCGAGAGAAGCGAAACGAGCCGCAGCAGAATGCTGTGTGTCCGCCGTTGCTGCCTTCGAAAGTGGAAATTTCTATGCTGCAGGTGGAACGAAAGAATTTTCCGAAAGAGGGCAAACGCCCACGAACACACCCGTGGGAGGCGCGATGATCAATTGGCAAAAACAAAACGCGACAATCACGCTCAAGTCGCTGCACTGTTTAAATGTTGACTGAGTTGCGGCGCTGACGCCTTTGCACGCGGTGTTCCATTGGGAACCGCTGCAAATGCCGCGCATGCGTTTGACGCCATAGGCTCGTTCTTGTCGCCGTTTTTATCAATGCTGCCATCGCGCTCGCCGCACTGTCTTTCTGTCGTGAGCGCCGTAGTGCGAACTCGGAGCAAATTAGTGTGCCTGAGAAGCTCGGGCCGTCCTGCATACCACCCTAGGTGAGTATTTGGTGGCCGTGCTGACACCACCGATTTTTCACCCAACATGAAAAGGCCGCGTAATGAAACGTAATTTCAGTTTGACTAGGTAATGTGCGTAATGAAACTGAAACTTTTTGGGGATAGCGGTAGAAAATGCTGTTTCGACAGAAGATGGCTGCCTGTCGACATATATGGGGCTTGATACTTGTAGATGAGCGCGAAATTAATCTATTAGCGTACATGGATATTTTGCTTAGAACGGCACTTAGTGAGAGTTTGAGCAAGTGTATATGCATCGCTCGGCCAACTTTCTTTTTAGTGAGCATTATTTTAACGCTGAGTTGTAAACGGTGGCCATCATAGCAGGCTACGGCGCGATAAGCATATCGAAGGACACCTATCGCAGACAAGCGGGGAATATATACCAAGTTCTGGGGTTTTATGTACCACAACTAGAATCGGATTATGAAGGTGGCTGCGGATAAGCCGGCAATATAACCAAATTACCTTAGAACTAGAAATGGTATTTGCTTTTCAAAGCATAATGAGTGAGAGCTGGTAAACAAGATGGGGGTTTCGTGGATGATTTTAAAACGCAGGTGGTTTCTGCCACGCTTCCGTCTTCGGGGAAATAAATTTGACGCGAGCTGGATTGTAATAAAGACAGAACGGAATACGTTTGGTTGCATTACCTCTCGTTAGAGTTGCGCAGTACGGCTCGGAATTCAAAGAAAACCAAAGAAGCTTAAAAAAAACCGTTACATTGGCTGGGTCAATTTCAGTCACCTGGTAGCATAGGACATTACAGCACATGCATGTTCTTTTAATGTCAAATAAAAAGCTAAGCGCGCACTGAATATTGTGCCGCAAAATTACTCTGCACTGCAAGATATAGAGAGTATGGCAGGCTAATTGTTGTCAATACACGTCACAAATCGCGGCACCCCTTCATAATGCACAAACGTATGACCTCGGAAACTTACCAGAATTCCATAATATAGACATATATGCGAGACATATTGCTAATAATACTGCGTCCCTCTTCACGAAAATGTACCGCAGCATTGTTGATGCTCACTTAGCTGTAACGACAGAAATGAATGACCAAAAATGACAAACGTTGAATGCCTGCTGGAGCACAGTAAAGCAGTTCACTCAATAACTGAGCAATACGCATTGCGCTTTGACACTACATGGACTAGTCAGCACACTCTCAGGATTCGCGAGGTGGACGCGTCCTGCTGTATTGGCGGTGGTCGATAATGACACCACACCCACCCTTTGAGTTCTGAAGACGGAACTGAATGAAAGATATTTGAAAAAAAAAATCATTGTAGTATAAAGGTAACAATATATATCGTCTCGCGCTTTTTTTTGAGCAGAGCCCTTCCGCATCATTGTGGTATAGTTCCAGTAGAGTGGCACAAAATGCGCAGGTTTCCGGATCTCAATATTCTACGATACTACTCGTGAGATTGGAGTAGGTGATTCTTCACCGTCCTTAACGACACTATAGAATTTCACCATGATGTTTCAGTGAGTCTTTTATACTGCACCACGAGTCGGTCTGATGATTACTTTTGTTCTTTCGAAATTCAGTTTTCGCGTCTTTCGAATCTAGTGCGATCCCGGGACGAGGTACCAGCTGACGGATGGCCAAAAATGCACCCGTCCAGAAGTGATAGTCAAGCTTGAAGTTCTAGCTGTATCCTTTATTTAAAAATCTGAAGATTCCATAATGTGCCATTGTAATTTATGTTACTCTTTCGAATAAATTTCCATAATGGACGAAGCTGAGCAAGGGACTTCCGCCGTCCCAACTGTAAAATGTGCGCAAACAGGATATTCTACTTCACCTTCCATTTATAGAAGCGAACCCTGTAGCCTACAAAATGGTAAACGTAACAAAAGACTAGCTCATGCAGAAATTTCTTTAGAATAGCGCAGGCGTAGGTGATTTCTTTGTAACAGCATGTGCCTAGGTGAGCATACATTTATTAGGTTAGTTTGTTTTCCATGTGCTCTCACCAGAAAAGTAACACTGATTCGGTCTTGTGGATGATGTACTGAAAAAGTTGCCGGATGGAACGCCGTTCGCTATGCTTTTCAGTGCGAGGCGCACCTGAAAAAGGGGCACCTACGCACTAAGACAGGACTAATATTGCCCCGTGTCAGTGTTCTAAGCATCTTTGTAACCATAAAAATGGCGTCACCGTTTTGTGCCTGATGGAAAGAATGTTTACTGGCTCCAAATAATAATTTTTTTTTTACAATATTGAAGTCTGCCGTTACACAATCAAGTGTTAAGAGGACAGCCACATTGATATTGCGGCCGGCTCTTAACGAAATCACTATCCGCAAGATATTGTTATTTGATTCTATCAATGAGTAATAACACAGTAAAACCTAATAAATGAAGCATTACTGTTCATAAACTTCGTACGCATGCGAAAGTCGTTTGCCAGAAAAAAAAAGAAAAAGTGACGCTACTGCTAATTAAACAAGTTAAACAACAGAATATGCTACCGCACACATAACGTATTGTGGTAAGAGACTGTAACCACAACCGAAGGAGAAAACGGAACTAAAGAAGACGAAGGTGTGTGTGGTGTTTGTGTGTGATCGGTTTCGGTTTCGAAATGCCATGTAAAGATGCCAGGGGGCGCCGCTCTGGTGTCGATATTCAACCGGCGCACTTGTAAATAAAGTTAGTGTGTGAGCAGTACTCCTTGAGAGTGGACGTTCTTCTTTTCTTCGGCGCTTCGCGCCAATTCGCGTGTTCGGGGCTGGACGGCGTCCCCGCCGGCCGCGTTCGTCACCGCCGGTCGTCTTCGCCTGCTTCCTTCGTCGGGACCACCAGCCGCCGACATAGCAATGGCGACGAGGAAATGTAAGAAGTATTTTTTTTCTGCGAACTCTACTTCTTCCCTTGTGTAACGAACCTCTCACACTAAGCCTAACCGCTCGCCTTTCTTCTCGGCATGGTGGCTGCGGCGTCGCCTCGTTCCTCTGTCCTTCCTGCTCAATCGCCGCTGCCTTTTCTTTTTTAAACGGTGTCTACTGGCTTCAGTTTCTTCTTCCGGCTTTCACCTTTCAATTCTTCGTCACGATGGCGTCTCCAATTCCCCCGCCTTTGTTCCTTTTTACGCCCGGGGACCCTCCAATTCCGTGGGCTGATTGGAAATTAATCTTTCAGGCCTACGGCGACGCTGCCGGGGAGGACGCCGCCAAGCCCGAGCGTCGCAAAGCTCTTTTCATCAACGCATTAGGCTACGCCGGTTTAAAACTCTATCAGACTTTGAGTTCCGCCAACGCGTCAGAGACGCCTGCGTCGTCTGACGTATTCCAAGCCGCACTCGCATTGTTCGACGGCCATGTTAAAGACGCGTCCTGTGATTATGTCGCGCGCCTCCGCTTCCAAGAGCGTCGTCAGCTCCCCGGTGAGCCCGTGGTAGACTTCATAGCTAGTCTCCGGTCGCTAGCCACGTCCTGCGCGTTCGGCGCGCTCGAAAATGACATGATCAGACAGCAACTCTTTATTGGCGTCGCGTCGCAGAATGCCCGTTGCCGACTCCTCCAGAAAGGCTCGTCCATCACTCTTTCAGAAGCCCTCTCGATTGCGCGAGAGGATGAACTTGTCCGTGTGCAGTTGGACTAATTCGCTCCGCACTCAGTGCAGCAACTTTCTGCTGCGGGGGGCCATGGCGCCGGTCCTTTGTTTCACGGGACGCGCCAACATGGCGGCCCTTCTTCTTCGTCTCGGCGCGGTGGTCAACATGGCCGCCCGCCTGCGCAGTCCTTTCGTGGTGGTCAACATGGCGGCCCCTCCGCATCGCGGGGTCGAGGAAGCCGTCAACATGGCGACGCCATGTCGCCGAATTCATTCTTTCCGGATCAGCATCGAGCTTTGGGCTCGCGTCCGCATTCTCCTTCACATAGTACAACCGCACACGATTTTCGTTGCGGATCGGCTCGCAGTGTCCCGCGAGGAACCGCACTTGTCTTGCGTGCGGAAAAATCGGACATTTTCAGTCCGTCTGCAATTCTTGTCCTGTAAATTTTCCTGAAGCATTTCCTTCATCTGCTCCGTCGAGTGCTGTCGCGCAGACCAATACGGTCACAGTCTTAAACGTGGATAGTCTCCACTCAGCTCCGCAACCCCGCGCCGTGGTTTCTGTAGAGCACGTTCCTTTGTCGGTCTTGGTTGATACCGGTGCTTCAGCATCTTTACTTAGTACCGAAGATTTCTTCAAAAATTTTCCTGGGGTTCGCTTGGCGAAGTTTCGTCTTCAGAATTATTCTCGACAGGTCATTCCTAACCTCGGACACTTTGTTGCTAACGTTTCTTACGGTGACACCAACGCTCCGGTCTTCTTCCACGTCACTCCGCGTGGTCCATCACTTCTTGGCCGTGACGCAATTCGTGCTTTGGGCATCAACATCTGCGGTGCCACGATGTCCTGCTTTCCCTCGGGAACCGGTGCGACTTTGCCCGCAACTACAGCAGTGACTCTTTGTTCTTCCGAGCCGACTGCTACTTCCCCTGCAGTTCCTTCTGTGTATGCTCCGGCTGCACCTTCTGCGTGTGCACTGCGTTCTACGTGCCGCCCGTGCATGTGCTTCCATCGACGCTGCCAGTTTCGCCCCTGTGTGGTGAATCTGTGTCTCCGACGGATGCCACTGCCGTGTTACCTGACAGTGTTTCCTTTGTGCGTCCGACAGTTCCGTCTCCGCAAGTGCCTTCCGGTACCAGCAAAACTTTTCTTCAAGGGGGGTAGGCCTTCCCAGCTCATCGAGATGGACCAAAGATGAAACATCGTCCTGCAGTTTGTGCTATGAAGTCGTGCGAGGAGGCAAGGTCATCACCTCTCACCATTCTGAGTGTTTCAACACAGATTCCAGGTGACCTAACGCGGTCACCTAGTTCTTTAAAAAGGCGCCGCACTAAGCGGAAACGTCGGAAGCCGCGACGTTATGAGGACTATGTGCAGTAGGTAATGTTTTAACAGGTTCCTTCCAACAGACGCAAAGACAACTGCCGCAAGCATGTTTACACCGATGGCTCCACTAATTCCAACAGCTCTACCGGAGCGGTGGTTGTTCCATCTGATGACGTACTGTTACAGTTCAAGTTTTCGCACATCACGACGTCGACAGCCGCAGAACTCGCAGCGCTTCAAGGTGCGGTCAAGTACATCCTTCAGCAGCCACCTAATCGATGGGCCATCTTTTGCGACTCCAGGTCAGCCTTACAAACACTACGGTTTGCTTTACGGCACGGATTACACGAACAATCCGTGTACGAGATAAGGCACGACTACCACCAAGCACTCGAGAAAGAACATGACATTATATTTCAATGGCTGCCGAGTCATTGCGGAATTGTCGGCAATGATCGCGCGGATGAAGCTGCACGATCGGCTCATGACCAAGACCAGCGGACACCCATACCACTCTTGAGAACAGATGCCGCGTGGCGACTACAATCACTCGCACGCCGTATCACTCTTCTACAATGGAATACGCCGGGTTTTTCCAACGCGCGCCTGTATTCAATTGACCCAAATTTACAACTTCGTTTGCCATCCGGGCTCTCAAGACGCGATGCAACTTTACTGTGCCGCATGTGGTTGGGCGTGGCATTTACGAATGCGTATTCGAGTCTCATTGGAATGGCCAGCAGTGCGGCATGCAACATTTGCGCCTGCGAGGAGACGCTTGAACACATTCTATGCCACTGCCCATCATACCAAGCTCAACGACGTAGTATGGAAGTCAAGCTCCGTCATCTGCACTCAAGACCGCTAACAGAAAAGAAGATCTTGGGACCTTGGCCTACGGTCTCGCATATGCGCAAGGCCACGAAAGCCCTCTTGTGCTTCTTGAGGACCACCGGACTTCACGAGCGCCTGTGAACTAACAGCGCGAGTTCGTGTTGTGTAGTTTCAAACTGTTCATCCACCCCTTTCATACTCTTCTTCTTTCTTCTTTACCCTTTTTTTTCTATTATTTCCCCTTCCCCCACCCCAAGTGCAGGGTAGCCAACCGAGCCAAAGCTTGGTTAACCTCCCTGCCTTTCCTTTTCGTATCTCTCTCTCTCTTAACAGGTTCTTTTCTTATACAATCTTGCCTCATTACGTGCAGTGGACTTACTCCGTGTGCACCATTGATGCATTATTTCTCTGTGCAGTGTTGCGCAACGTTCTGTGCAGTATTTCGTAAATAATAACTGAACTGAATTGTCTTACGCATTTTTCAAATGGGTATGTTGTGTATTTCCGTGTGCCTTCAGTTTTTCATATCTCTAAGCCGTATGCACTGGTACGCATTCTCAAAATGTATACAGAGTTGTATACAGTAAACGCTTGCGACTTTCATGGCGTACGTTACGTGACAAACTGTTTGTGCCTTAGACAAGTTTGATGTTGTTCCAGAATTGTTCTTTTTCGACGATAGTGCATTGCTGCGTATCTTGGAACTGACGTAGTCAAACTTTTCTTTCGAGGAGGGGATGATGTGGTGTTTGTGTGTGATCGGTTTCGGTTTCGAAATGCCATGTAAAGATGCCAGGGGGCGCCGCTCTGGTGTCGATATTCAACCGGCTCACTTGTAAATAAAGTTAGTGTGTGAGCAGTACTCGTTGAGAGCGGACGTTCTTCTTTTCTTCGGCGCTTCGCGCCAACTCGCGTGTTCGGGGCTGGACGGCGTCCCCGCCGGCCGCGTTCGTCACCGCCGGTCGTCTTCGCCTGCTTCCTTCGTCGTGACCACCAGCCGCCGACATAGCAGTGTGCGCGAGCGAGACGCTGGCGAAGCTCGAGAGCTGCAGATTCTCATTACTAGTTTTAAAATAATTTGTTCTAAGCTACCCGATTCTTGGCCAATCCCCCTGAGTGGGTGTGAGCCAGCAGTACAGGATCTACATCTATATCTACATCTACAACGTCGCCGGGCTGGAAGAGCGCAGCCAGGCAGCCAGAGCGCCGGTCGTTCGGCCCGAGATAAAAGGGACCGAGCTGGTGCGACCAGACCAGCCGGGAAGAGCTTGGCGTGTCCGAGGAACGAGCAACGTGTCCGAGGAACACTGCGTTACGGGCCGGGCCTAGCAGCTGTTCCTGTGGTGTACGAGCGTGCGGGCCAGGAGCAGAGATCGTGGCCTCGGTGCCCCCTCCGAGCTGACCCTTTTGCGGAGCCGAGATCGTGGCCGTGGTGCTACGTCCGAGTCGGCCGTCGCCAGCGTGGGCCTGTGCGTTCCGCGACGTGCATGTCGTCGTGTGCTCGTGCACCTTCGCACGACTTCATCACGCACCTGTGTGTGTCGTGCTGGCATCGCCGCTACCTGACTGCGGTACTGTCACTGACGCTCGATGGGCCTATGCGTCAGGACGCGCCGATCCTCTCGCGTGTTGGTTAAAAACTCTAAGATTTAGGACTTAAAGGATATTTGTATTGTTCAGTCAGACGAAGTGTGTGTGTAATTGTGTGTGTGAAGTCGATAAATGTGTTTCTTGTTCGTGTCTTGGTGTTCCTGCATCTGACGGCCCAAGAACCACCACACTTGTAAAGCTGGAGGTATCCATCCCAGAACTCTATGAACTAGTTTCAACATTTTATTATAATGTTAACTGCACATAGGCCAATGACGTTCGTCGATGGCGTAGAAAACCATTTCTTGCTTTATCGCGCAACACCGTTCCAAACATCCAAGGTACCTAGCACGGATGCTACACGAACAGGGGCGTAGCCAGAGTTATTTTTCGGGGGGGGGGGGGGGTTCAACCGTGCTTTATGTATGCGCGTGCGTGTGTATGTATATGTATGTGTGCGTGTATATATACGCAAGCAAAACTGGAAAATTTCGGAGGGGGGTTGAAACCCTCCCCCCCCCCCCCAACGCCGCCCTTGGCTACGCCCCTGTACACGAAACATATAGGTTCCCCATTTGCCAACAGGATACGAAGCGTTTAAAGAAAAGCAGAAATATGCATACGCTAAAGTCCGCTATGTCCACCTGTCAAGATCGTAGTAATAATTAATGGGTTTTTTCATGCCAAAACCGCGACATAATTATGCGGACGCCGAAGTGGAGGGCTCTTGAAATCTCGAACACCTGCGGTTCTTTAACATGAGCCTAAATCTCAGTACACTGGCCTCGAGCACTTGGCCTGCATCGAAATGTCACCGCGGTGGCCGGTATCGAACCACCGTGTTGCGGATCTGGTCCTGAGTACCACAATCACTGTAGAGCCGCGGTGGCCGCATCGCATTCTTGGTTGATACGCGATTCGAATCCCGATTTTACACAATACATTTTATCTTCTCCAGAAAAGCGACTTATGTGACCCGGACAATTCTTCTTTTTCAACTTTGTTAGCCGCTTTAGGTCCAACTCATAGATGGAGTTTTAAGCTGTTTCTACAAGGGTCGTACGAATATGAAACCGAAATTCATGTATGACAGACAGCATGCGCAGTTCATCGCATGCGGTGTAAGGCACTGTAGCGTGATCTCGGTAACCTTTCAAAAAAGACTGCTGGTGTTCCACAGGCATGATTTACAACAAAAAAAAACAAAAAAACAAAAATGAGTTTCACTACAAGAACGTACTGCACGCATGTTGTTTTGTGCTCACTGCAGCCAAATGAGCCGAAGTGCTGTACTTAAGACTTGCTGCATGCAGTGGCGTCGAAACCATTATCTGCCCTGAAATTACGCGAGGCTGCTCCAAAACACAGAAACAGACAACCGCGGAACTCTGGTTCAGTTTCTTCCGCAATTTTTAATGGAACATCCGGTTGACACAGAAGCCAGAAAAAGTACTCCTATCATCGTACTATGCCTACTGGCTTATATGGTGGACAGTACAGTAAGTACCCCGTTTCAGACTTGTTAGGCAGCTGCTGAGGTAGATACATTGTTCTGCCGACTAGAGCACTGCACAGGCCCGGGCCAACCCGAAAGCCCTGGCCCGGCCCGGCCCGGCCCGCGGGCCGGGCTGGGCCGTCCGAAGCGTTTTCCGGCGGGCCCGGGCTGGGCTAGGGTTTGAAAGTGCGGGCCCGGGCCTGAGGCTGCGGGCCGGACCGGACTCGGGCCTGCTCATTAAGAGGCCTAAGTAGGGCCTTCGAGCACACGCGAAGGTTATGCATTGCATGGTCTAAGGCATTCTGTGCCAAGCTGAAGTGACACGTGCAAAGAGCTGGCTCTTAGTAAAGCTGAGCAAAGAAAATATAAAAACAGTTGATGTTCTATTTTTTTCATTAGTATAGATATATTATATCAATACTGGTGCGCTTATTTTAAGCTGTATGCTAATGATATAATTATAATGTACATGGCGATTACGTTTCCGTGACGACGTTAGAATATGAACGATTTATGTTTCATCTGCTTATGGTGGCGAGAAATTATTAATAAGGAGCCTCTTTAAAAAATTGTACAATTAATGTTTCCAACGCGAGTGTAGAAAAGAGCATTAAAGAAACTGTCCCGGGTTTGCTTCTATCCGCTTTTTGATGTTAGTTGTACACATCTTTTAATAAATTTTGTTGCTGTGTTTTATTTTCACTATATATACTCTTGTTGTAATGACTTGCCATGTGCCATATAGGCAACATTTCATTTATATGCCTTGGTATTACGTGCCAAAACCACGATATGATTACGAGGCACGCCGTAGTGGGTACCGGATTAATTTCGACCACCGTGAGTTCTGGATCGTGCACCTATAGATAAGTACACAAGTGTTCTTGCAGTTCGCCCCATCAAAATGCGGCCGCCGTGGCCGCGGGAATCGCACCCGCGTCCTAGGACTTAAGAGCGAAACAGCTTAACCGCTGAGCTATATACAACCGCGGGCACAGCAACATTTCGACGCATGTATGTACACACAGGGATTTTCCGTTCGATCGCCTGCTGCACGCTACAGGTTAGCATCGCAGCACATTTGTTCTTGATCGGCCCAGGAGATTTACTTTGTGGGCTCGTCTGTCAGCTGGTGGCGGACTGGAGCGACCGAGTTCGCCTGATTGGCGCTCGCATTGCTGTCCACGGCGACAGCGGTGCATGGGCAAGCGAGCTGAAGCTTCAACATCCTGGTGAGGAGAAGGGCTCACCATCCCCCACTTCTGGCTTCAAAAAATGCAATGTAACGGCCTCTCCTTAGTTTGCACTCCTCCATCAATTAAATGTGTTGGCACCACACGAAGGCAGCGCCTTCTCGCATATGCTGTCGCCACGCGAGCACTAAAAGCTACGACGTCGTAGAGGAGAGGGGGATGACAACGAGGAAAGGTTCGATGCCTTTAGGCGCTGGACAAATGTTACATATGCTAGAGCGCTGCGTGTCTCAGACTTGAGCATCCTATGGTCATGTGATGCTTGAAGGGTTGGCAGCCTCTTTCGGTTTAGTGACGAAGAATATGATATATATTCTGGGTCACTCTACTCAAAGCCTCTACTTCCGGTTGAGATGTACGCGTTGTCGGTATTTCACAGAGCTTACGACAGCTTTTGGGCCTACATGGCGGCGTACAAAAAGGGCGCGTAAATGTCGCGCAACGGTATGAGAATAAACACTTGAAAATTTCGACCTACATTAGTACCTGGTGATCTATGCTACGTCATGTTCACCGAAGCTTAGTAGTGAATTCCAGATGGCGTATTTCGAAGCACCCTCGATAGGCTCAAAACAGAGCGATGTTTGTGTGCGAAGACTGGCAATGCGTGTAAACAGAATGTAGCGTCCCCACGGACGCGCAGCGGTGGTCTCGGGTGCGAAGATATACATCGTTAACTATTTCGTATTTAACCCAGCATGACACTAGTGACCGCCTCAGGCAGTCTCTAGTGTGTACGTGGAGAAGGCAGGGTTCCTCCATAAATGAATGCAGGAGAAAATGAAACAAGGAACACTCAGTCTGACCGAAAGCGTAAATATGAAATGTATTTTCTGTCGAATTCATGTTGCCCTTGCGCATCCTTTTCGTATGGACCCAAGCGACAGAGAGTTCGTAGAGCGCTTAGACATACGTGCTCAAACATTCCGACTCTGCAGAATTTTCAGTATACATGCTCGAAGGTTGCCAGATTGCATCATTTGTTATTTTAAGAGCAATGCTGTTATAGCCGGTCGTAAAATGTTCATGGTGACAAGAAAACCATCATCATCAACGGGTATAAGCAACAGAAATTGGGCAAATTTCACTACTCACCATTGATCCACTAAACATTAGGACGACAACAGTTAGCCCAAGAAATGGCTGCGAAAAAAGACAGCAACACATAGACAGAGACAGAAAGAAAGATAAATAGAAAAATAGCGAGAAATGAGGGCAGTAAGGACATACAAAGAGAGAAAGACAGAGGAAACGAGGAAAGAGATAGAAAGAAACGGACTCGGAAGAGAGATAGAAAAAACAGAGGGCAAGACAGAAAAAAAAGAAAGAAAGAGAAAAAGAAACAGATCTAAAGATACATCAAAGAAACAAAGAGAAAGAAGAAAGATATAATTAAATAATGAGAAACAAGAAAGGCCACCCCAGACGCACTCTTCCTTCAGAAATGTATTGTGCGGTTAAGGATACCAAAATATATAAGGGGCCGCTGTGACATGACGTAGTAAGCCTAAAAAAAAAAGAAATAAAGAAAGAAACGCGTTTTTTCGTTCTTTTGAAGATGGCTTTCGCGTACCACCGGCAAGTAGGTTTGCAGAACCCCTGGGGTCCGCGGACCCCCCGTTCGAGAACGAGTGGTCATTCGGGGATAAAACACTGACTTGACCAATATGTGCGCAAACTCAGCAAAAATGACAAAAGAAATATTTTTTTTTGCAAAGAAAGTGTACGTCTACCCTAAAAAAAGCACAAGTTTGTTATTTACTGCCAGGTAAACGCAACACTATTTCAAGCCGTCCTTTGCATATAGGACACAGGGCATTAGGGGTGCTATGCGTGGGTGTGGTAAGCCTTGAAACGTTCCACGTGCACACCGACATTGCACTTCTTCCTGTCCATGACGTCGTTCACACAAAGCACGCGTTTGCCCGGAGAAAGCGGTCGGCATGGCAGCATGAAAAGCAAGCAATGTCTAGGTTTGCACACGTTGAGAATGAGGCCTGCTTGATGTGTTGTAGGTGGCCCTAGTCATCAGCTAAAGAAATAGCGATGTTAGTGTGCATCTAAGAAGCGTCCTATATGTAGGGCACTGGGCATATATGGGTTAAGTTGGAACCACTGCCAGACGCAGACATGGGGAGGGCGATGAAGATTCGCACTACCAATGGGGAATCCGCTTACCGGTAATTGTGGCGCGCTGTCAAGTGAGACTGTTGGACTCGATTCGTTTCAAGTAGTACACGACCTAGTACTGCCGAAACGGCAAGAGACGACTGTGCTGCACTCGACTTGAACTCGGCATCACTTGGCATTACTTCGTATTACGTAGCATTACTTCGTGTAAGTTGGCATCACTTAGTAGGGTCAGGACCATCTAGGAACCGATCAGCTCGGTTGTGCTTTTAGGCTTGCGTCACTAGTACAAGCTACGCTCGCTTTTTTTATTTTTACGATAATCTGGGCAAGTTCGTTTGTCATGTTTGGTAGCAGAAAAATCGCAGACAGAGAAGTCGCTAAACTAATTTCTTGTCTCTTATTTCTTTATCTCTTTTCTTATCTCATTATTGTTGACACTTTCAATGAACTCAACTGTAAGGAGATGAAATTGAAAATCGTGAGATACTCACAGCTGCGAATTATTGAAGAACAACTATTTTGCAAGGGAAACTCGTGCTATTCATAATCCTTATTGGGCTCGATATGAAGGGTTCAAGTCCACTAAATGCACAGAATGGCTGTCGCATTCATGCCTACGGCAGTGAATAGAACCAATAGTTGTGAAAGAACCTGCGCACGTTTGTTTATTTTCCGCATGCGCATCTGCACGACCTATGAGTAAATGGCATAAAATACGTATTTCTGTTGATTTTCATGTACGTCGGGAGATCGGACTAAATACGCTTGTTAAAAGAATCAGACATATAAATGATTGAGGAAGTCTGGAACAGTAACCATCGGAAGAGTACAAACGTCCTGCCAGTCGATTAAATCTACGGCCCTTAATTAAGATAAAAATAGTATTGACCTACGGGAGCTCCTTCCAGCGCTTCCTACATATTTGTTTTGTACCTGTGGTTAACATGATCAATCAGTAAATATATTTCATTATAATTAGGACATCCTGACTTACCTTGACTATCAATAGCAAGCGCATTGGCTTGGTTAGATCTCGTATTTACTCGTATATACGGCAGTCCACAAGTAACTCCTTCAAAAACTGAGGCTGTATAGACTAGCCCAATGAGCCCAATGTGGCTACCATTGAAGCAATTTTATTGTTATACTAAATATTGTTAAATAGGTTAGACAGTGCGTGTTATCGCTTTCCCTGTGTGCAGTGAGAAAAATAGGGTGGCGTGGATCGTATCAATGGTTAGTATTCTGGCGTGCTTTGAAATACGGAACTTGGACTCCGAACACTGGTAGGATACCATTAACAACATTTTAGGCAGGGCATTTCACTTACTCTGTTTCTCGGAGCTCAGACTATGAGAACACTCAGCATAATTATCAACAATAAAAACATTTAGTAGTGCGATTAACGCAACCGCGTCGGTCTTGTGTGTAATTAGTTTTGCGTTCGTAAGGCATAAACCGCACATGTGTTGAAACCATAGCCCACATTCCCTCGCACGAGTGCCGGTGAGATTCACTTTTGGTGTCGCGTTCAAGGACCACACGCGGCGAAATAGCAGCTCACTAGTAGAGACTCGGCAATGTCGAGACGACGTTGTCGTGGTAACTGAGAAGGCTGCTCGCACTACCAAGCTTAAGCGACTGTGTATCGACATGAACTACGAGATCTTTCCCGAAAATGCATAAATTTGGGCATAATATAGAAACATTGAGAATGACTTGTGATATGTGTACGCGAATGATGGAGATCTAAGCAACACAGTATAGCAAGATATGTCAGTTTAACACAGACTATCGCCGCAACTAAGTTTCAATGAAACGGACAGGAATCGCATAATCTACTGAAAGCTATAACGGCACCGCCCTGCGAAAACAGCATGCGATAGGAATATCTTTAGTTAAAACGTGGTAGCGCAGATTGCCTCAGCCGTTATGCAGTATTTTTTCCCGAAATAGCCGTTCTAATTTTAAAGAAACCAGGAGGATTCAGTCCAGTAAAGCAATTCCTTTTGGCATGTAGCGTCATAACAAGGGTTGCATAGCCTAGGTGTTTTTACCGGGTGTGAAAGCGGGGAGGGACTTACCTTTACGCGGTTTCTAAAGGGCATCAAAGTAGTGCTTATTGGTTTCGCTGTGCTACGTTAGGATAATGGAAAACATTGGTTTCGCTGTGCCACGTTAGGATAATGGAAAGATGAAGAGGAAGATGACAGAAATCATAGGTAATCCACGGCGAATGTCTAAAAAGCTAGTTTAGGCACAGTTTTCTTTTATAATAGCAACAATGTGATTTCATTCTTTTCTTTGGTTTCTGGTATCACCGGCTTGGATGGTGGCGATTGCGTTTGAGACATCACTGCGACCTAGTTTGGCCGACGACATGTCGCTTGGTCAGCTCGGACGATATGGTCAGCTTGGTGCACAGGGTAATCATTGATGCAAGTCGCGTCGCGATGCAAGTAGGGTAGATTCCGGCCCTATTTTGCCACATTTCACCATCAACACTGATTACGGTGCATTGTGTTGGCTTTCGTCCTTGAAGGATGCAATTGGTAGCTTGGTACTATGGTTACAAGAGTGTAACTAAACTGTCTCTTAGAAGTCTGATCGATTGCACCACTACGCTGACTACTTTTCTCTGTATCCAGTGGACCCTCCCGAGGATCTGGATAAAGCACCAGCATGTGTCCTCTCGCTCTCTGAAGCCACATTGGCGAAGAAAGCTGGCGCGATCCAGTCTGATATGACTTTATTGAGACGTTTATGCAACACGTTACCCGTCCACTTGATTGTTTTTGCTTACAGAAGACGCATTACACCGCCAGGACATCCACACATATGGGCGAGAACTACTACATATCGTAATTCTACAGTTGTGTGTTGTCTGCCCAGCTGTATGACACTCATGCTGTCGGTCAGCTTGGTGTCTCTCGGGCACGACCACGTACGGCGCCGATTCTATTGGCCCAGTGTTTATCGTTCCGCCGGCGTAGATAATCCGTGCCAACGCATAAAACCACGTATGCTTCCACAGGGCTATTCCAGCCCCTTTGACGTTCCTTTCGACCCCTTCTTCCTAGTTGGCCTTGACCTCCTGGGATTTTCTCCGCTTCTGCTTCAAAGAACACGTAGATTTCTGTTGCAACAGACCACACAAACCGATACGCAATCACAGTGGCTCCATCGATCAGCCGTGCCACGGACATTGGCGAGTTTCTACTACACGGCGTCATCGTCCAGTTTGGTGCCCCTCATCAACTCCTCCTCGATCCTAGTCGATATTTTCTATGCAGTGTTATTGATGACCTGCCTCGGTACTGCGCGGCTAAACGTAGATTTGCGACGGCTTAGCACCACAAACTAAGGAAAACTATCGACCATTGGCAGCACTCTTGTGCTTGACAAGGCCAAGAGTGATGTCACCACGTTCATAGTGGTGCACCGTGGCTGAAAAAAAGACAAGTTCTGTTATAATGGGCATACGGTTACACACGGCGTGACAAGCCGAAGAGTATTGCCGGCTAGGGCGTTCTTTTAAACAGTGTTTCGCAAGGCGGAGAGTGCCACCAGCTCTTGCACCTTTAAAAGCTGTTTGACAAGCAGAAATCGTTTTCTGGCAGTGCGAGCAATACTGCTACACAATGTATGAAAAACCGAAAGGTGTTGACATGTGTTGGCAAGCCGAGTGCTCCCAGATGGAGCGTACCTTCACACGCTGTTTGGCATGCCAAAAAGTGGAGTCCCCTCGCGCGCACCTGTACCCTATGCTTTACAAACCATTGGCACCTTCCAGGACGCTCGCACAATTGCACGCTGCTTCACAAGCAAAACAGTGCGCCAATTTGTGTATCACGCTGTTTGAGATACCTTGAGCGCTACCATCTATTAATTACATGCCTCTACCCTGCGCGTGACAAACAACAGGGTACCGAACATCTCCTGGAAATTATCAAACCACACCGCTTGACGACATGCACGACATTGACCGTCGTGGACTTCATTCACATGGAGCGAGCCCTATCCCTCTTGGCTCTAAGGCTTCTAGGATCGCTTCTTTCGTGCGGAAACAATTCTCAACCTGACGCACATTTTTGGATACTCGGGCACAACTTTCTGCGGCAATGAAGGGAAAGCTACAGAGCCACAATGCACGTATTCTACCGCTAATTAATGTAGTCCCACAATTGCGTCCGTATTTTCTGCGTGAGATATATAAAATACTCCATCATTTTCTACATGTAGCTTTTTGAGACGGAACGCAGCGCACACAAGCGAGATATTTGTATTTCTTTTACTTTATACGTTGTCACTTTGCGTTTTTGCGTGATTGAAAAAGTCGCGCCTTTTACCCGTACCTTAGACGCTAAGCAGCGTTTGCGTCGAAATGCAACGCTCGCCATCACTTTCCACGGCGTTATGAGACGCGCGCCAAACCGGACTACTTCGCGTAGCAGTACATGTGCAGATAATTCCGCCCCCGTAGCTTTCCCTTCATTGCCACAGAAAGTTGTCCCCTAGTATAGTTGCACCGCCTAAGCTGTCCTCGCAACGGCGCCATATGGAATACCGAACCGGCGTCCGTGTGTGCATCTGGACACCGCTATTCTGACGTAGACTCAGTGCAAAGCTTCTCCGACCACACTGCGAGCCTCACGTGACCGGCAGGTAGTTGAAATTCTGAGAGGCTCCAAAAACAGTGACAGCTCCACACACTCCAGATGGATCTATCTTTTGGTTCCCCGCCCACGTCGAGCCGATCGAAGGGATTCCTCTGAACCTCAACGAGTCTGCCCACGAGGCTGCGCGTGGCTTTACCGACCGCGCTGCCTTCGGATCGGACGACTTTCCCCCCGGACACAGGGACACTCCTAGCACGCACAATGAAATTACTAAATTCTTTTACTTAGAGGGAAGGGTCTTCCCGCCGCCTCAGTCCAAGCTAGGCAGGCCGCAGGCGGTCACGCTCAGACTCCTGCAAACTCACTCCTACCCAAATCCGGCGTCCCTTAATAGCATATATCCGGAATTTTACCCCAATAGTTCTTGCGCAGCCTGTGGCGAAGCTGCTACTTTATCTCACATGCTCTGGGAGTGCGGGTCATTGGGCCCGAAGTTCACTAAGGAAGAGTGGGACGCGCTCCTACGAAGTCCCGTCTATGAGGATCAAATCCGGGCCGGCAGGCTAGACCTGTTGGTCCCGTCGTGGGATTAGCCGGGTGCGCTATTAATCGCGTTTTGCTGGACCAAATAAACGTTTATTCACTCACTCACTCACTCACTCACTCACTCACTCACTCACTCACTCACTCACTCACTCACTCACTCACTCACTCACTCACTCACTCACTCACTCACTCACTCACTCACTCACTCACGTGATACACTGACGCGGTGCGGCACTGGACTCTGATGTCGTGCAGGATGACATGGTGCAATCACAGGGTCTCTTTGCGCGCAAAGAAGTCGTGGATGTGGCGTGGCTAAAGCGGTTTTACGTGCACTGCAGCCGGAATGTTTTTATGGCGGAGGTGATTAAAGCGTTTCGTTCCGCTATTTTGCGTGGCCGGGGAACTGAGCTGCACGTAGAGCGCGCAACGCACTAACTCGACCGGCACGCCCCCTCTTCGTCCTCTTCATCTTAGGATTGACTCTACATAATGACAGTTTGCTCTTGGCGATGAACATTTCAGAAATAAGGATAGTTACAGTACATTCTTTCTGTATCGCCTAGTAATTTGGCAGATAATAAGGCCTGTGGCCAGCACAGCGATTCAGTATAGTACTTTAGCAAGTTTGTGGGAAAGGGAAGTGTGGGTGATGAGGACTGTTCTGAGGGTGAGGATGAGAGAAAGGAAGAGGTGAGAAGGCAAGAGAACTGATGCCGAGCGGAATGTAATGTGAGGGCCGCTGCTGGTCTGCGCGTTTGGGAGGAGTGGCGTCGTAGCCGCGGCAGACACGCCGGCGCGCGCGGACTCCACCACCTCCGCGCGCGACTCGCTGCTGCTGGTCTGTGCATTCGAGAGGAGTGACGTTGTAGCCATGACAGAAACACTGGTGCCGGTGCGCGCGCAGCTATTCGCCTTCGCTGTGTAGTCGCCGTCTGACACTGCACTGGAGCCGCTTGATAGCGCCTCTGACTGGCGTTTGCAGGTGGGTAACGCTATTGAGGAGAGCGCCAATGCTGCTCAACGGCGCAGAAGAGCCGAGAAGCTTATCTCATCGGATCCCGAAGTAGTTGCCTGGCAATTAGCGGTTCCGCGTACGAATAATGAACAGAAGAAGGCTAATAATCCTAGACAATCTGGAAAGCTAAGAATAATCAGCTGAACCTTTGGCTAACGCTACGTATATCCTGGCACAGCCGAGCTAAGCCACTGCAATTTTTTTAGATGCGAAGCATCTGATGGCCAAGTTCAATCCGGTGGTGGTGGTGGTCTGCGGCGTGGCCACCCTTACTGCCCACGCGCATCCTCCTCCCCCTACTCTCCTACGCTCCCCCCCCCCTCTCACGAGCCTCATTCTTTCCTGCGTAACGCCGCGATGAGCGCCAGTGCATGTGCGTCCCCTCCCCTTCTCTCTCCTCTCCTACGCTCCCCACCTCTCGCGCGCCTGTCGACCGCGTTCCCCGCTCGCCCTGTGATAATTAACGGCCAGGCGAGAGGGAAGACATGACGCGCGTAGCGTTCCTCCTCGCGTTCCACTACCCGAAGTCGGTAGGATGCCCGAGGTCGGTAGCATGCCCAATGAAAGCCAACGGAACACAATCGTGCAAGTGCTCCGGCTTCGCATCGCCCCGTGGTCCCCTTTAGCGGGAGATGGTGTAATTTTTTTCTTGTTTCTACGTTTTCATTTGACTGGCTGTTAGACGCGTAAGCACTGCAAGGCGCAAGCCCCGCTGAAGTGTCTAGAAACCTTTCGGTTTGTCGCACACCGTTGCGATAAGATTGCGTGCACGGCAAGAGTAGTCGAGCTTATTCTGGAACTAACACGGGCATCAGCGTTAACCCTGGAATCGTTTGTCATGCGTGTATAAAAGCAGACGTGCTCAACGAACCAAGAGATTAGGGACTATTTCACTCGATGGCATCGTGCCCCGTGACAGCTGTTTCTTTTTCTGAGCACAGGCTCGCTCAATAAGCTGATTTAACTTTTCTTGCTTCAGTTCTTTATTTTACCGCCACGATGACGTGAAAATATCGACTTTAAGATTACGATTTTTTAGACATTGAGTCTACCATCTTCTAAATAAGGTGGCTACAGCCACACACTCTGTTAACGCGACATGCAATGAATGATTCACTTTCAGTGTTTAATCCGGTACGTTTGGTGGCAATGCCCTGGTGGCCATTACTGCATCCAGTACTAAGCGCATTCAACGCCCGAAGCTTTCGAGTCTGCGTCGGAGGCCCACGTCAATGAACTTTGCACAAAACATAGTACACTGTGCAAAGATCCAGAGCCTTTCAGACAGAATAGAATAATGAGAACGTTAACATTATTTACCGAGGGCACATGACGACAACATATATAAAAAAATGAACGGGTACATCCCTTGTGATTGAGTGGATGCTAGTGGCTGCACCTCAGTAATATATTCTACGCGGTAGTTCAACAAACTTAATGTGCTTTAGGTGTCGAAAACCTGTTCTGACGCATGAAAGAAAGGTACGTAGCTGCTTCCGGAATCGTTTGTTGGGTACCGAAGAAAATGTGTAAATTTATGAGTGCGTAGAGGTGCTTGCTCTCTATCGGAGTCGGCGATCTCGCATGGCGTGCTTAGTGTAATACATCCAGAAATCCATTGGCCCAGCGTCCTTCTCTTAAATAACCTTTTGGACTTCATATTTACAGATAAAAAGATCCGGATAGTTCCATGCACTCCGGCACTTTTTGTTTTGTGAATCAGTCATGAAACTGGTGGCTATGGCATGGTGCTTGGTTTGGAGCCAAATGCTACCAGTCGGAAACACGCGTTAGACTCAGTGGGAAAATATGTAGGTCATAAGGTTTCCTAGCAGCGTTGACTACACCATGACACCTGAAAGGCAGCATGTATTCCGACGTAATTTCCTTACTGGGATTTGAGCGCACTCGCAGTTCAATGTAGGAGTGGCTACGGAATGCGTAGATGAGCTGTTTCGACCTAGAGGAGTGTAGCGTGACTATGCACTCGCCTAACTATGCACTCGTCAAATATATTGAGTCTCTTTCTCAACACCTTCACCATTTCTAATCGGCGTGGGGAGCCCAAAACCGTACTTCAAATAATATCTTGATCGGAACTGCTCCCCAACATGAACGTAAATCTCGGAACACGGCGGAACCCGAACGAAACCTGAACCGATAAAAATATTATCGTTTCGGGACAAATGTGACCCTGGGCCGGATTTTCAAAGCCAGTGGCCAGCTGGGGCTCTCAAATACTGTAAAAACGAAGGAAGTGTGCGTTGCCGAAAATCCGCCGATTGCAGCTCGAGCGGTGCGCAGACCCCTTTCAGCACCGAACATTGCCTGCAAGGTTCTGGGGCCCATCACTTGCACTAATCTCGTGGTGTCCCCTAAACTTAAGTTTCTCAGGAAACATAAACAAGGTATCTGAAGGTACCTATCATGTGAAACACAACTACGAATTTTTATTAATGACTTTATTTCGATTGTAGACCGGTGTTCTTGCGTTGACTGCATCTTGTTTAGATTTGAACAAAAGCCTTTGACACGGTGTTTCCCTATCTCCTTCTGCTGAAATAAAGCCGGCCTAATGACGCCTATTTACAGAAAAATGAGGAGAATTCGCGGCTATTTCGTGATGCAATTTCTAAAGTGAAGTGTAAGAAAGCTGGACAGAAGAACAAGCGCTAATAACAAAAGTGAACATTTATTGGAAAACATCGCCGAAGCTGGGAATATGAGCATGAGCTCAAGGCTCTCGGTTAACAGCAATAAAACAGAAGAGCAGGCATCATGAACGCTCATGACTACATAAAGCACGGCCAATAGATGCCCAAAAAGCGTGGAATATGTCAAGTGCGAGTGCGGTGCTAAAACTGCGCCGAAACGGCAGATCAAAATTAAAAGAATAATCAAGAGCCCAAGAGGGACGATCGATGTTTGGCTTGCGCGTGCCTGACCTACTAGTTTTCCTTCTTTCCTTCTTACTTCTGCTATTACTTTTTCTGTCTTTCTATCCATAGCGTAAGCGAAAGGGCTGTGAATGGTTGCGGGCATGGCGTGAGCTCAAGCCTACGCAGCAACGTTGCCTACGCAGATGGCATCGTGCCTAATGACCAGTCAGTTGAGGTGCGAAGCTCGCAGATCATGGCTCTTGGCCGGAAAGAGAGGCTTGCGAAAATCTTCCGCTAGAGCGCCCGAGGGCGCTGCAGTTCTAAGTGGCGCAGTTGGAAAAGTCAGCGAAATAAGCGGTATGAGAAAAAATCACGCCATATCTACGAAGTGAATGATGATTGACGAGCTGGCTCGGAGAAGATCGGGAAAAGCCGTGAATCTTCCGTGCAAGTCCTCTACCATCACATGAAGACGTGACACACGTTGTTATATATGCATACATACGCAGTTTGATTAATTTACAATTTTCATTAACTATATACAAAATTTACAATTATATACATATTGATGAAGTAAATATACAAGACATATCTAAGAGCGTCTGTTTCTCGATTGTCGCCATCTGGAGACGCAACGCTCCTAATGTTGTTATATTTTGAAAACGGCCCTCGAGACGCGCACGACAAAGTGGCCCTAAATATAGCTGTCCGACGCTCGCCTGCCTGCCGACCGCGTTCCCCGCTCGCCCTGTGAGAATGAACGGCCAGACTAGAGGGAAGACACGACGCGCGTAGCGTTCCTCTTCGCGTTCCAGTACGCTTTGTATGGATGGATGCAGGGCCCGTATTCCCAAAAGGCGACAATCGCAAAAGTATCGCCTTTGGTGCGCGCTGATTGGCTATTGAGCAAACCGGAAAAGTTAGGGCGCCATCTGGTAGTTCCGCCGACGTCAATTTTGCGTCATGGTGCTCGACGGTGCTCTCGACATATTTGCAATAAGCGAAGGCACCGTTAACCGTCGGTTCGTGGTGAAGTCTAGCATTTCAGTGGCGTAGGCGGTAGCCTTCTAGTATTCAATCCTCGGTGGATATACGCAGCATTTTTTACGCTGAAGCTTTCATCGAGCATTACTCTTGGGGTGTTATCAGCACTCGTTCTTTGCCAGCGCGTGTTTGTTCGTGGTTGAACGTCCCAGGAGCATGAACCGTGCGTTGCTCGCGTGGCTTATCGCGAGCCGGACAACATGTTGAGATCTTGAGACGATGTCCGCTTCGGCTGCCACGCTACAGCTGAACTCTCCGAGCACGCCGCGTTAACCTCAACGAAAATCCGTATCACGCAAAGTAGCATCCTTTAAATATTATACTGTGCATTAAATAATCGAACAAAAGAATGTTGAAAGCACTTTCAACACGTCTTACACTTCAAGTAGCCACAGCCAAGCCGGCCAACCCTGGCCACTGCGTAGAAGCAGCAGCACACGCTCGAAAACGCCGTACTCGGGTTGCTCTGCGCTCGTACAGTGCGTTCACTCCCGTGTTGTGAGGACATTCGTTCTACCAACGACCAGTTGCAACAATGACGTCACAGGCAAGTCTTTTTTTTACTTATTGAACGCATCAAATTCTACGTCACCAAACGCGATACTATCGCCTTTTGCGATCGTTTGAGAATACGGGCCCAGGTTACGGCGTGGAACATCGCCCCAGCTTAAGAACCTGGCGAGCCAGCCCCTAATAGCGATACATAGGCCAACGTAATGTATGCCGAAGCAAGCGGCGTCTTTTCATGGTGTCCGACAGCATAACATTGTACGAATTGAAAAAAGCGAACGCTTTCTGAGCCCCACCCTCAATACCGTTGTTTCTTGTTCTTGAGTTTCTTCAGGCGTTACGCTTGACCTGCGCCCGCTGTGATGTGGACTTCGCCGGCCTGCCATCGAGTCGTGGTCGCTAGATAAAATATTAAACGAAATTGATTCATTTACGTTACCAAAGCAAGCTTTTTTTTTAAACTTTCGTATTATTTCTTCGTGCCTGAAGCGCATTCCGTTTCAGAATTAACACGACGCGATTATTAAGCGAAGCCTGTATGAATTACAGATTTATGTTGCGGCAGCATCGCACGCTAGAAGCCGGGCGCCGGAAACCTGACGCCAAGAAACCTGACCAGAAATTTCCCGTGTACAGAAATGCGGCCCTCTAAGATACGCAGGTCACCTGCATATTTGTATGCGTCGTTTGCCAATAATTGATGTTCTCACGATCGTGGGCTCGTCCGTGATGAGCCGTTTCTGCTACGACGACATCACCTTTTGCCTAGGTTAACTCATCATTTCATGTTGCAAAATATCCTTGATGCCGCTCATTCTTGCATTTCATTGTTCCACGCATGCCCGTGGCCTTCCCTGTAGAAACAGAAGTGTGGCACTGCTATGCACGTGCGTGAAGGCCTAGTTACGGCATGGAGGAAACAAAGTTAAGGCCCGTGACTTTTTGCCGCGGCGTTGCGCCCTCTCCCTAAGGAGAGGGAGGGCGCGCAGCTTCGCGTACCCGCGCGCCCTCTCTCCCCATAGGGAAAGGGCGCCACGCCGCGTCAAAAAGTCACGCGTTGACGCGCTGCAACGCGTACGTGTGTTCGGGCCTTTAGGCGACGCCGCATTCTGCCATGCGATTGAGAGAAATATAGAAAGAAGGACACTGCTAGGTCAGATGCGCACACGCCAAGCTTGTCCTGGACGAAGCCTTCAATAGAAAAGGGCTTCTGCTTTTTTGCGATAATAGGTAACTTGTAAATTGAGCAAAATTTCGCTATACCTAAGTAGGCTGCCGATTTTATAAACTTTGGCATATGGGGCTTAACTGCATTGAAGTATTTGACGGAACCTTAAATAATAACTCACCCCGCGATGAACACATGTTATATGAACCCTTCTGTTTCGCCAATAGATGCCGCGTGAGAAACACTGAAATTATCAACTTTTGCGATGTGTTGGGCCGTCTTGTCTCTACAATGGAGACATATCTGCCTCTGCCAAATTGCCTCTGGCTCTGCCAAATTGCGTGATATGAACGCTGAAACGAATTTGTGACAATTCACGGTTACCGTTTTTAAGCACCTAATTCTCATAGCAACGCACCTTCTTTACCCAAAACCCGTGGTCCCATTATCATTTACCTAATCCTCAGTATGCCTTCCGCTGCAAAATGCGTGGACGCGCCCGTGTCTGCGCAGAATATGAGATATAAACAGCGTCTCAAAGTCCTAGACGCACGTCATAGTCGCGCGTTCATTCACTCAAGAAGACAGGAAATCATACCATAGAAAACGTTCGTCATAGTACTTCACCCACGCTATAGAATTAATCAGCACGTTAACATTTGCGAGAGCACGTCACGACATTTTATAGAACAGAAAGTACAATCATTGTCATTGTGTGGATCATAGTGGCTACACCGAAGTGCTAGTTCAAAGAATTTTAAGCGTTCATTCACTTCTTAGTGCTTCCATACTCACCGTAAATGTATTTCAGGTATCCAAATCGTACACTGCCATATAAAAGAAGGCAAGAAGCTAGTTTTTTCCGATGCAAATTTTAGATCGCCACAGAAAGAGAGAGAGAGAGAGAAACTGTATTTGTGCACAGTGGTGAACTATACCGGGAGTGCTCGATCGGGAGTTTAGCCCCCAGTCTACAGCATAATAAACTGTAGCGGCCTCATGCTTCTCTGAAGCAATAAAAAAAATTCTCACCAAAAAAAAGGCCTTGCGGAAGGGATAAATGCGCTCTTTGCGCCTTACGAAGATACTTATGGTTTTCTATGTTCCTTCAAAATGTGCGCAAATACCACACGCCCTCCGCACAACACATCATAGCTGGAAAAACGCAAATTAAAAATAGGGTTGCAAAAAAGGTCCTGTCTAACGTACTGGTGCAGTCACTTGATTAGCGCTGCCTGGAGTGTTTCAACATTACTGAAATAAAGTCGATAACCCTCTCCAATACTCTGAAGAAAAGTGTGCAGCACCAGAACAGGTATCTCAGCCTGTGTGGCTTTGTGAACAGGTTATCGGTTCATATTATTTTTACAGAGAAAGCTGTTATGAGATTACAACAACGGGCGTTTTTGGCGCCGCAGTTGTTCACCGCTGCCGCCGTCGCCGCCGGTGTCCGTAACCAGGGGCGTAGCCAAGGGGGGGGGGGTTGGGGGCGTTCAAACCCCCCCCCCGAAATTTTTCAATTTTGCTTGCGTATATATATACACGCACATACAAACGCACGCACGAACATACATAAAGTATGGTTGAACCCCCCCCTGAAAAAAATTTCTGGCTACGCCCCTGTCCGTAACCGCGATCGCGCTAAGTAAGAAAAAAAAACGAAATGAGGAAAAATGTCCAGGATGGAGCAAGGTTCGAACTTGGGCCCTCTGCGTGGGAGCCCTGTATTCCTCAGAACCATGCAGGCGCTTTAAAAAAAAGCCTTAGTGCCCGGAGACACGCACATTTTGTTAACTCGAGTTAGTATATTAGAAAACTGACGATTTCCAAATGTAGCCCTATATAGTGGGATCGGAAAGCATGCATCACTAACACTCTTCACCAACTGCTTTCGGCCTACGCTGAATCAATAGTTTGTTGAAAATCTTCTTTGCAGAAATAGTACGGCATCCACAATTTCTTTTTTAAACCCATAGAGCGAACAATGTTCCAGAAATGATGACACAATAAAAGATGGTAAGACGACGTTCAATTATCCCTCGTAGAAACGGATGTGTCACATTGCTAAAGTAAACAAAACGCGCGACTAATTGTCATATAAAAAAATGCGCAAGGCCAACACCAGCCCTTTCAAGCGGAAGGAACAAGTTATCTATCCTCACTGGCTCCCAAGTAGAGCGCCAGGCTAAACGGGCGAATAACCTGTGAATTAACTGAATACTTTTTCTGGCACAATGGAGGACTTGAATCACATTAATCAGCTTGGCAGCTAAAAATACATTGCAGACTTTTGCCCTCGCAAAGATGGAGAGTTCTCTTCCACCCCAAGCCTCAGATGCATGGCAAAGTTTTATGCCACAATAAGACCAATGTGCATTACTGTTGCGGAATTGATCTAGTGGAACGCCAAGATAACGTAATGTGCCGTGTTCGAACTAATACCGGCATGCTGCGATGGAGTGACTGGCCATTGACGAAACCAAAATCCTCGGGACTTATCAAAATTAACGGATGCACCAGTAACTGCACGAAATGAGCGATGATTTCCGTTTTCAACTTAGTCATATCAATATTGGGAACATTCTGCTCAATGAAATTAGGATGTGCTTCAATAGTGGAACAACTAAACTAATCGTAAACGGTTTCCTTTGAGCTCCTATTCATATTCGCTCCTCTGTGAGCCAAGGATTTCCACTCTCACTGTTGCATTTTGCTCTTTATCGCGAACCGTTGTGTCGCAGTGTCATTACTCAGGAAACGGTCATAAGTTTCAGTTATGGCACATGATCCGTAAAAGTCCTTGCTTATGCCGATGATGTTGCATTCATAAGTTCAGATAAGAAAAGTGTTAAGGGAGTAGTGTGTCTAACGCAATCATTTTGAGCCATGCCGGTGCTTGAAACTGCTTTCCAAAAAGCAGGCTTTATGTCGGGAAAGAACCAAAATAACGTGTAATATAGCGTTGTAGAACAGTAAAATAACAACCTGGCGTCACACAACGCGAATTCTTTAGCCAGGCGTCACAGAATGCGAATTGCGCATGAAATAACCAGTAGGCGTCACACAACGCGTATTACGTAACTAGTGGGTAGTTTAAAGTTTCCAACCCATTACAAAGGGCTCAGCCATAAATGCTCATCATCACCAGCCCCCGCATCAACAAAGTGCACATGATCCCTTACAGATGTGTAGCGGGTACCTCGCTTCTCCGCAAAATGAAGAATAGTGGCGTAGTCGGAGCTTCCCAACTTCACAAAACTTATGATTTACGGCGTAGTGGGTACCTTACAAGTGTACTTGTATTAGTAGTCCCAAGAGAATTTATAACCGGCTCTAGAAATGCCGCTCTTTCAGCTTTCGCTGTGACTGTGCTGCCCTTTCCGCGTAGGCCAGGCGTTTTAATCTTTCAGGTTCTGTTTATTGTTACTGTCATCATAGAAGGAGACTAACGATGCTCCGCCTCTCCCGATATCTCCCAAAGGTTGTAGGTTCACGTCCAGTAAACATGCGTACTCTGAGTGCTGTATTGTCTTATGGCACAAACGACGCCACCTTCTCGCGCTGACTTCTTCTTGTCCAATTTCGTATATTTTTATAAACGGAGCTTTTTGAACGTTCCTAAATACTATAACCACTGTCATTTGCCCCTCGGTTTAATTCTCAGGAAAGGCTTGACACCTGGCAAGATACAGCTGGTGAAGAGTCACAGTGAATGTGCCATGGATGCAGCGAGCTCGCAGGGAAAGCACACTACCTTGACTTCTCCTGTACCCAGGAACCCAACACAGCACAACGCGTCAGTTTCATGTATGCTTGGTTCTCAGGAGTAAATGTATATAATGAGCAACAAGAATTTTATCTTGTCGTAGTTCTGTTCGGAATTTGCCTAGGCAGAGGAAGTGTTGTTAAAATAAATGTTCTGAAATATTACCATGCGGACGTATTTTACAGTGGACAACAGAACAAGGGCCTCTGCTGTAAACATTTGTTTGAATGACGTTGCATTCTAAGAATTTTGGTTTAGTGGTTATATGAAGCACGCTCGTATGAGAAGTATGTAGATCTAGATAAAATTACTGAGAAGCACCTTAAGAAAGTACACATGTGCAAAGGCGTGAGAAAGTATGTTATGCATTTTATTCACACCGAAAGTTGCAATAAAATTTTTTCTTGACGTGGTATACGCCATCGGCATATTTGTTTCCTTATCCGCGAAAATGTCAATTTTTAATATATGTGGCTTCGTTTGATTGTTTTTTTCACGGTAATATGCAGATGGGGCAGAAGAATAAAAAAAGGCAGTCGCTGTCGTCGAAGGTTTGTGACGAGCACACACGACACGATGAAGCAATCGAGAGGGAAAACGGAAGAAGCAACCCTGCTGTGTTCTTCATTCACAGGCGACACCTCTACATGAAGCAGCCGGGGGTGAGAAAAGCCTGAGCACAAAGGACCGTCGCGGCATCTTGGCTAAGGGCGTGGCGAAGCTTATATCGTCGTAGGGAAATGCTTATGGCGGATCAAAGGAGGATATTTTGTATGGCGCTCGTTCTCCAGCACGACTTATGTGTTATTGTCCTTGCGACACTCAACACCACTTTTAAACAAACCAATACCCGAGTCCTTTTAACGCACATTTGAAACCCCGCCTTTCATAGACGCCTTTTGACGTACCCCTGAATAAGCAGTTTTCGCATTCCAGCGCTGTATCCGCTCTAGAAAACACCCAGATGTCTTGAGTCATGCAGTAAACCTGACTCTAAAGCTAGAGCTATTATGCTTCCCGTGAAACGAAGCCCGTGCAAGTTTTGAGCAAGAGTAATACGTTTAATTAGCGCCTACCCAAAGAGGTCGCTTAGGCCCTGAAATGATTTTCTTACACATTCGCGGCAGTATGCGTCAATACCTTTCAGGATTATCTGCAGTTATGTGACGTGGTGGCTGCAGCAGTGTGTCATGCGGCCCATAGTTTCTCCTCATCTTGTGAAACTGTTTTCAGAGTGCCCTGGCAGCTCTCACAAATACTTCGAGAGAGCGAGGAGTGTCGTTAACACATGCGTGGTAGAAGCGTCGAATCGCACCAGGTGTCGAAACATGTGAATTGCGCAAGGAGCGTTTGGTTTCAAGGCCCATCAATTACAAAGCACACAGGTATGAACACCCAGTCAAGGTGAATGTCCGCCGCGGTGGTATAGCGGTTACGGTGCTCGGCTGCTGACCGGAAAGTCGCGGGTTCGATCCCAGTCGCGGTGGTCGCATTTCGATGGAGGCGAAATGGTAGAGGCCCGTGTACTTAGATTTAGGTGCACGTTAAAGAACACCAGATGGTCAAAATTTCCGGAGCCCTCCACTACGGCGTCTCTCATAATCATATCGTGGTTTTGGGACGTAAAACCCCAGATATTATTATTAGTCAAGGTGAACCACAGGAAGCCAGACTTATCAAATCCGAGATCGCCTTCACGGAAACAAACAGCGCTTTAGGTATAAATAATATTTTTCAAGATATAACCAACTTACAGGAAGAAAAATCAGCAGCAACATCTGTTGCCACTTATTGTAATGCAGGCAGGCTACTTTGCTTGCGGGGGCGCGCGTTGCCTTAAGAACCCGTGGTAGGTACCTCGCCAACTTGCAAAAGGAATAATTATGTCGTAGTAGGCAGCAGGCTTTGCTGTCGTAGTAGGCAGCATGCAGCAGCAGGCTACTTTGCTGTCGTAGTAGGCAGCATGCAGGCAGCAGGCTACTTTGCTGTCTAAACAAAATGGCGGGTGAAGCGGGAAATTCGTCTGCCTCTTCTTCGCAGCTCCGAGCTCCCACTGAGGCCCCTGCGTTTAAATGCAAGTATTTTATGGCATTTTAGACCATGCATAATGCGCGCACTTCCCATAAATTGCGTTGGTTGTTCTTAAAGTGTAGCGAGAGTGTCGTGAACGTTTTCAGCATTGTGCGTGGCAACGGAAAGCTGTCTGTCCGGTGCGGAAAACTGCTTGAAGTGTAATAACACCATGAAAGCCCCGCAATACAAACCGAAATAAATGCATGTGTTTCGAATGACGCAAGTAGATGCAGGCTTTATCTTTGAGAGGTGCTTATCAGTTCACGAGTCGATATAAAATTGCATAAGTTGCAATACAAGGCTTCATAGTACGTGGTTTTCGACAATGCAAAACATATATGCACGCTTGATGGCGCAAGACGAATCTTTTCCGTCACTGTTCTACGTTTTCTCATGTGCCTCACTGGCTTGCTATTGGTTCAGTTGTGATCATAAAGCGCTGCGCAACGCGAGAGTCGTAAAATTAAGCGTGCGAGCTTTTGAAGACGTCAGGGGTGGAAGTGCTGCGCCATTTGCGCCCCGCTGCGCCAATCCGCTTCTGCTGCGCCACCCTGCTCCAAAACGCATTACTGCGCCCAAACTGCTCCCAAACGGTCTTTGGTGCACGGCCTCCGCGATGGGCTCCGGTGCGCTGCCAGAACCGATCACCGAGGCTACGTTTGGTGCCTTCATGTGCCGCTGTCATCCGTGTCATGGCGCGCCTATGCGATGTTATATACAGTCAACTGCCGATTTTTCGGACACCCGATTTTCCGAACATGCTGGAAAATTCAGACGCTTTCGCCGCACCATCACCAGCCCCATAGACGTCAATGTATTAAACGTCCGAAATTTCGGACGCTGAAACGCTTCCGCGTCCGATTTTTCGGACTTTCTGCCCAAATGGCTGGTCTGAAAGGCATTATTTGAAGCCCCCACCTCTGCCGCGTCTATCATCTCGTAGGTTCGAACCAGCGCTTTCGCGAGTCGATCTGTTTGAGACAGTAGCAGAGTCGGAAGGTCAGCTTTGCCGCAATGCCGAAACGTTATGGGGTGAAGCAGACCAGAAATTCAAAGGGGCCGCTATCGCGGCGCCGTGCGGCGATGTTACGGATAAGCAGCGGAAATGCACGGAGGCGTGATGGCGGCAGATGGCAAACGTGCCAGTATGACTTAATCGCTGACAACCCTTACGATAAGCATCTTCAGTTAACTGCTCGGTAGTGCACGTGGCCAAGCGCAGTTGCATGCGTATTGCACGCATTTAATAGGCGAGAACCCAAATGCGCCGCGCCGCCATTCCTGCTGCCTCTTTGTGCGAGACCGCTAAGTGCGCCGCATAGACGCGTTGCGTTCGCGGACGAAACCAGCTCGCCATTGCCGCGCCCGTGTGCGGTCAAGAACTAAGTGCGCATCACGAACCCTTTCATGATAAATGCGTGCGTACGATACAGCAACAGTAAAGTGACGGCGTCTGTTTAGTTGGCGATGTACTGCACACAACTAGAAATGATCGGCTTGACACGGCAGCAAATGCTGCGTATCGGCGGCGATTCGGCGATGTGTGTGTGCGCATATGCGCACACTCATCGGGGAAAGCCGGACGAGTCGTCCGCTCTTCCGCCACAGTCTTTGTGTTCCGCGTCATCGTTTACAAACGCTTCATGCGAGATAGCCGTAACCTATTCCGCGCTTTGCTGTTATCAGCGGCGCTCATCACGAGATGTAAAAGTGGCGGTTGGCACGTACGTAGTTAAGCGGGGTTCGCGGCAGGTACCGAATGTATTTGCGAGAGCCTGGGCGCGCACCAAAATGCCTGATAATTGTACTGGGAGGCATTAAAGCTATGACGCGGCTGTGGCGATTTGACCGCTTAAGCGGAATAAAAAAGCATGATTTTGTTTTTTCGGACTGCCCGATTTTTCGGACGATTTCGCGGTCCCTAGGGAGTACGAAAAATCGGCAGTTGACTGTAATCATCACATCACTTGGCGCGCTCTCGTGACGTTGTCCAAGGCACAAAAAAGCTAGCGAGCCTGTATAGGAGCTAGCTACAAGAAAGTGAGTTGTGCGGCCATATTTCGATTGTGACGCCGGCGGCAACGAAGTTTTTGGGCGCTCTGCGCGCACGAGGCGGTTGCTGTCATCGTGGCCTGGGATTGCGAACATGAATAAAAGTAAGTGCGTTGACGCTTCATAATGTGAAACGGTTCTATTTACTGCGAATATTGAATTTCATGTGAAGCCATGAGGATAGTGAAGCCGCGGACGTAAACGCGCGACCATTTTTTGGAAACTTTGCATTAAGGAAACCGCTGTATAGCTGAGTGTGTAAGATGGATCTTGTGTCATAAGTCTACATGAGAAAGAAAAATTTGATTTATCCGTTTGCGGTCAACGAAGCCACTACAAACCGCGAAACCACTCACAGGGCTTCGGTTTATGTAAGTCCGTTGGACCATTTCCGAAACTCATTTTTTTTTAGTGAGAGCGAGCTCTCCATGTGCAGAATTTTTTGCATTGCACACAAGACCTTAGAGGTTATAAATGCAGCATGTAAACGCGCTCGTGCAGCGACGAGCTTAGTCTCGCCAGTGAGATCAGTCGCGCTGTTCGATTTTGGCTCGTCAGAACCTGCGCTCGGCTCGTGGTCCAGTACGCTGTAGCTCGTACCATCCGCAGCACAACATGACATGCCGCTCGCCGCCGTGTGTGTGGTTTGGTACATGAGGTGGCGAGTGAAGAAATATACAAAAAATAACAAGATAGACACTTGTAACGTAAAAGACGAATGTGACGTAGTACGAAAACAGAACCACGGGATGCAAATTGTGCGCTTGCGACATCTAGGTATCATCGCACCTCAAGTACCATATTTGCGCGCATATAACCGACACCAATCATTGACAGATCTTTGAAGGGAACTTGAAGGGAAAAGGTGGAACTGTATGGCGCAATTTTTAGTGTGATTTACGCGCGTTTGGAGGGACGCGCGTGTTTTTTGACAAACGCCTTCGCAGAATCGCGCCGTTGCGTCCCGAATGGCTTGATTTCATGCGCGACTGACGCGTGGTCGGAGGGTCACGCGAGTCGTTTTGACGAACGCCATCTCAAAATCGCGCCGCTGCGTCTTCCTACTCAAAGCAGAAAAGAAAACGCCTCGCATGGCGCGTCGCTCGCTCGTCGGACAAGCGGAGTTTAGGGTGCAGATGCATGTTTGTTTGGTTTCTTCCGATGCCTCCAGACGGCGCTGACCTCCGCGCATTTCTAGAGTCACTGGAAAATTTTCAGAGTATCGCATCTGTTTTCCACGCGCCGCCGCCGCCGCGATTGGCTTACTCGCATCACGTGACCTCTCGCCGCCATATTCCTTCCAAATGCTTTGGGTGCAGGCGCGTTCAATGCAGAGCGTGGCCGGACATTTAGCAGTACCAGGGTCCCCACAGGTACTTCGTCGCTTTTTTAAACGCGTCATGCAGACAGTGGCGTAAGCAGACATTTTTTTTCGGGGGGGGGGGGCACTTCCTTGATCTGAAGTGGGGGCCTGGCAGGCAGATGTGGTCGAGTGTTATTTTGTGCTATGTATGCCACAGAAAAAAAATTCAAGGGGTGGAGGGCACGGGCCCGGTGGGCCACCCCCTGGCTATGCCACTGCATGCAGATGCCAGAAGAGATTAGCTCACCAGCAATCGAACGTTATTGGTGAGCTACTCTGGGAATCTCGTTTATTTTCGCATGCCGCGTGGGAAAAATTAATGCCAAAGAGCGCCGTTCTACGTGGCTGCATAGTTGGCCGGAATGAATTCGCCCCCCTCGAAGAACACTCCTTTCTGCAGTGAACTGCACTAACTTTGCTGGAAAAGATCTTATGCGACAGGATACATCACCTTTTCGGTTCGCTATGGTCAGCGATATTGAAAACTATATACCTTTCTATTTGCTCGGCTGTTTATATCTCAATCTGTTGATCAGATTACGCATGCTATCCGAGTTTTAAGCGTGTCACGCACGAGAGCGAAATCGAAGATTTATTAAAATAATAAGTGTTTACTGGTATACCTTGAAGGCAATTGTGGCATCATCATTTGCCACTGCACAAAACAGAAGCGTGGAACTCTGTTGATAAACTTGGTATAGGGCAATGTTATCAAGCGTATTTTTAAATTTGTTGCAAGAAATGCTGCTAATGCTGCATTGCGCCGAGCGTACCCTTAAAATACTGTATAGTGGGTGAGAAATGGTCACAGCAAAAAAAAAAAAAAAAAGGGCAGATCCCACGCATTGAGGGAGTCAATTTTATGCGAGCCCTGGGTCTATATACATACTGTGTTGCAGTAGCATGCACTTTAAAAATTCCGGGATGTGCCATTTCTGATCAAAAGAACATAAAGCACCATGCCGAGGAAGTTTTAATAAAAGTGCATTATGAAAAAAAAAAAGTGCGGCAGGGCAGAAACCATCAGTATTGAATGTTTTCTAAAATCGTTGGAATTTCTTTAGTTTACCAGAGAAATAAAAAAAATAAACAACAGTGATGTTTCACACTAGAATTCTGCTCCAAAACTAACTTGCATTGCTCCAAAACACACATTTTGGTGCTCCAAAGCTGCTCCAAAACAGCATTATTCCTGCTCCCTGAGCTGCTCCAAAACACTCAAGCCCGCTTCCACCCCTGAGACGTGCATATGCATGTGTGTGTGTGGTTGGGGAGGAGAGAAAGGTGTCGCCGGGCACGTGATAACTGCTCCTAATTTCTTTTGCTATACGCACAGGCAACTTGAGCAAGGCCCCTCCCCTTTGCGTTTTTAAAGTACGAATAAAGATACTCTTTACATGCGTACATCAGCGCTATATCTTGTCTCTTTTGCAGTTACCGAGGATCAAACCAAGCGCTTGATAATTAGGCGTCATGAACTGGAGCATCTTTTCACTGGCAAAAGAAATGCTGCAAAGCAAGGCTGGATGTAAGTTGCCGTCGCACCACGACATTTGTTGCTCTCATGAGTATATATGTGATGAGAATTCCTGGAACTGGCAGCGTCGCTGGAGTCCATTTGAGGAAGACGAGCGGATTTGTCTTCGTCATGGCAGCAAGTGTTGTAGGCAAGTCCATTTGTCGAAACGTTGGCTTCAGCTACAGCAAGGATTTCGTCAGGCCACCATATATGTCTTCCCGAACTTCTGCTATCTTTGAATGTGTATGGATGGGTACTTGTTTCAGGAAGCGTCCCAAAAATCCGCAAAAAATAACTCATTTCCTCGCTGCCTTCATAATTACTTTCTCTGTTGCAGGCCACATCTTGATATGGGCAATCGGTTGGGGCGGCAGAAAATATATGAGATTAATTACCTTTTCAATTAAAAGAGATACACGGTGAAGTAAGAAAACTGAAGTTGTTCCTTCAGAGAATTCATTGCCGCTTCGACATGTCCAAAAAGCGGCTTCTGTTAGTTATTAAAGAGTAATGAAATTCACCAGCAAAACCGAAACTGAAGTTCCAGTGACCGTAACCAGAATGACGTCACTGCTCATGACAACGATTACTGTTAGATCTGCATTCGTTAACGTATGGGTGCCATGTGGTTACAGTTGCGAACAGAGACCGCACACTCGCTAAGGTAAGTCGATCGACGCTCATTGTAACGACGCTCATTGCATGCAGCCGTCTCGGAAGAGTATGGCGGTTGCGCTCTCGGTTTCGCTGGTAAAACTGTTCAGATTTCATGACTGTACAAACAAATACCAGCGTCCGTTTTTTCGGAAATGTCAAAGCGGTAGCTGTGATCGTGGCAAGATATCTAAAAGTGTGTTCTTAAATCTGAATTTCACTAGATGTGTATCAGTTACTTGTGTATCTTATGGACTTACAGGAAAATAATTGAAGATATCGGCCTGCATGGCGCCACGCCTGAACAGTGCCGAAAGAAGTGGCTGAATCTGCTGAAGAAGTACAAGGTAATTAGCGCTTTTATATCAGCAAATTTTATCAGTGCCGTGATTTAATTGTTTCCATCGCAACCAGCGCTTATTTAGATATTTGTGAAAACACTTTGTCCTGCTAATTTTCTGTATTCCTGCCTTCTTTCTTTCATCAGGATTTAAAGAACCCGCCAATTGGAGCTGGAAACGAAGAAAATGAACTCTCGTGGCCCTTCTTCGAGCTCATGGACACAGTGATGTCAGGGAGGCCGATCATAACACCGCCGCGGCTGATTGCGTCAGCGCTTGCCGATGAAAGCACGGAAAACTCAGAGGATGCAGTGAGCGCTTCAATGCTGTACTGTTGTAAATTTATTTAGCCCTTTGGCGAACGTCGCACTCCTTTGCCGGATATTTTTCGTTAATTATTAAAAGCGCATCATTGCTGATGACATGAATAAAAAGCCCAGTAACTACACATTTCAGTACATATATAGTTTTTAGCATTATAGAGTACACTATTTGTGGAGCAACAATTTTTGCACGTACCAGGACAAAGAAATGAAGTTCCAGTGAGACGTGTCAGGAAAGTTGAACTGCGAAATAATGGTTGCATGCGTATTAGATTGGGTGCAGTTATTTGTGCTGTATTGTGTTATAATTCAAAACGTGCGTATTGACACCCTATTTCATTAACCGTCTTAAATGTAAAAAAGCGCTGAAATTCGAGAATCTTGAAGAGATGAAAGGTTGGTGGAGCACTAGGTGTCGCAGGAGCCGAAGTTTCGAAAAGCTGACTTCTCTCCTTCAAGTTGCGGCCTTGAAGAATGTAAGTCCGCTTGTCGAGACGTCGCCTCGAGCACGCGACCCCTGTTTATGGATCTTTCGTCTTCTCTTAAATGTAAGCAGTGTCCAGCAATCGCTGTAACCTATTGCATTCCGTGGTGGTTGCGCATTGTGCTGCATAAAGTGGCTTTTGTTTCGTGCAGAATGACCTGCAACCCTGGGAGGCAAAGATGCAGAGATGCGAGGAGACGCAGAAGAAAAACGGCGTCATGGAGCGCATCCTCACGAACGTCGAAAAACAAACGGAACTGATGGCGAAGATGTTCGATTTTTTCATGAGACGCGCCGATGAGAACTAGCCACCTAATTGCGGTTTAGACCATGTATGTTATGCAACAGCAGACATTGTTACTTTTCACAAGGCTTTGTGGTTATTATTAGTAAACTAATATGTTTGATGGTTTAAAAAAGTCCAGCTGCTTGCAGACAATGAACTAATTAAAAAAGCTGCTCTCAGATGTCTGCATGGTAGTCATGATCGCCGCACGGCGCAGGGCAGGAAAGTCGGGCGGCCAGACGGTCTCTGCTTTGTGCTGCTTCTGGATCTTGGGATGGAGCTTACGTGTCATGGTCCCCACCAATGTCGACGTCTTCTTCGAGCTCCTCAGTGGATACGTCACCCATCCGTATGCACACATTGTGCATGGCGGCACATGCAACAACGACATCCGGTGCCTTGCACACAGACACTTCCAGTGGCATTGTGAACATCGACCTCCAGCGGCCTTTCATAAGGCCAAAGGCGCGCTCGAGAATTGCACGCGCTCTTGCGTGGGCTGTGTTGAAGAGTACTTCCAGAGGCTGGGTTGTGTCTTTATACGGCGTTGTGATCGCGATTGGAGCGACCATGTTGGGATAACCGGAATCGCCTAAAATGGCGTATCCAGGAGGGGGATGAAGGCTTCTAGTGTATAGTGGACTATTCTTTAAAGCCCGGCTATCGTAGACACTGCCTGGGTATCCAACAAAAATGTCTACAAATATGCCCCGATGGTCACAGACTGCCTGCATTTGGATTCAGTAAAAATGCTTCCTGTTGAAATAGTCTTCCGGCATACTGGCTGGAGCTTGTATCCTTATGTGGGTGCCATCTACGGCTCCAACAAAGCTATTGAAATGGTTGCACTTTGACATGGTGCAAAATCCTGCACTAATCTTAGGTAATTCTTCTGGATTTGGCAGGTATATAAATTTGTGGAGCTTTTTCATCATAATTATCAGAACACTCGTGACCATTCGGAATGTTGTTGTTCTTGGGATGTTGAAGCACGCTGCCACGACTCGAAAAGGTGCTCCGCAGTCTAACCACAAAAAAACAAACAAAAAAACAAGAAGGCGCAGATCCCTACACCATCCGTGTGTTGTGGCGGGACTGTCTCCCCACAGGATCGCCATCAGGCTCCAGAACGTCTCCCTCGTCACCCTGAACTGGCGCTTGAATGCTGCACTCTCGCCGCGGTGGAGGCATTCCAGCTTCTGGAGAGGCAGCAGTACGAGGCTCTCGCCTGAAAATAAGAAGTGTAATTACCCTTGGTGTACGCTTTATTTCAGTTTTTTTTCTTTTAAGTACACTGTATAAATTACTTCAACCCACGCATACGACCCTCAAAATATTGTTCTATCGAGGCACTTCGTCGTTATGTTCACTTAAGTCTGCTGGAACCTGGGCAACTACAAGGAAGTGTCCTTTCGGGGCGGCTACCTTTCAGTCCGTGACATCCACCGACCAACTTATGCGATTTTCGGCAATATTTTACTCTTAATGTTCGTAAGCGTTTTATTCACCGCAACACAACAAGGTAATTATGAAATTCCTCATTCGTCTTCATTTATACCGTCCGGCGATTACAGGCTTTCACGGTAATTAGGCGATTTGTTGAGTGGGTTTCGCGTTCTTGCAGCACAATTACGCAAGCACCATATGAAAGAAGTAGCGAAGTCCGCATCTCTTTCGACAACATGCATGGAGTTCTACGCACGTTACGCGACGATTTTCGCAGTGCGCCCTCACAGAAGCGCAGTCGTCATGGCTGAGAACTGAACATACTGTCCTGTGCGCTACACCGCACGTAAAACAAGCTTCAAAACAAACAAGCCACAAAGTACATCATTGTGAAATGCTCACCTTTCTGGTCACCTGGGAGAGAACGTACAGTAGCATTGTACTTGATGAACGCATCCAGTTAATCATAATACAAAGCAACAGCTGTTCGTCTTCCGACAGTGCCCTTATGGAAATGTGAGACGAGTTCAAAAAGAAACTATAATTACTTCTGACATTTCAGTCATTTGATGCTCTAATGTGTCCCTTTAGAATTTTGTAATGTATTTGAAATGTCATTCAAAAACATATTGGCCAGTCATTCTGATGCGTATTAACATGTGATAGTCTAGTGAGCATGAAACGACCTTTGACATCAACACTCATTTCATTCTCGAATGTATTTCTTCAGAATTGTTTTATTGTACTCATAATGTCATTCAAAAACATATTGGCCACCGTCATTCTAATGTGTCCTTATGAGTGACTTTGTTGTGAGTATGAAACATCCTGTTTGCAATGACCCTCGGCCAAGCTTGTGCTTCGTGGCCGATGACATTCATAACATTCCTGAAACAGAACTATTACAGTGCATGATAAGATTTATGATATGTCTGGATGATAGTACGGAATCACATATTAGTTGTGCCTGACAATGTGTTTGCTGTTTGATACACATGCAGCCAAGCATCATACAAAAGTGCATGTATGCACCTTCCACAACACTTGTGCTGCACAAAGACATTTCTCAACAAAAGAAAATGGATAAAAACATTTATTGACTGGGAAACATGCAGAGGTTAAATGAAAGAAAAATATGGTGTACACCTGTCATATCTTCGTTTCATTTAATCTGTGTACTTAACATTGATGACAGATTGCTTTTGATGCGCAGGGTCCTTGTAGGGAATCCATGTATGTGTATCCATGCATGTGTATCCTGCACGAAAGATCGCAGTAAATATATAAGAGTTGCAAAGAAAACTTTATCCAACACATCGTGCACCTTAGAACACTTAGATGTACTGCCAAGGCCCCGTGCAGATAGTTGACAAAAAAACACTTTTGTGAAGTTAGTTAGTCAAAATTTCATCTTATATCGCATTTCCAATCGAAACTTTCAGCTAATCCTGTTAGAAAACAAGAAAACAACACAGAAGGTCAAGTCCAGCATCAAGAATACATTAATCGAGTTACGTCTAGGGTCTTGTTTCTTTGATCTTAGAATTCCCTCAAAAAAGGTGCAATAGGTTCATGAGCAGGCGCAACATGTCCAAGCTTTTTGTAAAGATTGACACAAATGCCTACCATAAAATATAAATTCGACCAGGCTCACAGGTAGAACGCTCCCATCTTCTTCTGCAAGCTGTCGTCTGCTTCAGTTCCACGAACAGGTGAGATCACCGGGTACATATGTAAAGGATACCAGAAAACATTCATGAGTTGGCGCACCACACAGACCTTACAGCTCACACACAATACATACAATGTATTCAGGCAAGTCTATGTTTATATACCAGCAAGGGCCTTGAATGATGGACTCAGATTGCGCTATAAGAACAGGTATAACCCGAGCAACGGCTATGGCAGAAAACTGTAATGGTGCCATTGCAAGCCGAACTTTCAGAAACTTATGTGCTTAGTAAACACTATGTGGTTGGAGAACGCAGATTACCATATAGGTCATTTAAATGACGAAAATTACATCAGCTCTGCTACACAATATAAAATGCATAAATTGATAAAATAAGAGTATGTGTGGCCCATGTGCACACTCCATAATGCCGAGCTTTGCATATTGTATTATATGATGAATTTGAGCCGTTTAGGAAAGTAATTCTAGTCGTGTTAAAGCCGATCAATGCCTGGAATATCGGTTTGAATTTGTAGTGCTGCAAGCCATAAAAAAAAGAACCGTTAACCACTTCTGTCAGCCTTCTGTAAACTTCTGCACACATAGTTACATATGAGAATTTAGATTTGTTTCCCCTAATAATTACTTCATAAAATTAAAGTAGCACTCTCACAATGAATGCTACATCTTAGTCGCACAACCTGCAAATAAGAGCGCTTTTTCAGTTTCATGCTGGCTTAAGAAAAGCTCACAAAAGAAGCATGAACTTTAGATAAGCACATAATTGAGGTGTGCTTTTGCCACCCCAGCACAGTGGATAAAGAGCTCTTGGAACAGTGCTGCTTAACCATTACAACAACTTCTGTTAATATAAACCAGTTTGCTTCAGGAAACAATATAACGACGGGAAAAATATTTCACATCATTTTTCTCAAACACAAATATTGCAACAAAAGGCACCTCGCCAAACGCAACTAACTGGCATATTTGTCTGGAATTGATAATTATAAACATCTCGTGCTACTTCAAATTAATGTACACATGGTGTTAGTAGCAGAGTATAACGTAATTCACTGACTTGTATTATCTTCAAGTGGGTTCACCCAACGCAAGTTCGTTTCTCGTAGCAACGACCTTGCACAGTCAGATTAAAATCCTAACCATAGTGCAACTAACTTCTAACAAAAACAAGCGCGGTGCAGTAGTCGTGGAGAAAGCCACAAACACACGCCACTGCAGAGCACCGCGCGCGCATGTGCAGCCGCAGCTTGTTTTTATATCTTCCTCCCCGCGTACTACATGCCAATTATTACCGAGTTTCCTGAAGAGTTACTTCATTTGTACCTGCATCATGAGAAGGTTAGGCGATGAACGTTATGTTTAAAGCAGTTCTATTTCCGAAGTGATAAGCCATCGTACAAGTAGCTTCAGGCGATGATCTCGTGCAGTATACAGCTGTAGTCGATTTCAATAACTTTCGACGACGCTAAGAAGTTTATTTATAGAATCACAACTGGGCTACAAAAAATCTTGCAAATTATTCTTCCTTCGGTTTACGATCGCTTCTGAGCGGCGGAATGCCAAGAGCGGGCCACTTTCTCTCTCTCCTCGGTCGCGGCCCCGTCCCCTCTCCGGGAAAGAGCCATGCTCTCAGTCCTCTCCTCCTACCTCACCTCCCCCCTCCGGTCCCCTGCGCCCAAAAGGGCAACGCGAGTGTTGCGCTCCCTGCGACACATACATCGCGCAGGCGTCCCCAAGGTCACCCAGCTCCCGGGTAGAGGAGCGGCAGCGGGAAGCGGGCGGGCCGAGTGACAGGCATTCTTGGAAGGGAGTGTCTAGCGTTACGTCTAGACGTAATGGTACGAGCCGTTGCAGTTACGTCTGGACGTAAGAATAACGAGTCTTAAAAGTTACGTCCAGCGTGGCAATACAAATACAGCCCGTTAGACCTACCGAACCGTTTGGCCTCGGTGGCGCAGGGGCTAGCGTGTCGTGCTCGGAACTGCGAGGACGTTGGTTCGAACCTCGCTGTTGCTGCAATTATTATTATTTTTTTTTGTCTCAGGTGTTGCTGAAGTCTGTTGCCAGAGAAGCGCGACGCGGCTCTTGGGTTACGTACGCCTCCGCCTGCCCCGAAGGGGCAGGCTGCGCGGGCTAAACAGCGCGTGGCCGCGACAGCGGCCAGTAGCGCGTGACCGTGACCCTGCCAACCGGCCATTGAGCGTTAGCGAAATGGCCGCACTCGCGAAGCGAGGGCGAAGCCACGATTAGGTTGCCGCGCCCGAAGGGCGCAGAGGGCCTTCACTGAGCAACAGGAAAATAATGTACTCACGTTTGTGGAAAGCCACATGACTAGAGTCCCTAGATTTTCCCTGCTCTTCAACAGGGAAAAATCTAGGGACTTTAGTCTGGACGTAACGATAGCGGTGACTACAGTTACGTCTGGACGTAACCCTAGCAACAGCCTTCTTGGAATCGAAAAACAGCCAAGGAAGAAGAGCGCCATGACAGGAAGCGCTTGCGTTACAGAAGCGAGCGGAGTATCGCGCAAAGCAACGCGCCTTCATCCACCCGTTGCAGTTGTAGGTAGTGAACGCACATGGTGAATGCTTCATACAACCGTATAAAGTGCACAGAAAGCATTGAGCATAGCGTAAAACATACCTGTCTATCATCCTTCCTCTCGCCATCATCCCCGCAGAGTGAACACACCGCCCAGACGATCACACTCGGTTCCTGCGTAACAGACGTGATGTAATGAAGTAACCTAGCTGTGTAATTCAGAAATATTCTAGAACTTACCAAAATCAGGCATCCACTGTGCACTCTTCAGCTTTACAGTCCACTATGTACCGTACACTCGGCGACAGTCTTGTCAAAAGGCTGCTGTACCTCCGCACTCGCCGTCAGTCACGAGACTAGGACCTAGATCGTCTTGGAAGGTACACTTGATATTGAATCACGTAACCAACGTGCATAATCGATAAACGTGGTAACGATCATTGTAGAACACAGCATGGCACACAACACACAAACCGCTCGCGCCGCGCAACCGTCAAACAACTAAAGCGCCCCTAGGGCCCAAGGACCATTTTTCTTGGCAATGAAGGGAAGGCTACGGGGGCGGAGCTACTGCACATGTACTGCTCCGCGAAATAGTCCGGTTCGGCGCGCGTTTTGAATTTAGTTTTGGTTTTTGAACCTTCCGTACCTCCTGTGACGGCCATTTCATTATTCGAGCGGCCGTCGAAGGCTTATACAGCCATTTGCTAGTGAAATAGAAGCTCCCTCGGCGAGTCGTCGGGAAAGCTGGAGGGTGACAAGCGCTCACTTGAACACGAAGGCGCTATTTTGACTGTGAGGTGCACGTAAAAGGTGCGACGTTTTCACAAGTGCAAAAACGCGAAATGACGCTGCATAAATCAAAACAAATATAAATATCTCCTTGGTGCGCGCTGACCCTCTCTTCAAACAGCGCTCCGTAGAAAATAAAGCAATGTTGTTGTCTTTATTTTCACGCAGAAAACACAACGCAATTGTTGGACTATAATCTTCAACGTTAGCACACGCGTAGTTCGGCTCTCTAGCCTTCCCTTCATTGCCAAGAAAAGTTGTCCGCAACTGCTTGCTTACACTAAGATAACTCCATAAGTGGCAGTAGTGTCGTGTCACTGCACATGAAAAAAAGTGTATTTATGGCTTTTTTTACACCCGTGTGTGCATGTTGGGAATGTGTTATGGCTGTTCGATTTTGTTATACAACTATACATTTTGTTTTGGGGAAATGAAAGAAGTTAGAAATGGGCAGTTTTCAAACTCGCATACCAGACGACGGTCATCTCTGAGTCCTTACTCGAAAGAAACGCTTTTTTGTTTCATGTTACTGCCCTCTCCCGTGGATAGAAAGAGGTAGGGATTTTGATGGGAGGAGGAAATGGGTAGGATGTGATAGGCGACACCCAACGTCGTACACAGAGGAGGTGAATGGGACAAGGAAGGAGTGAAGGGAGAGAGGAGTTGACGCCGTGGAGAACGGAAGAGAATCGCGTGGAGACGACATTACGAGGGGGGCGGGGCGGGAGAAGGATGTACGCGACGTTGGGCCAAATCGAACTTTGCTTGTCGGCTGCTTCTGACCAGCGTTGCAACAGCGAGGAGAGATAGAGACAGTAGTTTGAGGTTGGGAAAAACGCTTGTCCGCGTATCTTTGCAACCAACAACATTCTGTTTCGGACATATATGTAAGTGCACCATGCATAAGAACAGTCCCTAATTTTTATCACAACAATAACGAACTTTTTTTTCTGTACGTCACCCATTGTCCACAGTTCCAATTCTTCTCCGCCCCACAAAATCCTTCGCGACGCCGTGCGGGTAATTCCCACTCTCCTCCGTTAATTTCTACTGGACAAATGGGCAACACGGGCCCCTGAGCGAGTGTTCGCAGTGTCACTTGATCATATCTGTTCATATTTGCATATGTGATCGACTCATGCCTGTTAAAAATAAGGAAATGCTTACTTCTATATATACGGCAGGTAATATAATGAACCTTGCTGCGGTCGTCAGCAATTCTTCGATCGCCGGTGCATGGGCGATATATGTAAAATATTCACGCATTCTACTGAAACACGATATTTGTGTACATTGCAACACAAATTGTTTATTGCGTGTAGTCTCTGAAAGACGAACTTGTCTATTGTGATAAACTGATTTTACGGTGGCGATTAAGGCTATTTAACTTCTTTGTTGTGATGCTCGTTTTGACATTAGGAACGGCAACTGAAAGTCTGAACACTTCAGTCACAAGAAATTAAAGCGCACATGGTCATTTGACTCTCTGATGTACACTTCATGTTAAACGACATTAGGCTTTGCATGTCTAATGTCTGTGTCGTGACTCATTAGGAGCGCACTTAGTCGACATTAGACACTCAAGACTCATTTTCATAAGGGTGGTCTGACGGGGTACATTTTTCATCCGCAACACACTGCCCAAGAATCGTTTGTTTCTTGTGTCTCATGAAAATCACAATAGTAATTACAGAAAGAACTCTTCGCAACTTCAACAGTTCTTTAGGTGGTTTTATTTGGGCAGTTTACCACATAAAACGGTACATTTTATTTCCAGTATTTCTTTCTTCCCTTAGCCTTCATTTTCCGACGTGAGGTGGCGTCTGTTACTGCGCGTGCCCGTGACGCGTTCCAATAATCGGTTCGAAGCTATCTCACGTCCGCTGCGTAGACGCCCACGTAAACTGTCTACGATGCTGTCCAGAATTAGAACACAGCCAGTATTTTGCGATGGCTTTCACGCATCGGTGTGCGGTGCTTGGCTGCAAAAGCGCCGACTGGAAAAACGAAAAGACGCGACTCGTTACTTCCTAATGTCACCTTGCGAAATGCCTGGCTTGAGCTCATCGGAGTTACGGCACAATCAAAGCGCAGCAGCGTTGTACGTGTTTGCGGGCGCCACTTCACTGCCGACGACTGCCATTACGACCCACGCCTGCTGGAGGAGTTTGGCTCCGGTTCTTTAGCATGTTGGCGATCCTTTGAAGGCGCGCGGGCAACACAGGGTCCATACCGGCACGATTCGTAGGAGCACGGGCCGTCAAGGCAACCACAGCGGTTAGCCGAGAAGCACGGAGTTGACGGAGTCGCGGTCGCGGCGACCGACCGGAAGTGCATGTTGTTACGAAGAGTGCGTCAGCGATGACGGTGTCAACGGTATGCCATGTGATATTGGAAGGGGCGGCTGGCGGGGAGGGTAAAGTGGCTTTGGGAGGGGAGACCAGCCGAAGAGCGGAGAGTAGCGAAGGAAAGAGCGAAAGGATCGGTAGCCGCGTTGGCCGCATTTCGATCATCAAACGCGTCTAACTCCGCTATTACGGCACCGTTTCGAAAAATTTTCACAGATCCGTGTTCGTTGTAGACTCGTGCACAACTTCCCCACCGCAACTAAATTGCGACCTCTGGGTGGTTTAGGGGCCTTTTAACGATTGTCTAAAGACTCAATTAACCATGCGCCAGACATTTCTTGATTTGACATCTGCTTAGCGCGTTAGTTTTGTACGATGTTTCTCGGCTTGTTGCGCCGTAACCTTTCATTAGCGCCTGTTTCATTAAAGCTTCTTCTTTACAAAACACTAGTCAGATCTAAGTTCGAGTACGCTTAATCAATCTGGGATCCTTATTCTTGTATACTTGTTAATGCACTAGAAGCCATCCAAAATCGCTCATCTCGTTTCATTGTCGCTAATTGCTCCCGTACTGCTAGTATCTGATCAATAAAAAACTTCTCTAGACCTCCGTACACTTTCTAACAGGAGGAAGGAGGCCCGTCTATGCCTCTTCCACAAAAAGTTTTCATGAATCCTGAAATAAAGCGCACATTGTTCTCGCCACCTTCTTACGTTTTATCTCGCATCGACGATAACTTCAAGGTTCATGTGCCATTCTGCCATACCAATATGTGCTTCCACTCCTACGTGCAGAAGACTTCATCCGATGGAACCACCTCCCTGCCTCCATCGCCAGCAACCCTGATCACGCATCATTCAAGACTGCCATCTCTAACTTGTAACACCACTCCTCTCTGTAAAGCCGCAAATGGCATTGAGAGTATTTAAATAAATAAATAAATAAATAAATAAATAAATAAATAAATAAATAAATAAATAAATAAATAAATAAATAAATAAAAATGTTGCTTGTTTCACTTTCGCATAAGCAAAATTCTTGGATATCTTGCATACTTCCCTTCATTAGACATCACCGGGATTTTGTTTCATCTAGGGTGCCTTGCTGCGCACGTGAGGAGGGTGCGCACATCGAGGCAGCCTCGTTTCATTGTACGCAGCGAATGGTCTTTGAGTTTCATTTCGTTTATGATATCGGAGAAGTAATCCGCTGTCGTATAGGTGTTGACACAAAAGCGTGCCAACACGGCGCACGTTTTACTTGGTGTTGACTCACAGCAACTCCGTAATGCATTTCCATATGGCACAAATACATTATTATTGAGTACTACAGAAAGAAACGGCTTCATCGACGGCATATTTTGTAGCATGATAATCGAAACGCGAAGGAAGTGCGTACTGATGACACCCACGCACAGGCATCATTTGCGTGGGTGATAAATGACGTGAGAAAATGGTCGCTGACGTCATCTGTCACACCTCTGGCATGCTCATTTGCCATTCCTATGGTAATATATTCTCAGTTGTGGAAGATGTGGTTCCGGTTACACGCCTGGTATAGTTGATATACTATTCAAAACTACACCACGAAAGTAGATTCTGATAATCTATATGTAAGTAATTAATAATAATATCTGGGGTTTAACGTCCCAAAACCACCATATGATTATGAGAGACGCCGTAGTGGAGGGCTCCGGAAATTTCGACCACCTGGTGTTCTTTAACGTGCACCTAAATCTAAGTACACGGGCCTCAAACATTTTCGCCTCCATCGAAAATGCAGCCGCCGCGGCCGGGATTCGATCCCGCGACCTTCGGGTCAGCAGTCAAGCGCCATAACCACTAGACCACCACGGCGGGGAATCTATATGTAAGTGTTCATCTAACTCATTGGTACAATCGCCAAATATTAGCTTTTTACGTTTAGTATTTGTCACATATTCAAGTTTTCTTTTTGAAGATTTCGCAGGACAGACTTGAGTCCGCGATGTGCGCACAACTACTACACTTACAAAAACACGTCGCGCGGCGTGCGATTTCCGATATGTTCTGGCACTCGCGCAGCTACACCGTTCAACCACTGGCCTCAACAAGAGCGTCAATTTATCGGTACGATCTTCCTCTGCGACAGCTGTTAAACTTTGTTGTATTGAAATCATGCATAAGGACGATTCGTTAAATCGAGGTTAACAATCGCTCGTTTTCTATGGATACGGAGTTTGGAAAAGGGAATACTTCGCTGTATTGAGGTTTGTTACTCCGAGATTTAACTTACGCTGCGTATAGACGCTTGAATGGCGCATGCACCAAAGTATGTATTAGCATGCTTAGCAAACGTGTGTTAACGGCAAAGTGTGCGTAGGCCTAAATGTGGTATTTGATAGTTGACATTCAAATACTAGTGGACAACACTAATTAAAACATGGTGAATGTCCGAATATATGGTTTTGTCAGCGCCTTCAACGATTGGGAATGAGATTTGCGGACACACGCACGTAAAAAAGAGCATACAAGGTTAATTAAGGGAAATGTTATTGGAAAGAGCATTGAAGCGAAATGAACGCATTGAGTCGCACAGTAGGTTTCCGATGCTCATTTTATTTTTCTTATATATACGTCATAGTCCCTGCATGTCATTTCCTCATATTTGTATGCATTGTAGGCAGGATTCCCGCACAACGCTGTCAAAATGAAGTTGCAGTGCGATAGAGGATTGTTTACTGCTGACTCTGTCACCCGTAAGTAGCACGCAACGCGGTCTGTAAAAAGGAAATCCACCATTCAAGTGATAGAAGAATGAACCTTCTGGGAACCTTTAAATACTTTGCTGAGCGTGCCTTATATATGATTTGTGCTTCTCTGCTATATAAAAAAATGGAAACACAGTATTTCGTCTTCTTTTTCCAAGCAATGTCCTTGAGTCTTACATGTCCTTGTTCAGCTGTAGTATATTATTTCCGGATTTCCAATATGTCATACATATGGAGTGACCATCTAAAGTTATTATGGTACTCGAAGGTAAATTTTATGTCTACGTAATGATCTTTCATATCAATATGTTCGTCAGATTCGGTATGTACCAGGGTGTGTTCAGGAAAGAACATCGGCGCATGTCCGCGGACAGTAGGTCGGCAAACTCACTCATGAGTCGACTCACTCAGACTCAGATTTAGCCGTGAATATGAGTTTCAGTGAGTCCGAGTGAGTAATATTTAGTTTAACAATTGTGTGCCATGCATTAGTTGAACAATTGTGTTAAATACGATTGCTCAGGATGATGTCAAACACAAACCAAAAATGCAGAAGTGAAGTCATGTCCTTAAAGATCCAATAAGTTGAAATGCAATTAAAAAAAGAACACCTTTGATTTTCTTTAAACTCCACAGTAATAAAGCCCACTGTGTGCTCTAACTTAATCTGCAAAAATATGTTGCATTATTTTTGTGAGGTCGGAGTTACCAAGCCATCAAAGTGTCCAAATTGACGCTCTCGTGCAACTATTTAAATGAGCGAGCATGTTTTACATCTGTTCTCTCGTGTTCACGAAACATCAAATTGATGGGCAAAAGACGAGGAGTTGCTATAATGTGCAAATTTGTGCATATGCATGTTGGTACTCGTCGTAAGTATTGTTCCTGGCGAACGCAATTATGGGGAAAAGTTTGTGTAGATGCACACTCCAGTGGGTTTCTCAGTATTCTGAGTATAATAGACGCGAAGCAAAAAAAATCTGAAACTACAGCGTTATTGAGCAATGTGCCGTATTTGCGATTTTAAATGTGAAGCATTTCTTAGCGAACCTTTCGCCCTTTGGGCGTTTCTATCTATCTATCTATCTATCTATCTATCTATCTATCTATCTATCTATCTATCTATCTATCTATCTATCTATCTATCTATCTATCTATCTATCTATCTATCTATCTATCTATCTATCTATCTATCTATCTATCTATCTATCTATCTATCTAGCCGCCTACATCTGGGTGCTTTCATGATCGCCTCCTTAACTTCGTGTAGACCAAAATTGGCATGGGAGGGTAAGAGTGTTTGGCGAGTATAATGGCGAGTATGTGGTCATGAAATGAATAACGTGAAGACCCTGTCATGTAGTACGTCGTCAAACCCTTTCGTCCAGACACGTGTGGCCCATACCCGTATGCTGCGGGCTGTGGTATACGGGTATGCGCCACATGTGATTGACAGTTTATATCTACCCAGGAACGGCGACAGCAGACATTGGTAATTTAAATGTGAGAGCGTTAAGAAAAAGCTACATTAGCGGCGTTGACCCGACGAATGCAAAGAAAGAATGAAATCAGAATCCCAGCAGGAATCGCACCCAATCATTCTGCGTGGCAGTCAGGTATTCTACCACAGAGCCACGCCAGGTCAAGAAACTGCTTTGGAAAAAGACCCTATGCAAGCTTCATGTCGGCGCAAATTCAGTTGTGGTTGTGGTGTTGGCTATGTAATTTTACATGAAAGCAATAAACACTATATATGTACTCTTACGATACAGGCGTCATATCAGATGAACTTTGTGGTTCCAGTGTTGGCTTCGCTTTTATAGCAGTCTAATAAACATTTCATTTGTATTCCTATGACTCAGCAAGCTAAATTGAAGCATTGCTCAATCCCAGTGGAATACATTAACGAAAGTTACGTGTGATATTCACATGATTGCGCCATAAAGTGCACTTAGTTTCGATAATACTGACGTGTGTACTCTAACGTGAGGGCTGACGTTACGTAGGACCATAAGTTACTCTTTAAACGCCAGTGTTGTCGACCTGCCTGGTAAGCCCACGATGTGCCCATGGCTGCTACACTAACAAAAACACCTCGATGCACTTCGTAACGCTTGGCTCAAAGCCATAAAGTACAGCATAGATGTTCTCGCTGACTTCTTCGCATGAAACCGATTCCGGCAACACGTGGGATGTGCCGAATGTTTTTAAAAGTATGTGCAACAAAATTAAAAAATAACAATTATGAACAAGCGTTGCTCGTAGTAGGCCAACAACATTTTGAGACTAACACCTACAACAGTCAACTTGTAGGACCTCGCCAAATTCGCAAAAAGCGCTTCTGCTGAGTGGAGACTTGCGAATTTCTTTGACTAAGACTATTCTTTTTTCGCAAAACTAAGAAGGGGTTCGTGGCCCTGGGGACTCGGACAGCAAAATATATTTTTTTTCAGCGCAATTAAAGGGGTTCCGCCGACATGCACCCATGTTCTTGTCTGAACACACCCACCAGTATTCGGCACGCGCGTTCCGAATGTTTTATTCTGGTTGCTCACGGAATGTCTTGGTTCACAAATATTACAAAAAGCAGATGATTTGGAAGAAACAATACACGTTTAATTAATGTTCCCATTGAAATCTTACTGCTAGATTTGGTATAGATTATTGTGCATCGTTGGCAACGAAGCTAACTGTTTTTGCTCAGTGCGCACAGTCTTACACGATCGATTGTCACGTGTATATGTAGTGTATTCTCGGTAATGTCACTCATGTCTATTCTTACAGTTATCGTGAGCTCTGCTTGACAATTATATTGTATGCTAAGCAAGATATTGCGAATAGTCAGGGACAATACTTTTTGCCATGACACATTTAGAGATAGCATTTACTTAAATATGCAGCTAACTCTAGCCAGGGTTTCAACGCATGCAGAGGCCCTCTATCATTACGCGACAAAATACATGTTCCTGACTATAATATATACTAAGTCACACTATATTTTGTGTTATGCTTAGTTGCGTAACTATGCATGTTTTTTCTAACTCACTTTTGAAGCATGAAGATTGGTGAAAGATTCCATTGTGAAACTTGTAGATCGGTCTGTAGACAACTTCTAAGATTTTATCTATTAACTATTTGTGCTTTTCTACTTACTACAGAAGCCCGCGAAATTTACAAAAAAATATCACGTGGCATGCCCGCTTTTGCGCTTACGCGCCGTGATTCCAGTGCTCCCTAAGTCGTTACGATCGCGGTGGACACATCCTTGCCGCGCTCGCCGAATAGCTCTTCGAGCTCGGCTGCTCGCATTGTGTCAGCAGCCCGCTCGCGCATACGTTTGCACGGGCTCCTTGTCCGAGGCCGCCTTTAGAGTCGTGTTCGTTGAGGTGCCAGCAGCCCTTTTCCTATGCGCAATGGCCTTCTTGGGCTCGGCTATGCCACCGAAGGCGACACACTTCTTGGTCTTCGCTTCAGCTGCTGTCGCAGCCTTTCTCCTTGTCATTGCCTCGGCTCTGGCACCCGCAGCAAGCATTGGCGTTTCTGTAATCGCATTCTCCTTCGACGCAGTGGCTTGGTTATCACCCTTTATGTGCTCGTCCTAGTCGTGGTTGTCGACATGCACGTTCAATGCGTACCCGGCATCGTGAATAGAGTCGTCGTCCACTCCAGCTGACAAACCTTCCCCCGTATCCTTTCTATCGGATTTTGCGCCAACACCGGCTTCTTCGCCGGTTTTGTCCGCCTCCTCCTTCTTACTTTCTTTGAGAAATTTCACTTTCACGTTGGACACCACGTTGCGCATCAGCTGTAGGGGTTCGCGTCATCTACTACGAAGCAGGCGTCACAGGACCGCTCAAAAACTCAAATACTTGTATTAGTAAAAACACTTCGAATAGACTTGAACAAAAAAAAATGTTACGCCGCACATCCCACGCGCCACTTCCTGGTCCCCGGCTGGGCGCACACCGCACGCGCACATACTTCTCGCTGGTTCGTTGCTCTCACTAATGAGGAGCAGCTGTGGGACGCGCGTAGCACGTGGCGTTATCACTCAAGCCAGGCGGTGTGCGTGATTCTCACAAGGTTAAGACAGTTAAGATATGTAGGGCGCAACCTAAGTGTCACAAACATCCCGGAAAAGATCATGTGATCGGTCTTACCTGTCTGATTGTAGTGTCCAGTCAAGACACACTTGTCATCAGCATAGAGCACGTACGTCAAATATTCGTCTTCAGCGAGCGTTATCCCTAAAGACAGAAAAAAAAAGACGTGTCAGATACGTCGCGTAAGGAAATCTCTTACCACTGCAGCTGAAACTTTGTTGATAAAGTAAGACGGCGCAATCATCAACGAGAACTAAAGAAAGGGCAAGGCTTGCACTACGCCGCGCAAGGCTTGAAAAAGCGAAACTAGACAATTCTGAAGACTAATCTGGTTGCATCGAGGTTGTTCCCAGACCTTAGCTAGGCGATACAGGTTGTTTATAGGTCGCTTCTAGGTCGTTAGTCGGCTTTAGCAAGGTGACGCTAGGTTGTTTCTACGTTGATTCTCAGCGCGTAGAGGTTGGACTTAAACCACAGACACGACACGGATGTCCAAACTGCAGAGACAGAACCTCGCTCTGAAACCAAGCGTTCGCACCTCTCATAGATCTACGGGCACGTCGTGGCTTCGGGGCTGCTTTCGCTTCGCAGCCATTTGTTGGGCGAACTGTTGCCTTCTTCATTTTCAGTGGACCAGTGTTGAGTAGTGCGACTGTGGAACATATCCGTTAATTTCTGTGGCACATGCCGGTAATATTATGATAGTTTTAGGGGCGAAGCTCCTTATAGCATCACCTGGTCGGTCGTCGCTCCATCCGGCGTGCCCCCGCCGTCTCGTCTCCCGTATCATTCAATAGATGGCTCTGTCCCGTAGAGATTCATGCAAACTGCAGTTCAGTGACGATATACTAGATGGCGCTGTCCCATAGAGATAGAAAAAAATAAACAATAATAAAATAAAAATAAAGAAATGAAAAATAAAAAAAAAATAAAAGAGAAGATAAAAAGGAAAAAAGGAAAAATAATCAAAGCGGCGTATCGCTTTCATTACTGCTGGGCGAAACCACTGAACATTTCACGATGTAACCATGATTGCTTCAGGAGCTTCGCCCAAGCGCTTCATAATTTACCCGTGGATATGCTGTAATTTTTTTTTTTTGGTTCGCAGGGCAAGGAATGGTTTGCTAAACGGCTTCGCTGTTAAAAAAAGAAGTCGCTGCAAGTCATGAGAATTGCTGCTCTTGAAATTCGCGAACTTGTACTCAGAGCATTACAGACGTTCTAGACGACGCTTTAGAGACTATTAAAAATATTGCGGGAGCCTGTCTGAGTAGCGGGGACCTTCCTGACTCTTAAAGGGGACGAAAAAACGCCGATCGCGTAGGTATGACCCAAACCTACAAACTTCAAACTTAGGGGCGTAGTTCGTCGAACTTAACGCCGACATCGAGGGTCAGGGATTATTGTGTGTATGTTGCGATGACACAAGAGTTGATATCAGAAGGGTTAATATCAGAAGAGTTGACCTTGCGTGGAGTCACCTTTGGAGAGAGAGAAATACCACTTATTTGCGCCCCGTCGAGAATGACGGTGAAAAAGGCTTTGGCCTCTGCCACCATTCAACCCCTTAACCGTCGACCAGAATCAATTATTTTGACTTCAGCCCTAGTGTCCACCAGCAAACGCAGTCCTGCGGTTCGGTCGGTGATTTAGAATAGGCGGCTTGATGATTGGCCGTGATCGCCCGCCGCTGTTATTGACGACCGCCGTGAGTGTTTACCATATGCCACGAACAGTGTGACACACATCTACGAACCGCAATACGAAAACTACAGTGATAGAAGCATGTGCTCTTCGACGAAAGACTGCGCTTATGTTGGTGAAGTGGTCGTTGCACAGAAGGCCACGTGAGAGGTTGCCTATGTGGAGAGGGTCGATCACTGAAACTGCCAGTGCTTCGCAATTCCAGACGCAGGTCGGCTAGTTGAGATGTGCGCTCTTTTCCCGTTTCTCGAAGAAAAGTTATTTCGGAAACCGGATAACTACGGGCAGCGTTTATGACTGCCGCAACAGCGTTCATCTTGTCGTCGGCCAGTTCTCCGAGCTGCGACAGGGATTTATGCTGAGCTGTAACGAGAGCCATACGCAAGTCAGCTGGAAGACGCTGTAAAAACAGTCCATGTAGGCTGTGTCCATGATGTCCCACTGGTCCCCAGTCAGATGCTACAGGTGGCGTAGGAACTGTTAGACGTTTCTCGGCGAGCTCTTAGTTGTTCAGGACTTGCTGAATGCGTGGATTTACAGGCTGAACGAGTCGGTGAAGAAGAGTCTGTTTGACCGTCGTATATGGAATATCATCAAAGGGTTGCACGATGATGTCACGTATCTCGACCATTGCCTGCAGCGGCAAGGCTTCAAGGAGTAGCTCAGACTTGCGAACTTCTGACGTGATGCGGTTAGTGCGGAACTTGTTCTCAGCTTGAATGCACTATAACTTGGGATCGGCAAGCCACAGATGCGGTAGCATTATGGTGGGAGCAGCTCCAACAACACCCGCAGAACATACTTGGCTGTATGCTGTAGTAGTAGGAGCAAAGGTGAGGCCATCTGGGCGCTCATGCTGCTCTATGGAAGGTCGCGTTCCTAGTCCGCGGCACCAGTAACTGCACGACTTTGAAGCACGTACGACTTTGTAGGACTTGAGAACACAGAACTGCTTATTAGTGGCGGCGACGAGTGGCGGCGGCGGCGGTGAAAGGACGTTCGCCTAATTAGCTCTTTTTGCCTACCCAGACTACCTGAAAACGGCTGCCGTGGCTGCGGAATCGCATCTTGACGTCACTGAGTCTGCGGAAGTGTTTACGTGTTTCCGGCGTCGACATCGTGCCTCGACGCACGGGTGGCGGCGGCGGCGGTGAAAGGACGTTCGCCTAATCAGCTCTTTTTGCCTATCCAGGTTGGTAAATTCGCTTATTCTCTTAATACCGCCTTATCGCTACCGCCGTTGCCACCGTGTTTCATTGCTTTGCTGAGTGCTCTGTGCTCAATGTGCTTTTTTTTCCGAACTGAATACTGCTGAACTGTGTGCGAACTGAGTGCTACTGTGAATCCCCGGACCACGTATCATGGCAAGCACATGCCAGTCTTGTGGTGAGCCCCTCCCCTGTGATGGACGCGTCCTGAAGTGCAACGAACGTGAGTGCTCTTACCATGTTGGCAGGTGTTCTGGCTGGTCGGAGTCGACATTTAAGACTAAAGGCGAAAGCGGTCGCAACGCATGGCGATGTACTGCCTGCCGTTCTTCGAAAGCGAAAAGTGGGGAGAAAACTAGCATGGACTCTGATTTAGCCGTTTGTTTGGCAGATATAACTAGGAGGCTTGATGCGTTGGCAGGGCTGCCGGCTCAGGTTGGAGAGATTAAGGACTCAATCCGGCTATTGTCACAGAAGTACGATGACATCCTGAGCCGTCAAGTTAAGCAGGAAACTGTCATTAGTAGTTTAAACAAACGCGTTGGGATATTGGAGGCGGACTGCACCTCAGGTGACATTCAACTACTGAAAGCTACTGTGAATGATCTCGAGTTCCGTAGTCAGAGACTAAACATAGAAGTTCACGGCATCCCAGCTACGCCAAACGAGGATTTGCTACGTAGGTTGAATGATGTGGCCAAGATTGCTGACCTGCCAGACCCGACGGGGAATGACATTGGCGCTATCCACAGACTTCCGTCAAAGCCAAACAGAATACCCGGAATCATAGTTCGATTTGCCCAACAATCAACTCGTGATAAGTGGCTGGGAAAGGGATGCTTCATCGGGTGTTTCTATCAGTGAGAACTTGACCCAGCAAAACAGAGAGCTGCTGCGCTACGCAAAACAGTGGGCACAGAAGAATGGCTATCGTTTTTCATGGCTTTGCAACGGCAAAATTCTCGTTAGGAAAAGAAAAGGTGTTAACGCGGTTGTCATTCGTTGTTTGGCCGACCTTGATAAGCTGTGATACTGTTACCCGCATTGCGCTGTTAGCCTCCTGATACTCTTTTGATATGTTTTTTTATCATGCTTCCTTCAACCGCACCTATAGACCTTATTAATCTTAAAAACCTGTATGACACTTGTTGTGAAAATAGCCCCAGTTGCGTTCATTTAAATCTTAGATCAGGTAGGAATAAACAGGATGAACTCGAAAATTTTTTTAGTGAAGCACAAGTATGCTTTGACGTTGTGATGTTTTCAGAAACGTGGTTTGCTTCGGAAGACGATGTATTTACGTTTCCAACTTACGAATCGTACTACATGAACCGCACAGGCAAAAGGGGTGGTGGCGTAGCTATGCTAATATAGAGTTCAATAGGCTGTGAGTTGGTGTCTGAATTCTGCCGCATTTCTCCTTTTTATGAAGCACTTACTAATAGATGTGGTGCATCAGTCTTTTGTGTATGTTACCGCCCTCCTTCAAATAATGTCCGTTAGTTTTTTTTCTTCTTTAGACTCTCCGTTAGAATTTGTGAGTGAAAAACAAATATGCCTTAATTTTAGATGGTGACCTCAACATCAGCATGTTAGCTGACAGCAGTGTTAAATTAGAACTTGAATCAATGTTAAGCTCGCATTATTGTCAAAATGTTATAACGGCTCCGACGCGAATCACTTCACAATCATCAACACTCTTAGATCTTTTTATAACGAACTTTGATCCTTCTCTCGTTACGGCTGGCACTTTAATTCACAACATTAGTGACCACATGCCTATATTTATGCTTGCAAGCCAACTCATTGACGTACCCAAACAAGTGCGCGCAGAATTTTCCTATAGACTTATAAATCCTGAAACATTGACCCTTTTTAAAGAACGCTTAGGCAGAACCGCAGTGAGTGCCCCCAATTTAGCGTACGATTTATTTATGAACAAGTTATCAGAAATATATATTCAATGTTTTCCCCTAAAGACGTTTAAAACATCTAAAAAAAGTCGGAAACCTTGGGTAAATAAAGAATGTCTTAAGCTTATAAGAAAGCGGGACCAATTATCCAAGACATTTATAGTGAGTAAGTGCGCTGAAGCTCTCAAAGTATTTAAAAAGTACCGAAACTTTGTCACCAAACCCCTTCGTGATGAAAAAAAAAACTATATTATTCGAACCTGTTTAACTCAACACAAGGGCGTACAGAAAACGTTTGGAAGGCACTTAACACTACGCTTAGCATTGCACCGGAGCCAGTAACGAAAATTGTGAAAGATGGGATAGAAATTGAAGGGCCTGACTTAGCTGATGCATTTACCGACTTCTTTTTATCAGTTGGTGGCACTACGACCAGTAGTACCGCTCTAAGATACATGAATAATCGAAGCGACCAAACAATATTTTTAAAGCCAGTTTCAGAGAGTGAGTTAGTAGCGACATTTTTGACACTCAGTAATAGCAAAGCCGCTGACGCGGGCAATATTCAAATGAAACCTGTTAAATATGTTATTGACATATTAGCACCCTGCCTTACCTACATTTTTAACATATGTCTGTCCACAGGACATTTCCCGCGAAACGTGCAGATTGCAAAAGTGACTGTTATCTATAAAAAGGGTCCCAGAAATGGCATGTCCAACTACCGCCCTATATCGATTCTGCCTGTGTTCTCGAAGGGTTTGGAGAAAACAATTTTGAAACGCCTAACTTATTTTACTGACAAGTTCAACTTGATTAGTTCAGCACGGTATGGCTTCCGAAAAAATAAATCTACCGAGCTCGCGCTACTGGCACAAAAGGAATACATTCAAGAAAATATTGAATGCCGAAATTTGGTACTCGGTCTTTTTATGGATTTCTCAAAGACCCTCGACCTCATTAATCATAAAATTCTCCTATGAAAGTTGGATCATTACGGTATAAGAGGCATTGCGCACAAATTAATCACGTCTTACTTGCAACACCGTACTCAATTCGTCGTAATTCAAGGCAAACATTCCCCAACAAAATCCATTAAAACAGGTGTCCCGCAAGGAAGCATCCTGGGACCGTTTCTCTCTATACTTTATGTTAATGAGATAGTCCGGATTGATGAATCAGCCCATTACATTATATACGCTGATGATACGAGTTTGTTTTTTTCAGGCAGATGTAGCAGCGAACTAGGTAATCGAGCGAACAACGCATTGTCTAAAATTAATTCATGGGCCCAAGTAAACTCCCTAAAACTAAACATAAACAAACAAAAGCAATTTTATTTCACCCCCGCCACACACAAGTTCGGTTTCCGATCATTTCGTTAAACAACTAAGAAATTGAAGTTGTCAAAAGTTTTAAATCATTCGGCGTTTATTTTTCACAAAACATGACATGGGATGATCATGTGAACCATATTATTACTAAACTATCTCGGATAATCGGCGTTATGCGCCGCCATTGCTACTACTTTCCGGTTTCTGTCAACATGCTCATATATAACGCGTTGTTTTCTTCTTTATTGAATTATGCCTTTCTTGTATGGCCCACAACGACAACTGTAAACATAAGCAAACTTACCGTCTTGCAAAAAAAAAGCTGTACGTCTAGCCTGTAAAACACCATATCGCTCCCACACGGCAGAATTACTTAAAAAATACTACATCATTCAGGTTGCATTAATACGTGATTACAAACTCAGTCGTCTATATAAGTTCGGTTTATTGAAAAATAATGATACGATTGCAAGAATAGCAAGGTTAGAGAAAAATTTTACTGTCTATAATGTACGTCAACCTGATGTATGGTACATACCGATATGTAGAACAAATTACGGAAATCAAATGTTAAAGTTTCAACTGACTACACTTCTAAACCGCATAACTAAGGATAACATATCCAGTATATCACCAAAACAACTGCGATTAATCTTTGTATAATGTGATGTGGCGACTACCTTTTTTTATACCTGTATTGTAATCTTTTGTTTTGTTTTTGTTTTTTTAAAGCACATTGTGAAAGATACTTTTCTTTAATTTGGTTATATTTTGCCGCATGTCGTCTGTGCTACCCTGTGTACTAGGGGGTCAGGGCTACTCAAGCTGTTCTCACAGCTTTTACCTGCCCTCCTCGTAATGTGTTCTTGTTGCGGATAAAATTTCAATTTCAATTTCAATCTCGCTAAACCGACGGCATCGTTCGAACCACTACTTCCTCCTCTTTTAGTCCCCCCAGTATTAGCTCAAGTACAAAGTGGTGACTCGTTAGAATAAGATAAAACGCCTGCCCGAAACCTCAGCAGGCGTTACGTGGATGCAACGTTAATTGTGGCTGCAGTGTTGGCTGTCGAATTTTATAAACAAGGTAATATACACTACATATGTGTTCCTGTGATACAGGCGTCATGCCGAGTTAACGTCGACTATGGTTTCTGTGTGGGCTCCGCTTTCATCATCATCAGCCTGACTACACCCACTGCAGGGCAAAGGCCTCTCCCATGTTCCGCCAATCAATCCGGTCCTGTGCTTTCTGCTACCACGTTATACCTACAAACTTCTTAATCTCATCTACCCACCTAATTTTCATTCTCCCCCTCACGCGTTCGCCATCTCTTGGAATCGAGTCAGTTACCCTTAATGACCACCGGTTATCCTGCCAACGAGCTAGGTGCCCGGCCCATATCCATTTCTTCTTCTTGATTTCAACTGTGATATCTTAAACCCCCGTTTGTTCCCTGACCCACTCTGCTCTGTTCCTGTCTCTTAAGGTTATACCTATCATTTTCCTTTCCATCGCTCGCTGCGTAGTCCTCAATTTAGGTTTAACCCTCATTGTAAGTCTCCAGGTTTCTGCTCCGTAGGTAAGTACCGGTAAGATGCAACTGTTATATACCTTCTTCTTGAGGGATAGTGGTAGACTACCATACATGATTTGATAATGCTTGCCGAATGAGCCCCATCCCATCCTTATTCTTCTAGTTATTTCACTCTCATCGTTCGGCTCCGCGGTTACTACCTGTCCTAAGTAGACGTATTCCTTTACAACTTTCAGCGTCTCGCCACCTATCGCAAAGCGCTGTTCTCTGCCAAGACTGTTCCACATTACTTTAGTTTTATTCATATTAATCTTCAGACCTACTCTTCTACTTTCCGTAATTATAACAGTCCAAAAATTTTCAGTGGCTTAGCTCGGCTATGCCAGGATATACGTAGCGTTAGCAAAGGTTCAGCTTATTATTCATAGCTTTTCAGATTGTCTAGGATTATTACCATTCTTCTGTTCATTCTTCGTACGCTGAACCGCTAATTGCCAGGCAACTACTTCGGGATCCGATGAGATAAGCTTCTCGGCTCTTCTGCGCCGTCGAGCAGCATTTGCGCTCTCCTTCTCCATGGCGTTACCCACCTGCAAACGCCAGTCAGAGGCGCTATCAGGCGGTCCCAGCGCAGTCAGGCGGCGACTGCCCAGCGAAGGCGAATAGCTGCGGGCGCGCCGGCGCCACTGTGTCTATGGCTACGACGCCACTCCTCTCGAATGCGGCGCATACCTGCAGCGGCGAGCCGCGCGCGGCGGTGGGGGAGTCTGCGCGCGCGCCGGCGCCAGCGTGTCTACCGCGCTTACGACGCCACTCCTCCCGAACGCGCAGACCAGAAACGGCGGTGTCGGAGAGCGCGTGAGATGCCAGCTCCGGTGACCCAGATGTGTGACATCACTGATCCTCGCGCATGCGCAGCACGGCTCATGAGGATCCACGTGAAATCGCCTCCGGCCAGGCAAGTGTAGCTAATGCTACAAAAACCTTACATATGTACTCCTATGACCCAGGAAGCTATATTCAAGCGTTACTCGACCCCGGAGGAATACACTAACGAATGCTACGTATGATATTCACATCATCGCACCGTAGCGTGCACTTTGTTTGATAAAACTGACGTTCGTGCTCTTATGTGAGCGATGACGTTTAGGCAGACCATGAGCTATGAACACCATGAACACCAGTGTAGTTGACGTGCCTGGTAAGCCCACGATGTGCACACAACGACACCAATTACAAAATCACGTCCGCCTACCTCTTAATGCTTGACTACAAGCCAAAAGGAAGAAGAAGATACAAAAGAAGAAGAAAACCAATGGTCTGGCCGATGTAATTCGCCGCATTGTTTTGAGAGGAATGTATTTAACTGGCCATGTAGGAAAGGGTGCCGCAGCTCCACTAACGCTGTCGGAAAACTGCGTCAGAATGCAGATTACCCTAAGGTGCTTCTTCTACTTCTTCTTTTTCTGCGGTTTTTCACTACCCACCAGCAGCGATTTTGCCGTAGGTTTCCTTCGTTTAACACACCGCAACATGCTAGGAAGTATGCGTTACAGGAGGAAACCTGGCATTGGAAATGAATTTTGAGAGGGGATTTAACAAATTTCTGTTAATTAATGCAATAAAATCCTGATACGTCGTCGGCTTTTTGCTGGCCCAGCTGTTGCCTTCCTCACTTTTAGTGGACTGGTGGAGAATAGTCGAATTCACCCAATTTTTCCGGCACATACCCTTTTATGATGGACCGTGACGACGACATGACACGCCCACAAGCCGTGATCCTAATGTGCTTCACCCCTCAAAAATGCAGCGTAAACAGGTACTAGCAGACAGCTTCGCATGAAAGATTCACGCAATGCGTGGCAATGGCCAAATATTTTAGCCAATAAAGCGTTTTCTCAAAACCTTACGACAATTCTTCGTACAGGAACTCTTCATCTAAGTGTCAGCACAGTGCCGCTGCTAAAGTTGGTCTGAAATTATTATTGAACAAAAATGTGGGAGGGGCAAAGCATGTAGGGAGGAGTGTCTCAGCTCCACGAAAGTGAAACCTGTGGAGGGGCGAAGCATGCAGTGTGCGCCGCTATTTCCCACAGCAAAATCACTGCTAATGGGCAATGAGAGGCAGAGGAAAGATTAGACACAGAGACCCGCAGTATGATTTTATTTAACGCGCACGCTGCGAATATTTATTGTTCAACTACGCACAAGAGAAATCTCCCACCGGCACGACATTGCAGGTCAAGATCCAGTGTCTATATATACGGGGTGGCCAGCGAACCGTTGTGAAGCGTGAAAGTCGGTTTTTTTAATCAAGAAACTCGCTGGCAGACACTGCCTGCGTCGGCGTTGTCTCTCGCGGGCGAGGGCGCGTTTTCTTTCCTTGCGAGCTATTGTTCAGCGTTCACCGCAGAAAGAAAATTTTCACTCTTGCTGACCGGAAGAGGGGCATAGACACCTCCGCCCCCTGCATATGTACCTTTTGCCACTCTCCATGCATAGCCAACATGGAGCATCTTATTTTATGTTGTCCTGCCCTACATCCTCATCGAAGGAACAGCGCCATTTTTATGCATCCCGATTTGGAAGCAGTACAAAAGGACATACTCGAACACCCTCACCAGCTTATCACATTAGCCCACTTCGGAGTTAGTAGCGGCTTGGCGCGCGTGATTTAGTGTGTGCCTACCAACCCTCCCCCACCCCCAACCTCCTGATCAGTGGCCTTCGGTCCTCCCTTTGCCTAATAAAAGAATCTATCATCATCATCATAATCAACATGCGCCGCTCGCACCCTCTCGCTACGCGGCGCGTGCTGAGGCGGTGGCGCCCTCTCTTGCGCTCAAGCAAATGGACCATCCTGACAGCAGACGACAATGCACGATGCACGCCGACATGCCGAGACAATAAGGTGCTTTGACCCTAAACATTGTGAATTACCTTGGTCATTATGAACTTAAGTGTTCTTGGCACATACATAGGAAACCTGTAGTGCGTTCCAATATATCGCACACCCATTTTTAGTGTTAAAAATCGCACTTACTTTTAGATATGTGTCATCGAGTTTCAGCGCCCTAATCGTGAGCATACGGATAGAATCGCTCCGGGTGCTTAAGTCAGACGGGAAGCTCAGGTGAAGAAGGCATGAAAATTGAACCAATGCGTGTCGCACCGGAGTCTGGTTAGAAAAATTTCACCATCTGCCACTAAAAGGATCCATGTGGGGATGCGAAGGAGCCCATGGGTGGACTTAAAGTTCCGTTCATCACGGCAGCTTGCCCGATGTTAACGCGTCCTTGCAAATGGAGCACACAACTGAATTCACTGTAGTTGCTGTGGCTGTTACTCGTTCCGAACTCTTGTTGGAGCACGCCACGCGGGCTTATCGCGCGTCTGCAGAATCTCGTTCCCCGACGCCATCACCTGATTGCTGAGAGAGTGTAAGGGGGAGAGGCCACAGCGTCTTACCCAGCCCCTTACACAGGCCCGAATGCGCTAGCGCGTGCCAGCGCGTTCTCACTAGGATACAACGCGCACGGCCGCTACATAAAAAAAAAAAAAACAGGTGCGGCCTGCTGCGTCGCGTCGCCGTCAATGGGCAAGCGCGTCCCGGTCGAGTTCACAGTTGCGGCCGCAGTTTTTGGTGAGGACGCCACTAGCGCGGTCCGCAAAGCAGAGGCCAGTTCGTGCTACCATTATGCAGCGGCCGTGGTGCTACAATGTGGTCGGCTCGGAATTTATGCGTTGTTCGTGTGCTTTTTTGTGTGATCGTGTGTGTGAGTAGCTTTCCTCATGTTTCTTGCGCCTGAGTGCGTTTATTTGGTGTGCGCGTCTGTGGCGGACGGTTTTTTCCAGCGGTGAGATGCCGCGAAGCTGTTGTGTGCCGCTGTGCAATTCAAACGCGAGAAGAGACGCTACTATGAAGTACCACGAATTCCCTAGCGATCTGCAGCGTCGCGAAGCGTGGCTGAAGAATATTTCTCGCCAAGGGCCATCAGAAAAAGCAAGTATGTGGGAGCCAAGCGACAGGTCGCTGGTATGTTCATTACATTTCACTGAGGATGACTATAAAAAGAACACGAAGATGAGGATATTGCTTCCGACTGTAGTCCCGACTGTGTTTCCCGGTTATCCGCACTACATGCAAAAAAAGAACGCGCAGCCCAGAAAACGCTGGCGAATGAATGCAGCTGATGACGCAATAGTTGGGGCAGGTGATTGTGAAAGCTCAGGAGAAAGCCCTAAGATCAAAAGTTCCTCGCACCCTGTGAAAGACGAGATCGAAGCGTGCGTTCCACAGTCGGCCTCAGAACCGAGCACACAACGTAGCTTTCCTGTAGATCAGGCCTGCCAAACCACATTAGATCTTGCGCAAGAAAAAAAAAAAAACGGGAGACAAAAGGAAGAAACGTACACAGAACAAGCGCTTGTCAGTTCTGTGTATCTTATTTTGCCGCCGTTTCTTTATGTGCTACTGATTTCATGTCATGCACCTTTACTAACCTGCCGCGCTTGTTATAGAGAGACAGAGGAAAAGTTAAATTTCGGGAGAAAGGGCGGCCACCCTCCTGAGCGCCTGCATCACTCACTACTTCGTCTTCAAGAAACACGTAAATATACTCAGCATAATTCGTAATAACGAGAACTTCCTTTAATTTCAGGTGAGTAAAGCGGGCAACCTTCATGAAGAGTACTGAGGCCCACTCTACAAATATTGGTAGTCCTAGGGCAAACTGTTCACATATGTGGGGTAATCGGCATTTCTAATAACGACTTCAATAGTCAACCTGTAATGTGCAGCTATAAAACGCGTAATCTACGGCCTGATTGGAGTAAGTGTCGCGCGTACAAACGCGGCTGTCGAAGCGCTTCTCCGTGAACAGCTGGACCGGTGTGGTGGCGCCAGAGCGGGCGCAAGGAGAACTAGGCCCCGGACGCCGTTTCGGCGCCACGCAGCAGGCCGCACCTGTTTTTTTTTATGTAGCGGCCGTGCAACGCGTTGGTTCAACGCGCGTCTGCAGAATCTCGTTCGCCGACGCCATAACATGGTTGCTGAGAGAGTGTAAGGGGAAGAGGCCACAGCGTCTTACCCAGCACCTTACACTGCCCGAACGCGCTAGCGCGTTCCAGCACACGGGGTTTTGTCTGCATTACGCCAAGCTAGGACAGCATACTGCAGCCCGGGCCCCTAAAGTGCTCTGCACGTATCATCATCAAGGCGGTCGAAGAACAAGACGAAGAAGACTTCTTAGCGCGAGCGCGCGCTCTACACCTATCATCATCAAGGCGGTCGAAGATTAAGACGAAGAAGACTTCTCCTTGGCGCGAGCGCGAACTCAATATTCCTTTCGGCCCTGGCGTCGTCGTTGACGACACCACACAAAATTTCTTCTAGCACCTCGGAAGCAAAACCTAAGTCGCTAATTTTTGGTGGAGCATTTCTTCAACCATCCCCACTGCGATCGACATCACCATCGTAGCATTTTTGCGGAGTTTCAAGCCGCAGTGAAGAAGCTTGACCGAAGTCATGGATGACGCCGAGGCGGGCAATTTGAGGCGGGTGGGCGCCGTTTTCGTAACGTAGGCCTGAAGTTGTTTCAATGACTTCCACACCTCCAGATATGTCGTTGGTTCAGATTTTGTGTACTCTAGTGAGCACTAGAAATAAGGAAGCCATTTTTAAATGCGAAGCATTTCTTAGCGAACTTCTGCGACTTCTCTCATTTCATGACCACTGAGCTCTGATGAGCAAATTTGACATCATGTCTGTAAATCCATAAATACTTACACCACAGGCTCAATTTTTTGTTTGTGGTCTTCTGAGGTCTTAAATACTAGGAAAATACGCACTAAAGCAGTCTCCGACAAAAATAAAAATTCCAGGGCTGAAAGGTATATGTTAGAAATGGCTATGGTAGGTTTTAGAAAGCGGACGGTCGCCAATAGAACTACACATAAAGCCCAACGAAACCGGACGACCAACTCCGGGTAGCGGGCTGGGCCACGGGGGTCGCCGAGGCGCAAGGACTTTCGGCCACCTAAAGCGCGGCCCGAGGGCCCACCGGCTACCTTTTCCCTGCACCCATCCCCCCCATCACCTGACCCATTTCATGGCATCACAGAAGTTGTATCCTCCTCCTCCCACTTGGCCATGCACGGCTTGAGACACACCGAAGCTCGCCGAGCGCGGCGGCGGTCGCACTCGTCTTTCCAGTAGCCTGAATGGAGATGTAAGGCTCGCGTAAAGTTGAGCGCGGTGTGAAGGTTAACGCGCGAGCATAGAGAGCTGCTGACTATAATAGATGAACGCTCACGCTACACTCCTCTCCCGCCCCACGTGGCACTGTAAGTCATCATGCGCAAGAAGCTTATTATGGAGTCAGTAGCCTCCTCGGACGCCATCACGTGCACGCGCTGCGTAAACTGCTTATCGGTAACCTGCTACACGAATGGATAATCGTGTTGCAAATCATTAAAATGCCGTGTCATTGATGCGTTTACTCCAACATTCTTACCATCGTATTCCAGTTCACGTGGTGCCAACGTCGCTGGTAAGCTGGCGGGTGGATTTTTTACAGGCTTTTCCGTAGTCTTCTTCTCAACTGTAACAAATAAAAATACAGAACTTTTCTTTTTTTTCTTAACTTTAGATTTATTGTGTATTCATCACCAATAAAGTTAAAGCGAGCTCCAAGCCTGTGAAATCTGAGTAAACAACGGAACAGGCAAGCAAGCGTCACTACATTTGGCCACGTAGGCTAACTTATTTTTTTCTTCTTTTCAAATCTCTTTCTTTACCTCTTTCTGGGTCTTCTTGTTCCTTTGAACTTTCTTTCTTTATTACTTTCTGTATAGCCCTCTCTTATCCTTTTCCTCCTTCTCACCCTCACATTACTCCTTTCCTTCTCACCTCCCCTTCCCTTTCCTATCCTTTGCTGAACTATGCCATACAAGGCTATGCAATGCTTTACCCTCTGCCCTCCTCCTTTCCCTCCTCATCGCCTTCACATCACTCCCCTCGCTCTCACTACCCGTTCCCTCCCCGTTTCTATACTATACTATGTATGACCATGCCATGTTAGGAGCTGCTTGGCACATACCCATTTTCTGTGGCACATTAACTAGGGTGTACAAGCCTATACCATGCTCTACCATCTCCCCTCCCCTTTTACTTCCTGCTGACCCTTATATCACTCCTCCTTCTTACAATCACTTCCTGTCACTGGTACGTAGGGGCAATATTCTCTCGATTTGTCACTCCTTAGGCTAATAAACGACTCTGCTCATTGCGTTGAGTGATGAACATATGGAACTGGTACCAAGAGTGCTAGGATAACTCGAGGTTCTTCTTGGGGGTGAGTGCGCACAAGCAGCAGAATTTGTAATACGTACTAAAGCGAGAAAAGTCCTGTGTACATCTCAAAATCATCGCATGAACCGAGGGTGTGCCTAAAATTCTGATTACTGAGACCAATGCTATGCGCACTATTCAAATGTGGAAACATCTATATTACCGGCACACGGAAGAACCTGGAATAGGCGGGACTGTGTGCTGCAAGAAACCTTTATTGAAGGCCATCAGGAAGAACTTCAGGACACACCAATGCAGTTTTAGTGGTAGGACTGGTGCAAAACCACAAGCTACTTATAGAACCTTGCGCATTATATAAAAAAAAAACGTTAAGAGCTTTTCTTGTTGCTATGTGGTATGTTAGGATAGCTGAAATTTTGGTTTTACACCGAAGCCGTACATGGATAGGCGAAAGCAAAATTTTTCCATGCTGTGTACGCAAATACTCCAAGCGCGTATATGCCACCACTCGCCTCTGGTCCACTGAAAATGATGAACAGCAGAGGCGAATGAAGAGCAATTGCAAAAATAATTGAAAAGAAAGAGCACTGACGTCACTGACGGCCCATCATTTGTTGCGCCGTCAGTGACGTCATTCTCTTCGTCGTCGTTAAGAAACACGGCGGCATTAACCCGGTCGACATTAACCCAGTGATAAACACCTGGGTTGCACGTTTCAGTTTCTGGTTAACCTTATGTACGGAGTGCTTGGGCGGTGATCTTTTTCGATGACCACCTTGTTATTGTGTAGTACGGGCGTGCGAATACTCGAAAATCTAATAGTGCATATGCGAAATACCGAATATTTTCGAATAATAAGCAGCAACAAAAAAACCTGCAAAGAAAGAATTGGTGGAACAGTGAGTGGTCATTTTTCTTCTTCTAATTGCCAATCTGCATGCAAATCAATTTTTTACGGCCTAGGAACGCTATATTGATGACCAGATGAAGGCTCTTTGGCTTAAAACACCAGTGTTCACGAAGCGAAAGAGTCCTTAATCCACTATCATAATCGTAAGAACGCCGGTTTCGTTGGCCGTGCTGTTAGCCATACATCGTAATTCGCGCTCGCATGCTGTCACGCTGTATTCTCGTTTTCGCCTTGACGCGAATAGCCATTGCTCATTTGTGTTGTTATCGGCGGACAACGCTCGCTTTTTGCGTGCAAGTCCTGTTTCGTACCGTGAATTATGTGTAGCGAACACCAGACGACGTCAAAAAAGCAACAAAGTGCAGTTTGGAGTTCTTTTTTACCGCACTGAGAGAGGATCGTCAAAATGTCGCGCTTGTGGCTGTGGAAGACAACCAGAAAATTGATCTCTGTTCTTTGCGCAAACTACGCATTTGGTGGGATAAACCGGGGCGTTGCATGAATTTTCGACCACAGGGACATCCTCAGCAATACCTTGACTATTTGCTTCGATATCAGTACGCAAAAAATAGGCATGTAAATTTCTTGAATCACACGGAAATAGTAAATCATCCTAGTACTTCCGGTCTCGGTCAGCGGTAGCCAGTGGAAAGTTGTGGGTTGTCCTACGTTCAGCAAGGTAGCACCTGGCGCACTACACCGGTGCTGCTTCAAACACTGCGTGATTGTGTCTCGTGCCGAGCTCACGACAATACATGCGGATGTAGATCGCCGTTTCGGAAACCACCACTAAGATTGCCCTTGTCGCTAGTGCTCTTCTACGCGGCTCGCGAGCTAGACGCCTCGGCAGATGGCGCCTGTAGTTTAGCTAGAGAAAACTGATCAAAATGCTTATTCCAGATTGGGGTACTCTTGGCCGGTCAAGATGACGCAGAATAAAGTCGGCGTGCGCCAGCAAATCACGGAGCTCGGGCACAATTCAACATTACAGGTGCACGTTGTGCAGGGGCGTAGCCAGAAATTTTTTTCGGGAGGGGGGGGTTCAACCATACTTTATGTACGATCGTGCGTGCGTTTGTATGTGTGCGTGTACATATACACAAGCGAAATTGAAAAACCCTCCAACCCTCCAACCCCTCCAACCCCCCTCTCCCCTTTCGCTACGCCCCTGACGCTGTGTATATCGTGATATAATAGGTGTCGAGGACGCCACGCGGTAAAGCAACGGGGTGCCGTCACGCCCTGGTGCAGCACTGGTCTCAACCTAAAGCGATGGCCAACATGTTGCGAGAAAAGAAAACACGAAAGGCTCATCGTCACGTTGCACACAGGTATAATATCTTGCCCTTGCCATTTCCCCTCTGTAGTGTCCCTCCATTAGATCCTTCTGGTAGCAGAGTTGCGCACATGTTCACGATTTTGTTCCGGACCTACACGGCAAAGTCACTCCTCGCACCCTAAGGAATCAAATTGGACACGCTATGTTGGCCTCGCGCGAAATATCTCGGGCGCCACGTCAAAACACGGTGGGCGAGACGCATCATCGAGTCCGTTGCTGGCTTGTGAGCGGGGAAGTGTTGATCAAACATTGTACCACGTGATAACGCTTGTCGAAAAGCGGAGCGAGCAGTACAAAAAAAAAAGCTATGTGGAACTGTGCTCACTGCAGGAGCATATGCAACGAAAGTTTTCTGTGCATCTTCCGGTGCACTCTTCGGTGCGAAATATGGAACGAAAAGCCCTGAAAATAAGCGACGATTGCCTGTAAATCCGCGCATCCTTCTTGGATTCGAAAACCAAATTGTAAGAATAGGAGCTCACACCTTTAGCAAACACGGCCGCTGCTGCGAGAGTAAATCCACCTATGTGCGGACTATGGCTTCAACGCAAAGTTTTGATTAAAGCACAACACGTAAAAAGCTATGAGCCGTTTGTTGAAACCCCCTCAAGCAGGGCCGTAGCCAGAAATTTTTTTTCGGGGGTTGGGTGGGGGGTACAACCACACTTTGTGTATATTCGCGCGTGTTCTTATGTATGCGTGTATATATACACATGCGAAATTGAAAATTTAGGGGGGTTTGAGACGTGCAACCCCTCCCCCTCCCACCTGCCTACGCCACTGCCCTGAAGAGACCCACACAACTGCCCGAGCGCAGCCTGTAGGTCAAAGTATAGAGCCAAAGTCGCGCAGACACACTTCGGCGAAAGACGGGCGGGGCGATGCCCTTGGAAGAGCAATATGATTTCTAAGCCACTGTATTTTTCTCGCATTTTTCTAAGGATGACAATGTCCGTTATCTGCAGCAGTTCTGCAAGACTTGCAATTTCGCAGCTTCTGCGGGCTAAGCAATGCAAAGGAACTTTTAGACGTTAGTGATGATTATTAATTTAGCTCATGTAACCCCACTAACAGTGTCCGTTAAGAAGTCCCAAAAACTGGCTATTCATAACAACAAAAGTATCCTTAACTCTACGCAATGCACCAAAACGGGGAAAGTGCAGCACAGAAATACTGTCCATCACACAGCACTTACTGACACACAAACTTGGAACTATAATGTTCAGGTTTGGTTTAATGATACACGGATGCTTTCGATATAACGCAACGTATTGTAGACATTGTGAACTCGATAAAAACAGCGGGATAAATCCAGGTTTACCTTTAGTTTTATCTTCAGCTGAATAGATATACGGCTGGGAATTCCTCGGCTTGATTACCTTCATCCAATGTTTGATAATACTGTAAACAAGATTATGATAAAAGTTTGTGAAACGGGTGGTTCATAATAACTGTTCACACAGTCTGCATAAAAAGTGCAAAAGCGGCCTTCGTACATATTAGTATAGTTATTCAACGAGGAATTCCGAGTGCATTTAGGTAAACGCACACAATGCTGACTGTTAACAAATTAAAATGAAAACATTGGAATGGAGCAAATATGTAATGAAAGCAAAATAGCTAGTATAGCAAAAGGTCCAGAGCATGCTGCCCACCAGGTAACCGCCGTGCATTGGCGTGATCGCCTGCTGCTTTACACTCTCGCTACATATTTTATGCATTTGATCACTCACAATGGCGCCTGTCAGAAAGCCTGTGAACGTGGAACGCACAGTAAATTCCAACCCGGCCATAAACAAACACACGAAGCGCGACGAAACTTTACACCCTAAAATCCTCGCTATCGAAGACAAGAAAAGACGAAAACTCTGCAAGCACTTGCCGAAATAGCAGCTTTTTGGCACGATTGGGTGTAATAAACGAATTTCCACACGAATTTGAGGAGGGCGCTAGAGTTCCCCGTCGCTGTCATACTGGGGCTCCGACCCTATATATACTGGAACTCCGAACCCTTCGACCAAATCCATTGACGCAGTCAGGGAGGTGTTACGATGGCTTCAAACCCAGGCCTAAATTTTAAATATTTAGTGTACATACGCGCACACACAGAAATGCAAGGATAAACTTTCATAAAAATAGAAGGAAGAAATCTAAAGAGATAGAGGGAGAAGGAAAGAGAAAGCTAAAGAGAAATAAAGAAGGCCGCCCGGCTGCCCACTTCCTTGTGGATTGGCAACACAGAAGCTGCCTTCATTGTTTTTACTGTGCTTCAAGATTGTCACGTGATGCTCCCTCCTAGTTTGTTTTTCTTTGATTGCTCCGATCTTCACGTGTTGAGATAAGACCTCAGGACAGAAAACATTCAGCTGAAATCGGGCCTAGCAGACTACACAACGCAAACTCTCCATCAAATGCAGCCATCCATCCTTCTCCTGGCATAGATCTTCCGCAAATCATCCAACATCCAATCCTTCTCAAACACAAGGCCCTCGAACCTATCCTACAAGCAGCAACACCAGCATGCACTCACACAGGAGATGTCAACTATGACGCACGCACACAGCTACAAGAGCGAATGGATGACAACCTCATCGAAGCATTAGACTGCAAGCTCGCCACGTTATTAATAGCGCCATCGCAGAGGCTCTCGAGAGTGCAATGGACAACATCCTTACTACGAAACTAGAACAGCTACTACCACCCGGACGTGAGCAGACCTTTGCGGCATAAGAACAAAAGCGAGAGGAAAAAGCGTATTCTGAGTGCACATTCGGGGCCGAAGTTCTCCAAGGCGCTGAGCCGTGCTCCCAATTAGGGTCGCAGAAGTTGCGCCTTTTCCTTTCCTCAACCTCTCCTCCTCCTCTCTCGAAGTTCTCCGACAAGCGAAAGTGCGCCGCCGCTTGCCCACACAAATGCCTCACAGGACCACCTGCGCTAGAAGAAAAATCACTCCGACTACCGTCACAATGCTTTTCACTTCCTAATGCCAAATTTTTCTTCTCTGGCAGCCCGCTCCTTACGAAACTTCTTACCTTTTCAAGCCAAGCTTCTATTGACTGACCTGTGTACCTGGTGGTGTTCAAAAAATCTGCCTTACCCACAGCTGGCGTGCGCGCACCAAAGAAATAATAAATAAAACAAATTTTCTTTCCGCGGCGGGCGTTTGAATCCGGGTCCCCGCAGTCTGAAACGAGTGCATTGAACACTAAGGCCATACGCCCATGCTTGCCCAATGTGAACTGAACTGAAGCATATGAATGCGTTCTACCGATGATGCAAAAAGCTATTGCGAAGCAATACGCTTGCTGTGGACGCTTCATTGCAATATTTCTTGTTGGCGGCCTAAAAAAATGTAATTCTTAAATTTAATTCCTAAACAGCGTTTCCATGATCGCGCAATGGTCCTTTTGTTGAGTCGTTCTGCAGGCCGACGAACGCTGCAAAGAAGATGACAAACGCAACGCTGATTCCGTCCGAAAACAGCGTTCCGCGGACGGCCGCTACCTACAAAAACGCAAGAAAGAAAGAAAGAAAGAGCAGTACGTCAGGCGTAGCCTCGACAAGACTCGCTTGCCCCCATTTCTCTGATTGGGGAAGGGCTCCTCAATTTTTTTCCTACGGGCTTACCCGGTTTTGAAGCGCCTGCGCTAAATTTTCTCATCGTACCGCTTTCAAACATGCACCGGCGTGAACGCTACCTTGTGCAGGTGACCCTTCTCAAGCCCTATTTTGAACCTCTGCCTCAACCTTCTTAGGTCGCCTGGATGCATCGTTTTCAGTGGGGACGATTGTGAAGGAGACTCGCCTCCTTCCGGAAAACAACATGGTCAATGCGCGGCCGCCATTCGCGACGATGGCTCACGGTTCCTTTCCGCCCCTACTCGCAGCGTCCTTGAACGAATAAGAATGAAAGCATGAACTAGTTGGTAGGCGTTCATTTTTGGTTGAAGCGCGCACACGGGACGAAGGCGACCCCTCGCTCCGTAGCTTGCTGCCTTAGACAATTACGCCATGCCTCTTTTTTTACTTTCTTTAATGCCTCACACAAATATTTCCACACACTAATCGTAAACCAGGGAGCAGTGCAATGATACACCATCAGCTGTTAGCTGACTGCATGTTAAAACTTTCGCATGTGTGACAACGAGTCCACTCTAGAAACCCACTCCGCTACATCCATCTGCACTTTCAGCATTTCGACAAAACGAGACACACATTCGAAAAAGTAATCGCCAACAGGTCTGACTTCCACATCGGTGTTGTGAAAGGCCGTTCGGGTTTTCCATATAATATGCAGGCCCAGGAGCATAAAAGGTCGTAAGGTACGCCATATTCATTTACAACGCAGAGAAACCGGATTCCATGTGAATTTAACGGTAACTTCTTTTTTGGAGTTTTCTGTAATATATCTCACAAAAACACCCCGCTCCAGCAGTCTATGAAAACGTGTTCAATGGTCTCCGGTTTTACAGCAAAAGCTGTTAGGAGATCACCAAAGGGGCTGTGTTTGGCGCCGTAGTTGTCCGCCACCGCCGGTGTCCGTAACCACTATCGCGCGAAGTAAGAAAAAAAAAACTAAAGAAAGGATATCCGCGATGGAATGAGGTTCGAACCTGGTCCCTCTGCGTGGGAGCCCGGTATTCTACCTCAGAGCCATGCCGGTGCTTGAGTCTGCGTTGCAAAAAGACCCTACACGGGCTTCATGTCGGCAAGGAACCACATTAACATATGTAATGTAGTGTGGTAGAAGAGTAAAATAACAACCAGGCGTAACACAACGCGAATTCTGTAACCGGGCGTCACGCAATACGAGTTGCGCATCGAGTGAGTTGTTGAATGCTTCCAACCCATTACAAAGGCCTCTGCCATAATTCTTCATCGTCATCAGCCACAGCAATAACAAAGTGCACATAATGCCTTAAAGGTGTTTAGTTAGTACCACGGTTCTCCGCAGAATGACAGAAACTTTCATAGTGGCTGCTTCCCTACTTCAAAATATTATGACGATTTATAGCGTAGTGGGTTCCTTGCCAGTGTACTTCTATTGGTTGCCAAGGAAGCCCATACGGCGCCCATGATCCATTTTTTCAGGGTCTAAATAAAGTTAGTTCTCCCTCTCCCTTTCTCAGGTTAACGTATGTTATAAAGCGTGGTGGGACAGTTAAATAAGGACCCGACGTCACACAATGCGTATTACGTAACTAGGGGGTCGTATTAAGCTTCCAACCCATTACAAACGGCTCAGTCATAATTCTTCATTGTCATCAACCGTCGCACCAAAAACATGCACATAATGCCTTACAGATGATACCTCGCTTCTCCGCAGAACAACGTATAATATCATGGAGGGTGCCTCCCAACTTCCAAAAAATTATGATTTGTGGCGTAGTGGGTACGTTGCAAGTGTACATTAATTAGTAGCCACAAAAGAGTTGATGACGGGCTCTAGAAATGCCGCTCTTCCAGTTTTCGCTGTGACGGTGGTGCGCTTTCCGCGCAGGCCTAGCGTCTTTTTTCTTTAAATTGAACACCGGCACTTTACCAGTTAAAACATGGTTGGAAGATAAAGGACTATTTGTACCATGGGGCCCAGATAGTTTCCTATTTACAATTCTATACAATCAATTGCTCAGTGTTCATAGCACTCAATCGCTCAATCGTTCCCGCCACTCAGCGCAGCAGGCGCTCTGCGCACCCGCTCCCCACCCTTCCGCCTTCATAAAAACCAGCAGCAAAATTAGGCGCATATTCGCTTGCGTCTCATTTCCAAGGCGCTTTGTTCATCGGTTGTATTCGTACACGGAACAAATGCTAGCTTTCTGAATTAAATTTCCCCAGATACTTTCCAGAATACTGCCACAACGTCTTGTCCAGCGGCCGCTGCACCGTCAGCGCATGGGGAGCCATAAGCAAGGATGGACTCGGCCCACTTGTCCGAATTGATGGGTCCTTCACTGCATCAGTTTACTGCGGATTGCTGCAGAAAGTGCTGGTGCCTTACGCCCTGGAGGGACCATTCGAAGATTCCTGCTACCTGCTGCAGCACCACCGACGTCCAAGCCACACAGCCCGCACTGTAGCCGCTGTACTCGAGAACCATGCCGTCCGCACTCTGTCTTGCCCCACTGTCGGCGCCGACCTCAACAGAGTTGAAAATATGTGGGTCATCATGAAGAGCTACCTGTCTGCGCGACGGTGCTCGAGTGCGACGAAGGACGCACTTCGGCAAGCAGTGAGCGAGGAATGGGAGCGTCTTCCCCTTTCACGTGAAATAGTGGTGACGCTGTACGGGTCCATGCCGCGACGCATCGAAACCGCCATCGCCGCCAACGGAAACCTATCATCTTACTGAGACAACGTGTGGGAAGGCGCCGGGCGTTTGCTATCACACACACACTGACAAAGAACATTACGGAGAAGCAGCTCGCGGGATCCGGACCGGACTGCTATCACACACAATTTATTTCATTGTCGTTCGGACATAGGCGACCAGAGACCCGGTAACATTTGCCCGGATATTCTCCTCACGCGCTCGGCTCTGACGCACGCAACTGCTGTGCTTGTTTTGTGTTTTCCGTCTACATTATGACACATACCCACACTGGGGGAACTGCTCAGGCGCAACTTCGTCGTCGTCGTGCAGACACTGATAGCTTGCAAAAACTTCACCATGTCCCACTAAAGGGACCCATGTGGGAATGCGAAGGTGTGCATTGGTCGACTTAAACATACTTTCAACACGGGCGCCTTGCCCGATGTTAACGCGCGTCCTTGCACATGGAGCACACCATGAATTCACTGTAGTTGCTGTCGCTGTTACTCGTCCCGAACTCTTGTTGCAGCACGCCACGCGGGTTTATCGCGCGTCTGCAGAATCTCGTTCCCCGACGCCATCACGTGCTTGCCGAGATAGTGTAAGGGGGAGAGGCCACAGCGTATCCAGCCCCTTACACATGCCCGAACACGCTAGCGCTGCCAGCACACGTGGCATACGGCAGCCCGGACCCCTAAAGTGCTCTGCACGTATCATCATCAATGCGGTCGGAGAAGAAGACGAAGACTTCTCCTTGGCGCGAGTGCGCGCTCAATATTTTACACCTTGCTATGGTAGGTTTCAGAAAGCGGACGGTCGCCGATGGAATACGGACAAAGCCCAGCGCAAAAGCTGCTTCGCGTCTAATTATTACAAGCTGTTGCGGACATTTCAAAACCGAAGGATGTTCGGACATTCAGTTGCCGCTTCAGTAGAAGCAGCAATATTTTAGGAGCTGACTCGCCAGGTTCTTAAGCTGGGGCGACATCCCGTGCCGTACACGTAACCTTAGTTCCAGAGGCGACCGGTAGAGGCACAGCTCGGGCAAAAGAGAAGTCTCCTTGTTCTTCGAGCGCCTCGATGATGATATTAACGCAGGCAAAACCGCATAGCCAACTGTAGCATGCGGCGCTCGCTTCACGCCGGCGCGTGCTCTAGTTTGATAGAAGTCCATAATAATAACATGAACGAAGAAGAAAAGGCGGCGGAGCGGAGGGCTCGCAAGGCAGCAGCAGCGTGGTCTCGCCGCTAAGAGCCTGCGGTGAAAGCTCGCGAGGCCGTAGAATGACGTCAGCGTCGTGCGGACACCGAGATACAAGCCCGCGAAGCTGATGCAGCGTGGAGGCGGCGGCGAGAGAACCTCGAAGAGGTACGGGTGCAGGATGCAGCGGCCAAGCGCCGAAAGCGGTCGCTGCGTGTAGTTGGTGGCGCCGACGCGCGCTTCAAGCGCGATTTCCTCAACCACACGTTCGGCCACGGCTGCAAGGTCTGCGACCGCTTCTGGTTCGACATCAACCTGCCAACAATCGCTACGATAACAACGTGTCTCGTCTTTATATGACAGTAGAGGAACTGTGCGGTAGAGGAACTGTCCGATTATCTCCGAGCCAGCTCCTCAGTCATCATTCACTTCGTGGATATGGCGTGATTTTTTTATTATTTTGCCAAGGAGGAAAATAAAAAAAAGTCACCTCGATGGGGCCTGATATTTTTTTCCGAAACCGACCAGTAGACAGGCAGACAATGAAACTTATTTAGGTCCTGAGAGATGACTCCGAAACGGATTAAAGATAGAAAAATTCAAACTAACCTGGCATTCTAAACGATATCAAGAAACCCCTGTTTGCGCCATGTATGTCTGGCTTTCCTCACCAGTTTCCTTTGTTTTTGTGGCGACTGTTTTCGCTGTGGCGGGTTTTGAATCACTGTCGAGCTTGTATAAATGCGCCAGCCAGATATTTACCAGCTGATGTCAAGATTTGCTTTAGAAAAACCGCATTTTTTTATTTTAGATTGCTTCTTCTAAACTTCTCATTATATTTTCTTCTTTTATCACTAGACAGTGGCATCATGCAAGAGGAAATATGGTAAGCAGCAGCTGAGTAGTTTATTATCCAATAGTTTTTGTATGGCGTCGGAAATCACGTACCTTCTCCTTTCAAAGCATCATAGTGTTGGCTATTGCGGTCATAGTGGCTGTAACTGAAACTCCTGAAAAGCGGCTGAGCGCCACAGAAAGCAGTGCGCGGAAAGAATGGGGGCAGCTTGCACTATAAGCGCAAGGCTGAGTCACAGCGGAGCTGGTGGTTTCCTAGTTAGGCTTCAGTAGGCGTAATTTGCATAATTCTGGGACATCATACTATGCCCATCCGAGGTACTCGAGTTCAAACTCGAGTATCTCGGGTGGGCATAGTTTGATGTCACACACACTATTCAGTCATGACTTTAATTAGTCCTAACGCTAATTAGACTTATTGAGCTTAATAAGGCTCGACACGGTCAGGGTTAATTAGTATCTTTCCGAGCTTGGATTCTGTGCGCTCAGGGTGAATTTGACTTATATTTGGGTTTAGTTATTCGGTTTAGTTATGTTGGCTTTAGTTATATATGGCTTAATTAGACCTAATTGTGCTCCGATTACTTAGGTGATGCCATGATCAACCATGCTTAATCAGATGTATCTATACACACCTTGGCACCGCGTAACTAGCTTGGTTATGCATAATCCGTGTCACGTGAAACTCCAGTGTCTAGCTTTTGTTTGGTTGGATCTCAGGCTAATTAACCAGACATAAATATTATTTGCAATAATGAACACTAATCAGGAATAAATGAACTTATTTAGTATAGAGTCCGCAAGGAGTATTTAGTATCGTCCTGGGCTTGGTTTCTCTGGGCTCATAGCGAATTCGACTTGGATTATAAGAATGCGTTGCTGGGCGAGTTGGTGCGTTGTCTGAAAATAAAAACAGAGCAAAAAAAGACGGGACACAAGAGAAGGGACATGAGAGCGCCCGTCCCGTCTTCTTGTCTCTTGTGTCCCGTCTTTTTTGCGCTCTGTTTTGGTTATTGGCTACGATTAGGCTTGGCTTATTTAGGCTAATTATGCTGGGTTAAATTAAGAGATACCATGATCAACTATGCCTAATGAGATTTTGCTATACTTAATTATGTCGACACGTCTGGGCTCATCTAAGCTTAACTTGGCTTAACATGAGAACAGCAAGCTGGACCAGGCTTAATTAGAATCAGCTTAATTAAACCCACCCATGCTTGGTCTTATTAGTTGATACCATGCTCAACTAGGTTTGATTAGTTTCTGCTACACTGACTCTGGCTTTACTCAGCTCATCTAAGTTTAACTTGGCTTAACGCCACAAAGGCAAGCTGGGCTGAGAAAAAACTTTTGTGGTGCTTGGCTTCATGAGGTTATACGATGGTAGCTATGCTTAGTTAGGCTAATTAACTCGTCAGAGAGAGCGACATGAGAGGCCACCTGATATGACGGGACGCGCATGCGCATCGCAGCAGGCGCCGCGTCGATGCATTCTCCCACGCGGTTCCGTGGTCTGTATACCTTTGCTCGCGCCTGTACATCACCTGTATATATGCTTTGTTTTTCTCAATAAAGCTTAGTTGCGAGTCAGCGCCTGTCCTGTGCTCCTATTTTTTCGTCCTCGTCCCGTGCGCGCCCCTTTAACCAAAAATGATCCCCATTGCGGCTTGCCTCATCATCGTATTATGCTTGTGGCTCGTAAAACCCAGAATCACGTTTAGATGTCTGCCTATAATATAAAAATCTAGCGTTTATTACTAATCAGGTACATGTAAGCGCTCTTTTGTGTACATATCATATACCTAGCGGAAAACTGACATTAGGGCTGGCAAGGCTGACGCACAGGAACGCTAATGCTGACGAGAGTAAGATACTCACTTATATTGGAAGGTGGAGCCGCGGCTGAAAAGCAAAACTGGTAAATCAGAAATTTCATAACGAAGCAGCCAGGCTCTATGAATGAGAGTACAAAGAGCATTGTTTGACATCAGCACTATGTCATGAGTGATACGTGGCAGCAGTGGATAGTTAATGCCACTTTTAAATGCGAAGCATTTCTTAGCGAACCTCTGGCACTTTGAGCGTTTCTATCTACGTATCTATCTATCTATCTATCTAGCCGCCTACGTCTGGGTGCTTTCATGATCGCCTCCTTAACTTGGTGTAGACCAAAATTTGCATGGGAGGGTAAGAGGATTTGACGAATATGACTGCCGGGTCATGACATGAATAACTTTAAAATCTTGCCGCGTACATCGTCAAACCCTTTCCACTAGACACGTGTGGCACATACCCGTTTACCACGGGCCGCGGTGTACGGGTATGCGCCACAGGTGATTGACAGTTTATATCTACCCAGGAACGGCGAGAACAGACATTGTTAACTTAAATACTAGAGCGTTAAGGAAAACCAACATCGGCAGCGTTGACTCAACGAATGGAAAGAATGAAAATTAGGATCCCAGCAGGAATCGAACCCAAGCATTCTGCGTGGCAATCAGGCATTCTACCATTGAGCCACGCCATGTCTATAAACTGGTTTGGAAAAACAGCCTACACAGGCGTACTATCGGTGCAACGTCAATTGTGTTTGTGGTGCTGGCTGTCTAATTTTACAAGAAAGCAATGAACACTACATGATACTCCTACGATGTCTACTCCTACAATACAGGCGTCATATCAGATTAACGTCTGTAGTTCCAGTGTTGGCTCCGCTTTTATAGCAGTCTAATAAACATTACGTTTGTATTCCTATGATTCAGCTAGCTATATTGAAGCATTGCTCGACCCCGGAGGAATACATTAACGAAAGTTACATATGATATCCCCATCACCGCACCGTAAAGTGCACTTAGTCCGCCAGAACGACGCGGTGTCCTCTTCATTTCTTACGAGGCTGGGCGATGGCCTGATGCTGACCGAGGATGATGCCATATTGATTGACAGCCGCTTTGTAGACTAGGCTACGTAGGCCACATACGCCCAGGTAGTCCACAAATACGACAAACACCATCCACTGATGTTGGTCTACGTAGCACTATCCAGGCCTACCAGCCTCGACGGCCTATATCTCACCAGCGCGAAGGGTGGCTTCAGGTTCCGACATGTCGCCGGCTCTGTCGACAGACAATTTGTCGACGAAATGACCGAGGCATCCACGAATTCCAACAGCTATACTATACCACATACTTCTTTACACATGGACCCTTCGTCACCACGATCAAGACCGGGTCCTATAACAAGTCATGACCAGCTGCTGGTGCTCACTGATCACGGTGATGATGCCCTTGTTCAAGAACTGTCAGACTCTTCTTGCACGCATGCACATGGGTTCGTGAAACGTGCGTGCGTTCTCGGGACACGTATAAGCACTACATATCAGCTTACCGTTTCTGGTGTTGGTAATACCCACGTTGCCATTGGCAGCGTTACCCAACCGTAAACAACTGGTTATATAACACATATGCGGCTCTTCAACATATATAAGTGTGCGTATAAAATTTATAGAAATCTTTAGCGTCATTTTGTAACGTGTCACTTAGTAAAAAAAGTTACGCCACAGTCACCTACCGCCACATGCTTCGCATAACATCGACTCCCACGGTACGTGGGATCTGCCGAATTTTTTTAAATATGCAGCATCTTTTTCATTCAAAAAGAAACTAATGTGTTCAATTTTACTCTTTGCTTTATATCGGTGCTGCGAACACTAGTAAAAATAATTCTCGCTTCCTAGAAGAGCTTTGTTGAGTCATTTTTATTAACGGTTCCCTTTAGAACGTTATTTTGGGTGCATGAATTCTTTCCTATGGAGTAAAACTGCCCCTTTTGGTGGCAGTTTTCAGCCTGTTCTCACCCTATTTTCTCTGTGTCTTCGTGTTTTCTATGTTATCAAACCAAATAAATAAATAGATAAATAAATAAATAAATAAATAAATAAATAAATAAATAAATAAATAAATAAATAAATAAATAAATATCCTCTATTTCACAATCACTGAGATCTGCTAAATCTGAGGCTACTGCTTTTTTCTAGATACTCGTTTGCCATTTCTATCATAATTTGAAACACGCCTATGCATTGATTACGTTTAACCATAAGTGCAAGAGAAAACCTGTCATAGTACTCACACAGGGATTCCGTAGTACTCAATTGTACGTCGTACCACGTTGTCACTCTCTGTTAAATACCTTGATTTCATGCACTTTGTGTTGTACGGATTCCAGCCAAAAGAGGCGCGAAACAAATGAACATCACCTTTATACCGAAGAACCTGTATAAAAATTCAATAGAACAATACAAATTCATGTGCATGATTTCAATAAGACCTTGCGATTTAATTAAAAACTTGAAATAATGGATTTTTGAATCGTGCGGAAATGATACCAATAGATTTTTCAGTACAATTGGCACTTGGAAGAACTGCAGTATACTCAGGCAGCGGACAGAATATGGTGGCGACTGATCTCAATCGTAAAGGTGAAATTTTTAAACAAGGAATAAACAGCGCAGACACCAGATGAAGCGAAGCAAACACACGTGGCCAAGTGCTTTGTGTTTCGTGTGTTTCCTTTGCTTCCTCCCATATCTGCGCTATTTATTCCCTCTGTAAAGACATGTACCAACTAGCCAGCCTTTCACCGCTTGTTCAGTTCAGGATGCTGAAACCCGTCCAAATCGTCTAAAAGTGTGTATAAAATAGCGACGACTTCTTTCATGCAGTTAAAAGTTTGATTCAGGTGGACTCTATTATTTGTATTACTACACAGATACGCACGACGTTAAACGCAATTATTTTCACTCACCAACTTGCCATCTCACTTTCCCTCCTCTACGCTACTTTATTTCTGATGAACAATTTCTACCACCCAGGCACGTAGCCAGGATTTCGTTTCGGCGGGGGCCCAAGGCCCAATTGTTCGAACGAAAGTCTTTCCATTGCAAAAAAAGGTTGCCCTGGAATATAGAAGGTTAGACGAATTTCGAGGGGGGGGGGGTGCCCCCCCCCCCTTCCCTTGCCTACGTGCCTGCTACCACCCAATATCGGCTCCTTGTTCTTCTGTGTGCAAGAACTCATGTCATCACAAAAGCCGCCGTGAGCTCTATCGTGCACGCACACATAAGACGACAGCAGCATCACTATTAGTGCTCAGCTACGGTCGATTTTGAGCATGCCCTGATGTAACCGAACCCCATCGAGGCTTATACCCTCTCCTGAGGCATATTTGAATGCCGAAGGTCAGACGGCGCGCAAAGCTTGTCAGTTTGGCGAGTACACGGAGAAAGAAACCGGCATCTCCTCGCCTACCAAGGGCGAGGAGATGCCGGTGATCTGTCGCGTTGCCGCCCCGTAGTATAGAACAGTGAGTTAGTTAGAAGCTGTTAAACGCGGCCAACTGCGAAATCAGCAACTTTAACAGTCATTAGCTGCTTGACGCGGCCAATTTGTGGAAGCTACGTATCATATAATAACCATGTGTTCAGAGCTGCCATATAAGTGACAGCGGGGATTCGAAATAAGAACACAGTCATTAATCGGCATGCGCCTTTCACCTTCTGCAACTACAGTCAGTGGTTTAGACCTTTAGACCACGAATATGCCAGCAAAGCACACGATACACAAAATGAAGGCCGCGGGTGGTCGTGTCTGCTTATCTTATTTCCCCGGGAGGGTGCACGTGAAACAACAGGGCAACGACTAGTTCACAGTTTACAATAGGAGGTACACGACCGAACGTCGTTCACATGCAAGTTGCGCCTCCACGATATCAAACAGTGCAAGGAGGCAGCCAAAGAAGCACATTTCGGGCACGTGGGAACCACCGCGTCTGTGAGTCGAGCTAAAGGAATCCATTATCTATGGAAAAAAGCAGGTGGGTGACCAGTGATAGTGTGCGCCGTTGTACCTGTTTACTTATTTATCATTATTTTCTACACTCCTAGAAGAAAGGGAGTTGATGATGATGATGATGATGCAAACTTTATTGGGGTCCAGAGAAGACGCAGGGGAGACCCCGCGCCACCCGGCTAGTCGCACGTAGGGAAGGGAGTGTCCCGACGCCCTTAGTGAGAGTTTGGCTTGTCCCGCTGGGCACTAAATTTTCCGGGGTGAAACAACTCCCTCTAGACAGAGTGAACGAACGCCTCCTCATGGAGTACAGTACTCCGTCTGCGATAGAGTGAAAGCACTCCTCCAAGGGTGTCAAGCTATAACATTGAAACAACTTTGAAATAAAATAAATCAAGCACAGAAAATAGCACATTCATAAGCGCACACATCAAAGCTACCAAAACACGTAGATCGCTCTCAACCAAAAGGCGTACATTAAAGCAGAAGCTTCCGGCTATCTTACGTAGAGTTGTGAACGCAGGTGTGATGTTAGTGAGCGTTTCGCTACACTGTTAGTCAAATACTCGCTAGAATCTACACCTGCAGGCAGGAAACCCGTTCAAATTGCGGCCGCTGCTGCTCAGTTCATTATGCGACTCCGTAGGCGGCTCTCAGAGGAAGCAACACAATAGCCTTTACATGGCTTTTGCAGAATTTTAGTTCACATTTTTCCTGGCTAGGTACGGCCTGCAGCGCTTACGCGTGGCTTCATGTCAATAGGCGGCCCTAAAGCGGCCGCGAAAAAAAAGCAACAAATTCTGGCACTCGAACAGCGTTTCACGGAATAATTTCGGTGATAATCTCTAGGAACGATTAGAAAATTGCCATCAATGTAAGCATGCACATATGACAACACGTACAAATCGCACGACACACAGGAATCGAACTCATGACCACAAGCACCGGAAGCAGACACTCTATTCACTACGCCACAGAGCCACCGCATACTTGGTAGACATTTCACAGCCTTATGTATTTGCAAAGTGGTTTGAAACGAGGGGGCGGAGCTTGCTGCGTCCTTTCTTGCATCATCGGCGTGTGTTTGCGCGTGGATTAGGTTAGTAAATAGTTAGCGCAGCGCCACGAACTCACGAGGGTCACCATTAGCACCTTCAGCTCCGACTTCCGTTCGTCGTTTGTCGTGCCCCAAGATAAACGAAACCATTTCTGGGGGTCTGCGAAACACATCATACAACAAGAGACAAAATACGCCTTTTTTCGAAGGAGCAATATGTCCAATGACAGCGGCCCCTCCTGAGTTTTTGTACGTTTCACCGCATAACGGTTTTGCATTGCGGTGGAACTGACTTATGCTTTCCCTTCTTCATGAGATGGCTGTAAAGCTTTTACTGCAATTATCTACGACATGTGCTTTTCCAGGCTTGCATATTTGAAGAGAAAGCGTAGCAAGAAACAGCTGTAATGTGGCGGCGGACCGCACAACGTATTGACAAGCTGTTCATATCGAATTGGCGTGACACTTTAATTTGACCACTCTTTGCCACGTAGAAAACACACGGCACGTATTCACGCTGCATGTTGTGCTAATTATAACCCCTTCTCCCCTTATCTCTCACTGCAAGGGGTCCCTCATCACTTCCGTCAGTCCTCAAGGGGTCCCCGAAATATCCATGGCTGAGAACCACTAGCCTATATGTCAGAGCCTGAACAATTTATTTTACATGTACATGGACGTGTTTGCTTGAATGAATTACAAATTCTAAACTTCAAATGATACAACGAACGGTGGTTGTAGTACTTTATTGGAATCAAAACAATAACATCCACAATGTCCACGTAAAAATATACATTTTATTCCACCAAAGAACCTATGCTCATTATTGAACAGATGGAACAACATACACAATGCAACCTGAGCACTAATTCACAGCAGTAAAATAATATGAAAGTATAATTCAAAATATCATCACAAATCACGAAACATACACTTCGCCATGCCAGTATGCAAGTGTAATCCAGGGGGGGGGGCACACCGGGCCCGCCCCTCCCCCCCAAAATAATTTCTTTTTGCTATGGCATACAAAGCCCAAAATGACACTTGACCACATCTGTCTGCCCGGCCTCCAATTCAAATTGAGGAGGTGACCCCCCCCCCCCCCTTCGAAAAAAATTTGTGCCGATGTCCCTGATGCACAGAGAACTTGGTGTGTGCTTACACATGAAAACAACTCGGGAAATCAATAAAGGCTTGCAACACTTTTCAGAAATGTGACTGTGCAATAGGCATGTTGGTGTATCATTTTTCTTAATATTGCATTAGTTTGCTCTCAGGCATGAAAACATGTTCGACATGATTGTTTAGTTCACGTTTTTATATAAAGACCTGTGGTGTCGACCATAGATCCACCTGCTAAGGTTTGTAAGCACAGTCGGCTTTATTCACATATTTATTAAAGAAATAATGTAAAGTTATAAAGTTAAGCTTGCGAGCGTGGCATTATTTCACAACCCTATTTACCTGTATTATTATGCATAAGTAGTAGACGAATGGTTACAATATTTACGTGCCAGCTAGTGCCATCAAATGCGACCGGAAAAGCAGTCCCTCGTCATCTTCAATAGCTCAATTTATGGCTCTTGCAAAAGTACCAAATTGAAAATGAATCCCAATACCCTGTCAGGAACGTTGTCTCGGAGTTAGGCAATAACGTGCTTTGAATTAAAATTACACCATCTCCCGCTAAAGGGGACCCTGAGTAGATGCGAAGCCGGAGCACTTGCACGATCGCGTTCCGTTGGCGTTCGTTGGGCATGGTACCGACCTCGCGTCGTGGAACGCCCAGAGCGACGCTACGCGCGTCGTAACTTCCATCTAGCCTGGCCGTTAATTCTCACAGGGCGAGCGGGGAACGCGGTCTACAGGCGGGCGAGAGGGGGCAGCGTAGGAGAGGAGAGAGAAGGGGAGGAGACGCGCATGCGCTCGAGCGCATCGTGGCGTTGCGCAGGAGAGAATTTCGGCATGTCTAGCCCGCGTTTCAGAGGAAGAGTGGAAAGGGGGAGGGGAGAGGGGAAGGGGAGAGGGTTAGCGGAGACGGGAAATGGGAGAGGGTAGATGACAGGGGGAATGGTGAGGGGGAGTGGAGAGGAGGTGTGTGGAGAGGGTATGCGCATGCGCAGTAAGGGTGGTCACGCCGCACACCACCACCGGATTGAGCTCCGCCTTAAGATACTTCGCATCTAAAAAATGCCTATCAATACTGGTGGTGGCTTCGAACATTACAGCCAAGGACTGGGCATGCCATGAGGTAGAATAAATATTAAACAGGCTATAAATAACGGCTGTAAACAGTCAAGAGTCGTACTTAGTAAACTAAAGGCACACTAAAAAGAAACAATGAATATGTTTAGATCGATAAATAGTGCTCTGAAAACTCTAATGTCGTTAATTTCGCCATCACAGGTTTGTCAATACAGGAGAAAATCAAGTTCAGTTTCATTTTTAAATGTCGCACCGAAATCTCCACGCGTGATGTCGCGGATTTCAAAATATAATTATCGAATTTTGGCGCCATTGCCTCAACGAAATTACCCCAAACTTGGTGTGTTAAGTTTATGGCGCCATTCGAGGACAATGCCCTTCATTTTTTACCAGTTAGGAACTACATAGTTCCTAGTAGGCGCCGTCAAAACATTTAACGTCACGGGGAATGGTGCGAAAACCTGAAGGTTTGCGTCGCCATCCAAATTTTCTTTTTGCGACTTTTCTCGCTTACTAAGCGTCTTCTTGCAGCAAGCGTGGTGTTTTTGGTATTGTGAAAGAGTACTTTACGAATATGAGAAAAATTGTTTTCCAATGTAGTGTCGCTTTAAATGAGTTTACAATCAGCATCTTTTCAAGCCATTCAAAATTTTCAAATGCACACTGTTATTGGAAAGTTTGGACACAGCGCCGCGCATAACACAATGCAACAGTCCAAGTGCTAACAATCCCAAATACTGAGAGACCTACAAGGTCACAAACATAGTATGCTGTAAGGCACAGAAGTGTTAGCAGAAGAGACCGTCTTGTAGACGAACAGGTGGGCCACAACTGTTGCTGCTTTGCCAAAAGTGTTCAGTCTTCCTGAAAAGCATATCAAGTACAGAAGTCCATTAGGCTTTCTGCGTCCATACAAACTACCAAATTGACTTCTCTTACCTGCAGACTTTTGCAAAAAACACAAAAATACAAAATTAAGAAGCTGTCAAGTATTTTCTTGTGAGATATGCAATGAGTGTGCAGCACACTTTTATTCTTGTAATATCTAGAAAGACTCCGCATAATGATACAGAAAGACGGGGCTCATTTGATTGTCCATGTTTTGCTGCCATGTTTTTATACACGTAGCAAAGAACAAGGCACAATAGCTAGTGCGCAGTGTTGCTTGTTATTTCGTGGAGGCAACTCCTATTACAAAAATTATTCATTTATCCTCAAAACTTACTGAAAATTCTCCCAAATAAATTATTTAAAATCCTAGGCTAGACGGGACAATATATAGATATATAGTACTTATGAGTCATGCCACAGTGGACAGCCTCGATTTACATTTAACGATGAAACTCTGCTTATGCCAAAGCAGCATCTAGACGATGTCTTTCTCACTGCACTTCTGACTAAACCAGCGGTGTACATAGCACCTGCCTGTAAGCACTGCACCATCCTGCTTCTGACAACTATGAAATGCGTGTGCACTGAAAATTTTCTATGTTGCTTACTGCTTGCTATTACCTTAAATGTCCCCTAGCCAACACAAACTAGACATGCAATTAATGTAACTATCAAATATGAATGAATGTAAAAATTTTCCTAACAGTGATAACTTAAATCACGAGGTGCTTGCAGCCTATCCTTTGTACTGTTCACCTCTGTTCAGCACATTTACTTATTTGGAAAGTCTTAGAAAGTTGCAACAAGTTGGTTCAACCTTGTGATTTCAAGATGGAAATCAGAGCATGGAGGCCGTGCATTACGTTTTAAGTGGACTTCCTTAAGACAAGGTTTTGAATAAGCCCGATAGCCAAAAAGTATCTGCCACTGTCAAATAAAACGTACGCCTAAATTTCATAGTTCAGGACTAAAAGCCTCATTTCAAGCAGTCACAACAGGACTAACTTTTGTGTCGCAAATTCGTGAACGGTTTTGCAACAACCGAACACAAAAATAAAGTTATACATCATAATAACAATGCGCTGGTGAGCTTCAATGTACTTCACTGTACATGCCACTTCATTGTTAAGGTAATGCATCACAATACTGATCGTTTTGAAGCAAAATGGAAAGGCTAGGTAGTTGGAGGGTAAAATGTGAGGTTCGAGTTTAGGTGTATATTTTCTGCTGAAGAAATAATGCTTTCAGTTCTTGGTAAGCGCTCGTGTTGTGCACTTTTGTGCTTGTCTTCTTAGCACTGTCATTATTAAGTACTGGCCATTTCGCCAGGAACACTATGAATCTCTCACAATAAAGTCAATTTCATGCTATAGGTGTTTAATATTGAGGCACTCCACTGTAAATTCAATATAGTTTTACAGGTCTGACAGAGTGCGGGTGCATAATCTGCATACTGTATCGGATGGCTGAAATAAGAGCTACCATGAAATTGGACTCAAATTAGTGGTAATCTCAAGGTTTCCTATGTATCAATGACTTGCTTCATCACACACTGGTATGCACTGCACAATTCACAAATGAATTCTATTTGATCACACTCTCCTAACGTGATTGCTGTTACCAACCCAGGTTCTTGAAGTAACCAGATGAGCTTCAAGAGTTCTTATCAAGCTGCTGGTGTCCACAGCTGCATGGCGTTGCATTTGCCAACTTGAGCACCATCTGCAAAGTAAAAAATAATTATACAGATTTTAGCAGTGACTCATTATTTCACGCTGCACTAAACAGCTGTAAAGCGCACCAATACCTAATTTAGATAACTGGCATAAATTCAGTTTGACGTCCATGCATGGAACAATCTTTTAACCCTAAATTTATTATCCTAACGCACACGAACACCAAGGACTATTTCAGTACGTAATACAACACTGGCAGTGTAGATCAAGCGTTCTCTTTTACTTTGGGAAAACCGATTCCAGAATTCCAGAGACCTTAGATTTTTGTCATTGCTACTCCCGTTTGATGTTAGCATTGAAAGCATTGCTGTATTTCGTACGCAAAAGTGACCTTACAGACAGACTTTAAGAGGCGTCATGCTCTTCTTTCCTGTTTTGTTCTATTTGTGTAGAGTTTATTTTGTATTATCCTTTATTCCTCGTACCCTCTTCCTTTACACAGCATGGCCAGCCAGCTTGAGAACTGGCTAACCTGCCTGTCTTCCCATCTATTTCTTTCTTTCCTTCCTTCATTTTAAGTCTTGCAGCGTTTACAAATATAGACATCAAGTTCAGTAGTGCAGTGTTGCCAACTGCACAAACATTGATAACCTTCACACTACAGCCAACCAGAAAGACCAGAAAGCAAATACTTGCAGTTTCAGACTCACTCCACATCTACCATTTCGTCAATAACACCGCGTTTTAGTTTCTGATAAATTAAGGTGTTTGCTGTGTATTATGCTAATGAAAGAGCTCAAAACAAAGCATGATACAACATGGAGTAGGTGCACAACAGCACATCCTTTGAGAATTTGCGATAGAGTCATCTGGTGACCTGCGTGCCGTTGTCTACTGATTCTGGTGCTGCACTAAACTCAGTATTTATATTAATCAAGAAGCATGAAGGTAGAAAGCTAACATATGACTTACGGAAGTAAAGCATAAGAAATGACGAAAGGTGTACTGTTCTCGTTGAACATTAGTTTTTTTTAACTGTGATAATGTTTAATGGCTGCTTAGCCTTGCTTCAAAGCTTCATAATAGTCTTATGCGAGTCACAGTTTTTTAATGATTGTCGATCTGTCAACAGGATTGCATTGAGCTTACTTACACTGATGTGACAGAATAAGTCTGGCACAGCTCACAAATCTTCACCTGGATGTGAATATTCATATGAAATCCAGGGAAGTTCAAGATGTCACTAATTATGTCACAAGTACGTCGCTAATTAAGTGACAATATCGTAAAATGCATGTGCTTCAACATACACGCTGTCACTTAGCAGACAACTGTCACAAAATATGCCAATAATCATATTTCTGCGGCATAATTTATTCGCTCCACTCCAATATAATGACGTAATTACCCTATGGTATGCTGTTTCTCTTTCTTTTCTTTTTGTCCTAGAGTCGAACAAAGTGCTTAATGCAAAATTCTTACCGAAAAGTATTCCCACTTACTAGTATTAGGGAGTTCTAGAATAGCGTACACCAGGCCCGTAGTCACGGGGCAAGGGGGTGGAGGGGGGCAAAATCCTGATGGAGGGGAGTGTTTTCCCGAAAATGAATTATGAAAATAGGTGTTTCTCTAAAAACGTGAAGGCAGCAACGGAGGTTTCCAGAAGTTTCGCCATCTGTTTTTCTTTAACGTGCACCGACATCGCAGAGTACACAGGCGTTTGGCATTTCGCCTCCATCGAAATGCTACCGCCGCGGCCGGATCGAAGCAGCGACTTTCGGGTCGGCAGCCGAGCACCGCAACCAGCGTACCACCGAGGCTCACAACTACAACTGAATCAAATGAAAAGAAAAGTTAGCCTTAATTCACGCATGACGGAATGGTAACCGAGGCCTCTCGTTTGTGTATAATTTCTGAAAGCACGCTGTCGCATTCACGCTTTATGGCAAGCAAAGAAATTATATAGCACAAATTCTCTTTATTGAGGCGTACTCGCTCTTTGATAGGCGGGCCGTGCAAAGCCTGAGCCTTAAGAAAAGCTTTTTAAACGCGCATCAAGCATCAGACGTATGCACGCCTAATGCTTTTATGCTTTTTATTGTACTTTCCACGCGACGCACTGTGCATCACTACACACCTGAGCGACGCGAAATTCAGAACACAGAAACACCACTTACCGTTCGCAATTCCGACTGTGCCGAACCAGGTGCTGGCCGAATACACATACACAAAGGGTCAAGCTCGCTTGAGTCTCCAGACCATTATGAAACCAACACGGTCACAGTGCGGCATGTTGCACTGCCGTGGCTAAGTGCCGCTCACGTCCAGCGTCGAGATCACAGTCGCGCACACACGGGCACGCTCTGCCGACACAGCCGAGCAAGTAGAAAACTTCGATGACCGGGCAACGGAAGAAAATGGCGAAGGCAGTGTCGGGCGACGGCGAGACTTTGACTTTAGCACGCACGCTTCTCTTCTACTGGCGTGTGCGTGTGTTCGTTTTTTTTCTTGTTTTTTTAACACAAAAGTTACGCCGGGGTCCACCAAGATTTTCATGACGTATTTCCGTCACGGAAATACGGCTGGCGGGCGTTTAGCCCACTGGGCTAACGCCAAAGACATAATGGAGGCTAAATGAACGCGCCTTATATCTTTCACACTTTCCTCTCACAGTGCTCTTGCATGGATGGATGGATGCTATGAGCATTCCCTTTATAACGGGGTGGTGACATGTGTGGCACGAGGCTCGCAAAAAAAAAAAAAAAAAACGCGCCGTTCCTGCGACCATACCATTCGGCGCGTTTTCAATAGAAGTATAATTTCGTTTAACACATCGCGAGGTGGTGGCTTCCACCCAAGCCTCGCTCATAGCATCCATCCATATCGAAAAAAAAAGCTCTCCAACGCTCGCCTGGCTGTCGCACCGTGTTCCCGCACGCCCTATGACAATTAACTGCCAGGTTAGAGGGAAGACACAACGCGCGTAGCGTTTCTTTTCGCGTTTCACGACGCTTTGGAGGAGTGCATATCAAGCATCAGTGTTTATTATGTGCTTGTTGATGAAATGAGGGATTCACCATATGCGGTGTCCACGTATGTGTTAAGAACTTCAGCTACCCCAACGGTTAAATCGTGATCATGGGCGTTAGCCGTCGTTACGGAGTTGTGCCACTAGGCGTCAAGGTGAGTGCGATGCGTCCACATCAGTCGGTGCTATATCTGCCAAATAACAGTAGACATGTATCCCGGAATACAGATACACCAATACAGATACTGGAATACTTTCTTCTTATTTCGGGGATGCTTATGCTCGACAAAGTTCGGCATAATAATGTGAATGATGCTGCAGCGCATTGCCACTTGCAAATCAAGCATACTGTTCGAACCCTTAACCAACTTCAGTGAATTACGAGAAAGTATACATTGAGACACCACATCTGCATTGTTCAAGAGGTTTTTGTGTTAATTACACCTAAGCAACAGCAGCTTCTCAAACAGGTTGTCTTTTAAGCAGCCTAGGATCAGCCTTAACAAAAGAATCGCGAGCTCGCGATATCGCTGGCCACCCGAACATATATTAGGGGTGCTGCACCGGTCTTGACAGACAGATACTTTCGCAGGCAGAAGCCGACACTCTGAGATTCTGCGATCAGCAAAGTCGGACGCTTTACCGCATGGGCTATTTGCGTGCGGGGTGCCCTTTGCCGCCTTCCTTGTCTCGCCAATCAGCGGCGCGCCTTTGCTTGGCTTAGCACAAATGCGTCGTCCATTACCCCATGGGAACACGTCAGCTAACTTTCGACAAAAAAAACAAAACTGACGAGATACCCGTGTCCAGCAGAGCATGGCGACATAATGAATATATTGGTAAAATTATTTCACAACAGAGATACAAATACATATTTCAAATGTATCGCGATACAGAAATACCAAAAAGTATCACTACGATACTGTCGCTATGCTCTTGTATCGCGACAGTGCCCAGCTCTTGGTGTGCTCATGCGTGCATGATGAATGCGCATTTTGAGCAAATTTTGTTGCCTGCTGGGATCTAGCTGGCTACGTTTGACCCGCCAGCGACTATTTCTATTCATGCCGTTGTCGCTTCTCCCGAAGCGCGTACAGCAAATAGAGACTGCTCTGGAAGTCAAGCACATCTCATCTATAAAAGCAGGGGATACCCAAAGCTATGTGTCATTATCGACTTTACGCAAGAAGAGCTAGAAATGAATTGTAGTATTTACATACTACAATTCGACCTTACATTGGGCAAACAGGTCGGTGTCTAAACCACCGCCTGCGTGAGTACGCGAACAGGGTGGACGGGGGCAGGGATGGAAATTTGTCCATTCATTGCCACGAGTGTGGATGCAAACCGTTGTATAAACAGTGTACTGCTGTTTTTCATGACAGGGATCAGCGCACGCGAGAGATTGTGGAGGCAGCCAAAATGCAACGGGAGGGCAGCAACTGCGTGAGCATGACGTCAGTTTCATTGACACAGAAGGAAATGGCTTTCTTGGAAGGGTCACTACATTCTGGGGGAGTGAGTAGCTGATGCGCGCTGACACACTGCACACCTGCGGCATTGGTGTTTATGTTTTGTCATAGTCATATTTGGATATATTTAGGTCGCATGTTGATAATAAATTCAGTTGCAAGATTGCGCCCGTCCGTGTCTGTTTCGTCCGTCGTCTTAGAAAATTTTGCGCTAGAAGTGTTGATCATGAACTGTAGTAGTACGGAAAGCCGAGCTAGTTGGTACGAATTCATAGCGCAATAGCGCAACAAACACAGGGACACATGCAGAGCGTCGACTCTGTTCTGTCCGAATCCCGAGAGCAACACCGCATAAATACAGGCCGAGCGACGCCCATTCGCGACGCCGTACCGCGCCTCCACTGTGGAATAGTGAATGAGGGGCATGTCGAAGACTTGCTGCTTAAGGGCATCATTCGAGGGTCTCCGAGTCCTTCGGCAGCTCCTGTGATACTAGTTCAGAGGAAGTATAACCCGTGCAGATTTTTCCTACGTCATAAAAACTTGATACTGCCAACAACAAATACGTATATGCACTGCCACGAATAGCCGATGCTATTCATTTTCTTTATCCAGTCTCCTACTTCTCTTCCGCTAACCTACGATCAGGATGGAGCAAATAAAAATGCATGCGAGAGATAAAAAAACCGCCTTTGTGACTCCAGGCACTCTTAAATTCAACGACGTGCCCTTTTACTCTATCAGTTGTGCCAGGAACTTTTGAAAGGTTCCTGAACACAGTGCTACAACTAAAATAGCAGATGCGCATGTGCTCTCAACCATGTAATCATTAACGACAAGACATGGAAGCAGGATAATCAGTAACTGGACGTCGTACTGGAACGCACAGAGATTCCTGTGTTTCTGTTGAACTCTATGAAGTGTCACTTCGGCCAGCGCCAAGCTCTCGGCCTGGGTCTCCCCTTCGACAAAAGAGGGCGCACGTCCTGAACCTGCTAACATTTTTGTTATGCGGGATTTCGGGCAGCCGATGATATCTAAAGATCTCTGAAATTTTTGAAATTTTGTGGAACTATGTTCATATTTCTGCGGCTTTATTAAGGATGGATGGACGGAAGAACTTTATTGTTTGTCCGGCAGATTAATGGATCGGGCTTAGGTCTCCCACGTCGGGACGTCATGGCCTTGCCTCTCCGCAGCTTGACAGGCCTGCTGGACTGCCCAGTGTTGGTAGGCGAGCTTGGAGCTGCGCAGAGCGGCTTCCCACCTCGCCGGGAGAACATCGGGATTAATACGTTTAGCTTTAGCCTTGCATTCCCAGAGCATATGCTTAAGCGTAGGTGTGTCTGTCTGGCATACCTTACAGATGCTGGTGTTATAGATCTCGGGGTATATTCGGTACCTCGCCAAACTTACTTACCAGCTCACATGGGTGTTTCACAAAGGCACTTCGTACGTATGGCCAATTGAGTGCGATGACGTGTTTGGTCACCTGAGGTACTCAAGAACTTTTGTAACCCCTCCTGCAGGCTGTTGCCCCCGAGGACAGAACTGGACACTTCATTACCTCTGTACCTCTATAAATAAGTATCTGGAAGAGTTAAAATCTAGAACACGTAAAACCGGTTCGGTGGCAGCTGGCCACTTTGTTGATACTGCTGCAGCCTGTGATGACTAATCATGTCTGAGCGCTTTGTAATGGACGGGCCTTTAAAAGACCCATTCGTTGCGCGCTTCACATGTTTTGACTCCTGGCGCGATTCCACGCTTCTGCCATGCAATATTACATGCGTTAAGGAGACTCCTTCCACTACATGACATTCATACTGACGCCGACGCCGGAATATCTGCGAAACGAGCTCTTTAACGCTATCGCGTTAAAAGGGAAGGTGCAGAGCTGGAGCACTAATGCCCACTCAATAGGCCACTGCCACGCAGAAATAGCAGTAAGGCTTTCATTCATCTTAGGGCCGACGACAGTTCGGGTCGTCATTCTGGCACAGACTGTTCTGACACAGGTCTGTCGTCAAGGCTGGCCACGACACCACCTAGCGGAAGTCTATGCGCGCTGTAACAAGGACAGCGACAAAGAACGTGTTCTATCGTTTCTTCGCTGCCGCAGTTGTTGCAAGCAACACTGTCTTCCATGCCGATTCGGAATGGAAGATATGTGGTGAAAGCAACACCAACCCAAAGTCGGGAAAACATCGTTGTCTCGAGTCGAGAGAGTCCGGACGGAGGCCGAAGCCGACGAGACGGGTCCAGTCGGTGCAGTCGTGTGCGCTGTTAACGTGGTGTGTTCCATAAGGATTTGATGTCTTCATTAGCAAGCTTGCGAATTTTCAATCTACCACCTGTTTCTTGAGAATGGAATTGACTCTTGTATGCCGTCTCCGTGTACAGCTGCATCAGCATGTTCGTCGCCCAATATGCCGCAGTTACTTGGGAGCCACTGAAACCAGATGCCATGTCCTTGGACGAAGTGGTCATGGAACCGCTCGATTTGAAACACAAGTTGTTCGTAAGGTCCCCGGCGTAAGATGAACATGATGCACTGAAGAGCTGGCTTGGAATCAGTGAACACGCTCCATTTGTTTGGTGGTTGACGTGAATTACTCGAAGTGCGCTACGCAGACCAGCGAGTTCCGCAGCTGTCGATGTCTACTGGTGCGATAGTGTAATCTTTACGGTGATGGTTCTTGTTGGAAAGATCACCAACACTAGATACCCATCCACAGTGGTTGAGGCGTCAGTGTGTAAGTGGTGATGTTCGCTGTATGTCTCAAACAGCAAGAGCAGAGAGACCTGCTTTAGCACTGGAGACGAGAGTTGTGCGTTTGACCCTACTCCTGGAACCGCGAGTCGAACCTGTGGATGAGTCATAGATTATGGGGGAGTTGGAATTTTCACTGGAGCTGTAGATCCTGTTGGTAGACATGTATGGTAGGACATATTGTCTAACAAAATGAGACACGATGTTGGTCTTTTGGCAGTGAGGCTAAATGATGTGCATGGGCGCGTGTTGTGTGCAATCGCAATGGTCTCAGCAGTTGACGAACATCGCGGGAACCCCAGACAGACTCTAAGCGTCATAGCCTTAACGCTTTCGAGTGTGCGGGTATTGATACTAAAGGTGTTGGTACTGAAGGTCAGTACAGGCCGGAGGTTAATGAAAAATTTCACCCACTCCAAGGGCATTTCCTATAACGCGCAACTCTTCGGCATTGCCTGTAAGGTAAGCGGGCGCTGAAACATCTCAGAGGTGTAATGCAAGCCCATACGTCAAAGCGCCCAACTTGAGGTGCACGCGTTGTCTACTAAGGGGCTCTTTCTAGACTGCAAGCTCAAAAGTACCTCCGATACAAGCCGTGAGGCCCCGCCGATGTTGAGTCGGTGTTATATGCTAGACACTCGCAATATATTTAACCAACGTGAAATTTTGTTGCAGTTCTACTTGCATTGTTATGCATATATAGCATTATGATGAAATCTGCGCAATAATATTACCACCGAGCCACGCCATTACTTGAAAAGTCTTCGCAAATAATCATTATATGAATGACATGTAGACGAAGGAGTCTCCATAACGTATGTAATAATGCGTGGCAGAAGCGTACAACCACACCAGGCGTCAACTCGTGTGAATTGTGGAACGAGTGGGTGTTTTAAGGCCTATGCCTGTGTGCTTTGAAGGCCCAGCCATTACAGAGCACTCAGGCGTAATTAATCGCCATTGTCAGCAACATCATCAACGAAGCGTGCAGGTGCGCAGGTGCACGTGACACCTTAAGACGCCTAGTCGGTACTGAGCCTTCTGCAACACACAGCGCAGAGCGGAAAACGGACAAGAAAGGGAACAAAGACAAGCAATGTTCCCTTCGTTCTCCGTTGCCCTCTATGCGCTGGCTGTTGAAGGTCGATTACCAACTAGCCTAATCTCAAACCTTGCTGCTATACCGATTCGCAGAAGAAAGAATTAGGGCGTAGTGGGCACTTGGCAACATTACTTGCAGTAGGCATTCTAGGGTTGTTTGAAATGAAAACGGCCAGTGTTACGCGCGCAGACGTTCGTTTCCTCGCGGCACAGTTGAGGCATTCACCGAGAACCCAACGCAGGCCCAACGCAAGCGCTTTTTTACAGCGAAAGCTGTTATGAGATCATTTCACCGGCCGTTTTTGGCGCCGTAGTTGTCCGCCGCCGCCGCCGCCGCCGGTGTCCGTAACCAGTATCGCTCGAAATAAAAAAAAACAAAATAAGAAAAAAATTCCAGGATGAAACGAGGTTCGAACCTGGGCCCTCTGCGTAGGAGCCCAGTATTCAACCTCTGAGCCATGCCGGTGCTTGAAACTGCTTTGCAAAAAGGTCCTATACAGGCTTCATGTCGGGAAGGAACCACATTAGCATATGCATATGCATATAGCATATGCAATATAGCGTGTTAGAAGAGCAAAATAAGCACCAAGCGTCGCACAACGCGAATTCTGTAACCAGGCATCACACAATGCGAATTGCTCAACGAGTAGGTTGTTGAATGCTTCCAACCCATTACAAAGGATTCTGCCATAATTCTTCATCGTCATCAGGCACAGCATCAACAAAGTGCGCATAATGCCTTACATGCGTATAGCAGGTACCAACGCTCTCCGTAGAATGACGAAAAATGGCACAGTGCCTGCTGCCCTACTTCTCAAAAATTACAATGATATATAGCGTAGTGGGTTCCTCGCAAGTGCACTTGTATTGGTTGCCAAGGAAGCCCATAAGCGCATGATCCACTTCCTCGGGGTCTCAGTAAAATTACACTGATTTATAGCCTAGTGGGTTCCTCGCAAGTGCACCTGTATTGGTTGCCAAGGAAGCCCATAAGCGCATGATCCATTTCCTCGGGGTCTCAGTAAAGTTCTTCGCCCCCCCCCCCCCCGTCTCTCTCCCACGTCAACGTATTCTATACAGCATGACGGGAGAGGGACATAGCGACCGGACGTCACCCAATGCAAATTACATAACTGGTGGCCCGTTTAAAGATTCCAACCTATTACAAAGGGCTGAGCCATAGTTCTTCATCGTCATCAGTCGTCGCGTCAACAAAGTGCACATAATGCCTTAGAGACGCGTAGCTGGTGCCTTGCTTCTCCGCGGAATGACGAATAATGGCTTAGTAGGTGCTTCCCAACTTCACAAAAATTGTGATTTATGGCGTAGTGGGTACTTTTCTAGTGTACTTGTATGGTAGCCCCCAGAGAGCTTAACGGGCTCTAGAAACGACGCTCTTCCAGCTTTCGCTGTGACTGTGCTGCGGTTTCAGCGCAGGCCTGGCGTTTTTACGATTACGCGTTTTTTCCCCCTGACTGGGGCTTGGTAAGAAGTCTCTGTTATGAACGTTGTAGCCGGGAATAATTTCTAGAAGTGCGAATGCCACTGATCTCATACGCTACGAACGTGGATTCGGCCATTGCGCGCAGCAGATGTACCTCTCCCGTGTCTTGTACATCGGTTGTCAGCGTGCACTGAAAATGTGACCGCAGTTTTTGAAATGCAAGAATACGTGCTGTGAACTCGTCGGTATTCCTACTTACACTTTTATATGACACCATTATTTTCACCTTCGTGTTCATTGGTATGGTGGTCTTGTTTTTTTTTTGTTAGTATTGGTAGCGTGGCGATATACAGATTCAAATGGGAAGCAGAGGATTCAGAGGTGCTCATGAAACAACGTTTATCTCCACAACATAAGTGAGCTGGTCAAGACCATCAGTGCAGTTGCGTCGGGCGAAATGGCCATATAGGTTTATGTGCCCACGCATCCTCTATCGACATTGTTGGCGACGTAAGTATAGTTTGGAAGCGCCATTTATCTTTTGTGCTTAGGTTTTTGCGGTACTCGTTTGGGCCGTTTGATGTCGAACCGCTAAGACCTCTCACATTTTTAAGTTCAGGTGCGGTTCCGGTTCGATCGCACTATAAAAGACACCGGTTCGTGTTCACTCTGGCTAAAATTTCGCTCAGGCTAGTTTTACCACTCTGTGCAAAGAAAGTTGAGCCTTGTTTGAGAGGTTCTTAAACTTACCCTGTTCGCGTCTTCATATCTGTAAGCTTCGTATGGGCCTGCGTACATCGGTGGCTCAGGAGTGTGCGCTGCAGCTAGCGCGAGAGTGCGTGCTAGGAGGCAAGTTAGTATTTCCAACATTTCAAACAGGACATGCACCGAGCTTCTGCTGCTGCTGCCGCTGCTGCTGCTACTACTGCTACTACTGCATATGCAGGTGATCTTTTTATATACAATGTTCCTAGATTCCCCAAGCTGCTGTTATGTACTGCGGAGTACATATATGTAAATTTTCACTGATTATTATGCCTCCTGAGCAGCGGATGAACTCCAACACATAGCAAACTTTGAATAGTGCACGAGACAGATGATATGCAAAAAGAAAAGAGGCCATTGTCGTTTATAGCAAAGGGAAAGTATAAGTAATTGCGTCCAATGCAAACACGCATAGAATAAAAGCTACAGAAATTTTCACTTATTTGGCGAGGGCGTTCTGTTTCATCAATAATTCATTCGGCCGTTTGTCTTGCGGAAGCAGAGGAAGACCTCTTTCCTGGTTTGGTAGTTTCCTGCCGGTGACCCCGTTCGCTAAGTGTAAATATTGCAAATAAGCGTACCTTACAACTGCGTGTAGAAATTTTTGTTGATGGTGCTGATTACACGAACCAAACCACGGGACATTGCATTGGATATTTTATGGAAGGGTTGATAGGTGTGGCTACTTGCTATAGATTCTTGATGTGAACTTGGTAGCGCAAACAAACGGGATAGAGAAAGAACGGGAGACAAACAAGCGCAAGCAGAAATTTGGATTTATTCACTAAAGAAATGTACGCCAGAAAAAAGCACGAGGGCAGAGGGAAATAGGAGAGAGAAGGGTCAACCGAAATCAAGTGTTGTCCAGAAAACGTTGCGAGGTCTCGTTTCTGGACAACACTTGCTTTCGGTTGACCCTTCCGTATTCTATATCCGCCTCTCCTCGTGTTTCTTGAAGTGTACACTTCTTCAGTGAATAAATCCAAATATCGGCTTGCGCTTGCTTTTCTCCCGCTCCTTCTGTGTCGCGTTTGTTTGCGCTACCTAGTTTCCATAATGAGGGCAATTTGTGGTCAGTTAGATCACATTGGATCAGTTTAGCCGTGGCTAGCTCCATTGCACCCAATCAGGCTGTCCTGACACAACTCTGTGACCTGCCACTTCCTCCTGTACCGATAACGTGGATGTCGAAGATTGGCTGAGTGAATACGGGTTAACCGGCAAGAGCGGCTAGCCGTATGCAACCGTTATGCTGGCGAACCTGAATTACTACATCGAAAGAACGGCCCTCGTGTGATTACAAACACGCGCGCAGCAGTTTACAAGCTGAGCCACATGCAAACGTAATACAGCAGCCCTTCCACAATCGTGAAAATGAGGGCAAAAGAAGCTTGCCGTGGGCGTGCCTGACGTAGTCCTTTTCTTTATTTTTTTTCTCTCCTTCTTTAAAGGTAGCGGCTGTCCCCGGAACGCTGTTTTCGGGCTGAATCGGCATGGCATCGTTCGTGTTCTTTCCAGCGTTCACCAGCCGCCAGAACCACGCAACGAAAAGACCATCACGCGATCGTGAAGACGCCGGGTTTGAAATTCAATTTCACGTGGCTCAGCAGATCGCTGTAAATCCGCCAACACGAAATATTTCAATGAAGCGCTCATAGCAAGTGTACTGCGTTCCCCTTTTTTTTGCATCGTCGGTTGAACGCGTTCGTATGATTCAGTCCAGTTCACGTTAGGCAAGAATGGACGCGTGATCTAACGGTCAAAGCACTCTCTTTCGGACTTGGGTTACCCCGGTTCTAACCCCAGTCACAGAAAGAATATTTGTTTTGCTATATTCATTGTCTCTTTGGTGGGCGCCAGCTCTAGGTGAATGTTTTTCATAACACCACCATCACCAGCTACACAGGTTTTTCAATGCAAGCTTTGCTTGAAAACTTGAGGAACTTACGGGAGCAAAATTGAGCTCCAGCGCGAACGATCAAGAAGGAACGTTCGTACTGTGCGCGAAAATAGCCGTCTTCGCAGAACAAGCGGCGTTCTAAGTCACCGTTGCGCGTCGCTAGCCGTCGCCACACCATCGCAATCAATCTTCGGAAAACTGATTTGGGAAGCTCTCAGACGCGACCAGCGCCATCGGAATGCAACCCGCGACTTTCTGGTGAGTAGCCGAGCACCGTAACCTCCGTACTACCGCGGCATCTATTTGCTCGCCTTTTCTGCGGCCTCCAGTGTTGCTATCTCAGTTGTCGAGAATTCCACCAAAATGGGTAATGAAATCCGCTAGAATCCGCTAATTTTTTTACAAGACCACTAAGGTATCCGTTAAAGCACTAACAAGTGCGTTTTAGGATCCAAAAAAGAAGCATAAATAGAAAATAGAGAAAGAAATGCTGCAAACGAACGTAATTTATTAACGCTCTTGTAGGAATACAATACATCACTGTATTTTCAATTTCCTTCACGGAACACTCACTGTGACTCGGCACTCAGACTCTCAGCGCAGGCAAAAAGGCGTAAAAGTCTCAAAGTGTGAATAGATCGTCGTCATCACAACCTGGACTAAAGTCTCCCAGCTGGCCGAGCTCTGGCTGGTGTGGAGCACCTGTTGAAGGTGAAGGCTTACTCACACTCACTTTGTATACATCCCGAGTTCCGATGAGGCGGATAGTTTTCTCTGGCAGCTCGTAGTCGAAGCACCCCTCTTTGTGTCTTTTCAGCCCATCTCTGATGACCATGATGGCGTTAATAGTGCAGGGAGAGAGCCTGTTTCGGAACTTTGTCTTAAAGGGGTACTGACACAATTTTGGCCTCGCGTTATTTTTTCTGCAATGTGTTACTAGGGGCCTGTTAGTGATAACACGGCGCATCGTTCGCTGCAGCGCGCGACTGATAATCAATTACAGGCTCCTCATTACCGACCAGTGTTAGTTTCGGTATCAAAAACGACAATCCTACGGGTGCGACTATCACCACCTAGCGGGTGCAGCGCTCGACACGTCAGCACACAGAACTGTGACGCATTTCCGCGCTGTTCGCGAGAAGCCGCCAAGAAGTAGGCTGCTGGAGCCAACGCGGCAATGAAATGGCGGCTATGACGTCATCATAAGTTATTGCAGCGTGGTCACGTGAGGAAAGTAGGGGGCCACCGAGGGTCACCTTTAAGAGTGTCACTAGCGCGAGGGTGTCGTCGCTCACGCAAACTTCAAGATTCATTTAAAATACCTTACAAACTATATTCGCTGTTGATATGTTGCAGATGACATACGCATGCTCACGGGAATCGATCCCGCAGGCTATCTCGGCCGCGAATTTTTCTGTCAGTACACCTTTAACAAATTCAACTGGCCGAATGATCGCCCAACTTCAGCATTCATGTAAGGTAGCATCGAGATGACCAAATCTGCTAGTTCCCCGAAGGGGTTTTCATCAATCCGCTAAATAATCCGCCGTCAACTAAATACAAATTTGCGCCGCTAAAGTTATCGAAATTCCTCCAGATCTAGCGGAATATCCGCTGAGATGTCAACACTGGCGGCCTCCGCAAGGCGTGCCGCTTGACCTGCCGTTCATGTTGCTGATGGCGGCGCCACCTTTCGTTCTTTGAATATGTACTGTACATGTGAGATTCACTGAACACCAGACCTCAGTCCTTTTGCCATTCTGTACAGTGCCCCCGAGACATCACTTGCTTCATTCCACGTGCATTGCGTGTCGTCGCAACGCCGGCCAAAAAGATTCTGCAAAACGCTATAGGGAACCAGCGCTGGAGTTTCCGTGCTGCCCTGGCGGTCAAAGCGCGCACTTCTCAGCCGCTCCCGCGGACGACACGCACAAGGATGGCTACTAGCGAAGGCGGTGCGGGCACTGAACGCCCAACAAAAAAAAGGAGGCCGACGGTTACTGCAGCGTATATAAGTGTCATAACTACGTAGGAATGAGAGGTGATATATCTTTCTACGTCTTTACTGCGAAACCATACGAGCAAGAACGGAGGCAACGTTGGATACAAGCTGTCAGGCGAGCGGGGTAAGTTCGGTCCTCTCTGGCGGCGTCGAGCTGGGGTCTAAAGCGAATTTCGCGTGTTTCATTGTTTTATACAACAGTGAAGACGGCCAGCTATGGGAGCACTTGAGGCACGTCAGTTGACGACGTTGCATCGGCTAAGTTATTGAGCTCGAGTGCTACCGCTGCGACGTGCTTGCAAAAGTGCATTAAGTAAACGTGCACAGGTTTTCGTTCGAAATGAAAACATGTAGTGCCAGCGTTGCGATCACGCACGGAAGTCAACTCGCTGTACGATTAAACCAACTGTGCGATTTACTGCGTACAGCTTCGCGCTTATTTTACACAACTACACGCGCCGTAAAGAAACAGGACAGGAACACGCGGTAATAACCGATCTAGCATCAAATGCTCGCTTACCTGAAGTGTGACATCGTAGCTGGCTTGGTATACTTGCGAGTGGCATTTCGCTGCAACTTGAGAATCGCTGTCACGGCACGACACCGTCTCTTCCACATCGTACACGTATTTCGCCTTGCACAGCTTCGCCCCGTTTTCAAGTGCCTTTCTGCGGAAGTGGTCCTCAGGCCATGTTATTTTACTAAAACCATAGCGGAGCACAACTGGCGCCATAGCTGTCGACAACTTAACCAAGCACGGGACCGCGAACCCGGGAACCACGCTAACGGGTTTACGCAGGCGCGCTCGCCGCGGCACACTGCGAAAAATATATAAAGCTTTGCAAATTTTCTTTAGTATTCTTTCGCTTGATGGCGCTAGCTGAATGAGCATTCACAGAACCTTGTTAATGTTTTATTTTCTCTCTCCCAGAAGCCTGAACCGAAGCGAAACGACGCGCACAGCCGAAACATATGCGAGCTGCAACAAATGTCGTCGGATCGAGCGGCGGACTTATGCCGCGACTTCCCGCCAGGCGCATTTTTTCGACGCGCCACCTATCCAGCGCTGGTCTCCCATAGATAGCTGCTCGGAAGAGAAAGCGTGCGCACATGCTTCTGCGCAAACAGGAACAACGTGCAACTGTGCGTGAGGCTTGCTGCATAGCAACGCCGGGGGCTTGTCTACGAGATCCCGCAGTTCCGTAGCGCTAAGCGGAAGCACATCGCCCCTAAAGAAGGTAGTCTTACTGCGTATAGGCTCCCCAAGCATCGGTTAGTGGCGCTGCTGCTCTTGACAGGCAGCGCCATATCCGGCATAAAAATACAAACTGGGGGCAAGCAACGCGCGTTTTCCCTTCTCTCGAATACACTGCCGCTCGCTTCCGTGCACATGCAGAGCTCTCGCGGTGCGCTTGCGCGCCTCACAATGTACCGCTTGTAGCACGGCTTCAAAAGGGTCTTCAAGCTTGACTGGCACTTCCGAAAAGCGAACATGATGAAAGGAGAAAGGCTCGTCCATCACGTTTACGGTGAAGAGCAGACGATCGACGACAACGACGTCCGACTGAAAGCGAAATGCATTTCCCAAGTCGCAATTGTGCCGTGTAGGACGTATACGTCGAGTTAAGTCTCATTCTGTCATGTTAAAGATGCGTAATGGTCCACATGCACTCCGAAATGAAGCCGTGCACGCTATCGATATTCTGCGGTGTGGACTACAAATCGTATGATTGTTGTTTTGATATGGCATGCTACAGTAGCAGCTGTGCACTTTCGTGAACAAACGTTTGCCGCGTGCGAAAAAAAGAAATTGTACGGCCATGGCACTGTTTCCTGAGAAGGTTAGAGTCAAGTCTTCCGAGCCGCTGGAGAATCACCTGCCGATTAAGACACGAGGCAGCTAGCTGAGCTTTAAACGCTGTGAAGCGAGACGAACTGTTCGCCTCGTTTTTTTCGGGCTCTCGTGTCATGCTTGCGCTCTCTTTTTATGAGGATATCGACTTGGCAGGCGTATAAAACCTACTGCGCGAACGCGGCTAGAAAATCGCACTGTCAGAAGGTAGTTACTTCGAGGTTGCAATTGCAAGGCATGTATTAAGTGGCAGTTGTATATAGCGGCTTAACTATCGCCCTAATGAAGTGACAAAAACAAAGCAAACCTGCAGAACGATGTGAAAACTTGCTGAAAAGGCACAGACGTCCGTTCTGGCGTGATAAAGCAGCCTTACCGACGCCTGAATTGCAGGCGCCGAACTTCTGACAATGTGCCGAGTTCAGTTGAATTCACCCAACTGCGCAACGCTAACATTATAATGCGACTGCGAACATTCAACAACGACGGGTAGGTCTCACGAACACGGGGAATCAAAACACAGTTGTTTCACCTACAACCGTAACTGGACTTTCACATTGCGGGAAGACAACGAGTAATCATTACTGTAGTCGCTGCGTGCATGCGCTGAGTTACGTACTGATTCATGTAGTCGAAACCAACTAATGTGATGAACTCAGACAGTCAAAATAGAAGGCGAGACAGTGCTGTCAGCTATCCACGCTTGCCGCCTTAATTTCTCGTGCGACATGCCCGAGAACAGATACATTTCCACACGTGAATCGCGTGCCTTGGTGTTACCTGCACTGTGTGGCAGGCCACGATAGTACTTCGGACCTCGCTTGCACTTCCGCGGGGTCGCTTCTGCCAACGTGGAAATGCAGAATCTCGCAGCAAGCCTCTCGGTTCAGCGAGCCAAGCTGACTGCATGGCGCCTCAGTTCCCCGCACCGAATGAGGAACGCGCGCACGCGTGCTCACGGTGCCGACACACAGACTTAGTCGGCTGCGCTTGCACCCAGTTGCGCCAGAGCTTCTCTCCAGAGCCGCAGCGCGGCGCTGTCGTTACGCCGTTACTAGAGTCACTGTATATGCTACCTTTAGGTAGCAGAGTAGCGCATAGGTCCGCCTAGCAACCACAGCTATGCGGTGAAGTCGCACTTCGTTTTTGCCGGCGACATGTCTACCGTGTCGCCGATTAACCTTGGCTAAACCTTGATAAACATTGGCTGTCGATGGCTAGTGTTAATTCAGTTCGCTGCAGCGGAGGCGTTGAGAAATAAAAAAATTGGCCCAAGCGGCAGCTTCTCCGCAATGCATGGTTGCTTGCGGCGTTGGAAGACAGATGCGCAACTCTGCTACCTAAAGGTAGCATATACAGTAACTCTAGCCGTTACCAGAGCCATATATACCCTTCGGGAGAGTTTGGCGATTGTTTCATCTCGCCGCTCTCCGAGCTCCGCCCCAGCGCCGCCCTCTTCTCGTGACGTAAACCCTCTCTCCTCGCCGGCGGCGGCGGGCGGCAGTGGCGACAGCGCCAGACAGCGCGGCGCGGAGTCCGGCGCTGCCGCGACGGAGAGACGCCGGCGCGCCGCACTTACACGATCGCTGAGGAGTGAGCGTGGGTTACGAAGCTCTTGTGCGAAGCCGCGCGTATTCATGGCGACTGCTCCTCGCATTCAAGCGTGTGAATTTGTTGCGTGCGATGGGCTGCTGTTGCGCGGTTGGTTGTTCAAACAGCAGAGCTCAGTGTTTCCGCCTTTTTAGGCTTCCGAAGGAAAAGAAGCGACGACGCCTTTGGATCAGAAACATCAGACGCAGCAAATGGACCCCGACCGACTGCTCCGTGCTATGCGAGATACGTACTTGAGTATTTAGCTTGAATATTGCTGGTATTATAAACAGCGTACCATTAACACAAACTTATTATTTGTTGTGCAATGGAGCCCTTTCAGGCGCACAAACTTTAAAAATAATTTTGTCACGCTGAAAAAAAGACGTTTTATGGTTCGCGTTTCGATCGCTTGGGCAGATTGAAATTTTGCAGTGATCACGCTATAAGTGTCAAGCGGGATGTGTTGCGTTTACGTAATTTATCGCGCGTTCTGAGCACGAGCTTGGGATGTTACCGTGATGTTGTGAGGGAAAGATTTATTTCGATATCGCAGGTTAGTGCCGCCGCGCGTCAGCTGCGGCGGTTACCTGGCATGTGTTGTACGTTATGTGGTCTGCGTTTCTGTGGCTGCCAGCCTATGGTGTCATTTACCACTGTGTTGCCGCTTGTGTACTTGCTACCAGTTTCACGCTTAATTCGCGCATGTAAATTAATCTGCGCCTCTGTGCTAAGCGAATGTGCCTTGCGCTTTTTGGTCATGCACGTATAGCGCACAATGTCTGTGCTCGTGCAGGAAGCTCTTCTACTATAGCAAGGGGCCCTCATGTGCTCGATGAAATTTCGTGATTAGGAAGTATAGAGCGCGAAGAAGTTGAGCAGAAAAATGATTTTGTAAAGTAAACCAACAGGATGTCCGCTATCAGACTAGCCGAACGAGGTATTGTTTTCATTTAACACGCGCCTAAGGGGGGCCCTGCACCTGCTCTTACGAAAACCTTAGATGCATCAGCAAACGCGAAAATTGACCGCCGTCGTCCGCGGCGTCGGCGTCCTGCGTCGGCGGCGTCAAGACGAGGGATGTCAAAAATCATCACGTAATGACGTGACCATACGACCAAAGATTGTGACGTCATCATGACGTCGAATAACGTGACTTCCCAGCGAATGACGTCAGCACATGACCAGATGTGGGGTAGAAAGATTGCAGTGCCTCCGATCTTGGAGGCAGTGCAAAACAATGTTAGGTCACAAAGCTTTCGAGGGGGGGGGGGGGCGTGAGGAACAATACATCAACTGAAGAAAAGGAAGACGGCTTTCGCGTTCGAGTGGTCTTAGGCGATTGCATAAGGGACCCTGTGAGTTTTTTGTTTTCTCTCTCTTATTAGAGAGTGTTAGTGCCGGGGACTCCAAGCCGCTTCCTTATTCACCCTCTTACGTCTCTTGTACACTCAGCCGCGCCCCATGGACTATACAAAGGAACGCAAGGGGCTTACGTACGCAAGGCACTTTGGGGTCCCGGTACTAAAATTCTCTAAGAGGAAATTTTAGGGCTTGTGATCTCCAGCCGCTTGTGTACGCCCGCTTTTACGCTTTTGTGGCCTGAATACAATTACGTGCGCTGGTATCTCTGTTTCTTTTAAAAGCACAGCTGTTTAAGCTTGGAGAATCCCGTTACTGGCGAATAAAAATTGTCATCATCATGAACCGGCACACAATCCGTCCTCTTCTTTATCTTCTGCTTTGCTGCCAGAACACGCGCACAGACTTTTCCGGGGTGGTATGCAATGATTCTCACGTAACACTTGTCAAGTGACATGTTCCAAAAATCACACTTGTTATATATGCTCGTCACAGAGTCACATCACGCAATACCAATTTTGGTGTATATCAATCTGGCGGAACGGCCGCCATCGCACCATGAGCGTGGCAAGTAAGTCATGCTGTACATGACACGCGTGTCATGATATTCACATTAACTCCCGTTATTTATGTTCGTCACACAGTCATGTCGCGCACTACCAATTTTGGTGTATATCAAGCTAGCACAACTGCCGCCAGCGCACCATGAGCGTGACACGTAAGTCGTGCTGTACATGACATGCGTGTCATGACTTTCATAATAACTCCTGTTATTTATGTTCGCCATACGCTCTTGTCAAGCCATACCAATTTTGGTATATATCAAATTAACGAAACGGCCGCAAGAGCACCAATACTGTGGCATGTAAATCATGCTGTACATGACATGCATGTCATGATTTTCATGTTATGACCAGTCATTTACGTTTGTCATACAGTCACATTACGCCATACCAATTTTGGTATACACCCCATGTACGAAACGGCCAGGAGAGCACAAATTCGTAGGCGGCTAGATAGGTAGATAGACAGATAGATACGCTCAAAGTCGCAGAAGTTCGCTAAGAAATGCTTCGCATTTAAAAAAACCAAGATAGACGCAAACGCACAGGTCTTCATAGCTCGAAAAGTCACCGATGATCACGATACTCCCTCATGCGAATTCTGAGCGCAGCTTTGTGTTGAGGCAACGCGAACTGTGTTTGAATTTCTGGCTATCCGCGTTGGAACATTCGTTACATATTGCCACAGAAACTGCCAGTGCTGGAGTGCTACGCGCGCCACTCTGTGGATTGCAGGCGTCATCGGCATCCCCGTCACGACAAGCGAGACAGTAGCAGCGCACCCACCAGCCCTGCATGCGCACGAGCTCCGACCGAAGGGCGAGCAAGCATGACGGAGGAAGAAAGCGATGTTAGAGGCCAGTGGCTCGTGATAACGACAGAATCCACGTTCGCTGTCTTTCGTCCTCGTTCCCTCTATCGGTTACGCCGACTACGCCAATAGCGATGCCGAACAGCGCAGGAACAGACGCCTAAGAGCTGCGCTCTAAAAGCACAGCGTGTATCGTAGAACGTCGTGGACTCGAATCGGCGTGCACAACTCAGTTTCACGATGATTTGGACACGCCTAATTCGCTCCATATTCTTCATTAAATTTGTCTAACAATGTTCTTGCACAATTTCGCTTTCGCAATTTGTTTAGGAGCGCTAGATTTCATGAATGAACAGCGCGTACATAGCCTCAGCCGTGCGCCCGTCGCGCGGAAAGACTATATATGGCGGACGCCGCCGGAGCAGAGGCGTGGCGGTGACGTGAACAGCGTCATCGCCGCGCCGCGACGTCACTGCCCCGCCCATTCGCCAGACTCTCCCCATCGACGGCTCTGGCCGTTACGCCCCGTAAAGGGCGATATGGGATGGGCAGGTTTTGAGGCGAGGGAGGCTCAGAGCAAAATAAGGTTCGAAGAAAGGCTAAGGAATATGAAGGAGAGTAGATGGGCAGAGAAGGTGTTCCGTTACTTGTATAGGAAGAGCGTGGACACACAGTGGAGAAAAAGAACTAGGAGGCTCACTAGTAAGTATACGGCTGGTAGTGTAAGCAGTATGTCAACAAAGAGCGTTAAGCGAAAAGTCAGAGAGGCGGAGAGGATTTACTGGATGGCAGCTATGGAGAAAAAACCGGCTTTGAGTAACTACCGAAAGGGCAAAAATGAAATAAGGAGGGAGGCATTTTACGACAATTCAATGGGAAGCGCTTTACTGTTTGAAGCGAGATCGGGTTGCCTTAGAGCGGGTAGTTATAAAGCGAGATTCAGTAAAGAAGAAGAACAATGCACGTGCTGCGGGGAAGATCAGGAAACGGCGGAGCATGTTCTGATTGAATGTGGTGACATCCACCCAGGTGTACGTTTGGGCACGAGCCTACATGACGCCTTGGGTTTTAGAGACAATGGAAACCTGAACACACCCGCGATTGAAATAAGTAAGAGACGGTTAGAGTATTGGTGGCAGAAAACTAGAGAGAAATGACAAAAATAAATATTGGGGGAAAAAAAATAAGGACATTCTGCCGTAAAGGGCACAGAACGGAGCTGAAAACTTAAGCTTTTTCTTTCTTCTGGAGTAAAATAGTTTTAATTGAAGTAAAGACACTAGGCCAACGCTAAAAAAAAAAGTAAAGGTTTTTTTTTTTTCGAGCATGGTGGCACACTTTTCACCGCCCCGTTATAAAGGGGACGCTCATAGCATCCATCCATCCATCCATCCATCCATGCTGAGCTTGGGTTCCCTATAGGATTGCAGTGCGCTACTGACGCAATAATTCCTTCGCAATTGCTGCGAAACTGCGTATTTTTAGTGGCACTACTGTTTCTCACCCAAGCGCTTTAGGTCGCGCAGTTACTTCAAGCTTTTCGAATGTTCACAAAACGTGTTTCAAAAATTAAACGTGACTCGGCTTCTACGATTTTGGCTCAAGTTATTAGTTACATTCGATATTATGATCACATTGAATCATAAGTTTACTTCATATAGAGCAATTAACTGTGACGATAATTACTGAAAATTCATTGAATGAGTTCACTCAAAGCGCATGCTGTGTCCTTACCAAGATCTGGCAGCGTTGCGGCGCCTGTCGGAAAAGGTCTTCCTACGTGACTTCTGAGGTCTTCGTCGGCAGTACGACGAAACGCAAAGCTAATCCAAGGAATGCGCGAACCAGACAACAGGAAAGCCGACGTACGAGAGCCATTGTTAGTCATGTAAGTGAATGATAATAGCCGGCTCCAATTTCTGTCCGCCACAAATTTAGATTCGGCGCCAAAAGTTTAGAGCTCACGGGACAGAACAAAAAAGCTGAACATTCGTGCTGTTGCAGCAGGCAGCCTTGAATTTAGACTTCCGGTCGATTCTAAAGCGAACTAACCACATGTACTGTGCATTTCTAGCGAATAGATTCACAAATTGCTGAGAAACTCGAATATTTCTTTAACCTAGTGGTCTCTAAACTTCTTACGCGGACTGTACATGTGTACATATCCATTGACCACAGCATTTGAGACGTGCAATGCATTTTATGCTTGGAAATATTTTCATATCATCATCCTAATCAACATTATTCCGTCCTCGGCTGCGTTCCACAACCTATCGTATCGACTAGGTTTCTTTAGCGAACCACCTGTCCTGCGCATTACTTGGCTGCCCAGGCCTATCTTTTCTGTTAAAGGAAGCATGGGTATCGGCTGCACCTGTTTGTTCTCCTATTAACTCTGCTGTGTTCATGTCTGTTAATGATACGTCTACCATTTCTATATTCCGTCGCAAACTGAGTGGTCATTTACTTGTCATGAAGGTTCTTTTTTAGTCTCCATGTACCTTCGCGATATATTAATACTAAGAAAATGCACTCTTTGTAAAAGTTTGGTTCAGCGACACCGGCAAGCTATTGCTCGAGATTTCCGTATTGCTCGCATGCTTGCCGTATGCGTTCAAGCCAATCCATATTCTTTTGCGAACGTGATTTACATGAAGAGGCTCCCTTGTCCTTAAATGTCATATACACGCACAGAGTGTATCACATTGTTCCCAACCGCGAATTTTCTTTCGTTCGCAAGGCTAGTGAACCGCGTCTTTGTGCTTCCCATAGTTATTATCAACCGTAGATTAACACTTCGGTGAGGTATTCAATCATTTCTTCAAAGTTCAAAACCGCTGCCACAATTGCTGAAGAAAACGACCTCATCTCCACATCCCGCGATCTGAGTCGTTATTCTTCTTTCTTTCTATTCTAGCCGCCCGGAAACTACTACTGAGTGCGCAGTGAACAGCAACGAAGACGTTTTATCTCTTTGTCGGACACCTCTTGCAAAGGAATTTTTGTTTGCTTTTCTTGCGCAGAAGAAGGGGATCAGTAAAACGTTTGGTGATGTCGGCTGGGGTTTTGAGATACGGAAGTATTTCTCCTTCACGATTGAATTTTTGCATGATTGGTGTTATGCCTACTGGAATCGAGTGACTTTTTGGCAACGAAACCGTTATGAAGCGTTTGCTGTGCTCACATGATTTCTTAATAGCTCTTTTTTAACTGTGAATTTTTTTAATGTTTTTTTTTAAATATGAAACTGCTTTTCCCATGCTTGGAATTACCTTCGTGTGCATTTTGTATGATACCAAATGTAAGCTGTTGGGCCTACAACTTTCCAAGTCATTCACATCTTCTTCCTTGTATGTTAATATTGCCACGTGCCTTTCTTATTAAGTTATTATCACTCTTGCTGCATTCGGTTTTCGCCCACAAAGACTGCCAGCAACGCTCAGCGCAAACCGCGCCTTTTTGTTCGATAAGCTTCGGGATTATTGTAGATCGTTTTGTTAAGATTTCGCGCAAGACGCGAACACTCGAGCTTCTTCCAGAGTTTGCGCGACAACCAGCGATAACGCTGGAATATTCGACGGCACCGTGTATAAATGCCGACGCACTTCACCGCTTGTCAGTTGATCGACGGTCGACGCTCTGTTCGCCGCTATCAGCGTATTGCTGTAGCTTGACTTTCAGTTTCCCGGCCACAAGTTCGGCCGAATAAAGAGTTTCATCTCGGACGTGCTGACTGCTGCCTTCGTCGACGTCACGACCAGGTGACAATATATTGTCGATTTGGCACGCGTTGGTACAGTCAGTGTTTTTCATTATTCTGTATGGCCACTACACAATAGTGGTCATACGCAATGCTTTGACGTCAAATAGGAATTTTAGCTGTGCTGCGGATGGATCACGTTTTCATGAGATAACTGATTGACGAAACGTACTCTACTATGGATCTTGCAAGTGTTTTGTAGAGTATAATTTTTAGGGAAGAGTGTTCTATGAGCGGAATTAGTCATATATGATATTCGAGTTCACTATTACATGTTGTTATTAATCTGAACATCTGAATATTGTTAGGACGTGGTGTCGGCAATAACACAGTTTAAAATTTTATATTAATATGTAGCGACCGAGGCACGACTATGACATGTCTTTTTTTGCATTTGTTAACGTTTAATTTGATTAACCATTGATTCTACCGGGGAGTTGGTGTTAAGATCAGACTGAAGTAACAATGAATCACTCGCAATAGTTGTTTCACGAATGATAACGCAGTCATTCGCATGAAGCCGGATGTAATATGGTAAGTTGTCTGGTAGGTCGTTGATATAAGTCACAAACTGCAAAGGCCCGAGTACTGTGCTTTGCGGCGCATCAGAAGTTACGGAACAGGCTGATTAAACCGGGCTGTTAGCAGCTGCACACTGTGTTCGTTCGTGGAGAAAGCCTTCAATCCAGGTAAACAAATAGGGGTCAGTGTTCTCCCTTTGTCCGTGCCCATTAGTGCGCCCCTTTTTTTCCGTCGTGATGAACACATACCAACTATCCCAAATGCAAGCTTTTCTATAATAAAAAGAACTAGTTCTGTTTCACTTAAGAGGTGCATTCGTAAACCGTGTTGATACTTGCTGGATATATTGCTCAATTCAAGGAAAAACACGATAATGGAGTCAATTATGTGATCCACGAGCTAACAGGCAATGTTCGTTAAGGAAATGTAGCTGTAGGTTTAAAATGCGTGAATGGTTTCCTTGCTTTGGAAGAGGCACCACATTACCATCCTTCCATTCGTTGGGCAGCACACCACATTCGAATGACTGCGTGAAAAGTTCATGGAAAATGACGGATAAGTACGTAGCAGTCAATTTCAAAACCAGAGCATTGAATTTTAAACGTGTTATTCCGTGAGTAGCTCATGTATACATCATTCAATTCTCCATTAGCTTCGCTATTTACACCAAGCCAATGATTATGGATTCTATCGGGTGAAACAATTGGTTAACAAATAAGGGTAAGGAAAAAGACTTATCGTTAGAAAACTGGCGTTTTTAATAAGTGTGCAGAGCAACATAGCATTTAACCAGAAGTTACGACGTTCCTTGATTTATCAAACAGTGGGATATTCCGGGTGCACGTTACCGAACCCCGGTTGGTTGAAATTTCCGAAGGCGTCACTGCGGTGCGAAGAAACACATACAGAAGCTACTGACGCAAGCGCTGACTCGCAGCGGTTTCGTTCAAAACTTCTGTCTGTATTTTTATTTATGAGTTATGAAACGCCTGACGCGGGGTACGTAAACGTGATCGAGCACGACCTCTTTGTCCATTCTCCGGGCCCTATACCTGAGCCGCCCTTAATATTTATTTCATTGTGCGCTGGACCTCTATTAAATTGACAGAATAGGCCTAGCGTATATATAAATCTGTGTTTTGTTGACAGCGACGACAGACTTATTTTATTTGTCGCTATTCGCTTAGTTCGCTGCTAATCAACCTACCTGCCACCCCCCTCGCGGCCCCTTGCCCTGCGGCTGGTCGAAGGGCTGCGACTGTGGATGGCTGTGCTGAGAATAGAAGGAGACACCTGCAAGAAATGGCCGATACGTGTTAACGTGACCCCCCTCCCAACACGACGATTGTGTAAGGCTTTTTCCAAAGCAGCTTTAGGCATTGGCGTGGCCCTCACGTGTAACACTTCACTGCAATACAGAATGCCTTGGTTGATTCTAGATTCAAAACCTCATTTTTATTCTTGGCATCCATGCAGATTTTTCGCTCAAATACAACCCTACCGATGCTGACGTCAGCACCTCGTTTTCTGACAACGCGCTCTTTAACGCGATCCCGTTAAGACACACTCATCGGCAAGCAAACGGTTATTAACGCAGTAATGCGTAGCTGTTTATATGTCGTCTACGTAGACCGCAAAATGATCGGCTCACATCTCGAGTAATAAGCAGTCCACGGTTTATGCTGGAGCTTGTTGTCATTTTCAAGCTTGAAATGTGTCAGCATTTCCATGGCGACTCAAACAGAAAACTGGCCCTCCGTTCGTCCCTATGTCGCGTGAGACGATCGTCGCCATAAAGGAATCAAGAAATAAAACAAAGTAGATTTTCTTGGCGTAGCCGGGTTTCAACCCAGGCCCCCACGCTCTGACGGTGATGCTTGGAGAATGTGAATATATATTGTGGGTACTGGGCTTGCTGCGTCCCGTCCGCAGTTGAAGCAAGGACGACGGAGGCTTCAACTCACAACAACAAACAACAATTTATTTAACGCTACTCTGCATACGGCGGCGTCGGTCCAGAGAAACGAGACAGCGAGGCTGCGACCATGGTCTCCTGCAGCAGCAGTCGGCCAGCGCGGGTGGCAGCATCCGTCCCTCCTGGAAGTCAAGGCACTTCTCCACGTGCCGCGCGCGGGCTGCCCATTTTAACCCACTGAGGTCGGCCACGCGCACCGCCTCTGCGCAACACGTGGCGCTATCTCGAGATGGCCTGTGGGCGTGGTTCCCAAAACCTTAATCGTATGAACGTGTTGTACCCGTGGGGCAAAAAAAAAATGTTTCTATGAAGGATTCGTTGAATTTCGCAGTAGTAAAATAAAAAACCCCTCTAGGACAACGTGTAGAGGCGAGATGTAGTATTGTATACTTAAGAAAAATTCGAACTTTGCGGAGAAGAATATGCCAGCCACACGTTTCAATGGTCTCGAGTTGCGCCTGCCACGTAGCTGCTCTAGACGCTAACGAGTGCTAGAAAAAAGATGAAAGACGCTGTACCAACGGCGCAAAAAGCAATGTTCTAGGAAAGCCGGTGACCTACACTAAAACTCGAGGCTTTCGCATGACTTAGATAACTCTCAAAAAAAGTTCTACGTGGATGATGTAGTAATTGTTGGCGCAAACTTGCTGCATTTCCAGCCAGATAGTATCCTGCGAAATGTTTCTTAACAGCAGTAGTGTATGGTAGTAACACATCTGACAGTGGTATTGTAGCGGGGTTGCAGCTATGATTATGGTGAGGTGTGCGAAGAAGAGGCAGTCGATATGTCGGTGTCCTGCAAAATAGGGCGCTCCACGCAACCGGGCAGTGCCGGTTCTACCATCGCTGGGCCTGCGTTCGAAGCTGGTCTGACGCGGCAACCTATCTGCTTCAGTGCCGGTGGATTGGCTGAGTCTTGGGTGAATTTTGCCGGTGATAGTTCAGTCACGACACATATTATTTGTTTAGGCAACGGAATCCATGCTAATGTCTAATTCGTCTCCTGGCCAAGGGCACAGCCCTTGGTCAGCCTCTTTGGCTAATGATGATTTGCCGTTGGAGTATTTCTTCCGCAGTGGTGTTAGCAGCATCCCTGTCGCGTTGGTGCCTTTGAGTGGCGGCTTTATAAGGCTCAACAACCCGAAGGCTCTCCAGGCGGAGCTTCAAGCCATGACACCACACTTCCAATCGATAAGCGACGTACGTCAGTTTGGAAGAGGTGGCGTGGTCTGTAGGTCGTCAGATCGTTCATGCGTTGCAGATCTGCTAAAGTGCCAGACATTCGCATCGGTTCCGGTGAGTGCGTTTATCCCGCCTCATTTAGCATGCACCAGTGGAATCGTTCGTGGAGTAGACTCTCGACTAACACCAACTGAGACTCTGGAGAAGCTGTCTGATGCTGGGGTCATAGCGGTATACCGGTGTAACCGCACAGTGAATGGTGAGAAAGTTCCCACTGAATCGGTTATTGCTACCTTTGCCGGCACCTCTTGCCCATCAGAGTTGAAAATATGGCCACTTATTTTCAGATTAGAACGTCTTGCTTCTCGTCCTCTTCAGTGTCGCAACTGTTGGCGGTTTGGCCACAGTGTAGATGGTTGCAAATCAAATTCACGCTGCCATGTCTGTGGTGACGATCATCCGTCCAATGAATGCACTGCCGAGATAGAAAAGTGCTGTCTTTGTGGAGGAAACCATCCCGCGGATTATTCAAACTGTACGGCAAGCGCAAATGAAGTTTAGCTGCTAGAAGTAATGGACAGACGCCGTTGTTCGCGGCGAGAAGCTATAGCAGTTGTTAAGGATAGGGCCTTTGGATATGCTGGAGTTACTGCGAGGCAAGACCCTTTAAATGAGACAAAACTTTTGACATCATTGAGGCAGCAGTAGAAAAAGCAATGTCGAAGGCGATGGATCACATAATCACAACTGTAACTGAGTGTGTCTCGCAAGTGTTCTGCTCTCAAGTGACACAGCTACTTTCAACAGCTGCAGTACCAATGACCAAACCGACATCTTGTGCAGCAGCAGCAGTAGCAGCAGAGACGTCTAATTCAGACCCACAGCGGAAACCCCGAGCAGATAAAACGGCTATTCTACCCGAGCCCTCCACCTCAATTGAAGTAGAGTCACAGGATGAGATGGACATTAGCCATGACAGCAGGCGTCATAAGCGAACTGGATCTCCAGCAAATTCTCCTTGCCCAAGTTCAAAACCCAAGAAAGGAAATGCTAATTCCAATCCAGTTATTAAAGAAAGTATCTTGGAAACGGTTGTTGCTGAAGTAATTCGTTCATCAACATAGATACCTTGAAAGTTCTACAGTGCAATTGTCGTTCTTTGTTTTGTGCTTCAGCGGATTGACTTTGCTTAGTTAACCAAGTAAATCCCGACATAATAACACTGCAAGAAACCTGGCTTACTCCCAATAAAAATTATAATATTAAAAATTTTCGAACATTTCGTTTAGATCGCCCTTCACTAGGTGGTGGCGTAATGATACTGATATCGAACAAATTTTGCCACACAGCGAGCATGGCTTTTCAGTTAATGTCCTCGGAGTGTGAAATTTTGGCAATAGACCTCAGCATGCCAGGATACCGACCTTTTTCCATTATAAACGCTTATTTTACCACGGGCGGGCATAATACACAACAATTAGATAGTGCTCTAGCCAACTGCAAGACTGAATTAATTCTTACTGGTGACTTCAACTCCCATCATGTTTCATGGGGATTTCGAACAGACTCTGCTGGTACTCTTCTGTGGGACTGGATCACACATAAAAATCTTGTCTGCCTAAATATGAGGCAGCCTACATTTCTTCGTGGCCGATCACGGTCAGTGTTAGATCTGACATATTGTACCTCAAGTGTTCCGCTGAAGTCTTGGAGAACAATTGATTTCGCTTCAAATAGTGACCATCGTCCTGTGTACTTTGAAATTGCATGTCCAGTGAAGTCAATTGAAAGAAAAGAGAAAACGTTGGTTAATTATAAAAAGTTTAAAGACTGCTTGCGTTCTAACAATAAGGCAGTCTCCAATGGTAGAAATGAGGGCCTCGGTAAGAACGTTTGCTCAGTGTTAGAAATCTCGAAAAACACATCGGAATTTGTTATTGCTTCGGCCTCAACCAAGAATACTTCAACTAGCCGATGGTGGAATACGGAGTGCACACGGGACTACAGAAGAAGAAAAGCTGCATGGAAAAGTCTTATACATAATCAGAGTCCACGAAATTGGAAGGATTATCAATTCATTGCGGCCACATTTAAACGTACTGTCTCACGCGCGAAAGAGGAATATGATAAAAATCACTTCGAGTATTTGTCTAAATCTAAAAACAAACGGGCATTGTATAATTTCCTTCGTTGTAGGAAGAGAATTCCAATGCCAGGGAATTTAGATTCAATAGTTTATACCTCGCAAGAATTACAAGAATCATTAATTCTATTGGCTCAGGGACTCGAAAAGAGGTTCACAACACGCCTTCCTAATTATGTTTATACACCAGCGGTTTCGGATTACTTAGAAGTATCGACTTCCGAATTAGATCAGGCCATGTTAAAATCGCCAAATGCAGCACCAGGCCCTGACGGAATTACAAACACAATGTTAAAGATAATATACCAGGAGTACCCGAATGACCTTTTTAGGTCTTATAAACTACTCCATTAGGAGGCATGGATACCTTATGATTGGAAGATTGCCAAATTTATACCGTTGCTTAAAAAACAAGGGGCAGGATATGATCTCGACAACATAGGACCGATTGCATTAACATCTAATGTAGTGAAACTTATCGAAAGGGTCCTCCATGGTCATATAACAAAAGTTATTAATGAAAAACAATTGTTGAGCCCGTGTCAAATTGGCTTTAGATCTGGATATTCAATATGGCACGCACATATAGACCTTGAAAGTCGACTTCACATTGCCCGGCACAAAAAGCAGTACGCGGCTCTAGTTACTTTGGACATATGTAAAACATACGATAGTGTTGAGCATTCCGTTTTAATTAATCAGTTGCGGTGTCACGGTTTCCCTACTTATATTGTAGCATGGGTGACGGAATTCTTAAGCGGAAGAGAGTTTTATTGTTTCCAAGATGGCTTTTCTTCCGGCAAACACAAGCAAACGCGAGGTGTGCCTCAGGGCTCAGTTCTTTCACCAGTATTATTTAACATCTTGATGTGTACTATCCCCATTCGACCAGGGGTGCAAACTTATGTTTATGCTGACGACATTGCGTTTTTTGCTATGACCAATGAATACATTGTCTTTACAATATCTTGCAGGCATACTTGAGTGAACTTGAAAATTGGCTGGATGGTTTACACTTGAGTCTGAATTCTAAAAAGTGTGCTATTCTTGTTTTCCCTGTTAATGACCATGTGAACATATATCTTAATTACAAGTTGCAGGATATTCCACAAGTGGATTCATTAAAATACCTTGGAGTTATATATAACGAACATCTAAATTGGCGCCCTCACATTATGTCGCGACAAAAGGAGCACGTGCAATGGGGCTTTTGTGCAGGTTGAGCAGCCGTAGATCTGGTATGAGAAGGAACGCACTCTTGATGGTATACAAAATGTACATCCGGCCGGTTTTAGAATTCGGCTGTGTTCTTTTTTCCGGTGCGCCAGCATACAAGCTTCGGCCACTAGTTCTATTAGAGCGAGAGGCTTTACGGCTGTGCTTAGGCCTTCCAAAATACGTTGCAAATGCTGTTTTATACCTGGAAGCGCGAACGCCTCCCCTTTTATGCTGTTTTAACCATCTTACGGTACAAACTTTCTTAAGGTTGTACGATTCCTCTTCTAACCATTCTCAAATAGTTTTCATCTCCGATCCCGACTTATTTTTCTCCGAGCATTGGCCAAGATTCCGCAAGACATATTTGTTCAAACGCTACTTGATTCACTAAATGTTCAAATTCGTGATGTGCTTCCTATGATTATGCAACATAACTCTCCAGTAATTGTCTACCATGATTTTTTTCCGAATCACGCAAAATTCCTACCTTATGGTATTTTAAATGGGCTGTTACAAGAGCACCTAAGTACTCTACCAACGAATGTTGTTATTGCAACGGACGCATCGCAATCAGAGGAAAGAGCTGGCATAGGAATATTTTGTCCTGAACTTGACTGGTCTTTTTCATTACGGTTGCCTGATTTTCTTCCTGTTTTTCTGGCCGAATTTATGGTAATAATATTAGCTTTACGCAAGTTAAATATTTCAGTTAGAGTAGTTGCAATTGTAACCGACTCTTTATCTGTATGCTCTTATCTTTCCGCATCTGGTGAAACGCCCATACTAAAGCTTTTTAAGGTACTAGTTCCCGCTCATCTTCAATATGCTCATTTAATATGGGTTCCAGGACACAAAGGTTTGTGGTTAAATGAAATGGCCGATTCTTTAGCAAAGGCGTCGCTTTTGGCGCCAATTATTCCTGTTTTCCTGCTAACATCTTACATCACGATGGCAAGATTTCGCTCACTAACGTTCAGAAAAAGTTTCTCAGACTCAGCATTGACTGCTTCTCGAGAGTATAAGCACTTCTCATTTTCCTGGCGCAGCGATTGATCCACGTCAAGAATAATGGAAGTAGTCATGACGAAATTTTGTTGCCGCGTTAGCTCCCTCAATTTTTACTTACACAGAGCAGGTTTAGCGATTTCCCCACTGTGCCTCTTCTGCAATTAGGAGGAAACAATCGATCACTTCTTTTTATCCTGTCGACGGTTCACGACACTGAGGAAAAAAATCATAGAACCACCTCTTCGAAAGCTGGGCCTAGAAGTATCGGAGCCGGTTATACTTTCTTTTGGGGCCACCACTCTGGGATACAGCAACAGGGATGTTTTCTTCGCAATTGAGGAATTCATTCGACAGTCTAAAAGAATATCTATCTAAATTCTGCCTGAGTAAATATTTCATTACCAATAATTGAAACATAATTTCATTATATTAGTTAATAATAGCTTCTACGAACGACACTCTTCAGATGATATTAGCAAAATTCACCCTCTACTCGGCCAATCCCCTGCATTGGGTATGAGCCATGCACAGAGGACAACAACAACAACAACAGCCGCCATCTTGACTGCTAGACTACTCTATATTGTAAATAAATTTTAAATATATTCGCAGCATTTTGGTGCAGGTGCTGGGTACGCCGCAAGACGGAACTCCGCAGCGGACGTGTCCTGGACAGCCCCTATATGTCAACAGAAAGCAACTCTGCTGCTGCCGCTTCAACCGTGACTCTGGTACAGCCGGTACAGCCGGTCGTATTGACTCAACCACGCGATCCCGGTAACTTCTGCGGCACCGACCAAGTGGACGTCGATGACTGGATTGCGAAGTACGAGCGGTTTGCAACGGTCTACCGGTGGGACCCTACATTGATGCTCGCCAACGTTGGCTTCTATCTCTGCGGAACAGGAGGCGCGTGGTTTCAGGCTCATGAAGCTGACTTAACCAGTTGGAATGCCTGTTAACAGAAGCTTCGCGACTCTGCAACAAGCGCCGAGTCGGCGCTTTCGCCGCCGAAGGTCGATGTAGCGGGGTTGCAGCTATGACTATGGTGAGGTGTGCGAAGAAGAGGCAGATGGAAAATACCAGCCGCCATCTTATTCTAGACTATTCAATACTGTAAATAAGTTATAAATATATTCGCAACAATATATTTCAAGGCATGATTGCTCTCTGGGAAAAATGACATTGTAAATATGAGGCCAGTACCGCGCATTGATATTAGTCGCTTTCTACAAGGTTATGACTGTGATCACAAGAGTAAAATGCCCTGTTTGCACACACGTGAACTTTGCAGCCCTCGGTGCTACGCCGCATAGTTTCACTTCCTTACCACTGTCCAAAGTGCTACTTTAACCATAAAGTAGACGCATCATCTGTTAAATATTCTGGGTGCACAGACCTCATGGAACTACAAGCCAGAAAAATTTGCGCAATACAAATATTCACCCAATCATAACTACTATTAGTAAAGACGAGTGAAAGAGCACGAGAGTAAGAAATAGATGAAATGAAAATGGCAAGGAGGTCAACCAAAAAGAGCACGAACGAAACGATGCATTCTGCGTCTACATGCAGTCTACAGCCAACTCCTGGATGAACAACCTGAAATATTATTTGTGAACGCACTTGAGTTTTTATGTCTTTCATTACATGTTTTACGTGGGAGCTGTAAATGGTGCACCTTCATGATTTTGCGTTGTGCGCACGCATCCATACTCAGTACTGGAAAGGCACGTAACCACCCCTGAGCGAGCGATGGCCTTTCAAGATGATGTCATCAATTAACATCGCCCATTGGTCAAAGGTCGGCGGACCTAGGAGACATTGGAACACCACATGCGGTGTAGAAAACTTCAGGGGAGCCGCGCTACGCCTTTCGTACGTGTTTCTCCGCGTCAGTCAAGTCTAAGCGCTGTTTTGGCGCAGCCTTGCATGGTAAGTAGGGGTCGACCAGGCATTATGAGAGTCGAGGACATAGCCCTTCTACAGATGAAGACGTCTAGAAACCCTGTGCGAGGGAACCGTGGGGCATTCAATCTGTTGCGTTCGGCACGAATTGTTCTCTTGTATTAATGTGAATAATGTGTTTGTGTAATAGTACGCATCTGCGAGTCGTGCATCTTGCTCGTAGCAAGATTCACGACTCCAGGATTGAGCATCTACGATGCTTAATCCTGAAGCTAGCAACTAGCCTCGTCCATAGACAAATGGAAGCAATGGAAACGACGAAAACCGCGGCCACTATCATAGATCCATGTAGCCACGGCAAGCGAGAAAGGGCATTGTGCTTCCCTTTTCCATAAACGCATCCTGCGCCACAAGTGGTTTTTGTGGGCAATGCGCACTTTCGGTGTCTGTTTCAGCCCCGCGCAGTTTAAAATCTGGGCCTGCTACGTAGGGCTGCGCTCTTTTTTCTCTTTTCTTTGTTGATGTTGTTTTGCTACAATCCGCCTCTCAGTTTTTAAGGTGAAAGCCTTTAATACCTCTTCAAACGCAGAAATTGACCGTCGGCGGCGTCGGCGTCCTGCATTGGCGGCTTCATCACCAGTGATGCAAAAAAAAAATCATCACGTGATGATCTAATCATGTCACATCACGCTTGGTCAAAAATTGGCTGATCACGGAGGCAATGCAAAACTAGGTGAGATGCACAAACCTTCCGAAGTGGGGGGGGGGGGGGGACATCAATACATAGACTGAGAAGAAAAAAAAGAGAAATTGTATTTTGCATTCCAGCCACCTTAGGGGATTGCATAAGGGACCATGTGAGTTTTTATTCCTCAGTGGCTAATATGACAAATTTTACTTTTTACGTAAATACACAGAATTGCAAGAGTTATTCACGAGCCGTCATTGCAGCTTTCCTTGGTGCAACGTGCAATTTGAAACAAAAATAGACGTAAGACGTTCTGCTAACTACCCAGGCAGCACACAAGCTCGGGCCGATATTGGTTTTACGGCGGCTGTGCGCGGTCCCACCTCGGGCCAGCATTGCCAGCCTGGCGCCGACATCGGTGGAGCCGGTGACTTTTGCCGGCAAAATTGGCCCGATTTTGCCGCCTTTCAGCCGATGTTGGTCTTTCACCGGCAACATTGGGCCGACTTATCCGGCCTTCTGCCGTCTTCCCGCCGATATCGGCTTAGCCGAATTCTTTCACCGGCAACATTGGGCCGAGTTTTCCGGCGTTTTGCTGTTCTTCCGCCGATATCGGCTTAGCCGATGGTTTTCACCGGCAACATTGGGCCGTGTTAGCCGCCGTTTTGCCGTACTTTCGCCGATATCGGCTTAGCCGATGGCTTTCACCGGCAACATTGGGCCGAGCATGCCGTCATTCTGCCGTGCTTCAGCTGACATCGGCGGAGCCGATGGGTTATCGACGATGTTGGAACTTTCTTGCCTCCCTTCAGACAGTTATACATGCCCTGTTGAGAACGTCCTCCTGCGTCGCGGCGCTCCAAAAGCCCTCGTCACCGACAGAGGTACGGCTTTTACGGCAGAGCTAACGCAAACCATCTTCAAAATAGAGCCACTCAAGTCACCGACCGACATCATCCGAAGGCGAATGGCCTCACCGAGCGGCTAAATGAAACCGTCGCCGACATGCTGGCAATACTGTACGTACGTCGAACACATGACATGGGACGCCATAATATCTTCCGCTCATAACCTGAAGTTAACACGGCAGTGTAAGAAACGGCGCACGTTCAATCTAGTTGACGGAAGCCCCTCAACGACGCTGGACGCCGCGTGTTGCCGGCCGTCAGTGACGAGAATAACCTCGACGTTGCGCTCTACCTTCAGCCCGCCGAAGAAACACGGCATCTCGCCCGCCTAGGATACAATCGTAATGCAATAGAGCATTAGGCGCTTGAATATTTGTAGCTTAAGCTGTAGAATACCGCTACATGGATTGCTGTACTAGCACAAATAACAAAGTTCAAATATTGTACCGTGCTAATGCCGCACGTACGACTCGGGGCGCGAAGTATCGCCGACTGAATAGCTTGCATTCTCTTATTAGTTTCTGCTATGACAATGACTAACAACTATCACTAGCACAGTTACTTTTCTACCAAAAAAGATGGTCTTTAGAAGAAAAACTGACTGAAATTAGATGGCCACTTCGTTGACCAGTTGTTCAACGCTATCAAAAATGTTGAAACGTTATCCAGCATCAAAATTCACCCAAACATTCCCGCACGAATGCTTTTAGCGGAAGAAGTTTTATGTGAATACTAATTCTGTGCATAAATCGAGCCTGTCATCATATTTATAGCGCTATATCCTTTCAGCCGCTGAATGTCTGGCGCGAGCGCTCATATACTACACGGACAGTTTCCGATCTCTGTGTTTACACGTATTTACTCATGTGCGTGTCTGGGTCAAGCGTAACAAGCGCATTTGCTTCAGTGATGTTACATAATTTTACTTTATGAAAATAGTAAAAAGCTCAGCAAGGCGTGTTGCTGAGCTAGTTGGTTCATTACTTGAGAAAAATAGGTATGGTGCAAAAAAGACCGGGCGAAGTGAAGACACGTTTTGTCGTTTGAATGTTTACAAATCAACTAGCCCGCTGACCATCTTTAACGAACTGACAAACAAGTGTTTGCCACGTGTTTGTCAGTTCGCATTTGCACTTCGTTGCCGTCCATTTTGTGACATACATATCTTTTTCAAGTAAAAATCTCGCTCAACGATTGCTTCCCACGTGCTTTCAGAAACAGTCGTATAAAATTATTATGGCACGTGAAATACGATGAGAAATGCGGCTCCAACGTGGTGTACGCAAAGTTTTCATGTAGCGACATGTGGCAACAAGTGATGCATTGAAAATTCGACGAACGCCTTTCTCAAACGGCATGCCCATAGACATGCTGGGGAGATCGCACACCATTGTGGTAGGCTGAGCCATGCTTTCAAGAAGGGAGAATTCGCATTTTTTTTTTCGTCTCCTTCAACCTCTACCCCCACCCCTCCCTCCCTTCCCCTCGTTCAGCGTCATTGTCGCGAAACTCGCTTGACCAGGCAGGGTAGCGGAGCCGTCCAGACGGAGGGACAATCGTAGCTGCGGGAGCAGGTTTTTTTCACTCCGACCAGCAGAATTCTTCAAGAAGTGCGGTGTGTGGACATGTGTGGTGGAAAGTCAAAATCGTGCACGAGACGGATACTCGGCAGGATTCCGGCATTGTTTTCGGCAGAGATCACCGCAACGAGAAACCAGTGGCCCCCTGCGTCCATGTTGAACTCGCTCACCTCATATAAGGCCACGCGTTCACTACTGTTACGTGTCATCAGATTTTTGTTCTCTTCTTCTCGCGTATTCTCTATTGACCATCGTGTTTTGTGTATTCTGATATGGTGCGCTTGCATTTTTTATTCGCTCGTGTTTTAGCGATCCAACGGGCACACGTGAGTGGTTTTTATGCACGATTCCTCTCTTTTACAATCTTACCTTTAGATTAGGAATGCGTGCGTGTCTATCTTGTTTAGATGTAGAGTTCATGGGATCTTGTGGTACCGCTCGCAATGTTTCTCGCGTCGTGTGCAGCAGTTTATCCATCTTTTTGGCCCTTAAGTTATCACTGAAAAATTGCAATTCCCGCTTAAAGGATAACGCTAATTTAATTGCCAGTCATGTGTTGCGAATGCCTACCGTTCCTTGGTGAACTTAATAAACTGGGTGGGGGGGGTGCTCCTCTGCTCGTAATTAGCTCACGCGTATACACAATCTTCTAGTCTAGTTCTCACTTTTTCGGCAAGCCGCCTAACATTATCTTTCTTTTCTTCGGGTCCGTGTTTAATCCTACTTTAATGCTGCCTTCGTTTACATCTCCAGAATTTTTTTCGTGATTCGGCACCGTCGTTACTGAAAAGCGCGATATCGTCCGCAAAACGCAAGTAGCTAAGGTATTCTTCGTTAATCCTTATTCCTATTTTTGTCCGTTTTAGTTCTTTCATAATTTATAGTGAATGTGCCGCGCATAACGTTGGAGAGATTGTAACTCTTCGCATAGGCGTGCGCACAGTGGGGCAGGGGGGCGGCCGGCCCACGTAGTCACCTAAGAAGAGGTGGGCGCAAGGTCTGCCAAACACATTGACTTAATAGGGAGGGGGGGAGGCGATGAACCTTCGCCCCCCCACCCCCTCTGAAGGGGAAACCTGCTCACGCCCATGATTTTGCGCCTGATCCCATTCTCGATTAGGATTGTCCTGCTTTTTTTGAGGAATACGGTGGCTGTGGGGTTGTTTTAGATTAGATGCTGGCTACGGTATCTATAGATGTTTAGATATTCCTTTAAGGCATAATTATTCCGGAACTGCTGGCGTGTGTTGATATCTGTGAATAAATTTGTGTTTATCACCTTGCAAATGTGTTGCTCCTTAATTTCCCAGACGCATGCGTAGTTGGTGCAGCAGGCCTTTCATCAATTTAGTTGTATTAGAGACAATATTGACTTTCGTTCTCGGCCTTGCACGGTTCGACAGAATTGTGGGTCTTAATCGCACACTAAGACATCAGTGGAGCAGTCGTTCTAATTAGGAAGCATTTTTCGAATATGGCACCAATGGTAGTCGATGAATGTCGTTGGGCCGCGAATAGTCTATTTTAGCGCTGCTGACTTACAGTACAGTAACCACAGTAATACCGAACTGCCGTGGTCGGCACGCAGCCATGTTAGTTTATAACACATGCATCAGCCTGCCTGATCAAGTTACTTTACGCATCGAGCAACTACCGCCGGTGTCTCCATATAAACTAGCTATGTGCCGACCACGACGGTACAGTACTACTGTACTTAACGCACGGTAAGCCACCACTGCTAAAACATAATAACGGGTGTAAACGGTCACGCCGGCGGCTACCCGACGTCGGCGGGGCCGACGCCGCGCCAGCATCGGCTAGCATACATAGGCCCAATGACGGCTTGCCATCATCGGCTGAATAACGGCAGGCCCGTCTCGGACCGACGCTGGCTAGCCTACGTCGGCCCGAAGCCGGCAAGCCCGCATCGGCCCAAAGGCGGCTAGCCGACGTCGGGCCGATGCGGGTGAAAGTAGCGCGAGCGTGATTTGCCGACGTGGGGCCAATATTGCTGCCGTCATTGGCCGACGTTGGGCCGAGATCGGTCCAATGGCGGCGTGCTGCCTGGGTAAGCTATTTAATTTTCACGGTAAAAAACAAATCAACAATAAAGCCACACAGGCAATATTTTGTGGATGCGAACGGCTGTCTTGTATTGTAGTGGCACCATAGTAGACAGCTGTTGCCATGCAAAGCTCCGCCCGCCGGTATCAGCTGAAAAATGTAAATCACAAAAATGTGTCACTGACATTTAGGCCGTATATGGAAGCTGCGAGGAGACGCGAAATGGCACTAGCGGTCAACGCACAGAACTGTGGTGAGGGACAATCGTATTATACTAGTACCGCGCTGTGAGCATTGCTATATTGACCACACTGCCATTTGTACTGTTATGACATAAAGCGGTCATTTACCCGACCTTATTCGATGCGCCTCGAAACTCACGAGCACGGACAGCTGAGGTCCTGTATCCGCAATGGAGTGTCACGTACAGCCACAACCGGGAGGCTGTGACAGATGAAAACTGTTTACAGATGCTCGAAATAAATGCGCGGGTCAAAAAAATTGTTTTACATCGTGAAGAAGCGGGATTTCTCAACGCACACGGTATTTGATTTCGCGCTTCTGGAAGTTATCTTGCTCCAGGCGTTTTGAAAATGCGAGTGATGCGCGCTCCCATACGTTTGTTTGATTCATTGATTCATTGATTGAAAACTTCATTCAATCAATGGGAGAGATAAGGGGGCGTGAAGGTTTCCAGAGGCCGCTGCTGTACGCCCAGCCTGGTCCAAGAGACCCTTCTGGGTGCGCAAGTAAGCTCGAGCGAGGGCTGCCTCCCAAGGCTCCCAAAGGAAGGTCTGTACCAGAGGTGAGTTTATGTTTTGGGACCAAGACATGCATTCCCTCATAATGTGGAGAACAGACGTTGACCCCTCCCCCCCCCCCCCCACCCCGCAAGATGGACATTGACCGGCGTCTATACCGTGCCGTAGACCTAAGTGCGGGTAGGTGTTTGCCTGGGTTGTTCTGTATTGCCGAGCCTCTCGTACTCTGAGCTGTGCATGCGGAGACGCGTAGATTTGTCCTTCGCGACGCTGGTGCTCCAGGGCGTCGTGCGGTTTATGGCCTTTTGGCATTTCCCTCGGGGCGTCGTCTGCTTGCTTCGCTAGTGCGCAAGCCAGTGTGCAAGGCAGTTAGTTTCCTGGGTCTCCCGAGTGTCCCGAACACAATGTAATGCTGTGTGGTTCGCGGAGTACTTCGCCTAGTAGCTTGAGGGGCACGGCGGAAGCTTTGAGGCAATGCGTCTTACGAATTCGTTCCTATTTCTTCGACAGGCCGTGTTTCTTGCAAACTCTAGCGCTGCACCAAATGAGGAATGCCAGGGAACGGCCCCACTTGTCAAGTCGGAGCAGCATGTTCTATGGCACAGCCAAGGATCCAGCAACCGCACCGACGAGGCTTGGGGCATGCGCACCTGGTCCCCGCGGATGGCTGCGCAACGCCCACCAGCATAATCGACGTCAGTGGCCTGGGAACATAAAAGCCTGACTACATCACGGCCACCGACTAGTGGGCACGGCGGAAGCTTTGAGGCAATGCGTCTTACGAATCCGTTCCTATTTCTTCGACAGGCCGTGTTTCTTGCAAACTCTAGCGCTGCACCAAATGAGGAATGCCAGGGAACGGCCCCACTTGTCAAGTCGGAGCAGCATGTTCTATGGCACAGCCAAGGATCCAGCAACCGCACCGACGAGGCTTGGGGCATGCGCACCTGGTCCCCGCGGATGGCTGCGCAACGCCCACCAGCATAATCGACGTCAGCGGCCTGGGAACATAAAAGCCTGACTATATCACGGCCACCGACTAGTGGGCACGGCGGAAGCTTTGAGGCAATGCGTCTTACGAATCCGTTCCTATTTCTTCGACAGGCCGTGTTTCTTGCAAACTCTAGCGCTGCACCAAATGAGGAATGCCAGGGAACGGCCCCACTTGTCAAGTCGGAGCAGCATGTTCTATGGCACAGCCAAGGATCCAGCAACCGCACCGACGAGGCTTGGGGCATGCGCACCTGGTCCCCTCGGATGGCTGCGCAACGCCCACCAGCATCATCGACGTCAGCGGCCTGGGAACATAAAAGCCTGACCACATCACGGCCACCGACTAGTGGGCACGGCGAAAGCTTTGAGACAATGCGTCTTACGAATCCGTTCCTATTTCTTCTACAGGTGAGAGACCATCGTTCAGTATATATGTATCGTAGCAACGATGTTTGTCTCTTGCTTCTGCCGTGCCCACGGTCGTTGCTTGTACGGCTGATGACTGCGTACTCCTGTTTTGTTGATTTGCTATCTTCCTGTGGCGACATTGAATCCAATCCAGGGCCAGCAACCGAGAAAATGCTCTTGAAAATACTAGACGATATACGTGAGCTAAAACAGGGCACGGATTCTGTGAGTCAACAGCATAGTGAAAATACAAGAAAGCTAGCTTGCATCGAGAAAAAGTTGGATGATTTGTCTGCAACTGTGACTGATTATACAGAGAAAGTTGATGTGCTGCAAAAAACCGTTAATTTAATACTGAAAGTGGATGATCTGGAAAACAGAAGCAGGAGGAATAACTTAATCATCTATGGCGTAAAGGAAGCTGTAGAAGAAGACCAGCCGTGCCTTGAGCAAATAGTTTCCAAGGAAATATTTCAAGACCTGTTAAATATACGAGATGTACCATTTCAACGCATTCACAGAATTGGAAAGCCTTCTGCAAACAAATGCCGACCGGTTATTATCAAATTACTCGATGGAAGAGACAAGGGCAAGATTCTTAAAAACTGTAGGAAACTAAGAAATTCGGAATTTAGCATCTGTGAAGATTTCTCACCTCGTGTGCAACAAATTCGAAAAAAGCTCTGGGATAGCGCAAGAACGAACAGAGATAAGGGCGATAAGGTTATGCTTTTTTTCGACAAAATTAAAATCAATGGCAAACAATTCCGTTGGGATGAGGATAGAAATGAAAGAGTGCCGTTTGCTACGCAGTGACGAAGCTACTACAAATGTGATAATAGGGTCCCTCCAACCCAAAAGTGCAGCTCGTCCATGGGCGGGCTCTCTGTGCTTAATGTGAATGTCCGAAGTATCATAAGCAAGTGCGACAAATTTGAAGGGTTTCTTCACATGTATGATCCAGACGTTTCTATTCTCACCGAGACTTGGCTTCACGAAAACATTCCTGATTACGACGTCATACCACATTCGCATGATATGATTCGCCTGGATCGCTGCACAAGAGGGGGCGGGGTTGCAATCGTAATAAAAAAAGGTTTTCACTATTCCTTGGTGCGTCACAACACGAGCGTTGAAATGGTGTGGATCGTCCTCAGGGTTTTCAGTCTCAGTATTCTTATCGGTGCCGTCTACAGGCCTCCTAACGCTGATATATCAATGTTGGAATCACTGCACGACTTCCTTGGCGAACATAGCAAGCGCTATACTCACATTATCATGGGTGGCGATTTCAACTTGCCTCATATAAACTGGGATATTTTGTGCGCTCACCCTTGCAATCGGCATTCGGACGTGCTTCTCGACATTGCGTTTTCCTATAACTTCAAGCAGGTGGTTGATATAGGAACGAGAGTCACCCCGGCTACAAGCTCCTGCCTCGATCTTGCCTTTATTTCTGATACCGTTAGCCGCCTTGGTTTTACAGTTGATCTTCTACCTGGAATATCTGATCACAACACGATACTCTTTAAAAGCAACCTCAGACTGCCCGAAACGCGTGGTATCAAAACCACGATTCTTGACTTTAACCACGCTGACGACGCTAGTATTTTAGACCTTCTCGAACTGAACTACGATACGCTGGATAACAAGTTTGCGGACGGTACATCAAGTGCAGACGATTTATGGCTGCATTTCAAGCATACGGTCCATAAGTGTGTAAAACAATATATTCCTCTTAAACCTAGGAAAGTGAGCAGCTATATATCCCTGGATTACCCGCGAGATTATTCAACTAAAACGTCGCGTCAAACGCTTGTCAGGCGCCCGTGAAAAACGGAACTTGCAGGATCTTCGAGAAGAATTGCGCAAAAAGATCAGATCATCAAAGTATCAGTTTTTTATTATCCGAATGCACAACTTTCTTATTAGCAATCCACAAAAGTTCTGGAGGCATCTAACAGATCAGAAAGACCCTGTCAGCAAACTTTGCCTGAACGACTCTGATGTTACGGATACAAGTATAATAGCGCAAGCTTTTAATGACTTTAATGACCAATTTTCCAGTGTATTTTTACGGAGAACTGATGCGGTTGCCGAATTCAGTTGCAAAGGTCTAGATATACCTGACCTCGTTTTAAGCGAACAGGGAATTTTTTCAGCACTTCTTAACCTCGACACAAAGAAATCACCTGGACCGGATGGTATTCCAAACTGCTTTCTCTACAGATACGCTGAATGGTGCGCGAAATATTTTTTTCATTATTTTCAGTGCAAGTCTCGATAAAGGTGAAGTTCCTAAAGATTGGAAAATGGCACGGGTGATACCAATCCACAAGTCTGGTGATAAGGATTCTGTGATAAACTATAGACCGATTTCCCTTTTATGCACTACCAGCAAGGTTATCGAACACTTCATTTTTGGGCACGTGAGCTCGTTTTTGGAAAGGGAGAACTTTTTTGCGAGTAGCCAGCATGGTTTTCGGCGGGGCCTCTCGACGGTGACGCAACTACTTCATATTACGAACGAATTTATCGCAACGTTGGACAAAGGTGGTCAAATAGATGTAATCTTTCTCGACTTCCAAAAAGCCTTCGACCGTGTGTCCCATTCTAACTTAATGACAAAACTTAGGAGCCTCTTAAACAACAATCAACTAGTAAAGTGGCTTGACTCTTATTTATCTAACCGCCATCAATACGTCCAAATAGCAAAATTGAAGTCTAAAACAGCAGCAGTGCTTTCCGGGGTACCTCAAGGTTCGGTTCTTGGGCCCCTTCTTTTTCTTATTTATCTGAATGATTTGGCCATCGAATTTCCTGTCAGGAGCCGTTTTTTCGCAGATGACTGCATCGTCTATCACGATATTGAGTCAATCAAGGATCAAACCATACTAAACAACTATTTAATGGCTATAACTAATTGGTGTCAAACGTGGGAGATGACTCTGAACTCAGCGAAATGCGCTCAGATGTCAATAACACGTAAAAAAACACCACTTCCCTATGCATACAATGTGAACAATAGCCTAATCACACGTGTTGATCAGTTTAAGTACTTGGGTTTAACTACAGACCGTACATTAAGCTGGAATACGCATATCAAAAATATTGTCTCTTCAGCGTCAAAACGGCTATGGCTGCTCAGGCACCGCTTAAAACACTGCAACAGCAGTACAAAACTAGTTGCATATACATCCCTCATACGACCGTTACTTGAGTACGCAGATGTAGTTTGGGATCCATACACTAAAACAGAGATTAATCGCATAGAACGTATTCAGAGAAAAGCGCTTCGTTTTATTTACAGTACATTTAGTAGGCACGTGTCAGCATCAGGACTTTATATGCAGTCTGGTCTTTGCACACTTGAATCTCGGCGGAAATTGCATCGTCTCAAGATGATGTTCAACATCATTAACAGTCAGAATAAGCTAGATTTCCAGGCATACATGCAGTTTAACACGTCACGACCTACCCGGACGAAACACAACAAAACCATCTTGGTACCTCAATGCAGAACTAATGCGTACAAGGGTTCCTTTTTTCCGAGGACCATAGTAGAGTGGAACAGGCTGCCAAACGAGGTGGTGAACATGTCAACGACTGATTCTTTTTTGTCGGCTTTTGTTTCCTACTTGTGATTACTGGGTGCTTTGATACTTGAAAGCGATTTACTTGTTATTGATTGTTCATTGTATCGTTCTTGTGTGCTTTGTGGCAGGTGGGCTCCGCTACTTGTCATTAGTCACTAAAGATTGATTGTTCATTGTATTACTCTTGTTGGTGTTTATGTATTTCAGTGTTATTTTGTGGTTGTACACGACATTTACTTGTAACAAGTGTAACCTCCTGCTCTAACCACTCCTGCCTTGGCGACCAAAAGGTTGATGGCAGTATTGAATAAAAAAAAATTGTCCGTTTATGAACATTCTGTATGCCGCTTGGGAGTCTGCCATGATTGCTATCGAGTTCTCGCGTACGTCTGCTTATTGCTAATTGCTATAGCTATTGCAGTTGCTTCAGCGGTGCTCGTACCATGAGTGCGTACTGAGGCCGAGATTGTTATATTTGAGTGTTTAGATTAATTTACGGCTGTTCGAACGTGACCATGATCGGAATTTGGGACGTCCGTGTATGTGACGCCGTGGTGCCCGCGCAAATGTTTAATGAGTTGTCTCGCTCTAGCCTTGCAGCTTGCGCCATGGTAGCGTGGACACATGTTCTTCGGAATTAGGGAAACTATCACTTGTTCCCGTAATGTCTCAGGTACAGAAACGAGGTCCTCCTTGCAGTAATGCGGTTGGATAGGAGAATTTAAATCAGCGAAGACCCGTCTCCCTGCCCTTGAGCGGTCGAGCATTCGCTTTGGCTCAGCACAGTCGCTACCCTCAGCTATGTGTTTAGTGTTGTCAGGACCGTAGCCAGGAAGAGTGCCGTGGCCCTCCCCCCCCTTTCCTGAAATTTTGATGAGGGGGGTGCTTTACCGAAAATTAAAAAAAAGGCGCAGCTTGTAAAAGGGCGCGCAAGGCTTGGAACAGCAAAACGGGACGATAGTTTAGACTGATCTGGCTGCTTCTAGGTTGTTTCTAGGCCTTAATTAGGTGATCCAGATTGTTTCTAGGTTGCGTCGGGGTCGTTGCTTGGGTTTAGCTAGGTGATGCTAGGTTTTTTTTACGTTGATTCTCAGCAAAGAGAGCTTCAAGTTAAACCACTGACCAGGGGCGTGGCCAAGGGTGGGAGGTGGGGGGGGGGGCTTGAACACCCCCGAAATATTTCCATTTTGCTGGCGTATATATACATGCACATACTAACGCACGCACAAACCTACATAAAATATGATTGGAGCCCTCCCCCGCTCCCGAAAAAAATTTCTGGCTACGCCCCTGCCACTGACAGCCTCAGACACGACACAGATGTCCAAACTGCAGATACCGGAGCTCGCGCTGAAACCAAGCGTTCGCAGCTCTCATAGATCTACGGGCAGGTCGTCGTTGGCGTAGGCCTTCCAACACTTTGGGGTCTTCTCTCAGCCGCTAGGCGATGCAGGTTGTTTTAGATGCGAAGTATCTTAAGGCGGAGCTCAATCCGGTGGTGGTGGTGGTGGTGGTGGTGTGCGGCGCTGAGATACATGGTGCAGTTGACGATTTTGAAAATTCCTGCCTAGTGATGACGGGGAGGAATAGGTATCGGATCGCTGCGAAACTGTACAAAACCACATGAGGCATTGCGCCGTGTTAGCACCGCAGGTTACGACAAAAAACACCAGGCCTGCGCGGAAAGCGCAGCACAGTCACATTGAAAGCTTGAAGAGCGGCATTTCTAGAGCGCGTTATAAACTCGTGGGGCAACTAATACAAGTACACGAGCAAGGTACCCACTACGCCATAAATCGCAATATTTTGTGAAGTTGGGAAGCACCTACTATGCCATTATTTGTCATTCTATGCAGAAGTGAGGTGCCAGCTACATATCTGTAAGGCACGATGTGCTCTTTGTTGACGCAACGACTGATGACGAATTGTGGCTCAGCTCTTTGTAATGGGTTAAAAGCTTTAAACGGCCCACCAGTTACGTAATTTGCCTTGGGCTACGCCCGGTCGCTATTTCGCTCTGACGTGAGAAAGAGAGGGGGGGGGGGAGAACTTTATCGAGACCCTGAGAAAATGGATCATGGGCTTATGGCCTTCCTTGGCAACCAATACACGTGCACTTGCGAGGAATCCACTACGCTTTAAATCATTATTTCTGTGAAGTAGGCAAGCAGCCACTATGCCATTTTTCGTCATTCTACGAAGAGCCGTGGTACCCGGTAAAAACATGCAAGTCATTATGCGCACTTTGTGGATGCTGTGCCTGATGACTATGAAGAATGGGTTGGAAGCATTCAACAACTTACTCGTTGCGCAATTCGCGTTGTATGACGCCAGCATGGCTCTGAGGTAGAACACTAGGCTCCCTTTGCGTCCTCCCTCTTGTGTCCTTTTCTTTTTCTTATTTCGTGCGACAGCGGTTAGGGACACCGGCGGCGGCGGCCAACTACGGCGCCAAAAACGGCCGTTGAAATGATCTCATAACAGCTTTCGCTGTAAAAAATGCTGAATACGAGAATGATGACAATCGTGCACAAGCGCACGCAAAGTGGACGTCCCACAAAACCTCTACAAAGACGTCTCAAAGCGGTCTACGAGAAGACCTAAAACCGACGTTTTTTTTTTTTTTAATATAACATTTGCGCCTCAAACGTGCTTGCCTACTGTTTATTAGCATTTTAAACAGCTACGGCATAACCAGAGCCTATTTTGCCAGACAAGTTCATAACGTCTACTTCGAGACATTTTTTAGACGTTTTATCTGAAAGTAAAGTACGAGTGCACGACTTACGACTACCGAGAAGGGCCAATATGCGGCTTTTAGCTAGCCGTTCAAGACGTTTTTTAGAGGTGAAACAGCTTCTTTTGTGTTTTATGGGGTAAATTCGCCTTTCGAGCCGCTTGAATCTGATTTAGAGATCTAGTACACTCTAATCTGATTGAATGTGATTGTGCGCAGGGTTTCCTAGCGGAAGCGGAAACGTCTTCGTCTCAGAATTAAACCACACCTTTTCATTTTTGGTCGGCGTCTCTTTGTGTTTCTGCTCTTCATTCTGAAGCTGCGAGAGCTTCCACTCAGTTTCAGTTTGGATCAAAAAGGCATCTCGAAGGCCATGTTTTTGCAGGTTGCACGTGTAAACATTCGCCCTCTTGATAAGCTTATCCGGATCTCGAGGCCACGGCTCTGCTCGTTGCGTGCGCCAGAGTGATAACGGGAGCCAGCACTGCGATGTGAAGGTTTCTAGCGCGGTGGAAACCGCCGTGGCAATGCTCTAATTTGTTGTCTTTATTGCAATTATTTTGCAACGTGAAAATCGCTGGCATCGTAATATTAACATCATCATCAACATCAAGCTATATGGACACATGGATTGATAAGATTCCGTAATGCCTAGAGTTACTGTATATGCTACTAGTAATGCCCACACATGAGCCCACATGTTCCCATTGTGCGTAGCATGCATTGCGAGTGCGTCAGCATGGTAGCATGTAGACGGTTTTCGTTGTATAGAGAAGTTCAAGCACGCTTGTGTCGTTTGCCGAACCCGCAATACATTTGCGTGAGCTAAGTTTGTACCTACAGGTATCGCTTCTTTATGTTGTATGTGCGACAGGGGTGGAGGAAGAACTCAGCACAACTCGGGCAACAAGGCGACCGAGAATGCAACGGTACGGCCCAGCCGTTCCTCTGCAGCCTGGCGTGCATCGACGGTGAGTGGCGGCAACGTTTCTGAAATGTCGTTTTCGACGACTGTTGGACGCTCTGGATAGTCGATGCGAGTTCGGCTGCCAGTGCACATAGTCACGCCCTGATGGCACAGTCAAGGGTGCCACTCGTAAACAAATGCGGAGACGCCGGGAATTTCGATATGGTTTGTGGTAGAGCACTGCACAAGCCCGGGCCGGGCCGTCCGAAGCGTTTTCCGGCGGGCCCGGGCTGGCCTCGGGCTTGAAAGTGCGGGACCGGGCCGGGCCCGGGCTCGGACCCGCTCATTAAAAGGTGTAAGCCGGGCCTTCGAGCACACGCGAACGTTATGCATTGCATGGTCTAAGGTATACTGTGCCAAGCTGAAGTGACACGTGCAAAGAGCTGACTCTTAGTAAAGCTTAGCAATAAAAATAGAAAAACAGTTGAAGTGTTATTTTTTTTTCACCAGTATAGATATAGATTGGCACTGTATATTTAACGTTTCGTCTGCTGGACCAGACTTCGTGAAAGTAACAAGTACATCGTAGTGGGTTTCCTTAGAAACACGCCAGATCACGTATATATATATATATATATATATATAACAGCACTAACAATGGGCCAGATCATGGTTGTTCTCATGGGAGGAATAATGATTTCGGTCTTTAATTCGAGGTTAACACATACGGTACATTTCATTTATATTCCTTGGTATTACGTGCCAAAACCACAATATTATTACGAGGCATGCCGTAGTGGCACCGGATCAATTTCGACCACCTCGAGTTCTCTAACGTGCACCTAAAGATAAGTATATACACGGGTGTTCTTGCATTTCGCCCCCATCAAATTGCGGCCGCCGTGGCCACGGGAATCGCACCTGTGTCCTAAAACTTAACAGCGAAACAGCTTAACCGCTGAGCTACCACAGCGGGCAAAGCAACATTTCGATGCATGTACACACGGGATTTTTTGTCCGATCGCCCGCTACAAAGTGCACAGCATCATTAATGATCATCATCAACAACTAATATCGTCTAGTGGGCCCGGGTCGGGCCTGGTCAAGAACAAGCGCGCCCTGGATTGGTTTAGTAACGAACGCCCGGGCCCGGGCCCCGGGCTTGGAACGACGGGCCCGGGCCAGGCTCGGACTGGGTACGGTCAAGTATACCCAGGCCCAGGCCGGGCTCGGGCTGGGTTCGGTCATGTACGCCCGGGCCGCGCCCGTGCTTGGAACCACGGGCCCGGGCTGGGCTCGGGCTTCATAAAGTGGGCCCGGGCCATAAAATCCGGCCCGTGCAGTGCTCTAGTTTGTGGCAGCATTCGGTACACGGAAGCGGTTATGCCGGCATGAAATCCTTTTTTCACTAGCACTAGTTAGTGAGTCCATTGCGGTGCTTTTGCGCGTCACCAGTGTTGTACGGTGGAAAGAAGTTGGTTGCTGGAACTGGAAACCCACTTTTGCAGCGCGAATTATAAATATGGTGGTCAATTATATCGGTCGGCCGGTTACCGGCAGTTCTTTCCTATTGGCCGCCCGCGACCACGTGACGTCTGCGGGACGGCCCTTTTCGAGCTTCGTGTGTCTGATCGTACGCCATCGGCTGTCCGCACGTATAGTCGGTAACGGCGCTGCACGTGAACGTGGCTTCTTCTGGTCGCTGCCACTTGGTAACACAAGAAGTGCACGTTTCCTGCAGTAACAGTCAAATTGACGATGGATTGGCGGCCTCGCGATACCAGAGATGCCAGCCTCGGGCGTCCTTTGACTACTCAAGTTGACCAGACCGCACCCCTGCCCCGAAGGGGCAGGCGCACGGGCTAAACAGCGCGTGGCCGTGACAGCGGCCAGTAGTGCGTGACGGAGACCCTGCCAACCGGCCATTAAGCGTCAGCGAAATGGCCGCACTCGCGAAGCGAGGGCAAAGCCACGATTAGTTTTCCGCGCCCGAAGGGCACATAGAGCCTTCGCTGGGCAACAGGAAAATAATGTACTCTCGTTTGTGGAAAACCATCGATGTCTATAGCGTTGAAACGTCTCTTGAAGCCAGGCAAAGCGCCTCAATGACACGGGCGTCATGCACAATCATGCACATGTATTGCCAGCATGACAGGCTCACCGGAAATGTGCCGGCAGATAAGTCACATGGTAATGGGCATCCAATAGGGAAAAAACTGCCGGCAACTTTTTTCCGGGATAAAATGCCGGCTGCCGGCACTATAGGCGCGGACTTTAAATATACACAAGAGAAGACGGGAAGAGCTAGCCCTGTTTACTACGAGTGCATACCTGGACACGAACTTTAGGCCTGTGCAGTATTGCAGTCCCAGACGGCATTTTTAGTCCGCAGGAAGTCCGCTGGAGGTTTCCCATCGGATGTGCGTCGGACTATCATATACAGCCGATATAAGTACAGCGGACATCCAACGGATTGTCCGGTGCCAGACCCGCGAACTTTGCAGGGCACATCCGCCGGACATCCAGCAACGGTTATTCGGACGTTTTCTAAAAATGCTCACGGGGCCCTAAATTTGAATTATGGTGCCGTTCGCAAATAAATATGGCACACAAAGGTCATTTAAAGGCCAACTCCGGCGATTTTTCGAGGTTGATGGATCTCAATGAAATTCGCTGGGTACATTCCTTTGCACGTTTCCGTCATTTGTGCCAAATTACAGGCTTGAAACATGTGCAGATTGTTTGCAAATAAATTTTAAAGATTGTCTGCAAACGCCCTCCTGGCTTCCCACAATTATTGGCAACATTGTGTCTTTGACGTCAGTATTGGGAAGGCGGCGGAAGTGACGCAGCCGACGGCACCGCTAACATCGGCGCTTCGGCCGCTACAGCGAGCGTCTGCTGTGCACAAGGCGACAGACAGCGTTGGTTTGGCCGGCGCTTCGCTGGTGGTCCCGGCTGTCACAGTTTTCATACTCCGCGCCGGCGTGACCGGCATGCCTCGCACGACTTCCGGTTCGTTCGTAACAACGTCTACGTCATACGTAGTTATGATGAACGCAAATAGTGCGGTTGGATAGGAGAATTTAAATCAGCGAAGACCCGTCTCCCTGCCCTGGAGCGGTCGAGCATTCGCTTTGGCTCAGCACAGTCGCTACCCTCAGCTATGTGTTTAGTGTTGTCAGGACCGTAGCCAGGAAGAGTGCCGTGGCCCTCCCCCCCCTTTCCTGAAATTTTGATGAGGGGGGTGCTTACCGAAAATTAAAAAAAAGGCGCAGCTTGTAAAAGGGCGCGCAAGGCTTGGAACAGCAAACGGGACGATAGTTTAGACTGATCTGGCTGCTTCTAGGTTGTTTCTAGGCCTTAATTAGGTGATCCAGATTGTTTCTAGGTTGCGTCGGGGTCGTTGCTTGGGTTTAGCTAGGTGATGCTAGGTTTTTTTTACGTTGATTCTCAGCAAAGAGAGCTTCAAGTTAAACCACTGACCAGGGGCGTGGCCAAGGGTGGGAGGTGGGGGGGGGGGCTTGAACACCCCCGAAATATTTCCATTTTGCTGGCGTATATATACATGCACATACTAACGCACGCACAAACCTACATAAAATATGATTGGAGCCCTCCCCCGCTCCCGAAAAAAATTTCTGGCTACGCCCCTGCCACTGACAGCCTCAGACACGACACAGATGTCCAAACTGCAGATACCGGAGCTCGCGCTGAAACCAAGCGTTCGCAGCTCTCATAGATCTACGGGCAGGTCGTCGTTGGCGTAGGCCTTCCAACACTTTGGGGTCTTCTCTCAGCCGCTAGGCGATGCAGGTTGTTTTAGATGCGAAGTATCTTAAGGCGGAGCTCAATCCGGTGGTGGTGGTGGTGGTGGTGGTGTGCGGCGTGACCATCCTTACTGCGCATGCGCATACCCTCTCCACACACCCCCTCTCCACTCCCCCTCACCATTCCCCCTGTCCTCTACCCCTCTCCCCTCTCCACGTTCCCTCTCCCATACCCCTCTCCACTTCCCCTCCCCCTTTCCACTCTTCCTCTGAAACGCGGGCTAGATCAACGCCACCTAGACATTGGCTACACATGCCGAAATTCTCTCCTGCAAAACGCCGCGATGAGCTCGAACGCATGCGCGTCCCCTCCGCTTCTCTCTCCTCTCCTACGCTGCCCCTCTCTCGCCCGCCGGTCGACCGCGTTCCCCGCTCGCCGTGTGAGAATTAACGGCCAGGCTAGATGGAAGATACGACGCGCGTAGCGTCCTTCTTCGCGTTCCACGACGCGAGGTCGGTAGCATGCCCAACGAACGCCAACGGAACGCGATCGTGCAAGTGCTCCGGCTTCGCATCGCCTCATGGTCCCCTTTAGCGGGAGATGGTGTAATTTTTTACGTTGGTTCTAGGTCTTCTCTAGGCTTTAGCTAGGTGATGCTACGTTGTTTCTACGTTGATTCTCAGCGCAGAGAGTTTCAAGGTAAACCACAGACAGTCTCAGACTGACACGGATGTACAAACTGCAGAGACACAACCTCGCGCTGAAACCAAGCGGTCGCGCCTCTCATATGTCTATATGCGCGTCATCGTTGGCGCAGGCCTTCCATCCCTTAGGGAGTATTCTGGCAGCCGCTGTTGCCTTTCCCGTCCCCTAGTATTCTCTCGCCGTACGTACTCGGGGTCTTTGGCTCGCCGCCGTCGTTTTGCGGCCATTTGTTGGGCTAACTGTTACCATCTTCATTTTTTGTGGACCAGTGGTGTTGAGTTAACTTAGCCAATTTCAGTGACACATGCCCGTTTCTGATGATGATAGTTTTTTGGTTCGCCGGATAGGGAACGATTTGCTAAACAGCTTTGCTGTTAAGAATGAAAATAGGTGTTTTTTCTCGAGTAGTGAAGGCCTTCAGCAAGTCCCCCCGATAAATTTTCTGGCTGCATGCCTGAGTATTATGCAAGTGTTAACCTAAGTGTTATGAAGTCCGAGCGCTTGTGGGTGGGAGCGTGTTGGGTGGGAGTCCCAGTGCCAGGTCATACGGCATACGTATGATCACGTACACTTTGTATTCGCTAGGGCACAGCTCTTGATATGTGACGCTCCTGAGTAAAAACGCGTGAATGGTCGGATGGCTGTTTGTCATGCGAGCTATTTGTTTGGTGATCACTTTCAGCACTTTGACAGTGAAGTGTGCTCGGCAATTTTCTTGAAACATAGACCTAGGTCTCGGATACTTTCTTTATCCTAGATTTCTGTGTTGCCTGATCATAGGCTAACGCTTTGGTCTTTTTGATAATTACGGCCGTGTAGCCTTATCGATTCGGATTTGTTTGGTGCTCACGACATGCAACCTTGTTCTGCAAAATCAGTTACTGCTTCTATACCTTCTTCTAAGACTTGGTGTTTGTACGTTAGGGGGCTGTTGTCGTCCAGTGGGTGATGTCCGCATACAGCGAGAATTTTAAGTCTGCAATTTGTTCTAATTGCCTTGCAGGCCTCTTCATGCCTAAATTGAATAAAAAAAGGCGATAGTAAAGCCCCTTGTGGTGTACCCTTACCTTACATGTCGAATTTCTCTGAACTGATGTTTCTTTATTCATATCGTGGCTCTCTTATCTGTGAGAAAAGAGCGTATGTAATTCGATTCTCACCCCATATTCTAGTTTTTCTAGTTCTTCGAGTATGCGTGCGTGTGAGATGGTGTACTTTTGAGATCTAGCGCTACTACCATACCGTAGGTAAAAAACTCCCCTCCCGTTAATAAATTGCTTAGGACCTCCTCAGGTCTGAGAAATATGACCCGAGTGGACACGTATCTCACAAATATGCACATGTAGTCTGATAGGAGACTACGACCTTCTGGGTGATTCATGAGCCTTGCGCGAATTTCTTTTTTAAAGTGTTTCCCTAGGCCGGATGCGAGGGACATCGGACGTATATAAGTTGTGCAGACTGCGAGCTTTGCAGGCTTTCGCGATAAGTATGACAGTGGTGTCTTTCCGCTGTTATGGAAGGCGCCCTGTCTCTCATCACATAAAATCCAGACAGTCTTAGCAGAAAATCGCATGCTAAAAGAAACCCTGGAAGAAATAAAGAGGAAATGGCCACCATAAGAGGACAGATCAAACAAACGGCTAAACTAGAACAACCGAAAATCCAAAGAAGCTCAAGCAAAATCTTCCTTCGTCTCAAAATCCGATATAAGTGATGCTACGGCAATGTATGCAGCAAATTCAAGAGATGCAGACTTTTCAAGAACAGTCGCATAACGATTTTCAAAAACTAAAGGAGCAGGTCGATGAGCTAACGACTAATCAAAAATAACAAAATTGTAAGCGTGTAGCCAGTAGTCCAAACGCACCCATACGTTTGAATGTTATCGCTTGCTCGCATGAAACGCTCTTTGCATTTTCGACACGATTGTTTATTGCTTTTCACAGTACTATCGGCAACTGACAACACGAGTTTCGAATGAAATAGGTTGCTGGATGACCTTGAGAAGCGTCACTAACCTTTTATCAGTTTACGTCGACGCGCGTGATTGCCAACTACAGCGCAGTTACAACATCCAACGTGCCCTCATTTTAACTGCGCAATAGCGCTGGAGAACGTGTTACAAAGTGCGGCGATGGAACCACAAATCAGCGTTCTCATTTTGATATCGTCAACTGCAGCAGGACACTCCACATTGACATATTCAAGAACGCCACTGTGCCACAAAAATCGCTGTATACATCTTATGCAAAATTGCTCCCATATGTCGGAGGTTTGACGAAGCTACCGATTCGGCGCCATGTTGGAGGCTTGGATCCGAAACATAGTGCTGTCGCTACTATAATTGCTCGTTTGTATCTGCTTGGGTAGTAAGCATTCGAGTCATAAAAAAAACGTCAGACGAGTGTGGAAGGGCCTGAGCAGCGGGACTGAACGCGAACAGACTAGAACACACACACACACACACACACACACACACACACACACACACACACACACACACACACACACACACACACACACACACACACACACACACACACACACACACACACACATATATATATATATATATATATATAGAAATATATATATATATATAGTGAAAAACTTCGTACTACAATGTAGGAAAGAAAACAAATATTTATTTTACCCTGACAGTTTCGGCGTTTCGGCTGGCGGACCAGCCTTCTTCAGAGGATGTACGTGAAATGAAACGGCCATGGCCGAACCCGCTGCACAAGGGCCGACCACCCAGTTTGGGGGCCAGACGATACTTTCAAAAAAAGCAAAAAGGAGAGAAAAAAAAATAGAAAAAAGGAAGAGAGAACTAACGAAGGAAGCAACAGTGACAAAACGAGAGAGGGAAAGAACAGCGGGAGGAGAGGCGGCAGGCTATGCCCGTCTTATCTTCGTACGGTAGAGAAAAAGCGGCGTGAGCAAGGGGAAAAGACAAATGTCGCTTCTACACATTACGTAGTGTAGGAGCGACATGCATGGCTAAGCGCAAACTGCCCGCGATTTTTCATCCTCATTACCAGCGCCACGCTATTAATACATATTGCAGAAGAGAAAAAAAAACATTTTATAATACTGCGGAGATGTCCACAAATATTACATTTCAAATAATCGTTCGTGCTGTGACATTTACTGCCTGAATAGCAAAGACCGGAAGGCAGTTCCGAAGACGAAAATTTAATCTCGGCCATCTCAAACTGAAGATGCTCCAGCCAACAGGCCTTTTTCTCTCAAGAATAATTGAATGCGCAATAATTACGCAGTGCGGAAAGCCCGTAGGGTCCGCAGCGCCGTCTTGACAGCAGAAATGCGGTCGTAACGGTGGCCGCATTCGCCGGCGTCGTCGCTTTCGAATTCGAGGCCGTAAAAGGCCCAGCCAACATTGTAAGTCGTCCCGTTCATGGCTCGCCTCACTTTCAGGACCTGGATGGGAAAGAACGTACAAAGATGAAACGTACGAATCGAATGCGTTGTTATCACACTTGACAAGAGACCGAGTGTGCTAGTTAGCTTTGTTCGTGCCCGTGCGTTCCTCACACTCGTCTAGATTAGTAGAAGAGATCACGTGACGTTACGGCGGTTAAGAGCGGGTGAGATAAGTTCAAAAATTTGATGTCAATACTTTGCTTTGTATCCATAGACTCGACCTGACGTGACCTGAGCTAATTAATGGCCTTAGTCACTGCTTTAATTGTTGTGCCTTAGGCAGTATTGCTAAAAAATTGCCCTAACCATTTCTACGTGTTCTATCGTTTTATGTAATCAGAAGGCCAACGTAGGAACAAAGCTCCAGTTGTGTAGGCTACAAACAGATCTGTATTAATCTAAGCAGGTTAATAGTGAAGGCTAATACTGGATAAAAACTGAAGAGAGCTTCAAAAATTTACTTTCACGCTAGCATGGCGCAAACGCTAAGAATACCGGCTATAGCTGTTTGAAATCATTTCTATAGGATTGCAGGTGTCCAGGAGCACATTCACAGTAATCAGGTCACCGGTAAATAACTGTTACACGACTGTTGCTGAGTAAATTCGGGAACACTAACGGTTCAGTAGTATTTGGCGAAACAAGCTTGTAAAATGTATATTGTGGCATAATCTTTCGCTCTTCTATGATTTCGCTGCTATTATGCAAAAAAAAAACATAAGCAAAAAGTAGGTACTACATTTCGATGTTTTGAGCAGAGCCGAGCGTTCGTGTCATTGAATCTCTACCGAATCCTGTAGTCGCCTGATCTTTTCTTTTTTTTTTCATTCTATGAGCGTTGTCAGCACAGAATCTTCTCTTTAATATTACATGCAATCCACATTTCACTCATGAACAATTTTGCTCATGAAATGTTGTGTCCATTATTTGTTTCGAATTTCAAGTGACGATAAAGCGGATAAACTACAAACGACGACGCCCCGAACGTAAGTGCGTGTGAAACGTGCAGGGCATTGAATTATAGCTGCCAAATTTGCATGTAGTAGCGTGTATTGCGCTCTAATATATATATATATATATATATATATATATATATATATATATATATATATATATATATATCTAGAGCGTAATATTTTGCCTCTATAGTATGTGCCACTTTACTTGAGCCTGTTTTTATCTTCCTTTGTACTAAGCTAGACAAAATCTTGCCGCTTATTAAAGGTCGATTTCACAGAACCACCTAGAACCACCTAGCACATACACACAAGGTAGACTTATGCATTATATGGATACCACATTTTTAAAAGGATGTATATATATATATTGTTGAGGCGTTTATTGGACGGTAGTCGGCGACGATATGCAATGGCGACAGTCAAGGCACAAACACGGACTCAAGAGCGCGAGCGCGAAGAGCCAAAAGCGACGACCCACTAGAAGGCTATAGATAGCGCAACCCATTACTCAATAAAGGCTTCGCTACAATTTCCCCGGGTACGAAAAGGGAGCCGTCTGGCGACCTAACAGCTCGTCACTATGAGTGGGTCATAGTAGGCCTTGAGACGCTCCACGTTGACGATGTCGCGCCCTCGACGGCGCATGTCAGAAGATGGTTCGATGGGTTCGATCACGTAGTTGACCGGGGATGTGCGCTCGACGACCCGGTAGGGGCCTTCGTATTTCGGCAGTAGTTTTGTAGAGAGGCCAGTTGCAGTGGTAGGGACGGAGAGCCATACGAGCGCTCCAGGGAGGAACGTGGACTCAGAAGTGGTGGTTCCACCGCGAATGCTCTTCTGCCGCTCTTGTTCCTGCGTTGTAAACGTCTTGGCAAGCTCGCGGCACTCTTCCGCAAGCCTGGCTGTGTCAGATATCGGCGCACACTCAGTTGAATCCGGCTTGTATGGGAGTATCGTGTCGATGGTGTGCGACGGGTGCCTTCCGTACAATAGGAAGAAGGGTGAAAAACCAGTTGTGCTTTGAGGGGCGGTATTATAGGCGTAGGTGACGAAGGGCAGAATGGCATCCCAATTTGTGTGATCGGCGGCGACGTACATTGAGAGCATGTCGCCGAGCGTGCGGTTAAAGCGTTCGGTGAGCCCATTCGTCTGCGGGTGGTAAGCAGTAGTTTTGCGGTGAACAGCACGGCACTCTTTTAGAATTGCTTCGACGACTTCCGACAAGAAGACACGGCCTCGATCGCTGAGAAGCTCCTGGGGTGGACCGTGACGCAGCATGAATCGGTGTAGCAGGAAGGAGGCAACATCGCGCGCTGTAGCCGCTGGGAGAGCGGCGGTTTCGGCGTATCGCGTAAGGTGGTCAACAGCGACGATGCCCCAGCGGTTACCAGCCGATGTCAGAGGAAGTGGTCCATACAAGTCGATGCCCACGCGCCCGAACGGACGGTTCGGGCAAGGTAATGGTTGTAGACCGGCGGGTGACACGTGCGTTGAAGGTTTTCGGCGTTGGCAATCGAGGCAGGAGCGAACGAACTTCTGCACGTAGCGGTACATCCCTCGCCAGAAGTATCGTTGTCGAATGCGGTGGTAAGTTTTTGATACCCCAGAGTGCGCGCATTGTGGATCAGAGTGGAAAGACTCGCATATTTCAGAACGCAGACTGCGGGGTATCACAAGTAGCCACTGGCGGCCGTCGGCGTTGTAATTGCGTCGGTGCAGTAGGTCGTCACGAATGGTGAAATGGTGGGCTTGACGACGCAACGCGCGAGTGATTGGTGTTGCCGACGGATCAGTGAGCAAGTCTATCAGCGAGGCGATCCATTTATCCTTGCGTTGTTCGGTAGCGATGGTGTGAACGTCGATGGAAGAAACAACATTGTTAGGTACCGAGCAGGGGGCATCGTTGTCAGGCAAGGGGGAGCGCGAGAGGGCGTCGGCGTCAGCATGCTGGCGTCCGTTGCGGTACAGCACGCGAATATCGTAGTCCTGTAGGCGAAGTGCCCAGCGGGCGAGGCGGCCTGAGGGATCCTTCAGCGACGACAACCAGCATAGTGCATGATGGTCGGTGATGACATCAAATGGGCGGCCATATAAATAGGGTCGGAACTTTGTAAGGGCCCATATGATCGCCAGGCATTCCTTTTCGGTGACGGTGTAATTGGTCTCGGCTTTAGTAAGCGTACGACTTGCATACGCCACGACATATTCAGGGAATCCTGGTTTGCGCTGCGCAAGGACAGCGCCAAGGCCAACACCGCTGGCGTCTGTGTGTACCTCTGTAGGGGCCGTAGGGTCGTAGTGGCGTAGTATGGGAGGCGACGTCAACAAACGACGGAGCTTTGCGAAAGCGTCGTCGCACTCCGACGACCACGAATGGAGGGGCCCGTTACTTCCGAGGAGCTTCGTCAGCGGTGATATGATAGTTGCAAAGTTTCGAATGAAGCGCCGAAAGTAGGAACACAGTCCTACGAAACTGCGCAGTTCTTTGACGGACGTAGGTTTCGGGAACTCGGTCACGGCCCGAAGTTTGGCTGGATCGGGGAGAATTCCGTCCTTGGACACGACGTAGCCGAATATTGTCAGCTGCCGTGCTGCAAATCGGCACTTCTTTAAATTCAGTTGCAGACCAGCGTCGCTCAAACGCGTCAACACATGCCGGAGGCGTTGAAGATGCGTGGAGAAGTCTGGAGCGAAAACGACGACGTCGTCGAGGTAGCACAAGCACGAGTGCCATTTCAGGTTGCGCAGAACAGTATCCATCATGCGCTCGAAGGTGGCGGGCGCATTACACAGCCCAAACGGCATGACGTTGAATTCGTACAAGCCGTCCGGCGTGACAAAGGCGGTCTTCGGTCGAGCGTCATCAGCCATAGGTACCTGCCAGTACCCTGAGCGCAAATCGATAGACGAAAAGAATTCGGCTCCTTGTAGGCTGTCAATCGCGTCGTCGATTCGCGGCAGCGGATAAACGTCCTTGCGAGTGATCTTATTGAGTCGTCGGTAGTCCACACAGAACCGCACAGAACCGTCCTTCTTCGCAACAAGTACGACAGGAGACGCCCAGGGGCTGTTAGATGGTCGAATAACATCGCGTCGAAGCATGTCGTCGACTTGCTCGTTGATTACGCGGCGTTCTGTGGGAGATACGCGATATGGACGTTGCCGCAGTGGTGGTTGGGTGCCAGTGTCGATGCGATGCGTAACGGTGGACGTCCGGCCGAGAGAAGTTTGAGCAATATCGAAAGAAGCGCGAAATTCTTCCAAGAGGTCTAGAAGCTGGGAACGCTGGTCCGGCGTAAGGTTGTCAGCAATGGAAGAAGCAAATACATCAGCGGGCGATGAACCAGACGTGGTAACAGAACTGAGCGTGCCGGAACTGGGGCAGTGCGTGCCATCTGGTTCGTCCATAACTTGTGCGTCTTCGAGGGGTTCCACGCTGCCGAGACATTCTCCTCGCACCAACGTAACACTGCACGGAGATGGGTTGATAACAAAAAGTGACGTGCTGCCCTGAGTGACTTGCACGGTCGCGAAGGGCACCAGCAAGCCTTTCCTCGTGCAAACACGGTCAGATGGCGAGAGGAGGGCGACGGTGTCGGAGAGACTGGCGCAGTAGACGGACACGGCCGTTGACGAGTATGCAGGCAGTCTGGTGTCGTCTTTGACGAGTACCTTGCTCACAGACGATGGACTGTCAGCCGGCGTCAGATCAGAGAATGGTGAGAGCTCTATTTCGGCGGGTGCGCAATGAATCACGGCGTCGTGGTGGGAGAGAAAATCCCATCCTAGGATGACGTCGTGAGAGCATGCTGGAATTATAATCAATTCGACGGCGTACAGAGCATCTTTAATCATGACGCGGGCTGTGCACACCGCTGTAGGGTGAATACTTTGGGCGCTTGCTGTACGGAGGGAGAGCCCGGGAAGTGGCGTCGTCACTTTTCGCAGTAGTCGGCTAAGTTTGGCGTCAATAACGGATACGGCGGCTCCAGTGTCAATAAGGGCAGATGCGCGCACACCGTCCACAAACACGTCTAACACGTTTGATGGGCTTCGCTGAGGGCTTTCGCAGTTCGATAGCGTCGCAGCCCTTGCCTCGTGGACTGCGACGACTAGTTTTCCGGGTCACGTGTGACCGGCCGTGGCCGCATCGGTGACAGTGATCGGCGTCGTGGTGACGGCGAACGGTGGGTAGATGGAGCTGGGCGAGACGACGGTGACATAGGCGGCGGTGAATCGTAATACGGGCGGCTTGACTGGCTGGGGATGGCTGAGGCTACACGAGGCGGCTGCACGCGATTGCAATAGCGGGCGACATGACCGGCGCAACCACACGCGAAGCAGATCGGGCGGTTGTCAGAAGTGCGCCATCGGTTCGCCGGGGTAGGTCCCATCCATGGAGCAGGACGCGGTGGACGAGGCGTCTGCTGATACGACTGCATGATGGGCTGCATCGGTGGCCTAGGTATGGCGTCGGCAAACGCAGCCGGCCCACTCGCTTCGAAGGCTTGAGGTCTGGCGACGGCTTCGGCGTAAGTAAGTGGGGCAGCCACAGGAATCGCTTGGGGTGGCCTGGCTACAACCTGCGCGTAACTGAGCGGCGCAGGTGCCGGAGGGGGCTGGTGGTATTCCGGCATGACCTCCGCGATTTCCTGCTGAATAGCGCGGCGTAAGGGAGCCAGCAGCGTGGTCGACGGCTGTTCAACATGCTGCGGGCGAGGGAAGGCCAGTAGGGAGAACTGGCGGGCAATTTCCTCGCGCACGAATGACTTGATCTCGGCGAGCAAGGCGGACTGATCAGAAATGGCCGACAAGCCTGCGAGATCGGCGTCGCGTGATGGAGGTCGACGGGTCAGCAGTCGCTGCCGGCGCAGCTCCTCGTAGCTTTGGCAGAGCGTAATCACCTCGGCCACAGTACGAGGGTTCTTGGCGAGCAGCATAGTGAAGGCATCGTCGTCGATGCCTTTCAGAACGTGGCGGATCTTGTCAGACTCAGGCATGGCCGCGTCAGCCTTCTTGCACAAGTCCAGGACGTCTTCAATGTAGCTCGTAAAGGACTCACCGGTCTGCTGAGCTCGTTCACGTAAACGTTGTTCGGCTTGCAGTTTACGAACGGCAGGGCGGCCAAACACATCGATGATGGCGGTCTTGAAAGCAGACCACGTGGGGAACTCGGTGGTGTGGTTGTTGTACCACAGGCCTGCCACACCCGCGAGGTAGAAAACCAGGTTGCTGAGTTTGCCTGCCTCGTCCCATTTGTTTGGTACGCTCACACGCTCGTACATCGCAAGCCAGTCCTCAACATCGGTTCCATCCGCGCCGGTGAAGATAGGAGGGTCGCGGATGCGGGGGACACCGGGGCATGCGGTCGTTGTGGAAGGAGACGTTTGCTGAGCAGCGTCTTGAGGCATGGTAGTTGGTAGGGTACGGGATCTCAGCTCCAGGGGCATCGAATAGGAGCACAGCACTCTCCACCAATTTGTTGAGGCGTTTATTGGACGGTAGTCGGCGACGATATGCAATGGCGACAGTCAAGGCACAAACACGGACTCAAGAGCGCGAGCGCGAAGAGCCAAAAGCGACGACCCACTAGAAGGCTATAGATAGCGCAACCCATTACTCAATAAAGGCTTCGCTACAATATATATATATATATAAAGTATGAGAGGTGGCACTTCAAGAAAACTTCATTTATTACGTCGACGTTTCGGTCAGAGCCTGACCTTTCTATATATATATATATATATATATATATATATATATATATATATATATATATATATATATATATATATATATATATATTGCGAAGCTGGCTCGATACAGATAAGGCGGCAGACATTTACCTTCTCCTTGAGGATGCCCGGGTCATCGTAGACGTACACGCCTTGCATGTATTCGTCCTTGGCGAAATGCATGTCGCTCACAGCGTGGTATCTTCTCGGCTGGCTGCACACCTGCACGCGGTAGAACGTACAACGAAATAAAAATCCGTAGAATTTTCTTGGAAGAGCTTTACCAAAGGCTGCCATATCTCTTACGTTTCCGTAACGTTGTATATTCGATTTTAATGTAAATATTGCTTTAGCGCGTTTACAGAGTTTGGACAGAACGCGTTTCCCGGAAACGTACCACTTACGCCAATCTAAAAGAAACAAAGCCCCGAAGTATCAATTCGACTTGCTTGTACTTTACGCCACATATATAAATTGGAAGCTCCATATAAAGATTTTAACGCTCCATATAAAGATTTTAACGCAGCATGGGGAGTTCGAGGCGACAGTATTCTGAATTTCGGGTATGAAAAAAAATAATAACACCGTTCAGTTATCACGCCATAAACGAAGCATGCATTCGCGGTTAAACCCAGAAGCACAAAGTAGAAAGACAGAAAAGGATCTTGAGACACACGAGCGTTGACTTTAAACAGAATTTTATTTCGAAACGCCACTTCAGTTATAAAAGTTTATTTCTTAAAACAGCATTTTTTTAAAACAAGCCACCACGTATATGGCAAAAAAACCTCTCGCACATCGCGTGTCATCCATCCGGAGATAATTGCTGTCTTCCGTGTGCGGGTGGCGAACACGTGATGTACCGCAGGTTTCTTCCTCCTTATTAGTGGCGCCTTGTTTCGAAATAAAACGTTGTTTCAATAAAGAAGTTTACATAAATGAAATGTCGTTTTGAAATAAAATGCTGTTCGAAGTCAAGGCTCCTGCGTCTCAAGATTCATCTGTGTCCTCGCCATGTGCAATTTTGGTTTCTATATCATGTGTTGAGAATATGCCCAAACAGCCAACTTAGTCGATCCTGGGGATAATTGGTTATGGAGCGGCCTGTTTGCCATCCTACTTGGCCCTGGTTCAACGCTCTGTACGTTGTTTGCAACACATACTATTTTTTACCAAAAATATTTGATAGTTGGACAGCTGCATTGGGCTTTGCGAAAGAAAATTAACAAGTCCAAAAGTTCCTTTATGAGCAGTGATGTCTAGCTATTTTAAGTTGATGCTCGTTTAGGTATACACGGCGACAAAAGACGATGTGTAATAACAAGTTTAAATGTAAACATTTTCGAAAGAAATCTGTCTGGCTGGGTTGAATATTTAGGAGGTTAATATGGCTTTCTAAGGCACCACGGCTGATCCCACACGTACCCGTTTCTGCGGTCCCTAGCTTGGCTGTAAACACATCGTGAAAAAATATAACCTGTAGTTCGATGCATGGACTATGCATTGGTCACAATAAAATGAGAAATAATTATATTATTGTCTGCTTTTCTGTTCAATTTGAAACTTGGCAGGTAAGCCCAGAACTGTTCAAGCGGAGTATGTAGATAACTGAGCTGCTGATAATCTCGTGATATACGGCATGTTGATTCCAATATTTGTCAATATTCTGAGGACATCGCCACTTGGCGAGTTGAGGCTGGTACAAATTTGCGATGCGATGCTTCTGCATACTGCTTCCGTACTTGCTATCACCTTTAAGCATGGGACTCTGCGAGGATGAAGATATTTTTCTCAAAAATGCGTACTAGTTTGTCGTATGGGGTCAGGCTGAAGACGAAGCATCGCCTGGTGCCGTTCTCTGTCTCCGTGGTGACGGTGGCACTGCGTAGAAATTGCATGGCCGGTATCCACGAGGAGAACGCTACCGCTGTGTGCGGCACAGCGGGTCGTATCCCGGACTCCGTCATCCAGGCGGCAGTCGCCTGCGAAGCGAACCGGAAGGCAAGGCACGCTCTTGTGAAGATATGTATACATTAGGTAAAATGAAAGATTACTACAGCCCGAGTGAACTGGGATCTGTTGTGGAACAAACTGCGCAGGTTTGTGCCTACAAAAGCATCCGCTTTTTCACAATTGCTACCTGGCTATGTAATTTGACCGCTGAACATCAAGCTTTTCCCAAGAGCTGCGTTTTTTTTTTGTAAGACTTATTGATTCGTTTGCGAAATTTCCAAAGGAAGTAATGTTCAGCCACGTCTATGTACTGCATTGAAAGCGTGTTTTAATATTACGAAATGGTGTGCTGTTACCAACGTCGAAATGACACCGCGGGTTACGAGAAACAGCGGTACCTAATGGCGAGAAAACAATTTCCACCAACGGACATTGGTAATTATGCACTCACTGAAAAGTAAATTAGCCTGTGCAGATTTCTGTCTTACGAACACACGATCGCGACCGAAACGATTGAATAGACGCCCTCTTGCTGTGCGCGGAAACTTGTTTATTTAATCGACCAGAATATTTGGTCGTAGCACTCTCACTAAGGCTGTTATTTCGCTTTCAGATGTGATACATTAATATTACAAAAAAACCACGTATGACACACAGGCGTCTATGGAGGGCACAGATGTATGTGTGATCCTTGTTTATTCAGTTATATTTGAAACTTGATATGTGAACTTGAAATATTGATATGTGCTGTGAAATGATATGTGCTCCAGTAGTGGAGTTCCTTTTCTTATGTTTCTCGTATGCGTTAAAGAATCCCAGGTGGTCAAAATTTTCGGAGCCCTCCACTACGGCGTCTCTCATAATCTTATCGTGGTTTAGGGATGTAAAACCCCAGACATTATTATTATGTTTCTCTTAGGCACATTTCTGTTTAATATGATTTCATTCCACTCCTGTAATAGCCCGTCAAAAACGTGCTGACAGTATAAATAAATAAATAAATAAATAAATAAATAAACAAATAAATAAATAATTAAATAAATAATAAATAAATAAATAAATAAATAAATAAATAAATAAATAAAAACACTGTGCGGAAGACGAGCTTGCAAATACGATCCTAAAAGCAACGGCAAGAATCGCGGCGAAGCAGAACAAGGCAGAACGCCTCGGTCTGCTTGGCCGCGGTAAGTCAGTATGCTTCGTCGTTATGCGAGTACTTTTATGTGGCGCAACGTGTGTTTATAATAGTGATAACATGCGCATTGGGCGACTTCATAATGGTAGAATATAGATATATCTAGCGAAAATTTACCGACTTTACAGTCCTTGTCGACTGTTTCTACAAGCGGACACAAGTATCAGTCAACCAATACGTATACGTTTTAGGGAAACCAATGCATAACGCATTCACCTGTGGTTCGTCAAAAGCAATGCCAGTTGCGTTGGTCCAGGTAGTGATCGGGCTTGCAAGGCAGTCGTCGTGTTTCAGCTGGTGGTTCTCAATGATCAACAGGTGCACTCTGTGCGAGAAGGAATCGCATGAAAGTAATTAACAGTAAATACCCGCGTTAGTATCACGTCCTGATGATAAAATGGGGATGCTGGAAGCGCCATTATCACAAGTAACGCTTGATGAATATACTTATTCATCATTTATTTACCCTGATGTTAAAATAGAACGTTATTATTAAGACAAAACAGACTACAAGCTATTAGGAAGCGTTCTATTTGAATATACTTGTCTAAAATATTTACAACGCATGGCAGAACAATGCTTTATTGGACTGCTTATAGCATCAACACGCACAACTATTGTGAAAACTAATTAGTGTACATTTTCGGCTTTATTAGACTCTTCAAATAATTGGGTTGTCCAGTATAACCTATTGTGAGGCTCTATGTGGGCTTAACCGCAATTTTTGGCGTGGACGTTGTAGAAAGACTGCTTCGTTGGTTCATGAGATTTAACATTTCAATGCCACTCAGGCTATGAAACACACCGCATTCGAGGGCTTCGGGTAATCTTGACCACCTGGGATTCTATAAAATGATCTGGAATCGCATAGCGCACGGGTGCCTAGAATTTCACCTTCATCGAAATGCGACAGCTGCCGATAGGCCACTAGGCCACTGCGATTGCGCTGTTTTATGAAGAATTTTGTCGTTGTAGGTGACGGACAAATAAACGAAATCGTAGTTACTATCTTAAGGTCCACAGTCTCTCTGACGGCTCACACAGGTAGCAACTCAGTCATCGCTTCCAAGTTAACAAGTGAGGCCTGCGGTCAACAATCGAAAACCCACATCAAGTATATACACAAACCATCTATTTTAGGATAACGTAATTATTGTTAACAAGAGACCTCTTGGTAATTAGTACGACCGCTGTCGCAGAATCCAAAATAATCTGGACCACCGGTGCACATACTGCGCGCACATATGCTGAGTATGCTGTAGTCTGCCTGCACCGAAATGCTAGCAACGTATCTAGATTTTCAGACAAAGACATGGTGGGTGCTTTCTGCCATACGTAGAATGTGCCTGAAAAAATATGGTCTACAAACACTGTTTTTAAATGTGCTGTATGTTGTGTAGTTCTTGATACATCTCAGAAATAATAACTATTTCTATGAAGTAATAAGTAACACTTTTTGGGGGAGGCGTGCCTCTCATGACTCTCCGAGAGAGTTAACATATCTAGTTCTATTGGAAAAAAGAGCAAAAATTCAGGGGAAGGTACAAGCTGGAAGGGATGAAAAATTCGTCGACCCGGGGTGTTCATGGAGCGGACGTTTTGACAAGCGGACTCGTCTTCTTTAAGGTCTTGAAGAAGACAAATCCGCTTGTCGAAAAATCGGCTCAGGAGACATCCCATGTTCACGAATCTTTCATCTAGTTATGTAGAGTTGAATATGTGACAGTTAGGTACATGGCAAAAAAATAGTTAAATGCCTTTTTTTTTCTTAGATTGTAGGTTATCATCCAGTAATGTTTTAAATGCAAAGCATCGGCAAGCGAACCAAGCGCGGTTTTACCGTTTCTATCTATCTATCTATCTATCTATCTATCTATCTATCTATCTATCTATCTATCTATCTATCTATCTATCTATCTATCTATCTGTCTATCTGTCTATCTGTCTATCTGTCTGTCTGTCTGTCTGTCTATCTATCTATCTATCTATCTATCTATCTATCTATCTATCTATCTATCTATCTATCTATCTATCTATCTATCTATCTATCTATCTATCTATCTATCTATCTATCTATCTATCTATCTATCTATCTATCTATCTGTCTATCTGTCTGTCTGTCTGTCTGTCTGTCTGTCTGTCTGTCTGTCTGTCTGTCTGTCTGTCTGTCTGTCTGTCTGTGTCGTGGCGTTCTCGTGGTCGTCTCGTTCGGCTGGTACATACCAAAATTGGCATTGGAGGACGTGAACGTATGGAAAACGCGATTCGCGGATCATGCAATGAGTAAGGTGACTTCTCTGTCGTGCAAGTTATGAAACCCTCCACGCCAGTCGCGTGTGGCCCGTGGTGTGCGGGTATGCGCCGCAGTGTATATCAACCCAGACTTCAGCAGTCTTAACCCGACATTGTGAAGGACCCTGTATCAAAAGTAATGCGGTGCGGCGGTCGGGGGTGTTGTCGATAGGTTAAATATTCCGATGGGGACAAACAATAAATTATCACGCCTCGTACCGGAAACGAACTGCGGCGTTCTGCATGGCAGTCAGGTATTCTAACACAGAGCCACTACAGTGCTTCGAACTGTTTAGGAAAAAGACCCTATGCAAGCGTCATGTCAACACAAAGCCAATTGGACTGGCAGTGTCTGCTTCCGCTTTTGTATGAATGAAAAAAACATTTAATATCTGTGCATTCGCAAACTACAATCAAGCGTAGCGCGAATACGCCATGGACCACTCTGCATTATGCGGACATGATGGCCCCGTAGCCTGCACTTCGAGTGCATGAAACTGACGTCTGTGTGCTAACGTGAGTGCCGACGTAATATGGGACCATGAGCTACCCTTTACACGACAGTATGCACCGGCGTGCTTGGTAAGAACGCGATATGTCGATATGTGCACAACTACACAATATACACGAAGGCATCGAATCAACTCTAACGCTTGACTCAAAGTGAAAAATCCGGCATTAGCTGCTACAGGTTGGCTGCTTCGCAATAAATTGATTCCCACAATGCGCGCGATCTGCCGGATCTTTTTCAAAGCACGAGAAGAAACCATCACAATATTCAGCTGACATAAAAGCACCACCCCGATAACGATGGCGTTTCAATGAGTGTTAAACCACTGTCACGTGGTACATAGCTGAAGAAAGCCTACTGAACCAACCGACAGTGACGCGGAGGGGTACTATCGTCATTTAGGATTGAAAAAGAAAATAATTACAAGCTACAAATGCTGCCGCTTACGCTTTCCTCAAATTCATTATCTGTTGGTATCACCAGATTATGTTTAACAAAGGATCTGGCCTCTCCATCCATTCCCCTTTGTCCGCTCGCGTGATATATAGTGGGTGGATTTCGATAGTAACATTTTCTTTCGGACACGAGACCAGCGTTCCTACATTAGAATAGAACACAATAGTAAAAGGACTCATAGTATGATGATAGCGTTATTGAAAGAACAGTGGCATCCCTATACATAGGGATGGAGTATTCAGGATGCCGTGCCGAATATTCTGAGCTTTTACAGACTATTGTTTCAGTTAATCGACATCCACAATTACAGAGACGTTACAAAAATGACAGTGATTCGACGATGATGTCATTTGTAAATATAATTACTGTTTCTCACTTCTTGAGTTGTGGGAGAACACTTGAGTGCCTTTACAACCTTAGTCAGTGCGTTTTTCTATGAATTCTGGCGTTTCACGCACGCTTTAAAGAGTTCCAGTCAGTGGATACTCATGTTGTCGGGAGCAGTGGTCTTAACGGATTCATTTTCAATACCCTAGAAGAAGAGCAGTGGTATGGGCTCGCGTGGATGAAGAGGCCGTGATGATTTCGCATACGTACTGAACGGTGCTGATGAGTAGCTTGAATGCGGATGTGACGACGGAATCCTTAAACATGTGCTCCTCCGTGGTAACTCCAAGGAATACGACGCTGTCGGCCACTTCCACCTCCTTGAGCATGCCAGTCAGGTCCTGCATGCAAGACAAAGCGTAGTGAAGTCATTCACAGAGATTGAATAAATTCGGTTCTTTGTTCGTCATTAGTACAGAAGGAGGTCCCGGAATTAGGAAACTGTCAGGGGGACCTCTCAAGGGTAAACTTGCCAGTATCAGTGAATTGTACGTTATGGCAGTATAGCAGTTACACAATAATTTGTAAAACAGAAGGCGACAAAAAATAAAGCTGGACATATAGTAAGAAATAGTAATAACAAATAAAGCTCCTGTGGATAATTAGGACGCGGCCGCCGATGATATACGCGAATATGTTTCCCGAGATAAGGACTGCGCGCCGAAGTTTTCTTTGACAGCATTACTTGAACATTTGTGTAGTAATTGACACGTTCGTCGTTTACACACAATTCTAATTAATCAGGTAGCCTTCGGTATGTAAACTGCTTCTTTTAAGCGTAAAAAAATCTACCGTTATCTCAGCAGATAAGTTCTGTTAAGCAATAATGTCTATGCCTGAGGGTACTGTTCACCAATGTGAAAAGGTATAATCACGAAAACTGTTGAGTAAGAAATTATATCGTGCATATAATTACCTTCATCTTCATTGTACGTTAGATTGCACTACTTTACTTCGTATTGCACAGGTATTATCATCGGCACTTAAAGCAGTTCTTAGTGGTGTACGTACTTTTGCTAACTATTTTATTGTAGAATTATTTTTGTTTGCTTCTTAATCGACCTTCATTCTTACAGACTTGAACATAATGAATTCAAGTTAGCTATCGTACGTGTAAAATTCTGCAAGAAATATGAAAGAAAACATAAAATACATTTTAGAACATAAATAACTTCGTGATATGGTCGGCAATGGGCATTGCAGGTCTGTTCTCTGCCATTTTCGCAGTTCATGTTGTTTCTACGCAAGCAATTTAAGTTTAAGAATTATAAATGACCAACTTTGCGTTAACTGTTCCGTGGACAAGTCATTCATCGTAATGGGTTTGTACGAAATAAATGTTGCTGCTATAAGAGTGCTACGTGCTACGTGGATATGGGCCGGGCACTTATCACGTCGGCAGGATAACCGGTGGTCATTAAGGGTAATCTGACTGAATTCCAAGAGAGGGCAAACGCGTGAGGGGAAGACAGAAAATTAGGTGGGTAGATGAGATTAAGAAGTTTGTAGGTATAACGTGGCAACATAAAGCACAGGACCGGGTTGATTGGCGGAACATGGGATAGACCTTTGCCCTGAAGTGGGCGTAGACAGGCTGATGATGATGATGGTGCTATAAGAGTAGACCGCCAATGGTGCCCAACTGTAGCCAGCGTGTGGTCGGCCTATGCAATGCTTCCCTACACGAGCCGTCATCAGCCGACATGAGCTAGTATTTCAGCATGTGATGAACCGTGACAGCGATTTCGGTTAGATGTTATTTTTGTTGACACCATCTTCATCATCGGGAACGACATCGCGCACACTTTCAGAAAGTGAATGGAAGAGGCCCGTGAGGGGCATTCTGTTTTGAGAAACCCGACGCTACGGCATTTCTGTCGACGCACTCGGTGATAGTACCCGAGAAACCAAATTTTCCCGTTTTACCTCGACCTGAGATCGAAGGAGCCTGGTGTGCTGCTCCAGTAGTTCGCCCTGTGCGCTCTGCACGCGAATGCCGAGGAAGCCGAAGCCGCGCACGTTCATTTTGCGCAAGGCCTCGAGACTGGGCGCAGCCGGGATCGTCTCGTAGACGGCGAAGTACCGGTCTGTGGCCAACATGTACGCCGTGAGCTTTGACTTCGCCGCTGCCGCGAGGAACTCCTGGTACGTGTGATTTTCTGTAAAAATACAATTGCAGTCAGTACACGAGCAATGTTTCATATGATCACAACTTAGCAATATAATGTAATTAAGGTTCGAGATTAGAGATGTTTAGGTATATGGTACAGGTGGTACAGTTGCGGAGGCAGCTGAGCCGCCCACGACAGTAACCAAGCTTAAGGCTAAGTTGCCTTTTATTTCTCCATTTCGTTTGCTTTTCGAACGTATTCTTATTCCGTAAGTCATGTCAAGTAAATTTTCATGAACTACGTACCGCTGGCGTTTCACGTAAGAGCGACACTTATGAAAAGCTCGATTCCCGATATAGTTCTGTCCGCTGCAAGAATAACTGCGTCGGCTTTCGTTAAAGCATATGCCACAAGAAAACGAGAGTATGGTGCCCGCAAAGGGAAGCTTGTACTGTATACCGCCACTGTGCAATCTGTTCCGGCTTGGTTTCAGCAGCGCGCAATGCGTTGAGGAAGAGTTAAAGTTGTTTTATTTAAAGTAACCACTAAGGGGAAACCGAACTTCATGATTAGTGTAAACAGGCTTGAAAACGGCTCGCTTATTTATCGAAAAGATAACCAAAGAAACCAATTCTGCAGATGACACTGCTGTGAATATTTCGTCTAACTACTGCGATATGCTGATATATGCGATTGAAATTATGCGGACACTCCAGGCTTATTTTCGCCGTCGCCGTCGACGTCCACGCCGCCGTGATGTTGCCTAAAAGTTAGCCAAGCTTCACTGACTAAACGTCATGAACGCTGATGATAACAGCGAATGTGGCTGGCGTTTCCTAATCGCAAGGCTAAGCTTCATGGAAGTTCTCAAAGCCGGCAGATAGATTTGCAGAAGCTAAGACTTGCTGAGCGGCTATCTATCCATGCTACTCTCTCTCCCTTTTTCAACCACTATAGCGTATATATTTGTTGCCGACCAATATCGCAAAGCATATCCGAAGCCCTCAGTGCGATCGGAGGGCTTCGGATAAGCTTTGCGCTTGCGCATCGCTTCGGTATCCCTCGCAGGGGCTTCTGAATTCGCCCGACGACGCCGTGCCCGTCGCACGTGCTTGCAACGGCAACAAAAAATGTAACGAGAAGTATCGTCTATTGTCTTCGACAATATAGGTAACGACAAGAGGTAGCGACACAGGTAACGACGAGAGGTAACTCCTATTGTCTTCGACAATAGATGGTACCTCTTTTAACAGCTTGGCTATAGAACTTCGCTTGTATTTTATGCATGCCTTCATTCTTGTTTTGGCCATTGCTCATGATGTTTGTTGGCCAGGTTGAGCATGAAGTTTAACAATTGTCCCTTCACCGTGTAACGTTCTCCATGTAGTTACCTCCTTGCGAGACGGACACCTGGCCACTGTGGTAGAAAACCTTGTTCAAGATGATCGCATCGCAGAGACCGTCGTGCGGGTAGCTCACTTCGGCCGTTGCTGAACTGTGCACTACGCACACGACGGGATGCGCCGGTAGCGTGTCCGTTGGTTCCAACCTTGCCGATTTGGCGTCCGCTGCACACAAATGAAAATTTGATAGGAGCGATGGTCGTCTGCGTTCATGCGAGTACTCAACAGGATTATTGGGGATTAAGAATGTCAGAGAGAGTACGAATTCAAAACTCATAATCCTGCATAACTGAACGTATTTCGAATTGAGGTGTAATGTAACTGCACACAGCAGTATTAAGATACCTATCGGTAACGCGAAAACTCTAGCAATAGTACCATGAACCTTGTTATGTTGAAAATGTTTAGGCGTTTTAACGAACATTACGCACAATATGCCTAACGTGTAAGTAACTAAGATAGATTACGATAGATTTACCAGCGCTAAAAGACGAAACACTTAAGAAGGAACACACACAAAGCGCTGTGTGTGTGTGTTCCTTCTTAAGCGTTTCGTCTTTTTGCTGTGGTGAATTTGTCTTAATCATGAACCAACTCGCCCGAGCAGCAGTTTTAGCAAAGTGTAAGTAACGTATCAATACGGAATACTTTATCGCCGAGAAATTAAAAATAAATTTATTAAAGCGAATCTCACCTTCATTCACGGAGCTTTTATAGAGTACTTGAATTCTTCTACCTGCAAAGCATGAGAACAATAGTTAATTTGTCTCTTTACTGTATTTGGTAGCAACGCATGTGTTTCAAGATCATATCACACAGGCACGCTTCATTTTACGGATGTAAATATCGGCAGCGTAAATCTTAAGATGGCTGAGAAGAGTACCATTGGCACCGCGCAGATGTGTAGATGTGTTTGTATGTGTGGATTGTTAGGATTATAGCTTCAAGTATTACAAAAAAACCACAAACTTGGTTCAATAGGAAGTACTCGCAGTAGAAACTTAACGTACGAAAACTACTAAGGAGTCTAGTAGCGGAATAATTTGCCCACTATATCTATAAAAGCTCGTGCTGTTAGAAATTTATGGAATGGGCGAAAGCGGTCACTTAGATTATCAACTCACCGGCATACATATTGTATAAACATAAACTCTCGCTCTGATTACGTAAGTGTGAACTGCATGCTACAGGAAACAATAGCGCGTATATTCTTTTATATTTGCTGCATATAAGAAACATACAGCAGCGAATCTCCACAAATTACCAAGAAATATCAAGCAGGGACAATATGGAAACACTGTTACGTTAAAGGCAAGGTAAATGAACAGCATCGAAATGCCTATTGCGGGCGTAGCGGAGGGAATCCAACCCGCGTCTTCGAAGTTAGCTGCGTTACATCTTAGCCGAAAACTGACCACGGCGGTTGCAAAACATTGTGAATATGCGGTTTAGAATGCCATACTTAAACTGCTGTTCTATCGTGATATTTGGCTATCACAAACTGCAGCGGAACGAATCCAGCACAGCTGCTGCAAATGTTTTAGTTATCTTGTGCTGCATTCATCAGCATACATTCGAAAATACACTGTAGATTTGCACAAGGCCGCGCATATAAAGCTAACGCTTCTATATCCTTGTATTTGTTCTTAAGTTGTCGTTTCTTTCGGAAATAGAAATGATGAAATCAAATGCACTACGTGAGGCAAATTTAAATGCGCACCTTTGAAATAACTTCATTTTTGTCAGCGCTACACTAATAGCAGTCCATGTCATACTCTAAAGACAGTGCCAAGCTGAAAACAGTAAAGAGTAGCCCTAAGAAAGTTTACCATAAAACTTAAATGCGGGAAAGAAAATGCAACAACTAGTACATTGACCACAATACCAGAAATACCTACTCTTTTGCAAACCGAAATCGGTACCTATTAAAAGGCACCAGAAAAAGGGCTTATTGTTGCATTCTACAATGATTCCTGCAGGCAATATTCATTGTTCTCAACGTATATCGGTGGTATATAAATGTGATATTGTGCGTTTGTTGGCTTGATATTGCACAGAATACACAAATATAATGTAGTACCCATTTTTAAACGTTAAATAAATTTCTGGGATCTGTCATGTTCTATTCACTTTAGATATGTAGTTGTTAAAAGTGTGGCTATTTGCGTTATAAACACTTTAGTATCACTGACGTGCAATGATGTGTTTTTATATCAGTCATGCCGAACAAAAGGCGTACATCTGCCCCGTCAGCGAGCTCCGACACATTCATAGTGTACCTCGCAGATTTTCCCTTGGAGAACCCCCAGCAGTCTTGGTGGATATTTAAAAAATAACGTTCGCGTTTCGGTGATTCTGCGCGCGAAAATTTGTCGCAAGAACTTATGTATCAATACTGGGCACTTGTTTGCCGCCTTAAGATATGTGTCTCCTTGAAGCAACCTTAATATCAGCGGGCTGGCTGATGGTGTGTATCTGCAGTTGCTCCTGTCTTGTCTATACCACTACGTTTAACCTTTGTGTTATAGAGCGACGTTAATAAAAGCGTTGTTTTGATAACGTGGATACCTTCACTGAGTTCCTTTCTTCTAATACACCTAAAGACAAAGCGCTGGCACATATGTGATGTTCCACAGAAGTACACGCGCGCTCATAAGCGAATGTTTAGAATTAAAGTTGAAGGAAGTATTACCTCGACGAGGCGGCGGCGTTGGCTGTCCTGTCTTCCGTGGTGCTGGAAAAAGTTCGTACTTTGCTTTAAAAAAAATCTCATTTGATTACAATGTTGTTTTAGTTGTTTTTTACACACTGAGCGGAAAGGATCATTTTTAGGTCATTGCACGCACTATATGCAAGTAAAATCAAATAAATAAATAAATTGAGCAAATCGAAAATCTGCGGCATGCGAAGTCAGGAAAGGGCGCTGTGGATAACACAGTATAGAAAAAAAGATGACGGCCTGACTTTTGATGCATTCCAGTTTAATATGAATGCATATTTACTTCTAATGCAGGAATTAGAAATACCAAGTAGTCGAAAGAATATTCCTGCATCAACGCGCGCACGCTCGCTAGAGGCATAACATTTCTGTCACGGAGCAATACACATGATTTCAACTTTTCACACAGGCGATTAGGAAAATTCATTTGCCATAATACAACACACTTAGTAGTATTCACGTCATTTTTTAATCGAAATAGCCTAAAATATATATAATCTATATTAAAGGTAAAAAGGTCTCATTTCCTATCCTTAAATCGGAGGCGCCTTTTTTTCTGAAAGAGATTTGAAGTTTAAACCACACTAAGTCAGTACTCGTTTATCAATGTAGTAATTAGCATTATCTCTCAAAAAGAAACTTTTTTGAGAAAGCACTGTTTTATGGGTGTTTGCATCATCTTAATTTTAGTTATATGAACTGATATTTTGCCACATATTTTTGTATTTCAGTAGCATTTCCGCAACCACTGTCGCCTGGCATTCCAGGCATTGATGGTAAATATAAAAAATTGTAAAGAAGTTCATGTGAAAGCTTTTCATGCACCATTTAAAATTTCCAAACGCTTTCGACTGCCTGCTCTCAGTTACGTCTGTCAGTTGAGGGTAGAAGGCATAATAGTGTTGTTACAAATATTAAGCATAATATTGCCTATTGCTGTTGAAAAAAGTCGTCGCCGTGCACGTTATTATTTTTAAAATTTACCTTGCAATCGCTGCACCGTAAATTTTCTCTCGAAGAAAAACATCCATTTTGACATATGCTCTAGCAGCCTTCAGAAAGGCAGTGTTGCCAGTGTGCCGTCGCTTACAAGGCAGCTCACGGCAGACGAGGAAATTGAGATGCGCTCACCGTACATTTTAGGGGCGTCCTTACCGAAATATCCGTCGCCTTTCTTTCATTTTATGACAGCGGGATTTTCTCGCTCTCACATAAACCAGCAATACACATATTTATGCACGAAGTAACTTATGTCCGCGATGACTTCAATGCAGCTCTTGGAATAACTTCCAAAGCTTGCTCGGAGATGCGCTGAACCTAACATTGAGTGCGAACGTCTTGTTGGCAGAACTGCGTTTACTGCTTCTATTATATTCCTCTCACTACATTTAATTATCAATAATGGCTGAAATTATGAGATACATTGGAATAAATTAGATGTGTATCCGTTCGTTCGTGACAGTACTGAAAATGCGACTTCATCCAGCATACATTGCGGCTGAAGCGTTGAAATAGATTAATAGCGTGTATTCAAACTTACCCGCTGGAGGGACAACCATCTGCGCTGCAAATTGAGCGCTGAGTGGCATGACGACTTGCTGATAAACTTTCTGTTCCTCGATGCCGTGGTTCGGCTCTGTACAGATAGATAATTGTGTTCGTTCCTTCGGACATCCTTCGAAACACTCCGTTCAGACATACATGCAAAACATATTCGTCTTTTTATCAGCGACATATCAAGTCTCGTGGATTAGGCTTTATATTCTTGGGAACAGTTTCAGTGGGTGGGGTTCGCATAAGCATTTGCACAGATAAATGCGGATGTATACATCGGGTAAAAGCCCTCACAGAGTTGCCATTATTGTTATTGGGCGCCATCATTATTGAATGAAAACGCACACTCGGCTGCCGCGATATGACCGCGCGAACCCCAGCCTTGCGCAGGCTCCGTGTGGTGTAGAACAAGCAGACCAATAAGTAATCGGCTGCAACTAGGTAGATGCTGCGGACACTTTCCTTTCCGCAGCCAGACGCTCCGCGACTCGATACTAATGCGATTCCGGGTGCAAGAAAGCCACGAATTGTCGTAGCGTTGTGATAATAGATCACAGTTCACTTGCCACGACAAGGGCGAGTATTTATTAGTGCTTATTTATAACTGTCCCCCATGATATCCCCCATTCCTTGTCACGCACGTGTGAGTGTTAATTGGGGAAGGAAGTATGCTCTCACGCGAGCTACAGCCGTGTTTACAATAGGCGTACTTCTAACTACCAATGCTGAACACGTCGAGATGAAATTGCACGGAATCGTGACTGGCAGATTAAAGGTTTGGCGGTAGACTATGCAGCTCTTTTATTTTGGAAGTATATCCCTTGTTTTTATATATATGGTAATTGTTCGTTTTCATCGAGACATTAGTAATGTTTCCACAAAACTACCGTCGTACGGAAGAGCTCGTTAACAAACAATTTTCGTTTATATATTTTTCAGATCAAACACGTTGTCGCACGCATCTTTTCAATGCAAAAATTTGCTAGCATGACCTATTTTGCTTCAAAAAGAAAAAAAAAAGTTCTGCCGGAGAGTTCATTGTATTCTTTTTTCTTTTTCCATGCATTTCATTAAGCAAAAAAAGCAACGTCTAACAGTAAACTGCGTTTTTTTTTAATACGTATTTGAGGACTTTTGAAAGATTACGTCATGATGAACGAAAATAAGTTGCTGAACAATGGGAATTGCAGGCCATATTTTATATAGCAAGGTGGTTGGAATACACCCATGAATCTCTGTGCGGGCGTTCGCTTTCTATCCTGCATAACCATCGATAAGCAAGAGGATACAGAACCGAGATACCTAGAACAGAAAGAGCGTCTCGGTTCCACACCTTCTTGTTTTAGTGCTCCATTAACCATGCAAATATTCCCAGAAGTAAAATTTCTATACTAATGTTCTACGCCACAATGTCCAAACATACGTCGCGAAATTTTTTAGCATGGGATAATCTTCAGCAAGATATCAAGCTTTTAGATAATATTGAACTTTGCAGAAATTTGAACAGTAAAGTAACTGAAAAGTATTGCCTCATGCTTCCTGAATTTTAATTAATTCCTGAATTCTACATTAATTTGAGAAAATTGGAATACTCTCTTGTACTTGACCATTTCTGCTGGCGCGTGCGAATATACAGCAAGTATACGTGCAATTACAATTGTACTTGAAAAATCGACTCCTATAAACGTCACCTGCGCCCAATGCATCTGGTTTCGAGAGGCCTCCTAGTTTCTGGTATGCTGCAAAATGAAAAAAAAAAACACGTAGTTTCAATATACGGATCGCACGAAAGCAAAAAGGGTGTCCGGACATCAAATCAATCAATCAGTCAATCAATCAATCAATTCATTAATCAGTCAATGAATTATTCTGTTTTATTATTGCATCGCAGGTTAATTGCTACTCATAAAATCTACAGACGATCACCCAAAGTACGAGACGGCAACAAGACCCCTGGTGAAGCATAAATAAAGATATTACAAGAATTAGCAACATTGAGCACAATAGAACACATATGTAACAATAAGCATACCAGAATGAGAAACCTAAAAAGGCGTGAAACCACGAAACGAACAATATGCCAAATAAATACTGTATATACTAACACAAGTCAAGAAAAACTAAGAAAATTACAAAAAATTTAACACACACTATTTTAACAAAGTCTTGAATGGTATTAAACATTAGATTTCGGAGGCGTGGGTAAATGATTTCATTAATATGAGTGCACGGAATATTCCCAATATTCACCGTAATTAGTAGGACGTACTCTCAGTAAGCAAAGCCTTATTGTTACCAGCAAACCTCGTAGTGCTAGTGTTTTGTGAAACCTCAGGAGCAGTAAAGTTAATGGAAAGTTGATTAGTTATTTCTTGATGCAGCAACATAATTAGATTAAAATGAGACGTGTCAAAATTACGTGATATGTTGTTGCAAGGAGGAAGGGTAGTGGCGCTGCTGTCGCTAAATATGCTACAGTTAATATGCTGCAGTTAAATATGCTCCAGTTAAATATTATCCGTAAAGGTAGATTTGGTAAATGCTGTATGAAAGTTTACACTGATAAGCATATCCGCATGATACGATGCCATAACTAATATTAGAATGTATGAAAGAGAAGTAAAGGGAAAGAGGTGTCTGATGAGAAAAATATGAGCGAGCTGTGAACAATGTATAGGGCCATACAACATCATTTCTGACTTTCTATTGCCCAAGGAATATTGTGTGACCCAAACTTTTAAACCCGAAACCTAATAAGAGGCCTTAAAGGTAGGTATTGTAGCAAAATCATTATTTCTCCTGTCATCGCCACAGCTTTTCTGATGGTTACAAAAGTCGGTGGGGGACGCGGGGGGAAGGGAAAGTGCTAATTGTGAATTGACAAGGCGGTGCCAAACATTGAAGCCGCTGTCTTCGAAGGTAGTCCCCACTAATTCCGGTGATGCACGTCGTGCCAGCACGTGGTCGTTATAGTACCTACGAGGCCTGGCAGAAGCAACACGTAGCTGCTGTGCTTTAGTGCGAATTTCCGCTCTACGACTACGACTTGGTCTATCTACATCAGCGCACTGTGCGGACCACTGGGCGTGCGCGGTATTGACAATAGATAGCCTTGAAATGAACATTGCGCATTTTTAGTAGCTTTCTAATCGCTAATTCCGAAAGGGCATATCCGAAGGCGTCTAACTCAGCGAGCGCATAGAAAAAGAGTACCGCTGGTCTTGAAGACGATGATATGCAGTGCGAAATGCTGTCGTAGCGGCTTCAATACGTCAGAAGTAAGCGACTGAGCCAGGCAGCATTTCATAAAACACGCGTCCAATGCACCGGGGGCCGCCTCTCATGAACGTAAAGGGAAAGGAAACATTACACAAGAGCAAATAGGAACTAATTTTGCTTATTCTGGACAGCGCTTTTGTTTACAATTTTCATTATTATAACTCAAATTAGAATTACTGCTACCACTGAGCACGTCCTAACGATGCACAACGTAGCCAATAACTATCAAGCCTGCGTCATACCGTGTGCTGGGCAGCTCATACGGACATCGCAATGGAAATGGCGAGATTGTTAGGCCATAGAAATTTTAAGAGTTGCTCCTCATATGGGGCAAAAATCGGCTAATGTGTTTTAAAGAACCTTGGCAGCAGATCTTCAAAAAGTGTTCCAGCTTTCCTTTAACGCTATGAACAAAGGTTCCCGAGTTTGTTCGAGCTTCAATAGCATAGTGGCCAAAATGAACATAATTTGAAAGCCACAAGATATCCTCTATAAATTGATGTGTACCATGAACACGCTCCGACTCTCAGGTCTATAACATACGGTCAACATAATCAAACACAAGTGTGGTTGGTTGGGCTAGTTGGCCACACATGTGTAAATGAAAAAAAAAAGGGCCAAAGGAGACGTAGCAGAAGTGAAGGAACACACAGGACGAGCGCTGAGTAGCAACTCAAGGTTTTATTGCTTGAACGCAATATAAGGCGAATTGGGGGGAAAACAATGGCACCTGAAATTTCAAGCCTACGTAACAACACAATACGCAGAAGTTGTCAATGAAAAAGGTTAGAATTATGCGACTCCAACACGCGAATGCATGAAGCACATGCAAGATAGTTACTCTTCTTTGCTCAGCGTTACGGATGGTTCGCTTACGCAGGTGTCGCCCCTTAGTCTGATAGCAAAAGCCTCGGCTATCAGACGACTGTACATGTTAGTGTATTTTCCTATGACCTTGCAGTTTTCGAGTTCTGGCGTGCACACGCGCCTGCTGCAGTAGAGTGCCATGCTGCTGCCTTGTTTTAGACGATGATTGTTGTGACGTTTGCCTGTAGTCGCTGATTAGACAACAACCCCTTTGCCCAACTTATGTCTTCTTACGTATAAACGACGTTGTCCGTGCATTCTACAAACGGTCTACAGGCGCGAAGGGCCCGAGAAGCCGTCGTGTACAACTAAACATACAAGATCGTTTGTAGAAACTTCGACCGGTCGGTGGTCTTTACATTCCTCAGAACACACCATCAAAATATTCGCGGCAGAATATGTCATTGTTGTAGGACATTAATGTTGTTCTTCAGGCTAATCAACTTTCTTACAGCGGAGCCGCTACCTTTTCGTTATGACGTTACACGTTCGCGATAGCTATCATAATCAAGAACGGCCTCTACCTTTCTAGCGCACGCAACGCAACAACTCGGCCTGGGCGCGCTTTCTTCGTCTTCTTCTTCATCTTCTGCTTCGCTCCCCGAACGAAACGGAACGCATTCGCAGTAGCGCTCGACGACAGCTGGGGACGCAGCGTGAAAGTCCTTGATTGGAGTCGGAGCAGGTAACGGGTGCGCGCAGTGTCTAGTAGAAACGGGTGCGCGCAGTGTCTAGGGAAGTGTACACGGCGCATGCGTGCCCAGGTTACGCGGAGCGGGTGCTGCGCCAGCTGTGGCGTCGCTGGTCGCTAGGCAACACTACGTGATTTATGCAACGCCGGAGAAATTACGCCGAGATACAATGGCATGGCTGTTAAAAATGAGAGATTGAGGAAGAAAGAGACAGAAAAATAAAGAGAAGCAAGGAAGGCCGGCCAGCTCCGTCGTTCCTTCAGGCTTCGCACCACTATTGCGAAGCTGCCTTAATCTTTTCTCACAAATTGCACTTTATGCGTATTCAAATCGTGCTATTAAATATGAAGCCTACACAACATTCAGCGTTGTGGTGATGGTTACACGGGAAGTTGTGTTCTTACTCTGGTTTAACGATGCGATGAGCGGCGCGATGGGACTCCTAGACCCTGCTGAAATGGTAAAGAAAACAATACAGAGAACGCCCAATCAGTTCGGTAAAATTAATAAAATATTGAAGTACGCAAACTGCTCGCTAAGATGTTAATAACATTTAGATAAAAAGGCGTGTGCATATTTGTTTCTATGTGACTTTATTCGAGAACCACGCACGTCAGTGATGCATGACCATGTTAACTAAAATAACACGAGCATTCGGCATTTATATTCAAGGTACAATTGGCACCATAATCCGCTTTATGTTTTACGCTTAAATACAAGTAGGGCATATCCAATGGCCAACGAGATAGAATTATCGCAACCCGATAACACTATCGCCTTATACTATTTAGGGCAAAGCTTTTGCAAACCATTATGTGTTCTTCGCTAAAGAAAAAGGGGTGGCAACGAACATTTTATATCTCATTTAACGAGCCTATTACTGAGGATTTCTTCAAACCTGATCACTAGTCTCTACATATCAGGCGGACGTCCTTATATTGATTTAAATGTTCTAAAATGGTGGTTGTACTTTCGTATTCATGCGTATTTCAGCATAATTAGTTTGTGATGTTTAAAGGGTGACCCAATACGTCATCAGTGTATCGCCGCAGAAGTGAGCGATTTTCACGGGTAAAGTCTTCGCGGTTTTATTGTACTAGCAAAGTAAATTTGAATCCCGTAAGGCTCAGTTATGTTTCAATGCAGGTGCAGAAATGGGAAATTTAAAAACGTAATTCCATACTTAGTGTAAACAAAATTAAGCCGCCTATAGATACTGTTTGACCAATTTTTGTTGCGGGTACCACGACTTCTAGGCACTACCGCGAACATATTTTTATTTCAAGAACTTCTTGGCACTTATTACTAAGAAGGTGGGCGAATTATATTCTATTCAATCTTCATTTTCAGGTATATATCGATTAAGTTGTTACACTGACGTTCTTTGTTTTCGTTCCAAGAATTGGGAGCGCGGTACAAAGGACGACGGACGAGGAGGAGGAGAATACAACTTTATAGAAAAGAAATTTCAGGGGTTCGGAGCTGGCAGCTTGTCTGCGGTGGCCTCTTCTGCCGATGCACTGGAGCAAAATTGAGCAAACGATTCACGAGTCTAATCTTGTCGGAAAAAGTGCCTCACATGGTACGCAGCATTCTTCCTAAGCATAACTTTGCGGGAGTAAAAAGGTTGTCCTTACCCAGATCAGGTTTAGCTATTGTGGCCTCCACGATTTATACATACAGAAACCTCATCTTCATGAGTATACTTCACAAGTATCTACATCTAGCTGTCAACTATATGCTGCCGAAGACGCATTCGAGATTCGCATAGCGGATGTGATAGGAAACATCTGCTCTCCTGCGTCATAGGAGACAGTTCCTAAACGAATATGAAGTGGGCAGCTATCGACGATGAATTGATTACGCCGTCGTTGGTGAACTAATCTAACAGTAGTGTTTTATAAGTCTTCATCTCCCTAACGTAAACAGCAGACGGGTACGCTGACAGACACGGCAAAACTAGTATCCAGCTAATATTATTAGCTGACATCCCAATGCCATCGCATGTGATCGTTAAAAGTTACTTTAAAGGTTACTCTTCTGCTCACAAGAGTTGTGTTTGAAAATCATCTTAAATGTATCAAAAGCACTATACGTATAACAGCGCTATCGCTTCGTGAGTGGCACTCTGGTTATCGACACCATGACTTTCACGATCTTAGAACAGACCTTTCATTAATGTTTCACTTAACGGGATAGCAGCGCTGTCTGAATACTGCACCTCCCCCCCCCCTTGAGGAGAGGAGAAACCCCTACATGCCGGCGGCAGACACAGCACTTTTCAGGAAAATCTGAGCCATAATAAGCTGAACCACATGATTTACCTGAGAGCGGCTGAGAGCCGCACTAAAAGGAAAATAAGTAATGTGGAGGAATGTGGAAACGGGGATATTTCCGAACACGCAGCTTCTGCGTAAATTGCATCCCAAGATAAAGAAGCCTTCGATGTTCGTATTGTGATGGTATGGCAGACTTAGTCCACATGGTTCCGAACTGCCGCTGCATTCCAAGGGATCCCGAGATCCCGGCGGGTGGTTAGGGAGGATGCCGAGGGCCCAGGCTAAAGCCTCTACCTCGTCTTCTATTTGACCGGTGCAGATAAAGTCACATCAATCTCTATCTCTCTATCTCTTTTTAATAAACTGCGCAAGCAGTTGAATAGGTTTGGCCGGTGCATACCTTTGTGAGAGTTGGCTTTCTGCGCTGCAACTTGCCCTCTCTCCCGTCGCATTATCTCGTCTGGATCCCCTTCAGCGCTTGACTTGTTTTTGTGCCTGTGTTCTAAGGTAAGATGTGCGTATGAGCGTGTGAGTATTGATAGTCGCCTTTCATACATGTTCTGTAAGGTCCAAACAACACTGGTTATTCCTATATTCGACAAAGACATTTCAGATAGCAATGTTTCAGATAGCTCCAGGGCGCTAGCTCGATTCATGACCATGCCGGCAGCATTTCGATGAAGTTGAGATAAAATGCAATAACAGGTCTACGTGATTCAGGAGCACAATAAATATCCCCAGGTGATCAAAATTTATCCTGAGTCCCAACTCAGGATAAATCCCCACTAAGTCCCCACTCAGGTAATAAAGTTACCTGCAGTCTTCTTTTTCGCATCATAACCTTCGTGTGGTTTTGGCACGTAACATCGCAGAAAGTGCATTTACTATGAAGGGTTACCTCTAAAAAACATGCCGCGTGGCAGTTTAGTCCCTAAACTAGTACACTGAGAATCACAGACAGCAATCTAATATTGAGAGAACGGAGTACGGCACATTTCCTTTTGAAAATAATAAGCACATCTCCTGAGACGACATCTCCTGGAACTGCACAATGTGCCGCCAAGCTTGCAGTGGTGCCTTGGAAACCTGTCACACTACAACATATATAACTACGCTAATTTACAATCAGTAGGTTTCGTTTTGATAACGAGTGTTCAGACTGCAGAAAACATTTGACAGGACCAGCGGCCATGTGCACACCATATGCGCACAGCTGGGAAAAAAAGGTCATGGTTTTGTGTACAGACATGTTGACAGAGCTCTTAGTGATTTGACGCTATGTAGCCAATAAGAACGTTTCATGGCCATGTCATATCGTCGAGAAGGCATTAGGTGGAATAGGAGGCAGTACAATTGACACGTCAAACATGGGGCTGCTTACTAAGCGCGTTTCAACTTGACTCTGCGCGACTATATTTGGCCACTGTGTAGCGTGGCGGCGTACCATAAGATAATCTTGATTGTACGTCACAGCTCTTCCCGTAGCACAAAGGCCTTCACCCAGCAAAGCTGACAGAACACGCCGATAGAGCATTCGTGCTCGCACTGGACGTTTTACAATGCACCAAGGCTATCCAGCACACCCGTACTAGACAAGTATCAGTAATCCACAATGTTTTGCTCGCCTTCTGCGTGTCTACACTGTTAATGCAGTACAAGACTATTCAGTGTCACACAACACCTGCTTGAAATTGATCGCCGAACTTTGATCGAGTAAACGTTATGAGGCAGTCATTCGAAATGTCAACAGCACTGAAAGCTTCATATTGGCCGTAACAGCCCAAGCCAAGATACAAGCATAGCGCTTGTTGATAATCAAGTAGCATCAAAGAATCATTCGCTTATGAAGCGATAGCACCCTGATGTACTGGTGTCCAACAACTTCTGTAAGAAGCGCATCGTCTACCTGGCAATTCTTAATAATAAGAAACCTTTCCCAGTGCAAGGGAGATTTAGCGGCAGCACCATCGCATGTTGGAGAGCTAATGACGCCGATTCAGACATGGCTAGCTTCTGCTGCTCCAGCATTAGCATCGTCAATGCCGACAGCTCACTCACACATGTTGTGCTGAAGTTTACATAGCCGTAGTTATCAAATATTTTACATGAAATTCGAAGGCATTTTATCCTTCGAAGACAATGGTTGCCACGTCTATTCTGGCAAATGGTCCGCGTTCTCACAATTTTCATAGAACTGAACGATCACATGAACTGAACGATACATGAACGATCACATGAACTGAACGATACAGTTCTAGTTATTATGAAATATCGTTTATTTTATTGTTACTGCAGCAGTTTCCTGTTTGTTCCGTATCACTCCAGCTCGGAAAAACTTACTTCCTGTAGTTTATCTTCTTTTTCTATCGTTACTCTAGCTCGGTATTACAGACAATAATATGAACTTTATAGAAGCCATCTATGTGAGATGCGTCGTGTGTTGCTTACATTCAGGCCACCTGATGTTAGTACCCGGCATAGAGCTATTGCTAAAATTATGCTCTCTTGCAAAATTGATATTACTTCAAGAAACACCCACATTTTTATTCCGATCGACATAGTTGTACTTGCAAGAGTTTTCAACTTAGTAATTCATTGATTTAAACTTATGCCCCAAGGTACCTAAATATATCAACTGACTTAGTAAACACAAGTTGCGCGAAAGTGATGGGCCCCTGATAAACGCGAGGTAAAAATATGCACGTATCTGCGTGTTTTTTTTTTTTCAAGCATGATGACCTCAGAGGGCGCAGCTTTGTGCTTGTCAACAGGTTTACACTGCGCCCCATCATGACAAGAACTGCAAGTGACCCTGCGAATCTGGGTAAAGCGCTAGGCTATGATATAGCAACAAGACGGCGAGATGGGCACGTTGGTGAACATTCATGTTTAAAGCAAAAGCTTTCAAGCGCACGAAAAACGAGGGCAGAAGAACTGTCCTGTCAAGTTCGTAGTTCTTCTGTCCTCGTTTTTCGTGCGCGTGCGCTGAAAAGCTTTTTCTTTAAACATGTATGATATAACAAGCGTATTACCCACACGGTTTAGCTTCTATCGCTGGAATCGCAACTTGAGTACACAACAGAAATGAAGTTACCTGCAGACATTTCTTCACGATTATCGCTGGGATAGTTGACGGTGTACTCTGCAAAGCATAGAATAAGTTATATAAATAGAAATTACATAGTAATTTGCTGTATTTGCAAGCGACATAAGGCAATTGTGCATGACAACGAAGCCACAGGAAAGCGTTACTGTTTAAGGCAGTCTTGAGAAACTTGCATTTCTTCGTTCTAGTTGAAATTGCGTTTAATATGGTTTCTTGATTAGACCACTCCTCCCTGTAATACCATCGGGCCGAGATGCATAAAAATAAAAATAACGTTCGTTGGACAAAAGACTGGCAAATGTATATTTCCGTACTTTCTCAGTAGCCAGCATTCAGCAGCTAACAAGTTCACGAAGTTATCGCCGAGTTATCTAAATTTCCAAGAATGTTTTCAACGATCATACAGTGAACGAAATTCTGACATATTAGGCCCTGTAAGCTATTCATATCTCAAGTAAGCTCCGGCTGTCACATTTTCACTGTCACAACAACGTGACATTACCTCCGGAAATGAAACAAGGTCATCATTTTCTGAACATCCAATAACGCAGCCCTATAGTATTTACGGCATTTTTTAGGTGTCGGTCGCTCACAATGTGAAAAAAAAATGAACATTTTTATTGCTGGTGTCTACAATTTAACCCCAAAGGAAAGATTTCCTCGAATTCGGGGACTAGGTATGAGCCAAACCTTTCCACTTCACGTTATCTAGCACTCCCATATTGGGCGTCTCTTGTGGTGCGCGTCCATTGGCGAAATTATGTCCAAAGTGTAAATTAAACGTCGGCCATTATATTGTAAACAACTTACTACTCTTTGTTGACTCAATATCAGCGGTCAACCAGGCGGGCTACATATGTTATCACGAACCGCCTCTTATGATTAGGGCTACGTGTTGTTGCAGCTTATGTTTCTTGAAATTTGAAGGGTGTTTTTCGCGCACGGAGTTTACTTTTTGGCGGAAATTCAGCATTTATCGAATTTTATTTCTCGCAAACCTCCAATTCTCCGAAATTTGGGCTTTAATTTGGCATTCTTCTCAATACTCTAATATAGAAGAAATGATATCTGAACACGAGATCATCAGAACACACGGAACGTATTTTAGTTGCCTGTAAGGTTTGAACGCACGAACACATGTACGCACAAAATATACTTGAAAACAAAACAGCTGCTTTTGTGCGTATTACAACCTTGAACCTTGAAGCGTAAAGACGCAAGCGTACTTTACGAGCTTGCTATCACTGATGGAATCGCTCTGCTTTTGATGGACGATTCCCAGCTTTAAAAGTGCCCTGTCAACTTTTGCGCTAGAAACAGGGACAGCCAGAAGACTCGACGCACAGCGAGAAAGCACTAGCCACTGGACAGTGTGAAGAATCCAAAACGACAGGGGTTCAACAATATTACTAATTTCATAGCTCTGATAATCCGCAAAATCACTCATGAGCTGGCTCATGTCGTCGGTTTCAAGGAACATTAAACTGCAATTGATGGCGCAAATGTTAAGACAGGAACGAAGAAGACAGGTGCGACACGGACAAGCGCTTGTTGCGCTTGTCCATGTCTTACGTGTCTTCTTCCTTCCTGTCTTAACATTTGCGCCATTACTTGAAGTTCAGCTATGCGCCAACTAGCCCGACAGCAAACGTTACGGACAATAAATTAAAAATCGGTTTAAGTGACTTCACATTGTTCTTGAGCTTACGCGCATGACACGAGTTGCCTAATTTACTCGGGAGCTTACGCGAGCATCAGCGATAACGCTAGTGCTTCCATCTCATATGTATAAAAGACGACGCGTTTCGCCGACGGTCAAATTACAGACGGCCGACGACTCTAATCGCCGCTATCGGTGTACAGCGTGCTTTAGTTGTGCTTTGAGTTCAAGTTATCGCAATAAAGTGTTTCGTCTCTACCATTTGACTGCCGTCTTTCTCATCGTCGTGAGAATATCACCACGTGGCCATATCAAGATGCCATCTCGAGCTGCCGTGGTCATGCCACGTAGAAGTCACTCGCTTCGTGTGCGAGAAGCCCTTTGGAAAATGTGCGATGGGTACCGTCTACGAGATACTGTTCACTAGAGGTAAATTATATATCGGCCAAACCGGCCGATGTATCAGTGACCACTTTGAAAATGTCATTGATATAAAGGAATAAGCTCATACCGACCGTTAAAATCGAAGTTTATGGGGTAAATTCGAATTGTCAGAAATTTTATCCGCGAGTGTTTCTCGGATATTTTTTTTGGATTTATCAGAAAACATAGAGCCTTACTTATAATATACGAAATATACTGGAAGAAAAGGACACAGTAAAAATTGATAGAACGTACCTTCATCTTTATTGTAGCAGGTGGTGGTAAACACTAATTTTCCGCTAAGTCCTCAGCTTGTACACCGAATAATACCAGTGGCGGAATTCAGTAAAATTTAGTATTTCCAATAGCAACCAGGGAATAGAAAATAGTTTTTGTCGAAGTATATTGCAACTATATCATCCTTTATGACACCCGTGAATCGGAGAATGTATTAGCGTTATTCAGAGGGCTTGAGAATATGTCCATGCTACAGAAAAACACGGATTTTCAAGAAATAGAAAATCTAGTGCCACTCAATGGGAGTGAGTGCGAAAGCCATACTCTAAGGAAGAACAAAAAGGAGCATGGGCTGCTGCTTTCGGTAGGTCCTGGCTCGCCACGTGTATGACTCTAAAGATCCACGTTAACATTGCAACAAGATGAGTACTTAGTTCATAAATAAGGAGAACAGCACGCAAGGACTAACTACGAAAAAAAGAGGGACAAACAGCGTTAACTGACGACTGAAGTGTGATGAAGTTTGTTGGCCACTTATTTACAGTTTTTCCTGCCCATATGTACCTCTCCGTTCGTAATAAACACTTGAGCCGTCAGTGAACGCTGTTGTTTGTCCCTCTTCATCGTCAATCGTCTTTCGTGTGATGTTCTGCTTAGACTTTAACTCTCGTTTGGGTCTCACGGCTCTCCGACGACTATATGATGATATCCAAACACAGTTCACGTGTTTCTTTAAGGAGATTCATATGCGTGGCAAGTCATGAGTCACAAAAAGGAGTCAAACGACTCTTTTTTTTTGTAGAGTGCGAAAGAAATGATAGCACGACTGCAGTGACGCTACACACACATATCATATTTGCAGACACAGCTGATGAGCATCTGAAAACCTCACCTCTCTCAGCGCGTCGCGGGGGCAGCCTATGACGCATGCGTGCTTCACCTAGAAAGATCGAGTGCGGTTTACCTTATAAATATACCACAACAGTAATCAATGATTAGAAAAAAGAAATCGTTGCGTCAGTGAACCTTCGCACTTCGGTAGAAAAAGACTCTTATTAGGAAAATTAGCTTATAACAATGCTGCTTAATTTCAAGGCTAAGGAAAAACAAGGTGACCACTCACGTGATGGTAAGATCGTATTGTTGAAGAACCACAGAAATGTGTCAATTACTTTACTTATGCTGTTTCCAAATCGACAAGACACTACTTAATGACGATATGACATGAGGCTCTGATCAAGGTGTCGGTTTTCCTTGCTTAGCGACAGCCACCTTCCAGCAGGACAATTATGACGTTTTCTTCGTAAATATATACTGCAGTTAAAACTCGATATAACGAAACCCGATTTGGCGTATTTCCCAATCTAGCGAAGAAATATGCAATTCGTGGCAGGCGCCTATATGGTTTAATGTTGTCATGAACTCTAATTACCAAAACTATTACGGCAACAAACCCCAATCAACGAAGTTTTTCCGTAATGAAGTTGATAACAATGCGGTAATTGCTTTCTAATTTTGACACACACGGGCTTTTCTTCGGGCTTTTCTCTAACGCTGTCACGTTTAAATATCTGGCCGTCCAGTCGCGACCCAACGTTTATTTTTACAAGGCTCCGCGCCGCGCCCAGGCACTGAAGATACTCAGACAGTCGGTAACGCTTTTACATGCCAAATGGCGCTGGGGTGGTGGTGATGTATTGTCCCTGTGAGCGCTCCCACAGAAACATGGTGGATGCTTCGTTGCTTCATCGTATATGCGAGAGGTGGCCCAGATCATGTCCTCGCAACTTTCTTGCACGACCTGCACGCATGACCACTGCGTATCTTCTATCTGTTTGTGCATGCCGGCAGCGTGTCATAGCTTCACGTGACCGTGTACCTTTCTTGCATCGCGCGGACATGGGATGCTCGATGTCCGGGCCGTCCTCGCAGATTTTTCACACGCGCAGGCGTGGATTATCGGTAATGTAATGTCACATTAGCTTCTGGGTGTCGCTATGTTATAGTTCTATATGTCGAAGGATCCAAAAATGTTTACTCTATTTTGCGAACTTCCCCTTTTAACGAAATAATCAGCGTGCAGTCATCGCTTCGTTAAATGGAGTTTCAAATATACACTTCTGCTTTTACAGTGGCCTTAGTGTGCAGGTGTGCCGCCGTGGCGAGGCCCATATATCATGGCTACGATTATCGTTTTTTTACGTCAACAAGGCATACAAGGCTAATAGTAAGGTGTCGCTGATCCCACCCCCTCTTTACCGGTTCATATTTCTAATTAATTTGTTGTGCACTGATTGTAAGAAAAAACTCATCCAACCAGCTGTTGTTTCGGTCTAGTGGTTATGGTGCGCGACTGCTGACGCGAAGGTCGCGGTATTGAATCCCGGCCCCAGTTGCCGCTGTTAGACGGGGGCGAAATGCTAGAAGCCCGCGTACTTAGACCTAGGTGCTCATTAGCCAACACTAAATGCCAAATATCCGGAACCCACGTGACTTACGTGGTGGTGCCGTAAATAGAGAGAACGTGATGATGCCTACGAGGACAGCCAGTCCGATGGCCACGGCGACGATCATTCCGTGCGTCTTTTGGTCTCGAAGAAGGCTGCATGGATCATGAAAAGATGTAGCGAAAACTTGAAGGACAAATGCGTAGATTAGATAGTCAAAAACGAATTAATATGAGAAAGACCAATGATAAAACATGATATTTTAGTTCTAAGAAATTATAAATATTGCAGCAAGACTGAATGGACGCACCACGATGCATGAAAGCATATATATATTCTTGAAAGTTACAAATGAAAAGATAAAAATTCATGAAAATTTATGCTTAATCGAACTCATAAATGCGATAAGGACCATTGAACGTATCGGACGTGTAATCCATGTTGTCTATAACATTGGAGTTAAAGAAACATATAGCAATGACATATGGTCACCTATGCGATACGTGGTATGCGTTGCACATGCCACGCTCTACGAGACTTGGCATTCGTTATTGTGGGTTGATCATGCGTGGATGCACATCCTGGGATATAACATGTTAGTAAAACGACTATGCAGGCTTCACGACGTATGCACCATGCACGTCGTCATGTCGTGATACACATGACACGTGATTTGCCTTTCTTATAAGTACCTATCATGCCTTACACATTCGTACGTATACGCTATGAATGAAACGGGACGAAACGACCGCAACGGCATCAGATAGATAGATAGATAGATAGATAGATAGATAGATAGATGGATAGATGGATAGATAGATAGATAGATAGATAGATAGATAGATAGATAGATAGATAGATAGATAGATAGATAGATAGATAGATAGATAGATAGATAGCCAAGAGATGATCCTCATTTATTATAGCCAGACAAATTGGCAATAAGCATGAGCGTTCTAATAAAAAATTAGTAGTAGTCAGTCACACATCGCTAAAAATTATAGTTTTTAAAACTTACTTTCTGAGCGCTGAACCTAGAAAGAAAATAAATGAACAGAGATGGTTTTAATTGCAACCCATGTACCATTCACAAAAAAAATGTTACATGAAGCAACGTCTTGAACCTACGCTGACATCTAATACGAGTTATCCGATTTCCTTCAGCTCTCTTTTTTTGTCAGAAAGCAAGTCCCCAAAGTTGCACTTGTACTGATGCAAATTAATTCGATTAAGCAGATTTTGGAACCTTGGTCATTGAAAGGAAATTTTGATTCAGCCGAGAAGAAAACCTTCAACCGAAGTTGATTGCATTGCGAGTAATTTAACTTTCAAGCTTTTCATTATGTGTGCGGTTTATTCGACGGGATGCGCTGCTCAATCTTCATATCACAAATAAAAAACCATATTAATGAGATTTAACTGACTGTCTGTAAGTTTTCATTAATAGTGTATCTAACAAATGAAAACGAGCCCCTGAAAAGTCACCGTCTTTCCTTCATATAATATACCGATTATTTTTTTTCGGACATATTTATTTATATTCAGTACCGTGGATCGCTTGTACTTTTATATGTTGCTTGTATTTGATACATTTGTAAACATGTACTCTCACTTTCATAGGCAAAGACCAAAAAGAGCTTCAGTTAGGCATCAAGACCTTTCCTCTGTCCCTCCTTTCTGTAGAGTAAAAAGAATAAAAAATAAACGCACTGAAACCGACGAGCATATGAGTGTCACACCTGAGCACTCCACATGCCACGGTGGGCGTGTTCTTATGACGGTATAAAGACAAAACGACTACATGAGAATCAAAGACAGCACCTGAATTGATTACTTACTTTCAGAATCTGTCGAGTCACTGGTGCTTTCTGCGGAAGAAAGGAGTGGTTAATCGTGTTACCACAATATCTACCTCAAGAGCACGACAGAAGCATAGTAGTCAGCTTCCAGGTCACATATTGCATTAAATGTCCATATTCTCTTACGTGGCCAATGCACATGTAGATTAATTCGCTAGGTATAGTTGTGGATTTATAGCGCAAGATCACGTCTTCGACGTTGTATGTCACGGGCTTCGTTGGATGCTTTATTTTACGTTTAAGTTCGCTATTGTGTGCTTCATTCCTCGCGACCAATTTCTGCCTTGGCTGTTACATTGGTGGCTTGTAGCACTATGAATATGTCGACCGCGCAAGTCGTCCCGTAATTTATAGCAGCATTATTTTGACTTTGGCTTACGCAACTCTTTTTATGTTTAAACGAAAGGCGGATATTTTAGGTGCTCTTTTTTCAATAAGACCTTATTGGAAATAAGCAGATAATGAAGCCAAGAAACGTATTGCGGGGCGTTATTGTACCGTTTCAACGGCATTGCAGTAATCATCATATAAATGCGAAGGAAGTAAAGTGGACGAATACACAACTTGCCGCCGGGAGGGAGCGAACCTCCCACTTTCTGATAACGCGCCCGATGCTCTACTAATTGAGATACGGCTGTGCTCGTCCTCCTGTCCAATTTATGGGGTATTTATGTGCATGCCAATCTGGGAGTATTAGTCAGCGCCGATCCTAGCCACGACGGCGAGTATGGAACACTTTTTTTGCCAGTGGGCGTCACGTCAAAATAATATTATTTTATGCTTAATATTTTTTTTGCTTCATGCTATACTTTTGTATACATACTAAGACGTAATTTTCTCAGTCATTTAGGAAATTGCAATACATGACTTTCTAGTGTTACTGTCACTAATTTTAGGCAGAATCGAAGCCCATGCCTTAGGTTTTTCGGACAATACGAAGAGACTGCATTGTTCCGTTCCGATATTTTGATTCCTCAAACGTTGTAAAAATGTTCGACAAAAAGTTCCGGACCGTCTACTTCTTTCAGTGCCTCGGTAGAAGAGGGAAGAAGACGACGAACATACTATAAAGCGCGCGATGTGTTCCATTCTCGCTAATCACTGTTTTCGCCGGTGTGAATGTTGAAAATACATTACTATGTAGCGTGGCTGAATGCGTTACACGTTTATTAGAACGTAAAAAAGGTTTAATACAAAAGTTGAAATCCAACATTGCCCTGTGCGTCGTACGTTCTTGAAGTATGAAGGAAAGAAGGTGACTTTTAAGGGCTCATTTTTTTTTTGTTAGACACAATATTAATGAGAACTAACAGACAATAATGCCGAGGAAAGTATAGGGGGTGTTATTTGTAGTAATTAGAATATAGACGTGAAGATAGTAAAGTGGACGAAAAGATAACTTGCCGCCGGCAGGGACCGAACCTGCGACCTTCGAATAACGCGTCCGATGTTCTACCACTCAGCTACGGTGGCGGTCATCCTCTCGTCCCCTTTATGGGGTATATATGTGCATTTTAACTTAGGAGTGTTTGTCAGCGCCGATCGCAGCCATGGCGGCTAGTGTGGAACACTCTTTTTTTCTGCCTGTTGGCGTCACGTAGCACGTGACGTAGTATGTAGTATGTACGAGTGAAAGCGTTCGAAGGCAGCCGACGATTCCGGCTGCCTTCGCCCGCCGAGCAGTTTCTTACTTTGGTTTTCGTCGGAGCTGCTGTCATCTGTAAAAAACACGAACACTTATTACACCCTACACACATAACAAGACTTACACAGAATTAGCATAGGAAGACTAAAACCGGTATATGGGAGTTAAGTGCCGACTCGCTGTGGTAAGCGAATTCCGCAACGTGCTGCATTTCTGAGGTGCCGACATTCGTTCTCGCTGACTTACAGCAAGTAAAGTACGGGGACATGTTTACCTTGCTGCAAAAAAAGAAAAGAAAGGAAAAGAAAAAAGCGATATCCTAGTTTTCGCTGTGTTTGAATCCGGGAATTCGGTGCGCGAGCCATTTTCTTACGAACGAACAAAGGCAGTGAGATTTTTCTTGCTTCCTCACATTACGAAACTAGTATGAATAAATCAGCCTCAATTTGACTGACGTGCTATTGTAATATTGATGGAACCTACTTTGATCATCCAGGATCATGGAGGCTAGCCCAGCACACGATATACCGGGTGTTCAGTTAAGACTTATGATTTTGCTAAAATTGAGCACTGTGAAGAGCCGTGAAAACCACCTTGGTAGGTAAGTTATGTATCCAGGGAGACACAAAATGAGACAATAATTATCGCTGTCAGACGTCCAATTAGCAAATATGAAATAATAACTTTTTATTGACTGCCGCAAGCGAGCATGTTTGTATTGAAAAGTTGGAGGAAGTCGCGTTTCTGTACAGTTCCACTTGGAATAATTCTTCTAGCATGTCTGTGCCCCGAGATTGCTGCAAAGTTTAAGTGCGGTTTGCATGATTACGTATGCAAGGCGGTGAGAATAGGCGCAATGTTCCTCCCTGGTGTGACGAGCAGTCATTACATGCTATCACCAGCCGGTAGCAAGAGGGTAACTGTTATGATCGTTACCTATGCCTTCGACCCGTTGTCAAATTTAACGCCGCACGCAACTGCCGCGGTACACTGGTGAGGAGCTTTGCACCAGTACTCGCTGTCTTTGTACTCACGTGTTGTCTACCCACGTGTTCCTGCCCGTAAAAGCGGCTGCACGCTTGTATATCTGTTTATTCGGACGAAGGCCGTGCCACGGCCGAAACGTAAACCATTAAAAATATCCAAATTTCGTTAGGGTGCTCCACATTTCCTGACTTTAATATATATATATATATATATATATATATATATATATATATATATATATATATATATATATATATATATATATAAGCAATAAAGTGCTAACAAAGGACCCGGAAGTAAAAGTTGAGACAATAATTCCGACGAAGGCCGGTCCCGCGGCCGAAACGTCAGTCCTTTACTGAACAATTTTTCCTACGTGCTTGATTTTTTTCAACTATATATATATATATATATATATATATATATATATATATATATATATATATATATATATATATATATATATATATATATATATATATATATATATATATATATATATTCAGTTTGTTCAATTTGTAACGGATTTACAAAACACCTGCATAAAATAAAACATAGCAAAACACCCTTACCTTCCGCTTCGGCTGATCCGCGTTGTTGTTCTGGATTGAAAAAAAAAAGTTACTCTCAGGTATGCATCGCAAATGACAAAATAAAAGTACTATTACAACATGCGTAGAAATAAAACAGGAAAACTCCTTCTAATTATTTAACGCTCGATGTCAACATTTATATCTTTAGGCAATACACTAAGGCTGGAATTCTACAAAACAGACGACAAAGGTAGGTGGAAAACCGGACGTAGTTCAAAGTCAAGCGTCCGCAGACATTCTTTTGACTGTTTGCTGTCAGAGTTTCCAACGTTTTATCATGTCGGAGTGTCCTTCTGATTTAGAGGTCCAGATATAATCACGTTAGGCCTTACAAAAATGTAAGCAACCCCCGCACGCGCTTTTCTAAGAGTTGTAGTTTAGGGATGATATTTAGCTAACGACATAAGAATGAAATAAACATTTCGGCACGTAAACTAATCAAATGAATGACCGCTTCTAGTGTAGCTTTTTGGGGGAGCCTTGATGCGCGGTCACTCGAGGGCTCGCGCAAGCGCATGTCCGCAGAATTGAACACAGATGTACGCACGCGCACACGCTTATTCAACTTACCTATATATAAGCGCAAATGCATGTAATCCATTAACTATATTCAATTAGATTTCTCGTATATATACTTGGTCCCCTGTATTTTAAAGGGGTCATGGAGCATCCCTCGGGATTGTTGAAAAAACACATCCTGCGGAAAGCTGACACGGCTATGAACTGCTCAGCCAAAAATTGCAGTCGTGCGCGCAGCGTAAAGGCTGCAAGCGGAGCACGAAGTTACTGCTTTCTCAGGCGCCCTCTTTTCAAACAGAGGGCGGTTCTCACTCTCGTCGGTGGGCGGAGCGCCCGCCGGTTGACGTCGCGTATGTGCTTCTCCACGTCGCAAAATACATAGCATCTTCATTGGATGATAGCCGAGATAAATCGAGAGCGGCGTTCCGAGCAGATGCGCTTCTTGCCACGGGGTACCGGCACTTGTCGGCGTCGCACTCCTCAGTCTGCTAACGTTGCACGGTAGCCACACTCGCGCACGCGAATCACAGCGGGAGAGCGATTGCGTTTCACGACGCGCGCTGAGGTAACTTCTGTCCCCCGTGCCATCCCTCCCTCTGTAGCTTTCAGTGCGCTCGTTGGGACGAGAAAAGTGAGAAAACCACCGCGCTCGTTCTGGACGGATTCGAGAAATTTGTGCGGCAATCGATTCGGGAGGCAGTAAACTCTGATACTGACGTCATTAGATCATTTCTTGGAAAAGTGTTTCATGACCCCTCTAACCAGTAACGATCGCTGTAGTGAAATTGGTGCTTTATGAAATATATTACATGTAACTTGTTATCTAGTGCTATCGAAAGGTTATGACAGATGTTTTAACTTTTATTACTACCGCTATCACGCAAAAAGCAGCAGCGTGTCCAAGTTGTGTCTAGTGCCGTCTTGATAAATTGCCTTTTTTGACAGATCATGCTTAGGCATTTTTAATTGTTTTCTTATCCTAGGACTGGTCCAGCTGCGTATATTAGCGATACCGCACATTGCACGTGTTATGTTTCGGTTTACATTTTTCTAGAAAATATTCCAATCCTCGTTCTCGAAATTTGTCGTCTGTGCTCCGGTGCTTGCAACATTAGTGAACGCACGTTCTGTTTCTAACTGAACGCGCTGTTTTGCAACATTAGTGAACGCTCGAGACGTGCGCACCACTTATGTACATCCAAACCTGACGCTCTACAAGCGCGCCTGCAGGTTTACGAGAAACCTCTGAGAGTTGCTACTTTACTGTAACTGCTCATTTCTAAATTTTTTTACAGCGCCTCGTGCGTACAGTTCAGCTGTTACATACTTTCAGACGTTGAGAAGTTGCGTAATAGTTATGAAAATCAGTATTTCGCCACCGATTCCTTGTGTAATACGTGGGACTATGAATCTGCTGGAGTTGTCTGAGTGATGACTGTTCAATTTCAGGCAGGATCACCTCATAAAAGACATTACTGTTATGAACAGCCACTCAGACGCTTAGCACATATAATTTTAAACAAAGTAACATAAAAGTAGCCCATTTCGCTTTAGTAATGAATCAGTTGCTTTAGAGAGGTAGCATCTCGTAAGGGCAATCATACATACTTTACTGAAATAATTGCAATTGCAGTCAGTTATTTTTTCTCTGTAGTGTGCACAAACCAGGTACACATGAAACCTCAGGTATTGTAAGATTCTGTTGCAGTACAATGAACCTCTAAGAGTGGTTAAAATTGCGTTCTCGTGGACAAAAGGCTCGCATTTTCCCCACCATCATTCTCCGAACCAGGACAGCTCCCAAAATTATACTATTTAAATGTGTGTCGTGCTTGCACAGAGCAAAAGCTAAGCGTTCATGGAGACAACATGCTCAAAAGTCAACACATCGCTGGAGGCACGTTACGGTGCTCTATTTTCCAAGTGGTGCGGAAAACTTGTACGGTGATGGACAAGCTGACGAAATGATGGCCCTACGAAGTGGTCGGCATATAGATGAGACCACGCCACAATGACATAAGTTTGACACTTTAACGGTTTTCTGTGAAAGACTACGAACAAACATTTTAAGACGTCGTCAAGCACCTACAGTAAAGGTTTACTCCGAGACAAAAGCCCTACTGGCATAGCAGTGTAAAGAATTAACGTAAGGTGACGTAAGGGAAGAAACGTTAGGTGTGCGTATCGGTGTCTCGGCCTGCTTCCGTGCACAAAAAAAAAAAAGGTGTGGGGCTCGTTGGACACAAAGATTCGTTCAAAGCGATGCCGAGGTGTAAAGTTCTCTGAAAACGAATCGATGAGGCCGCGGAAAACGAATAAATAGTAGAACCTTCTTTAGAATGTGGCTCCCATTAATAAAACGGTTTCTAAAGCGCAGCCTTGCTCTCATAACCTTGTTGCTTTGCTGTATATCAGGCTTTTACTGCTTTTGTGATGACGCACAGTGCTCCTATTTTCTCGTTTACACTCTCAAATTTTCGCACCATTGGCCAAATTGTCACTCGAGAGGATGTCTCGTTTGATTATGGAAAAAAAGAAAATAAAATCTCTCCTCATACGATCTTACACAGTGTACGTACTTGTGCTGTTCGGGTCATACTAGGCGGCGAAGAACGGAATACAAGAAGAAATGGGACAAACTTCAGCGCCCTAGATTGTCCCTGATCTTCAAGCTATGTCCCAGCAAATGCCGCCTTAGTTGATATTGTATAGGTGCATCTTCGCCGTCACTTTGACTAAACGCTTTTCGTACTGTTGTCCCCGTGACCGCTTTCCCCATAGCGTCATTTCCCCGCTATCTCTCGCTTGTGTAACAATGGCAATGGCCTCGCCCGAATCGTAAACGTTCCCATCGCCCCACGGCGCGGATGGGCACTAACATCCACATATATATATACTTATGTTTCATAAATTTTCGACAGCAGATTAAGAAAATTTATGGTAAGAGTAACAGGGTGACACATGCAATATCTGCAGATGGACTAGCCCCGCCACCCCGTCACAATGACAGCAATGTGCGGTACAGAAACAGTTTTAGTTGTAGCTGTACTTATCTAAAATGAACTGGGGTAAACTAGTGATGTATCCCTGTACTTGTCTCGTGATGTTGCATTTCAAAAACACCTAAATATTATGGAACATCGAAACACACTTACTTGGCGCTTGATCTGCTATGCGTACTTTTCCTGCATTCAGTGAAGAATTGCTCTTAGTTATGCGTTGTAAACGAAAACAGGGATTGATATGACATGGGCAGAAAATATAACAGGCAAGCTGCAGCTGTAGACGACTGACATTTTATAAATTGGATGGCAACGATGAGTGTCCCGAAATACGGCGCCGGTAAAGCAAACGACAATCTCGCTGAAAAATGAAGGCAGTGCTACGGTACGGTTCTAGAAATGAAATTTGTGCATTTTGATTTATCGTGCATTAAGGGGCTCGACGATGCAAGAACTCGCATCCAATTAATTCAACGGCGCAAGGCCAGTTCGGCAAATTTTTCTTTGCATTCGTGCCTAATCTGCCCATCGAGGTCATTCGATTAATACGAAACGGTCGAAAGGGCTAGTCTTGTTTTCGTCAGTAATACCCCACTGCCCACATTGACCACGCCTTCAGAAAATAGGTCACACCTGTTCTGATACCTCGTAGATCAGATATCATACATCACCCATTTCCTGAAAAATACGTTGTACGTATACAACGCATGCCATAGTGCTATCGACGATGTGTTGATTTTACATTTCTAAATGTTCACGTCAAAGGCGCTGGGAGAATCGATCGAAGACCGACAAATTTCATTGCGCAGGCGCTGTTGGTCATCAAATAATAATACACAATCCAGTCAATTGTACATGTAACAGCATCTATGTATTCCTTAGCATCATTCTGTGTTGTTTTGATGAGAGCCACCGTGATATCCTCTGAGATGGGAGCAGAGTGTAGCGTTGGGCAAGTGGGTTCATACCATAACTAAATATTGTGGCCTTAGTGTGACAATGAGGTATAAAAACGAGAGAAGAAAGGATAGGGCGTGCTATCTTGTCTTTTTTTGTTTTTCTTCCTCTTTCTCATTCGCGTCACAAATATTTTGTTAAAAGGGCAGTAAACAGGCTCCGACATTTTTTACACCTCCCAAACAAGTTCGAGAATTTGGGCAGAAGGCCTCATCGATCAGATTTTGTGAATGTCACAGCGCTGCGCACCGGGCAGACGCTCTATTGAAAAAAAAAAATAGAATTCCCGCGACCGTCTATAGCGTCTGTGCAGTCCTCTTCACCAGTGAAGTGACGTATTGTAGCCAATGGGTAAAGTTACGTAGCACCGACTTCGTCGATTGGTCCTCTGCCCTACGAAACGGTGTCTTGATCCTGCGGTGATGCAGTTTTGGCAGCGTAGTCCACGTTTTATTTCCCTGTGCTGACCACTGCAGCTTTGGTAATGGCCGGCACTAACGGGACAACCGGTATCGCCGCAACGAAAGCCTCCGAGATCCAGATATGTTTCGTGAGTTTACCGCTAGGGGAAGGGCGCGTGCGCCGTGGCGTATTTGTTTACCTCGCCAGTGCCTCGCAGGGCGCTTCCTCACCGCGCCGCTGTGACGCAAGCGATACCTTGGGAAGCCTTGCTCGGTCGTTGAATGCGCGCTGATCATGTAATCGCTTACGCCGTGTCGCGTTGCCGAAGTGGGTGTATACACGATAAAGTTTTATGCCTATACTCCTCTTCGCTGCCGAGAAGGGTGGAATGGCCGATCGAGAAACCGAAACTAGCCGAAGCGGTTGTTGTATACCCTATAACGTCTTATTACAGCCCTTATTCGTAAAATTCTTGCGGCCGCATGATCGCATCGTACAAGTGCACAGTTACCTATTCATCGCAAATTTAGGACCGCTGGGTTGTTTACTAGCCCGTTAAGAGATGGGATCATTCTGCCGCTCATCACAAACTTAGGCTGAAAGACGTGAAAATCACTTAATTCTTTTGGTATCAGGGTGACAATTTACATATTTAGCATTGCAGTACTCAATGTTTAGCCTCACGAAAACAACGGATATCTTGTTCGGATTTCTTTCTTTCAACAGACCATACCATTAGGCAAGGAAAGAAGGTACCTTTTTATCTTAGTTGCGTAGAAAAGAAACAAAACAAAGCCACCTGCAAATTGTCAGAAGTGCTACTTTAAAGCTCAGGCCAATGTTTTCCAATAATTTCTACAATCTCTGCTATCAAAATAGCATAACGTATATAACAGATCATACATTACACGGTCAATATCGTGGATAATAAAAAATTGCAGCGCTGACACACCCACGTAAACTGAGCCCCGCACGTCAGGCACTCCTCCAAGATTGTGCATATAACTGAGTCTGACCAGCAAAAGCTAATGCAAAGACAGAATGGACACAGAAAACGGTATATGATAAAAACTAATGATGTCTCGAAAGGATGGCGTTGCAAATGCTTTTTCCCTTAGTTCCTACCTACTGAGCCAGTCCATGCGTTAGCGAAGCACCGTTTACCTTCGCAACGTCCTAAAGGTAACCTGCGGGGCTCAGTTCGGGCCCTGCCCTCAGAGAAAATACTCTTTAATGAGTACCCGGTTTGGTCAACAGTCTGATGAAGTGGGCAGCAAAGTGTTGCACGTGTAAATGATTATTACATCAAGCGGTATGCAAGCTGCTCTCTAAAGGCAACACGGGCGCTATGGAGAGGAACATTAGCTTATCTATTCATTAGTGCGCTTCGCTGGAAGGTTCATATTAGCAACTACGAAGGGCAGTTCTTCATAGTGTCGAGATAACAAAGCAACAGCTGCAAGGTCAAAAACCGTTGACTTACGTTCCTCCGCCATGGCCGGCCCCCACCGCACGCAAACTTCGTCTTTATCTTCATTGTCGAAACTCGCATTGCAAGAACCCGCTCCTTGTCTCTTCCATTCTTTGCGGTCCGTCTTGAGTTGCGCTGAAGTTCTCCCCTTAAATGCTATGTACCAACTAGGCACAGCAAACGTTTTACTGAAATTGCAGTGCTTGGTTTTGCGGTAACTGAAATAAGTGCTTTGTTCGGGAAAAAGGCTTATTTTTCCGGGAAAAAGGGAATAAAGTTGAAGTACTCACTAGAGGAAAATAGTCAGCCTACGCAAAGAATAAGAAACCGCTATTAAGCGATTTATTTATGCGCGTTGGTCACTTATTACGATTCGACGCTTAACGATTTAAAGAAAAAGATTTCGAGTACGGCCTCTTCCAATTGTGGGCCTCTACTCATGAATAAAATATGCAATTTAACGTGTCAGAACTACAATATGAGTATGAGGCATGCTCGGTGGAGGGCACCAGAAATTCGAGACGGCCCGACCAACTAGTGTTCTTTAACATGCACTGACATCGCATAATAGAGGAACTTCTTGCGTTGCTCCTCCATCCAAAGGCGACCACAGCGGCAGGTATCGAGCCCGCGACCTTCGTGTCAGCAGCAGAGCACCTTAACCACTGTGCCACGGAGAACAGAACCAGTTATTGTTTTGTGCCTCTACTCTGGGGTACAGCCAAAGGTAGAGTGTACTACAATAATATCTTAGTGACGCGTCCGGGAAGAAGTACGCGCGCCCGTTTTCGTTGGCGCCAGCAGGTGCCGCCAATGCGCCTTTTTTTTTTAGAAGAGCGGCCGCTGCCTCCAGTGCTGCGTTTGAGGGGTTGTCCGCGCTTCTGGTCCTTCCTGATGCACTTGTTTCTTTGATTACTGCGGAAAAAGATCGCAGTTAGTACAGTATAATGTCAGGAAAGTTTGTAAAAACTGCATGAACACACTAGTTTCGACAACGTCGTCTGCTAGCGTAAATGTAGCATACCAGAAGGCTTACAAATAAATAACGGGCTCGACGGACGCTTATTGATGGTGGTAAAATTTCCGTACATTATTTTCGGTTACAGAACCGCAGCTAAACGAAATTATTCAGGCGTTTCCTTACCTCTTTTTCCCGGCGTGCAACGAGACTATGTTGTTCTTTTTGGCATCCTACATGGAAACGTACCAGAAAAAAATTCGAGACGTCTGCACGAAGTAGTGCAAAGCTCGGCACAGAGAGACTGATCGATGCTCAAGTCTTTAGGCTAACGCCCGTTGCTGCTATGTTGTAACTGGTTGTTGCTTGGTTTTGATAAGTAAGTGTGTTTGTTGTAAGGAGGGTTTGCTATTTTGTAACTTGGTTTGGTATGTTGCAAGTAGGTATTTCTATGTTATAAGTAGGTTTTGCTTGATGATCGACCATCTTTGTAGTGCCAAGCATTGCGCGACTCAGTGCAAACTTCCCGCATTTAAAAAAAAAACAAAGAATCATCGAGGCAATGCCATTGGCTGACCCTTTTTATTCACACTAGCCGGATGAATGTAGGAGTAGTCATCTTCACCTAGTTCCTCATCTTTATAGTACCACGCACGAAGCACCGGGAATTCTTCTGGAAGGTCTTAGTCGCCACTAAATGTTTCGACCAATTTTTCTTCTCTGTGTACAGGCATAGCGTAGCTTCGTCTGGAGGCGCAATGCTTAAGGGACAGTGGAGCTTATGGGCACCTATGTAGTCCTGGTTACTGCTGTTTTGCTAAGTTTTGCAAATTTTCTTTCTTTATTCCTCTATTTCTTTCTTCGATCTTCTCTCTTCTCCCTGTTTTCTGTGTCTTTTTTCTCTGTTGATTCATATTTATTTCTCTCTCTCTAGTTCCTTCTCTTTGTTTCTCCTTCTATTTTTCTCGCTCTTTCATTCCATTTCTTTCTCTCTATCTCTATATGTATTTCTTTCTTTCTCTTTCTTGGATCCTCTCTCTCTCTCTTTCTTTCTCTTTGTGCATTTCTTTCCGTCTATTTCTCCTTCCTCATTTTTTCTGTGCTATGCTTAACTCTCTCCCCTTCTCCATTCCCTCCTCCTCACTATCACACCACTCATCCCTATGCTCGCTTCGCTTTCCCACCGCCTTGCTACACTATGCTATGCTCTGCTATGCTCTTCTAGCGCACCTGGATAGCCGAGCGGTTATAACAGTCGCATTCGGATCTAGAGTACGCGGGTTTGAATCCAGCCTCGTGAAGAATTCATTTCGGAAACAAGTTTTCCTTTTCTTTGTATCTTTCTTCCTCTCTGTATTCCTCTTTGTTTCTTTCTCTCTCTCTCTCTGTACTCCTTCTCTCACCCATCAGGGTTATTACAGGCCACGCCGAAGAAATCGGCGCACGTTTTCTGGGAGCGAAGAAGAAGAGGACGAAGATAGCGCGTGCCGGTTCGTGATGATGATAGTTTTGGGTCGCGACAGCCATAGAACAGCTACGCTGTTTTGAAAAAGTCCTCCACCGTTTTTTTTACAGAACTAACACGTTGAAAGAAGCGTCGCAAGGGACACACACGAAGCAAGCAGCCGCAAACTGTGTCTTAACCGGCGCAAACCGGCTTGGCGACTGGAAAAAGGCGCAGCAGCGCCACCAGTGGCGGGCAGTGGCGTTCGCTTCAACCGGCATAATGTCTTTCCCTCCTGTACGCGCCACTAGGATATTATTCTAGTACACAATGGCCGCACTGATGTTTGCATTGCTATTGCTAAGCAAACACCATTGTGGCTATTGCTATTGCTATAATAGACACCTGAAGAATGCCTTGCTAAGCTATGGCGGCTGTAAAAATTATTAATCACTTGCAATTGAAATGATTTTTTATTTAGCTTCAGCAGTTTAGTAGGGATAGCTTTCAAAATCTAATGAGAAATTTACCCACTACTTGGCCAATTCCTTGTTTTGGTTATGAACGATACTTGGGTCAAGAAGTACTAGCAGAATATATGACTTTGTGAAAGCATTTATTTACATCTTTTATTTACATCCTTATTAGAATTGCGTTTTTATTCACTACAGGTTAGCCATGAGAGGTTTAAATCTTTTCTTATTAACATTTACTAAGTAAAGAAACATCACCACTGTAATATTTTCACACAAAAGCCCGACTAAATATCAATAGGTCTTTTGGTGTGCTATGGAAGCCGGTTCTCCTCTAACCAGCGTAACCGATCTCTGGGTCGGTCCCCTGTTTTGGAAGAAATAAAGATTTCATCATCATCATCGTCCAAGTATCGAACCAGAGCCCATAGTTCACACATTATAAACAACGTGCCTTCAAGTTCCAGGCACTTACAAGCATTTGATATCCGCGCTCACATGACTGGTTGCATCATAACAAATCGGAAATCGGTGTTAGCAAATCTCAGAACAAATAATCGCCAGCGCACAACGTACAATCACATGCTTCATATCATATTAAATGACTATAAGTGTCATTTGTATGAGCCGATTAAATCGATTCGATTCACATATGAATTTTTCCAGAGCGATGGCTGTATTCCCCTTCAAATGCCCCAGCACAGAAGACCCAAGTGAGAACTGGAATGCCACGTTGCCGCATCGTAATTTCAATGGTTCTTTTTCTGATACAGTGAAAACGTCGACAGTCCGGCAAGGCGTCTTCGATTGACTCTACGTTATTACACAACAAGCATAAAGGAGAGATCGCCTGACCAGCTCGATGGATGCATAAGTTTAGCGTTGAGATTCTACTTCGTATTATTGTCAGATACTTCTGCCATTCTCGTTCTGCGCCATATTTTCCTCCGAGAGCACAAGGAGCACTAAGTCGCTTGAGTAGGTGAGACTTGATCTATTCAATAAAATACCCTACTCTCTTAATCTGACTGCAGTAACGAAAACGGCAGCTGAGAGGAAAAAAGCGTGGCCTGCAAGTGAAGTTTTTTGCCAAAGTGTCTTCCAAATGTTATTTATTACTAGCCTCTTTGTGTCTAAGTACCCTCAGTAACCGCAGTTTTGCAAATGATCTGAAAGAAGTAAGCGCAATACATGCTTGCAGGAGTATTCCTTAGAAGAGGCTCCCACACATTATGTGGAATGGGCCGAGGAGCCGGTGGTTAAATGAAAACATTAAGACGAAGGCACGGGAAGAGATAATTCATAGTTCTTAAAGAATAGCAGAGTTTTAGTGACACGGAAAAATAAGTAAGTGACAAAACAAATAATTTTTATCAGTAAAAAATAATGTTTCCAAACACCTGAATAATAAAAAATAGTGGTTTGGCAATGTTCTCAGAGTAAGCCATTCACCTCCCTTGTATAGTCTTTTTCTTCTAGTACATCTTCTTTGCGTAGTCTGATCACTTCATTGATGTCGGTACTTTCAACATGATCCACATATTGCCAGAAAAAAAAAAACCATTTGTCGCATACCATATACTTGTCTGAGATAGGGCAGAAAATTCCAGAATTGAAAGCTTAAATATAGGCAAATTCTCTTCAAATCTACTTTGATGACATTTTAACTAACAATGCAAAACACCTACCGAGTAACATGTTAAGAGCTACCCTACAGGACTACCTGGTCAGAATGCAAGCAAACGTCGTCATTGCGACGGACGCGTCGCTTAGAGAGGAAAAGTGTGGCATCGGTATATACTGCCCTATTCTCGACTGGTCCTTTTCGCTCCGAATTCCAGATTACACAACCATCTTTATTGCAGAATTTTTAGCGATAGTCTTGGCCCTTCGTAAACTGCCCACATCAATACCGCGGTAATAATAACGGACTCTTTATCAGTGTGCAGTGCCGTCACGGCATCCGGTGATATGAAAACATTGAAAGAATTCAAATCCCTAACACCTGAGCGCTTAACGTATGTTCGATTAGTATTGGTGCCTGGGCATAGAACTCTATTTATAAATGAAACAGCTCATACATTAGCGAAAGCGGCGTTAGACGGACCAGCTATTAATATTACCCCTACATCAGCTTTTATAGTAGCGGCTAGATTTCGGAGGCAAATGATCATGCGAGAATTCAGTATACAGTAAACTCTCACTTGTACGAACGTCGGTTTAACGAATATTTCAGAATAACGAACTTTTAGAAAATCCCCGGCGATTTTCTTATGCATTCTATGCAAAAATCTTTCAGTTAAACGAATTTCAGAATAGTGAATTTTTCAGTTGAACGAACTTGATCCGCGGACCCAAGCTCATTTTTTTAACCAATTCAACGAAGTTTTGTGCACTGCAGCACTGGCATAGCCGATGCGAGCCGCCACTAAATCGCCCATCCATCGGCGGCGGCGCGACATCGCTTGTGCATGCAGCGCCGCTGAGGCAAAGCGGCCGTGCGGGTGACGAAAGCGAGCCACGCGCGCATCAGTTCGCCCCTTCTTTTGTCTGTCTCATCGGCATCATCGGTATTGTGCGGTCATCTTCATTTCGGGAAACAACAGCTGGACGTTGACAGTGGTGCTTCATTTGAGGACTATGTGCAGTGTGACAGTGATCTTGTCACATGTGCAGAACTATCTGATTTGGAAATTGTTTCGAGTGTTCGTCCAAAACCAGAAGAAGAAGAGTGCGACGAGGAAGTCGTAACCGCTGAGGCAGGTTCAAATCGTGTAACTCTAGCCGACGCGGTAGAGTCGTAGAGTATGTTAGAAAGTTGCGAGACTTCGTGTCTCAGCAACAAGCTGCGCCAGAGGCAGTGCACAGAAACGTAGACTCTCTGGAAAGCTTTGTCTCTTCTTGCGCTTTAAGGGCACCAGTCCAAATGAAAATTACAGATTTCTTTTCAAAATAAATTGCATTTCACACTTTTGACTCTAATGTCTGCTGTGCCCAATGCTGTTCCATATTCTAGTGAATATTCAGTTTAGTGAACTTTCAGTTAAGTGAACTATTTCCTTGGGTCCCTTGAAGTTCACTCAATTGAGAGTTCACTGTATCATCTCTAAGAAATTCCCCGGAATTTAATCATCTAATGACACCCTGGAAAAGTTCAACACGTCATAACAGATATCTGGAAGTTATAATTACGAAGTTGCATTGCCGTATTTAATCATTAAATTTTTATTTATATAGAGCCGGTTTGGCACCATCACCCCTTTTGTTCTTATTGTAGGGAAGAGGAAACAATAGAACACTTTCTGATCTCATGTCAGAAGTTTTCTACATTACGAAAGACATCTCTAGAAACGACGATACGCATCATGGGATTAGAGTTGTGAACCTTAAATTTACTACCTCTCGGTGCACTTACCCTTGGGCACAGCAGCAGGAAAGTATGCGAGGCCATCCAAGATTTCATAGAACAGTCAAAGAGATTTAAAGAATAACCACAGTTCAAAAGTTCCATAGTTAACCAGAAGCAAAGTGCAGCAAGATTCGTTTCTATATTTATGTATTTATTATTTGATGAAAATTTATTCCACCCACCTTTTTCCATTTTTTATTATTTAAATTAAATTGTTAAGTTTAGACTTAAACAAAATTTTAATTCTCACAAAATTAACTTGTAAAATATTTTTGTTATACAAAATAGGAAATTATTCTCATTACTAGTTTTTAAATAATTTTTTCTAGGCCACTTAAACCTGCTGGTTTCTCCTAATAAAGTTTATTCCTCCTCCTCCTAAGCTACCCGATTCTTGGCCAGTCCCTTTGAGTGGGTGTGAGCCAGCAGTACAGGATCTACATCTACATCTACATATATATAGGCAGGATGTGGTTCTCGCTAGGCGAGCTTCAACAATGAGGATGAAGACGAAGTTTGCGTGCGGTGGTGGCCGGCCATGGCGGACGAACGTAAGCCAACGGCCTTCCTTTTTTTGCAATTATCGCTAGTTATCTTGACAATATGACGCAGCGTTCTTCGTAGTTAGAAGTACAAGCTCTCGCGTTAGCGTACTAATGGGTGAATAAGGCACATATTTATGTTTACAGTGACCTAGTGGACCTTGCAGAACGGTTAGCATATCTGATCACTGGCATACGTGTTCGCTGGTTAGCGTACCTGATCATTGGCCTGTCCAACGCTTTGCAGCCTAATCCATCACACTGTTAACAAAACCGGACACCCAATAATAGATATGCGATCCTAGCACAGGGCCAAAGTGTACAATCACAGTATAATTTATGACCTTGTTATCATGAACGGAGTAACGCGTCGCTAAGGTATAAGCCATCTCAGGAGGCTGGAAACGCGGAAAGAATGCTATGGAACGTCGATTCTGAACCATCATTAATTTTTGTTGCAGACAACTTGACTAGCCCCAACCTGTCTTCGCGGTTTTTGCTTTGTTTTTAAAAATTATTAGTTATGTAGAAGACCCCCACATTCATTCGAAATGCCTGAAGTGTGAGAATGTTTCACTACAAAATAGATTTCCATAATATGCGAGACTGAATTAACTTGCCGTGTGTGTGCCTGCATCAACCTAGTAATTAATAATAAATCATATACGACATGGTGTTCTGATGGTTCGCATCGCAAGTGTATTAATGGTAAACGCAGGTACGACCTGTAAAGTATCACTCTTAAGAATCTGGATCGAGTTTCCTTTGGTACATAGCTTGACGAAGAAATTTTTCGTGCGATGTTTAATTGAAAACCGGAATAAAATTCATATTTTTTCCCCGCACGATTGCATCCTTCATGGTAAGAAATAAATCATAGGAAGTTGTCTTTTCTTATCTGAAAAACGGATATATTTTATTCTTATATCTTGAAGGTGCAGTCATAGGTCGGCAATAAAAGGTGGAGCTCACTGAAACTCAGTCAAGAAACTCAATCCATCTTCGTAAGAAGCGCAAACCACTCACACGGACAGCTAGAAAGAAAGACACTACACAAGCGCTTGACTGCAACTAAGCGTTTATTCGGAAGCGCGACATATAAAAAGGAAAGAAAGAAGACAAACAAAACAAAAGCCCACGTGTCATATCGGTTATTACTCATCCATTATTGTCCAACACACCATCCAAAAAACGAAGTTCCTTCTGCGTGAGCGCGATAGACGGTGCACTGACACAATCAATATCATCCCGTTTCATTTCTGCAGCTTCAACTATTAATCTCGTTAACATATCTCTGTTGCGATACAAAATGCAGGTGTTATCAAAGTATGGCACACAGCCACAATCCTTGCAGTGGATAGCCAGGTGGCCATCCACGCCTTTCTGCACCTTATTATCATGTTCTTTTACTCGCTCATTTATACATCTTTCAGTTTGTTGCAGTCAAGCGCTTGTGTAGTGTCTTTCTTTCTAGCTGTCCGTGTGAGTGGTTTTGCGCTTCTTACGAAGATGGATCTATACCAACTAGCCCGTTACACTTGTTTATTAAGAAACTCAAGAAATATATTTTGCTCTGAGGGCTCACTCGGACGCAGACTCACCAACATATTACTAAGCCGGACTCACTCAGACTCAGATTCACAGCTTGACCTTAGTCTGAGTGAGTGGACTCATGAATCCGTTAGTGTAAAACTAGCTGTTTAGAGCATGGTGCCAATGCTGTTTAACATCAATCTTTCACATAATCGGTGCTCTTCGGTACTCCTTTTGATTTTTTTACCTTCAAATATGAGTTATCAGTAGTTTCAATCCAGTAAGGACATTTTTTTATGAAATACACGACTCAAATAAGATATTTTATCAAGAAATTCCCGTGAAAGAGTGCGGGTAAAGGTCAAGCCCCCCCCCCCCTCCCCCAATTCATGCCTTTGATCAATAAATATTGAGGCGGCGCATGAACGCCCACGCGTTGACATGTGTGAATATACTTGAGCACAAACGTAAGCCGATATAAGACCGATAATAATGCTGAAGATGAGTGGATAGGAAAATAGGTCGGTAATAGAATGGTGCAGCTCACTCGCTCACTCAAGACATATATTTTGTGCTTAGGGCTCACTCGGGCTCAGACTCACGAATATTTTCCTCAGCCGGACTCATTCGGACTCGGACTCACTAAAATTTTCCTGAGCCCTACTCACTCGGACTCAAACTCACCCAAATATTACTCACCCGAATTCACTCAGAATCAGACTCACGGCCCAATCTGAGTCTGCGTGAGTCTGAGTGAGTCGACTCAGGAGTGAGTTTGCTGACCTATGGGCGCAGTATTACACGTAAAAACACACTAACCTATTCCGTGCTCCATATTAATTGTTGGCGTTTAACGTCCCGAAACCACGATATGTTTATCAGGAACGCCGTAGTGGAGGGCTGCGGAAATTTCGGAAACCTGTGATTCTGTAACGTGCGCTAAAATCTATGTACGCGGTCCTCAAGCATTTTCGCCTCCATTGAAAACGCAGCCCTTGCGGCCGGGATTCTATCCCTCCACCTTCAAGTGAGCAGCCCAACGCCATGACTACTAGACCGCCGTGATGGGCTAAACTATGTCTCTGACACTAGTTAATAGGTGTTTAATTGCGTTGTGTAATTATGGTTATTATTAAGAGCGGCGGAGCACTCTCCTATGAAGGGGTACCGCGGGCACTCATATCAAACTAATGATGACGCAAAGAAAGTACATATCACGCTATCTTCAGTTCTTTTTTTATGGAAATGAATGTTTTTAATTCACGACAAACGACATTTGAGTAAGACGCACTGGCCGGATAGTTGGAATAACAGAGAGCTGAGCTAGTTGGTACGTATATATGTCAGTACTGAGCATGCAAATGCGGACGCAGGAGAGGTCTGTCTCGGCGTTTTTTCTTGACTTCTCTCTCGTGCCCGGATTTGCATACCCAGTCTTTTAACTTAGGATAGTTGGTGAGTCATGATTGCGCTTATGTTGTGCGCTTAGGTCTTCCGTCGTTTCTAACGTTTATTTGCCGCCTTTATTTTTTCATGCGCGCTGCCATAGGCTAGCATGTCCGTATTGAAGGTTGTGGAACCAACAAAAAACAGGTCCTTCATTTTTTCCGGCCGTATCGTGAATGAAAGTTTTTTAGAAGCCTGAAGTCGGGGCATCGCCGAAGGGTACTCTGGATTAAGTAGTCGACGCGCGAAGTATTCGACTGCAAGTTAGGTTGACAGATGATGTAAGATTTACCAGAAATTACCACATAAGTTAAATAGATTCCCAAGATGTAAACATTATGCGCAGCTTGGTGTCATTGAAGGGAACAAAACGCTAGCCTTTTGGCCGGTGGCGTAGTGCTTGATAGACCTTAATTGGTAGATTGTACAGAACGGTTAGAAAAAATTCGAAAATATGCAGCTGGTTGCACCGTTGGGTCCATCAGATGCGAGCTCCCTTACCGTGCAGCCTCTTAATCCTCGGTTAGTCAGGATACACAAACTTCATCTTTATAATGATATGCTACCATTGCCTTCATTTTTTGCTGATATTGTGTTTCGTTTTACCGCCGCCGTATAGCCCACGTGCCAGAGGAAATATGGCTCGTTAAATACAGGGAGCATCTGTGATAATGAGGCTGGGACCAGAGGAGTGTGTCGTTGAACCTTCCGTGTATCTACATAAAAAGAAGCTTGAAATTTTGGAGTAGTGGAAGGGCCTTGAAAGGTGTGTGATGCTGTCAAGAGTGCTTGTGCGGATGTGCGCTGTCAGAAATGAACGTTTGATGCTGTGAATAAATCCAGTTGTTAGTCTACGCTCGTCCTGTCTACTTCTTCTAGTTGTGTTCCGTCCCCTGGGCAGTTAACATGTATTTCATTTTCATACAAGTAGAGCTACTGCCGATGTAACGCTCCCGCAGTGCAAATTGTAGTAGGTATTGAATTCGTGATGTGGGAAACTTACTTTGCTCTGACTTCGTTTGCACATTTATTGAGGAGGGAGATTTCCGTTATCGAATTTGACAGTAGCATGCCCGCTTGAATTTTGATAAGGAACAGCAAGAGGCACTGGTGGCACATCCCAAAAGCAGCTCGCGCAGCCACCTTCGCTTACCACAGTTAGCCGCCAGCCTATGCAGATAATGAAGTTTTAGTATTCCTATGCTTATTATGTCAATATTGTTCCATACGTAACGTGTACTACGTATCATTGTCTCTCACAGGAAAGGGCAGCAAATCCAACAAAACGCAAAGTAAGTACAAGAAATCTAGGCGAATCTTGTCCATATGTAACGTGTACTACGTATCATTGTTTCTTACAGGAAAGGGCAGCAAATCCGACGAAATGGAAAGCAAGTACAAAATTTCTAGGCCAGTCTTGTTTCATATGTAACGTGTACTACGTGTCACTGTTTCTTACAGGAAAGGGCAGCAAATCCAACGAAACGCAAAGTAAGTGCAAAATTTCTAGGCGAATCTTATTCCATACGTAACGTGTACTACGTATCATCGTTTCTTACAGGAAAGGGCCGCAGATCCAACGAAACGCTAAGTAAACGATTTCTAGGCAAATCTTGTTTCTTATGTAACGTCTGCTACGTATCATTGTTTCTTACAGCAAATGAGAGCAGCTCCAACGAAGTGGAAAGTAAGTACCATATTTATGCACATGTTTACGGTAGAAACAATCAGCTGTTTCTGCATAAAACTTTATCTTATCTTCATCACGTTTACTATTTGGGCCCTTAGCGCACATAAAAATTGCAGGGTGATTTCGCACGCCCACTGGCATAAACAAGCACGAGCGCGCGCACCAACCTACGCACAATTTTACGCGCATGCGTGTACAGACGCATTTACTTGAGGCCTTTGAATGTAGTGAATCGTCACATGACATTTGCAGCTGCTTCCCTCCGAAATAACAAATATACTTGGTTTGATGTGTCAGACATACAACACAACTGAAACGTGAGAATGAGATAGTATGGTATTTCGACAATGTTTGCCTACAACAGCTTCTTACCGTGGACTTTAATTCAAGCAAAGCGGTGTATGTTCATTCTGCCCTTATTGAAATGTGGCCGCCGCCGCCGTGAATCTAATCTAGCCTACATCTTGGAATTGAGTAGCTCAAAAGCCCCTAAGCCACTGAGCAACATTGAATGGTCGTAATCTCAAGACGAAAACACAGCAGAAAGTTAGCCACGCAGACTGTGAATGCAACTGTAATTGGTCTGCCAATGTTTTTATATTGACATTTGTTCCAAAAGCGGTAAAAGTCTCGTATGTTACAAAGGAACAAGGCTATGCGAGACATGCTTCGCAATAGAAAACATCTTGTTACTGGGTGCCTTATGGAAAGAAATAGTAGTAGCCTTTTTTTTTACGGTGGTGACGTCGACATGTTTTTCTAAAATTTTGCGCCTTAAATATGTCTTAAGCAAAGCTTGTGCACAACGAGCTGCGCACGTTTCCATGCGAAGAAATAGACTGAGACACTCACGCGCATACCTACCGTGTTATCTATTTTATCATCTTGAATCAAGTGCTGCCAACACTATTTCAGTATGGTTTTTATCTCGCAATAACACTTAGTGTTGGTGAATGAGGGCGTCTTAAAGTGCTCGTGCGCTGTCTTTCAGAGAGAATCGTTAAGGTCTCCAAGTCATGCGACTGTGGTGCGGTCTCGTCTCTATGCTGACTACATCTCAGCGCCATCGCTTCGGGAGCTTCTACATCACCAAAAAGCGAAGAAAAGCCATGCTCACCAACTACAAAACATATAGTTTCAAAGTCTTAAGGCAATGTGCTTCTGCTTGATCACATTACTTTTATGTGCACATGCTGATTCCGCAGCGCAAGTAAAACCCATATGTAACTAGTAACCTTCGCCGCTCTGGTAATTCGGATATAGAACGAAAACGTTGCAGGCCCGGCGAGCATGTATTGCCCATGAGAAAATGACGAAGTCCAGTATGAGAGCTTAAGGCTATTGCGACAGAAGTAGGATCGCGGAATAGCTGAAGTCGCTTTCGCGTGCGTCAGACGCGCGTATTTGAGAAAAAAAAAGTAACTGATTAGAGTTACTTACTCCAGTCAGGTACGTAATTTATTTATTTATGTTTACATACTACAGCCTCAGTGAGGCTATTGCAGGAGTGGGGAAAAAAAACAATAACACCAAATGGACATTCATGAACAGGCTTCCACAAATTCGTTCAGCGCTAAGCAACGCACACTTCCGGGTAACAAATTCCAGGCTTCTATAGTTGAAGGAAAAAAAAAACTATATTTGAACATGTAAGTGCGGTTGAAAAAAGTTGCAATGTTAAGGGCGTGCTCGCTCCGCGTAGATAAAGGTCTGGAAAACTTAAGATAACTGTCTAGAGTTTCGAGGCAGGGAGAATGATTAGACTGTAAAGAAATTTGAGGCAGTCAGCTTGGCGACGCTTCGCAAGTGTAGTGAGACCTAGTTGAGGAAGAAAATTCGACGGAGAAAAATCCCTTCATATCCTTTGCATACAAAACGCACAGCTGTTTTTTGAACGGATTCTAGTTTTTTAATATCACATTTCTTATGGAGCAAGACGGAGCGTACGATGGAAATAACCTAATCTCTTATGGGTCCTGGTGCATGCGAGATCAATGTGTTTAGACCGTGAGAAATTGTGTGCCATATGGATACCGAGGTACTTGAATTCGAACACCCTGCACAAGCTAACATTGTTAAAATCATAGTCAAAAGTCAAGGGGCGTGAACGTCCGGTAAATGACATAATGACGGCGATGACATGACAAATGACATAATGAAGCCAATCAAGGATACATTCTTTAGTCTAGCAAACAACTTGTGCAATTACCGTTACTGTTGCCAATTACGGCCTCGCGAAATATAGGAATATTATCTGAGATTCTACGTGCCAAAACGACGGTATGAAGTAAGTTTAATTACTAAAAGGTGACCGGTTATATGTCTGACTTTCCTTCGAATTCTTTGTGCCTGGCATTTCATTATCGTCGCACAGAAGAAGAGTCCTTTATGGCATGATTTTCATATAACAAATGGTATAGCTTAGAAAAATTTCGTAGTTTCGCAGTGCCTTGTAATAAAATAGCCTTCGCTGAGTTGAGCCGATTTTCTGAACTATTGCCCGGCATGACGAAGTCTTCCAAACTCGCAAAACTTCAACTATATGTCTTCTGGCGTTGGAAAATTGATCTAAGTGCATTTGCAATTGCAAAGGTGCCCCTACCGTGTAGGTGCGCTTCTGTAGCGCCGGTGTCATACGTACCTCGTCCCTTCGGCCCGGACCTCCACGACCCAACGAATATTCATAAGGGTATCAAGCACTGGGCAGAGCCAGTGGAGCTGTAGAACAAAGATCGGGAGCTTGCGAAACAATGGCGGAATTGTGAACGGGGTCACAATACAGGCACAACGATGACGAAAGTAAAATTCTTGGTGTCCATAACGGTCTCTGAATGAAAGTTACGGTGCCAGCCGTATCTTAGTGTGTCATATCAGATGCTATAGACAGTTTGCTGGATTACAACGTGTTTATACAAATCACGATGTCATCATGCGAAAGGCAAACACCTTCACTGCACACACAGTTAACGGGGGTCCTGGGAAGCCGGTAAATTTGGTTGCACAGTTTATTGATTGTCAAAGGCAAAATCTACACAAGTCCCTCGGATGGTAATAGCAGTACCTATGGGTGTAGCCAACAGGAACGCTGGTGTTCGTCCTGTCTTCAACTTGAGCACGAGCTATTGTCCGGCGAGGAGCACTTGAGGGAGGTCACGTGATGTTTCTGATGGTCGCAAATTTGCGGTCCCAAACCTGCCAAGTTCATTTTAGCTCATGCAGATACCTACACGCTTATGGCTAGCGCAGTAACAGCAAACGCTCAGAAAATAGGTACTGGCGGCCTTGTTGGTTAGCCATGATATGAGAACCACAGTGCCAATTCAAAAGACTAAGACAAAGCATTTAATTAGCTCCATTGTAACAAGTAAATTCTGAGTCCTTGTCTCTTGAATTCGTTTTTATAAATATTATGTTTCAATGATCTTGGTACATCGCTGAGAGTAACTTTTTCATTACAGGATCAGATGAAGCGGAAGGCAAGTACACTACCTATTTGCTATATCATTAGATCACTCAGGTATTTATTTGCAATTCACTACCAATGAAGGACAGCGAGGCTATATATATATATATATATATATATATATATATATATATATATATATATATATATATATATATATATATATATATATATATATATATATATTCTAAAGAAACGAGACAGAGAAATAGGCACAACGCCTGTTCACTAGGCCGGCTGTTCTATTCTCCTCTTCATGCCAGCCGATCTCGCGCCCGTGCCCGAGCGCCGCTGTCTTCCTTACACTCGGCCACGCTGCGAAATAACATGGCGAGCTGCAGAAATGGTTTCGGGTGGACGACATTGGCTGTGCAGCGCTGGTAGTCGTAGGCTCACAGGCCCTAGACGCTGAAGTGAAAACGTCTCTGGCGGGCGGTACTGGCTGTGCCTGGGTGGTCGCTCTTTTGCACGCCACGACGTGTCTTGCAGAAATGCCGAAGACTTAGGCGGTCGACTTTGGCTGCCTCGTTGTGGCCGCAGGTTTTGGCCACACACCCACACTGCGATTCGGTTTGGGTATCTGCCAAAAGGGTATCTGGAGGGCGAGACTGGTTGCATCGCGGAAGTTCGTCTCGGCCACGAAGCGACTTTTTGTGGGCAGGTGCCAGCCATACATCCGGGAGTCGACCTAGGCTGTGTCGCTGAGGAAGCGGCGGACGCGGCATGCTCGAAGAAGGTTGCCGGAAGAGCATCCAAGGAAGCACAGTGGGTGGCGTAGCTTCTCGACCCCTCTTTTCCACTTCTTTGAAGAAGTCGGTCACCTTCGCGTCATTGTCAACTCCGGGAGGACGGTCACGACCTTCGTCCGCAAAACGAAGTTTCAGCTGCTTTGGGAAAACGGAGAAGTCCTCTTCCGCAGATACCACCTCCACGTTAGTATTAGGGAGCTCATCGCTCATTTTCTTCTTCTTCATCATCGTCCGGCACTTGTGGGGTGTCCGGGCGGCACACCGGGTGACCTGGCTGTGGAGTTCATCGCATTCTTCTTACGAATAGTTGATGGTACATCAACGGATAGTGGAATTAGCAACTCGGCAGCTTGCTTAGGCTTGTCCAGGAGACCCTTTTCGCTGAGTGAAAGGTGATCGAATGGGAACAACTGCTGTCGAATCTGTGGAAGCGGCTCCGATGAGTCTGTGAGCGCGTTTATGGTTGCCATAGGCTCTCCCAGTTCTGGTGGCATGTGAGGCACGGCAGGAGCTGGCATCTGCACGTGCACTTGCTGGGAGCCCATTCTCCGTGTCGAATGAGGAGTGCCAATGCAGGCCCCTTTACGGTGGTGGTGAGCTTTATCTCTGAAGGAGGGCAGGTTGGTGGACGCCCGAGCGGCACCATCGAGGTGGTGTGGTTCGCAAATGTCTTGCGCGGTAGAGTCTGGGGGATATATATATATATATATATATATATATATATATATATATATATATATATATATATATATATATATATATATATATATATACACACTTGTGTGTGTGTGTGTGTGTGTATGCGTATAATAGAGAGAGAGAGACAGAGAGAGAGAGAGAGAGCGATATTGGAACATCATTCACACTTGCCCCGACGTAACAGATGCGACGCAGGGGCGACCAAATGTTTTTGCAAGCGCATGTACTGAATGTTTTCGGCTGGTATGCCACCCTTCAACAAATACGCAACAAGGGAAATTGTCCGAGGGGCTCGTTTTGTGTATTATACACAGGTAATGAAACTCACAATCAAACCAAGGGAATGACACAGAATATTATTTGTGCTTACTTAACTGTAGTGTAAGGATTCTAACTTAAAGTGGAAGGAATTAAAGCGGACGGGAAATCACCGTTTCCGTCGATGGGATCCGAACCCGCAACTTTCGAATTACGCCTCCGATCCTCTATATTATGGGCTATAACGGAGGGCCCTCCGTCGTCGACTTTTTCGTAGGGTATTTATGTGTGCTTAATACCTGGGAGTGTTAGCCAGCGCCCCTCGTAGCCCAGGTGGCAAGTGTACAACACTTTTTTCGCCAGAGGGCAGCACTGGGCGCGTGATCTTCGCACGAAGTGGCAGCTGACCAATGAACTATGGCATGCTACCTAAGGCATCAAGTCTGTCGGGACGAAGCCCACGCTATGAAACAACGAGAAAGGGGAATTGTCCGACTTGCTCGTTTTCTGCATTATGCGAAACTAATGAAACCGACAGCCAAGTAAGCCAAGAGGAACATAGATGACATTATATGTGGTTTCTTAATTGTAGTGTAATGATTCTCACTTAAAGTGAAGGGAATTAAAGTGCACGAAAAATCACCCTCTCCCTCGGTGGGATCCGAATCCACAGCCTTTGAATTACGCGTCCGATGCTTCGACAAAGTAATGCAAGAACAGTTCAAATATAGCTTTAAATTGCTTCTGCAGGAAGGCGCCATCTGCGCTAATTAGAACTGAAATATCCATCTGCAGTTGTTATCAGTACACATTTTGTAGCACGTGTGTGCTTACTTATTCTTTCGTGTACGTAGGCGCGGGATGAAAAATTACTTAGTTTACTCTCTGCGACGGGTGGTCCAGCCTTCATAATAGTAAATGCGGTTACGGGACTAGTGATGCAGCGCTATCTATGATAATATCGATACTGTCGATAGCTGAGTCACTATCGAACTGTCGATGGTAAAATATACTATCCATAGCGCTATCAATAATAAATTCAATGGTAATATTGATAGTATAAAATCAACAGCGCAAATTCATCGCAGAATGAATTTGCTTTCCCGCTCGCGTCGTACATAGTGGAGCCGGAGAAGCAGGCTGAAGGGCAAGCAAGTTTACGTGATTGTGTTGCATGCAAGCCCTCGACTGCGCTTGCAGTTGAGCCGCAACTCTCGCCTTTTCATCCATGTCAGAAGCGACCGTTTTCATCCATGGCTGAAGAGAGAAAGAAAGAAAGCGCCGGAAACGCGCGCTTATATAGCCCTTGGGCACCGCAGCTCCCCTAGAGTTCTCCATTCAAACCAGAGCACGCGCCGGGCACGAGCGCTACTACCGCAGCGCCCCTAGCGGACTCCATGTAAAACAGAGCTACGCTAGACGCGGGGGGTACAAGGCTCTGTCCTAAGGTGCTTCGCCCCATAAAAAAACTGTAGATGATATCAATAGTCAATTCACCTATAATTCTGCATCACCATACTGGACGCCTTCCTATTAGAGGTGTATAATAGTGACGGGCTGGTCATTCCGGCCTCAACGTTAGTAAAAAAATTCTGCTCGTGGCGTGTTCAATCCATCTGAAAGCAGCTATCAACGAGGCGCTTCATTGAGGCCGGGATTGATGTTTGATGCCCAAAAAATTGTGGCATGCCTTTGCCCCTCCTACAGGGCGGTCGATGGCCACCTGCCATTTTTGATTGTCTGGCTACGCATAGCGGGTGCCCAGCGCATTGACGGTCTCCATCCACACATCGGCGTCGTCCTGCAACCCGCGGAATTCCGGAAGTTCCGAAAAAGTCGGAGACGGTAATGCGGCGAACAGGAAGCAGGAGCAGAACGACACCATTCAGTCGGGCTCGTGCGTCATTTGCGTGGCGCCACGCAAGAGCCCTGCCACATTGTCGGTTGAAGCGCCCGAAGGGCGAGGGTTGACTTCCGTTGAGAATGCAGGGGTAACAGAACTCACGGTGGCGAGGTCCTCGATCAAGAATGCCCGGACGGTGTTCTTTAGTAACTAATAAGTTTGAAGAGTCCTTGACACGGCATGCATGCCATGGGAAGCGTGCGCAACGTTACCGATACCTGCAAATATCAGCAGGCGTAGCTTTCACTTATCTCAGTTAGCCTCCAAACTATCACAGATAACGAAGTTTTCGTATTTCTATATGTAATGTGTCAATAATGTTCCATGTGCAACGTTGTTTCTTACAGCAAAAGACAACAGCTCCGACGAAGGGCAACGTAAGTAGAAAATTTGTAGACTTGTTTGTCGAAGAAATAATCAGATATATCTGAATAAAACATCACCTCACTTTCACCACATTGGGATCTTACCCTTAGTGAAAATCGAATTATTAAGGGATGTCATGCGCCTACTGGAAAAAAACCACAAGCACACGGGTGCGCACGAACCCACGCACAATTTTGCGCACATACGTGTACGTCAGCATTGACTTGAGGCCTTGAGGCTGGATTAAAAGGTGACGTGACATTCGCAGCTGCATATCTCAGAAATCACAAAAGTTAGTAGTTTGCCGAGCAAAAGCCACAGTACAATTGAGGCGTGACATAATAGGGTTCTACTCCGTTATTTTGAAGAAAAAAATATTCCGCTATATAGTCATACTATATACTCAATGCCTTGTGCGTATTGCCATGCGATTTTTGCCTTATTTTTGATGAGGTCGGGTTTTAGTCACAAAAACTGTTACCACCCCTTGTTGCAGGCCGCACCGCAATCTTTAGAAGCTTCGCGATTGTATCAGACTGTTCTGTCAAGGTTAAGCGCAGGCCGTGAGTAACCGAGTTTATTCTAGATCTAACTCGAACACCAGAGATAACGCTGGAAGGTTGAATAAGGTATGTATAGACTTCCAAAGCAACGTAGAGCACTGCTCTTATCGTAATTGGGAATACCCACGGCGCGTCTTCTTTCGCCACAACACTGCCGCCCCCGCTTCCGCGCACGCGCAGAGCTCTGGCATTACACTTGTGGTGCGTCCGGATGCAACTATTGCTGACCTGCATTGCTCCGGGCTGGAGGAGGAGCGCATGCGCGTACGTGTCCTTGCCGCCACCACTGCCAAATCCAACGACTAACCGCCTTCGTGCGCAGCGTCTATCCAAAGTAACGCATAGCTCGGCAGCGTGAGCATCACGCCTAAACTTGAGCATGGGTTTCCTATAAAAAGCGAACGTATTGCGCCGATGAGCGGATGACCTACAACCGACCATTGTACTGGATAATGTCGTTACACTAAGTGTGTCACATTTCTTTTGGGCACAAGTTAGGTCAACGAAGTGTTCCATCCTTACCTACTGGTGTTCTGCTTCCTTCACCGTCACAACCACGAGACAATACACTTCGCATACTTCGTCACGTCTTGTTTATATAATCCGCTATATCGAAAAAAAAAAAAGACATGGAACCATTGTGCGCAATCTGAAATATACTGCTTGAAATTTATGGACTAAAGCGTTCGATAAAACAAAATATCATAAAAGATGAATTTAGTCTCCTGGTATTGTACACAACACCGGAAGTATAGGCTCAGAGTTTATCTGAATTGACTGACGCTGTGAATATACCGAGTAACTTATTGTAATGCATCATAAGGCTGAAAAAATTGTGCTCTGGATTGTATGAAAGAAATATGTGTATAATAAAGAAACAATACAAAAGTGAAAAGAATGTATGATCATATAATCTTGCTATAAATCACGAACTTGCGAGACGTATATAATGTGTAATATACCGAGCCACCAGTTTCGCAGTCGAGCCAGAAAATGGCCGCCAGACAAATAATGCACAACAACGCAATTACACATCATATAAAGCACCAAAAATATGTCTGAGACATCGATTGGAAGATATGATCATGTGCGCCCAGCGGAGCAATGCACATGGCTATAAACATTTAATGCAACCTGTGACGGGGATGCAAAAGCCTCAGATGCAATTACCAAAGAATGGCATACTTCTAAGTGTGTGTCGTACTGTTACGACAGATATTGTTATATCATGGAACTTCCCCGTCGCCCCGTAGAAGGCTCCAGCTGGTCGAAATAAAAGGAAAACAGTTAATCGCTTCTGGCAAGCTTTCATAAGGTTTCATGTTTTCAATGCGCCTCCTTGCTCTGATTTAAAAAATGGCCATGGTGGTACCTGAGTGGCCCAGTTCTGACGCTGATACGCTTTTCATTCAGGTTTGCCAGATTGCGGTATTGCCGCATGGTATAACCTTTTATGCTGTCGACGGGGAGAATTTTCCTTGGCTACTTGGATATTGCTTGGCTGCTTTTGAACAATGTGGCCGATCATAAAAATTGAATAGGAACGTGTAGCTCATAATATGCAGCTATTTTAATAAATATCTGCGCCATCACATGGCCGCGGCACTTTAAATGTTTCCTGCTTGTGTGCCATCACAGTCAATCTAGCTCGGGCCCTTTCCTTTATTCCATATGATTCAAAAATTTGTAAATGAGAATGGAATGAGAGCTACGGCATCTCTAAGTGGAAGGGATCGGTGTGCCCAAACCAGTCGTAGGTGCCGGGCAGAAATACGCAACTACAATGAATCTTGCGCCGGAAACTGGCGAATCTTGCAGATGGAGATATGATGCTTCTTCTCCTGTCGAGATCGAACGCAGAGTTCAAGCGAGTTCTTTCAGTGAAACCCTTCACCAAAACTGACCTCACACGTAGAACGACTCATATCTCCCCTTCTCGATTCTGAAAGTAAAGTTGGAAGTGCTCTTGAGCAGCTTTCCAGCTTGAGCCCTTATATGCCTCCAGATATGGTTCCTAAATTAACTAGGGGTGTGCGAATAGTGAAATTTCATCTCGAAACGAATTCGAATCGAATAGTGCCGAATAGTGGCCAAAAATATCGAATATCGAATCGAATATCGTACAGTATGTTTACACGACACGTATTCCGCCAGTAACAGCAAGAGAAAGAAAAAATCAGGGACGCTGCGGCATATGAGAGCTTTAATAAGCGCTTGTTCGGGAGGGATCTTCTTTTTTTCCAGCTTTTATGGGTGCGCAGGCATGTTTAGGCAAGTGCCACCATTCAAGTCGCCAACGGCAGTCCTAACCTGTTAACGGCTGACAGAGGGGGATACGGTAGCTATTTTTTTCCCTTATCGTTGCTCAATTTGGCTTATCTGACAGCGGTAATGTTGTGCTTCATCCTCATGAGTGCTCAGGGCCCAACAAACTTCGGGAGTCCGTACAGCAGCGTTTTAACTGCGCGCCGGAACGATGGGAGTTTCTGAATGAGTGGTGCGCTGCGGCAGTAGCGACTGCACAGCGTGAACAAATTTTCACGTGTGAAGCCAATCACCACGGGTTTCGCGGGCCAAAGTCGGGGCGTTTTACGGCGCTTGTGGCGTATGCGACCGAACTATGCAAGAAGTCCGTGCCTTCGTTTCGGAAGCGAAGTGGGGAAGGGCTTGCCATTTTTCTCTTGTGTGTTTTTTTTTTTTTGCTTGCGCAAATGACATAATCTCCTTTTAAAAAAAGTATGATCGATTTTGAACCAGGGTGTCGGTGGAAGTTTTAACGATGGCCTACTGTACCGACGTTAGCGTTAGTTTTAGCCACCCCACCCTAACCAAATTGCACCATTGGCCTTTGTCGCGTTTTAGATATTCATGCAGTCGAATTATTCGTACTACTAGCTATTCGAAAGTCGAATCGAATCATTCGGTTAGGTATTATTCGATTCGAATTCGAAACTCGAATATTCGCGCACCAATAAAATTAGCTCTAAGCGTTTGCACATGAACGGCATCCGTGATTAACATTATGCGGCTCAAATATAAGGTCATATAACGTCTTACAGAAAGTGCGGTTTGCTTTAGTTATTTATACGGGTTTTATAATGCCTTTTACCGTGCTACTAAGCTTACTAGAAGCAGATTTTTCTATCAAGATGTCCTTAGCGTATCACAATCAAGCTCTAACAACGTTCATCCGTAATGTCTCCTTTCTATCGGTTACATTTTTGCCTCTGGCCAAACTTGGCTACTTAGTTTGGTGCTTTTTGAGATGTGGTCCTCACATCGTTGACCTATCAACCTTGGTTTCAATGTGTTTGTTTTCCCCCTTATTACGCACAAGAAGAGCAGGAGTGAAATTATAGTGATGGCTGACAGATGTTTTTACTGCAGTAAAACTGAAGGCAATTCCAGTGAGCTCTCATAGAACAACACGACAGTTATTTTTTTGTTCATCTGGCGCAAACGAGGCGTATCGCAAATTTGTGGAATGAACCACATAGATAACTGTTTGTTGCAAGTAAGGATATACTAAACAATTCTTTCGGTTTCATGTCTCCTCGTTTTAAACAGAATTCCCTTTCGGTACCGAAGCATAGAAAATCTCCTTACCTACATTAAATAGTATTTGCATCGATTGGCATAAGTACAACCACAAATTTACTGAATCGCTTTCGGAGTCCGAAAGCAGAGCGAAAGAAAAATTCAGGCAGCTTCGAACTCGCGATGCCAAGCCTGAAGGAAGTGCGGAGCTGGTCGTCCTTCCTTGTTTCTGTTTATTCTTTCCTTCTTTCCATTTTTCCATTTCTTACTGTCTCTCTATTTCTTTCTGTCTTTCTATAACTTTTTATTTCTCTGTACTTTTCTCATGTTTCTATCTTTGTCTTTGTCTCTCTCTTTTTTCTTTCTTTCTTCCTCTCTCTGATGAAGAAGAGGACGAAGAAGATGAAGAAGAGGTCGAAGAGCGCGTGCCGACCGAGTTATTGGGCTGATGATGATGACGACAGTTCTTTACACGACCGACGGAGTGTCTCCTTGCGAAGAAATCTGACTTCGTTTTTACTCGGTTGTAGGGCTTCCCAATTCCTGTGGCGCATAACCGACCGAGATTTTTTTGGTTAGCCGGACAAGGAACGATTTGCAACAGGGCTTCGCTGTTAAAAAAAAATAGCAGTGAGGTCGGATATTATTGTTGAATCAATTGTGCGCATGACAAGTTTTCGGAATCGTACAATTGCCACGACTGCGACCCTTTCGTTTTAATTTCACTTTTTCTAGCGTCATTAATGAGAGCGTAAGTATCAAAACACTGAATTTTTTTAGCGAATCGTGAATAACTACTAGTAGTGTGATCTTGAACAGTAGCGCAAAAAAAGCAATCATGTTAATAAAACTTGGCGGCGCTGTCAAGGAGCTCTTCAGTACTTTCTGAGCAAGATAAGACTACTACTACTTTCTTTGTAATTCTGCTTATCTAAGGACTTGTTATCATTTTTTCGCGAACTTTCGCCATCTGTAGCATGGAGTCGCGTCATATTGAATAGTGATGGCTTCTGTTAGGTGACTCCCGTTTTTTCTACCTGGTTTGGGCTGCCTATTGCATTTCTACTGTTGCATAATATTACCGTTACTTGGCCATTGCTGGCTGATGACCCCTGTTCTTTAAACTTCGCTACCCGTCCGTTGAATAGCTTATAATATCTACATATGTATCACATTGACGTTGCCTTACTGTTGAAATCAATCTTTCTTCGATGCCGATTGAAATGGCCATCACACAGACACTGCGAAGAAATTACCTTAGAAAGCACTTCCTTAAGACCTGTCACGATTTGATGAACTCAAACTTCGCCCACTTCAGTCGAAATCCTGCTCTTCTATAAACATCAAATACAAACAGTCGCAACTCATATACAAATTCAATTCACTCAAGCCGTTGCGCATAAGCTTTCAAACGAAGCTATTGATTATATCTGTGTAGTGGATGCGTAAATCAATCTAAGACTTTCCTACACGACATTTTGACAATGTTTACCATGAAATTCGCATGTTGAGTTGTTGCCCACCCTGAGATATATTAAGACCAAACGCTTAGGTGCCTCATCAAACGCGAAAAGTGAGCGTCGGTATGAGCACGATTGATGCAAAAAATCGTTATCATTTGATAACGTCACAGATCGTCACAAATTCTGCCGTTATGATGACGTCATGTTGACGTCGCTGTGGCGTCACAAAGCGTGAAGTCACATGATGACGCCATGACATGGCATCGCCGCTTGTTTAAAGGTGGGCCGCTCACGGAGGAGGGGCTTAACTCCCTCCGATCACGGAGAGGGGTAGGAGAGGGTCAATACATCTACTGAGGAGTACAAGAATAAGACAAACTTCGCCTTCGAGTCTTCTTATGCGATTGCATAAGAGACACTGCGACGTCATCACTACATCATAGTGACGTCAAATTATGATGTCATCAAATGACATTGTCGCTTAGTCACAGGTAGGCCGTTCCCGGAGGCACGTGAAGTGCGGCAAGGTTGCAATACCTCCAGTCGCATGGGCACTGCAAAACCTCGCTAGGTTCAGAAAGTTTTTTTGGGGCGGGGGGATCAACGCAATCGAATGAGAAATGAAAAATAAGTTTCGACCCAATGGGGAAGTAATGAGTGTGATTGCCACACATGCTAAGGTTATACAAAGTAAGGCTAGCAGCTAACTCGTTTGGATGCCATCTCGCGGAACTCTAAAAAACGCTGGCATAAGGAAATACGGCCGCTCCAGGTAGAGAACTGATTTTCACGCGGTCTGTCGTCTGAACGTGAAGCGGTCAGAGCGCAGCATGTAGAAGTGTATACGAGCCGCTTGTTGATGTCTGCCAGGATAGCGCGCGTGCCAGTGCTCGCGACCGCGCCCTTTATGATCAAAATTAGTAGTTGCTGCTCGAGGGAAGAAATCGTGTTATCATATGTAATATAGTGTAGCAGAAGAGTAAAATAACAACCAGGGGTCACACATTGCGAATTGCGCAGCGAGTGGGTTGTTGAATGCTTCCAACCTGTTACAAAAAGCCTCATGCATAATTCTTCAGCGTCGTGAGCCACAGCACAAAAAAGTGCACGTAATGCCTTACAGATGCGTAGTGGGTACCTCGCTTATCCGCAGAATGAGGAATGATGGCCTAGCGGGTCCTTCCCTGCTTGATGAAAGTTACGGCGGTTTATGGCATAGTGGGTACCTTGCATGTGTGCTTGTATAAGTTGCCCCAAGAGAGTCTACAACGGGCTCTGGAAAGGCCGCTCTTCCAGCTTTCGCTGTGATTGCGCTGCGTGTTCTGCGCAGGCCTGGCGATTTTTTCATTGAAAGTTATAATACTCTTGAACACAAGGAGAATGCTTGTGGCCGTACCACCCCTTCACTTCTGCCCTGTTAATATGTGATCAAAACCGGGTTACACCGTGGCTTCGCCGATCGTTTTCCTTCTTTCTGTGTTCCCTTATTACTATACAACGCGGACAACCCCCAAACACCATTTGGCTTGCCAACATCTCTTATTGAGAGCACCCCTCCTCCACCTCTTTTCCTTTCCCTCCTTTGGGGCTATGCTTTCTCGTGCCCTCCTGAGCTCTTGAGGTCGGGGGAGCCTGGGCAAATCATGCGTAAACACGCCGCTAAGAAAAATGGTTGCTGCTCTGACAAAGACAAATCCACTTGTCAAAACTTCGGCCTCATATCAAATTGAATAGCTTTAATACGTGCCCTGCGAATTGGTGGAATGCGCTTGGGCCCCGCTGAGGCTTCAGGTCGGAGCTGAGCAACGCGGACTCCCAGCGAGCGCGGAGGCTGTTGCTGATTGAATCTCCATCATGGTCATTGTGTAATATACCTGGACATATGTCCTAAGGTTGCTCTCTAGAGTCGCAATGTCTGCGCTTGTCAGTCGTGCATAAACCGGGGTGTATTATGTGCATGAGAGCTGGACTCGGGTAGGATCGGGATTGTGAGTGCCGCCATTCGAAAGGCTGTCTTTTGCTTAATCTTGTGTGAGGCAGCGGGAATATAAGCCTCTGCAATTTGTGGTGTACTGTGATTTCGTAAAATGTTCCATGTTCAATTTTTTTTCACTGTTCTTGTCAAGCGTTACACAGTTCCCCGTTGTCGTAATGCGTTTAGACCATTTTAACTCGAACGCCTCGGTTCTCTCATCCTACTGTATTATTTCTCTTGGGCCATGCAGCCTTATGGAAGACCAAAAGATGCACGGAATGATCGTCGCCATCGCCATCGGAATAGCTGTACTCATAACCGTCATCCTGATCGCCCTATTTTTGGCGCCACCACGTAAGCATTCGTGCACAATTGGAGCAAACTGTGTATTTTTCGTGTTTATTCAGTGCACAAAACAATGGTGGGGAATATCTACCGAGAAAAAAAATGTATTTCTCAGGGCACTTTACAGGTGCCCCAATCATTAACAACGTCCATATCACGTTGATTTAGAACGTTAGAAGCACGGTAGTGGCATAGGCCATGCCAAGATGGCGCGTCGGCATATTAAAAGGATTGGATAAAATTGTGCATGTTAATACATGTTCAAGTGGGAAAAAATCATACCTTCCCTACTTGGACGTATGGTTATCATGTGTGCGGTGATATCTTCAAATTAGGGGTGTGCGAATATTCGAAAGTTTCGAATATTCGTCGAATATTACATTCGAAATATTCGTATTCGATTCGAAAATCGTGCATTCGAAAAATTTCGAATATTCGATAACTCCGAATATTCGAAAAATTCGAATATGCGATTCGATTATCATGCATAAAATAACTAGTCTTCCACATATTTGCTGCGTTCGTATAGCTAAAAACGTTGCCGAGAGGAGCGATACACATCGTAAGTACACGGAGGCACGATATCTGCCTGCGATGAGCACCCCAATACGTATGATTTATTGCTGGTGCATCTCCGATGTGCAGCGCTGTTGGCGATCATGCAACCGTACATTTTCAATATTATGCGGCCGTAACGTGCCGCACTACCACTCGTTCACTATGCTGGACCACTTCTGAAGAAAGACAGTGAGCCACGTGACTGGTGGCGGACTGTTCAGATACCCCAGTCTGGTAAAGCTTTGCCCCATGTACCTCGCTATACCAGCTACTTCTGTTCCAAGCGAGCGTGCCTTTTCAGTGGCAGGGGGGGGGGGGTGTCTCTGTCAGAAGGGAGCGCCTGCTGCCTGATCATGTGGAGCAACTCCTATTTCTTCATGATAACATGTAGTCATTACTTTCATTGTGCCGTGATATTTGTGTTGTGATGTGGATTGTGCTAGCCTGGACATTGTGTTCTGGAGATAGCAGTGTATGTAATGTTGCCAGTCATGCTGTTAATGTTTTTTTTTTCAAATAGCTACATGTTAAATAAAATATTGTTACTGTGGAGGCATTTTTCCTTTGATATTCGATATTCGATTCGATATTCGAAGGGGGACATTCGTATTCGATTCGTATTCGAAAAATTTGATATTCGCACACCCCTACTTCAAATATATCTCATATACTGTTTGGAAAGGTAGTGGTTTTGAAAACTACTACTCAAATACCTCCTTAACTCGGACTTCAGAATTGAAAAGCCAGAGGGTGCTTCAGTATTATCTATAATTTGCGAAAGCATTCGTTGGTTTCTCTGCGCTTGGCTATTAAAAAAAAGATAAAAAATAAAACCGTGGTCGTAAGGCAAACATAGCGGCTAATTTATCGTACCGCTATTTCGCATTTTATAAAGCATCCCAAAGCCGATTTTTACTCATTTCAGCAACATTGAAAAGCTAATGGGAACATTTCTCTATCGCGTCAACAAAATCATCTAGTGCATGGGCGGAGTCGTTATGCGTGACCTTATATTCTTTCTGTCATTTCTGGCGCTGCATTTCAGAAGGAGCATTGCTTTCCACAGAAGTTCAAGGCTAAGGAAAGCTGATGACATTTTTATATAGCGTAACTTGATCATGTAGGGTATTTTTAAATTAACCGCACAGATGATTTACAGCGCTAATTTTGGAGATTTCGAGCAATGACCTATGGAGCACATGGAGAAGCGTCGTGAAAACATACCGGTGGTAGTTATTACAGCTTACTAACGACCAGCGGTGAAAGAATCCGCTAGCACAAGGACGGCGTAAGGAGAATGGAAGCGCAGCGCTATTGCCGAGCAGTGCGAGAAGCATGACGGTGCAATTGACTTCGTCAGTGCTTTTGCGATATATAGGCACTACACATTCCAAAAAGGAAGGCTTCTACTCTAGTCTTGGCACATTCATAACATCACTGGCAACATTAGTCGCTCGTTTGCAACACTGGCCACTGCATACATGCATGACCGTCGCGATGCGATGGAGAAGAGTATCCGAGGTGTCAGGAGATGAAACGAAGCCTTCTCCATAACCAATGCAGTCAACCCCTAAAGGAGACATCCAACGAGTTCCATAAGGTTACTTCCATCTAAAAAATATTCGCCCACACAGGCACGTCTCTGTTGAAATGTTTCTACTTAGGTTTACGAGAAGCTACGAATAAATCATGACTGACAGCAATTTATACACCACAAAAGAGAGACAGGTGATATTTGTTTCTAAATTGTGGACTCGATTGTAGCGTAGTTATTGCAATACCCCCTTCAGTCACAGCGTACACACTTGTGTACGCGAACTTCGGAGGCGCGTCACAAGCCGCGTCTTTCTTCAAATGGCCAGAAACTCGGTGTGCACATTCGTGCAGTCCTCCTGAGTGGACAGGTATCGGTCATTCTGCAGCAAAGGATCGCTTTTCTGGAGACACCATCATGTTAGACGATGGTTCGGCGTGCCGCGTTCCAGGACAAACCTCAAGATGATTTTTTTCTCCGCTGAAAACGACTACAACCAAAAAACAAGCTGTGCACGAATTTCTGGCCTAATAGTTGATTTTTTCTACAATTATTGAAGCTGACTGATGGCAGTGTAATGAGATAATTAGTTACAGGCAAATTAATATTAATTACTGCTACTGACACAAAACAACACATTCCTTCATTTTCTTCCTTGGAATGTAATACTGAGTGCCTTCGAACTATGTCATGCGAATTTCACGCATTTGCAGAATAGTGCATTATAGGCGTATCTACCGGAGGGGCAAGGGGGGCGCCCCCCCCCCTCCACTTACTGGAAATTTAAGGGGGGTGGAGCCCCCCCCCCCACTTTCGACAGTGGTTATTGTCGGCTGCAGACTGGGAAACTAACAAGTCAGGCAAAGCTTTACTTGAACGCAGCAATAACGTAATTATGTAATAAAATTTGTCCACGATTCTGCTGTGACGACTGTCCTCCGTGTGTCATGACCACGCACTGTAGGCTACCTGCGGTGCGGGCTGCCTATTCCACGCTTCAGCGTTTTGCGCTCGAGCATTGCAGATGAGGCTATCGCTCAGCAGGGGCTCTATAACATTACAGCAATCTGTCATGATTTTATTTTGGTCGGCCTGGCCTGAAATGTAAGTAATCCGCGACGCAAATATGGGGGGTAACCAGTAAACGTTTTATAGCCCGATCAAACTCTCTCCTTTTTTCAGGAAATTCACTTTCTTTCATTGAAAACGAATAGCATCGCCACTGCTTCATATCCAAGCTGCTGTGAGTTGAGTGTGCAGAAGTGTCTAGTATTTTAGTTGTACCTAGCCAAGGACAGCAAAAATAGATTCGCACTTTAGTCTCCGATTAGCCTGCTTCACTTGGCTTATCATATGGTAGGCTGCAGCGATCGTGGCGGCTTGTAACAAGGCAGTGGACTCGAGCTCATTGAGAAGCCCAGCTTTCAAGTTTGCCCCGTTACTTGATCTACCTCACCAGGGAGCTTATCAGCGTCAATGCTGTTCTGGACTAAGAAGGCTGCTCACCTGCAAAGGAGTGTCTGTTTTTAATATTGTTTATTTCTCCCTCTACCTCTCTGTCAGCAATGATGAGTTCACAGAGAGTTGTTCGCTCGCAAAAATAGCTCAACATCGCTATACTACAACTGAAAGTATCTATTATACACATATGAATCCATCTCGCCCGCTGCTGTAAGCAGCCGCTGCCAATGTGATTGGCGTGCAGCCTTCCTAAATTACGTTCAAAAAGAGACACTGTCTGGCTATTCCGAAAAAAATTAGTTATTGCTCAACACATTAATGAGCTGCTTATTGTGCACGCTTCGTTTTAAAGGAGCACTGACATCAAATTTCAAAGTCAAGATGTGCCATTCATTCGATTGCTCGGTATGCATAGGTCTTCTTGGCCAAATTTGAATGGCGTCCGTCACGTGGAAGTAATTTTATTTCGAGGGCAATCAGCGTACAAAAGCTCAACGGAATATTGATCACGCTGCGACATCGATACTAGTGCTACGTGTAAGGTGTGATACATTCCGCAAATACCATCCTGAGTGACGATACGCTAGTAACAGTGACGTCGCCGATCTGAGTGTATTTATTGTGGCGCCGACGCCAGGCGACGCCCTCACTCCCAGCCAGTGGCTCTCCTTTCTGTCCCGATCGGTGCTTGCGATTCATCGTGTGGCATCGACTAATTTGTCGTGTGCTCCACAGCGCGAGTGCGATCAGTCGGAGCGTCTACGTGCCAGCATGTCGGGAAACCGCTGCGTAGTGCGGACCTGCCCGTCGAGGCGCGGAAAAAGCGGAAAGTGCGTGGCGTTTCATTACACGTACGGTACACGCCAACACGATCACAAGCTATCAAAGTGGAGTAGCCTATAGATAAATAACATCGCTAACAAGTAACACGCATGTAGCGTTAATAGTGAATGTTAATTCGTCCCTGGACTTCCTTGCGCTGGAGTAATACCGGGTTACTGCAGCCGTAACCGTGAGAGGCCGGATAAGTGGGGCCATCTGGCGGCGCAAAGAAGAACTTTGCAAGCACAGAATTGTTATCGTAGAAACCTATCGTATTCTATTTCTCCGCTGGTGTGCATTCGCTATGCCGATATTCCATAGACCCCTTTGCGTATACCGGAATGCCGTACACGGTAAAATTCTCTGATATAGCTAATTGATACACACCAGCGAGTATGGCCCAAGCGTGCGACCCCGGGCACCTCCTCGTTGCTGCTTGGAACGGCGTCCATTTCTGAATCGCTGTTATGCAAAGGGTCGAAGCGAAAATGATTCGCGACGTCGCGTATCGCGGTGATTCTAAGTTCCAGAATGTCGTCTTCAACACAAGTCGATACTTTTGACGGCGACGACGGCGACGTGGTGACAAGGCACGACTGAACGTGCCCGCCTAGCAGACGAAATGTTAGCTGAGCAGCTCATCCTCCCGTCACTCCCTTCTGTGGACAAGTGCTAAACTGGGGCGCGGTCTGGAGTTGACCGCGAGGGAGCGCTGCCAGCTTTAAAAAATGGTGGGCTTGCAGGCCGTTTTGAATCGTGCTAGATACCGGTGATATATATCAATAAAACAGATAGCTATTCGTCCCTCAGTTGCATTTTCGGTCGCGAATCGCTGCTAGAGGGTAGATAACTACTCGTGTATGCAAAAATGTTGACATGCGTAAATTTGATGTCAGTGCTCCTTTAACTTCTCGAGTTTTCGCACACTTGTGACGTCACGTAACGATCAGACGATTTTATGGCACACTGAAAATTTTTGACGAATAGCGCAGAACCAATGACAAACAATACGCCGTATTGAAAACAGTTGATTATTATTATCTTTTTACGCAGTCATGCGTAAGTGGTAATTACGCGTCATTTGTTGCGTCGTTTTACGAGTAGGTGCTGTGAGCATGACCCAGAAAATGTCGACCAATCATTAGCAGCTAACGACCTATACGGAAGGAAACAATGCGGGGTAGTTTAGCGTTATAATCACCCTCATTTTTTCAACGAAAATTTGAGCTTACACAGTTTACGTAGTCTACTTACTTGGAGGAACTGGAGAGGAGGAGTAAAGAGCGACTTCACCGCTGTTCCGACCACCCCCCAGCCAAGCTGGGAAAAGTAGGAGGGCAAGAAACGACACCTAGTATATAAATTCGTAGTCATTTATAATCTATTAACTATACGCAAATTAAGTATTAATCGACTGAACTTGGTCTTCTTCTTAAGAAAGACTTTATATTAGACGGCTCTAACAGTAAAGTAATTGGCACTCGGCTTATCCTGAAGACTTCTGCGAAGTACCTTGCTTTGTGAGCCACATGTTTTGTTTAATAAGTGAGAACATAAGGTACTAGAATCATAGCAGGTTCTTCATACTCATTGTATCTACAACGCCAAACTAAGATGGGGAAGTTTGCTGATACAATTCTCAGATGATCAGGTTAAATTTGGGTGGACTTTTTAACTTCACGATAATATTTCCAAAATGTTTAAACACTGCTGTTTTGTCGCAGTATAGGGCGTCCCAGTCTGCACAGTCTGTGCAGATTCGTCCTTCATTTAAAACAAACAATTCTGAAAAGCAAGCGATCTGATCAGCTCTATTGACATAAAAAATTACTTCGTGTATATATATATATATATATATATATATATATATATATATATATATATATATATATATATATATATATATATATACACACACACGGCGGACATAGTGAGTGACGAGTGACGCCAGCTCCCCCACTCGCGAACGAGTTGGTACACCACTGTAGTGCATCATAATTCGTGACTGAAAGGGATATTTGCCGTATACTTGCTTTAACTATGAGTAATGTAGTTTTATTTTATGCTTTCTCCAGAACAAAAGCACGCGCGCCATAAGCCACCACCGCAACCCGCTGAAAGAGGTAAGCAAAGTGTGTGACTAGGCTAATTGGTTGCCGGCCAACAGGAAATAGTGCAACAGTTTAAGTTTGGCATATCATGAGTGGGGTAACTCCGGCGCGCGCTCGTGACTTGGTGGGTTCCATTGACGATATATTTTTCCATGTGTTCTTCATTTATTTTGATTTATTTATTTTTGCTTGTATGTGTCGTTTTATAATGAAAGCAAGTTGCAAGTCGGAGCTTCTCCTTCTTTCCGTCTTTGCACGTTGTCCACAGTTGCGCTGTTTCATGAATTAAGAGTTAACGACGTCTAGGCTTAATTGATGTCTAGATCTTAATTAACGATGTGTACATCTAAACAGCCTTTCTTCAAAGGTAATTCGTGTGCCCCAGGTCGTTGGAGCCTGGCTGATTTTCGTTAGCGTTGCATCGCTGCCCCCAAATCAGTTGGCGTTAAGTTTGCTAGTCACACTACAAGTTTTCACTGACACACACCGGTACAAAAGCTAATGGGTCAGAATCAAGCAATCTGTGATACCTGAAATTCTTTGCATATCCTTTGAAACCAAGTATTTTCATTTTACGGGTTAACATTCCGAACTAATTTTATTGAGTTCTGTCGTTAGTAACATCTAATATACAAGTACGCAATGCAGCGGCGCTGAAGGCTTTGCGAGAAATTAGGGTTATGGAACCGGCAGCTCTCATCCAAGACTGCTTGAACAGCGGTGTAGGTATACTCAAGTGGTGTTTACTCTACCCTAAGGTGTGTGGATGCTACCCCAAGTTCACGGAAGCGAAGTTCATGGGCAGAGCAAGGAAAAGGAAAACGGAGAGAGAAGTAATAGAGGCGTATTTCATCAGGCAAAGGGGTGACGCCTGTGTCAGCACGGCTTCGCTATCACTTCAAGATAAAGAGCTTAGTTTTCTCAGCAGGACATTACGGTTCCCTGGTTGTTAGGAAAAATGTGATGCGCGCGCACTCATCACGTGGTTTGGCTTGTGCTATAAAATTGTCTTTCCACTGTAGAATAAAATTGGTTGGAAGTTCGGCGCCCATCCTGTGCTTTTGTGTTATGTGTCTTCGTTCGAATTGCGCCAAAAGTACTCTCAGTTTTGAACTCTGTTATCAGCTGAAAACGTGTACTGCCAAAGAAACGTGCGAATGCGCATGCGTCAATATCTCTAGTTAAATGGGCGGTACGAGAAAATGATTCATCTACAAAGACCGAGAAAATTATATACGGGAATTGAACTGGCACAAGGCATCGCAGTTTACCAACACTGTCTTAACACTGTTACCTCCACGTACGACTTCGTTTTCATGCGTAATTGCATTATTTCTCTTGCATCCGCATTGAATTTTGCTGTATACATTATACTTCGTTTACATTATTTTATGGTTCGCAGCGTACACCGTCAGAGACCATAGCCATGGTCGCGAAGAAGTAGCAGCAGGTAAGTTAATTCTGGTCGTGTACTCATGTTGGTATCCACGCTAATGATGAAAACCTGCGTGCGTAACTAAGTTGCTATGCTATAGCGCAGCGCTCTACCCAGATTCCTAAGGTCACTTCCCGTACCTGTTATGGCGGGGATCAATGTAAATCTGCAGATTAGGCAAAAGCTGCGGTCACGGACGTAGTCATGCTTAACTAAAACACGCATGTGTGTGTATTTTTACCGTGACTTTAAAAGTGGCTTCCACCCCAAAGAACTTTCTCAGGATTTTTGAATACGAAGTCAGTTGATACTTAGCTAGCTTGAGGCATAAGTATAAAGCAATGTATATTATTTTGAAGGCTCCTCCAAGCGCATAGCATGCCTATCAGAATTAAACTGCCGCTTTTTCAGATTAAAGAACTCTTAATTTCGCTCAAAATCACGACTGTAGACCGCTCCAAGCAGGACATCAAGATTACACGGCCCCAAAGATTACACGGCCCCAAACATATTGACATAACACACAGCCGGTTTGCATGGTTGTGTATCTTTCATATTATCGTGCCTCGTAGTTAACTGAGAACCATGAGTGGAAAGGAGTAAAAGAAACCACGAGATGCGAATTTTTCTAAGGTATAATCATATGGAACAACGAGGCAATGAGTAGTCAGTGACTTCAAAATATATTACCTTGCTTAAAGGAGTACTCACACGAATTCTAGTTATTTTGGGATTGTCGCTCTAAATAAAAACACTGGTGTCGAGAACCCTAATAAGAGTATTGTGGTGCCCGGGAATACATAGAATATATTTTTATTAGGCTACCCTAAAAAATAACACTTTTGGTTTCGATATCGAGGCGGCGGTTCTCAGTGACGTGTCATTGCAGTGTGACGTCACGGGGATACAGTAGCTCGCGGCGTACTAGCGGCAGATCTTTCATCTGCACGTGATGCACGTGAACAACGCTGAGTGAATTGTCATCCACTGACCCCTACAGTGATTTCTGCGATTCAGGCTGCACCCAGGACGCAGAGTTCGCCAACTCAGTGGAAATGTGTTGACTCGTCGGGATAATGTCCATTGCGGTGGGGCTGGGCTAGGGGATGCTCAGTGACGAAAACTTTAAAATGAAAGTAAAATATTTTATACGTGCTTTCTTAAACCACTGCGCGGAGGGCGTTAAGACTATATACCGAGGAAGCAACAAATGTCCTTTTTTTGCGAGTTCTCAAAATTGTGTCAGTAATGCTTGTACTGATGTAACCATCCTTATCGAATTGAAATTTCTACGTTTTCAATAAATATCATGCCGTACTAAGTGCCTTGTGACGACTCGTACTATAGTAGCCAGAATAGCCGTAGTCACCAGTGGTAAGAACACCATAGTCTTCATTTAATAATAGGATAAATATGACTATCATACCACTCAACATAACGTTTCTATGAATTTTTTGTTGGGATGCGGAAGTGAACAACGTTTTAACATTACCTCGCTTGTATTGAATGCACAAAGCTCGAGTATAAATACCCGTACACTAACAAAAACACCTAACCTTAGAACGCAGGCACGCGAAGAAGCCAAGCCCTCAAGACGATGAAGACGACGACATGCGACGGGAGAGAGTGCAACTTGCACCTCAGAAAGCTGTCTCTGAGAGAGGTAGGCGTAGCTGAAATTTCTTCATTTGCGTGAGGCCTCTAGTAAAGGAGGTCATCTTGTGATCATGCTGGCCTTCTTGCAACAGTGCGCGTGTGCGCCATGCTGTGTAAGAACACCGTAACAATTTTCATTAATGGCTTGTTTTAACAGCATGACGATGATCATTTCTTTCCGAAAACTCACTTATGGAATGATGTCGATGCTACGCAAAAGGTGTTTTTTCATATATTTTAGTGGCTTGCATGCATTCTTGTTAGCGTAGAAGAGTCTTCGCTACGCCTATAAAGACTATACTGGAGCTATAAAAAACCTCACGGGTTGTATTATGCATTCGCCAAAAATGACTCGCCAGAAATGAAGGCGAAAGCCACCTTTTTTTTTCCCACTCAATGTATTGTTGCTCCCCCGCCGCCCTCTGAAAGGTTTGTGCACCTAACGTGGTTGGTTTGGCACTAGCTCCGAAATAGGCCCGCCTTTGACCACGCCACGATATCATGCGAATACGTCATTACCTGATGATGACTTTTTTGCATCCCTCATATTGACGCTGATGCCGACGGTCAATTATCGCATTGTTTAGACATGTAAGGCTTCCGCCTTACATATCTATAATAATAATAATAATAATAATAATAATAATAATAATAATAACCAATCAATCAATCAATCAATCAATCAATCATTTATTTAACGTGCCCAGGAACAACCGTAAGGTCTTTGTGCAGGCGCACGCAAAAAAAAACAATAAAAATAAACTATACAATACAGACAGTCTTCAGAAATAAAAAGAGCAAATACACGTAGAAAAAGAGAAATGAACACAAAAGGGGAGGAGTAAAATTAAGACAACACGAGAAATATTGAAGGGGAATGAAAAATTAGATTGCATATATACAACTATGCGGAAAGACGGAGAAGGGAAGACTTTGTACATTGTGCCATACTATGTCAAAACAGTACAAAGCTCGGATAAAAACAATGATTGTGGACTATGAAAAATGTCAAGATCAAGAAAATTAACATTATAGAGACTTTGTATTCTGTGAACGGTAGAGTGTTGGAAGAAGCAGGCGGGTACATGGAACGGTCTGTTCTCTCTGGTTAACTTACGCGGAATTCGAAAATTAACACACTTGAGAAGTACAGGGCAGGATATGATACCGTGGACTAGCTTGTAAAGAAACAAGAGATCAGAACGATTTCGTCGGCAGTGAAGTGATGGCAATGATAATAATTCAGCAGTATTTGAACGAGATTTTTTAGCAAAGCGATGGTTATATATGCTAAGGAATTTTTTCTGGACTCGTTCAATGGTGTTACCGCTGGATTGAGCAATGCCATTCCATATCACGGACGCATACTCCAGTTGAGGAAGACATAGCGCGGTGTACAATTTTCGGAAGGGCATAGGAGAACGGAATTCTCTAGACAATCTGCAAACACAGCCTAGGGTGCGAAGACCCCGCAAAGCAACACGCTTGGCGTGAGCAGAAAAGTTTAACGTGCTATCAACAACAACACCAAGATCACTGATCTCATAAACCTTGCACAAGGACACAGAATTGACAGAGTATTGAAATGACACGCTAGATGTTTTGCGAGTGATAGACATGAATTTTGTCTTCGAGGCATTCAGAGAAAGGTTATTAGCGTTGCACCATTCGGAAAAAGAGCGCAAATCTGACTGCAGCAAGCGACAGTCGTTAACTGAATGAATTTCCTTAAAAATCTTGATGTCATCGGCATACAAGAGGAAAGAAGAATTACGAATGGCAAAAGAAACATCATTAACGTAAATTAAAAATAGGAGTGGGCCTAATACCGACCCTTGAGGGACCCCACTAGTCACTTTATACAAAGAAGAGGTTTGGCCATTTACGGCTACATAACAATATCTATTGAGCAGATAGCTCTGCAGGAGATTCACAACTGACAAGTCAACATCAAAGTGCGCAAGTTTAACCATAATCAGCGTGTGGCTGACTACGTCAAAGCCTTGCTCAGGTCACAGTAAATTACATCAACCTGTCCTCTCTGAGAAATAGGTGTGGAGATCTGCGTCATGAAACTAGCAAGATTTGTGGTAGTTGAGCGGCCAGCGAGAAAACCATGTTGATTAGGAATCAATGAGTTTTCACACTAAAAGACAATATGTTGTGAAGAGCCAGCTCGAAGATCTTTGATGTGGCACATAGTAGAGAAATCGGGCGATAATTAGAAGCATCTGTTTTAGAGCCCGACTTGAATACTGGAAAAACACGAGCAGTTTTCCACATGCTAGGAAATGTGGAAGTGTCCAGGCAGTTATTAAATATCGTAGTCAGTAATGGGACAAATATACTACCATAAGCTTTTAGTATGGCGGAGGGGATGCCATCTGGCCCACATGATAAGGATGGTTTTAAGTGCTTAATGCATTCGCAGATAAGATTTTCATCCAGCGATAAAGCACTGGGTGAGCGAACTGCCTTAGGCTGTCTGATATCAGTGCTAGAGTCTGAGGCCTTATAAACGGATGAGAAATGTGCGGCAAAACAGTCAGCGACGGCATGCACTTCTACCCCATTTGAGTCTAGTAGTCTGAAAGACTCTCCGCTTTTGCTGGACCGTTTACGTACATACTTCCAAAACTCAGCTGGCCTGTCAGAAGCGCTTTTTTCTAAGAATTCAATATACGAACTATGATCCCGTTTATATAGGCGTTTAGCGAGAGTTCGAAAAAAGCTGAACTCTTCCTTCCACTCGCTCGATGGAGAACATTTAGATTTCCTGTGTGCGCGACCTTTATGCTTCAGTGCACTGATAAGTTCAGATGAGAACCAGTGGGGATATTTACGTTGTTTATGTGTGTATTGGGGAATAAAACTACGCATGCTGCTCAGTACAAGCTCCGCAAACTGATCAACCTGGTCATCAACATTCGGTTTGTCAGTAACCTGTGACCAGTCAACGGTGGACAAGTGATGATAGAGGCCCGTGTAATCACCTCGCTTGAACGCAAATCTTGGAGATTTGTTTACGTAACTGCTGTAGCTCGTTGTTTCGGCTGATGCAGATAATCTTACGTTAAGTGGTGGGTGGAATTTGTCCGGACGTACAAGAGAGATGTTGGAGCGGGAAACTTCAAGGGGTTGATCGTTTGACACACACAGGTCTAAGACGTTGCCACTGGAATTGACGACTGAATTATGTTGCACTAGGGAATTAAACGCCAGAAAGTCCAAGAGCAGGCTGCACTTTTTCTCTGTGAAATGATTGTAATGAGAAAAGGTAAGCGTGCTCCAGTCAATTCCAGGTGCATTGAAATCCCCAAGAACAATAATTCTGTGCCCACTATGAGAAGATATCACAAGTTCAATAGAAGACATGACATCGTGAAACGAGGCAGGGGAAATGCTGGGCGGTAAATAGAAGCATCCAATCAACAATTTTTCACGGCGCTCAAGGTTGATTTCTAGCCAGATCGATTCTTCGATAGTTTCTAGGTCTTTCCGTCTAACGGATTTCAGTGAATTGTCAATGGCAATCAGCACGCCACCGCCTTTCTGTTTGGTTTCACTGAAATCTCGGTCACGGCGGAAGGTGGTGTAGGTCGGGGGAAAAAAGTCCGATGAGGGAATTTCAGTGCCGAGCCAGGTTTCAGAGATAGCAATAATAGGAAAAGCAGACGAAAGAACATTAGAGAAAAACTCGAGTGTCTTGGTACGCAGACCCCGAGCATTTTGGTAGAATATGTCTACGTCACACGGCACTTTGGATTCCAGTCACTATCTCAGAGGGATGAAGCATGTCATCGCGCAGCTCCCCACGAAATGGCTTGAAGAGGCATCCGAGGGGCCACATCGAAGGGTCATTCAGGCGTTGTAGTGTTTCCTCGTCAACTTCAATATAGAATGAAGAATATGACTGGAACTTTGTTTGAAGTCGCCGGCAGGAGATGGGAGACAGATCCAATGAAGCAATATGTTTCTTAATGTCAGCAGTAGTGGTGTCCGGGCTCAGCTTCGTAACAAAAATGGCCTTTGGCCATTGTGGCCTTCGTGGCCGCTGAGCTACAGATATAGTGGATGTTTTCATAACTCCAAACGAGGCGGGTTTCTTCTTTCTTTCACCCTCAGTCACCGCTGCAGAAGAGGCTGTCACAGGCATCACACTGACACGCTCCGACGTGTCTACGTCAGCTGGCGGTGAAGTCGAAGATGAAAGAATTTTGGAGAGGGGTTGTTCGGAGAACGCAGGTTGCTTGGAGGTCACAGACGGGTCAACGGTCACATGCGCTGGGGGTTTCACAGGTGCCTTCACTGCCACGGCGGCCGTGCGGCGCGTCAGCTCCTCACGCAGGAAGCGGACCTCTGCACGAAGGGAGGCGACCACGCGAGCTTGTTGTTCAACACCGCGGGAATGATCCTTACGGAGCCGCTCGTTGTCTTCGCGTAGTTGAGATACCTCGTCGCTGAGGAACGAGATTCCCTCCAATGCGTCGAGGAGGAGGCGGCGCAGCCCGGCGAGTTCGTCACCCGGAGGGGTACACGTGGAGAGGGAACCGGTTTGAGAACTGCAATGCTCACCGCTGCACCCCGACGAGTTGCTTTCGCTAGGCTTACCAGAAGCACGGCTCAGATCACATAAATTGCAGCAAAATGAGCGCGATCCAGACTTCAGGAGTTGCAGCTCTTCATCAGGCCAGGTTACACATTTCGCATGAACGCGTTTAGAGCAACTTTCACAGCGGAAAAACTGCTGCTTACCGAAAAACGGGCAGGAGCATAGCAAGCATGCATCCCGACTGGGAGCCATGGTGCGGGACTAATAAATAATAATAATAATAATAATAATAATAATAATAATAATAATAATAATAATAATAATAATAATAATAATAATAAATAACTACAATAATGATAATAATATTGCTAGCTCGATGCTGTGTCTGCCGCGTACAACAATCTGCCTATCCGTCATATGCAGTAGGCACACACGAGTGATTAGAGACTGCCGATGACGACTCGACAAATTCGTTTTCCATAGACTCACTCACTTTCTACGCGGCTCATTCTTAGGCTCGCTTACTTTCAACGTGTGCTCAGGGCAGAGAAAATCGCATTGTTCCAACCAAAATTCCCAGTAGAATACTAAATGTGCGTGGTGTCAAACGTTGTAGTTTTGGTAGATGATGCCTCACAAATCACGTGAGGTAGCTTGTCCTAAATCTCAATAGATTCAACGCGGAATTAGGATCGGACTGGTGGAGACATTCAACGCAGAATTAGGATCGGTCTGGTGGAGGAAAAGAACCAGCCTTTCATTTATATTTGAGACGTCGCGTTTGCCTTCACAGTGTCAGCCTCAATGGACATCGAAATTGTAAGACTCGTGACATGAAATTGTTGATGACGCGGCTTCCACTCTGTTACTGCCTGATAAAAGCTCGACACTGCTGCGTCCGTCAGTCTGTGTATTCATCCGACGACTAACGTCAATAAATCAAGATTAAACCATTGTGATAGATGAAGCAGTCAACATATACCCGGACACAATGTACGGTGAATCTTGCGCAAAGATGGCATCAACAAGCACATAATCAGTAGTACCCGATAGGCGCTCGTGGAAATCGCCGTCATTTGAGGAGTGAAACGGCCAGGTGTGCGCTCTCCAGTAATTGGGTAACCTCCACTTCTGCTCATGCATACACTACCACACAGCGCTTCAGGAACGCCAGAGGCAGAACTCGTAGCCTAAGTCGTGAACGTGCGAAGGCGTCCCGCTGCACGCTCGCGTGTCTCACTGCAATAATGCGCTCACTCGAACTTTATTGAAACGAAATGGAGTGGAAATGGGGGCGCTAGCCTACGTGGCGTTGAGTAGGGCGCCTCGATGCCAGCGTTGTACAGAGGAACGCGGGCATCGAGGTGTCCAAGCTCTGAGACTTACCGAAGCGCGTCCTGTCGGCGCTCGTTAGTGTCATGATACCGTACTTCAACTAAGATGGTGACACTGCCCTACGCCAACAGGGTCACTCTAAAAGGGAGCAAATGTCGAAGATATAAGGCGCGTTTCAAGGGCTCCTGCGTGAGCATGGGTAGTGAAGAGGGTAGACCGCCCGACTCCCATCGACGCGGACCAAGAAGTTGTGGGTTCGACTCCCATTTCATACAAAACGGAATTTTTTGTTGTACTTTTTTGTCATCTGTTAGTGTGAATTTTATTGACGTCACATCCGTGATGGGAATGACGTAAGTGAAGTCTTGGTGGACCCCAGCGTAAAACACTTTCCTGTTCAAATTATAAAAAATCATGTAATGGCGCAGTATGCTTTTCTTAAGTAGGTGTTATGACGTGTTGCAGACATGGCTCATACACGGGGCCGAGAGGGGGGTGGGGAGAGAGTTCCGATATTTCTGTGGAGTGCGTGTGCAGTTGCTTATGCTTGTTAGATATAGGGCAATCTTACAATATTTAGCCAAAATTTACAAAATTTTTAGAACAATGTTAGTAACCTGAAAAGCAAGGTAAATGTCCTTTAACAATAAAATCTTAAGTCTGGTGAAGGAACTGACGAACATTTTGAAGGTGTGTTTTTTAAGAATGTTAAGGCCCCGTTCGTTCAGCATTAATGCAAAGGAACCTTGACCGAATTGAACTTGCAGTCATATATTGTTACAAAATTTGACGGGTATGAGTTTGCGTATAGCTTTTACAACAGAATAAACATGTTAAGGAAAAGAGTCTACTTTCCATGTGCATAATGACAACATATTATTTGTTTCCAAATGTGTATAGTGCTTACTCATGATCGTACACGTAGGAGCTCCTATTAGTTTATGGATTCTAGAATGTGTGTCGAAAACGATTCGTGAGCCAACTCTAAATCCCCCCCCCCCCCCCCAAAAAAAAAAGTATCCGATGACCCCTTTACTTCCTGCCTACATTTTCTTCTTCAGACTGACTTTTGAATTGAGGCGACCTGTTTTCTTTTTCTCCATGTGCAGCCTACCCGAAACTAGGAGGTTTCCCGAAAACGGAAACGTTGCATTCCGGTAACGTTTTTGGCCCTCTTTTTTGTAATTTGAGCTGCAGTTACATATTTTTGCTGTCTCACCTTGGTGTTGGTAGAGGTTGTCATATACATGAAATTCGATTACAACAAAAACTTTTGCGAGCACAAATTCTGACATCGCGGCGTATAATACGCTGTACTCATTGTAGGGCATTTTTCAGCTATTTCCTGCTTTTCGGTGGACCTACTGCATTACCTATTACCAAAATAAAAGGCGCATTTAGGGTATATGTCAACTACATTGTTATGCAAGCTGTGGGTTGCAATACCCGTTTTGTAATAACCCGTTTCCATTGACGATCTAGTATCCTTTGCAAATTCCTCATTTGTGTATTGCGAAAAAAAAAAAAACGGTCATTCATTGACGCTGTTCTGTTTTGTCACGGCAAAGACAAGCAAAAGCATGACCACAACAAAATATAAATACATGTAAATTTTTGGCAATTTCCAACGGCTTATTTTTATGGAAAATGTTTAGCCCCACTGATTCGATAAAAACGACCAGGTTCAATATTATGTGAATCAGAAAAATGCTTGCGGAATGAAATTCATTTACATCTGCCACCGACAAAGCTTTATTTCGCTGGTCGCCATTCCTTGCTATTTATTATTTGGCCGAGTTGAAACTTCAATTTTAAAAGTACGTGCATTCGAAGCAAAGCCGTTCACTTACTTGCTTCCTTATTTTGTCATACATGAGAAGTAAGTGGTACGAAGTTGCTCGGGAAGATGTTCTTTCCTTGACATGATTCAGAGCAGTCACGGATAAGCACGACGAAATATTCGCTTTTTTTTCTCTCTCTCGTTAATATGCCTCAGGCTTTTGTGATAATACTGAATAAATTGCTCAGAGAAATTGTGAATATCTCGCGGTCTGAATGAGATTGGTGATAAGTGGCAGAGTGCCGCACCGCGGACGGCGACAGTGTGAACAACAACTACTAAGTTGTAGCCGACGGCTTGTTACTATGCTCTTCACAGCATGGTTCCAGCGCGACGTTCAGACATTTGCCTGAGCCTTTTTACGCATTGATCGATGCCGCTATATGACACGAACACACCATTGGCGGACAGCGCTTGTGTCGTCTTCCCTGTGTGCTGTGTCACCGCCTTCAAGATTGAATCTATTCCACTGACGAGATTGCGCGTGCGAATTAAAACTGCATTGATGCAACGAAATTTACTAGGGCGAAGCTTTCGCAAAGGTAGTGCTCTTGAATATATAAGAATACAAAGTGAAGTCCGTGGTTTTTTTTCTGGTGCCGGAAAAGGAGACGAGCGTGGTATATCTATGGACATACGCACAGTATACTCAAATGAGATCTCATCAACGACCCAAATTATCTTTCTTTACAGCGCCAAACCAAGCGAACGAGGAACAGAAACTCGGCCGGAAAGTCGCCATACCACTCGATGTTCTGGCTGCAGCACAGATGGTTGTACCTTCAGCGGGTAGGTTTCTGTAAGCCTGAGTATTCTGACTGCAGGCTTACCGCACTGAAAGATTGGCTGGATACAGTGGCAATCTTTTTTTTTTCCTTTTTCAACGCACAAAAGAACAAAAAACGATGCGGACACAGCGCTGTTTCTGCATCGTTTTTCGTCCTTGTTCTTTTGTGCGCTCAAAAAAGTCAAACATGAATCAGCAACATGCCCAAGCATACGCTATTTCAATTTTTTTTTGCACTAGTGTAACACATCTACGGATATACTCAAAAAGTGAAGAAGTCTGAGCTACGCCATCAATGTCAACATCGTGAGTCATAGCGCAAGCCCTCACTGTTGAAGCAGTATTTGTTTTTAAGTCAACTAGACTTTCCCATTAAAACTCGTCACACAGCAACGTGTCTAGAAAGACAGTCTGCACTCCGTGTTTAGAAACCTCATGTTTTGTTCTATATTTTGCATGTCGGATCAATAGAATAACGTTTCATCAACACTCACGGAAAGGGAAAAGAAGCTCATTCGTTGAAAATACCTCCCTCGACGGGACAAAATTGGATCTTTGAAGCCACAATGTTTAATATGAGCAAAGGAAGCGTTTGAAAGAGTTGTAATAGTTGTATCTTTGCCATCGCTGACATGCATTCATGTCGTGCTTAAAATGTATACTGGCGCTCTGCACAAGAGCTAAGTAATCGCGCTGTTCCGCGACGAAGTACAGTGATGCACAATTGGGTCACAACGCTCTCGCTTTGCAAAGGGGATAGCATAGTTCTAGCACGCCTGAGTATTCATTCTGCCTGCAGACTTCCCGTACAGAAATATTGGCTGGATGCAGTCGAAACGCCCACTTTTGTGGCCTTCTGGCCGATGCCAGAACACCGCCTTTGCTTACGTTATAACATTAGGTTGAAATGATTGTTTCTCTAGGTGGGAAGCGCTATGATGTGCCTATTCCATGTTGAATTTACGAAATATATTTAGCGGCGTTGAGGCCATTCGTTTGCGTTTGCAACATCATTAAGCCCTCTAGTCTCAGCTATCGGACATCCCTCAGAATACTGCCACCACGTTGTCTTGAACCTTTAAAAGACATTTAAGCACACCAAAAGCGTTTGAATGAGTGTCTTGGTATTTATTCATGTGTGCCCCACGTCAGACATCTCAATGACGACTGGTTACGAAGACTGCTACAGAAATACAAAAAAATGTGTGAAAAGCGTCACTACAACTAAACAGAAATTAATTTTCAAACAAGAAAAGCGCAATAGAGTTGGATTTTCGTTTTTGTCAATGCAGTGCAGCATGAACAGAGCAGTTTTGACTTGCCTTCGTCGTTTCCGTGTCCTAATAATTAAAATACACTCACACAAGTGCATTCTACAAGAAGTAATTTCTTCCACAGAAAGTTTTATCCACGACAAATATTAACGAACAGGAATCTACGATTGCTTAATGTCCCTCTCAGATTATTACACCCATCATATTTTGAAAAGGGAAATGAGACCTTTTTCATCTTCAATATAAAGGATCTATGTTCGAGGATACATCGATTCAGGATTTAAATTGACACTACCTGTAATACTGTCTTATCAGAAGTTAGTCATTTTTGTAAAAACTTTAAGTGACGTGTGGTACTGTACGGCGGAAATATTATGCTTCTTGCAAGCATGACAACATTTCTTTTTGTTTCTAGCACCCCGAATGCCAGGAAGGAAAACGCCACCGCCTCATCGAGGTGATGCTCTTTTCAACATTATTTACATATAGTTCGACATGACAGTGTTTCAGCGGTCTGCACTTTCTGCGTTGATCCGAATCGCAGCATCGCGTAACATATGTTCGTATATTTAGGTGTTTAGGTAAATCAGAAAAAAAGAGGCATTCTGTTGAACTAACTATTTTTCAAAACAACGCTGTTATTACCATCAATACACAACGCAAACGTTAACGCGGGGTTGCCAACTAAACACGATCAGTTCCAGATAGAAATAGTCATCACACCGCTTGCTATTGGGTTGGCTTTTCAAAGACACGTAATAGAACTAAGCCAAGCAATGCAAAAAAATTATTAGATGAATTGTTATGATAAATTTTTGCACTAAAAAAACCAAAACCCAAGCGTTTTTTTTTTAATTTCCAATAAGCTTGCTAGGAGTCTCCTAGGCCAAAATTTGTTCGATACTCCTTTAATGTGCCTGAACTCTCTCCAGGCAGAACTACACCTCTCGTCAGCATGAAACCTGTAAAACACACCTATCTTCTAAATCCAGCAATTATAAAATCCTTGTAACAGGATTCGTTGAAACCTTGCCTTCGATACACCTAATATGCATGTAACGTCACACATCTCACGAATGTGTACCACATCTAAAAAGGAAGCCCTATATCACATTTGAGTTTCGTGTGGCGTTACGCTATCAAATGCAGAATATTGTTTTTCGTTCCATTAAAATACACTGATCAGAATGAACATGGGATCCAACAATTGTTGTAGAATAAAAATAAGAGATCTTTTTGGTGCTCTAGGCGTATTTAGTCTAGTGTGAAAATATGCGCATTGGGGTATTGCAGTCAGTGGCGTAGGCACAGATCTTTTTCGTGAGGAGGGGGGCATGCCCTTGATTCGACGTGGGGTCCGGGCAGGTAAGTGTGGCCGAGTGTCATTTTGTGCTCTGTATGCCACGGCAGAAAAAAATGGGAGGGGGGGGGGCACCGCCCCCCCCCACTCCTCGCTACGCCACTACTTGTAGTTGCATTTCCGTCTCCAATTTTTGAAAAGTTTAGAGGAAATGTGGGACGGGGCCACTTTAGTCGTTTAATATTGACTCGGCCTTTTCACTATGCTAGGACCTGATATCGGGGTTTGCACAGTCAGGAATACGTGTATTTCAGCGGTGTGTGTTTCTATTCACGAAATGTAGAGTGCCTATTATTGAACGTTTTCATTTCCGAGAGAATAAAAGCGAAGCAAGAGTTTCAAGCAGGCAACACACGTTTGGGTGCACAAAAACACAATATAAATGCGAGCATGTGCTAATCGATGCTGATGATTGTATTTGGAGATAAATGGAGCTTTTAGAAGAGCTGCGTTGTATTGTTCTCTTGTATGACAGCTCAAACATCGCTATAGAAGAGCAACTCAACTTCGGCATTCTTTCCCGCAACTTCACAATATTTTGCTTTCACTGTGGATACATAGCTTCTAAGGTGTATTGGTGCTAAGCTCGAAGACGCGGTTTCGATTTCCGACAACGTCGCGCTCTTTTACATTGTGATTCTGGCACTTGAACAGACAATTTAATTTAGGTTCAACATGACCTTGTTTCCATATTGTTGTACAATGCGATTGCTACGTAATTGCTGGAGATTCGCCGATATACATTCCTAGAATCACACATGAACAGAATGTATGACCTAGTTTTTCCTATACCATGCCGCTCAGTCTCAGTACGGAATCAGAGCGAGAGTTTAAGTATACGCATTATGTACCCGGGCCTGCTAACAGTCACGGTGATAGATTTCGTCCATTCCTTAAATGTCTGATATGCTCTAGAAGCATGAGCTTTTTATCTTTGTCTTTGACAAACTACTGCACCACTAGACTGAACGGTACATTTCGTATATTAAGTTTGTACTGCATGTGTCTCATTTTGTACAATGTTTGTCGCAGTTCTTTGCATTAAACTTGAAACTACACTCAGTAATTTCTGAAATGTAAACCTATGTACTCATGTTAGTGGCACCGAAGTATTCCTTTCACCCATTATCAAACTTATAATGCCGATAATCTAGTCATGTAATGAACCGTGCTTTTCTATCCATAACGAAATATGCACGTTCCTTGCAAATACAATAATGGTTAAAAGTGAACCCTCGGTCTCATGTGCAGGAAGAAAGATTCAAATACTTTACAAAAGCTCCTGGCGTGAAGGTAAGATTTCCTGGAATATTTTTTTCTTTTTAGTTTTCTTTTATTGAATATATATTTATTCTTCTTTCACTTCGTGGAAAATGTCTAGGAACACTACATATGTTCGGCGCAACACTTCTGATAAAGCCAAAATATTCTGAGAGAGAGAGAGAAATAACTTTATTTATAAAGTCCAGCGAACTGGACTTGGGGTAGGCCTCAACCTCGGCCTAGGCATCGGCCGCGAGCCCTTGGGCTCGGGCGGCTTCCTCGGCTCGCTGGACGGTCCAAAGTTGTTCTTCGATTGCGGAGCTGAGCAGAGCCTTCTCCCAGCGCACCCTGCGGTTCGATACTGCCTCCTCATGGTTTCCGTGTGCTTTGTCGTCTAAGCTCGAGCACTCCCATAGTATGTGGCCCAGTGTTGCCCTTGCATCGCACATCTTACATTTGTCTGTCAAATAGAGATCAGGGTAACAGAGACGAAATATAACTGGGTTTGGGTAAGTGTGTGTTTGCAGCTGCCGCCACGCAACTGCCTGCTTTTTATTTAATCTGTTGTGTGGCGGTGGGTATTTGCGTCTTCCTAGCTTGTAGTGCTGCGTTATTTCATTGTAGCTAGTCATACGTTCCTCCCACTCCCACTCTTCCCCGCGTGGGACCTCGGTCGAAGCGGCGTCGGCGTTCGCAACGGCTCGGTTCGTGAGCTCTCGAGCCGCCGCGTGTGCCGCCTCGTTGCCGGCCAGCAGAGTGTCTGTGTGTGCGGGCGTCCATATAACGAAAGTGTCATTTTTGTTTCGGATTTTTCGCTCGTTATTCGTTAGGATTCGCAGCGCCTCTCGGGAGACCCGGCCGTTAGCATAGTTACGTATCGCCGCTTGCGAGTCACTAATTACTACTTCAGCCTCGGTGGTGACCACTGCGAGGTCGATGGCCACCTCCTCGGCCGTCTCGGTGAGTGTGGTTTGCACCGTAACGCTCGTCTTGCATATACCTTCGCAGTTGACCACCGCGGCCACATTTTGTAGGTAACATAGTAGGTAACATTTTGTAGGTAACCTGCGCGCGTACCTGGCCGCGTCCACGAAAACCGCTTCCTTGCTATTCCCGAATTTCCTGTGCAAGTCCTGCGCCCTCTTATTTCTTCTACCTGTGGTGGTGAAATAAACTACGCAAGAGTTTTCCGAGCACACTTTGTCAATCTAAACCAATTCATTGTTTCTCTTTAGTGTCCCTTTAAATCTTCATTTATACGCAGAGAGCGCAAAGTCGTCAAGGTTGGAACCAACTGACACGCTACCGGCGCATCCAGTCGTCTGTGTAGTGCACAGCTCAGCAAAGGTCGAAGTGAGATACCCGCAGGATGGTCTCTGCGACGCAATCATCTTCAACAAGGTCTTCTACCACAGTGGCCAGGTGTCCGTCTCGCAAGGAGGTAACTACACGGAGAACGTTATAACGTGAAAGGACAATTCTAGATAACCTTCGAACTCATCTAGGCCCGTAAATGGTGGGGACAAAAACGAAAACAAGAATAAACGTATGCATCAAACAAACGCGTTGCTATATAGTGATATGGTACAGGGGAGTGAATCATAGTCGGAAAAAGGGCCATATCACCGGGAGGATAGAAGACAGCAGGCCTTGTTTTGATAATTCAGATCACGGGTCTCAAACGCATTCCAGCTAGTGGGCAGCAGGCATGACATTTAGTACCGCAAGGGCCGGAACAGTAAAGAAGGTAGCAGCGGTGGGGGGTGGGGGGGGGGTACTTCGTACAGACAGTCGGCTAACGTTGCCATTTGAAAGACATTTCCAATATATTATATATGGGTCACTTCTGAAGGAGATTAGGCGCCAGTATTCCAAAATTATATGGATACTGATCTCAGAAATGCCCGAAATCTGGACGCCGATTCTGAAATAGAGTTGTTTCACAGTTATGTCTCAACACATGGTGACCGCAGGGAGTGCCTCAATGCAAAAATGCTTTACAGCAGTTATGCCTCTGTAGCTCACGAACGCACTTATGCAGAAAATAAAGAAAATATCGGATGAACACAGTAATATATCTGCCGCGGGCCGCAATAGAGGGCTCCGCGGGCGGCGTGTTTGAGACCACTGATTTAGATCTTTGAAACCACAGCGCGAAGCAAACAACACACATGATTTAGACACGAGCGTTCTGTTGTGTACATCGCCATTCTATTATTATTTTGTTTTGTCTTCGCTGTGACACTTCAAGTACTGAAAGCAGTCTCTGGTAACAAATTAAGCTAGGTACCATATATTAGTCTATCCACATGGACAACACGTAAAATATAATAATAATGGTTGTTCTACGCCCGAAAACCGCCATGCCGTTATGAGGGACGCCTTAGTGGAGAGCTCAGGGAATTTTGACCACCTGGTGTTGATTAACACACACCTTAATCAAGTACGTGGACCTCAAGCATTTCGTCTCCGTCGAAATGCGGCTGCCGCGGCCTGAAATCGATCCCGTTACATTCGGGTCAGCAGTCGAGCACTATGACGACTAGACCACCATGGCGGTACATGGACTACACGCATACAAACACTAAAAATAAACGGGGAAGCTGAGCCTCATTATTTATTCACTCACAGGCGTGCCTTAAATTGCGGATCAAACAAGTTGCAGTTTGTGTAAGGCACAATCCGTAAACATTTTCTTCTATTGTTATGTGCTGGTGTGCTGCGTCGAGCACGTTATAGACTACCAAAGAGTGAGCAAAACAACTTGAGTCAGTGTTCGAACATTTCGTGCTGGAACATTTAGCAATGAACAGGGTGCCGATGATGCATCATCAGTAGGATCACGCCGGGTGCATTTGTTGCTCATCATTAGGAAGTATTTCATTTCGAAACTAAATAAGTTTGGATGCTAGTGCTATATTAGCTACGACCAAAAATTCACTACGAACTAAACCTGCATTTTAAATACGGCTCATTCGTAGTGGTCGCAATATTTTCAGTTACTCTCTAGCACCACCTAAAGCGTTTCGGTATACTAAATAATATGTTATTTAAGCAAAATATGGAATATTAGTCAACACGGGATGTCGCTGAAGCCGACGTTTCGACAAGTGGACTTATCTTCTTCAAGGCTGCAACCTTGAAGTTCAGTTGTAGTCTTCATTTGTAGCCTTGAAGACTGTAGTAGGACGGAAAGGTTGGCGAGTTAGAACATGCCCATTGATGGGTATCGCACAAACGGACGAAACACGAAGGAATAAGACGGGATAAGCGCTGGTCTAACAACTGAAAGATTTTGTTTGAAAAATTCCAATATATACAGGAAACGTAAACCGCACACGTGCTTACGAGCGATCATGTACAAAATCTCCTCTTTTGATAGTGACAACGACGGCTGACATACAATTGCTATCACACTTTGCCATGTGGCATGCCTCTGCGATCTCGCATGTACATTGCTCACGAGGGTCCGTTATTATCTAGGTTTGTGCAAGCGAAGGCGTGCGACCGCAATCACGACTGAAGGGTGGTGTATCTTCGCGTCTCGCCAGCCATTGCCCTGATTGCGGTTGTAGGCCTCGTTTGCGCAAACCTCGATCATCACGCATCATCGCGATCGACGTTCACGTGAGATCGCATCTGCATACCACATGGCAAAGTGTGATAGCAATTATATAAGGCAGCCGTCGCTGTCAATATCAAAAGACGGGGTTCTGTTTATCGATAACTCACAAATACGTGCGTGGTTTACGTTTGCTGTATATATGTGAATTTTTAAAATATAATCCTTCACTTGTTAGACTAACGCTTGTCCCGTCTTCTTTCTCCGTGTTTCGTCCGTTTGTGCGCCCCCCGACGATGGCTTAGAGAAGACATGTCCGCTTGTTCAAACGTCGGCTCGAGCGACACCACCTGTAGACGAATTGGTCATCCCTTCAAACTTCCATCTTCCCCCGAACTTCGGCCGCTTTTGAATTTACGCAATGTAGTAGCAAGATGAATCTCTAGTGAAAACTCTTATGTAATCTTCCGTAGAACTGGTTTCTCCGAAGAAATCTTCTCGATGAATAATTTTGAACGCATTTCAATTTGATCATGAAGTTCGCATTTACGATTACCACTAACGTTAATAAAAAGAGCTCACTTATCTATCACTGCGTTGAAAGCTGCTAGAAATGAGCTGAAAGAGCTTGCACAATGTACAGGTGCCATACAAGCTTCCCCTTGCAGGCGGAATGCTGTCATCGTCTTGTGGCGTAGTGCTCAACAAGCGGTGACAGGGCTATTAATGCGGTGGCCTATACCACATTTGCAACAATGTTACCTAAAGACTAGCTACCACCCTTAGCGTTAGCTACAATTACTTCATTAAACTGTACTCGACAGCACTTACCGAACACAAAAGGTTTTCAAAAGAAAGCGAAAATGGCACATAAAAGGCAACATGTGGTCACTAATGTATAGGGTCATGAGCCTGCCCCAGTACCTTGGTAACTACTACATTTACGAAAAAAATGAAAACTAAACATTCGTTCCTTGGTTACAGTATGTTGTATGGCTGTAAAAATGTGAATCATTAGTGCTCGTATGTTGACTCCCATTGTGTTTACACAGAAAACCACACGTACCAGGAGTTCCTTGCGGCAGCGGCGAAGTCAAAGCTCACAGCGTTCATGTTGGCTACAGACCGGTACTTCGCCGTCTATGAGACGATCCCAGCTGCGCCCAGTCTCGAGGCTTTGCGCAAGATGAATGTGCGTGGGTTCGGCTTCCTCGGCGTTCGCGTGCAGAGCGCACAGGGTGCACTACTCGAGCACACCACCAGGCTCCTGCGATCGCAAGTCGAGGTAAGGCGGTAAAATTTGCTTTGTCACGTCCGAACGCGCAGTGCGTCGTCAGAAACGTGGTAGTCCTGCGTTTTTAAAGACATGATGAGAATCTTCCTTTTGCTCTTCCATATGCTAATGATCTCGACGATGCGAACGAAATTATTTCTCACCGAAATGAACTGCCATGTCTACTGAAATGGTAGGAGTACTTGCTAATATTGCCAACCATTTGCTGATGACGGTCTGGGTAGGTTAGCATTGGAGAGGCTGACTGCGCGGTGGTTAAGGTTTGCTGTTGTAGGCTATCACCTGTTATAACGGCAACACTGTTTTCATTCAAGTTGATTGGGACCATTAATTTGTGCAGGAGACCTTTAAGGAAATTCTGGCGGTTTGATATGCTTTCGTATAAACATATTCATGAGGGTACAATTTAAACTGCCTAAATGCGAAAGAACACACCAACACTGCCCTTTGTCCATCCAAATGGCTGTAGCAGTGTGCTCTAAGAATTCATTTTGGTTCCTGTATATCTCCCAGGATACCTTATTCATATATAAATTCTAAGCAATAAAATCAATAGGCGATCATTTATGCAAACATAAATTTGTTCAGCGAAGGCCAGAGGGTCCCCGGAATGAAGAAACCTCTCACCTAGGGCAGAATCGGGACTTGCCCTGATATACTGTTTAAAAATAAAGGTTTATTCCGCCTCCCCCTCCTCCTCTACAATAAATGAACCGTAAATAGTTAGAGAGATAAAAGAATTGGGATCTGCTTACCTTGCCTTGGTAAAGTGTTTCGTGAACATGTGGGCATTATACCATTTATCAGAGCAAACCTACTAAGAGCAAAGCGCATTCCGATTATATAAAACGCACTGTGTACATGCCGGGATCAACTTAACTAGAACTTATAGTAGAAGAAGAACTTGAGTTCCTATGCGGGTCTTTGACCTATTCAGTCCAACAATATTTAAGCGTGCAATCTTGATCTTAGGAAGAATATTCGCGCGAATCATCATCAGTGTCCTCTACATATTTATATCTGGATGTAGGCCTCGCCCGGAGATGTCCCATTACCTGTTTATCCTTGCGTCCAGGGTCGTACCCAGGAATTGTTTTCGAGGGGTCTTTTTGTATAAAACGGCTAACATTGGCACTGGTGGTCGCTCTGAAGGCGTGCAAGTATCTTAGTGTCACCCGAAAAGTTAAAGCATGAAAAAATTTCAGGGGGTATCAGAATCCCCTCAATTTCCCCTTAGTTAAAGGGACACTAAAGGCAAATAACAATTTATGTCAGAGTGAAAGCCCAATGTATGACAACTTCTAAAACGGCAATATTATCAACAGCAGTGCCCTACTTACCGAGAAATTAAGCGCCACGAGTGGGACATTTTCGAAGTGATCCCGATGACGTATGGAAGTCGGCCTACAATAAATCACTAGTAATCAAACTAGCAAAAGTAAAAAAAGAACATTCTGAGCATCAAAAGACGTAATAAAATGATGTTTGTTCGTTTCCGCTTGATTCATGGAAAACAAAACTTCCGTGGCGTTGTCATGGGGAACGGCGCGCGTGGTTCAAAGGTTCCGTTTTCGCCGAACTGCGCCTCGCCCGTCTCAGTGGTAGTTTCGGGATCGCGTACTGCCGTGCGTGTTTTGCGCGCTCGTGAAAGTCGATCTGACAGAAAGTTCGACAAAATGCCGCATGCGTGTGATATTGCCGGATGCCCGAATGGTGCACAACGCCAGTGCTGCAGCAAGGAAACCGGTGTGTCTTTTCACTGGGTGCCGCGGAATGAACCCTTACGCTCGAAGTGGCTTAGTGTCATGCCATTGCGCCAGTGTGCTAAACAGTCAAAACCTCTTCGTGTGTGCTCGCTGCACTTTCGTACTGAGAATTACGAGACCAACCGCAACTTGGTGAAGGCTGAGAAAAGCAGGGATCGATGCGCTAAATGCTTTTCATGCGGTAGGAAAATAACCCAGAAAGAGCGTCATATTTCATCGAACTCATGACTTAGTTATTTGATTCATACTTTTTTACGTCTAATACACAAGCTACACCGCCTGCGGTGAGCGCATGTCCATATTACGGCGTTCATACGCCATGCAATCGGCAGACTGCACGACACGCATGAATACATATTGGGGGATTTGCGCCTACTTTACTGGCTAACCAGCACAGCCGCGTGCGCAGTGCTGAAAGGAGCTGCTGGGCAGCACAGAGTCGGATGGTTTTTTTTAAAATAGGCATGCAGCGTGTCACCTTATGTGCAGCCATTTCTTGGAATTAGCTTCCTACGAACTTCCTTATCTTGCCCGCAGGACCTCGCTGGCATGCTGAAGGAGGTGCAAGTGACCGACAGCGTTGTCTTCCTTGGAGTAACAACAGAGGAGCACATGTTCAAGGACAACGTAGCTACATCGGCATTCAAGTCACTCATCAACAGCGTTCAGTAAGTATGCCAGATTACTTTGGCCATCTCATCCAGGGATGTCCACGATGGTCCTTTGTTCTGAGGTCGGCAGGAATGAAGTTGCTCAAACCATTCTTTCTGAATATGCTAAGTTGCACTGATTTGGAGCTGGGCAACCAATGCGTCACACCCCAGCGTTAGCGTACAACCTATTGACGTTCCTCGTGAAATTGCCCGGTAACTGAGATATTAAAAAGGAAAGAGAAGTAGTATTCGTAGATTTGATAATCGATCGCTCATCGCGATTTCTTCGAAACCCGTCTGTAATCGATAAACTAAAAACGGAACTAAGGAAATGGCTGGCTCTCCCGTAATCGACGGTAAGGGTAAGCATGAAATACCTACCAGCAAAGCAAATTGGTTCGAGGTTATACTAGCCGCAATCTTGTTCATGTTCGCTAGGGCACACCTCACCAAACTCCAAAACACTACGCTGAGCACTCATCCACATGTACGCAATTGTATTGCTGTCACTGAGCCGGAAAAATTTTCGGCCTTGCCTAGCCGTACGCTCTCGTTGAAGTGTCCGTATAACGGCGCTGGCATTTGGCTCCACGTAACTTGAAGGCTACCGATAACGGGAAGTAAAAGCATTTAATGCGTAAAAAGATGGGACATGTTCATGTTTGTTCATTTGATAAACCGAACTGCGCAATATCTTTGGTGTCATTGATAAATATATACCTATATACACAATACTAATGTTGGTAATGACTGGCAGTTTTCTTCCAGCGTTCTGAAATGCTATTGTCCGGGGGAGTCATAATTAGTTGCTCAAGCTATTGGTGCTTGTGTCATATATTATCGTAAATACGCCATCCAATATGTTTGTCGTGTCAGAGGGGCAGTATATTAATGTAGATGCTTGTTTCTTCATTACTCTCATGCGATTCGTTCTCGCGCAGAGTGCACCTTTTGATCATAGAGAACCACCAGCTGAAACATGACGACTGCCTTGGAAGCCCCATCACTACCTGGACCAACGCAAGTGGCATAGCTTTCGACGAGCCGCAGGTGAACGTTGTCGGCAGCTCCCGCTTTTCGGCATTGCTCTTCCGCAAAATATTTTCATTTTGCGGCATTTCACAGTTTGCTGGCTCGGATAACAAGTCGATAAGGGTTTTCTAGATAGGTGACTTTTCGTTGACTCTGCGAGACAGTTAAGTACACTTGTTCGCAGTAAAATAGGTACTATTTCCGTGCTACATAAAATTCTCTCATCGTCGGCCAAGCCGGCGATGAAAGAATTTTTATGTAGCAATGGCATATTAGTTAATTCCACCGTGTACTTATTTCCACACATCCCGCTCTGGTCTCCTTCGCAGCTTTAAGCGATACGCGGCTTTTCTGTAATATTCATTTGTAAAGTCGACAACAAAATGATAAAGCTATTGTGACAACGATTGTGAACAGTTGTATAGTACAGCTAAAAAAACAGGGCTACACCCTTAGGATGAGTTCATAACTTGTGTCTGTTCCTGGGGTTCGAATGCGGGCATGCTCGTATCAATCGATGGGTCCCTGCGTACTGAAAGTTCTTTGGTAGAAATAATTTTGAAGCCATCAAGCATCACCGTCACTCGTCTCCTGGTATGCCGGTGCGATGTTGGTTACACCAGACAGTGCAGTAACAAAGATAACTATTGATACAATACATAGCAGGGTCAAAAATACATTTTTTTTAGAAATCCCTATAAAAAATTATTGCGAAAGAAAAGACGAAACGCATCTTGTTACATATGCTGCATATGTTACATATGGAGGCCAATGCTTGCTTCCAGTCAGCATTCTGCGGAGTTGGTTTAGTAGGGTACGCAGTGTGTGCTGTATCTTTTTTCGCGATCATTTATTTTTAAATCCTTGCTTCTTCGCATATTCACGCTCATGTGGGCTGCTGCCTAGGATCTGGCGCTTTCGATTTGATTCACCCGTCCCCAGTACATGCAACTCCTGGGAAACGGGATAAACTTCTCGTGCCTTCTCCTGGCGCCTCTTGCCTACGGCACTCTTGGCCCACGCTGGTGATGCGTTCGCCTCAAGTTCCTATACTCGAATGATCTCGCTGTTTCGTCTCCGTTTAGAAGCACAGGGGCCGCGTAGTTGGTGATGTGTCTCCGAAGCCAGCGGTTTTATATAGAGAGGGTCTAGGAAGCCATGACGCGCAGTTTTAGCACGGGCGCTTTTATGACAGCATCGCAAAAAACTACACGGAGTGGTTAACTTACATAGCCAGGCAGCCATTACGAAACGGGCGATGTTTTTCGTAAATAGACACGTTGGAAGTAACAGTCTCTTTTACATGAGGTGCTAATAGCGCTATGTCAGTGTCAATGGTATTTGTGCTCGCTTTGTAGGCGACTGCCAGCTGGATGACGGAGTCGGGAATGCGCCCTTCTCTGGCTCACACCGTGGTGGCCTTCTCCTCGTGGATACCGGCCATGCAATTTGTACGCAGCGCAGACGCCACCACGGAGACGTGGAACGGCACGAGGCGATGTTTCGTCTTCAGCTTCAGTCCATACGACAAAACAGTACGTCATCCTCCAAAAGAATCCCATCCCTCGCAGAGCGATGTATTTGCGCGTTACAGCAAGTACAGCAGCAGAGTATAAATACGCTGCATTACGTAGCTTTACCTCGTTGAGCCGGGTAGGAAAAAATGCTATGGATCTGGTAAATGCTAAATACACCAAGGGTATATTAGGAAAAGTACAGGTATTTGTACATATTGCTTGGGGAGGGCTCAGCTGCCAAGTGCGATATTGGACCAGAAACCTACTGTTATTTAACTGACTATTTTTACCGTGACTGATATCTAGAACGTGCCTTCAGCTAGTTGTTGCCTTATTAACCATACGTTTAAAGGAAGTTTTGCACACGCAAAGACGAGAAAGATGTGCCGTGAGGCCTTAGGCAACGTAGTACCTACGTCTTCCGTTTCTTACCGTGTATGACTAATGGAACAATGACTTTAAAAGAGCTAAACATCACAGCGTTTGAAAATGTTTTCACCTGGTTGAAAGTATTTTCGCAAAGTTGCCTAGATGTACTGAACTGTATACGAAATATTTTCAATAAAAGCTAAACAGCGTTACGCGTAGTTGTTTCGTTTTCATCTTGACCGTGTTCCATGGCATGAAACACAATTCTCTCGATTGGCGCAGGCCAAGCCAGATTGAGAACCTTCACGACTGTTTTAAGATGTTCGAATAAGATGACGCGCACGACTTGAGTAATTGAGTCTGTTCTCGAACTAACGCCGGCACTAGCGATAACAATGGAAACTTCGATCATGCATCGAAGTGCGAATAGTGCTTCCTTTCTCTTTCACTTTTCTTTTTGCTGTGCGCGAATTTTCCAACAACTCGGTTTTTTACACTTTGGCGCCGTGATTCTTCAGCGTCGCAACCACGCGACAATAGGCTAACATTAAAACATTGCACTGCGCGAAACATGCGAACCTACCTGTACAGATAACAGTGCGCTGGATAGCGAGCTAGTACAAGCTCTAAGCCTCGTTAAATCGTGTATTATAATGTGTACGCAACTGATAATCTGTCGAATCTAATGCGCTATATTACGTCTGTTAAAGTTTTTAATTAATTTTAGATGCATAAAACAACACTTACCAATACCTTCACTTTGGGGCTTTTTAATGTAGTACGCGGTAATACAACGGTGTCGTGAGACGTGTTCTAGCCATACGGTGCATTCGTTTAAAATAAATCCTTTCGATCTTTAATAATTGGATTACGTTGCACGTTGAATTGCACGCAGATATGTAGCCATCCGAGACGATACCACAACATCAGCGACATGTACTTCGCCAAAGACGAAGAAATGCAGGGCGTTTACGTCTACGAGGATCCTGACATCCTCAAAGAAAAGGTAAATGTCGTGGGCAATATGAGCGAGAACGCCCGAGCGCGTGGCAAATTGCTTCGTACCCGACGTTGAATAATTCGCGGGGGAGGCTGATAGAGACAAAGTGGAAAGGGCGTCACGGTCCACTAAACGTTGGCACTCCCGCCTCGCTAGTGCTGACACAAAACTGCAGCTGGCTGCGTGTCACCAGGCGCTTCCGATGATAAGACGGGAACGCTAAGCAGAGCGCGGTGGGGCGCTTTCTTTAGCTCTGTACGCAAAAAAAAAGACAAAGAAAAAAGTCATTCTCTTTGCTGCGCGTGAGAGCCACAACAGGCGCTACAATATCAATTCGTTATTACTTCATAAGTCAACGATGCGCGTGTTGTTAAAGGAGACGCGTACTTGGAGTGAAAACATTGCTCCGAAAAGCGTTGCCCTTTTCACTGTATATTTAAAGGCGCCATCCGAGTGTTGATGTAATTGGAGCTCCTGGCTATTCTTCCCGCGCTGGCGTGTTCGCGCTCATTCGGCTAGCGATAGTACGAGTATACCGCCGTTGTAAAGAAGTCGTAGCGGCATATTGAGCAGGTCTAAAAACACCAGATGGTCGAAGTTCTCGGACTCCTCCACTGCATCCTGGTTCCTGTTCTGGCACGCATGTCCACAAATAATTACTAGTACATTTTAAGCAGGTCGACATTGTCATTTCGATTTCGCAGTCTATCGGTCTTCTGAAGAGAGCTTTTAGAGAGTGGCAACGTTTCCTTGAGCTTAGTGCAAATGAAGATAGAAAACAGGTACAATAAGCTAGGGCAAAATATGAGGCAATAATGACTACTTGCATATACTGTAAAATATTACTCCGAATATCATTTCTAACAGCGCAGCTGTTTGAGCTCGGCAAATCTCCGATTCGCCTCCGCAAAAACTATCATGATCGTGCCGGCAATATATATATATATATATATATATATATATATATATATATATATATATATATATATATATATATATATATATATATATATATATATATATATATGTCTGACATATATATATGACATCTGACATATATATATATATATATATATATATATATATATATATATGTCAGATGAAGTGTGAAGGTGACCCACCTCCACTGGTTTCACGAACAGAACCCACTACCCACAGAAAACCTTCGCAGGTTGAGCAGCCCGGTGCAATAAGCTGAAAGGAATTGCGCGACGCTCGCCTACAGGGCCATTTACGCACTACGGTGGCTCTGCGCAGAGAAGAGCTATTCCGGTTACTTTTGGGGGTAACTGTTGGTTGCATTTATCTACTTTCCCAACATTAAGAATTCGCAAAAATTCTCAGCTGGGTGACAATTTTGCGATGCAAATGGATCCTCAGGAGCGAAAACGCGAATAGTATGCAGTTTTTATTTAAAAAAAAAAGGATTGTTTGCTTCTGACCATCAATATTTTGGAACTAATAACCCGTGTATTGGCGTTGCTCGCTAAGAACCTACTTAACGTCTGCTAATCTCTTCTACAATGTACAACATTGTGATATTGTGATCAACATACGGCGAGGCAGGAAGCCTTAGTAGGAAACATGGCCTCTTGTGTACCGTGCTCACAACGCATTTCATTCACACGTTAAAGTTTTTTTTTTTTTTTTTATTTCTCTTCCCGTTCAGGTTATGCAAGTGAGGCGTGCCATGAGCGGAGCTACCGCCAACGTCGGCTGGGCCTTTTACGGCCTGGAATACGAAGCCGATGACGCCGGCCAATGCGGGAGCCGCTACGATCGCATTTCGGCTGTGAAGACGGCTCTGCGAAGTTTGCGGGATGTGCGTGCAGTGTAATTCCGCTGAATTGAAATAATCCTCAACAAAGGCCTGTTAGCTGGAGCGCCTCCAACTCATACGGCCAAGATTAAATTTTCGACGTCTCCGCTGCCCTAATGTTTTGCTTTTCAGGCGGTCGATGTTTCACGACACGTTGCGAGTTTTTCTAATATAACGTTTTTGAACGTGTCTACAGTATCACAAAACGTTTTTTTTTACCCTGACGCATATGCCTTTCATCAAAGCGCTTATATTAAGGGTTATAAAAACACTACGTGTACACCCTGCCCGCATGAGACATTTTGCGCGCGTCCCATAAGCCAATGAAAATTTTTGATGTTTCACTTCCGTTTTCGTGTGTCGCGTATGGGTTTCCAAGACTTTCCAATAAAATCTGCTTCAGATGAACGTATTTCAAAGAATGGTTGTTGATTCCCCACAATCTTTATTTGCTTATCGTATACGGAGTTTCGCTGAAGCAGTTCTTCAGACTGTTTCACAGCGCATGATAGCCCGTGGTTTCAGAGTAACTCCTCCTAGAAAAGTTAATAATGCAAGTATGAACAAATATTTGCGAAGCTTATCTGCAGTGTCGCGTCTCTCTTTGAACCACCCTGTGATGAGTATTATGCTCTTCTGACAACTAAGTGTAGGCACCTTATTCTGAGGTTGTGCTGTTCATGATATAGCTGAAGGGATGAAAGGAACGAAAACAATATAATGACCACGATAACAACATAGGATGGAATGGACTTTGAAGCCTACTGCCTCTGCGAATTTTCAACAATTCATAATACATTATATCTTCCCGCCACCTAATGAACTAGGAATGGGAAAAGAAACGGAAAATCTCCACTGAATATTAATGTCAGAAAATCACTAGTTTGACACATACACGTGTGTGACGTAGCTTAAGAGACACATTCGGTATACATGTGCAGCCGCTAAATCAAAGAACCATACGTATTAAAAATGAACAAAAAAAGGAATGCGAGAAAGTCGCTTTTACCGCGAGGGCAAAGCAATGAATGCCATAGCAACAAATTTGAACGTCACGCGAAGTAAGGCTGTCATCTTTAGGAGCAATTATAATAGCAGTAAGCATGAGCTTGCCAAGTAAGCAGATGTGTTGTGGCGTTGTCAGACATATATGAGGAGAGAGAAGCGATGACCACACGCCACGTGTAGAATGACCGGTGTCGACTGCAAGCAACTCCTGTGGCAGATCATTCATTTCGTAAAGCATAGGACTGCTTGCTCGTGAGATAAAACAAGGAGCGTACAGCCCTACAAGCGCAACTACCTGGTTGTTATAGGATGATGTCTGTGCCATTATAAGAACTTGGCAGCGTAAACAAACAAGACACGGAATGAGAAGGGCACTAAAAAGCGCAAAATAAAACTTGGATTTGTTCACAGTAAAAATATATAGCGCAGAAAATCAGAGAGTTGAGGGAAATGCAAGAGACAAGGGTCAGCCCAAATCAAGTGCCGTCATGAAACGAGATGTTAGTCTAAAAGCCTTATAGAGGGCGAAGTGACACAAATATCAGTTTTTGATTTATGAAAAAGGCTTCAGCAATCTCTATAGTTGTTGAGTCATGATTGGAATACAAATCTGAGCAGCGCAAAAAGTCTGGTACCCAACCACACTTTGCGTGATGAGCAGATGAGTTTAAGCCCGGTGCCAACGCCTCCTCTTTTTCTGTGCCTGGGCGAAGGAGCGGAACGCAATGGAATCGATTGATTGATTGATTGATTGATTGATTGATTGATTGATTGATTGATTGATTGATTGATTGATTGATTGATTGATTGATTGATTGAAAACTTTATTGGAATATATACAAAGTGCTCTCGCTTGTTGGCTTCAGCACCATGGTGTAAAAAAATGGGAAAGAAAATAGAGAAAAAAAAGATAAAAAGGTGATTTTCTTAATCTGGTGAGCTTGTGCTTGTTATTGCTGGGTGCTTTTAGCCGCTAGGCACCACCACCGCAGTAGATCCGTCGTCGCGTCGTCGCTCGCGGAAACGAATGCCGTGGCTGCATTCGAAGCTGCTATATGGTTCAGTTTACGGCTGTATTCGCGCTGTGTAAAGTATAATGAAAACTTGTAAACGGGAATCACGAAACGCTTGTCGTTCTGGGCAGGCTTGGCCTGACGGTAAAGAAGTGGGAGTCGCCCGCTGCGCGCTGACGCGCGCCTTGCAGGACCTCAATAAGGCTTTTCAACCAACCAGAACACGGGCGCCGATTTCTCCGACTTGCGATGTAATAACTCTCATGGGCGAGAGGATGAGTACAGAGAGAGGGAGAAAAAAAGAAGGAAAGAGGAAAAGGAGGAGGGAAGAACGCGTATAGAGAGTGAAAGAAGAAATAGTAATTGGGAATAGATAGGGAAGAAGAAGAGAAAAATATTGAAGGCGAGATAACGACTGCGGAGAGAGAGAAACACATAGAAAAAAGAAAGAAAGACAGAGCGAAAGCGAGCAAGAAGTGGGAAATGGAAGTGGGAGGGGGGGCACGGCCAAGGCAGGCAAGCTTTGTGCCCACAAGCTCTGCTCTGTCCCAACCTTTCGTTTCAAATTGTTTAACGGATATAAGCACATTTTAAAGAAGGTGTCGCACCCCTAAATAACTTGGACTTGTTTTTCGCGGCATTTTTATTAATGGTTATGAGGCCCGAACAGGTTTGTATGCATTGAGAAACTGCAGAGCTGACATCGCACCATGCGTTACTACACCACTCGGCGCACGTCGGGCCACATACCGTCATCGCCGACGTGCCCGCATGCGGGGGCGCCCCACGTAGGGCAGCGCTTGAATCGTAGACAACTCATAGGAAGCTTTCGTGCAACCTTTTATTCGCATATTTTCTCGGTATTGTCACCCTCGCGCCAATTTTTCGTGGACTTGCGGCGTGTCTAAGGCGCTGCTCTGCTCGTGTGGTGGAACGGCCATGCCAGCCAGTGGATGAAATCCATGGTGGTCTTCCGCGCCAGCTGATCGTGGAAGTGCCGCTGGGCTAGATCCACGAAGCTGCAGGAAGACGGGAGCAACAAAGGCAGACAATATTAATTCTCAGCATTTTTACGTGATGCGATGTGGTAAAAGACAACCCGAAAAGAGAGCGATTGCTATAGAAGGCCGGGACGCCAGACAGCGAAGGAGCCGGCGTACAAGCACACCGGCGTTCCTGTATTCCCCGACATGCGGATAAATACAAATGGAGCCACCGTATGAAGGGTTTGAGGTAACGATACTATTATGAGGAACGCCGTAGGGGATGCCCTACGGAAATCTCGACCACCTGCGGTTCCTTAACGTGCGCCTCTAGCAATTCGCCTCCATCGAAATGCGACTGCCACGGCCGAAATTCGATCCCGCGACCTTCGGGTCTGTAGTCGAGCGCCATAACCAACAGACCACCGTGACGGGTACCGGTGTGCTTACTGCTTTAGCAATAGATGTGGTTACTTGCACCTTACACCACTACGGTGGGAATCGTTGCGAATACAGTTGGATGAACACAGGAATAATATATCGCGCTTTTTCCATCTTCCTCGCATTTTTTCACCCGACTGCATGCGCAACGCTTCCCACGCCAGGACGTCAGGCATTCCTCCTCATAGAAATGCGGCGACCGTGTCGCATATCTGCGCAGACTAATAAGGGTAAATAGACGCTTACCGGGGTCAGCTTATGTCCCGAACAACGCAGGCGGCGGAGGCGCTGCAGTTGGTGCTGATCTGCGGCGCCGTGAACCACCTGCGGGCGGCGATGTCGTATCTCTCCACAAGTTGCACGGTCGTCATACCTGTTTGGGAGATAAGCAAGTGGGATCATTACCGTCTTGCACCAGCCGAATTATCTGTAACCAGACGCGACCGCCAGCAGGCACACAGGTTATGCTTCAGCGCAGAGGGGCCGCCAGAGGGACGCGACGAAGCGGATTTTGTTCAGAGCCAAGCCCACATCCATTATCGCCTGTCACGAAGGACACGCTATTGTTCACACGAGAACTATTCAAATGAGTTCTGTGGAATTCTGCAAGGTTGTGGAAGGGTTATGAAAGGGATAATCGACCAGCACCCGTTCACAAAGCCACTAGGAAATTCACAAAAGGAAAGCTTCTTAGAAGAAAAGTTCGTGTTCTTGTGCTTCGAGTAGGTGACTAATTCGCCCTCTCGCCGTTATCCTGGTAGCTGAATTGGTAGAGCGAAGGCCCCGTAAAGGCATTGGTCGCGGGTTCGATCCCCAGACAAGGACGAAGCCCCGAGAAATCAGCCTTGGATCTCAGCTGATTTTATGAAGTTGTGTAATTAATTACATGTGGTAGAGCGTTGCGTGTACCTCGCACAGCGGACATGTGGATATACGCGACGGATAAGGAATGCATTTCTTCTTATCCTTCGCGTGCTACAAATAGGTGGCCGTCAATTATCCCTTTAATACACTAGAGCTACCAGCACACAATTCGCACGATACCAAGCCGCTCTACCACACGTAATGGGTTATACGTGCAAGAAGACCGCAGCTCACTGCTACATTAGGCTACTACCCAAGATATTGATCAGACTTACCGTTGAATCCGCCTATGGTGTAGATACAGCCATCGAGGACGACGGCGGCAAAGTTGCTCTTCGCGTGGGGCATGCTGGGTAGCTCGGAAGAGCGAGCTCTCCTGACAGTCGAGCTGCTCCACTGCAAGGCGTGAAGGAAAAAGCGTCAAGTGAATTGCGCGAAGGTAATGCTTGGCTCCATCTTGCGGAAAACACCTGCAACGCAGAAATTGGAACACGTGGTGCTCTGAATTTGTTTGCTGAATGTTATTGCACTACATACGACAGAGAAATCCTTCGCAATGACGTCATACACAGCAAGAGGGCCTGATAGGTTTGGGCTGGTGGACTGTGCTGTACATGGGCGGAACTCACACGAGAGACAGTGTGAACCACAGGACAACAGGTCAGAGACTGACTGTTGCCATGTGGTTCGCGCTGTTTCTCGTTTTTATAGAGGCCCGTGTACTTTAAAGGGACACAAGGAGCAAAACGATTTTTATCATATTAGTAAAATATTCTTTCACGATACGAAGAACACCGAGAAGACGAGAAGACGATTAGTAAGCGAGAAAACGCGCAAAAACAAAATTTGGGAGGCGACGCGACCTTGAAGTTTTCGCACCATTCGCCGTGACGTCACATGGTCTCACGGCGCCTACTGGGGACTACGTAGTTCCGAATCGGTAAAAATGAACTAAATTATCCTCTGAGGGGGGCATAGACTTAACATACCAAGTTTTGGGTAATTTTGAGAGGCAATCGCGCCAAAATACGATAAGTACGCTTTGAAATCCGTGACGGTCACACGAAATTTAAAAATGAAACATTGAACTTGATTTTCTCCTGTTTTAATAAGCCTATGAATGGCGCAATTAACGACATTACAATTCTGAGAGCAAAATTTATCGATCTAAACCGATTCATTGCTTCTCTTTAGTGTCCCTTTAACGGTGCACGTTAAAGAACACCAGATGGTCAAAATTTCCGGAGCCCTCCTCTACGGCGTCTTTCATAATCATATCGTGGTTTTGGGACGCAAAACCTCCACTATTATTGTACATGTACCAACTGGCCCAAATAAGCACTCTAGGAAAGTCACAGACTGCCGTCATGTTCCGGCAGCCCGCGACATCTAGGCCGCGAATTTTCGGTCACCAGCCATACACCATTACCACTGTACCACCGCGGCGGACAAGATGCTCGAGACCATCATGCGTATACCTTTCTGGCAGTGCATCGGACCCTTGCCCCATGTGTAGGGGGCAGGGCTCCTTTAAGTATTATGACCTTTAAGTATGACCTTGTTGACGCCGCCCGATCGCCACAGCTGCCTTTGCCACACCATCAAGGTTATACTTAAAGGTACACGATTACAACCTAAAGAGACGTGTACCTTTAAGTATGACCTTGTTGGAGGAGCACGATCGCCACAGCTGCCTTCGCCACACCATCAAGATCATACTTAATGGTACACGATTACAGCATAAAGAGACGTGTACCTCTAAGTATGACCTTGTTGGTGGAGCACGATCGCCACAGCTGCCTTTGCCACAGCAGACGTGTACCTTTAAGTGTGACCTTGTTGGTGGAGCACAATCGCCACAGCTACCTCTGCCACACCATCATTGTCATACCTAAAGGTACACGATTACAACTTGCACGATCGCCACAGCTGCATTTGCCCCACCATCAAGGTCGTACTTGAATGGACACGAAGGAAAGGAGATTACTTTTAAGGGCTCGTTTTTCTTTGTTAGACACAATATTAATGAGAACTAACAGACAGCAATGCCAAGGAAAGTATAGGGGGTGTTATTTGTAGTGATTAGAATATAAATGTGAAGAAAGTAAAGTGGACGAAAAGATAACCTGCCGCCGGCAGGGACCGAACCTGCGACCTTCGAATAACGCGTCCGATGCTCTACCACTGAGCTACGGCGGCGGTCATCCTCCCTTTTTGGCGTCACGTAGCACGTGATCTATTAACGAGCAGGCGTCACGTGCTACGTGACGCCAAAAAGGCAGAAAAAAGAGTGTTCCACACTCGCCGCCATGGCTGCGACTGGCGCTGACTAACACTCCTAAGTTTCAATGCACATATATACCCCATAAAGTGGACGGGAGGATGACCGCCGCCGTAGCTCAGTGGTAGAGCATCGGACGCGTTATTCGAAGGTCGCAGGTTCGGTCCCTGCCGGCGGCAGGTTATCTTTTCGTCCACTTTACTTTCTTCACATTTATATTCTAATCACTACAAATAACACCCCCTATACTTTCCTTGGCATTGCTGTCTGTTAGTTCTCGTTAATATTGTGTCTAACAAAGAAAAACGAGCCCTTAAAAGTAATCTCCTTTCCTTCATTCATAGCGAGGGTCTCGTTCTGGCAGACATGATGCCTTCAGGTAGTATACGAGGGATTATTGGTCAGCTGCCTGCTCGTTAATAGATCACGTGCTACGTGACGCCAAAAAGGCAGAAAAAAGAGTGTTCCACACTCGCCGCCATGGCTGCGACTGGTGCTGACTAACACTCCTAAGTTTCAATGCACATATATACCCCATAAAGTGGACGGGAGGATGACCGCCGCCGTAGCTCAGTGGTAGAGCATCGGACGCGTTATTCGAAGGTCGCAGGTTCGGTCCCTGCCGGCGGCAGGTTATCTTTTCGTCCACTTTACTTTCTTCACATTTATATTCTAATCACTACAAATAACACCCCCTATACTTTCCTTGGCATTGCTGTCTGTTAGTTCTCATTAATATTGAATGGACACGATAACAAATAAAAGAGACGTACTGCTGGCGAGTCGCACGACGCCATTGTAGCCGCCGATGATGTACAGCATGTCCTTGTGGCTGACCACCTTAGCGCCGCTGCGTGGAGATGACATGGTGACAATCCGCGTCCAGGCGTTGGTCGAGGGGTCGTAACACTCGACGCTGTCCAGAACCGTGGCACCCGTGAAGCCACCAGCACTGCGATACGTCCATAATACCGTAAAATGTCACTCCATACAATTAGTATATTACGTTCTTCGGGACATTCGGTTCAATCTGCACCCCTACCCCGTCCCACCTCATCTACGTCCAAAGTGCCGCGGGAGCCATAATAGCGAAGTTTTAGCTAATGTTGGCTGTGTGCTAACGTACAGCAAGCATTTACCGAATGCTAGCCTATGCCGCTAATATGTGAATATAATGCGCCAGTTTTGGGTAGTGTTTGCGGTATATAACGATAACTACCACGTTACCAGCTTCATATCAAAATACACACTGCCAGCGTCTTCCGTTCTGAAGGCGTCCCGAACTGCACAACCTGGAGGGCTAATGCGCAACCACAGATGGCTAATGGCGGCGAAAAGCACAGTTTTGCTCTACACGGACAAGTGGAGCATGCTCCGCGTTAGCATCTCTGCTATCTTTAATCTACCACTGAAAATAAATCTGTGTCGTTGGTGTTACGGGGGCCGAGAAGGCTTGAGAGAGGGGGAACAGTCGAGCTACAGCGATTGCGAGGCTTACCGACTCCGCAAAGCTACGTGAAGTCTGGAAACCAACTCACATGTATATGCGCCCGTGAGCTGCTGCGGCGCTTGCGTCGCTGCGGACTTCGATCATGTCGGCCACCATGGACCACTGGTTCGTCTTGATGTCGTAGCGCTCGACCGTCCTTGTCCGGGAGCGCCCGTCGAAACCGCCCATGGCGTAGATTTGGCCCTGCAAGACAACCAGCAAATAAGCGCCCCTAGCGATTGTTTACTAACTACACAACAGTCCGGTAAGATTCATAAATTCATTCTGTCAGGAAAGTGCTAATGCGATTTTTTTGCCATTGTCGTCGATGGTCAGCATAAAAAGTGGGCATAATCCAGGGATATTAACAAACGCTTCGCTACTACAAGTACCTGCTATGCTAGCGTATAGTTGGGGCAATTGTGTGACGTGCAAGCAAATGCTTCTTCTGCCGTCGTAAGTCTAGCTAAAGCTAAATCTAGCTAAAGCTACAGGTATCTTGATCGGACCTGTTGTCACTTACCTGCAGAACGGCAACGCTGACGTAGCAGCGTGCATACGCCATATTCGCCTTGGGGCTCCATCTCGGCCAGGGGCACGTCGAAGCACACGACGGAGTGGTAGCATTCACGGCCGTTGAAGCCGCCCACGAAGTAAATGCAGGAGTTGATCACCTGCCGCGCCGTGGTATGCCCTGCGGTGGTTGACGAATATCGCTTCAATTTCATAGATAATTTCGAGTACCCATACCAATTATTCGGTCTATTTGGGCTCGAATGCTTATCGATATATAGTAGCTATTAATAGGCTGATCAGCTCCAATGTATCCTTACGTATGCAAAGTCTGGTACAGCAAATTTTTGCACACTCCTGTGTTAGTAACAACACTTTAGAAGACTCACGGCATAGACCACATATTAGACAGACCAGGTACAAGATAAAGCTCATTCATTACCCGGACCAGACTAAGAACCTGCGCTTGTAGTTGTGTCTGGTCTATGTGGTCCATGTTGCCCAACAACAAGATAAATATTTCACCTACGTTCTACACACAATACAGGGCGTATTCGCGTGTTCCTACTATTTTACTGCATTGTATGCCGGTATCTGACAATTTAGCCTTTCACGCAGACCTGTGGCATAACTGCAGAGCGTGAGCACGCGAGGGGAGCTAGCTACCTGGGGGTGGTGTACTGGCTGCCCATGACGTGCCATTTCTGGGCGCGGGAGTTGTACGTGTGCATGTTGTTGGTGGCGCCCGACGTCCAGCCGCCAAAGACGAAGAGGATATCCTTGGGCAGTCGAGGCGTGAGCCATTGCTTCGGCGACAGGTCGATGCCGGCCACCTTGCCAACCTCCATCGAGTGCCGGGTCAGCGTCTGCGTGGACAAAATGTTCCGTACATAGAAAAAAAGTGGCCAAAGTAAACCTCCGGGCTGATTTAGTTTGTTCGTGTGGTAGGGTGTGGATGTGATCAAAATCGTTACTCGCGCCCTCTTGTGGCAATTCACATTACTTGTGAACTGTCGCCAATGATGTCATGGTTGGGACACTGTCGCCGCCACTACTCTCACTGCCCCTGGGTTAGACTATCTCGATATTTGGTTAAGCGCAACACTCGATATATGAACATACTTCACATATCGAATGCAGCAGGAAACGTTCAAAAATTTGATGCGAAATCCTTCCCGTGCAGTCGTGGAGCGAGGTCGCATTAGGTATCCGTTGTTGGTCGAGCAGCGATCAAGTACTTTAGCGCTCTTCCCTGCTTTTCTCGGTCCTGCAGGATATGTTCCGAACCATCGCAGTCATGTCAACAGAAGTGGCGAAAATCGCTCGAGTCTGAACTGAGAAGCGTCTAAATCAGAACTCCTGAACTAAAACCCGAAGAAGCCTGTAAGTCATTATGGAGTCTGTAAATCGCGCCCCCTAGGCAGAGAAGCGAGACTAACCTGATGGATGACGTTCAGCACTTTCAGGCTGTCTTCGTCACCCTGGACTTCTGGGTGGGCGACAACCTTCTCGAACTCTCTGCAACAACGCATGAGATCGTTCCGTAAGCCCATACTGAACCATAACGCAATAATATGTTCATGGTTGAATTCCCGGCATGCCGTTGGGTTTCTTCTTTATTAACCACGTTCGCGTGTACATTTCTCGCGGACCCGCTTGGGCACCGCCATTTCGGGCTGTCGACAGTTATCTGTGACTCATTTGCAGCAGAGAGTGCAGGCGCCTTAACGGGGCTGCACAGATGCTTTCGGCATTTAATTATATTCTTAGTTCGACAACTAAAAAATATTTCTGCTAAATATCAAGATGGCGGCGCCCATGAATCGAGCATGCTGTCCCGTACATACGCGTGGCTTATGACCTCGAGTGTGCCACTCACATGACGCTGCAGCGTACGAAGCGAACCAGAGGCAGGAACTTAGCGAGGTATTCCTTCCTCGCGGCTGCGTCGGCGGCGATCCACTTGAGGATGGCCTTGAAGGTCTCGTCCATCTCGCTAGGCGCGTTCAGCCGGTCGTCTTCCAGGATGCTGCGCATCTCCTCTGGCGTCAGTGCCTCGAACTGCGCGCTGATCTTCCACACCTGCGTCGCATATACATATACATATGGGCGCGTTACAGTACTCGCCATGGGCGCTAAACAGGCACGTAAGAGGAAGAGGCCATTCTCACATAGCCGGAAGCGGCGTGAGATGCTAAGCGACACAGCTTGGCCAAGGCAACATCGGAGACGAACACTATGCAGGCTATTTTGTTGTCCAGACAAGATGGTGGTTGAACAGAAGGCCGACTGGGTCGCCAGCTCGAATGTGGCGTCACGTCGCGCAGACGTCATGCGGCGCGTTCCATTTCTCGGGTGACTAAGCTGTCAACGTAAACTGTTCAGAAGCACTAGATATTGTGACCTGACTGTCCTGTTTCCGTCCCGCAGGATCCTTCAGACGAGTCTAATGGGGTTTTTGAAATGTGACCACTTACACCACAGTTGCTTCCGCTATTCAGCAATAGAAGCACTCGCTATAGTACAGGGGAAAGCGGACAGAAAGGCCCCAGGATCAAGAGGGTGGGAAATTATAATCCAAAATGTTCCTACCTCATCGAACTTGCGAACCATGTATCGAAGGGCTTCTCCGGCGAGGTAATCGTATCCGCGGCTGGTGGCCAGGTGGTAAGTTTCAATGCAGTTCTCTGGTTCGAGGTCCTGCTTCAGGGTCTTCAGGCAGTGGTCTCGAATCTGGATCAGCTGCGTTGTAAAAAGAATGAGACGTTCCGGCGTTTCTTCTTCTTCTGCTTCCAAAAACTGGAAAACGTTGCGAAGTCACAAGCGCTTAAAAAAGATTACGCGCTTTAAAGATATAACCTCAAAACATGTTTAATCTATTACTGCCTATTGCATTAAATGAACCTCGACCTATCTAACAATAAATGTTTTGCTTGGGGAGTTGTAGCGGAATACTCGGAAAGACCAAGAGGCAGACTAAAGTCCTCCTTTACTTCTTTCTAACTCCTGTATGACATCTTGTGCTACAATACCACGTCTTTGACTGCCTATCTCCCGTAGTAAAACGAACCTGAAGTGGTTTTACGTTAGCGACTCGCTATGGAGGTGACTGTGATTGGCCTAGTGTCGAGATGGTGAGCGACTCAACTAAAATGACTTCCTTGGCAATACTCGCAAACCCACAAACTTAGTAGCAACAGCCATCTAGCTACTCATGCAGCCATTCGCCCTTTTGGTTGGTCACCAGGGCGAGACTGGGAGACGAACTCGTTAGCTATTCAAATACATAGTTTGGTTAAATGGCTAAGTTACTTTGTGAGTAGGGTCCTAACAAAACGTCCGGGCTGTGAAAGGCATTCAACATCGTGCGGCCCCAATACAAACCAGCGACCTCACTTTCAGTATAACCTGAGATGTGCGGGAAATAGGCTAGAGATCATTCCTATTATGGGAGCGCTCCGGTGAGCGCAACCTCTGAATGAAATTTGATAAAGTCGTCTGGTCCGGAGGAAACATTGGTGAAAATATTCATGGACGCCGACCAAGGTAAATAATAATTTATTGAAGTTTCCAGAAATCCATTGTCTACCTCCTGCACGGCCTCTGACTGACCTTTAGCCGCTCGGCGAGTTCGAGCACTTTAACGATATTGTGCGTGCCGATACGCTCGTGCAGTGGTATGTGGTAGGCGAAGTCGACCAGCAGCTCGATCATGGCACCTTCAAGGTTCTTGATCACAGCTTTGATGGGCGGACACCCCACCTCCTTCCTTCGCTCGGGAGCCATGCTCTCTTTGGCAAGAGTAAATAGCTTGTAGCAACCTGAGTATCTGCAGGCAGAGAAATAATGTAAACAGCATAGGGTGTGCAGTCAGTACCAATAGTTTGTGGACCACGACATAGAAGAAAAAGGTAAATATTGCCGCTGCTTCGACAGGCAAGCTTTCCGACCTAGAGTAAAACGCGCTAACAACATGCACAGTGCAGTTAGGCCGAATGCCGTAACAAATTTGATGACGACTGCACATGCTAAGCAAAAGGAGTTGAGGCGACCATCTTTGGTAAGCATTAGCGAGAACTCGAACGGGCGGAATATCCAAATAACAAGAAGTAGGAGACCATTGCAAAAACAACCTGTAATCTTATCGGCTCGCATAAGCTCCTATATTGTCGAAGCTTTTAATAAAAAAACCCTAAGGCATAAGGTCGCTGAGGATTCTCGAGCTCCATATACACAGTGGCGGATCGGCGGCCACCTGACTCAGGACAAATCCGTGACACAGGAAGTGCACCCCACCTCCTTCCTTCGCTCGGGAGCCATGCTCTCTTTGGCAAGAGTAAATAGCTTGTAGCAACCTGAGTATCTGCAGGCAGAGAAAAAGACGGACGGCTAGGAACAGAATTATCATGAGCCGCGAGTCACTGCTTCATGCTGGTTGCACATTCCGAGGCGGAATGTTCAACCAGCACGAAGCAGTCAACGAGCGCAAATAGTGTCGGTTGGACGTCCCAAGACGGAATGTCCAACCGACACTCTTTGCGTCCTAAGGCAGGAACCGTAAGTATCGCAATTAACGTCACTTACTTGGCAGACATCACGAAGCGATGCGCCCAGATCTCCGAGTCGTCGGTGGCGCGGAAAACGACGTCGCAGAACTGGCGCGTCTTCCGCTGTTCCCGCAGTCCCGGCATCGCCCTGGCCGCGGCGCCCGGTGCGAACTCCCGCTGTCGGCCGTCGTCGATGAAGAGCTGCGTCGACTCGAACGACGCGGTGAGCATGCCGTTCTTCTTGTGCGCACCGTTGACGGCTGGGTCCTTCACCGCGCCTTCAACGGCGGCACACATCTCGGTTGGAGTCCGCGAAGGATCGAGTGACGGGAAGCTGGGGTAGGCCGGCCAGGAGGGGTCCACGGACAGGCGTCGTCCTTCGGGCACGGGGAATACCACCGGAGCAACCAGGGACAGCCGTATGCCGGTGCGACCGAGAGCCGACTGAGTAGCTGCCCGGGGTTGGCGGTTTTTTATAGCCCGCGGAATCGCTTTACCGGCTTTTTTCACGCGCTACGTGGCGCGTAGTTGTTGACGATGCTGATGCTCCTGGGCAGATTGGCACGTACCCATTCATGCAGATCTGCCAAGGTACAGGTGGATGATACAGTCAGATTTTCTTTTTTTAAAGTACTAATCGAGGTTACAGTGACCAATTAGAATCAAGAGTTAACGATAACGAATCCCAATTTTAGCCTAGACCATGTTGCATATCCCCACAATGAACGAAGCTCATTTTACGTGAATGACATCATTTAAAGTTATTACGGTTGATACGACAAATAAATCGATGTGACTCGCATGTGAACTTCTCTACAGTGCTATATATATTCCTGTCCGGGTGTCTCAGCGCGGAGGCCGGAAACGATAACAGTGTAGTAGATGTAACATGGAGTAACCAATGACGAAGCATGTTTTCTAAATTTGGCTTCAGCGACCAACATAGTTAGCCGGTGCTGCCCTTTCCCATCCTCTTCTTCGTTGCTGATGCCGTAATTGGAATACCATTCGCCTGATTATCGAGTCAGGCCCATGGTGCAAACCCAAGGTTTATCTTTACTACGTCTAGAATCGCGGCACCTGTTCCAGTCATGCCTGTTAGAGTTTGCGTCAACCTGTCCAACACGGCTAAAAGCGAGCCGTAGTGGGCCTCGGCTAAGAGAGCAACAGTTGGGTGTCTGAAGTTCCAAAAGACAACGCTGAAGTTTCTGCAGAATGCCAGATGGCACGTCTTTTTCAATGGATGTATGGAAATAACATAAGGGAGGCTTCCTACAGGATTTAGACACCCGGGCTCAGATATCCCACAACGGGACGTCGAGATGCCTCAAAGCCGCTTTTCAACAGCAAAGAGTCGCGGAGGTCTGAGCCACGCAGCGCGGCCGCCCACCTCCGCGAGAGGGTCTCGGTGGTTTGGATCGTTCCTCTATTTGGCTTGACATTTCGGGAGTATATGTGTATTCTGTAAGCGTGCTCTCGTCACAAACTCTTCTTCTTCTCTTTCATTCTTTTACATCCCAGTTCCCCTTCCCACGTGCAGGGTAGCAAACCGGAGACTGCTTCTGGTTACCCCCCTGTCTTTCCTTTCGACCTCTTCTCTCTCTCTCTCTTTGGTTTCCTTGATTGCGTGACAGTACATAAACGTAACCGTAGATGCGCTTGCAACGCTCGCGCATGAGCATTGGCATTTTCCCGCTTGATTTACCGATTCATTGAGATAAAGAGAGAGCAAAGGTTTATTTTCGGCAATCGCTTCTGTGTATTAGTTGGGCGGACTCGTTATTTCTGGTAGCCGCGGTTCGTAGCCGCTCCTTAGCCCGTTTACCCAGGTGGCCCTTTGCCTGTAGGTCCTCGTGTGCTAGGCCCCCTCCCCCAATCTGTATTACAGATTCTAGGTTAGTGTATTAGTTGCTGCTGTGCTATAGTTTTAGATGCGAAGCAGCTTTTGCGCTGGGCTGTGTCCGTAGTTCTATAGGCGACCGTCCCACCTAGCATAGCCATCCGAGCGCGCGCTCGCGCCAAGGAGAATTCTACTTCCTCTTGTTCTTCGACCGTCTTGATGATGATATGTGTAGAGCACTTTAGCGGCCCGGGCTGCGGTATGCTGTCTTAGCTTGGCGCAACGCAGACAAAACCATGTGCGCTGGCACGCGCTAGCGCGTTCAGGCCTGTGTAAGGGGCTGAGTAAGACGCTGTGGCCTCTCCCCCTTACACTCTCTCAGCAATCACGTGATGACGTCGGGGAAGAGATTCTGCGGACGCGCGATGAACCCGCGTGGCGTGCTCCAACAAGAGTTTGGGACGAGTAACAGCAACTGCAACTACAGTGAATTCATGGTGTGCTCCACTTGCAAGAACGCGTTAACATCGGTCAATGTGCCCGTGATGAAAGGAACTTTAATCGACCCATGCGCTGCTTCGCATCCCCACATGGTTCCCTTTAGTTTGAGATGGTGTAATTTTTTAAAGACGATAGCTTTCTTGGGGAACTTATACGCAAAAATTTTGGTCTGTCTGTCTTTCTGTTTGTCTGTCTGTCACCCGATTTAGCCACCCGGCCAAAGTTTAACCACTTGCGGAACGCCCAGCCATCTTGAACTGGTAGCGCCATTCATACTTGTGAACATTGTCGATCAAAAAGCAAATGTTACGCATATCTGAGGCGCAACATCAATGCGAAAATATTAGGTGGTGTGTTGCTTTACTAGAAAATACATAGATACGCAATTCTAATGACCGTAGTGTTTCTTAGGCTGCGCTGAAAATGCCAGTGTTTTTTGGGCTACGCTGCAAATGCGACGCTATGAGCCAGATGCGGCGATTCAATATAGAGGAGGACTCATGTAGTACGGCCGGCAGAAGACTATCGTCTTTCGACGACATTTGCAGCGAAGCACGCAGATACGCGGCTAATTTTTTACACACATTACTACCATTGGCATAGGCTGTCAGGAACGAAAAAGACGGTGCAGGAATAAGAACACTTGACAGGAAGAGAAATATTGGGAGCGATGGGATGCCGGGGCTCCAACTGTTAGGTTTTGTGCCCCTTCTCGAGTTAAGCTGCCACGAGTCTCTGTGAGGAGGTGGGCTAAGTTCTTTTTTCTAGATTGTTCTTTTGCAGAACGTCGATGCAGTGTTCGGAGACTTCATTCCCACTGCCTAATGCGTGCTGCCAAGGTGCCCGTGGAGCGTGAGCGTGAAGAGAAACCCTCATTCCCCAACAGGCCCTCGCCGATCATGAGTGTTTGGAGGATTCACTGCGTGTTGGTCTTTCAAGCCCTGTCTACTAGTGTCTGCCCGTCGTACCCGTGGCTACTAGTGGCTGCCCGTCATACCCGTGGCGCCTGCGGTGCACATACTCTACTGTCAACGGACACATGGGAATGGTCAGCAGAGTCAATCGCCACACATGCTTGGAAGCGCTGGTGAAATCTGCAGAACAAAGGGCCAATTTCCCCTCCATTGTTCTTTTAGGTTGTGCTCCGATTTGAATGACAATCGTTACCATTTCGTTTTTTTATTACTGATACGTGTACCTTTTCCCCTTGGCTTACACTTGTCGGCAAAGTACCAATGTTATCAGCGCCTTCGATGGGAGCGCAAACGAAACAAACTATTTCTATCGTAAGGACCTCGCCTTGAGAGATATTTAAGATGCGGGCGATTTTCTTTTCAGTTATTCTGTTAATTTTCAGTGAGCCTTTCGTTCTCCGGCATGAATAAATTCATCGACAAATGCCCGCGATAAGCTGCGGCGGCGTACACGCAATCCTCGTCACAAAAGTGCTTGCTGCAGACCCGCGAGTTAGCGTTGTCGTCTGTTCCCATTTTCGGCTTTACCAGCCAACTGTCGCGCATTTCTTTACATTTGGGGCAACGATGAAAACTTCTACCGGGATCTGTTGCATACTTCCGGCACTGCGGCATCAAAGAGTACTCAATCAAGCTGAAGCTGCTTGCACGCAACCTAGCACTGCTTATACGGCGATAATACCAGCTTAATTTGGCCCCAGCTGGTGGTATCACCAGCTGGCCAAATTAAGCTTCACACTTTGAGAATTTAACGTCGCGCACTTCAATTTCAGCCGAACGTCGCGTTCCACAACTACGCAGCAAGGCAAGACGGAGCACCATATCTGTCACGTCAAAACCATCGCAGCGCCGGCTTCTCGAGCGGAGGCCCTCGAGGTTTCTGAGCGGCTGGGTACTTTAGAGATCTTCACTACACTCGGACAGGGTTATGGTTAGTGGTTTTCCCTATTTGGCGATCTTGCCTCGTTGCTTTCATTTATGAGAAGCTCTGACCATATTGGTGCGCATGCGAGGCTACAAGCCCCACGTCAGAGGTCGACTGCTTCTTTCTGCACATCTTGCCTCTTGTGCGCTCGGTGGGTATACTGTGTTAATGTTAGCAAACTATGGAGCGGTGCGGCGCCGCGTGGCAAGAAGCGCGTCTGATCCAAACAACCCTCTTGATACATGTCGGCTGATGGGCCATATCATGCTATTCGTTGTGTGACGCCAAACAGCAGGCGCCGGAAGCTTTGAAGACAGTGAGCACACGCCTTTGTGTGAGAAGAGGGCGCCTGAGAAAATTTCCAATTCGCGCTCAGCTTGTAAAGTTTCCTTGCTGCGCATGACTGCAACATTTGTCTGCGCTGTTAGCACTGTCTGCTTTCCGCAGGATATGCTTTCTCGCCTTCACCACGTTGCGTTCTACATTAAGGAGGAACCCGCCTTACGGTGCTTCTGGTTATTAAGGCGAAAGCCTTAGATGCCCCATCAAACGCGAATATTAAGCGGCGTCCCACGTCGGCGTCTCCAGTCGGCATCTACACGAGTGACGCAAAAAAAGATCATCACTTGATGACGTCACCATGTGACGTCAACATGAGGTCGCAGATCGCCAAAATTTGTGACCTCATTATGACGCCACAGTGACATCACGCGACGTGACGTCACATGACATCGTAGCTTGATCAACGGTGGGCATTAAACGGAGGCAGTGCAGAACTAGGTGAGGTGCCTCCGATCCTGGAGGCAATGCGAAAATATGTCAGGTAGAGAAAGCTGTCGGGGTAGGGCGGGGCACGAACAATACATTGACAAAGAAGAAAAATAAGATGGCTTTCGCATTCCAGTCGTCTTAGGTTTGTGCATATGGGCCCCAGTCAGTATTTGAAGCCCCTCGTGCGTCCGTGTCGTCTAAAGTGACTTCGTTATTCCATAACATTGCCCACGTGCCTACGAAAATGGCAGACTGGTGGCGACTTCATGGCGACGTTAGCGTACCATCTTGCTGGCACGTCATATGTTTGTGTTATATCATCAGTTCTTCGGGGTGGCTAATAGGGTCAGTTTAGATATATTGAATCGTAGGTTTACAGATCGAAAGTTGAACGACGACGAAGATTAAACATTGAGAGGCGCACGCTACCGGTTGAAGGTATATTGGTCACTAGCTCACCGGGAAGTCATTACTAGAGACTGGAATTTAGGCAAATGCCTATTTTGTTCCTAGCGCTCCTATAGTGCCACTTTGATATATGAGCATGAATTAGTGGTTAACAAGCGCGTTTATACCTTGTTTTTATAGTGCCTATAAATGCCTATTTTTGGGGTTCGTGCCTAAATGCCTATAACTGCCTATAAATTCCTATTTTCAAAAACGGCGCCTATATGAGCACCATTTGACCTCAAATATCACTTTCGAGTGCAGTTTGAAACCGTTATGCATGTTACCGGGCAATATTGACCTTTTAAAACTATATGGGGTTCCACGTAGCCCTCTAGTTCAACCAATTTCCGGAAAAACAACCGCTAGTAGTGAATTTCAATGAAAGCCTGTCTCAGCATCTGCAGGGGAATGGGGAGAGGGAAATAAAGATGGGAATCAGAAAGAAGAGGAGAGTGGCGTGCATTGCAGAGGACGCGGCGGGTGGCTTGTACAGCCGGTTATCCAGTCCAGTGTCTTCAAGGAAGTCAAGAACAGCCATGAAGACCTGGGTGTGTCGGTGGGCAGGGAACAGGAGGTCCCTCTGTGCAGCCGCGGGAAGGTGGAGAACGAATGCGAAACCGTGGAGTGCCGTCATGGGAAAGGAGGGTTTATGTCAAAGTAGATAAAAAAAATGTGATGCGCACGCGGTTTTTGTTTTCTTTGCAATATACTTCTGAAAAAAGCCCTCAAGAGGTCACATAAGAAATCGTAGTTAGACAGCAGGAGTTGTTGCGTGCCCAATGAAGGGCGTTTTACCACAAGAATGTTTAAAATTGGTTCATTATGAGCCGAGAAACCGTGATGCGAGAAGGCGATCATGAAACCCCTGCCACTCGCTCCGTGTAGCCTTCGCAAGCCAAGTTCCTTCCCTGCCCTCTTCAGTATCGGAGCCGTGGGATCAGATGACGCAGACGCATCAACACGTCACGCGCAAGCAAGATGACGTGCGTATGACGTGCCAGGGCCAGCTAGTAAACGCGATCGGTGTTATGTATTTCGGCGTTCGTTTCTGTGGGATGGACCCCTCAGTGCGCGCACGTTTGGAGAGGCTGGCTCGGATCATGCATCGTTGCCGCGATACGCCGCGATACACCGCGTCGCACAGCTAGAACTGCTGCACAGGACGATGCACCAAAGAGGGGCCAACCGTTGTCGGGGCTGGCATCGGCACGACGCTGTAATGGCGAGAACACGAACGCGTGCGAAATTGAGGCCAATTAGACTGGCATCTCGCTGCGATTAGAAGTAAAAAAGAAAAAAAAAAGAAATTGGTGAAGCTTACAGTAAGCCGCGCAAAGCTTGAAAGAGCGACACTGGGCAATTGTGGAGACTCATCTGGTTGCTACTAGGTTGTTTCTAGGCCTTAGCTAGAGGTGATGCAGGTTGCTTCTAGGTTGCTTCGATGTGGCTGCGAGGCTTTAGCTAGGCGATGCTGCGTTGTTTCTACGTTGGTCCTCAGCGCAGAGAGGTTCGAGTTAAACCAGTCAGTCACAGACACGACACGGATGCCCAAACTCTCGAGATAGAACCTCGCGCTGAAACCAAGCTTTCGCACCAGTTAAGTTCGTCAAGCCGAACGTTGGCTCGAGTGAGCCCTCGTGCAGTGTGCAGAACACGTGTTCCGATTGTTAGAGGTTTAGTCACAGCCGACACCGCGCAACTGTTCACTTGGTCCGATAGTGTGCTGCTTTGCGGTAAAAGAACCATTAGTTTCAAAGACGCGCGGCCGTTCCGCCGTGTCATCTGGAGGGGCACGTGCGAGTGGACAAAGAGCCTCCCCGACGGCGTGCGCCGTTTGCGGCTTCGGGGGAGATAAGAGACACGGGCCATGGATTGCGCGGCGCGGAAGACGAAGTTGCTTATGCCTTGTTGGCGATCCTCGGACCAATTTGTGTGTTTGCGAGCGATGTCGCCGCGCCAGACCAGCTGTACAGCGGTCGTCTCGTCGCGTGTAGGCATGCCACATGCAGCAGCCCGAACCCTCCCGGTGCCGGCAGCTTCATTGTCTGAATGGGGCCTGGATGCCGTCAAGGCGGACTCTTCGGCGGCACGGGTCTATGACTTCAAAAGGACAACAGTGAGCAAAGGTCCCGCGTTGACATTGCGTGGGGCGAAGGGCGAGATAACTTGTTCATTGTTGGCAACATTCGAACCAGTGTTGTGTTCGCGAGTGATGTCGCCACGCCAGGCCAGCTACACTGAAATGTACGCAAGTGTAAACAGGAGAGCCCTGGGGCACTGCTGTAAGTGCCCCACAGTGTTACTTGAACGATGTGTCGTGGAAGGCGGGCTTGAAAGGGGGGCGTGTACACTGAAGGTGCCCCGCCTCTTTCTTTATCATACGATATGACGCACTCATTGGTCGAAATTGAGTGAGGAGTTTAAACAATGGTGCCGCCCCACATCGCGAGTGTTTATAAACGGGTGTGTATGTGAATGAGGGGGAGCGCGAGCCGGGCATCGGCCGCCGCTGGATAGTCATATGTTGATATGATCTGATCTTGACTTTTTGCTTCTAATAAACAGTTTTGTTTTGGAAGTTGGCCTCCCTGGTTGCAAGGTGTCTCCGGACGATAAGGAAGAGGCATCCCTAGTAGCGGGAAACGCCTAGCCTCCTACCAGTCTGGGACAGATCTTAACTGCACCTCTCGTAGATCTACGGGCATGTCGCCGTTGACGTAGGCCTTCCATCGCTTCGGGGTCTTCTCGCAGCCGCCGTTGCCTTCCCGTTCCCTAGTATTCTCTATTTGTACGTACTCGAGGTCTTCGGCTCGCCGCAATCGCTACTCAGCCATTTGTTGGGCTAAACGTTTCCTTCTTCATGTTTATTTACCCAGTGGTGAGTAGCGGGATTTACCCAATTTCTGTGGCACGTACCCGTTTATGATGATGATTGCTTTCTGAGAGGCCACACAGTGGTAGATACCCGTTTGATGACGACGGTTTGAAATTTCACGTCTTTCCGCGGCGCGTAGCGTTGCAAACCTTGGCAGAAGTAATCGTGAGCGCCCAGTGCAAGCCTTGTCGCTTGTCACTCTTGTTACACTTGTCAGCTGGAAATGCTCAAACGTGGTGAGGGGCCCTTTGGGGTGTTCACCAACAGGGGAGGAATTGACTCTACGCGATTAGCCCCGGCCAATACGAGCCATCTCTCCCTTCTGGTTATTTACCGGTCTGGATATCTGCTCCTGTGCTGCCCTTCTCAGCCACGCCGAAAAGAGAGAGACTCAGGAGTGCGTTGATTCCGCGGTGGGCACTTGACTCACCATGCTACACAATAATAGGGTTGACCACGTTCCGCGAACCGTGCGGGAAAAGGAACAATTGCATGGATATGTTGAACCTTTGGCTTCTTTGTGGCATCATAAACAACATTTCTGGCTTTCCTGTCGTAGATACAGGTCGGGCACATCTTTGTTTGAAATTAGTTGAATGTATGTAAAAAATTATTGAGCCTATATTTACGATTTTGTAGGTCTAAAACGGCGTTTTGCCTGCCTATTTTTGGGCTTAAAACGCGCTTTATTAGTGCCTAAAAATCCGGCCTCTAGTGCAGACTATAGCGCATTGTATTGTTCTCGCAGGCGCACATTAACGCAGCGCCCAGTCTGCCCAGTACATACCCTCGTACAAGTCAAAGCAATACAGTCAACAAGGTTTCCTAGACTATTAGTAAACCGAGAAATTTGTGCCCCGAATATTTAAAAAGGAGGAAAAAGATAGTCGAATGGAAGAATTCTTTGCTTTGGAAAAACAGTTCCACAGAGACGTAGACTCGTTTCTTTTTTTTTTTTTTCAAATGTGCTATACGTAACGACATATAATGCTATTTTACGACCCCGAAAAAAAAATTTCTCAACTGCACGCTGTTCACTTAAATCTAAAAAAACAATAGGAGGGCCCGCAGCTGATTATTCAAATAATACCTAGAAATAAGCTTCCTGTTAGAATCCTCTGGATGCAGTGAGCCGAAAAGGACTTGCGCGATGCTCGCCTCGCTCGAGAAATGCACACTGCGGTAGCTGAAAAAGGTGGCTCAACGAACTTTATTCAGCAGCCTCGCGGTTAGAATCGTAAATAAATGTACTACATGAACGGTTGTGAAACTTCAGATGTGTTGGTGCTGCTTACCTAGCGTCAACTGTGACTGCAGTGTGCGCTGTCCGCTTTTCCCTAATGTAACAATAGTCGAAATGCAGGCTATAGTCTAGTGTTTCTCACACCAGCAAGAATACGCCAACGAACGCTGCCAGCAAATCATTTTACCGAAAGTGACATCTGTGCTGTGACGCGAGCAGCAACGTTACACGGGACCATTTGCTACCCTTTACAAGCCAGTGTAGTAAATGCGCCTGGTAATTCCATGGTTAGCGCACAACTGAAATTACACAATTTACACGGCGAGCATGCTCAAATCATGAATGATAGTTTACCACTATCCCTGAAGTAGAAGGCCTATAACAGCTGCACCTTACCGGTACTTACCTGTAGAGCAGATACCTGGAGGCTTACAATTACAGTTCAGCGGAAAGGAAAATGATAGGTGTAACCTTAAGAGGCAAAAAGAGAGCGGAGTGGTTCAGGGAACAAACGGGTGTTAAGGAAATCTTAGTCGAAGTCCAGAAAAATAAATGGATATGGGCAGGGCACGTCGCGCGTAGGCAAGATAACTGCTCATTAAGAGCAGCATACTGGATCCCAAGAGAAGGCAAACGCGCGAGGGGGAAAGAAAACGCTAGGTGGGCAGATGAGATTAAGAAGTTTGCGGACATAACGTGGCAGCAGCCAGCACAGGACCGGGTTGATTAGCGGAACATGGGAGAGGCCTTTGCCCTGCAGGGGTCGTAGTCAGGCTGACGATGATGATGTTGATGATGATGCATTTACACAAATATCGATGGACCTCGTAAGACTTGGCTCAAAGCCACGAAACGCGGCATACGCACCTGCTCGCAAGAAATCGATTCCCGCGGAGCGTGGGTGGTGCCGGGATTTATTACTGCACGGGTATGCCCCTACCGAGAGTCTACTCCTTATACATCCAGTGTTCAATGTTCAATCTGCATTGATACTATGGCCGATCGCCCTCTTCTTTTCTTGACGTCTCTTTCTAGACCGTACCTGTCGCTCCACCTGCGTCCTCCTATGAACAATATGCGTCCCACTGTCGCCAGCTCGCCCGCGTCAACACTGAGTCAAGACAACAGGACCGCAAGAATCTCTATGACGTATCTCACAGCTCAGAGCTCTTCTGTCTTGGCAATGAGGTGCTATTCCGGACACCAGTTCGCACTCCTGCCTTGTGCGACAAATTTCAGCCTCGGTTCCTTGGCCCAGTTACATTCTTGGAGCAGACTTATCCCGTTAATTATCGCGTCAAACCTGTTATTGCTCCGACTGACCGTCGCCGTCGCCGTACCGACATCGAGCACGCCTCTCGTATGAAGCCTCTCACAAGGCATTCTCCGTACATTTAAGTTGCTGCCAAGATGGCCACTCTCACGCAGGTGAAATTAGTGTGGAATTTATAAGGGACTTCATCAGCTGTGCATGATCATCATCACAAGGGGTTCTTGGTCATCATCGCTTGTGGGGACTCACCTTGAGATTGTTCCGCGTCTTGAATGTGATCGGTTCTCCACGTCTCCAGGCTGTATTTCAGCGTATTAACTGCTACGTCACCATATGAATAAATTTGGGCGATTCTCTTTTATTTCCCAGCCTTTTCGTAACGTGGTTACTGGTGAGTTTTGAGATGTCTATACGTTATATCCTTTTTTATCCCTATAAGTACCAATCCCTTACACCTGCAGCGCTCATGTGCCCAGCGCCTTTCGTAATAACCGGACAAGTTTCCAGGAATCAATGAACGTTAGTGATGATCTGTGGGAACTTATACATGCCGCTATCACTACAGTGAAACCTCGGTGATGCGATCACAGTTCATACGAATTTTGGTGTGATACGAATTTTTCGTTGGTCCCGGCCAAAGCCCATTGGCCTGCAATGTAATGGAGTACGGTTGTTGCGAACCGATTTTTACCCAACGACGTTTGATACGAACGTACGCTACCGCTCAGGTACGAAGAGGTACTGTCCGCGCTGCCGCGGAAGACGCGCCATGCACGTGCGAGTGCGGGAACGCAAGCGTGGGCATGCGCGCCGCACCGCCAAATTGTCAAAATCACGGTGTAAGAAAAACACTTTTCTTACGGTCAGAACAAAACCTTCAGAGACACGTCATGGCCTCCGAGATTGTGTGCGCGAATCTTTGAGGCTCTTATGTGCCTCCGTGTGCCTTCGCGTTTAGATTACAGAGGACATTAGAGGCATGCTTTTTTTTTTCTAACGCGTAGACCCGGGCTGCTGTCGTCGTACTGTGCTTACACGTGCCTGCCTCGTGCATCAGACATCCTATGAAAGGTGGACGAAGCCCGAAAGAAGGCGAGCACTGTCTTGGCGAAGGAGTCAGGCCTCACAACGTCAACATGCGCGACCGTTGAGGCTACACTTGGACGGGTACGGCCGTAAATATTCCAAAAAAACATTCCCAACACCTCAGGGATAAAAAAACATAGCACAGGACCGTGGTTCTGTATTTGGTGGCCTTGATCCATCGCGTCAAAGCGCTTCTTTTGTTATTTTCCCTGCAGTACTCCAGTGTCATGCAAAAAACAGTGAAATTTGGAAGGGGCTACTGTTGTCACGGTTCAGAACGAAAAATACACGGTTCATTAAATAAATACGCGCGTACGGGCAGTATACTTACGAGTTCTGCTATGATTTGGCGACATCTAAAAACTTAATTGACAATCATTCAGGGTTCTTCCTGAAGTTGCTGGGGCCATGAAAAACTGTAAATGAAAATGTACGATAGTTTTCTTTTGTCGCATGCTAATTTTCCATGCTTTCTGGTGATACGAATTTCGGATGATACGAATATTTTAAGCGCTCCCCTGAGATTCGTATCACCGAGGTTTCACTGTATATCACGTTACGCAAAGGTAGTTGCACTCGGACACATGTTTTAGGCGTAGTTGAGTGCATTTCTAACCACTGCACCGGTGTTCGGCATTTGTCAAAAGAGGGAAATGGATTTCTATATACAAGTGTTGCAACGTAGTCAGTGATATTACACACTCATAGTGACGGCCTAATTATAGATCAGGAGCAGAAACGTAATTGGCAACGAAAAGCTTATCGGAACTCATTTACAGTGCTGAATATTATCGATATACAGTAATACATTCAAAATACAGCCTCTAAAACCGTAATAAGAGGCCTGTTTTCAGGCTGCAGACCCCTGCTTTTGATGTCGTGATACAGCAGGTGCTGGAAGACTGAACAGGTACGTCCCGTGACTTTTGTATGTGCTGACAGGCTTCGTGGTGTTGCCCATCGTATTCGTCGTGTCTGCTGGACTGATGTTCGCTACAATCGGTCGCTTCGTCGCTCGCTGTCCATTGAAAACCATGGAAAAGATGACAGCGACTACTGATGCTACAATGAGTACAGCCACCATGACTCGTGCGCCGCTCCTGCGCAGCGATTAAATGTAAATGTCATCTATTCCTACTCATGAAGGAATGTCTGCAACAACCACAAACTCTCAAAGCTGCTAAGAAAAGAAAAACACGAAATGTGACTTGTTTTATTTGTTAGACAAACAGAAATGAATCCAGCCGGGAATTTGGCTAAGAAAAACACAGCGGACATTAATTGTTGCCTTTAACTGTAATCTCGTAATTATGATGCAAATTGAAATGAACTCAAGCGCACGAAACGCCACCCTTTTTTGTCGTTGGAATCCAACCTTCGAATTACATGAAATGGCGATTTCTCGTCCGCTTTCATTAATTTCAACTTGACGTCATAATTAGTACACGAGAGTTAATCACAGAGAAATTAATGTCTCCTATGCATTTCTTGGCCTAACAAGCGGCTGGATCCACTTGTTCTAACGACATAAAGACTGTCCCATAAAGACACGCCATCTACGAACTTTAACTACTACTCCACGCAGTGGAATGGGCTCATAGCAGTTTTCTGCACTCATTTCTGGGGTCTCGTTAAGTACCCTCCTGTCTTATTCTTGCGACCATTCCAGAAACGATTCCTCGCGGTTGTTTTGTTTGTTTGTTTGTTTGGTCTTAGGAACTTGAGCACTTTTGTTTCGTGTTTCACCGGATTGTGTTCAATGTGCATTCTTTCTCATTGCGCATTTTTATGATCGTGACGCGTTCTACATATCTAAAATGATGGACGGTATCATCGCCTCATTTTATACGCGTCTTTCTTTGATCAACGCGAAATTGAAAGGCTAGACAGCCTGCTTGCCTATATTCGTGAAATAGCTCTATTTTTTTTTTGCTTAAGGCGACAGCAAACAGCGCTAAACACGGGACGGAGAAGAAGAACGACAGACACAAGCGCTGAACTAACAACCACTGGTTTATTGCTTGGATATGCAATACATACGGAAGCACTGCGGATAATAACAAAAGCACAGTAACTGCGCAATGCGCAAAGAGGGGTGCGAAGTCATCATAATAGAACCGTCGGCGAAACAGGCTGGTTAAGTTTTGGACAAATAATTAAGTTCACACTTATGCAGATAAATGGAAGGAACGCTGACGCACGCATTTCCGTGTGCATGGATATGGTGCGCTTCACTAATATCACGTGTTCTTTGTTGATTGTACGCTTCCAAAACGGTGCACCGCTCAAGAATTGGCTGACAGCCACAGGCTTCGCAGTGCTGGGCTAAATGGCTGGGCACTGATCCGTTAAGCGAGTACGCGTGCTCTCGTAACCGGTCATTCAAACATCGGCCGGTTTGGCCGATGTAGCACCTTCCGCACGTAAATGGAATCCTGTATACTACAGCCTTCCTACATTCGACAAAGTGCTTTCTGTGCTTCTTCTCACACATATAGTTCAACGCTTGTGTCTGTCGTTCTTCTTCTCCGTGCTGTGTTTAGCGCTGTTTGCTCTCGCCTTAATCATGTACCAACCAGCCCAGTTAAGCACACTCCTGCAGTTTTTTAGATGCGAAGTATCTTAAGGCCGAGCTCAATCCGGTGGTGTGCGGCGTGACCACCCTTACTGCGCATGCGCATACCCTCTCCACACACCTCCTCTCCGCTCACCCTCACCCCTTCCCCTCTCCACTTTCACTCTCCACTTCCTCTCTTTCCACTTTCCCTCTCCCCTCCCCCTCTCCCCTTTCCCCTCTTCCTCTGAAACGCGGGCTAGACATGCCGAAATTCTCTCCTGCGCAACGCCGCGATGAGCTCGAGCGCATGCGCGTCCCCTCCCCTTCTCTCTCCTCTCCTACGCTGCCCCCCTCTCGCCCGCCTGTCGACCGCGTTCTCCGCTCGCCCTGTGAGAATTAACGGCCAGGCTAGATGGAAGATACGACGCGCGTAGCGTCCCTCTTCGCGTTCCACGACGCGAGGTCGGTAGCATGCCCAACGAACGCCAACGGAACGCGATCGTGCAAGTGCTCCGGCTTCGCATCGCCTCATGGTCCCCTTTAGCGGGAGATGGTGCAATTTTTTTGCTTACATGTTGCGCCTTATGGTTCAGAAGAGGCGTTCTTGATATCGGAGGAAATGGCTATAGTGGACCAATTCGATGCATAATGCCGTTTTTCCGAACCCGCGCCATCAGTCCTGCTAAACATTGGGGCAAGGAAAGTTGACCTGTTTCAATATGTTCATCAACTTCGAGTTAATGGGCTTGGATGCACGTGACAGCCTAGAATAGAGGCCTCGAACACGTGGCCCGTGGCTTCAAAACGAATAAAGTTTCGTAACTTTATTAAATAGTACTCTCATTATTTTCCCTCCTATTGCGGGTAAGCTACAGAGACGGGACTGGTCCCAAGAAATTTTTTTCTCATGAGGCACCCAATCCGGTTCCTACTGAAACATCACCGTGGAACAGAAACTCAATATTTTAGAATGGGCGTCCACATTTCAGTCATTGTGGAAATCAGAAAACCAGTATCGATATCTTTTTCGAAACCTGACGTGAAATCCCCTTGAGCAATGACCCATATATGCGAAATGGGAAAGGCTTTCTTTCAAATGGCAGCATTATGCGGTATTTTCAAATTCTTTCGGTGCTCCAGCTGCTCCAAGAAAGCTCGAGCGTTCAGCCTGGACGCTGCATCTCCCACTCGGGTGACGACTTGCCACACGTATAAGTACACCTAGTTAGTGGTACTTAAAACCGAATTTACAAATATCGGCACGGCTCCCACTTGTGCATTCCTGGCGGCGAGCGCTGTCTCACGCGGAAGCACCAAACTCGACAAGCCAGTTTCTTGTGTAAGGGCGCATGTTTCCACTTTCATGTGTTTTCTGGGGTTAAAACTACGAATTCATAAAGAGTTAGGTGTTGGTAAAAACGACAAATGACTCGCCGATGACTCCTTGCAATCGCTGAAACTGGGATGCCAGGTGTACCCAAATGAGTTCTGGCTTTATACAAACGCATGAGAGAAAGAAGGAAATGCCCTTTGTATGCATCAGGTCAAACACTTCGTGGCTTGTTACAGTCAAATGTGTTTTTTTTTTCTCTTGTAAACGTTTAAGGCCACATGGTAAGCTCTACACTTTAACTCATTTTTAATCATGTTTAGGAACCGTTTTCTCAGTAACTAAAAGGGGTATACATATACGTAGATCATTTTTTTCTAAATTTTGCGCTCTGTTAACTGAATCAGATTCATTAATATTTGACGAATATTACTATCTCGCTGGATCATGTACCACTAGGACCAAATTATGAGTGAATTTGCACCTTCAAAATTTGCAATATAAGAACTATGAAGTCCATAATTTCAATTCAGGTACAGTAGTTTTCTGCACTCATGCATATTACATGAAAAAATACTAAACTGTTAATCATGGAATACGTAGGAAACAATGGTAGCTAAGTAATAAAAATACGGGTTCGAGATACTCGACTTTTAAGAAAGAAAACAGCTGAAAAGTGAACATCTTTTGAAATGAACCCCGTTAAATTACTTTATTTAGTAGCCACGAGCCTGCTAATCGTTTGCACAGTAATGTTTCTTTTACCTTTTCAACCTATGGACTTGCTTGCCTTGCTTTTTTTGTGAGCTGTTGTGCAGCTCACAAAATATGTACTGTGTACGTAGCTTCCGGCGCCTGTAGAGCAATATTTTGCACATACTATGTCAGAATTTCCGGTATACATGCTTATGCAATCTAGACCGAGGGACAATGTGATGAAAGATCGTGTTTTCACAAAGACATGAATCGTATAAAAAACTTGTAGACACTGTCACTTCCACATTAGAATGTCTTTCTTCAGAAGCCACAGAAGAGTAAAACATGACAAAGGGAGCTGTGATACTGTGTTTCCTACAGTGTAAAAACTTGGTGAAAACAATGCTTATCTTAGTGGTTATATGAACGAGTGGGGAAGACTTCGGCTGTCAAGTGCACCATACGAATGCCATTGAAAAATTGACAAACATCCGTTCTTTGCTCGAAAACGCAAGGACATCGATGCAGAATTGACACAAAAGAAAGCTTCTCAGTTGCCGAAAAATTTATCCTCGTAGGAGATCGAACCCAGAACACACCTTTCAGGGGCGGTCAGTCTACCAATTGTGCTAACCAGGGTGCTATTTCAATTGGCAGCGCCAGGGCGAATTAGTCAACAACTCGAAGCACATGGTGCCAGATTACTGCAAATTAGTTCTGCGGTATCCCACTAGGTGGAGGAAGGGTCGCCTTGCTTTTTTCTTTCGTTCTTTTTTCTCTCTTTTTTTTTTTTCGTTCCGCACCACGAGTGGCTACAGAAAGGGGTCACTGTCGTGCGCGTCTCAAAGGCCGTTTTGAAATTGAAAGAAAATGTAATTAATAATAGTATGTGGGGTTTAACGTCCCAAAACCACGATATAATTATGAGAGACGCGAAAGAAAATGTAGGAGCGTTGCGTGATGTAAAACACGCTCAAGCTCCTCCGAGATCTGCGTACCACCAGCTATACCTGCGCGTCGGTCCCAAAGTCGCCGGCGGCGGCGCGCCGGTGTTTTCACCTCTGGCGGTGGCGCGTGAACGCGCGGGGTTCATTGGATCGGCAGCGGCGTGGCGTGGAGGGGGGGGGGGGGGGAGTGGATGATTCAAGAGTTGGCGGGGAGATACATTTATGTCTTGAATTTCGAAAAAAAAAATCTGCGCATTCCGAGGCAAGAGGCGATACCAATCAATCAGGTGCGCGTGGTGGTATACGTCAGAGATAACCGTTCACTTTCTTGTCTGCTCTCTTGCGTCCGTGTTTGCACGTCGTGTAGTACTTTTAACATGAATACCTACCGACTAGCTCAGCTATCTGTTATTCTATGTTTTTCATTGCCTTTACTTCTGTATTTGTTTATCGATTTACTCGAGTATAAATGGAAGCAAAAGTTGTTCTAATGCATCGATATATACTCATTATCTATTTTATTTATCTATGCCCAGTGTACTAGATCGAAGACTACACGAATATGCTATCCAGCGAGTTGCGTCGTCGCCCTAAAAGGCTGGAGGACGCCGCAGCGTTGAGGTCAGGAAATACTCGTGAGTCTTCGGGAGCAGAAAAAGATACAACTTCAGGGGAGCTATTCTCGATGTGTCCATCCTAAAGGAGATGTCAATAGCCTATTGTGGCAGAGCGTATTCAGTTACTCGAAAAAGCTGTGAGCCTCCATGTCACCTCGCTCTTGACCACGTCGACGCACCGAACCTGCCAGCACGTTCCCAGCGTAAGAAGAAAGTGTACGAAATGTACGGGAAATTGTCAAGCCTGAACTTGTATATGAATGTGTCCCATATGTTTGAGAACGATGCGAGGAATTCGCACCGATATTCACAGGTGCCGCCCGTCTAACGAGACGGACGGTAGCATTAAACCTAATTCGATGGCTAACGCGATCAGAGTTTATGCATGGCCTCCGATATGGGCGCCAAAAAGCTGATATTCTCGGCGCTGCATTCAATGCATTGAAACGCATTCCGTTCCTCTCAGTTGTGTCGATGGTAGTGAAAGCTTCGTGACGTTGCTGAACAAGAACCGCCGAAATGAACAGTCCACTAGGGGGGCACATCAAGAAAAGCTCCCTATTCATAAAGAATCAAGCAGGAGCATGCTGGGAATGGTGATCAGAGCATGCAGCTCGAGGGGAGAGCGGCGTGCGAAAATGATGTGGATGCGAGGCGCGCACGCTCGTCATTTTTTCCCATGAGCCCGCCACAAAAATGAAATGAAACAGGAGCATGATGGGAATCGTGACAATGAACCCGAGGCGTTAGCGGCTTCAGAGTAGGTTCGCTTGTAGACGCTAGGCATGCTCCCTCCCAATTTTTTTTCACCCATAGTTCAAGCGCATTCCTTTCCTCTCATTTGTGTCGATGGCTGTGAAAGCTTCGTGACATCAAAATGACGTTACTGAAAAGAACCGGAAAAAGATAGCGCTCTGCTCGCCGAGTTCCCGCCTATCAGAGACGGCTGAAGTGGAGACATTGAAAACAGCTTCCCCGGTGAAGTGATGTATTTTATCTCCAGATTCTCTGTTCATGTTAAACGAAAAGTCTAATGGCGGTGGCGGCGGCGGCGTCATCACTCTCGGGACTTCGGCGGCGGCGTGGCGCGGCGCGGTGGCGCACAGGTCTACCACCAGCGGTAAATGGTGTACATAAATAGCTCGCCATTATTTCGCTAACGCATGCAAAACGCGTGGTTGAGTTACCTAACGCAGCGCGCTGGGGAGACGGGGATTGCTGGTTCGAATACCTGGTCGGGTGCTGCAGAATTTTTTCGTCTGCTTTATTTTTCTTTGTGCCTTTTTCACACACTGTCCAGTCACATTAATGCGACCACCACGTACTTTCGACGTCGACGGTAAATAACCAATCACAGAATGCAGGTGATAGCACAATGAAGTTTAGCGTATATAAAGGGTGTGTGAGCGCTACGGAAATCATTGCAATTTGACATAATGCAGAAACGGAGCGGTTTATCCGACGTCCAAAAGGCCATGATCTTTGGCTTTCGGGCCAAAGGTGGAAACATTTCCGAAACGGCAAAGTTTGTGAACTGTCCGCGTGCCGCCGTGCTAGAAGTGTACCGTGCATGGCCAAATGGAACTGCCCAAAATGGGCGACGCGACAAATGTGGTGCACTACGGGCCATAGATGACAGAGGTCAACGGCGGCTGGGGAGATGCGTCAGGGCGAATAGACGTGCTACCATAGAGCAGCTGACCTCCCAAATGAACCAAGGGGCTACCAACAATGTCTCCCAAACTACTGCTTAGCGAACATTGCTGCGTCTGGGCCTCCGCAGCAGACGCCTGGTTCATGCACCTATGCTGATTGCTGTTCATCGGCGACGAAGGCTGGTATTTGCGCGCCAGTATCGAAACTCGACGTCCACTGAGTGGCGAGAGGTGGCGTTTTTCGATGAATCACGTTTTATGCTCTATCGGACAGATGGACGTTGGCGTGTACGGCCTGAAACCTCTGAAAGCAAACACCCTGCAACCACTGCCGGAAAGGTCCAGGCTGTCGCGTGGGAGCGCAATCTAGCGTAGCTGGAACGGCATTGGAGTCTACATGGCTCAACATCCCCGTGAACACCTTCAGGAACCTAACTGATTTTCCTGCACGTCTCGCAGCGGTAGGCTCGGTGAAAGGTGGTTATTGTGGCTTTTGGCAGGTGGTCAGATTAATGTGACTGCACTGTGTATATATACATACATACACATATCCGGGACATGACGGTGACGGCAAAAATCCGCCAAGGGTGTCCCATATTATTGCTATCGCAATAAAATCCGCATGGATTTCTGCGTGACTTCGTTACACAAAAGGGTGGTTTTCAGTTATCTCTTTCAGCTATCCCTTTCGGCAACTTGTGAAATGTAATCGGCGTGGCGATGGCACATCGGGTGAATCGAAGTGAAAACAGAGGAAGAATTTTTTGTTGCTTATTTTGTAAATACATGCATATTTATTGAGCACCCAGTCTCTCTCAGCCAAAGTAGAAATACACAAAGCTTGCGAAAAATAGCATGAAGCATGGTTTTCTTATAAGAGGTGCCTCTCTGTGGAAGTTCGCAACATTCGCAGGAACTTCAGACTGTGCACATTACAATATGGCTATGTCAGATATGCCAGGAAGAAAAGTAGATGACTTTTAAGTGCTCGTTTTTGTTTGTTAGATACAATATTTATGAGAACTAACAGACAACTGGCACTATCGTCTGTTAGTTCTTATTATTATGCCAGGAAGGCGTCACGACATGGGTCCGAGCCTCCAACTCAAATTGACTGATGTTTAGCAGTTACCTCACAAACACTGTTGCGAATCATCAGGTTTAAGCTGACAAAATCACAGCGCAGTTAGATAAAAAAATGCAGAAATGTACATACCCGCCATCGCCTTGTCCCTCGTTGGGAAGTCTATCGAATGCCTTCGCAGTACTTGCAAGAGCTTCCCTCTGAAAATAGTTGAAAATTCCCAGCATAAATCTGAAACCGCCAATTAAGGAGAAAAACATGGGTAGGTACTGTCTGATATTCGCCTTTTAGCTCATTGTATACTTATACTGTTAACGTGGCCACCGTATTGGTAATATGCGGACTGTGTCTCTGAACATAATTATGTCATCTGACAATTTTGTCTGATGACAAAAAAAAAAAAAAACGAGGATGACCTTATTTTTAGGTCTGGCGGTCCCATGCCGCCATTTTCCCACAGGGTGGGTGCCCTCCCAAGCGAATATGAACTTCGTTCTGCTGTTGCGGTGGCTACATGGTCGAGCGTCCGCTTCCAATTCGGGAGGTACCGGGTTGAATTGCCAGTGCCGACCGGGAACCCACCGGCTTTTCCAACCGGGTAGAGGAGTACACCTACCTGGCGCTCGGTTGTTAGAGGGTACTCATCTAGAAAAGGTGCCCCATAAGGTTCTGTAAAGGCCCCTGGGCGCACCTTAACCCACCACAGCATTGGTGAAATAGTTGAGTATCCGCCGCTGCTGTGGGAGGCAGAGAATTGCTGCCGCCGGCTACCTACCGGTAAAATAGGTGCAAGCGCACTACCGGCCTGGTGCTCGGCAGAACGAAGTGCATAGTCATTTGGGGGGGCACCCACCCTGTGGGAAATTGGCGGCATGAGACAGCCAGACCTCAAAATAAGGTTATCACCTTTTTTTTTACAGAGAATTTTGTCATCTTAGCTACTAAAGCAGATCCGTGCGTTTGAGATAGAGTATCTGCCTCGCATCTTCGTGACACATGAATGCTGCAATGCGTAGGTCTATCTATTCCTCAGGAGCTCGGCTACTTCTAGTGCTTCACTTCTACAGAAGAACACTTAAGAGCGCACAAAGAAGAAAAGAGGGGGGGGGGGTGATGATAAGACAAGGGAGGTGATAACCTGTCGTCGCCTCTTACCATGCTTGTTTTTGGCGCTTAAATGTTTTCCTAAGCAAAAGCAAATCGTTCAAAAAGCGGCACTCTGCAAAAGATATACAATGATTTGTACATGCCTTGTCTCAGTTAACCCTCGACGTCTCACAAGCCGCCTTGTAAACTAGCAGTCGTCATTGCTGTGAAGAGGCACACTAAAGTCAGTAGGCACAAGGGCACACAGACAGAAGCGCTTCTAGCAACATCTGCTAGAAGCGCTTTCGTCTCTGTGTCCGTGTGAGTTCCGGTAGTCCGTGTTCACAAGCGCTACCCTTTTCAGGAACACTTATTGGGTGACGTCACGCGATGATGTAGTTGCAGGAAAGTGGGTTTACAATTTAACTAGCACCGTCATCTCTCCGGAACTATATTTAAGGTTTGACGATTACCCTTACATGGTAATAAACGAACCCTAAAAAATTTGCTCAATACCTTGGGAACTGAAGAACAGAGACTTTGCATTTGAGTAATCAGCTGCTCCCCTGCATGTTCACGCGCGTGGATAGTTTGCTTGTCAGTGGGTAATGGTTGCTATGCTTTAAAGCAAAATAATATGCGTAGAAGGATGAAACCTGATGTAGTGATAGTCACGATTATCACGAGGGCTATTTGAAGCGTCCATTTCGGTTGGCGAAATTGGAGCCTTGAACCACCACATTTCTACATTCTTATGAATATATTACTAGCACTCACGCCAAACACTACTGAATGATACTTGGAATTCCGGATTATGTATTATTCGATTTATCGTGTTATTACCGTCATTATCGTCATATACGTCAATGCGGCGTCAGCAAAATGATCTCTTTAGCTCTATTTTATTTATAAAAGAAACAAGTTGAACGGGGAATGCTGAGATGGAGGAGAAGATGCAGTTCCTAAACCCAGGGAAGCAATGCCGTAGCCTGCAGTACAACTTTACTGTTATGTACTTAAACATCTGTGTTGAGCAGACAGTATTCTTTAAATAGATTAGTTGCAAAGACAGGCACGTAGGCAAGGGGGGGGCCCGCCCCCCCCCCCCCCCCCGAAATCCGTCCGGCCTTCTATATTCCCGGGCAACTTTTGTTTTATTTTTGCCATGGAAATACTTTCTTTCGAACAATTAGGCATTGCCCCCCCCCCCCCCCCGAAAAAAAATCCTGGCTACGTGCCTGATACCATAGGGCAATATTTCAGGCGATCCTATTACATAGTTTTCTATGTATTAGGCACGACACAGTTGCGCTTCTGTGCGCAAAACTGAAACTTAAGTACGGCATGAAACAAAAAATTAAATAAATAAAAATGAGGCAGCTATGCACTACTGGTGCGAAGACTGAGCAAACAGCGGAGCTGGTGGTGTTCCCCTCCTTCTTCCCCTCATCCGCATCACCCTTTCTTTCCTTTCGCACCCCTGTTGAAGTATTGGTGAATTCCATTGGCTGATTTGGTGCAGTTCCGGTAGCAGTTTTTTCTGCTCCATTCGAAGCAAGTCTGTTCTATTGGCGGATTGAGGGTGCTCCCTGTATGTTTCATTGGGAGATCTGGCGCAGCTCCTGCGCCAGATCCCCTCCACGGAGCAGCTCTCTCTACTCCGCGAAAAGCGGCGGACTCGATCGGAAGTCGCAAGCTCCAGGCGCGCGCGCAGAGCGTGGCGTACCGCGTGCGCGATGAAATGCGCTGTCCGATCACGCCCGTTCTCTCCGTTCGCGCCCGTGAAGGCGAAAACTGGCAAAAACTGCGCCAACCGCGAGGAATGCTGGGCGCTTGCGAAACAAATGTCTGCTATCGCCCCCTACCGTTTGCTCTGGTGAGGGCGCTTGTGTTCCATTGACAGATTTACTTCGGTGGCTCTCCGCCGGGGTGGAGTGATCCGGCGTAGAGTTCGCCGGCCACTCCAAATCCGCCAATGGAATTCACCATATAATATACAAGGCCATGCTATGCTTTACCTTTTCTCACCCTCCTTTCTCTCCAGTCCTACCCTCACTTCCTTTTTCCACAGCTTGATATACTACACTATATTATACTATACTATACTATACATGGCTATGACATGGTTCACCCTTTTCTGTCCTACTCGCCCTCCTCCTCAGCCTCACTTTGCCTCCTATCTCCTATACTATACTATGCATGGCTACGCAACGCCTTCTTTCTCGCTTTCTACCTCTTTAACTCTTTCTCTCTCTCTAATTCTTTCTCTCTCTTTCTTTGATTCCCTCTGTTTCTCGTTTATTCTTGCTCTGTTTTTTCCATCTCTTTTTTGTGTCTCTTTTCCACTGTCCCTGTATCTGTCTATTTCTTTCTCTGTCTCTCTCTCTACTTCATTATTAATTTTCCATCTCGTTCTTTTAGTCTCGGCCATCCGAGTTATTGCATCCCAAGCGGAACAAATCGGCGCACGCGTTATGAGAGCGAGGCAGATGAAGAAGAGGACGAAGAGAAGAAAAGGAAGAAGAGAGCACGTGCCCGTTCATGAAGATGAGGATTCTTGTTCGCGACTAACGGACTTTCTCCAAGCTTCAACAGCTCGGTTGTTAAACATGTCAAAAGGTATCATCAGAACAATTACTTCCGAACATCAAGTATGACAGCATGACTATCTTCAGCAGCATTAAAGGTGGTCCAAAAACTACCTGATACAATTCAGATGAAACAAATGTATATAGACCTTAGGTTGATTGGTTCATTTATGTGGTTTAACGACCGAAAGCTAACTACTCACACAATGAGAAACGCCATAGTGGAGGGATGCGGATAATTTGCACTACCTGGGGTTCCTTTAACACGCGCTGGCATTGTATAGTAGGCGGGCCTCTATCATTATGACTACATCTAAATGACACCGCGAAGGCCGAGAAAGAACCCGCGCCTTTTAGGTAAGCAGGCGACCAACCACTGACCCACCACGGTCGTTCACACATTATCGCATGGTGATATTGCATGCATGTCAGGTGTGCACAATATGGGCCTTAGTTTAGAAAAACGCCAGTCCTTGCTCCTTAATGCACTCACGGGGGTCGGTGGTAAGGTCATACTCCCCGGGCTAGGTGCTCCGGGCTCCGGAGATTCAGACAGAAATGTCAGGGCACAGCTTTCCATAGATGGGCTTCGGGGAGGAGTAACCGGGGCTTTGACTGGCGCTGAAGTGAACTGCGGTGGGGAAGGAGCTCCGTGCAGGCCCTTTTGTGGGACTCCAGGAGGGGCGTCGAGTGGCGGGCTGCTCTTTCGCACGGAAGAGGCAATGGCTGGGTCTTCGGACCTGGGTGCAGTTTGAAACGAGGTGCAATGACCAGGACACGGACATAATCTGGGCACTTGACTGCTGAGATCTACGAAATACAGGTGCACATAGGTTACGAAAATGTTTGCTGTCTTGACTAAAACCAGGAGGCCTTGCAAAAGGCATGGTTTCCTGAGATCTGTATACATTATTATTACGTTTGGCCGCTCACTAGCGGTAATATTTGCCTGTTTGAGCTCAAGGTTTTTGTCACTACCTCCTGCTATGTTATTCCGAATGATGAGAAGAGCAAAATGTGTGTCAATTTCCACTTCAGACGAGGGGTAAAGAGCATGCCATTTTCCTGAGATACAAATATACACGGTGCAAGGCGAAAAGAAAAGAATTACAGCAGGAATTAACCGTAGTCGATCAACAATGTCTATGTGAGCAACGTGATGGAGTCCGCGTGAATCCGTCAGCGTCAGCAAAACAAAGCGTATTACTAGCAACACAAAACGCGTGCGCAAAAAAGAAGCGTATATTCTGACGCGCCAAATTCAAAGTAAGAACTCATTAATGTTGTCAAAACTTTTTTAAACGGTCATTGCAGACATCTACCCTGCCATCTGACTAGAAGGATGAACAGGTGGTACCTGTGCATGAATCTGGCGGTGTACATTCCCCTCATAACTACCGTGCGACATCATTAATCCATCGCAGTAAATATCTTAGAACATGTAATATACTCACACCTTAATGGATTCCCTAGTCTAATTCGTTCTTTAATACTTATCAGCGTAGATTCCGTAAAGTTGCTTCGTGGGAAACGCAACTGCTGTGTTTTACTACCAACTCATAGAATAGAATAAAATAGAATAGATGTTCATTTCATGAGCAATACAGATCACGAGAAGTGAGAGAAAAAATCCGCTCTTAGGCAGCTTCACAAAGCTCTCACCCCGCGTATGTTGGACTTGGGTCAGCATTTGGCCACAGACATACTATTACTACATGAATAGAATATATAAAAATCACATACATAAATCATTAAAATGACAAGTTTGCACAGTATTATCATCGAGATATGTAGTACAAAATATGTAAAAGCAAACAATGCAGTGGATAAATAGTACATGATCCTGCACACATCCTTATACAGTAGACGAAATGTGAAACTTTTCAGTTTATGTCAGAATAAAGTAAGACAGAAAAGCCACAAAAAAGAGGATGAAAAACGGAATAAACCATAAAATTAATGTTGTATGTAATATTGCTTAAGCTGGTCGAATGTGAAGTACTCTATATGTATGTCCTGCGTATTAACGGAGGTCTTGATTTTGATACTGACTGCATACATTGGGATTTTCCTCAAGCATTTGACTCCGACTCACATAACTACTTATTTTTAAACTAATAAGCTAAACATAGACCTGAGTGTACTAGCATGGATTAAGGAATTTTTTTCTAACTGTAGCCAGTGTGTGACAGCTAACCATTTTTGTTCACCTAATTCCGTTGTAGTGGCTGGTGCCCCAGAAGGGTTCGTTTTAAGCCCGCTGCTTTTATTTATTTTTATTAATTATATTCCTACTGCTATATTTTCTTCAACCGTCCGTCTATTTTCAGATGTCTGTGTACTTTACCAGAAAATAACTAACCATACCGATAATCTGAACCTGCAACTCCATCTACATAGAGTATTTGAACGGTGTAAAAATAGCTCATGATACTTAACACAACCGAAGGTAAGAGCATGCGAGTTTCGGAGCACACTACTACTCTTTGTCTGCGTACTTACTCCCTCAATAACATTCCATTATCGCCTGTTGCCAATTATAAATATCTTGGTGTTCAACATATTGAGTGGATTCAGCGCGACACGAGGACAGAGGTGAAGGGACACGAACCCTCTGCTTCACCTCTGTCCTCATTGTATCGCGCTGAGTCCACTCACTATGATGAACAGATTCCAACTCGCCCAAATGGCACTGTTCAAATGTTCACATCTCTTCTAGTGTTTCGTGGAACATGCATATTGATTATGTGACTAACAACGCAGACCACATGCTCAGTTATCTGCGTCGAAACGTTTCCTCTGACCCATCGTCCCTGATGTTACCACTCTACATAACCTTCGCACGACTTAAATTATAGTACGCATGCGCCATATTGAATCCAACTCATGTCATGCTCATTCCAACTCTTCAAGCGATTCCTAATTGCGCAGCACGATTCATCTTATCGAATTATTCACGTCATTCTAGCGTCACATCCATGAAGAGAACCCTAAACTTGCCTGACCTTACGCTGCACCGAAAATCATCTCGCCTTAATTTGTTTCCAGAAAATCTACCATTATAACAGTATTATGAAGGACGGCATCTTCCCTCCACTTCATTTCCTATCACCAAGGACGGATTATCGGTATTAGGTGGGCCTACCGCATAGGTGGCGAAACGTCTATGTAATTTAGTCATATTTTTGTTGCGTTAAGTCGGGGTAAATATTTTAGAACCATCTTGTCGCACCAGTTTGGGCAATGAATCGTTTGTTCCTAGGACAGGCGCCACCTGGAACCATCGTTCCGTCTCCATCGCCAGCATACCGGAGGAACAAGGTTTCAAAAATACCGTACAAGTTGCCGTGTAATTTTTCTTTCTTTTTTTAACTGCACGTCTAACTAGTGTTTACCCCACTATTTACAGCAGTGGCTTCGGGCCCTGCAAGTATTTTTAATAAATAAATAAATAATCGCTTTCATGCGAAGCATTCAGCGAGTACTTCTCTACTGTATTTACGAGGTGGATAGACCTGTTTTTGTAAGTGTAGTAGCTGTGTGCACATCGTGGGCTACCAGGCCCGTCGACAACACTGGCGTTTAAAGGGCAGCTTATGGTGCGACGTGGCGCCAGCCCTCGAGTTAGAGTACATAATGCCACTATTATCGAAAGCAAGTGCACTTTATCAATCATGTGATTATGATGCGTAACTTTCGTTATTGTATTCCTCCGGGGTCGAGCAATGCTTCAATATAGCTTCCTGAATCATAGGAATACAAATGTAGTCTTTATTTGAATGCAATAAAATCGGATCAACACTGGAACCACGGACGTTAATCTGATATGACGCCTGTATCCTAGGAGTACATATGTAGTGTTCTTGCTTTCTTGTAAAATTAGATAGCCAGCACCACAATCACAAGTGACGTTGCACCGCCATCACGTCTGCGTAGGCTGCTTTTCCAAACCAGGTTATAGACCTGGCGTGGCTCCGTGGAAAAATATCTGACTGCCACGCAGAATGTTCGGGTTCGATTCCTGCTGGGATCCTACTTCTTAGTCTTTCCTTTCGTCGGGTTAATGCTGCCGATGTCAGTTTCTATTAACGCTGTCGCATTTAAATTACCAATGTTTGTTCTCGCCGTTCCTGGGTAGATATTAACTGTCAATCACCTGTGGCGCGTACCGTACACCGCGGCCCGCGGTAAACTGGTACGTGCCGCACGTGTCTGGAGGAAAGGGCTTGACGACGAACGCGACAGGCTTCCACGTTATTGATGCCATGACCCGACAGTCATATTCGTCAAATCCTCCCACCCTACTATGCCACTTTCGGTCTACACCGAGATAAAGAGGCGATCATGAGAGTACCCAGGCGTAGATAGATAGATACATAGACAGAAACGCTCAAAGTGCCAAGGGTTCGCTAATAAATGTTTCGCATTTAATAAATAAATAGATATTGTATTTTCCGGCTCCAACCAACAATTTAATCGGCGAAGTTGTTTAGTATAGGCATACTCAAAGGGGGCAAGCAAAAGTTATCATACAACAATTGATTGCTTCATGCGCGCACAATCCCTAAATATGCCCTTTCTTGCTTTTTTTTTTTCAGTAGTTTCCAAAAAATAGAAGGAACGGCGTTAATTCGTTGGCCCGGGAACTCAGATACCGAGAGCTGTGTTATCAACAGGAAAACATTTATCACAGACGCGAGGACAAGGCACCAATTTACTGCTATGACTGTCTAGCAGTCTACGCCTCAGCCGCATTATCGAGCAATATCGGGCCTGACAGCACGCCCAGTCTATAAGTTCTTCGGAAGTGAACAACCACTCAATGTACCGCCGATTGCTGAAATCGACGTTGCGCCCACAGGTCTGAATTGCAATTAATACGCTCCCTTCGTTCGTACCATGAAGTCAGCGTGCGAGCCGACCATATACGGCTTGCACAGCAGCATGGCCAGCCCAAGCTGTAAGCATGCGCAGCACTGTGGCCACGTCCTCATACAGCAGGCTGTTCTGGCCCCGTTCGTCAAGCACGCCCGGAAAGCAGCACGCCGATGTCGCGCTTACCCCTGGGCAAGACCGCTCACTCATTGCAGGAATGCCACAGTCCTGTTCCGGCTGGTTTGTATCTTAGCTGGGGCCGGGCACATTGATAGATCCCAGCAACGCACCAGTCTCGTCCTGGCTGGAATGGTGGCACCGGCTCGGTTCGTTCCGTTCTTCGGGTTACGAACTAGAGAGCCTGTGAACGCTTTCTCTGCCCGTCCAGCGTTCCGAAGGCCGTACAGGCGTACAAGATCCTTCGTATTGTGAGATTCCTAGCTTCTTTCATGTTACCGTCAGCTTCTTTATATTGCCGTAAAAGCCTTAGAACGCTCCCCTGAAAGCCTCTTACTACAGAACCACATATGGAGTCTATATGTTTCACGCTAGATGTATACAAAAAATTAAAGCTGTGCCACGGCTGTGAAATACCAGGAAACAGCACAGCTGGCAAGTTAGCGCCACCACATGGCGAACGCAAATTCACTTCTTTCTTCACTTTCATTATTTCACCTTTCTTTCTTGATCTCTTTCTACATAGTTTTTTTTGCTTTCCTAATCGTTCTTTCTTTCTTTGTATCTTTCTACAGATTTTCTTCTTTCTTTTATCTTTCTTGAGTTACGTCTTTCTACATTATCGTCTTTTTTCACCTTTTTTTTCTTTATCTCTTTCTATGCTACCCACTCTCTCCACTTCCCTCCTCTTAACCGTACCATCACTCATCCTCACCTTCACTTTTCTTTCCATCCCTTGCTATATTATACTGTGCATGCATACGCTATGGTTTATCCAATCATCTCCTCGTTTTCCTCGTGTTCTTCCTCCTCATCCATACATCAGTCATCCTCGCCGTCGCTTCCCTTTCCCACCTCTATCCTATGCTATACTTGGCTATGCTGGGAGCTGCTTGGCACATTTGCTTGGCACTGCTTGGCACATTGCTGGGAGCTGCTTGGCACACTTGGCACCGGCATTACTGCAAGCTTAAACAGCTCTGCTGTTATAACATATCGTGCTGCTTGGAGGGCCCAAAGCACGCTCAGCCAGATATGACATAAAACATATCAATGGACGATAACAATTACGGATTGTAAATCGCAACTTACTTTTCTCCTTTTGGGGACGCTTCTCCAGAGAGCTGGTGTTTCACTGAAGGCTTCTTGCGCCGCTTGTGGTGTTTCGTCGTTGCAGTCGATTCAGCGGTGGTGACGCCTAGCTTCGGACTGGCCTCGAGGATACGTTCCTGGGCACCCCCTTCACCAGGCGTCTTCATGGCGGTGGCGTCGCTCAAGTTCTGCAGACAGCTGAGTCACAGTTGTACGTCACGATCAGACAACTACTGTGAAAAGTTTCAAACCTACGTGTTTGTTCGTGTGCCACACATTCTAGACGAACTTGACACAAAGGCATTATAAGCAATATATACACATCACAAAATAGAGCAAGAAAAACGCTAAACGATGTTGCCTGATGGCGTAGGTGCGGTAGAGGCTTTTGAATGCCACTAAAATTGTACAAGAGCCCGTATCCCCAAAGGTCAACGTTCATGTGTGAATACAAAAATAGGAAGCGTGTATCATGCCCCTGTATTCGAAACTAAATGGCACAAGAAGTTAACAACATTCCTTATTGATACAATGATATCCTATGAAACTATTCCTTAATATCGATAACGTGAGAGACAGCTACCTTGGGCAAGCTGACCTTGGGAATTTCGAGAACTGGTCCTCTACTATTAAGTCTAAAGTTTAAATAAGGAAAATTCAGAGCAATTCCAGTACTGTGAAGATAAAAGCCTGTGAAGCTGTTACTGTGGCGTGTCTGCTATAGTGAAGGTTGCTGTAGTAAAATTACATATTGTCACTGTTGACTATATTAGGCAACTAAATCCTGTAATTCGCAAGAAATAACATTGTTTCCAAACTACGAAAATAAGACAGCGCTCGTTTCTTATGAAGGCGGTTTTGTCGCTGAGACGAAATTGCTCGTGTCACTCTGCTACGTCGGCGAACGTGGTCTACATCTATTTCCGCGCAATGTCTATTTTCTTGACGCAAAAATGCTGCATTAGTCGAGTTAATCATTGCGCCGAAAATTGCCGTTCTACACCACTTTTTTCAAAGCATGCGAACCGCAGAACCTGGTCATACACAGCTCACACTGCAGACGCTTCTCGTTTGCCCCTTACTTGAAAGCGTGACGCAGTTATGCTTGATTATAGCCTTCCTGGCAGGCAAATATTTATTGCTGCCCTTGAGTGATTCGCGCTATTGTCCACTTAAGGCTCGATTTACGGTTGCACGTATCTTCGCTTCTTTTTCGTGCATTCAGAACTTTTAGCGCTATTTCTAAGCTAACAAAACATTTTGTAGATACGAGTGTGTCCACACAGCTTGATTTGCTGTCGTCTTACAATATGTCGGGCTTACGACATAGTGCTTGCGTTTGAACTAATAAGTGCTCGCGTAGGCCAATGTCTCTTGACACATACTAAATATAAAATTGTGTATATGCATGTATGCATGTACAACACGGGGATGTATATCCACACTAGAGGCCGGGCACACTGCACGCTTCTTATTGACCTTGTAGAGCCAACAGCGGCTTTGTTTCTGAAAGGCACCTGTTGCCCACTTCACATAGGATAATGCGCGAGATCAATTTTTGGAATCAGCGATATGGCCACTCCGTTGCAAAATTCTGGCGGTGTGGCAGTGATATGGCGAATCTCCCGTGACTGCACAGCGAGATATCTGCTACGCCCAGAGGCGCAGTCAGGCGAAGCAGGTCACGGTGTTTGATTTACAGGAAGCCATAGAGGTTAGGCAATGTTTTTATACATCTTTGAGATAGTACGTACTTGTGGAAACTCTTAAAAGCAGCAATAAAAATAAATTATTTACTGGTATGTTCCCAGCCTCGGATAGCACGGCCTGATGCTGAATTGATCGTTTTCGCTATTCTCTAAACAATCTGTAATGTTGGCTAGTCTTAGTACTGGCTAACGTTGACTAAAGATGTTTAAACGTTCACTGCTGCTGGCCATTGTTGATTGGCAATTGCCAATGGGGCTATACAGCAAACGTAGCAGCTCCGCCGACAGAAACGCGGTGGACTTGCCGTTCACCGTTCAAGTTTCTTACTAACAACCAGTGAGTGAAATGTTGGTCTGTATATTTCACATAAAGACGTAGATATGTATGTAAAACGTAGGTGCTTCACGTCACGAAAACGAGTAAGAGCAATTGGACGGAGCCCATACGCAAATTGTCTGCGGGAGGTACAGCGACGGCTGTGAGCGGCGCTAGCATTTTTTGTTAGTTTGTAACCGAGCATGCTGTTTCTAACTGATATCATTGTAAATGCAAGCTAGTGTTGGCTATGTGTACGAGTAATAGCAGCTCTTTATTTATTCAATTCAATGCGACGATGCAATCGTATTCGAAGTGTTTCTGGTAGCACACATCACACAGACAAGGAAACGTTGTCATACAGCGTTTGACTGTTTCATGCATACAGAATCCTTCCATATAACCTTACTTGCTGTTAAATGCGAAGCATTTCTTAGCGAACCTCTGGGACTTTGAGCGTTTCTATCTACGTATCTATCTATCTATCTATCTATCTATCTAGCCGCCTACGTCTGGGTGCTGTCATGATCGCCTCCTTAACTTTGTGTAGACCAAAATTTGCATGGGAGGGTAAGAAGGTCTGACGAATATGATTGCCGGGTCATGACATCAATAACGTTAAATTCCTGTCGCGTACGTCGTCAAACCCTTCCCATGTATATATACACGCAGGGAAAGCAAGAAAAGAAAAAAAACCAAGAAGTAAAAACCGAAAGGTGAAAGAATAAAGTGCCGATAAGTCACACACGTGTGCCAACACCGCCCACCTTCCCATGTCTCGCCAAAAACAAAAGCTCTTTGTCAGAAAGATGCAAGGAAGGCGTGCTTACGCATGCGTCCCCAGACCGTTTAATTTCCTCAGCCTCGATGATTTCCCTCACCCTTTGGTCCCGGAGGGCGCAAGATAAGAAGAAGACAGCTGTGGTGCCTTATGTGCATGATGTCTCGCACAGGCTTAAGAAAATCGGGGAAAGCGCTGGGGTTCGCGTGGTTTTTTCGGCCCCTGAAAAGCTTTCGGGCTTGTGCAGTTCGACCTCTCGGATGAAAGAAAAAGAGGCTGCACCACAGACCATAAGCGAAAGTTCGTTCCATGCGTTCAAGGCGTTGTGTACGCCATCCCTCTGACGTGTGGTAGAAAGTACGTGGGTCAGACGGGACGTGCCTGAACGAGAGCTCCCGTGAGCACTACTACAGCGTCCCAAACGACGTATCGGGCACTCGGCATCCACGGCGGGATTGTGAGTGTAGCCACTCTTTGATACCACTGACGGTCCTTGCACGCAGTCGTGACCAACGGGTGAGGGAAATCATCGAGTCTGAGGAAATTAAAACGGTCTGGGGAGCTGCGTAAGCACGCCTTCCTTTCTCATTTCTGACAAAGAGATTTTGTTTTTGGCGAGGAACATGGAAGGGTGCGGTGCTGTTGGAACACGTTGATGTGGACTTATCGGCACCTTTATTCTTTCACTTCGGTTTTACGTCTGGTTTTTTTTATTTTCTGCTTTCCCTGCGTGTGTATATATACATGCGTTTCCAATCCAAATCACTTTATTTGGAAGATATGCGCTGTGTCCTTGTCCTTCCTTCGTATGTTGGCTGTTTTTTGCGCTAAACTAGCTATGACCTTCCCAATAGACACGTGTGGCACATACCCGTTTAGCACGGGCCGCGGTGTACGGGTATGCGCCACTGGTGATTGACAGTTTATATCTACCCAGGAACGGCGAGAACAGACATTGGTAACTTAAATGCTAGAGCAGTAAGGAAAACCAACATCGGCAGCGTCGACTCAACAAATGGAAAGAATGAAAATTAGGATCCTAGCAGGAATCGAACCCAAGCATTCTGCGTGGCAATCAACTATTCTACCACTGAGCCACGCCAGGTCTATAAACTGGTTTGGAAAAACAGCCTACGCAGGCGTAATATCGGTGCAACGTCAATTGTGGCTGTGGTGCTGGCTATCTAATTTCACAAGAAAGCAATAAACATTACATGATACTCCTACGATGTGTACTCCTACGATACAGGCGGTATATCATAATAACATCTGTAGTTCCAGTGTTGGCTCCGCTTTCATAGCAGTAAAATAGACATTACGTTTGTATTCCGATGATTCAGCAAGCTATATTGAAGCATTGCTCGACCCCGGAGGAATACATTAACGAAAGTTACATATGATATCCACATCACCGCACGGTAAAGTGCACTTCGTCCACCAGAACAACGCAGTGTCCTCTTCATTTCTTACGAGGCTGGGCGATGGCCTCATGCTGACCGAGGATGATGCCATATTGATTGACAGACGCTTTGTAGAATCGGCCACATAGGCCACATGCGCCCTGGTAGTCTACGAATACGACAAACACCACCCACTGATGTTGGTCTACGTAGCACTATCCAGGCCTACAAACCTCGACGGCCTATACCTCACCAACGCGAAGGGTGGCTTCAGGTTCCGACATGTCGCCGGCTCTGTCGACAGACAATGTGTCGACGAAATGACCGAGGCATCCACGAAGTCCAACAGCTCTACTATACCACACACTTCACTACACATGGACCCCTCGTCACCACGATCACGACCGGATCCTATAACAAGTCATGACCAGCTGCTGGTGCTCACTGATCACGGTGATGATGCCCTTGTTCAAGAACTGTCAAGAACTTCTTGCACACATGTACACATGTTCGTGAAACGTGCATGCGTTCTCGGGACACGTATAAGCACTACATATCAGCTTACCACTTCTGGTGTTGGGAATACCCACGTTGCCATTGGCAGCGTTACCCAACCGTAAACAACTGGTTATATAACACATATGCGGCTCTTCAACCTATATATGTGTGCGTATAAAATTTATACAAATCTTTAGCGTCATTTTGTAACGTGTCGCTCAGTAAAAAAAGTTACGCCACTGTCACCTACCCGCCGCATGCTTCGCATAACATCGACTCCCACGGTACGTGGGATCTGGCGAACTTTCTTTCTTTTTTTCCAGCAGATATTGAAGTAATTACAAGGACCCACACATGGAATCCACATGTTTTCCGCAAGTTGTATACAAAAAAGAACGCACTGCTTGAATGGCCGAAGGCACGTTGAAGCAGTGATAATATAAAATATATGAATGGGTGATAATAACTGCAGATTTTAAACCGCAACCTACCTTTCTCCTGTTGCGAAAGCCTGTCCGGCGAGCCGGTGTCTCTTTGAACGCTTCTTGTGCCGCTTGTGATGTTTCGTCGTGGTAGTCAATTCGGCGGCGGTGACGCCTAGCTTCGTACTTAAGTCGAGGTTGCCATCCGGGGCGCCTCCTTCCTCAGGTGTCTTCATAACGGCGTCGTTCAAGCTCTGGAGATAACTGAGTGCGGTTGGACGTGACGGTAAGAAAACTATTTTGAGAACTTTCATATCTACATGCTTGTCCGTGTACACCCACAACACGACTAATACATTATAGACGCGATTGACGCAAATGCACCATAAACTAAACATACTTTTTAGAAGTTTATACGATCATTCCCACATTAACGAACATACTAATGCCTCATCACTATTACATACAGATGAGCTTATAAATGACGTAGGCTGGTAACGGCTTTACGCTATTACGAAACATGCCGTCAGATATGCAGCAAGATCGAGTGAACAACAAATGCTAAAACTGAACATGTAACTATTGTAAAAGTGTCAGGTGAGAAAAGGAAACATGGTAACGTTTAGATAACCTTTAACATGTATGAATGATAAAACTGGTTTCTCAATTCACAAGATATCAGTTGTTGAACGTCAATAAAACACTTCGTTAAGCAGCTTTATGTGTAACATAACGGTGGGAAATGGATTACTACGAGTTTCGTTAGAGTATGTAGCTAACGCATTTCCAATAACGAATTCCAAGAGCAATAAAGTGCACATTTAATAGTGAGGAGGATTGAATATGCAAATGAGAAAAACAAAAAGTAAGTAAATAAGGTAGCTAGTTATCAATACTTTATATTGCGATCACTCGGACTGAAAAAACTCAATGTCTTTCTACCCTGTACTCTATGCACGCCAGTCTCGATGAAAGGCAACCTGTTGTAGAGCGCTATGAGCATCTAAATGCTCAGTGCGGCTACTTTAAGTATCCTTTATTGCCAGTGACGGTACTGTGGGTATCATTTTGCTCCACAGAAGTGAAACGCCAAAGAAACACTCGCGTGGCGATTTGAACGTTGTAAGTGAGAGCGAAACATTCTTACCTGATGTGGAACGACCTTCCTCAACTTCTTCCTTCTTGTATGGCGCGGATTAATGGTAACATGGGGTAATTATGGGGTAAACATGGGGTAACCAGTACACCTGGCTGAAATGCAATACGTGGTAACGAAAGCTTGCGCGCACTGCTTTTAGCAGTACAAAGAAGTGACAAAGATAAACATAATAAACTTGAATAACAAGAGTTTGTGATATCTTTCGTTTTTGCCGTTGCGCAAGGATTACGTCTCTTATGGTGTTACAGTTAGCTTCCCAAATCATGGTTAATACCCATTAGACGCCGTGGCTCATGCGCAGGCACATGGCTTATAAAAAGGCTTATCCTCCATTCTTGGGCTTTATAGAGCTGTCAGGTGGACAAAATTAGTGTCGGTTTGAGCCAGGGTTGTTCATCAATAGCGTAACATGCAGACAGTAACGATTTCAATGACACTAGCTTTAGAACTTACCCTTGATTAAAAGTGGTCGGCGAATAAGTAAAGAATTTGTCAAGTTAGAGCTTCGCAAGACTTGTTGGTGTGCGATGTGGCAGAGCATCTGCGGCCGGTAGGCCACCCCAACCGCCACAGCCCAGCGCCACACAATTAAATTCAAATTTCAAATAATTTTCCCGTACATACACGCCGGATGGTTGCGTTGGGTTAAAAGGTACATAAGTAGCTTGACGGGACCCAACGACCACGCTATACAGGGCAGTGACAACAAGCAGTCCGGTGGAGTGGCGAGGAAACCAACAAAGGAAACTGAATACGATATCGTAAATACATATAAAGCGGTTTACATGTATTTCCAGCTCGAGAATTGCAGGAAGAAAAAGTGAAAATAAATACATGCGCATAAAAAAGCTGGTAAAAAATGCTACATAAAATAAAATACCGCTATAGCATGAGTAATAAACAGAAATAATAATAACACAGATTATTAACACCGTACTACTGTAGCAATACTAGCTATTTGGAACAAAATGAAACACTGGTCATATAACGCAGCAAGAAATTCATGTAAGCAGAAAAACTGTTAAAAGAAAGGACATAAGTTACATACAGTGCACTTAACCAGAATGTCGCAGTATGTGACTCTGCAAGCGAACGAAATAAAAGCGCAAGTCTTTTTACAGAGCATGTGAATATATTCATATATATTTAAATTAGATGGTAGGTTATATACCATCGATTGGTGTTTGTAGTGCGTCCTGAAATATGGAACTGACCATGTCTCAAGGTTCCTTGTGTTCGCATTAATTCTACGACGTTCTAAAGATGCCAACTCTTTTATGTAGTTCTCAGGTATTCAGAAGAATATCGCGCACTATGTAATAAACGAAAAGTATAAAGGTTGTCAATTCTAATAACATTGTACTTAGCAAACGCTTCTCTGGTGCTAGAATAATAGTCTATGATGCCAATATATAGCGAATAATCTTCTTCTGTAACATCAGAACTCTACGTATGTTAGTCATAGGGGTTGTGCTCCACACTAAGGCGCAATAGTCTAAGCGGGCATGAAATAAAGCATTGTAAATCTGTACTTTGGTCTTTGTAGGCAGCAAACTACGACATCGTTATAAGACACCTGTCACAAAGGAGAGCATTTCATATAAATATTTTCCATGCATGTCCCAAGTGCGCTGTGAAGAAAAGTGCACGCGAAGGATTTTGTGGCTGTCGACTATTTCGATTTTTTGACCTTCAAAAGCAATAGTATTATTCAACTGAAGCAATTTGTTCTTGCAGCGATAAATAATTACCTTAGTTTTCTTCGCCTTGATCCTAAGCTGATTAAGCTGAGAGCAGGTAGAAAACTTTCTTAGTAGTTCATTACAATTCGTTGTCAAGTTGCGCACGTCATTCCCAGATAATATGACAGTGCTGTCATCAGTGTATATGATAAATTCAGCATTATTATCAATATTCACATTTTCATTAATGCAGATATTAAATAACAGCGGCCCTAAAACGCTTCCTTGAGGTACGCCAAATTTGTCACCTGCATTCCGTGCTTTGAGCATGGAATGCAGGGGACGTGCGGAACTGGGCCGTAACTTTGCGTTGGCTTTTCCTCGTTAATCCTATGATGTAGGTACAGTCATGTTAACTTCACTTCCATTTTAAGCCTGGCAAATAGCACCTTTTCGGGAAATGGCGTTAAGACTCTTTTCCAGAACCGACGAAAATGGGATATCGTGAAAGCTTAGATGAGGTGGATTTCCTTTGTCTTTATTTGCAGAAAGGCAAGGGAGACAAAAGCATCGTTCATTCACTCGATACCGCAATCTTTTCTAAAAACTGCTTTTCCAAAGCAGTTTTTAGACCTGACGTGGCTTTGTGGTAGAATACGCGACTGCCCCTCAGAATTCTCGGGTTCGATTCCCTTTGGGATCCTAACTTTTAGTCTTTGCATACGTCCGTTCAACGCTTCCGATTTCGGTTTTTGTTAACGCTTTCGTATTTAAATACCCGACATCTGTTCTTCCCATTCCTGGGGAGATATATACTGTCAATCACCTGTGGCGCACACCTGTATGCCGCGGCCCGTGGTGAACGGGTATGCGCCGCACATGTCTGGAGGAAAGTGTTTGACGACGTAGGAAACAGGGTTTTCACGTTATTGGTGTCCCGAAGAAACAGTCATATTCGACAAACCATCTCACCCTCCCATGCCAATTTTTGTCTACACCAAGTTAACGAGGCGACCACGAGAGCACCCAGACGTAGGCGGCAAGATAGATAGATAGATAGATAGATAGATAGATAGATAGATAGATAGATAGATAGATAGATAGATAGATAGATAGATAGATAGATAGATAGATAGATAGATAGATAGATAGATTCAAAGTGCGCTGGGTTAGCTAAGAAATGCTCCGCACTTAAAATCAGAATTCGAACCTGAATCGAACCCACACATTTCGCATGACAGTCATGTATTTCACCAGAGAGCCACGGCAATATGTGCAGCTGCTTCGGGCAAATACCCTATTATAGCAGTCATGTCAGATTAGCGTCATTTATGGCAGTGTTGGAAGCGCACCTTTATAATAATGCAATAAACATTACAAATGTGCTCATATGAATCAACAAGCTTTAGTGAAGCGTTGCTCGATCCCGCAGAGGTAGGCCAACGAAGGCTGCCTATGACCTGGACATCATCGCAACGCAGCGTGCACTTCATTTTGATAGAGCTCGCACCTGTGCTCTTACGTAAAGCCGAAGTACGACCATAAGGGACCGCTTAGGTGCAACTGTCGCCGACTTGCCTCGTATGGTCACAATTTGCACATAGGTACTCAATTTACACGGAGACGTCAATCCAGCTTGTAATTCTTAGGTAAGTGCAAAAAAAAGCATCGTCAGCAGGTACTTGCTGACTGCTTAGCACGAAATTGATTTCCACAGTGTCTGGGTCTGTTGAATTTTTTTTTTTGCCTTCTATTGAATCATGTTCATCTCATGCAACTTTTCACTTTATCAAAGACATGTTCGTCCTACTTCCTGTGATAATACCTTTACTGTAGGTTTGGTCTGTCTTATTTGCTTCGCATTCGGTTTGATTACCCCAAAGCAAAATATTCCCTCCAGAAGGCTTAACACTGCCAATGACAACACGAAAACATCACATAGAAATTCCTCGCTTTTGTGTGTACTTCGCATCTGATGCTTCCTTTCCGTGCGTGGTTTCTCTTTCCAAGATGATGCCGTATAAAAAACACGAACGGAGAAAAAGATGAGACCAGCCGCAAATACAGGACGCTCACATAATTTATGAACTAATCAACACGATAACCATGCTAGTATTACGTTAAACAATCTGGTACGCCTTGGTAGAGTGACATTCCACACTGCTTCAACTAACAGAATATACTAACGTTTCAACGGGTCTAGAACGAACAGAATGGAAAACAACATGCTTAGACTTAGATGAATGTGTTGTCGTCATAAGCACTTGTAATTACGAAACTCGTGGACACGCCGCAAGAACTGTTTGTCAATGACACTTCACAATTAGCACATACGGTGTCTTCCAAAGGTCATTTTGACAAAGCAAAAAGTTCATGTATGTTTCGACATAACAAATGGCAGAATTAGAAACAGTCGTAGACTTTGGCTGAAATATTACATTATGATCAATATTTCACAAAAATAAATTGCAAGGCAAGTTACATTTGTAGCCTTACTTAGAGACAATGTAATGTAATTGTAGCACCAATACCTTTTGCTTTGTTCCAATCTGTCGTGCTTCTGCGATACGATACGCAATTGCTAAAGCCTAAAAAATATACATTCATAAGGGTGTACCCATGCATCTTCTACAACTCTCTATAGCATTTGCATGAATAATATGCCCGGTAATGTTCAGCACGCACGCACGGACAAACACACACACACACACACACACACACACACACACACACACACACACACACACACACACACACACACACACATATATAAATATATATACAGTGCTGGGCAGTATCGAAGATACATGTATCTTAGATACTATTTCAGATACTCTATGGATATCTTGTATCTGTATCGCGATACGTCTCCAAAGATGAGTATCTGTATCTGTATTTCCGATACATTCGATAATGTATCGTGTATCTTAAGATACAAGATACTTCTATCGCAACTCAACCGTGCGAAACAATAATCGCTGGCCAAGCTCCGCTTCTCAAGCTGGTACTGGTGCCACTAAGCCATCTGAACAAGTCTACGGGATTTCTTTTCTTTTTAGTTGCGCCAGTGCCGCGACACTTGCTCTTAGCCACTGTCCTGCGCTGCGTACTCCACTGCGTGCAGCGTCTATCGCGCAAATTCTGATGTTGCTACAGTGTCGTTATTGAAGATTCTCTTGCGTCTTGCTCCGTAACGAAATGTGATGCGTGCAAGAATGGGGTCGCTTTGTGTCTCGTGGATTTTACATATCAGCGATTTGAAGGATCTCGTGGATGTAAAGATTGACTTACATGCAACGAATTAACTTATATGTTAATAAGATATGCAAAGAACTATAGCACCACTAGTACTGATGCTAGATCTAATAGATCATGCGTTTACCCAACAGAAAATATCTTGGCGTACCGTATTTTTCACTTCCTGCTACATTTATTCAAAGAATTTATGAAGTCATAACTTGATGATTAGCACAAGTGCTTTATTGCTGTCATTTTGCATCCAATACATTACCTAGGTCTCTGTACTGTTTCTCTGGTCTGGTAACTGCAGTATGTCTCTTGTAACGCATTCCCAAAATAAGGTCTCTGTTTTATTCTTCTAACTGTCTGCTTTATATTTCTACTACTGTTTACCCATTTACACGTTGCCAAGGCGACTTTGTAAACAAATATATTATTATGTGGGCGTGCCTTGAGTATACAGTACAAAATATTCTGCTTACCGCTTAAGAAAATAGCGAAACTGAGTTTGCATTATAATAACGGAAATCATTAGGAGCCATCTTAAAGATGTTAGGAAGGGGACTCGAGAAACGTTGTTTTACTGGATGCTCCGTTTTACTCATGAGCGTCCCAACGAGCCGTTTCAGGCAATTTTCCATAGGCACTGAATTTTCTATTGTCTTAATAGGTAAGTTGATGATACTTCATGCTCATAGATATGAAGGGCGCCGTCTCTATTGTGTTTCTGTACTCATTCAATGTGAATGTTTGATACACAACCACCTCTCCATTTTACTAATATTTGTTTTTCTGTTTTAGGCCTTCTTAAATATTTTTCGTATTACTAATCGCCACCATATGGGATCTATAAGCGGCAATAGCGCGAATAACGGCGGTGTCCTCCGACGCTTTGTGCAACTATACAATGCGTCTGAGACGTCTCTGTGTAGCACTTGTTTTCTCGTTTAAGAAAAATTGCTAAAAGATTACACGTTAGTGAGGATATCAACGAAGAATCCTTTACGCCAACAGATAAGCAGAATATGAAAGTTCATTACTCTTTTACGTCATCTATGTAAACACCAGCGGTCTCAATCTCAGCTTACAGCCAGCGGGCCACAGTCGCGAAATTTAGTTCGAAGCGCCGGGACAGTGAAGATGGTGGGAGATAGTTTGAACAAAATGACGTTGCCATTCGAAAGGAAGCATTTCCCACGTCTCACATATAGGTCATTTCTGAAGGGAATTTGGAGTCAGGATTAGAGAAACATCTACGCCGATGTGCACAACGAGTGAATTCTGGACGCGGATTCTGAAATATATAGTTTTTGTTCCACGGCTATGTTTCAGCACATCGTGACCACATGTTCCTCACGAAAGGAAAGTTTGAGACCTGTCATGTCTGAGTAGCTCACGAACATACTTATCTAGAAAATAAAAACAAATGGGACGAAGATGGTCATGTGTGCGGGCAGGGCCGCTAGCGAAAGGTCTCAAACCCCTAGCATACACCATGCGTCCCCCCCCCCCCCAAAAAAAAGTCGCTACCAGCGTTGTTGCTGCTGTACACCTGTCCTGATACATTCCAGTCACTGAGCAAGTGACTGGAATCGAAAGTGCCGTGTAACGTAGACATATTCAACCAAAATGCTCGTGGTCTACGTACCAAGACACGAGAGTTTTTCTCTAATGTTATTTCGTCTTCTTTTCCTATTATTGCTATTTCTGAAACCTGGCTAGGCACTGAAATTCCCTCATATGACTTTTATCCCCCGACCTACACCACCTTCCGCAGTGACCTAGATTTCAGTGAAACAAAACAGAAAGGCGGTGGCGTGCTGATTGCCATTGACAATTCACTGAAATCCGTTAGACGGAAAGACCTAGAAACTATCGAAGAATCCATTTGGCTAGAAACCAACCTTGAGCGCAATGAAAAATTGTTGATTGGATGTTTCTATTTACCGCCCAGCATGTCCCCTGCCTCGTTTCATGATGTCATGTCTTCCATTGAACTTGTGGTATCTTCTCATATTGGGCACAGAATTATTGTTCTTGCGGATTTCAATGCACCTGGAATTGACTGGAGCATGCTTACTTTTTCTCATTAATATAATTTCATAGTGAAAAAGTGCAGCCTGCTTTTGGACTTTCTGGCGTTTAATTCCCTACTGCAACATAACTCCGTCGTCAATTCCAGTGGCAACGTCTTAGACCTGTGTGTGTCAAATGATCAACCCCTTCAAGTTTCCCGCTCCGACATGTCTCTTGTACGTCCGGACAAATTCCACCCACCACTTAACGTAAGATTATCCGCATCAGCCGAAACAACGAGCTTCAGCAGTTACGTAAACAAATATCCGAGATTTGCCTTCAAGCGAGGTGATTACACGGGCCGCTATCATCACTTGTTTACCGTTGAGTGGTCACAGGTTATTGACACACCAAATGTTGATGAGCAGGTTGATCGGTTTACGGAGCTTATACTGAGAAGCATGCGTAATTTTATTCCCCAATATACACCTAAACAACGTAAATATCCCCACTGGTTCTCATCTGAACTTATCAGTGCACTGAAGCATAAAGATCACGCACACAGGAAATCTAAATGTTCTCCATGCAGGGAGTGGAAGGAAGAGTTCAGCTTCTTTCGAACTCTCTCTAAACGCCTATATAAACGGGATCATAGTTCGTATATTGAATTCTTAGAAAAAAGCGGCTCTGACAGGCCGGCTGAGTTTTGGAAGTATGTACGTAAACGGTCTAGCAAAAGCGGAGAGTCCTTCAGACTACTGGACTCAAATGGGGTAGAAGTGCATGCCGTCGCTGACTGTTTTGCCACGCATTTCTCATCTGTTTATAAGGCCTCAGACTCTAGCACTGATATCAGACAACAGCCCAAGGCGGTTAGCTCATCCAGTGCTTTGTCGCTGGATGAAAATCTTATCTGCGAATGCATTAAGCGCTTAAAACCATCCTTATCATGTGGGCCAGATGGCATCCCCTCAGCCATACTAAAAACTTATGGTACTATATTTGTCCCAGTACTGACTACGATATTTAATAACTGCCTGGACACTTCCACATTTCCTAGCATGTGGAAAACTGCTCGTGTTTTTCCAGTATTTAAGTCGGGCTCTAAAACAGATGCTTCTAATTATCGCCCGATTTCTCTACTATGTGCCACATCAAAGATCTTCGAGCTGGCTCTTCACAACATATTATCTTTTAGTGTGAAAACTCATTGATTCCTAATCGACATGGTTTTCTCGCTGGCCGCTCAACTACCACAAATCTTGCTCGTTTCATGACGCAGATCTCCACACCTATTTCTCATAGAGGACAGGTTGACGTAATTTACTGCGACCTGAGCAAGACGTAGTCAGCCACACACTGATTATGGTTAAACTTGCGCACTTTGATGTTGACTTGTCAGTTGTGAATCTCCTGCAGAGCTATCTGCTCAATAGATATTGTTATGTAGCCGTAAATGGCCAAACGTCTTCTTTGTATGAAGTGACTAGTGGGGTCGCTCAAAGATCGGTATTAGGCCCACTCCTATTTTTAATTTACGTTAATGATGTTTCTTTTGCCATTCGTAATTCTTCTTTCCTCTTTTATGCCGATGGCATCAAGATTTTTAAGGAAATCCATTCAGTTAACGACTGTCGCTTGCTGCAGTCAGACTTGCGCTGTTTTTCCGAATGGTGCAACGGTAATAACCTTTCTCTGAATACCTCGAAGACAAACATCATGTCTATCACTCGCAAAACATCTAGCGTGTCATTTCAATACTCTGTCAATTCTGTGCCGTTATGCAAGGTTTATGAAATCGATCTTGGTGTTGTTGTTGACAGCGCGTTAAACTTTTCTTCTCACGTTAAGCGTGCTGCTATGCAGGGCCTTCGTTCTCTCGGATGTGTTTGTAGAATATCTCGAGAATTCAGGTATCCCATGGCCCTACACAAATTGTACACGGCAATATGTCTTCCGCAACTTGAGTATGCGTCCGTGATATGGAATGGCATTGCTCAATCCCGCGGTAACACCATTGAGCGAGTCCAGAAAAAATTCCTCAGCACATATAACCATCGCTTTGCTAAAAGTGACTCTGGATCTCGTTCAAATGCTGCTGAATTATTATCACTGCCATCACTTCACCGCCGCCGAAATCGCTCTTATCTCTTATTTCTTTACAAGCTAGCCCACGGTATCATATCCTGCCCTGTACTTCTCAATGGTGTAAATTTTCGAATTCCGCGTAAGTTAACCAGAGAGAACAGACCGTTTCATGTACCCGCCTGCTTCTTCCAAGACTCTACCGTTCACAAAATACAAAGTCTCTATAATGTTAATCTTCTTGATCTTGACGTTTTTCATAGCCCACAATCATTGTTTTTATCCGAGCATTGCACTGTTTTGACATAGTGTGGCACAATGTACAAAGTCTTCCCTTCTCAGTCTTTCCACATAGTTGTATATATGCAATGTGATTTTTTTTATTCCCCGTGAATGTTTCTAGCGTTGTCTGATTTTACTCCTCCCCTTTTGTGTTCATTTCTCTTTGTCTACGTGTTTTCGCTCTTTTTATTTCTGAAAACTGTCTGTATTGTATTGTTTATTTTTATTGTTTTTTTCGTGCGCCAGCACAACGACCTTACGGTTGTTGCTGGGCACGTTAAATAAATGATTGATTTATTGATTGATTGATTGATTATTATTATTATTAAGCGAAAGCGTTAGACGCCACATTACACACAAGAAGTGCCCGTCGTGGTCCGCGTCTACACGAGCGATGCAGAAACATCATAATCTGTGCGCGTAACCCAATGACGCCGTCCTGACATCACAAATTGCGAAAATTGGGGAAGTCATCATGAGGTCATAGTCATGTCACATGATGACGTCATCACATGACACCGTGCTTGGTCACAGGTAGGCCGATCCAGGGGGCACGAGAGGTGCACAAAGCTTGCAATGCCTCCGATCCCGAAGGCAGTGCAAAAGCACGCTGGGTGCAGAAAGCTTTCGGGGAACGATCATGCAGTACAGTCGAATGGGAAGGAAAAAAAAAGATGGATTTTTTGATGGTATAGATACCGGGAAGGGCACTGGAATGGAAAGGGAGCGATAGGAATCATGCTTATGAAAGAAGTTAACAGCGCAAGAAGACTGAGGGAGCGCTGTGTATGTGTGTATCCCGGCGTGTTCTGTGTTTTTACACTGTTAAAATCTTTCATAAACATAAAGCCAGTTGCCCAAATATCCGTTTTAGACAGGAAGCATGTTAAAAAAGAAGGCACGAAATATGCTCATGTTTGTATTAGCCCCAACCCATTAACTTACCGGATTAAAAAAAAAAAGGGAAGTAGCGGGAAATTGCTCGCTGAGGAGACCGATAAACGTAGAGTGAGCCGCCACTTCAGTAACAATGATAATGAAACATCCCATAACTTTAAAGGAAAAAAGAAATGAATCTTGCTGACAGCGTGCAGAAGTTGCCGTAGGGACCAGTTTGCTTAATATTTTTTAAAGAAATTATTTTCGAAAACCTTTGATAGCGTCAACACAAGAACGGATACTAGTGTATACAATATAAATGAGAACTAACAGACAATAATGCCTAGGAAAGGAATTGTCTGTTAGTTTTCATTAATTTTGTGTCTAACAAAGAAAAACGAGCCCTTAAAAGTCATCTTCTTTCCTTCATTATTAGTGTATACAGTTATAAATGCGTATATATGCTGCGGCCGGGCTATCGCTTAACTGAGGCTTCATTCTGGTATGCGCCGCATACTGACAGACCGCTGTAAAAGTGTATGACGAGTAGCTAGAATTCAGGGAATGTCTACATTTCATGCAAATGCCTTGTCCAGGTACACCCCGTCGCGGTGACCGCGAGCAATGAGCGCTCACTGTACACACTCTGTGAACAGAAAGCGCCTGTGAACAATTCTGTTCTTTCTCTTTGTCCATGATTATGATTGTGACTATGAGAGCGTACCTCGCTTAGAAAGTATTACTCTTCATTACTCTTTTTGGTGAGTGGGGACATGAAACATATATTACCAGCTTTAAACATACGCGTTAACTGTCCCACACCACTCAAGATTCTCCATGTTTAATGAGGGCATGAATAATGATCCCCAAGCTAGAGTTAACGTGTAACATTTAAGAGCGTTATGTGCTTGTCAAGTCAGGAAGCGCCCGCAAGAGTAACAGGCCATACTTTTTTTTTCTAATTAGAGTGTAGAACTAACGCCGTTAATGCAAGAAGTTTGTCAAAAGGTGGATTTTTTACGTCAGGTTAAGCATAACTTAAAATTAAGCATTACTTTGGGTAATGTTATTATGCTATACAGTCGTCCCCATGTTTCGACTGTTGTGAAATAAGCTGTTTTATTTTCTAAAGAGATAGGCAATCCTTCTCTACAGCCACTGCAATATGTTTGGTACGTGTAATTCTTCGTACTGTACGAAGTAAAAATGCCAGCTCATGCGTCTTAGCACAGCAGGTGTTCTTCATTTTTCCAGCTGCATATAAAGCAAAAGGAAGTTACAAAAGGAAGGGTCAAAGAAAGTTCAGCAGATGTAATATATCATGATGGTTGTGGAGATATTCCTAGTTAAGAACACTGCTGCAAGGTCATAGTCTGATATATAAGTCCGGGTATTTGTTCTTCAATATGCAGAAGTCTGTCGTTCCAAAACGAAGCATGGCTGCTGTTCTGAAAGTTGCAGTAGTTGCATTAGCGATTATTGCTGTTGAGCAACAACTTACTGCGGCTGATGATGGCCAACAGCCTAACATCAAAGAGGTAATATCTTTAATGCATTCATCCCTTCAAGAATAACGATACCGGTTACGTTCTACAAAAACCGTTATGATACTGAGGTCCGCTTAATAGAACCTTTACAAAGTTAGGCTTTTAATATGGAAATCAATTTGTAACTGTAATTGAATTTCTTCTTGATTTAGTCTCGGAACGACATATCTTTTTCCTAAACCAGGAAAGTTATTTTTTTTTCTTTTTTCTGAGAAATCCGCACGGATTTTTTGTAGCTGTCCTGCAAGAATTCGGTGGATGCCACATTTTTTTTCTTAATCCTCCCTTCTCCTTTCACGATTGCGAAAAGCGATTTGCCTGATTTCGATTTCTTTGTTGTCAGTACCTGATTTTATAAGCGCACTATCATGTTTGTCTCAGGAATAGTAGTACAGCTTGCCCATTACGCGCAAATAATTCATCGGCTCTTCTGTACATAAAGTATCTCGCGTACGGCAGTGATTGAGGAGGTTTTTCCCTGCAAGCCGTACCTTTCGGTACATAGTGAAACTACAATGCGGCAGTGATAGGGCGCGAGAAGGACGCGAAGCAGCGACGGTAATCGATAAACGTGGGCACTGCGTTGGCGCCTTTTATCCGAAAGTAGCATTGAAATTGCGGCCCAATTGAAATGGCTGTGTGTTTTTATTTACTGTAAGTTGGTATAGATCCGCTAGTACTTAACGAATATTTGAGCTACGGCTGATCTCAGGGGCCTTGGTAGGCCTAAACGTGCACGAAACTGTCCGTCTGCGCTAAGTTATACAAGCCTAATGCAGGCCGATGAAAGTGTGACGAAAACGTCAAAATTACCCGTGAACGCAAATAAAACGTGTAAATAATTATCACAACGCACCCCATGAAGCCTGTAGCTTGTATGCACGCTGAATACGAGTGACCCTGACGCCGTCGAAGAGACGCTCCAGCATCCGCCTAAGGAAAACTATGCCATGGTAACAGGCTTTCTGGTGCATGCATGGAGAAGTACCTCTGCCAGATATCACGGTGTAGAAGGCATCATTCAGACCGGTGAAGACTGAATTCTTGACTGAGCTGGCCTCTGCTCAGAAAAAAAGAAACCCGAACATGCACAGTGTAATGATAGCGAAGTACAAAGCCATCGATCGCAATAATGCGATCTTCCTTAAAACACTATGATTTTTATATATGTGCTATCGTACTTTGCAATATTTATCGCAGGGGTAGCCGAAAGCTTCAGAATGCACTGTATGCGTCGCGCATGCATTCTCAGCGTATTATTCTGAAAGCTTCCAGGAAATTGCCGCACACTTCCGAGTGGCGTGCCTCGAGCAATGACGCTTCTTAGAGTAGCATATCGTAAAAAACCCGTTGCCACAAAAATAAGTACGTCTGTAGATGTCTAAGGTTGTTTAAGCACTCGTGCCTTTAGTGTAGGATCGGTGGACTGCGAGCGAGCAAACCTATTGATGACTGCCGTAGCTTCTTACATCTACGTAAACTTCGCACTGTTATTTATGTATTTTTAATCTTGTCTGTCGTTTGTGAGACTTACTAGTACCTATCATACCATCACTGAAATGCCACTCGCGAACAACTTAAACAATCTGATAACATATTTTGTAGGCTACATGAAATGTTACAGAATTATTCTTAAAATATTGACTGGGTCCTTGATTATTTAGCACTTCTATTTACAGGATTATGTTTCAATGGGAATGAAGCAAGACTGTGTGGTCATTAATGAATTGTAATTCATTTTTTTACCAATCCCAAAGACCGTGATGAGGTGCCGGTCTCTGGAAGAAACGAATCAAAGTCAAACAAAGTCAAGAACCGAATCAAAGTCAAACATGCGTCGCGGCCCACTCCTATATACTTGTTCGCAGGACATTCAGCACCGTAGTTCGTAAGACCTGCGGTAGCTTTTTCTTCTCATATGTGTGATTGCCGTTAGCGTCCTAACAGGAGTTTCCTCTAACAGGAGTTTCCGCCTATTTGCGCACTTGTAAAATATGGCGTGCACTACATCAGTGCGATATCTCTTAGGGCGAAGCAGCGAATTCATCACTATATCTCGCACGATCTCAAGGTTGGCGGCCTCTAGAATTTATATAGGCTTTCGCAGTTCACAATGTCAACTATTCTCAAGGCTGGAGAGTTGTTTATGAATTCCGACTTTCTCGCAAAACACCAAATTTTACTTCATGATTACGTAATTGGTTGAGTATTTATGTGTCCCTTAAAAAGTGTTCAGTGTTCATTAAAATTAGAAGCATTGTTCGATCCGATTCAATTACCGTTGTTGAGCAACTCAACCTACATGAACGAGGAAACATATAGTTATGTTGTTTCTTACTTTGGTTTTGATGGTCGACATTGTCAGGCTCGGAGGCGAACGAGTGAAGGCACACGGGCAGCGTCTCTTGGTAATTGCATGTTTATTAACAACTGTTACGGAAAGCACTGTGACGTGACAAGACGAGGCTCGCACACACACAAAGCACGGTCACATCACACAGGCAACGCGCGCAGTTCTCGGCAGGCTGTCCTATCGTCCACAGCTCCTTGATCTTGAAAGTAGTTACACTCTCCTCGGCGCGCGCGTTTTCCTCCTCAGTTCTCCTCGGATTCTCCCCTCCCCTGGCGGGCGCGGTGGGCAAGGCACGTTGAACCCTGCACTGGCTCGCTGCAGCCGCATTAGAATCAGTGCGGGCGCTTGTTTAATCGGCCCCTTCAAACACTCAATGTGATTCTGTCTCTTAAGAAACAGTCGTGACGAAAGTGGCCTTCTCATAGGACATAGTGAGAAATATATTTTTTAAGACGCTTCAATAAATAGCAACGGAAGCGTTTCGAAGAAAATGAGTATTCCAACTGCTGGCTGAGCGGTTTACCTTTCCGTCGCCGCTTCGGCTTTCTGTAACGCGGATGTGTATTAAGCGCATATAATGTACGCGGCATAAATTATAGACGAGAATTCCCTTCATAATTGTGGTCTAAAAGAACGTAGCCAAGAAGGAATGTGGTGGTTTGCTCAAATGCAATTGGCCGAAATGAGTGGGCCCTGAAGCCTTTTTTGCCATTGCCGCTGTCAGACACGTAAGCACGCACATATATACGCGCACGCATACACATGCGATACAGACACGCACGCACATACATACACACGGGCGTACACACGCGATATAGACACGCACGCAGATATATACACGTACGCACATGCATACACACGCGCATGCGCACGCGATACAGAGCCACACACGCACATACACACACGCGCATACACGCGCGATGCAGACACGCACGCACCTAGATACACGCACATACACAAGCGATACAGATACGCGCGTACATACATACACACGCGCATACACACGCGATACAGGCACACACGCGCACATACATACACACGCGCGTACACACGCGATACAGATACACAAGCACGCACATACATACACACGCACGCGCAGGCGCACACATACACACACACACATACGTGCGTGCACGCACATACACACGCGCCAATTAGACATGCACAAACGCACGCAGGCGCATACATGCACACATACGCACGCACATAGGTGCGCGCATGCATATATATGCGCGAAGACATACACAAACGCACGCGCACAAAGGCGCACACATCCACTCACACACACAAACACGTGCGCACACACACACACGCAGCCGCACATATGCACACATACAAACGCGCACACACCCGCACGCACCCGTACAGAGGCTTCATGGCGTGCGTGAAATAAAAGCGCACAAAATTTGCTTGCGCGCGCTTTTCGTGACGTCACGGTCACCTGACTGAGAGGTATCGCACGTCGCAGCCATTAAGCGTTGCATGTGCGCCGGCTTCGCAAAAGGGAGGGTGAAAAAAAGAGGATGTTGGCGGCGCGGCGAGGGTGTGGCGGCGTGGATAAAAGAGCGCCGCTACACTAAAAAAAAAAACGGTGTCTGTACTGACTACCTTTGGGTGGTAATCGCCTCGCTACACATATGATGAACTTTTGGGGTGTCAAACGACTCCCTTCGTTCTTCAGACCAACGACTCCCTTCTTCACAAGCAGAGAGAGAGTATGTATAACTCCCAACGCAGGAGTCTATGCGACTACCTTTTATTTCCCGCTAGTACCTATAGGTAGTCAGGGTGACCCCTTTGCCATGGTAACGCTGACCCCCACTGGAGCGTTCCTTTGACTCCGTTGTCCTTAAGGACAGTGGTGTACATGACTCCCCTGGCAAGAGTCAGTGTGACCACTTCGTGGTACTCAATGAGACACTCTGCAACAAATAATGCGTTTATTTTTCTTCTTGGTCGATATTGATGAAACTTGCTGAGTTAGGTTTACTTATGTGGCGATTTCAAATATGCAATTATCTGGAAGAAAACGCAGTTTTGACACAAAAATTTCATGTGTCTTGATGAGCAAGCCTTTCCAAACTTGGAGTTACAAAGTAAATCGACATATCGCTATAGTTAGGGGATAAAAACTGTATGCAATAGTTTTAAAGGAGTTTACTGCGCTGTTCTGGCATAATGTTCATGAACCCACTAGCCCACATACGAACTCGCGTTTTAAACCCATTTGAGTTGAAAGTTACGTAATATTGAACTCTCGTGAGCGAATCACCAGCTAGACATACACTTACTGGTCAATGTTTAGCGTACTATGACTATTGTTAAGTGGGTTTAGGACATGCATTCTGGTTATGTTGCATACAGTTCCCATTTCATATTATTGTGATATGCTTACTTTGTAACTCGTGCAGGCCTAACATGGCACATGAAATGTTTGATATACTTAATTAACACGACATATAATAGTAAAAAAATATTTGCATTTTCAAAATCAGCGTACAAATAAATACACATAAACTAAACAAGTTTTATAGAGATTGATCAAGAATTTCAAAAGAACTTCAAATCAGAGCGAACACCATTAGGGTTTTTATCTGACAATCGACGAAAGTTGGTGCCGCTACCTCTTGTTGCTCAACAAGGCACTTCCACCGGGTTTACTCAAACAGGAACACTGTGGTGGATGCATGACAGCCGCAACAAGTTTTTGTAGCAACTTTACAGTGCTGCACTCGATTCCTCTGGGGGAAATAAAATACTACTCGAAGTTTATATAGATGAGTCTCAGAACAATTTCCGCTCGCGTAAAACAACAAAAAATGTTGATTCTGGAAGAAAGTAAGCCATGCAACACGGAAACAGAAGAGATGCGGACAGCTCAAACGCTAGCGTTTGGTTTGTCTGTGTCTTCTCTTTCACGTCTGCATGCCTTCATCCTATAAACAAACTGAAATTTCTGCGATTCATAAAATTATTCTTTGAATCGGTTTTAAACACTTCATGCCATTTCATACATGTTCACATTGTAATGACAACCTACTGTTTTATCAGTAAGCACCTAAACTATAGGCACAACATCCTCCGAATAATGCGTAGTCCTTAGCCACGTCACCACCATTGTTAAGCATTTTGTATATATATATATATATATATATATATATATATATATATATATATATATATATATATATATATGTGTGTGTGTGTGTGTGTGTGTGTGTGTGTTTGACATTTTTGAGCGCGCAAAAGAACAGGGACGAAAAACGACGCGGACACAGCGCTGACTTCCAACATATGCTTTATTTTCTACAGTGGTACATATCTATATTTGGACAACAAAAAGCAACGCACGCAGGCGCATTGTACAGGAAGGCTTCATGTAAAACCACAAATAAGTATGCATGATAAGCAATCAAACAACCTGATACCGGATTTTTTTCTTCTTTAAGAGATCAAGCGGTCATTCCTGACTACCACTATCGTCTAGTCACCCTGTGGTCCTTGCTTAGAAAGTCTAGTTTTTTTGGATAGGTCAATTGAAGGTGCACTAATGCACATGTCTCCCAAACTTGCAATCTTCGCCGCTTCAATTATCTCACGTGTTGTTTGTGCCTGGCTCCTTCCTGTCGCAGTGCACTGCGAATACATGGGATTGCACCCACACTTCCTGCAGTGGAAAGCCAAATGTCCCACACCTCCAGTTCGCACGTTATTTGCGTGCTCACGCAGCCTGTCATTGGCACACCGTCCCGTCTGCCCTATGTATTTCTTGCCACAGGACAGCAGTAACTCATAAACGATGTTGTTCTCACATTTAACAAAGCTTTCTTTGTGCTTTTTTTGGCACCTGGGTTTTTCAGAACCACTGTAGGAGGCCTTGCACAGATTATAAAGCTTGTTTGGTGCTGAAAGGACGACTCTTACGTTGGCGTTGTTTCCTATCTTTTTCAGCCTATGTGAGACATCGTGAAGGTACGGTATGACGGCGCATTTCTGCTCGACAGGCTCCGTTTCTGGTGAAGCCTGCTCCTCATCCTCGCGAGCATGTTTGACAGTCTTGAGAAGACCCTCCGCCACAGATGTGACGACATACTGAGGAAACCCCGCCTTTTTCAGGCGGTCAGCTTGCGCCTGGAAACTACACGAACACTTGTGAGGACATGAGCGGCGAAGCGCATTCATTAGGGTTAATTTTGCAATACCCCTTTTAACTAGCTTGGAGTGGCCCGAAGAAAACGGCAGAAGCGGCTTATTGGCCCTAGGCTCGTACGACCAGCAGACCTGGTCTCGCTCGAAGAACATTCGTATGTCAAGAAAACGCAAGGCGTTGTTTTGCGGCATTTCATGCGTGACTGCGAACGGTTGCAGGAAACGCGTGAACAGATCAAGTACGTTTGAAGAATCATTGCCAAATTCGCCTGGACTTGATTCTAGAAAGACAACATAGTCGTCTACATATCTAAACACCTTCTTTACATTTGTGCCTGTTACTAGAAACTAGAAACAGAGCTAACAGGCACAAATGTAAAGAAGGTGTTGAGATATGTAGACGACTACGTTGTCTTTCTAGAATCAAGTCCAGGCGAATTTGGCAATGATTCTTCAAACGTACTTGATCTGTTCACGCGTTTCCTGCAACCGCTCGCAGTCACGCATGAAATGCCGCAAAACAACGCCATGCGTTTTCTTGACATACGAATGTTCTTCGAGCGAGACCAGGTCTGCTGGTCATACGAGCCTAGGGCCAATAAGCCGCTTCTGCCGTTTTCTTCGGGCCACTCCAAGCTAGTTAAAAGGGGTATTGCAAAATTAACCCTAATGAATGCGCTTCGCCGCTCATGTCCTCACAAGTGTTCGTGTAGTTTCCAGGCGCAAGCTGACCGCCTGAAAAAGGCGGGGTTTCCTCAGTATGTCGTCACATCTGTGGCGGAGGGTCTTCTCAAGACTGTCAAACATGCTCGCGAGGGTGAGGAGCAGGCTTCACCAGAAACAGAGCCTGTCAAGCAGAAATGCGCCGTTATACCGTACCTTCACGATGTCTCACATAGGCTGAAAAAGATAGGAAACAACGCCAACGTAAGAGTCGTCCTTTCAGCACCAAACAAGCTTTATAATCTGTGCAAGGCCTCCTACAGTGGTTCTGAAAAACCCAGGTGCCAAAAAAAGCACAAAGAAAGCTTTGTTAAATGTGAGAACAACATCGTTTATGAGTTACTGCTGTCCTGTGGCAGAAATCCATAGGGCAGACGGGACGGTGTGCCAATGACAGGCTGCGTGAGCACGCAAATAACGTGCGAACTGGAGGTGTGGGACATTTGGCTTTCCACTGCAGGAAGTGTGGGTGCGATCCCATGTATTCGCAGTGCACTGCGACAGGAAGGAGCCAGGCACAAACAACACGTGAGATAATTGAAGCGGCGAAGATTGCAAGTTTGGGAGACATGTGCATTAGTGCACCTTCAATTGACCTATCCAAAAAGAACTAGACTTTCTAAGCAAGGCCCACAGGGTGACTAGACGATAGTGGTAGTCAGGAATGACCGCTTGATCTCTTAAAGAAGAAAAAAATCCGGTATCAGGTTGTTTGATTGCTTATCATGCATACTTATTTGTGGTTTTACATGAAGCCTTCCTGTACAATGCGCCTGCGTGCGTTGCTTTTTGTTGTCTATATATATATATATGTACCACTGTAGAAAATAAAGCATATGTTGGAAGTCAGCGCTGTGTCCGCGTCGTTTTTCGTCCCTGTTCTTTTGCGCGCTCAAAAAGTCAAACATGAATTACCAACTTGCCCATGCCTACGCTCTCTCAATATATATGTGTGTGTGTGTGTGTGTGTGTGTGTGTGTGTGTGTGTGTGTGTGTGTGTGTGTGTGTGTGTGTGTGTGTGTGTGTGTGTGTGTGTGTGTGTGTGTGTCATTCCATGCCAAGTGTCCCAGACGTGGCGCTCGCACATCACAGATTTTGCTGATAAAATTTGTGCCTTTTTCCTGTGCCACATGGAGTGACAAGTGCGGCGAGTTGGGCGGGTTGGTAAAGATGCATAACTAGGAACGTTCAGCGCAATAACACGGAGCCACAAGAAAGAGACGCAGACAACACATGCGCTAACTTCAAACCACGTTTATTTGGGAACGCACATGCATATATATAAAACTCTAATCGCAGCAAGCTCACGCCTCGCTCTCTTACAAATATAGGTCTACAAGAAACATGATGTTTTATCAAGAACACGCCTACAAGTCATCAACTAAACAGGGAATCTCGCACGTGTCATCCAGCAATGCCAAATCATACAGAAAACCCAGTAAATCAAATATACAATCGAAATTACAACACATCACGCACGCCCATCTGACGAATATACGGAACGCACGCGAAATGACGCAACCATGCCGGCTACGCAAAAATAATAACCTTATTCTGTCGAGTGCGGCCCTACGAAGGCATGCTAAGAAACGAAAATTCTTTTTGATGAAGGAGCAGTGATGGTTGGCTCACGCACTTCGAGCCTTGTTTTTCGATAACGTAAGCCTCAGTTATTTCGCGGGTTACTCTCTCCCTGTGACGAAATAGCACAGAGGTTTCTTTCCACATCGGACTGCAGCCACACTGACGGCTATGCAAGGCCAAATGGGTCGACGGCTGCGATTAGAGTTTTATATATATGGATGTGCGTTCCCAAATAAACGTGGTTTGAAGTTAGCGCATGTGTTGTCTGCGTCTCTTTCTTGTGGCTCCGTGTTATTGCGCTGAACGTTCCTAGTTATGCATCCACATGGAGTATTGTGGCAAAACACTTTTGGTCGAAAAAAATTTTGACAATCATGGCACCCCCTCGAAATTCGCTTCTATTTATTAAACTGTACCTAATAGAAAAATGTGTATAAAATCTATTTTTGTGTGTTGAGCTACGAAACCGCGATTGCGCTATCACAGAGATTCTGTTTAGTTGTCCCATTCATTATTTTCGATTTTTTTTTGTTTTTCACTACCAGCTACGTAGCTTCAAAAACTACAAAAATCTTCAAAGTTCGTGAATTTTTCTTGAGCTATCTGCAACTCACCCTAACCAATATTAATAATAGCCTGATTTCCAGGAAAGTGTATTTTAGTACAGAAATGTTTAGGGGTAAAATAGACTTCAAATCTTTCCGAAAAAATTGTGATATTTGAGAAAATGTACGATTTGTCACATGTTTGACCGTATTTTTCATACTGATGCGGTCAAAGTAAAAATCCTTGTCATGTGGCGTTTGATAGAAGACCTCATCGTTAAGTAACGAAGAAAGTCTAATCAAATCATTTTTTTTTTTAAGGAAGAAAATAATTTTTGAATTTCGCCCTCCGATTGCGCAGTGCATTTCATTTTGCTGCCACTTCGCCGCAAAGCACGTGATCACCCTTACAGCTGACACTCGTCACAGGCAGCGGCCAGATGCGAGATGTATGTCAGCGGCTCGTGAGTGGTCGAAAGTCTTGTCGCGCTGTCAGGGCGACGAGTAACGAATTTGCGTTACAATGAGCATTTGCTAGGCGGGCCCAATGGGAAATATGGACGCCCGAGAGCAGCATGTGGAGTCGTTGGCACAATGTCCTAGAGGGACGTCTGCACAACTAGCATACACATACTGAAAGAAATAATGCACACTGTACACACTTCTTTCTCAGGGTATACGTGTTGTACAGACGGCCTCTAGCACATTGTGCCAACGACACCATACGCTGCTCTCGGGCGTCCATACTTCCCATTGGGCCCGCCAAGCAAGCTCACATTGTAACGCGAATTCATTACTCGTCGCCCTGACATCAACGTGACAAGACTTTCGACCACTCACGAGCCACTGACATACATCTCGCATCTGGCCGTTGCCTGTGACGAGTGTCAGCTGCAAGGGCTACCACGTGCTTTGCGGCGAAGTGGCAACAAAATGAAATGCACTGCGCGTTCGGAGGGCCAAATTCAAAAATTGTTTTCTTCCTTAAAACAAAAAAAATGATTTGATAAGACTTTTTTCATTACTTAACGATGCAGTCTTTTATCACACGCCGCATGACGAGGATTTTTACTTTGAACGCATCAGTATGAAAAATATGGTCAAACATGCAACAAATCGTACATTTTCTCTAATTTCACAATTTTTTTTCGGAAAGATTTGAAGTCTATTTTACCCCTAAACATTTCTGTACTAAAATACACTTTCCTGGAAATCAGGCTATTATTAATATTGGTTAGGGTGAGTTGCAAATAGCTCAAGAAAAATTCACGAACTTTGAAGATTTTTGTAGTTTTTGAAGCTACGTAGCTGGTAGTGAAACACAAAAATTCGGAAATAATGAATGGGACAACTAAACAGAACCTCTGCGATAGCGCAAGCGCAGTTTAGAAGCTCAACACACAAAAGTAGATTTTATACACATTTTTCTATTAGGTACAGTTTAATAAATAGAAGCGAAATTCGAGGGGGTGCCAGGACCGTCAAAAATTTTTTCGAGCAAGAATGTTTTGCCACAATACTCCATGTGGCACAGGAAAAAGGCACAAATCTTATCAGCAAAATCTGCGATGTGCGAGCGCCACGTCTGGGACACTTGGCATGGAATGACCCTTAAATATAAGAGCTACAGAAAGATCACGAAGGTCCTGATACTGTAGGAAGGCATTTGACACACGACGTACGTTTTAGCACTATGCTAATGCTAAAACGTACGTCGTGTGTTAAGTACCTTATATATATAAGGTATGATATATATAAATATATATATTTAGCGGTGGTATGGAGAGTTCTGTACAGAACTGAAATACAGAAACACCGTCCAGAAATACAGCGAGACACATTACTGTCAGAATGAGTGAGATATGAAAAGCAATAGTTTCGCTAACATCGTTCATTACTGTCAAATGCGGCAATATACTAGACCTGGCATAAACATTAGCATAGCCAGCAGTCAGTTTTTATGAATAGGAATCAATGGCCAGCCATCAAGCACTTCTTTGCGACATCCATTACATATTTTATGTGGCATACAGCGCAAAACATGCAACATGTGTAGTTCTCATGTAGTACAGGATTCTCATGTAGTCATCTGAGATACAGGACCCCAATAGGGGACACAGCTTGCGTGCATGAGCTTGGCAGTGTCGTGTTCCCAGACCATGTCAGGGTCAGATGGCATTCTGGCGAAAAGGACAGCAGGTTGCACTGATTCGAGACCACTCACGGCCAGACCTTAAGCGTGGCTATTCCGAATTCTTGGACACGTCTTGACTACCTCGAGACACGAAGTTTCCAAGGAGGCTTCCTGGTAAAATGTAGCTGTAGAGCTTCAATGTGCAGTCTTGAAGCAACCTGAAATAGTCAAGTGCACAAAAATAAACACATGATGACAGACAGATCGATCACCTCTTAATCTGACAAGGGCAGCGCTCACACACCAGATTCCATGAAGTGTCATAGCAATGAACAAAACCAGGGATACTCATTAACTTTGCTGTACTTTGAGGGTCTGTTACTCCCTTAGCCAGCTGCAATTGTTTCCGCTGCATGACCTCCGTACAATTAGAAGGATGTTTTTTTTAGAGAACGCATATTTCTTATCAAAATTGTATAATAGTCACGCTCAAGATGTTTTCGCGCACACACTCTATGTCAAGAAGGAAATAGTTTGCTGCAACTAAAATGGCAATGAAGAGATTAATTAACAAAACTCATTAATTAACTTTTAATTCCTGACCTGGAGGTAGTTGTTTATATTGGAAAGTTGTATCGTGTGCCAATTTATGGCATACACATTTTTTTTAATCGCGAAAGTTACACGTAATTCGTGATATTCATCCTTGAATTTCAAGGACGAAATCGAAACTGATAGCGCCTGACGTGCAGGAAACGTCGCTTCTCTGTTACGTAAGCTCGGAGCTACACGTGAAAAGAAGGTGATGATAGTTTAATGAAGGTGGGCCGAAGCAGAATGTGATCAGGAAAATCTGCAAGCATTCAGAAATACACAAGTAAACAGCTTATTATTTGGGTGCGATGTGTGGTACTTATCTGTAAACATAGAAAGAAAAGGTTGATATTACTGCCGTTTCGGATGCGCGCATCTCGAAAGAAACAAATGAGCACCAAACGCCACATGCAAAGGTAAGGCGATCCGCTGACGCAAGTTAGATGACTTGCCAGTTTTCACGAAAAGGTACGACCACGACGCACCTTCATTCAAATTTCGTCACTCCCTTGTCGCGGGCAGCTCCGGTCTGACGTAACAGAAAAACGGCGTTTTCTGTGTGCCGGACACGACCAGTTTTGATTTATCCCTTAAAATTTCACAATAAATATCTCGAGTTACGTAAAACTTTCATGATTTCTGAAAAATGGGTATACCATAAAGCGGCACGCACTACAAATTTCTAATATAAACAACTGCCCTCAAGTCAATAAATAAAAATTAGTTAACGGGTTTTTGTTAATTAGTCCCGTCAACGCATTTTTTGTTGCGGCAGAATATTTCCGCCTCGAACTAGAGTACTACTGGAGCGTGACTGTCATAGAAGTTTTTTATAAAAGATATGTACTGTCTGAAAAAAAATCACCCTGTATAGCATGGCAGCAGTATTTTAATAATAATAATAATTGTTGGGGTTTGACGTCCCAAAACCACGATAAGATTATGAGAGACGCCGCAGTGGAGGGCTTCGGAAGTTTCGACCACCTGGAGTTCTTTAACGTGCACCTAAATCTAAGCACACGGGTCTAAACCATTTTTGCCTCCATCGAAAATGCGGCCGCGGCGGCCAGGATTCGATCCCGCAACCTGCGGGTCAGCAGTAGAGCACCATAACCACTAGACTAGCAGTATTTTAACGAAGACCTGTAGGTCGCGGGATCGAGTCCAGGCCTCGGCGGCTGCATATTCGCTGGAGGCCCGTGTACTTAGATTTAGCTGCACGTTAAAGAACCCCAGGTAGTCGAAATTTCCAGAGCCCTCTACTACGGCATCTCTCAATCATATCGTGGCTTTGGGATGTTAAACGCCAAATGTTATTATTAGTTTAACGAAGAAAACGGCAAAATGTGTATACAGCTACACGAAATATGGCGAATGGAGGACAAGACTAGGCTTGCCTTCACTGCCTTCTTTCTGTCGCATCATTGTAAGCGTGCCCTTCTAGTGCCTGGCTTCAGAACAGCTGCACGAAGGTGCAGCTATTCTAAAGGCCTAATGTGCCATTTTTTCTTCAGATCTATATCAACAGGCAAAGGTCTCGTTTTTCCGTTTGTCTGGAAGGACAACCCACCAGCCAGCGTTGACCAGTATAGAGGGTTGGGAGCAAACTCGGGCAAACTGTGCAGCACAAACATCACCTCAAACCTCAAACAATCGAGGTGATGAGAAGCGGTCAAACAAAAAGGAACAGTGCTGAAGTGACTTATATACATATTAAAAACAACAGCTGATTATGGCACGAAATTGGGACAATTAAGGTGCATTGTAAAAGAATGTCAAATGAGGTACCCTGCTGTAAAAAGTGCCAAATATTCATTGCAGACTATGGTGAATAGAATTCAAATACGATACAGCGAGAGTTTCGAGGTATAATGACGAAGCAATAATTGCTAGAGATTTATGAGCGAAAAGCACAATGCGATTAAGCGGTGCTACATAGTGGGAGATCACGGATTAATTTCAACTACCTGGAGTTCTTCAACGTGCACAAATCAAAGGGCATGGGAGTTTCTGTATCTCGCCCCCTTCTAAATGCAGCTGCCGGGGTCAGGAATAGAACCCGCGTCCTTGGGCTTCGCAGCGTAACGCTTCCAAGTCCATTTTAAAGGATTTTTGTCCACTGCCCACAACATCACTGTAGACTGTATCTTTGTGTTGAAAATAATAACGAACTGAACCACGGCTGGTATAACAAAGGCATCCAATATCCACGAAACACAGCGTTTGAGCAGTATGTTTACTGCCATTATTACTAGCCGGTGTTGTGTTTACTATTAGGTACTAGCACCACACCACATTAGACAAAGCAAGTATCACAGGAGGATGAGGTTATGCTCGTATGCAGTTTGTGGACAAAAAAAAAAACTACAACTTTGAAGTGAACTCACATTTACCTTTGTTGCATGATAATTTTTAGCATCATAAGATCAAGTCACCACTGTTTCAATTAAATGAAACCGTGCTACAAAAGCTATTGCATCAAAGTTTTATAGCAGTTACGCACGCACGCACGCACGGACGCGCGCGCACGCACGCACGCGCACACACACACACACACACAAACAAACAAACAAGCAAACACGGCGAGAAGTTCGAATATGCAGCGAATAAATACGTATTAAACGTGTTTCAACGTCTGGGTAGCAAAGGAAAGAAACACTAAATTCTAGAGTTTCACGAGCCAAAATCATGATCTGGATATCAGGCATGTTCGGGCCGGGTGCATTAGACTGATTTTGATCAGCTGATCTTACTTACCCTTCAAATATATATCGGTGCAACGTTGCTCTACGTGTCACCACACTCGACTTGCAACCGAGATTTCAACTCGCAATTTCATGTTTTTCTGGCATGTATGGAATAAGGAAACACGATATTGGCGCGCACCACTCCGTTTTACCGCTACTGGATAGTCCAGTGCGGTTTTCGTCGTTGCCAAGCCATTGAAACACGATAGCAAAATCCGTGCAACTGGAACATCAGAAAGACAAGTGGCAAAGCTACGTGTGAAGCGAATAAAAGAGTTGTAGGCAGAAGCCGGCAGAACTCACCTGAAATCTATAACGACCGTAGGAGCGTCGTCCACACGCTTCGTCTGTCGGTGCCACTGGGATCCGTCATGCGCTGCCATCTTGCTCAGGCAAGTTCACGACGAAACGAAGCTTACTGCAGGGACTTCTCCGTCCGGAGGCTGCTTTTCCCAAACACTGAGTGACACTGCTTCAGCCAGTCACGGCAAGCGTGAGCCGACGACACGATACTACGCCACGAATGCATAGCACGGAAGGAAAGTCACGCAAAACGATCAGCCAGACACGGCAAGAGCGAGCCGACGATACGATACTACGCCACGAATGCATAGCACGAAGAAAGTCACGCAAAACAATCACTTGCAATCACGCCTGACGACACAGATTATTCTGGCGGACTAAAGAACGACCACAACGAGACGGATCACGAACAATGCCGTCTAACGACGCCAAAATGGCTGTCTCGTATTGATGGCTTCGGCTTTGGATTAAAGTAGCCTCCACGAACGCCTACGTGGTTTCGGTTTTGTTTTGGTGCTATAGAACACACATACATGCATAGTTAAAGCTCTATTGAATAATATCAGGGTGGAGGAGGCGAAGCGTGCCCTGTGTGTGTCTGTAAGGGCTGTACGGTGGGAGGGTGCGCAGGTGAACGTGCATCCCCTGCTCTAGGGGCTAGGGAGAGTGCGGTGAGGCCGTGTGTGCGTGCCTAGCTGTGCTCAACGTTTGCTGAGCGATTTGGTGGCCCGCGCGGATTATCGTGAAGATATAGTTTAGCTGTGGCGGGCAGAAATGATGACCACGCGCGCTATAATTCTGGTAGTATTGTCGCTCTTTAGGAGACGCGGTAAAGCGTCGCCTTGATAACCGGTCTGCGCGGTTATCATGCCAGCTTTGCGGCACATGTTTTTACGGCCGTCGAGTTAAATGTGTTCCCGATCGCCAGTGCGTTCAACACCATGCACGTCCATTTCACTAATAAATGTATGTTTTCTGCCATACATGCTGTCGTAGGAATCTACAAACCTCGCTTGCAAACGTGCGAAGATTCGCAAATTTGTCAGCGCTGCCATTGTTAAACGTTGTCATAACTCTCAATGTTTCGCTTGGGGGCAAGATTTTTTAAGAACCCTGTTTACTTGTAGACGTTTTCGAAGCGCCGTTTCAGCAATATCGTAACTGAAGCCATAACACAATACGTGCGTAATTCCACATTTTACGAATCCATGTTATATATTCTCAACCAAAATTTTTCGGTATACCACAAGCCAAAGCAGCGAACTGTATCTTGGTCGCAGCCAGTGAAGCTTTCCTTTTAAAAAAAACCCACCCTGTATATGCAGAACCATCACTGACTCCCTTGGAGCAAGGGAGTCATCTATTTCATTCAGGAGCGTCGACCAGAGCATTGTGACTCCCCTTAGAAAAAAGGTGGTCATCGGCTGCCACAAAGAGAGTCAAGCAGACGTGACTCCCTTTTGACTCTCTTTTTTTAAGAGTGTACTTTTCAACATCAAGGGGCTTTACTACCGTCTGACACCACGCGCCCTCTAGTAAGTCGAGGACGAAATGCTACACGAAGCAGCTGCGGGTGCTGCCACCAGTCCAGAGACACAGGAGACGGCCAGTGTGGGACAGCTGACACCTCACAGCATATACCAATAATCGATTATAAGTATGAAGTGTTGCGGTTTTGTCTATGTCGCTATAAGTGATCTGTCAGCAATATTTGTGTTAAAGTCTGAATAATGAAAACGCATGCTAATTTTGTGTTATTTTTTGCAGTTCTTGGAGAAAAACCTTGCATTACTGACTATTCGCACAACTCGCGGCACTTTCAACCAATGCCAGTGGTACAAACAGCTGGAAGTGGACGCCTCTTATGCGGTGGTGTCTGTATTCGTCTATATTGAAAACACCAAGAGAATGTAAGACATTAAGCCTCCTTTTCGTTGACAGCACATAATTAATGTTATTCCTTTGACAGGACACCTCGAGGTATGCGAAAGAAATGGACATTCGAAGGCACAGACATGATGTGGTCGAGCGAATTAGAGGGTAACTTTCTCAAATTTTCATTGACGCAACCTCTACTAATGTACCTTTTATACGGTATCATGAGAATTCCTACAATTTCTCTTTATTCTATTTATATATAAGCGCACATGCCGTGCACTCATCTCTATTTGCTAATGAAAATGAGTGATTTCATAAGAAATGAGCCCTGATTTGCAAAGGCAGCCCCAGTGACATACGTACGAAACTGTCAGGCCAACGGCAGCACTAAAATGGCACCAATAAAAATGGCGGCGACATGAAGGGAGCTAACGAAACACTGTGCAGGCGAAGGGTTTTTAGACATGCAGTCAAAATTAGCAGCACGATATTAGTCAATATTTACATACATAATGAAGATGGCCGTGAACCCTACACTGAATTCACAGTTAAAATTAAAACATCCAAGCACTAATAAAATACATGTCGAACATGGCAACCAAGTTCCATGCGGAACTATCAATGAGATTAGAAAAGCCCTACAAGGCATTCCCTCCGTAAAACGGCTGAAGCACAGGCATAACAAACACTTTTATCACAGATGGAGGAGATTTCGTATTTAGCAAATTTGGGACACTCTCAAGGCAATATACCTGAAGACTTAAAACGGAGGAGCGAGTCGGAAAAACGCCTATATTTCAGCAGGGCACAAAACTGAGACGTACAAGACTTGCGAAACTACAGACCGGTCCGCCTACTTTCAGTAGTAAGCGAAATATTACGGAGCTTTAGTATAGCAGAAAACGCTTACGTTAGCGTTAGCGTGCGTTTCAACGCTAACGCTAAGACGGTACGCCCTGCGTCCCAATTGGTGGTCTCTTAGTACAGGGGAAGGTATTCCCGCTAACGCTTACGCAATCACATACGGCGCCACTACGTCGAGTTCATCCAAAGTCACCGGTGCCGCGCTATAATCCCAAACCCAGCCTGCACATACACAAAGCGATGCCTACCGATGGATGATATAACAGTCGTCGCTCAGTCTGGGCGCCTCGGAAGGATATGGCAGTCGCGCTCTTACGCGTTTAGGTTTCGGTTTCGTCGGCGATATTAGTGAAATTTCATCACGCTGCTCAAATTACCAGCGGACACTTTCTGGAAATCTCAAAGCCGCAACAGGCTCTTCGCGGGAAGAGCCGAAATTCAACCCATTACTGCACCCGAACTCCCGTCTCCATTGAATTAAACGTAATTATAATTTTTAATTCCTGGAGTAAGTTATGTCTCTATACATGCTAAGATGACTGCCGCTGAAAAAAAAGCCATTATGAAGGCAGCGATCCAATTTAATTTTTTTAGCATATTCGGGCACATTTCTTGGAACAGAGTATGTCAACATACGCATGGTTCCAAGTTTAGATATTTCACAAAAGTCACAATGTCATATAAGTGAAGTACACAGTCAAGCGTTTTCCTAAGTTTCGACAGTTGGACACACCGAACATCATAATGAAAAACGACCCACGTGTTGCTCTTTCGAACTTGCTATCATCTGCACATCTTATTTCAAAAGTTTCGAGCCTCTTCTTCCTCATTTCAACTACGATATATAAGTGTTTCTTTTCTGTCTGGCATAAATTAAATCTTACAAAACACATCGGAAAATAACCGGTGTGTATACTATGAAATTCTAAGGTGGAGGCTGAAGACGGGATATAATTTTATAATTAATGCGCTAACGTGTCATCAAAATTAGAGGTCATAATGTACTACTCGTCTTTCTTTTGTGCATGAAGGTGACCGAGAAGAAAAACGACTGTTATATCAAAACAAGGATGCCACCTGCGGTGTTCTGCAATATGATGAGATGTACGAGGATAAGGATATCCCAGGTAAGGAATTAATTAGTGTATGGCTCTTGTCAATTTTCCTTCAGCTGTCTCCCTGTGGCATCAAACTGGGGAATTCTTTCGGCTACCTCTGGGCTCCTTGACCCTTGCTAGATTTGCCAATGAGCGCTATATGCGGATTTCGTAAACGTCGTTTGTTCAAGAACAATTTGACCATAAAGAAAACAACGCTATAAAAACACTCAAACATATCGACCTACTTGAATAAAAAAAGGAATTAGGAATGTAAGAGGCCAGTCCACAATGAGGATTTGAACTCTGGCATGTGGCGTTTTCAACGAGCTTCACATTTAGATGCCTCAGCTCAAGCGAGAAAGGGCAATCAGTGGCTCTGCCTACAGTAAGTTGCACGTGCTCCCCTTACTCTTATAGGGAACCCAAGCTCAAGTTTGCGGCGCGACGACAGCGCCGCGGCAGCCGCGCTGCGGCTCTGTCGGAAAGCTCTGAACCTTAGCGCGGCCGACTCAGCCCCTTTCACGGTAGCGGTAGCGCACGTGCGCACGCGTCCTTCTATCGGTGCGTGTAACTGGGGGGCCGTCAGCTGGGCACGTTGAACCGAGAGGCTTGCTGTGCGAAGCTGCGCATTTCCGCGATGGCAGAAGCGACCCCACGGAAGTGGACGTGAGGTCGGAAGTATTCCTGTGTCGTGGGCTGCAACAACAGTGCAGACAACACCAAGGCACGCGATTTACGTGTGCAACTGTATTGTTTCCCGGTCGTGTCGCACGAGAAATAAAGGCTGCAAGCGTGGATAGCTGACAGCGCTGTCTCGCCTTCTATTTTGGCTGTCTGAGTTCATCGCTTTCGTTCTTTTCGACTACCTGAATCACTATGTAATGTGGCGCATGCACGCAGCGACTACAGCAATCATTGCTCGCTATCTTCTCGCATTCAGAAGGTCCAGTTACGGTTGTAGGTGAAACAACTTTGTGTTTTGATTCCCCGTGTTCGTGAGACCTACCCATCTTTGTTGAACGTTCACTCTCGCGTTATACCCTTAGCGCTGCGCGGTTGTTTGAATTCAACTGAACTCGGCACACTGTCCGAAGTTAGGCGCCTGCAATTTACGCGTCGAAGCCTGCTTTATCACGCCGGACGTACGTTTATGCATTTTCTGCAAACTTTGACATCGTCTTGCAGCTTTGCTTTGTTTTTGCCACTTTATTAGGTTGGTGTACATTTAAGCGGCTAAATATAACTGGCACTTAATACATGCTTTGCAACTGCCACCTTGAAGTAGCCACCGTCTGACTTAGTGCGATTTTCTAGCCGCGTTAACGCAGCAGGTTTTATACGCCTGTCAAGTCGATATCCTCATAAAAAGAGAGTGCAATAACGCGAGAGCCGAAAAACCTAGGAGAGCCGTTCATCTTGCTTCACAGTGATTAAAGCTCAGCTGGCTGCCTCGCGTCTTAATCGGTGGGTGATGCTCCTGCGGCACGGAGGACTTCGCTCTAACCTTCTGAGGCAACAGTGCCATATCCGCATAATTTCTTTTTTTTTCGCACGCCGAACGCTTGTTCACGAAAGTACACGGCTGCTACTGCAAGCATGCCATATCAAAACAACACTCATATGATTCGTGTAGTCCGCAACGCAGAACATCGATAGCGTGCACGGCTTCATTTCGAATTGCATATGGGCCATTACGCATCTTTAGCATGACAGAATGAGACTTACCTCGAGGTATACGTCCTACACGGCGGAATCGCGACTTGGGAAATGCATTTCGCTTTGAGGCGGGCGTCGTTGTCGTCGATCGTCTGCTATTCACCGTAAGCGTGATTGACGAGCCTTTCTCCTTTTATCAAGTTCGCTTTACGGAAGTGCTAGCCAAGCTTGAAGATCCTTTCGAAGCCGCACTGCAAGCGGTACATTGTAAGGCGCCGCAAGTGCACCGCGAGAGCTCTGCACGTGCACGGAAGCGAGCGGCGGCGCCTTTGAGAGAAGGGAAAAGGCACGTTGCTTGCACACAGTTTGTATTTTTATGCCAGAGATGGCGCTGCCTCTCAAGAGCAGCAGCGCCACTAGGCGATGCTTGGGGAGCCTATATAGACTATAGCGGGACCACGCGCGCGCGCGTGGTCCCGCTATACTCTATATAGGTCCTATACAGGCTTCATGTCGGGAAGGAACCACATTAGCATATGCAATATAGCGTAGTAGAAGAGTAAAATAAGCACCAAGCGTCGCACAACGCGAATTCTGTACCCAGGCGTCACACAATGCGAATTGCCCAACGAGTATGTTGTTGAATGCTTGCAACCCATTACAAAGGGCTCTGCCATAATTCTTCATCGTCATCAGGCACAGCATCAACAAAGTGCGCATAATGCCTTACATGGGTTTAGCAGGTACCAACGCTCTCCGTAGAATGACGCAAAATGGCACAGTGCCTGCTGCCCTACTTCTCAAAAATTACAATGATTTATAGCGTAGTAGGTTCCTCGCAAGTGCACTTGTATTGGTTGCCAAGGAAGCCCATAAGCGCATGATTCATTTCCTCGGGGTCTCAGCAAAGTTCTTCGCCCCCCCCCCGTCTCTCTCCCACGTCAACGTATGTTATACAGCATGACGGGAGAGGGAAATAGCAACCGGGCGTCGCCCAATGCAAATTGCATAACTGGTGGGCCGTTTAAAGCTTCCAACCTATTACAAATGGCTGAGCCGTAATTCTTCATCGTGATCAGTCGTCGCGTCAACAAAGTGCACATAATGCCTTACAGACGTGTAGCTGGTGCCTCGCTTCTCCGCAGAATGTCGAATAATGGCTTGGTAGGTGCTTCCCAACTTCACAAAAATTGTGATTTATGGCGTAGTGGGTACCTTTCTAGTGTGCTTGTATTGTAGCCCCAAGAGAGCTTAACGGGCTCTACAAACGCCGCTCTTCCAGATTTCGCTGTGACTGTGCTGCGGTTTCAGCGCAGGCCTGGCGTTCTTTTTTTCGGAAGGGGGGGGGGGCACTTCCTTGATTTCTAGTGGGGGCCGGGCAGGCAGATGTGGTCGAGTGTAATTTTCCGCTCTGTATATTATGGAAAAAAAAAATCAGGGCACGGGCCTGGTGTGCCCTCACCCTGGCTACGCCACTGGCCATAACCACTATAACACCGTGGTAGGGCACTAGTCGTTGAAGAACCCCAGCTGGATGAAATTTCCGGAGCCCTCCCCTATGGGGCGCCCAATCATCATATCGTGGTTTTGGCACGTAAATGCTCAGGTAATATTATTGCTGTTGATGGCAAGTGCGTATTTCGTATGTGGCCAGAGGTCGATTACTCTATATTCGCCCGTGGAGCGGCGCTGCTAAGCGATGCCGCCATTCTGGCTGGCTGAACACATTGCCGATGATTGACAAAAAGGAAGTTCACTCGGAAGTCACTTCAGCGACATCGAAATTGCCGCTGTCAGGTCGTCCGATTTGCAACAGCCACGGCCGTCGGGCCTATCTTCAGCACAGTTCGCTATGTCCGTTCGGACAGAACCTCGCTCTGAAACCTCCTATGTGCCCTATTCGTTTCAGGATGGCGTCTAATTGAGTATTAGATGCACGTGTCTTTTCTTTTTTTGTCACACTGACCCTCAACATTTTTTTTTTCAGATCGCAGATATTACGAGCTGGTCGTGAATGAAAAAAATATGTTGCGTGTACCAGAAGATTGTAAAGATTTTTATCTTAAAAAAATCGGTAATGATAAAGAGACTATTATGACGGAGGACGCGCTCAAAGCCTGCAAGTTTCTAGAAACGAGTTAGCAAAAGTGTTATTGCTTCGTACAAAAAAATATACCTCTTTGATTTGCGATAAAGATGAAGTGCTCTGGTTGGGTGTGTTACATGATTTATAATAAAAGCGTGCTTTGATACAATGTGGTATTGTAAGTTATTAGATATTTTATGTATGCTATTACAGGAAAAAGTACCAAACAATACCTACAATGAAGATAGTATCACTTTTACTGGTGCGATTTCAATTATTCAAATACGTTAGAGATGGTGCGCAGTGGTGGCGTATATTACAACTTTTTATATTGAGCTCTTCTTTGCTTAAGAACTTTTCACAAAACCCTTAAAGCGGTCTACTCCTTCGTTAGTTCGGTAGTTATTATGAATACGGTGGGCATATCGGCTCGTATCGCTGCCTTCACACGTTTGATTTAATTCTGTGCCGTGCCTTGCGATTGTTCGAAGAGTAGTACAGATACAGGCACGATTACCCTCATTAAACAGATCTTAGGGATGGGGTTAAGTAGGCGGGTATCTCGACTGCAGGGTACAGTGTTGTCAGCACAAGACCTGGTCACGGCGGGTACAATTTGTCCTATCCGTATCGGATACAGACATTGATTCAATGGCTTTCACACTGCGACAGTACAAACCTAGACAAAGTACACCCTTATCGAGTGCCTAGGACACGCGATGATTTGAACAGTGTCAAGATGTTGGTGAAAGTTAAGCCCTTCTTTTCTTGGGGCAATCCATCAGAAAATACGAAAGTGTTCACTATTATGTCTACATTTTTAGGAAATCATCTAAATTCTTGTGGACGCCACCACGTGGCAAGTCACATGAAGTTTAACGATATGAAACAAAGGCGTCTTGAACACCTAGCATTGCGCGCTCCTTCAGAGAGAACGAACGACGCAAGGCAAGACAATATGTGTTGGGTGAGCTTCGAAGTAAGAGAAACGAAAGATAAATTAAAGTTCAAAGAGGCTGTGAATAGAAGGAAATGATGTACTCGGGTAGGAAAACAGTTCAGCTGTTTGTATAAGAACCTGCTTCACTCACAGATAAGAAGCTGGACTTGGTGGCTCACGAGAAAGTATACGGCCGGCATCGTACGCGTTATGGCAACCATGAACGTTAAGTGCAAAGACAGGAAACTGCGATTTGTTGCACAGGCTCAATAAAAATACCGGTTAAAAAAAACTTCAGAGGAGTTAAAGGCGACATCACGGGGTAATGTTCTTGTGATAAATTAAATGAAACTGCTTAGCTGATCGGAGAGAGTTAGGGTTGCCTTAGGACGTGCACTTACAAAAGCAAGATAAAGAAAGAACTATGCTTACTGCAGTGTCACATGTATTACGTGCGCTGGGAAAGCTATCAATGCGACGGAATACAACTTTTGTATTGTGAAGAAATTCATCCAGGTGGGTGCGTATACGCTAGCCCCCATGAAGCAATCAGCTATTAATAGAAGCGGAAATATGAACGATTCCGTGATAGAGATCAGTAATTTGCGTTCGGAAGATTGGTAACACAAAAGGACCGGAATTGGAACAAAATACAAAAACTTCATAAACACGAAGGTTGTTGCACTGTCACCAACACTGAATTAATACCTGGTTTCCCAAGGACCATCCAGTAGTGCGAGAGAAACTCCGTTTGCATATGTGCACAAATTAAGAGTGTGCCTATATAGGAAAATTACGATAACCTATTCGAGTTTCATATTCGCTCGATTCAAAAGACACTTTTATTGTTCGAAGTGTTAAAACGATCCAATATTTGAAAGCATATTCAAAACGTGCTTTAAGAGCCGAGAAGTGATATTAAAATGTTTGATTAGCGTAGGTGGTAATAGTTTCGAGAAAATAAAGAAAAAAATACATTTTTTTTTTATATCTTCCGCAGCGTCCCACTGTGCGCTGCCTCCGCCACTGTCTCAGTCTGTTCGGAAAGCGCATTTCTCAGTCTTCAAAATGTTCGCTTCGGCCAGCCCCGTCGCAATCAAACGCGCGAAATCAAATCCTTCAAGCTCGTACCACCATCGCTGATTGTCAGCGTCCGCCCCATGGCACCAGGACGCTACTGATCTTTTTCTCTAGCCGCGATTTGACCCAAGAACAGTATACGACTCTCAAAATGGGCGCAGCATGATGTCGTGTTCACATTTTTTCAGTAATTCTGTATCGACAACCTTGAACGAGCACGAACTGGACAGTAAATGTAGCGGTTAGCTTGGCTAGCTGGAATACTGAACTTTGACGCATAAGAGACAGGAAAAAAATACAGACAGAGAAAGACAAATGCACTGTGGCACAGAAGGTACAGAAGGGACGGGTTTTCATATTTAGTGAACAGCCGCCAATATTAGCCGGAACAGGGATTGTGGGGCGTGCATGATGTCACTCAACATGTGTGCACGCCAGAGAAGCCCACAAAAATACCAATGTGGCAGCCGTAAGCGGAAGTCTTCCATGGTCAAAAGGAAAGCCGAAGTGCCAGAATACATAGCACTACGCGTTTTTCGCAAACGTTGCACAAACCCAGCCGATTCTTGAATTGTTGGTTGTCTCTGATTCACAAATATGTCGCAGACTAACTGCTTTAACCAGCTAATCACTCCGCGCATGGACACAATGAACGCGGACTTCTAGAATACCGCAACGGAGCACACCACGAGATGACTACTCCAAAGTGCGGCCACCAATGACGCGCATTGGCCCCCATCGGCGCGTTCACCTGCGCGTTCAAGAACATCTCCGTGTCGTCACCTCCCACGTGCTGCGAAATATTTCACACATCGGCACCTCAGACTGTATGAGGAAGCACACCGATCGCCGATCGTTCAAAACTGCAGCATGGGAGTTCGCGCATATCGGCGTTTCGAACTGCGCGAAGAACATCGCATGTCGGAATCTCGCCCCCCGACTCTAAGCAGACCCCGTGATGACTGCACAGACACGCGACTAAGCACTTCGCGGATAGACGAAGTGACGTCAACAAGCAATGGTAGTACAGTTCAGGAATACGTAAAGCCTTCCTCGGTAGTACAGAAAAATGAGAGTTCCACCAAAATCCTAAAATGAGACCAACGCCAAAACTAAGTGCCCAGTGGCGATGAACAACTCCTCATGTGGCCTTTGAGGTTCAAAGTAAAGCCCTAGCCACACGTACGCGTTATAAAGCGTCAGCGCGTAGCGTGTAGACTAGGCGACGCTTCGCGTTCCGCGTCAACACTGAATCCAGCCTCCTCGACTGACGCTGACGCTTAGCATAGCGTGCTGGCGCGTTCCAAAGCGTACGTGTGGTTGGGCCTTGAAGGTGCTCGTGAATGTATTGTTACCAGATTAAAAAAAAAACATAAATGCCGCTATAGTAATGGTTGGGAGAAAGAAAAATACAAACACAATTCGCGTACATAGGATGGGAAATTGGTTCTCCAGGCATTTGCTTTTCTTCTGCCGTCCCGTATTGCTGCCTTGAAGAGCACTTATCAATACACCTCGACCGAGTTGGTACATAATCATGCGTAAAGTGCAGCGCGCACGGGAAACGAAGCACCAAGGAGAAGAAGCGAACAGGAACAGCGCTAGTCCTGTTTGGTTCTTCGCTTTCGTCCGTCGTTTCCCGTGTGCGCTGCACATTACGCGTGATGAATACACCTCGACCGCGTGCCAAGGGGAAGCGTTGTTACTTTTAAGAGCTAGGTCTAAAGACGTCTGCAAACTGGTATTCCTGATCCGGACATTATCTTGTTTTCTACCCTTACAAACTTTGCCTGGTAGACAAGTACCTGAAAGTCTCCTCCATAAGTTGCAGCTATTTAGGGAGGATATCTTCAGGCATCGGGCACGCAATAAAGACACGATGCAAGGTATCTTCAGCGTTCAAAATTACTTTAGCAGGGGAGCTGTTCTATGGCTGGGACTCAGGAGAGACGAGTGTGCGCGTCGCATGTCACGCTCCGGTTGCGCAATACACTATAGATCGCGTAACGGCCGCGGTCACGGTGAAGCCACTGGAACGGGAAAAGTACCCCGACCGTCTGACTCGCCGCTTTATTTGGTCCGAATCAGCCGAAGCTACAGCGGTGCGGTGTTGATTTTACGTGAAATGACACATGTTTTTTTTTCTACGAATTCCGCACGCTTTTGCAGCAACAAATGAAGCGTACCGTTCTTGTCTAACTGATTGGGAAAGAAATAGCGGCAGTTTTTACTCGCCTATACGCACGCATCCGTGACAACGCGATGGAAGAAATGCGAACTATGGGGCCCTTACGCGCTCCGCTGTCGGCATTTATTCTGAATGGCTTGTAAATTATCTATTATAAGAACACACCGAATACGCGCATGATGCAATTAATGATGATTCTTACGTAGGTCGGAGCGCGGTGGACACGACCCACCCTATTGCCCAGACCTGGTGGCGCCCCGTATCCCTCTTCAAAGCTGTAAAACATGTTCCACGAAAAAAAATGTTGCTGATGCTGAAGTGAACAATGCGTTCTTCGGATATTTAGGAGACAACCATACAGGCTATCTTGGAAGGGCGGAAAAATGTTCGATCCAAGCTGCGAAAAATTCTGTTCAAATGAAGAGAGGTTACAGTGAAAATTGACAGAGTTGTTTCATTTCTATCGCTATTAAATGTTGAAGCCGGAAAATGCATACAATATTCCAAGATAATATGCAACGACGTAGCCGAGTCATCGCATGTTCGAAGCTTTTTGCGTGACAAAGTACTGTTGTAGGGTGTATATAGGCAATTCAAATCGCTGTAGTTTCATACAGACGGTGTAGACAATTGTGGTATCACTATTTGCGTCCGAAATCTAGGCGCTGCGACAAACGCACGATCTAGGGTGATAGCTAATAGCCGAATGGTGTCCCAGCTAATGTTCGTGGCACTTCCTCAAGGAGCAGTCCTGTGCGCCAAGGTGCCCAAACCAATCAAACATAATTATCTGTCGTTCAGGTAGTAGTGATTTAACCATTTTCAAAACTTGCGACTCAATCTCTAGATGGTATGACAGAAGCGTACACCAATCCAGTCGAAGAAAAAGGGCGCTGTTATTATCAATTTTTGTGTTTGGGTTGTGGGATATTGCCACAGGAATGCTTATGATGCGATTTCCAATTTTATTCAAGCTACTAAACGCATACCATCCTAAGATAGACTTTTCCAAGTATTTGGTAAAGTATTAAAAATGTGGTAAAATTTATTACATCCTTTCAAAGTTGTTCTGTTCAGGTCAGCAAAGCTCTCTGGTCTGCTTGCTCATTGCACAACAAGTGCAGTAATTCTTTTTGTATCCCTTTTATTTTTGTGTTATTTATTTTTTTATCGTGACAAAGTCGTCGCCAATCTCCCAGCGTGGGAATGACCCACATTAATGAGTAAAGAAACAAACTAATACGGTAGAATTCATTGTCGTGCTCAGTTTGTGAAAACCACCAGTTATGTCGAATGTATTCTGAAACAAACATTTTCGTTTCACAGCGGAGTTGTTTATGCCGTGCTCGCGTAATGTATCTGCTGAATCCGAAAGCTGTCATCATCATGAACCGGCACGCGCTCTCTTCGTCCTTTTTTTCATCTTCCTCTTCATCTTCATCTTTTCTTTGCTCCAAGAACACGTGCGCCGAAATATCCGGCGGAGAATTGCATAACTCTCATGGGCGGAAGAAAGTGTACAGAAAAAGGTAGTCATTCTTTATTTCTTCAAACAGGAAAGAAGGAGGAAGACGGTAGGAAAGATGGGGAGGAGTGCACGTAACTGTCTCTCAGTGAGGACACCTTAACCGAAACTCTCGCGGGGGATGGGAATGGAAGAGAGAGTGAGGGGGAACAGAATAGGGTAGGATGGAGATAGAAAGACAAAGAGAGAAATAGACAGCAAGAGAAGAAACAGAGAAAGATATAGAAGGCGGGAGAACGAGTGCAGAGGAAGAGAGAGAGAAAGAAATAGATAAAGAGAAATTGAGAGAAAGGAAATGAAAATCAGAGAAAGACAGAGAAAGAGAGGGAAAAAAAGGCAGAAAAGATAGAAGGCGAGAGAAGTACAGAGAGAGAGATAGAGCGAAAAAGACGAATAGAAAGAAAGGAAAGGGAAAAGGAGAGGAAAAGATAGAATGACAGAGAAAAAATAGACAAAGATAAGAGAAACATACACAAAAGGAGATGGAAAAGATAGAGAGCAAGCATATAGCCGTGTATGGTATAGTATAACCACATGATTTCTCCAAGAGGACTTTCTTTTATTTCGCAAGGAAAAATATTTTTGATGCGCGACGTCACTGTGACCCACAGAGCCACAGTGATGCCGCCGATAAATAACATTACAACAGGAATTCGTAAATTCCTCGAACTATTCGCCGCGAAACGAAACAGCGCGAGATAGCAGAAGGCATCACGAGCTGTTGCATTGCCTCTACGCCGCATATTGTGAAGTAAAGACACGAAAAGAAGGAAAGATGATGCCACGAAAGATAACGATATCAATAGAATGCTCACAAGTACGAGTCAGCAGAAATAAAAACATTTAATAGACGGTTAGTGAAACAGTAACAGGCAAGAACACCAGATAAAATCAGCAATATGCTTCATTCAAGAGTAGTAGTATGTAAATAGGTTTATCAGTGGTCTGTTATCCGGATAATCTTTCCGACTTGAAATTGGACGCCGACGAGGGCGTCTCTAAGTGAAAGTGCGAAAGCAGGGCTGGTGGTCTCCACATAACCTAATACAGAGGTCGGTACATGCGCTCCAGGTATCTGAAGCTCGAGCGCGCCACGGTTTATCTTTTCACGCTTTGGATCAATTTCTAGAACTTGGAGAGTTTCCAGGCCATGACTGGGCATTTGAAGAATGAAAGGGGTCAATGTGCAGAGAGGACAATGCTGTTTTACTGGAACGAGTCGGAGACACGCCGTTTTAGCGAATGTTATACAAGGTGCAAGCTCCAACTCCTATGTGGAGTGATCTCTATAGTCACGGTGAAGGCGAAGGTGAATTGTAACGCAATCGCAACACGTCCGATGGCTACGCCGGAGCTGTTTCCTCAAATGTTCAAATGATGCGTATGTACGTGAACTAATAAAATATTATATTCCTTTCGGTAATTTGAGCCAGCGGCTTCTTTAAGAAGAAAGCATTACACTGTGACGCGTTTAGCGGTGCGTACTTGTAGGTTCTGGAAGAAGGATAACCAAGAAAATCTTGCTTAAACCGATATTTATTTCCGAGCAGGCAATTTTCTTCAGATATCTGGGGAAAATACCTCCAAGCGTCGAAGAACTATCAGCAACGCACAGTCACCTGCCCGCTGCCCCTAGAATCTTCAACTTTGGCCCGATTCTTTCTTCGGAGCAGCTTGTCTGTTTTCGCCAGTCGCGGCTCCGAGAGCGAGGGAAGGAGCGTTCCTCCTGACTGGCGCATCAGTGCTGTTTGCATCTGCGGGGTTTCTTAAGTACGAGTGCTTGAAAGCGTGGTGTCCACGGACCACGGCCGTAAAGATGATGGCCCCAAGGATGGCTACAATAGCCACGGCCAGAATTATGGGCAGGACGATCCTGCGCACAGATAAGTATTAATTGTTAGCCGACGTTGTTGCGCACAGTTGTTGCGAGGTTCTACTCGAACATTTGGGACAAAAGCAGAAAGAATGATGGTATGACAGCTAATTTCCAGCTAAGTGCCGCATTCACACAGCCGTCGGAACGCTCCGTCGCGTCATGGTCACGGCACTGCTTTTCGTAAGGGGGAGGATTTCGTAGTCGTTTTATCCTGAAAAACAGGTTGATAAGGACGTAAAGCGGTGCTCTACGTTTCCGTCCTTCCACATTGGACTAATCAGATGTCTTCACTCAGTGCTCTGCCTGTACATGTTTCACAACCACATATTCCTTCGTCACCGAGCGTCGTGTGTCGTCACTCTCTTGCAAAGCAACAATAGCATCGTAAAACCGCTCAGCATGACGGAAGCAGATATGTGGGTGTCACGGCAACCGACATGATGAATACCCTATAGTTTGGTGCGCTGAAATAATATCAACGTCGTGTTTGTGGTGTACCATACAGCTCCTTAGTTACGCAATGATTACACGGGCAAGAAGTTATTTAACTTATTTAATGCATACTGCTGATTTCCGTTCTCTAGGTTTTGGCGCCGATGGACCAGTCAGTCAACACTGCACAAAAACGTTCTATTGTCGACGTTACCGCCACCGTCACCTATTTGTGCACCGATCCGTTTTTCTCTTTCTTCGTTTAGTTTTCCTTTTTTCGACGTGACGGCGACGCGAGGGAGCGTTTGACGGCTGTGTATGAGTATCTTACAGGATTCTACACAATCTAGACAATGATGTTATTCGACGGGCCTGTCATTCTTGCAGATAATGTGCATTATTTTATTTGCAACAATGCGTTCGGCTTCACATGAACGCTGATATTGCTTCCAGCATTTTCAAAATTCAAATACGGAAATTATTCAGCACCGCAGATTGCGGCATTATAATTTAGTCACGAGCTTCGGCTCCCACAGCACATAATGCATTTTTCGTTAATGATGCTGTTGCAATGATATTGCTTAAACTTGCGGGAATTGTTATTAGCGGTAGTTACTGCTCAACCACTAGAACAGCATCCTTATTTATTACAGTAGCTCGAGTTTAGCGTTTTCGTCACTTTTTGTAAATCTCAGCACCATTCCACGAGGTGAAGGATGACCAGCGGAGCTAACGGGTGCTAAATATGAGTTTATGGATGCATAAGCATAAGAAGTTATTCTAAACGTACTTTGATAACACTTGCATTTGGTATCGCCACAGTGATATGCTAACGAGATTGATAGCAGCAGCTGCAGAAATGAAACGGGACGATTATCATTTTGTAAGCGCGCCGTCTATCTTGCTTACACAGAAAGAACTTCGTTTTTTTGGATCGTGTGTTAGGCAATAATGGATGAGTGATGACTGGCATGACACGTGGGCTTCTTTGTTTGTTTTTTCTTCATTATTTTACCTTTCATTATTTTATCCAAATAAAAGCTTAGTTGCAGTTAAGCGCTTGTGTAGTGTCTTTCATCCCTGCTGTCCCTGTGTGTAGTTTTGCGCTTCCTCCGAAGATGGATCTGTATCAACTAGCCCGGTGTACTTGTTTATTAGGTTATTGTAAACAGCGGCCTTCTCCACATACGCTGTTTTTGGGCGGCATCGGCTTGGCGTCTCTTTTCTATCGTTAGTCAGCATCTTTACCGGCCCTTTAAAGAGCACGTGGAGAAACCACATCTCGCATCAAATTTTCCTGAAAGCAAACACTTCCTGATCCTGATGTGTAAAGTTCTCAATGTCGGCTTTACACGTTGTCCTGCAGGGCGCTTTTACGGCGGAACTGTTATAAGCTTTCCTTCAGGCCGAGCGGAGTCACCAGAAAACTATCATCATCATGATCGGCCTTCACCTTCGGCTCACTGCCCAAACACGTACGCCGGCTGCTTTGGTCCTCTTCGTGCTCTTCATCTTCTGCTTCGTTCCCAGAACAAGTGCGCTGATATGTCCGGCGTGGGATACAATAACTATGATGGGCGAGAGAACGTATAGCGAGAGAAAGAGAGAAAGAAACAGAAAGAAAGTAAGGGATAGAAACCATCAGCAGGATAAATTCTTTGCGAAAGAGATTTCTTGGCGAGTCCGGATTCGATATCCACGTACCCACGATCCGAATTCGAACGTCGTAGCCACTCGGCTATCCAGGCACACTAGCAGAGCGTAGCATAGCATTGTGTAATATAGTATAGCAAGCGGGTGGGCAAGGGAAGTGAAGCTGAGGAGGAGCGAAAGGAGGAGGAGAGACAATAAAGCACAGCTTCGGAAAGAAAGAGAAAGATAGAAATACATGGAGCCAAAGCGAAGAAAGTGAACGAAACAAAGGGAGAGATATAAAGAATGAGGAAATGGGAAATCGAGAGAGAGAGAAATAAAGGGAAGAAAGGGAAAGAACAAAAAAGCGAAAAACACAGAGAGAGAGAGAAAGAAAGAAAGAAAGAGAAATGAAGAGAGATGAGATAAAAAGAAAGAAAGAGAGGACGAAAGGAAGATATAAAGAAAGAGAAACACAGAAGGCTGCCCAGCTTCCGCCTTCCTTCAGTCTTGGCACGGCTAGTGCGAAGCTGACTTCATATCTTCTCTGTCTTCGTCTTTTGCGCTTTAAACCTGTGTCATGCCAAACCAAGAAGCCCAAACTGCTACCCTAGTGAACTTTATTTACTCTGCATACACACCACACATACTAGACAAATGGCAGCAAGCTACCCGACCTTCGAGTGAAAATATTTCTACGCGATGCACACACTGTCAGACGCTGTGCCGAGCAGATTTAGAACATCTCATTTGGACATGCGCAGCTTTCTCAAAAGGCAGGCGTCGCATTGAACACCTGCTGCACGCCGACATGACAGCTCTACGTAACTTAATAGAGTCTGACCATGAAGCCCAAAAAGCTCTCGCAATATACGGTAGTCAAAGTGGCCTGTTTCGAGTGGTGTAGGAGAGGTCGACTGACTCGTGCGAGGACGTGACGTGAAGATGCTCATCACCCTTTAATCCCCTTATCCCCTTTCCCACCTTATCCCCAACAGCGAGCAAGAGTCGTCCTTTTATTTCAATAAAGGTCACATTCATTCATTTCTAATACAGCGCTCGTGTGTGTCAAGCCTCTTGTCTGTCTTCGTCTTTTGCGCTTTCAACCTGTGTTATGCCAAACCAACAAGCCCAAACTGCTACCCTAGTTAATATTTTTATTCCACCACTAGTACTCCGCCGTTTAACGTCGGAGAGCAGCCGCGACAGGGGCTCCTCCACAGCAGCTAATGGCGAGACGGCCACAGCTGTTGTTATTAAATGCGAAGCAATTCTTAGCGAACGTTTGGCACTTTGAGCGTTTCTGTCTACGTATCTATCTATCTATCTATCTATCTATCTGTCTAGCCGCCTACGTCTGGGTGCTCCCATGATCGCCTCCTCGACTTGCTGTAGACCAAAATTGGCATGGGTGAGGGGATTTGAGGAATATGACTGTCGGGTCATGACATGAATAACGTGAAACTCCTGTCGCGTACGTCCTCAAACCCTTTCCTCAAGACACGTGTGGCACATACCCGTTTACCACGGGCCGTGATGTACGGGTATGCGCCACAGGTGATTGACAGTTTATATCTAACCGGGAACGGCGAGAACAGACACTGATAACTTAATGCGAGAGCGTTAAGAAAAACCGACATCGGCAGCGTTGACCCGACAAATGGAAAGAATAAAATTGGAATCCCAGCAGGAATCGAACCCAAGCCTTCTGCGTGGCAATCAGATATTCTACCACAGAGCCACGCCAGGTCTATAAACTGGTTTGGGAAAACAGGCTATGCAAGCGTAATGTCGGTGCAGCGTCAATTGTGTTTATGGTGCTGGCGATCAAATTTTGCAAGAAAGCAATAAACACTACATGATACCTACGATACAGGCGTCATATCAAATTAACGTCCGTGGTTCCAGTGTTGGTTCCGCTTTTATAGTAGCCTAATAAACATTACATTTGTATTCCTATGATTCAGCAAGCTATATTGAAGCATTACGCGAACCCGGAGGAATACATTAACGAAAGTTGCTTGTGATATTCACATCATCGCACCGTAAAGTGCACTTAGTGCGCCAGAACAACGCAGCGTCCTCTTCATTTCTTACGAGGCTGGGCGATGGCCTCATGTTGACCGAGGATGATGCCAGATTGATTGACAGCCTCTTTGCAGACTAGGCTACGTAGGCCACATGCGCCCATGTAGTCTACGAATACGAAAAGCGCCATCCTCTGATGTTGGTCTACGTAGCACTATCCAGGCCTACCAGCCTCGACGCCCTATACCTCACCAACGCGAAGGGTGACTTCAGGATCCGACATGTCGCCGGCTCTATCGACATACAATTTGTCGACGAAATGACCGAGGCATCCACGATTTCCAACAACTGTACTATACCTCATACTTAACTAAAAATGGACCCATCGTCACCGCGATCACGACCGCGTCCAATAACAAGTCATGACCAGCTGCTGGTGCTCACTGACCACGCTGATGATGACCTTGTTCAAGAACTACCATGAACCGCTCCCACACATGCATAAGGGTTCGTGAAACGTGCCTGCATTATCCATCATTACGGACAAATATAAGCACTACATATCAGCTTACCGTTTCTGGTGTTGGTAATACCCACGTTGCCGTTGGCAGCGTTACCCAAGTGTAAACAACTGGTTAAATATCACATATGCAGCTGTTCAGCACATATGTTTGCGTATATACTTTATACAGATCTTTAGCTTCATTTTGTAGCGTCTCGCTCAGTAACAAAAATTACGTCACAATCACCTGCCAGGCACATGCTTCGCACAAGATCGATTCCCGCGGTACGTGGGATCTGCCGAATTTTTTTCGTCTTGGCGCTCGACCTACGCACATAGCCATGTGCTGGAATCTAGAGTATAACATCTCAGCTGTAAATGTTTATTGAAAGAAACCAATAACCCTGTTTTCAGGACACTTGTCCAGCGTTTCCTCGCAAACGGTTTTATAACAAAAGATTTTAAATTTTCAAGAGAAATGTTATTCTAATCACACGCCCGCCTCATATTCCCCGCGACTTCTTCAGATGTTAACAACTAGTACATTGATGGCGGTCATACATCGTGTGTTGTCTTACGTGTGAAATATGTTTAATCGTAGCAGTTCAACTCCCAAAACCACGATATGATTATGAAGTGCACCGTAATGGGTGGCTCCGTTAATTTCGATTACCTGGGGCCCTTCAACGAGCACCTAAATCTAAGTACACGGCCCTGAAGCATTCTCGGCTCCACCGAAAATGCGTGCGCCGCGGCTGGGATTCGATAATGTGACCTTCGGGTCAGCAGTCGAGCACCATAGCCAATAGACCACCGCGGCGGGCGTGAAATTTGTTTCAATAACGCAGTTATTGCACTGCTGAGTACTTTAAAACAGAATTTAAATTACCTCAAATAATTTTCATGCAGGAAAACAATATATTACTTAAGCAATGTTTAACCAATGTACAGCTTTTTGGGTGAATATACATATAGTGCACGAAACATTTTTGTAGAAATATTTGAACAATTCCCAAAACAGCCGCGTGAGAGTGCGAATTTTTAGGAAATATTCAAAGTTAAAAAAATAACTGAGGTTTTCTTGCAAGCAGCCTTCAGCTTGAGTCAGAGTATTTTTTTTCGAAATTTATGAGATGGACCAATTTACGTTAGAGTAATCAATGCGTGGGATCTCCCAAACGAAAATTTGGTAGATCCCACGCATTGTGGGAATCAGTTTCATGTGAACCAGTCAGAAAGTAAAAATTTCTGCCGCTTTTTTTTTCATTGCGACAAGCGTTGCGAGGTGGATGGACGTCGTTGCGCTAACTGAGTAGAGTTGCGTTAATATCGTGGGATTACCAGGCACGTCGAATATACTGGAGTTCAAAGGGTTGCTTGTAGTCGGCCGTAACACTGTCACTCATGTTGCAGCGTCGACATCACCTTCGTACTAACATAGTGCTCGTTACGATGCGATGATCTGGGTGTTATTAAGCAGCGGTTGTCGGAGTACTCGAGGAGCGCTTAATACCTTGCTGACCCACAGGAGTATGTCCTTAATGCTTATCACATTGCTATGAAAGCAGGATCGCCTACACTGTCACCACATTTGGCATTACCCCGACATGACGCTTCTGTAGGGTCTTCTTGCAAAGCAGCTTGAAGCACTCTCATTGATCTGTGGTAGGATAGTAGGCAGCCATGCAGAATGCCGGGGTTCGTTTCCACCTCGAGCTGTGAATTTTATTATTTGCTTCCGTCGGGATTTTTCCCTTATCGACAACGCCGCCGACACCAATGCAGGCCTTTGCGTGACAAAGGCGTGCTCTGGCGTTTAGATTTCCAAAGTGCATTCTCGGTGCTCCCAGTACAGACTGGAATAACTTGTGGCGCATACCCGATTACCACGGCCTGCGGCATCCGGGTACGTGCAGACGTGACCGGTGGAAAGAAGTTCACAACGTACGCCGTACGCGGTAGGCAATTGACGTTATTCATACCATGACCTGTGAATCGTGTTCATCATGAACACGTGTCCTCCTTACCAATTTTGGTAGACTCGAAGCTGAGACGACCACGAGAACATCCAGAGGTAGTTGGCTAGCCAGCCAGCTAATAGATAGATAGATAGATAGATAGATAGATAGATAGATAGATAGATAGATAGATAGATAGATAGATAGATAGATAGATAGATAGATAGATAGATAGATAGATAGATAGATAGATAGATAGATAGATAGATAGATAGATAGATAGATAGATAGATAGGAATTGTCAACGTGCCTTTGGTTCGCCAAGAAATGCTTTGCATTTAAAAGGAATCCATTGACCCCTTCTTTGCCACGCCAAGAACTCAGATGTCATATATGTCTCTTGGAAGAGACGTTCACGAAAGCTCCGAAAGTGGATTAAAGTGTCCCTCCAAGGAGAGTTTCTTAAGTGAGAGTTATGTACATGAGGACAGACAATCAAATGCCACATTTTCTTCATAGAGTGTAAGACCCAAGTGCCCGCTGCCAGGTCAGGGATATTCCACGAATATCTCTCCATATGAGGCGTTCTGGTCGCCTCTTAAATAATGTAGTAGTCCCTATGCACTACACTAAGGCTCATTGCAGTGAAGGCATGCTTTTTAGCAGCTTACTTTGCCTCGTTTTTCTCTTCTCTGAAAGCTGGTTCTGCTGGAGTCCTGGAGCCTTCGGCCTGAAAATGATAATGAACGTGTCACAATATGATAAATGTTTTAACGAGCTTGTATTCTGAACACGCTCACAACCAGTTTATACCAATGAAGGCTAAGCGACTGCACTCAACAGTGCAATCCGCGTGCCGCCGTTTGAAAATTGTCTAAAATATTGTTAATGTTGATCATACATTGTGAGGTCTGTTATGTACGTACCTTTCGAAATTTTTATCATGTTTTATCGTACTCGCGATTTCGTCATGCGTTTTATGATTCGAGTTCTTGCGTACATGTACATGGATGCAATTATAGTTATTTACAGCAATGTGACATGACGCAAATGTAAAGTCCTACATTTACGTCCCTTTTTTATAGGAACCTCATCTCGCTAATCTAACATAAATGCGACAATCGAATATAAAATGCGTTGTATATGTTCCAGACGATGGCATCTACAACGAGGAGTGACATCTTTGTTTTTCAGCATTGACACTTCATTTGCTTGAAAAACAGATCAATTTTTGTCCGCACGAAGACTCTCCTTGAAATTAATATTCAACACGAGTAGGGTGTTGGAGAGTGTATCACTGCAACTCTATGTAAATCGCAAACAGTGTGATTACAAAGTAAAATACCAGTATTACAGAGGCAGTCGTGACCGAAAATAGGCATTGCACCAGTGGTTCTATTAATGTTTCGTGGACTCCTTGTGTTGCCAGTGGAAGTGATGAGGGACCCCTTGAATTGACAGAAAAGAAAAAAGGGGGGGGGAGGGGGATGTCACAAGTTAACCCAACATGGAGCGTGAGATTGGTGCCTTGTATTTCTTCCTCTCGAAGAATAGCCAAAACTGAGTGCCACGTCAATTCGATCTCGACAACTTATCAATAAGTTGTGTGGTCTACATCCACATTCAACCTGTTTCTAGCGATGTTTTCTCTTCAAATATGCAACCCTAGAAAATGTATGCCCGCGTGCATATGTTGTAGAAAACTGCACGGTAAGCCGAGCTGTCAACGCGCTGCCGTCGCTAACGAAGGCTGCGCAGTCGACAACTAAACAATAAAAACCACTCGTGCGAAGAGAAGGCGCCAAGTAAACTATTATTTACTAAGTGGGTGACGAGGTCGACGTCCCGGTTACAATACTTCAGCTTGTCGGCTTATCGTGCTCAACGAAGGTACTTCTTCCACAGCGGACTGTAAGCACACTGCCACTACACAGTGTTTAGGAGGCGGCTAAAATCCTATTGCGCGTGGCTGCGTTGACATTAAGTTCGTCGTTTATTTCATGGTTCTAGTGATATGACAGCGCTGTAGCCTCAAAGCTAACGGAACTTTCAAAATAAATAGCAATAATAATTGTTGGAGCACTAATTGGCAAAACAACGATGTGATTATAAGGTATGCTGCAGTGGACGACTCCACAATAATTTCCACCACCTGAGTTTTTTGTAACGTGCACCTAAATCTATCAACACAAGTGCTCTTTGAATTTCACCGGCATCGAATGGCGGCTGTTGTAGGAAAACCAGTCCATGCTATCGAGTTTAGCAGTGACAACTTACGTGCTTAGATACTACGGCGGGTAATTTCGAAAAAAAAAAGAGGATAAGACAACCGTTTCAGGTACGTTTAAAACGAAACAAACTGAAATCGCATCAAAACATTAATGTGACAGCATACTTCAGTCCTCTGTTACGTTTGTTATACAAGTCATGTTGTTCTACGAGTCAACGAAAATGAGTAAAAGAAACAAAAAAAGAAAACATAAGTAAGAAGTAAAACAGAAGTAAGAATGTGAAAGCGAAAGCCTAGTTCAACTGATAGCGGTATCGCCACCCCTGCAAATTGCACATTGCATAGGCGAGCGAGATCATAAAGGCGACAGATTATTCGATGTTCCACTCACTGTCAGTGGTAACTTTTCCAACCTAACTCTAAACGAGCATCGTTCGTAATAGTGGGAACACCTTGTCAGTGCTTGCAATAAAAAATCAAATAACAAGATATCCCACATTCACAGTTTACTACTAGACTTTGAATCTTCCGGTGGATAGTGCGTTCTAACTGTTGTATTACAACATGCTCCGCTTTGATGCAGGCTGAGCGACAAATCTACGAACATCGACTCCGCTATGCTGTAATGGCGGGTATACATGCATCCGAACACCTACGATACGAGGGGATGGAGCTGCAACATTCGTAATCCGAACGTCAAGATTTTAAAGCACGTACTAAATGGTTCTTTGATATGGTTTTTATTTGAATACGATACTTTTATATTGTACTTGCAAATTGTGTTGTACTTCCTAGCACAGAATTCCAAGGAAATGGATGAGTTACGTCAACCAGAATTCTTGAGTGGCCTTGAGAAGGAGACACGGACTTCTAGCCAGCAATACTACTACAGTTAAAGTAAAATAAGCAGTAGTTTCACCGGAAGATAGTAGCAATCAGTGCGATAACCAGAAAGAGGAACGCGCTCAGAAGTTAAGCTAACAGGTCACTCATTTATGGAAACGGGGCCGCTGCAGCTAGGGAAATGTTTTGTGCTGTCTATGGCGCAACCCAAAGATTGTGATGAGAACACAACACCTAGAAGAGGATGAGCCTTCTTCTGTTCGCCTACAAAGTACGCATAACCTGCCGGAGCCATGCTTCCCCACCTCCAGCTCCCTTCGCCATGCGCCTTTCGCGCGACGGGGACGGCCGGCGCTCCATCACTGCTGGAGACGCGACCGTCGGCAGCCTTTGAACGCTTTCACTCGCACACATAATATACGCCAGGCGGGGCTATGTTACGAGGAACATCAAGGCAACGGCGACGATGCGACAGGAGTGTCTATATAATCGCTATTGAAACAGGGATACTTTTCTCCAAAAATAGAAAATGGTATAAACGAGAACTAACTAAACAGGAAGCAGTCAGGGATGCTTACCGCTGCAGGCGGCGGGTGTGACCTCAGCGGGCTGCACGCTCCTGGTGGCTCGACAGTGCCCACGCTCAAATTGGAAGGGTCGAGCGCCTGTGCGGGAGGTGGGGCCAGAGACACTACAAGTGACGGCGAGTAAGGTGCGGCCATGTCCGCCTCATCCTTCGGTGAGAGGCCTCCGGTGGAATCCTGCGGGTGCTTGGATTTTTTCTTCAGCTTTGCTGAAGAAGATGCGCCGCCGATTTCCGAGGACCTGGTGCACCACGAGATGCCAATGATAATCAGTGCATACTTAAGTTTAAACAGCATAAACGATTCTGTGTACGAGCGGAAAAAAGGTTACGAGATTACGACGGCTTGCTGGCGCCAGAATATCATCAGGTAGACATTCACATGTCTCTACTGTCACGTGTAAAGTTCCAGCGCACGCTATGATCAGCTAGGGCAACGATACATGAGCGATATCGTGGTATATTTATTGCAAACTACACACCTACATCACTGATAGACATCACAATCGATTACGCCCAGATTCATGAGATGTAATCTACGCTCACCTTCATGTTAACCAGTGCTACCAGTGTATTACAAAACAAACCTGCAGACTATTCCGTTGTGTGAACGCCAGTGGAGGTGGCCAGCGAGGCCGGCGGGCGAACTCTCCTCTCTGTCCTCGTCACCGTTCTTTATTAGCGCTTTATAAGCGTTCCCAACTTGTATGTGAGAACACTTCGAAATATTTCTATTGACGTGAGCCATGACAGTAACGCTGCTTGCGTGGGCAGTGAACTGCATATGCTCTCCGTGAGGCACGCCCCCGTATTTCAAGCAGCAGCCGCTCAGAGCGCGTGCGCCACCGCAGCTGCCCTCACCAAGATAACTGCGCCCAACTAGAATTGAACCTGGTGCGGAATGCGCAGCGCGCCCTTCACGTATCGCAGAGAGTTGCGAATCGTGCTAAAGTGAGTTGTGTCGCTCTTATCAGAAATGCGTTTGGATGAGCGCGCTGTCCATCTATGCTGGTTGACGACGAATGCCTTTTTTGACGGATCATATATCTATAGTTGAGAAGACTACGTGAGCCTCTTTCGTGTGGACCTGATAATGTACTAGGTAACTTCCATCTTCTAGAGGTGAAGCACATGTTGGTTTTCGTTAAGGTTCACACAAGAAGAGACACAAGAAGATGGGATAGACGCCTGTACCATATTCTTGTGTTTCTACTTGTGTGAATGTGCTTGAGAGCTACAACATCTCAGTTAGCGAACACCAACTTGACCATCAAGACGTTCTTCTGCTAATATTATACCTCAACGAGAGAAGCTGGAATCAGACACGTTGACAAAATATCGTGAGCATGCAAGTAAATGTGCTGCACAGAGCGAACGATATCTGAACGCTGATACCGAGGCCACAGAAAATGCAAGGGCTAGCGAAGCTCGTGGAAAGAGGCAATGACACAAAAGACGCCAACGTTCACGCTATAAAGTTGAAGGAACGCTGCTGGAGTTAGCAGTTATGCAGAGCTAAATTCTCAGGCGTTCCTTTCAGTTCACGCTATGTAAATGTATATTTCGAATAATATATATTAATATATGTTACGATAACCGGTAGTGCTCGTGCAGTGTTTTACGGATACATTTCCTGCGGGGAAATAAAACTTACGTCTGATCCCTTGCCGAGGCTGTTGCGGGGACCTTCTGCTCATGGGGGTGCTCCTTATGGCGGTCGTGTTGACTCAGGGACGCAGTCGACTCGGCCGAAGTGGGGCTCGCTGCAACAGCGGTTGCCTTGCGCTCGACGGCACTGTCCTTCACTGCAACCGAAGAGGGGCTTGCTGCATCAGCGGGTGCCTTGCGCTCGATAGAACTGTCCTTGACGGTAACTTGAAGAGGGGCTTGCTGCATCAGCGGGTGCCTTGCGCTCGATGGAACTGTCCTTGACGGGAACCATGATTTCCGAAAATCCGGTTTAAGCTGCGAGAATAGCGAACAATAAGTGTACTCTGAGTCTCAAAGAATGAAAGTGTGTAGGAAACGAATCGCTATTTTAGATGGAAAACCTTCGAGTCATACAAGGAACAGGTAGCGACCGCCTCACCTTCGCTATCACGAAGTCAGCAGCCCTTCGTTCTTCTCTTCAGTGCATGAATTCCATTGGTTGGTCGGCTCGTGTTGATGTGGCTGAACCCACTGACAGAGGGTATGAGGCATTGCATGTTGTGAGAGCGGTGGCAGAAAAGTAGGGAACTAACGTTTTAAACAAATGGAAATATAGCAACGAGCTTTGCCTCGACAGATTGCGCAATAATGTAGTTGATTCAATTTTAAACACTTGATTAGATTAATTTTATGGCTACTATCGAAAAATCAGTAATAGTTTCTTCGTGTAGAAAATAAAGCATTCGCTTAAACATTTCAATGAGCCACATGTCTCACACGTTTTTCTGTTCATAAAAATGGCGGCGTTGGCAGTTTCTTAGCAACACGTCTATTTGGCCTAGTTGAAATTGGTTCATGTTTTGGAAGCGCGAAGAAAGCGGGGACGAAGCAAATAATGCACACTGGACATGCGCGTTCTAACAACTGATTTTCTTATCGGAAAACTCAGACTTTTTATTCCTACAGAACTGCGCAAAGCACTTCTGGTACCGCATCAGTGCACATAGCGAAACCACATAAAAAGGCAATCACAAAAAAGTAGAAAGTAGGAATATCGCTTTGTCTGATAGGGTAATTGATGGACGACTTACGCAATCATGTTTGTGCTGTGAAATGAAGAAATGCTTCAGCAATTTATCTGCTTTGCGCAGTTCTGTACAGATAAAAAGTCTGAGTTTTCCGATAACAAAATCGGTTGTTAGAACGCGCCTGTCCTGTGTGTATTCTCTGCTTCGTTCCAGTTTCTTACTTTCCCACAGGAAACTGCACCAACAAACGCGAGAAAAAGAAAACGAAGCAAAACAACGGCTTGTTTTTTTACTCTGTGTCTCGAAGTGGAACATAGCTCGGCGTGTAAGAAAGAAAACATATGCACATTAGCCAGAGCGTAGTCATTGTTTGCAGATCTGAGTTCCATTCTGTAATGTCTGGGGTTTAACGTCCCAAAACCACCATATGATTATGAGAGACGCCGTAGTGGAGGGCTCCGGAAATTTTGACCACCTGGGGTTCTTTAACCTGCACCTAAATCTAAGTACACGGGCCTTCTGAGCTACATTCTAACATTCGTTATTCAAGAAAGGCAGAATTTCAGAGTAAGGTGGAAACTTGAAGAGATTAAAAGTTTGGAACATTAGGTGTCGTTGAAGTCAAAGTTTCGACAAGCAGTCTTGTCTTCTTCAAAGAATGTTTTTTTTTCTGCCTTGAAGGAAAGAAGACCGCTTCAGAAAGTTTGGCTGCAACGACACCTAGCGTTCACGAATTTTTCATCTCATTGTAGCATTTGAACGGCTTCTCGTTATGCACCCTATTATGCAACTGCATAATCGTATTGCTTAGCAAATACGTATCACTTGTTCTCTCTTACGAAAGTTTAACCCGACTTTTCTGATTAGTCTGCCTTTTTCAATATTTTTCCTCCTTCATTCGTAATGGGCGGGCTGCATTTATACCGATTTATATGGACTACGACCACATTAGGGCAACATTTCAGTGTAATGGGGATACTGGTGTCTTCTTATGTGAGTCCTAAGAGAAGTGACTGAGAGATATCGTATTTCTAGGCCACTTAACGATCTACAACATGACTACACACGGAGAAAATACGTTGAAATACATACGCGGAACGACACACTAAAATGGTTTACACGAAAAGCATCAATATATTTTTGTAGATCTAAACTATGGTGAAACTGACGAGGAGACGCAGCAGCGATGGCCTTGCTATGCTGAGCATGTGCGCGCGACTTTGTTTACAGCCACTACGGCCTAATAAATATGGTGACCAAATTAAAGAACTGTGCGCATACCCATGCACCTAGATATCACCGCACGCTGTGGACGCCAGCCTACTCAGTGTAGCTCCTTCCAGTTTTTGGAAACATGGGTGTGCTGCTGTAACGACTTCAATTACGAAATATTTCATTCACATTTTCACAGGAGCCCTAAAAATACTTAAGTGTATCGGCCAACACATGATGTGTATATCCAGCTTCATCATATTGGAAAATGACAGGTTCTTCTAGCACTCGAAATATGCCATAATTTATTGAACCTGCAGACCAGGTGCTTCGAATTTGTGTTCTTCTTTCTGGCGCCATTTGTGTGGGCTTCTAGGTCGTAATCGATGCTCGCCTGGCTATTTATATCTCAATAAATACTACACTACTTGCTTTCCCTCCAGCCACCAGACTTTTCTTGACTAGCTATGTCGACTAAGGTCCCTCCCTAAACTGAGTGGTACGCCATTAACAGCTGCGGGATCTTGGCTTATCCGAATTAGTGGTTCTCCCCAAGAGGATTCCATTCTAACTGGAGGCCTCACAAGAGCTGAAGTTGTGTACTTCATAGCCCAGAGGTTCTAGTTCCAAGGGTTTGTTCTAAACAAAAGGAGCCTGCTGTCATTATCTCACCATCAACCTTACTACTCCCACTTAAGTACGAAGGCATCTCCCGTGTTTCAACAATAAACACGGTATAGTCCTTGGTGCAGCCACGTTATCCTCGCGACCTCCTTAATCTCATCTGCCGACCTAACTTCCTGCCTACGCGTCCCTCTTTTGCCTTCTCTTGGCACCAGTCTGCTACATGCGGTTACCTTGCCTTCTCTCTACATACGCTGCCCATGCCTATTTCTTCCTTTAGGTTGATGCTCTTTACACCCCTTTGCTTCCTCACCCATTCTGCCATCTTCTTCTCCCTGAGTTGTGCACCTATCTTTTCCTTTACAAGGATCACGGCACCGTCAATTTTACTTGGATCATTTTCGTGGGCCTCCAGCTTTCTGTCCCACAAGAAAGCACTGGTAAGATGCAGCTGTTATACCTTTCGCATGAGGGATACTGGTGAACTGCCATTCATGAATTGATCATGAATCATGAATGACCAATCTCAAATCATGAACGGCCATCATTCATGTGCGGATTGATCTCTTTCCAGAACGAAACGCACCGGCCCCTGCATTCTTAAGTTGAACGTCAAGAGACGAAAGAATAGAGAAATATCGGCATGCGGTAAACCAGCCAATTGCATCAGGCAGTTGTACTGCTTATCTGTCGTACGTGTGGATCACACAACCAGCCCAAGAAGGATTACAATAATCGTGTCTTATTCCTACGCTTAAACGACAATTCCTTATATATTCCCGCGTTACAGAAGCATCGGCAATAAATAATCTATTGTATGGTGCGTCCGAGATGTTTGGTGCTAGGTTGAGTCCTTCCCTCCGGCAGCCTGTCGGTCTTCGCCAGTAGAGGCTCCGAGAACGGAGGAGGGAGCGTTTCTCTTGACTGGCGGAAGGGTTGTGACTGCGCCGCCGGTGCTTCTCAGAGAAGAGTTCCTGAGGGCGTGGTGTCCACGGACGACGAGGGTAAAGATGGCGGCCCCAATGACGCCTACCATGACCGCGACCATAATAATGGGACCAACGACCCTGCATACAAATAATACTTGCTAGTGGATATCGCTGTGCCCAATTGTTGCGAGATCCTACACGAACACCTCCGGCGAAATCATAAAGTATAGTCCTATCCTAACTTGTCCCTAGGTAAAGAAACCTCCCCATTCAGCGCATGCTAAATTATTATAGATAAGTCGATGAGCGTATGCTATATTATTCTAGATAATGCGGACAATGTTGTTAATTGGCATGCCAGTAGCTAGTGTAAAGAGTTTACAAACCATAGACTAAAGTCAACAATTTCGTGCATCTTAGGCACAGTGTTCTCCAAACGCAAATGTGGAAAGGAGTCTTTGCCGAAAAACGGCACTGTTGAAACCCAAGTCTAAGTTTCAGCACTCATGGCACCCTACAAGGTGTTTCGCATCTTCGTGACTTATGCTGTTGATACTCTATTTTTCGACCTATCTGCGAAATTATTGTACGCATAGCTAGCGTAATTCGGCGGGAAGAGCTGCCTCATATATGTCATTGAGCTTGAGAAAAAGAAAGGTTGAGGAAAACTATATAAACTGAAACAAACAACAAATTTTGCCTTGCGAACATGTTTGGCCTCTCCTTTCAACACCTGCAATCAGCAAAACTATCAAATTTTAACAAGAACAAATATGAGATGCAGAGCACCTTATTTTCTTTGCAACTCCATCGCATGTTTACATCCACTGTGGTGTGAGTGATTATTGGATAATGCGCATTGATGTTTCAGAATTCTAAAGTATTCAGGTGCTTAATAGGATGTCGCGCGCGAAATAAGTGCTAATAAATGTGGCTGCAGGACACCAAGTAATTACATAAAAAATGAGCAAACAATACACCTTTGATTAAATAGATACACCGAGAGAAGTCCAAGACATTACTTTCGAAATATGTAAACAGTCTACAAAACAGCTCGTGAGGAACTGCTCGTATTTACTCATTGCGCACAACTTTTAAGGATGCTCGAGTTTACTTGCAGCTTAATCATATGTGTGCGAGTAGGAAGTGTTCGACGAATTCTAACGGCCAATTAATGGGATGCTTCTTCTTCTTCTTTATTGGATTACTTAGTACAATATTGAAATTGTCCTAGGGGACACGGCTAAAGGCAAAAATTGCCTGACTGGGCCGTGCCACCCATACAGCAGCTGCAGCAGAAAGACGACATTCAGAAAACAAATGCACATATGAAACTCAATCAATCAATCAATCAATCAATCAATCAATCAATCAATCAATCAATCAATCAATCAATCAATCAATCAATGCAAGTGACCTTTGCTATTTTCGAGGTATTCAAAAGCAATTTCGCCGTATCAGCAGTACTGGTTGCTTGCTACATAACTTATTGGGCGATATAAGCAACCATACTGCTCTTCAATGGATTGATCTGGTGTTGCAGCTTACTTCGCCTCGTTTTTCTCTTCCTCGAAGGATGACGTTCCTAGCGTCTTCGAGGGCGCCGGCATGTTCTCTGCCTGCAAATACTAATAAAAATACACGTAATCTAAGTGCAAAACCTGCTTGTATTTTTAGAAGCACCTAAAGCAATACAGTGTCTGTCAACGAGGATGTGACAATGCATAATAAGTTGCACCATTTCGATCATCAGCACATTTCGTGTATACTGCAGGGTGGAGACCTACCTATTGAAAATATATCGACTGAGGAACACAGTGCAATACACACAGTGCACAGTGCACAGTTCTAAGTAACACAGTGCAATAGAAGACGGCGACAAGGAAGGACGGGATCATTGTCACCATTCCTTGTCCACATCTTCTCTTGCTCCGTGTTTCTTTCCAACGTTTCACCAACACGCCCAAGCCTCTACACTAACTCGGTTTATTTTGTACCTAGAACTTTCATACGTTTGTAGTGAAGAGGAGGAAGAAGAGACGCTCGGGCGTCTGCTGCTGTGCGCGTGATCTGAGTTCGTGTTCGACCGCTGCTACCTCGAGTGTGCATGTTGTCATTGTTGTGCAATAAATCATCATACGACACTCTATTTGCTGCACCTAACGCCCAGCCGCCCGCGAGGTAAACGAAGTAATATCCTCAGAACTCAGAACAAAGTAACGATGGGAAGTGTTTACATCATCGATTACCTTTTCTATTAGGGGGAAGCCTTTATGCCTCATGAAACGCTAAAATTGACCGTGATGCAAAATACCATTACGTAATGACGTCATTATATGACGTCACATGACGTGACCTCACATGATGACGTCATCCCCACATTGCCCCTTGTTCAAAGTGTGCCGATCACGGAGGCAGCACAAAACCGGGTGAGCTGCAGAAAGCTTGCAATGCCTCAGATCCCGGGGGTGGTAGAAAACCACGTTTGGTGCAGAAATAGCTCGGAGGGAGGCGCGGAAGGATCAATATATAGACTGAGAAAAAAAAGGAGAGCATGGCTTTCGTTTTCAAGTCGTCTTAGGTGACTGCATAAATTACGTTGTGAGTTTTCTCACTCGCCCAGCATAGATTATATATATATATATATATATATATATATATATATATATATATATATATATATATATATATATATATATATATATATATATATATATATATATATATATATATATATATATATAGAGAGAGAGAGAGAGAGAGAGAGAGAGAGAGAGAGAGAGAGAGAGGAGATGTGGCACTTCAAGAACACTTCATTTATTACGTCGACGTAATAAATGAAGTTTTCTTGAAGTGCCACCTCTCATAGTTATACGGCAACCAAAGGCAACCACTCCTTCAATACATATGTATATATATATATATATATATATATATATATATATATATATATATATATATATATATAAGAATGTTCCTGGCTATCAGTTAAGATGCATCAGATAAATTCACAGTCGACGACATAACAGTTATTCTGAGCTTTCGGCCGGGGACCGGACTTTATCAAACGTGACATTATGACACTGTGTTCGGGTTTAAGTACAGATTCTCGCAATACAGACACGGATGCACACGCCGTCGCGATTCGTTGGACAACAACAGCAAAAAATGAAAAGAAAGTGAGAGAGGGAGAGACATACAGACTGATATAAACAGTGTATGATAGTATGTATGTCTCTCCCTCTCTCAGTTTCCTAAATTCCTTAAATGGCATCATCTCTCCTTCAATCCAGTTTGTTGCTATCACATTCATTGCTTCGGCATTTCGGCGAAGCTGTGATTTTTTTTTAATGTTTTGTATGACTACGTTTCATCCAAAAAAATCATTCATGCCAGGCCTTTTTACTAATGAAATATTATGCGTACAGAAAAGCAATTTGGTTATGTATTAATATGCGATACATGCAGCCGAACACCCACTGTCCGGCGTGTGAGAGTACGGAGCGTGTGGCTGCGTAATGTTTTACATGCATGACTTCTAGGAATGGGAAATTGCCAACTACCCGTTTGCAGCACGCAGCTACAAAGAAATCCATATAGATTTCCCGGAAAGGAAGCTTCTTAGTGGCCGAAAAATTCCTCCTGATCTGGGGATCGAACCCGGGCTCAACGCCTTTCCAGACCGGTCGCTATAACAATTGAGCTAACCAGGAATGTAGCAATTGGTTGTCTCAGCGGTTAACTTTATGTATTTTTATATTCATTACGCCAACCGACAGCAATTTTGAGTAGCTTGAAATTAACTGCCCCCCTACACAGACCTCTGGGTCCATTTAGACCGCTGCATCGGGCGAGGAGGACCGGTCTGGCAACCGGCGCTTTCCTTTTTTCTGGCTCGTGCGCCAGGGCGCGGCGTGTGTGTGCTGGTGTTGGATGAGTGGCGTTGTCGAACAAATTTTGTGCGTTGGAGGTCGACTTGCGGATTTACTTGTCTTTTATTGCGACATCACCCAGCGAAAGGTCAACAGGAAATCACAGTGCCTTTGTCGGCTGTTCTAACAACGTTAGGAAAAAGGAAACTGCTGTCTGAATAAGTATGTGACATGCATCCCCAAACGCGGAGTGTTTGCGGTTGCGGACTCTTCAAGGTATATCGTTTGTGTTACGTTGGGGGTTCTAAATCTGAAAGTGCCGCAATATATCCGGAATTCCCAGTGTTCCACGCAGTCAAACGTTAGTCAAATTGGCGGACAAACATAAGCGATCACGTACGGCCATGTCCGGTAAAGTGCAAAACATCGAAGTACCACACGAGTAGCCACCTGAGTTGATTTTGCTTCGTTTTATCATTATATTTTAATATGATGTCTTTTGTCTAACTATTAGCCTCGTAGCTCTGCTCAACACGGTGATCACTGCAGTTTGATTTGTACCAGTATTAGCACAGACGAGAAATCCCTCACTTCGCAGCGGGGTTACCGGCATCATACATTCAATTTGTGCTCCGTACCAGCCTTGTAAAACCCCGAACATTCACTGAACAATACACAAAAAGGATGTGGCAAGATCTTTGTCACGAGGTTACAACTTCCGTAAGACAGCGGGTTGTGCCGTATACGATGAGCTATATGAAAACCGAATAGTGAAAAAAAAAAAGAAGAGATAATTCTGGTCCCTTCGTGTGTAAAACAACTACCGTATTTACCCGAATCTAAGCCGACGTTTTTTTACGAAAAAGCAATGTGCGAAAGTTGGGGAGGGAGTCGGCTTAGATTGCAGTACAATGATTTAGTTTTTTTCTGGCCTTGCCAATTTGGGGGATCGGCTTAGAATCGAGGCTGGCCTAGAATCGAATAAATACGGTGCCTCAGGACGACAAAGTTTTACGTGGTGAAGAACTGTGTCCGACAAGTCGCGCGATGATATACAACATAGTTATTTGTAAGCGCGATACGTAAGCCACGTTGTTACGTTTGTCTAGTGTTTTTTTGAACTACCAATCTTGCTGCTTAGCTTTGCAAACGACAGCATGCATTTTACAAAAACAGTACATCTGGTAGATGAAGCAAAAAAAAGCGCGAATCACCTGCGATGCCGATGAAAATTCGAACCCGGGCGCGCTTCTTGCCTCACCGGCAGAAGAACCTCTCTAACCATCTTAATCTTATCGCCGCGGAAATCCAATCAAATATCACAAATCTTAAAAGAAATAAGAAAAAGGCGCCAGCGTGTCAACAGCAGCATCGTTTTTATGTACTAGCACATCCCTGTAAACAGCTCTAACTTCATTCACACTGGTGGGCAACAAGCGATCGAGTGAGTAATAAGCGTCACCTAAAAGTTGAGAAACAAGATAGGCAACATGTTTGTGAGCAACAAACAGATGCCGCGCCATGAGACTGCGTGCTCACGCACGACCGCATATACGAGCGGTAGTCGGTTCGACAGCATAAAACACCGTAAATGAAAAAAAAAACAACTAAAAAATTACAGTCCAAGAAAAAAATTCATTGTATCCCCTAAGAGTGGCGCCACTTGCTTGCCCTGCTAGAACGAGTCGAGATATATGCGTGGTTTTCCAACAGACAGTGCCGAAAATATATGACATCGAGCACTTGCGATACGTTCGCGCCACCGTATATTAACATCATTGAGCCTGAAAGGATCAAACGTTTTCAGAACGTCTCAGAGATTCATTTTCTACGTTGACCGCATCCCTTGATACGAAATTGAGCGCGCCAGAACGAAAAAAACGACTGCAACTGCAGCCGCACGTATACCTTCCATACAAACGCGGAGCTTCGCACATGCCGGTGGGTTGCCAGACCAGAGACGGCACCACCCGCGAGGCAATATGGCGGCGCCCACGAAAAAGGGTCTATACACGTTGTTTCTTTAGGCAATAAGTATTACAGCGACCGCCCCGCAGTGGCGTTGGCCCAGGTTTCATCCCATGGGCGAAGACGAGCTTTTCGGCAACTAAGAAGCTTTTGTTCTGAGAAATCCGTTTGGATTTCCTTGTGGCTTTGTGTTACAAACGGGTGGTTGCCACTTTCCCTTTCTTAACCATTCCGCCATCTTGCGGGATTTTGCAGAACTGATTTGTCGTATTCCATGACTGCTGGTGCGAGCACGGCAGAGGTGTTACGGCTTCGCTCAATGTATCGTCTATAATTTTTATTAGCACCATTTTACATAGCACTTTGTAATAATAATAATAATAACAATAATAATAATAATAATAATAATAATAATAATAATAATAATAATAATAATAATAATCATCATCATCATGATAATAATAATAATAATAATTGATTGCGTTTTACGTGCCAGAGCCACGTTATAATTATCAGGTACGCCGTAGTGAAGGACTCTAGAAATTTTGACGACTAGAAGTTCTTTAACATGTACTTATAATCTAAGTACCTCTGGCACTTCGCCCCCATTGAAACGTGACCGCCGCGACCGCGATTGAACCCGCGATCATAGGGTCAGCAGCCGAGCACCGTACCCGCCGTGAAACCGCAGCTGCTCGCCCTTTGTTTGGTAGAATGGAAAAGTGGACTTGGTTGGTGTAGATTTATAATTATGTTATTAACAAATTTAGTGTTATTATTTAGGATTAGTTTTCGGCAAGAAATGTTTAAGTTGACAGTCAGTGATCGTCCAGTGTTCTTACTTTTGTGTCAGTTTTTCTCATCTTCATTGAATTTGCACTGTGTGATTCCAAAGATAGTTAGAAACAGCCAGAAGTATGTGAATATCTATTTTCAAATATCGTCGGCAACACTGGAAGGAAACCTGCGTAGGCTAATCAGGAAAAGTCTTCCCAACAGAATAACGAGTCATAATGATTGTTCAGATAGAAATAACATAACTACGACCTCAATACGAACAAACAAGACAAACATGATTTCTCACGTCTGCAGGCAAGGCCAATAACATCAACGGACTGCAGAACCCTGGTCGCACCACGCTGTCCAAACTCAGTTTGGAACGCTCGTCCTGGGCCTGTTCGGAAGATGTGGTCGGAGATATCACTGATGGGGGCGAAGGAGGTGTGTCCAGCTCCGGCTGATTCTGTGGTGGGGGGTCGCAGTTGGCCGCGTGCTGGGGCTCAGGCTTCTCCGACTTTTGCAGCGATGATGCGCCAGAGAGTTCCGAGGACCTGGCGCATTTAGAAAGAATAGTAACAATGAAAGTGCTTAGTCACTGTTCAATCATTTACAGAATGACTTTGTCGGGTCTGCCGAATCCTAGCCTGGTGCCCTATGGCATTACCAAGAAAAGCGCAATTTCCGCCTTTTCCTTCACTGTACCGAGTAAAACTGGGCGGCCGTCACTGGGCGCCTACATCTCGCGCAAAAGCGAAAGAGTTATTTGCACTTCATTGGCGTTTAAGAAAGAAAGGGATAAGCACTGCACACTGGACGCAAAGAGTAAGCGGTGCATTTGGGTATTTAAGACGACTTGCCATTTTTTCCGACCACATTATGCTGCGACGCGCCTTTTATCAAACTTCGTCACTTCAGCTTCCGGTCAGACGTAACACAGGTGTCGCATTTCCTGCGCGCCAAGAGCGCTCAGTTTCGATATCGCCTGAATCGGGGCCCTCAATATCAAGAATTGATCCCTGAAAGTACCTGCGTTTCTTGGGACTTTAAAAAAAAAATGGGTATGCCATAAACTGTCGCCTCCAACAACTTTCTCATATAAACAGCTGCCCTCAAGTTAATAATTGATAAAATAAATAACGAGATTTTCTTAATTGCTAATCTCAGCGTAACTTTAGGTGCAGCAAAAGTTTTTCCGCCTCGGCGTTGAGTTCGTTTGCGAAGATGACACAGCCCAGCAGTCATAGCATTTGCATGAAAAATCTGTGTTGTCTAAAAAAAGAAACTCCCTGTAATTGTGTTCCTCTCATTGCTGACTTCAGGGAGCGATTAAGCGAAGCACTGTGTTGGAACTCCGCGGGGAACGTCTGAGTACAGCACGCGCAGCGCACTAATGGCCGCGTTACTAACGCTTTTCTGGGCACAAGCAGTTGCGAAGCGCAATCCTTTCACGCGCTTTGGACGCAGAGGACGAGATGGGGCTTGTATCGGTGAAACCGAGCGCGCCGCAACGTACCAAGCTGCTAAGGACACTATCGTGTCGGATGACACGCTCGGCGGATACCCGTCTGGGTGCGTAAACATGGGCGCATCCACGTCAACGCCAACCATGGCGGCCCGATAGCAAGATGCACAGTGTATTTTGGATTTCTTAACGGACAACGCAGGTACGACTAGTACCGCTCGTGGCAGCTTATTAAAACCTGTTGCAATAATGCGCTCCTTCGACGGGTCTTGCGAGGGATATATATATATATATATATATATATATATATATATATATATATATATATATATATATATATTGTTGCGAATATATTTATAACTTATTTACAGTGTAGGATGGTCCAGCAGTCAAGATGGCGGTTGTTACTTCCAGCACACCGACACGTCGTCTGGCTCTTCTTCGCACACCTCACCATAGTCATAGCTGCTACCCCGCTACATCGACCTCCGGCGGCGAAAGCGCCGACTCGGCGCCTGTTAGCAGGTGGTGGGCGAAAGGTACGGCTTCAGGCGAGCGACGTGGACGACGTTTGAAGACGTAGAGGGCGCCGTAGGGTCCAGAGGGGCGATGTCATAGGTAACCTCAGTCACCTGGCGTAGCACACGGTAGGGGCCGGAGTATTTGGGCAGAAGTTTTTCGGCCAGGCCAACATGCCGAGACGGAGACCACAGGAGAACGAGGTCACCCGGATTGAAGCGAACGTTCCGGTGGCAACTGTCGTATCTATGTTTCTGGCTGAGTTGAGAGTCCGAAAGGCGTCGATGGGCGATCTGACGGGCCTTTTCGGCTGTGCTGATAGCGTGGCGAGCATATTCGGTGGACAGGTGGGCAGGGGTGGGTACGAGCGTGTCGAACGGCAAGGTCGGTTCTCGTCCATACAAAAGGTAAAAGGGAGAATATCCAGCAGTGTCGTGGCGCGAGCTGTTGTAAGCGAAAGTGACAAAGGGTAGAGCAATGTCCCAGTCGCGATGATCAGTCGAGACATACATGGCGAGCATGTCAGTGATCGTGCGATTCAAACGTTCTGTGAGTCCGTTCGTTTGGGGATGATAGGCCGTTGTAAGCTTGTGCTTGGTTGCACAAGAGCGAAGTAGGTCCTCGATTACCTTGGATAAAAAGTAGCGGCCTCGGTCTGTGATGAGTTGACGAGGAGCGCCGTGATGTAAGATGACGTCTTGTATCAAAAAGTCGGCGACGTCTGTAGCGCAGCTGCTCGGGAGAGGTCTCGTAATGGCAAAACGGGTAGAATAATCCGTAGCGACGGCGACCCATCTGTTACCGTTGTGAGAAGGTGGGAAAGGTCCCAGAAGGTCGAGGCCAACACGAAAAAAAGGCTCAGCAGGTATGTCTATGGGTTGAAGGAGCCCGGCGGGGTGTACAGCTGGCCTTTTCCGGCGTTGGCACGACTCGCAAGAAGCGACATAACGATGTACGGAACGGTAGAGGCCGGGCCAGAAAAAACGTCGGCGGACACGGTCGTACGTTCTGGCAACACCAAGGTGGCCGGCCGTTGGTACATCATGTAGTTGCTGAAGTACGGTCGAGCGGAGATGAGTGGGTACTAAAACTAGTAGTTCCTGTCCCACTGGGCGCATGTTCCGGCGGTATAAGATACCGTCTATGATGACGAACATGCGAAGCGAACTGTCCGTCGAGTCAGTATTCAGGCGGGTGATTAGATCTCGTAGGGACGCGTCACGCTGTTGCTCGTCACCGATGTTACCGAAAGCAGAGAGCGAGGAGATACAGATGGACGTGTCATCCGTTACGTGGTCTGGATCGTCAACGGGGTACCGAGAAAGGCAGTCGGCGTCTTGATGTAGACGGCCGGACTTGTAGACCACTGTGTACGTGAATTCCTGGAGGCGCAGAGCCCAACGAGCTAGGCGCCCTGTTGGATCTTTGAGTGCTGAAAGCCAGCATAGAGCGTGGTGGTCTGTGGTAACGGTGAAAGGTCGACCATACAAATAGGGGCGGAATTTACCAACTGCCCATACAAGTGCCAGGCACTCGCGCTCAGTAATAGAGTAATTGCGTTCGGCAGGGGAGAGGAGCCGGCTGGCATACGCAAGAACTCTATCATGACCGGATTGACGGTGGGCTAACACAGCGCCAATGCCGTAACCACTAGCGTCTGTGCGGACCTCGGTTTGAGCAGACGGGTCGAAGTGGGCGAGGATCGGCGGTGTGGTGAGCAGCGTAATGAGGCGGGAAAAATCACTGGCTTGGTCAGGACCCCACCAAAATGGCACATCTTTCTTGAGAAGATCAGTGAGGGGGCGGGCAATATCTGCGAAGTTTCTGACGAATCGTCGGAAATATGAGCATAGGCCCACAAAACTTCGAACGTCTTTGGCACAGGTTGGTACGGGAAAATCGAGGACAGCGCGAACTTTGTCGGGATCGGGTCGGATGCCAGATGAGTCAACGAGATGCCCGAGAATAGCAACTTGGCGATGGCCAAAGTGGCATTTCGATGAATTAAGTTGTAGCCCAGCCGCACGAAACACTGAAAGAATGGACGAAAGTCGGTCGAGGTGAGACTCAAAGGTGGGGGCAAATACAATGACGTCGTCCAGGTAACACAGGCAGATAGACCATTTAAAGCTGCGCAAAAGCGTGTACATCATCCGCTCGAACGTGGCCGGCGCATTGCACAAGCCGAACGGCATGACTCTGAACTGGTAGAGACCGTCAGGCGTTACAAAGGCAGTCTTCTCACGGTCGAGGTCGTCTACGGCGATTTGCCAGTAACCAGAGCGTAGGTCTATCGAAGAAAATTAGGTAGCACCATGAAGGCAGTCCAGGGCATCGTCGATACGAGGAAGCGGGTAGGCATCCTTTTTGGTGATCTTGTTTAAATGCCGATAATCCACGATAATCCACGATGTAGCGGGGTAGCAGCTATGACTATGGTGAGGTGTGCGAAGAAGAGGCAGACGACGTGTCGGTGTGCTGGAAGTAACAACCGCCATCTTGACTGCTGGACCATCCTACACTGTAAATAAGTTATAAATATATTCGCAACATTTTGGTGGTGGTGCTGGGTACTACGCAAGACGGAACTCCGCAGCGGACGTATCCTGGACAGCCGCAATATGTCAACAGAAACCAACTCTGCTGCTGCCGCTTCGACCGCGCCTCCGGTACAGCCGGTACAACCGGTCGTATTGACTCAACCCCGCGATCCCGGTAACTTCTGCGGCACCGACCACGTTGACGTCGATGACTGGATCGCGAAGTATGAGCGGTTTGCAGCGGTCTACCGGTGGGACCCTACAATGATGCTTGCCAACGTTGACTTCTATCTCTGCGGAACAGCAGGTACGTGGTTTCAGGCTCATGAAGCTGACATAACCAGTTGGGATGCCTGTAAACAGAAGCTTCGTGACCTATTTGGTAGAGCCGTCGGACGCCAGCGAGCCGCTTCTAAAGAACTCTCCTGTCGGGCACAATCTTCGACCGAATCGTATGTCTCCTACATCCTTGACGTCCTGGCCCTTTGCCGACGTGTCAACACCAACATGTCAGAGGGTGACAAAGTAAGCCACTTGTTCAAGGGAATTGCGGATGATGCTTTCAATTTACTAGTGTCTAAAGACTGCTCCACCGTGGACGACATCATCAAAGAGTGCCGCCGGTTCGAAGAACTGAAGAGTCGCCGCATTGCCCAGCATTTCGTGCGACTTCCGAACACGGCCGCTACATCATCTTGCGAGGACCTTCAGCCGCCATGCGGTCAACCGCCTACCAACGAGAGCGTAGTTCGCATCGTGCGCCGAGAAATCGAGGCGGCGTCGCCACCATCTTTCCTGACGCGGCCATCTGATGATCCTCGACCAACGATCTCGTTGATCCAGCAGGTTGTGAGAGAAGAGCTTGTAAATGTCGGACTGCAGCCGGTGTGTTCGTTGACGGAACCTCGTGTCAGTTCCATAACGCCTCCTCGTGCACCGGAAATGTTTCGCCGCTATCGTGACCCTGCCCAGTGGAGAACGCAGGACGACAAGCCGATCTGCTTTCGTTGCCACGGTGTAGGACATATTTCTCGCTACTGTCGTTCTCGCACCTTTCCATCTCGCTCGTTTTCTGGCTATCGACGTGACGACAACCACCGGCCCCTGCAGTTTCCCGCTCGTGACGGTGGACCATACGCGGAGGCTCCTGCGACATCGGTCCGACGCTCCAGCCGTTCGCCGTCCCCAAGCGATCGTCGCTCCCGGTCACCTCAGCCCCGTCGCCATTCGTCGCCCCGCCCTACTGGACGCCCATACTCGGAAAACTGAGCAATGCAGCTCCCGGAGGTGACGCTGCATTCGACCCCCGACCTGAAAACCCTCTGCTAACCCTCACTACGGACCAGAACCTGCTTGCTGTGGAAGTGGATGGCCTACCTGTTACTGCCCTCGTTGATACCGGCGCACATATTTCTATTATGAGCTCTGATCTCCGTGCACGATTAAATAAGGTCCTTACGCCGCCCGAGTCCCTATTTGTACGTGTCGCTAGTGGAGGAACTCCGGCTGTACTCGGAATGTGCACGGCACGTGTGAGGTTCTCCGACCGCCAGACGTCCGTTCTGTTTCATGTTCTCGATCATTGTCCACATGATGTCATCCTCGGACTCGATTTCTTGTCTGACCACTCTGCTGTCATTGACTGCTCGGCTGGTGTTGTACAACTTTACTTGCCTGCGTCCGCCGACGTGTCGGAGGTGGTTCAGACCAAACTTTCGTGTGCCGAGGCTATTCGTCTGCCTCTTCTTCGCACACCTCACCATAGTCATAGCTGCTACCCCGATACAATATATATATAGCAGAATAGCTAGTAAAGGAGTAGCTAAGCAACAGTAGCCAAGATCACGACGAGAAAGCATTTTCAGTTATAAACACACAAATAAATAAATGACAGAATTTGTCATGTATGGAAGCGCATAAAATTTCCCGATGTTAATGGCTTGATGATGGCCCTATAACACCGACTGCAGCTACTCAGGATGCAATATACCCCTTTTATGCTACTATCATATCTTTTATAACATAAGTATACTATTTCAATATATTGCGGAGAAAGCTCAATGACCAGTGTCACATTACCAGAGATACGCGAAGGCGAAGTATACAACCGGTGTACAGCGCCAGTACCAACATATGGGATGAAAACTTGGAGGATAACAAAATAAATTCACAAAAGGTGAAGAACGATGATGCGTGCAATGGAAATGGAAATGGTAAGCGTAACATAAACAGACAGGAAAAAAACAGTGTTAACTGGGGAACCAACATCAGTAGCCGACATGCCAGTTGAAATTAAGGAAAAAAGTGGACCTGGACAGGTTAAGCAATGCGATAGGCAGATAACTTAGGGCGTCGGAACAGATACCAAGAGATGGGAAACGAAGCTGAAGGTGCTAAAAGATTTGATGGTGTGATAAAATTACCTAAATTAAGGACGTAATATACAACAAATTCGGCAGGACAGGGGGAATTGCAGGCCATTATTTGCTACCATTACTTGAATCAGAAGTGTAATTTGAATAGTTACAAATTTCAGCCTCCGGAAAGTAATACATTACTTTTACGCTACTCTGCAATTTTATGTATGATGGATTCCTTGGCCCCGCCACGGTGGTCTAGTGGTTATGACGCTCGACAGCTGACCCGAAGGTCGCGCGAACGAATCCCGGCCGGAGTGGCTGCATTTTCTATGGAGGCGAAAATGTTTGAGGCCCGTGTACTTAGAGCTAGGTCCACGTTAAGGGTATATCCACACGGCGGACCAAATCCGCCTTTTCCGCCGCGGACGGTGCATCACGTGACCTCGCATCACTGATTTATGCCATCCACGCCGCGTCCGCAGACGTGGCGGACGGAAAATGCCAAGCTCTTTTTCGCATCCTGATTTTGGCGGACTAACATAGTAGATTTAGCCGATGGTGCTTCTATAGGTCTGGCAACAAGCGCTGCTTTTTTTTTTCGTTTTGTTTCCTAGATTTAGCCGACGAAACGCTCTCGGAAACGGTGTGAAATCGTCATGAATATTTTGCTGTCGAAGCTTTCGGACACACACACAAAGCAAACAGGCGTCACTTTTCCACTAACGGGCCACGCAATGCGCAACGAAGAGCCTAAACATTCGAAGCCGGCAGCGCTCGCTTCAGACGGTGCCGCCATGACGTTTTATCCGGAGCGTTCGTCTGCTCGCTTCGTCCGCCGTCTGGATGCGCTTGGCAGCCGGACGGGCGGCGGAACCATCGTCCACGGACGGGATCTCCGCGGATTTGTTCGTCGTGTGGATGCACCCTAAAGAACCCCAGGTGGTCGAAATTTCCGAAGCCCTCCACTGCGGCTTCTCTCACAATCATATCATGGTCTTGGGACGTTAAACCCCAGATATAACATTTATAAATGATGGATTCCTTTGCGTAAACACTACAAAAAAGTTGCTTATGACGTCGTATCTCTTCAAACGCAAGTGCTCGCACTTTCGAAAATGCCGCGATTGAGAGATCTGTGTATTTCATCCGGGACTTCATGCCCTATGCGGATGCAAGGCAACCCTGCGGAACGTTCAGCAGACGAACGACGCCACGAGAGCGCCGAGGAATGCCAAAGGCCTGTCTCCGCGAACTCAATGGGACGATCTGCGAATGGCTTTAGGATCTGCGTTCCTAAGACATTCGCCTTAAAATATCACTTTTGACTTGAACTACAACCGTGACATTTGTACCAGTCTGCCTAAGCATTTATACTAATTGCTGTTTATACTAATTTCCAGAAGCTATATGAGTGTAGCTTTTATTTTTCATACCCTAATGTCCAATCTATCACATATACTGCCCTTAGCTCAGGCAACTAGCACCGACGCTTGGCAGCTGGTCTGGAATATAGCTAATAGTGTTACACGGTAGTCGTGCCACTAAAAACATTCTGCCCTTGTCTAGCGAATAGAGGAACGCTTGCATGTAATTGCTCTCAGAAAAAGTGACTGATATACAATTACCGTTCACAAAAATAGCCCTAACGCAATTTAGTACCATTAGCAGATTACCTCTATTCAAATGAGCGATTGCCTGTCACGCATGCAGCGCAGTGCTGTTCTGCTTGGATGCCGAGCATATATCGTTAATCGAACCGTACCCATAATATTACGCAGACTATTTGTGATATTGTGTTCGCCCATAATCAAATATTGGTCGACTAACCAAGCCAACACAACAACTTGGCTGGCTTATGTATGCTAATTGGGTGGTCAATTCAATGCACTGTTCCAGTTTGTAGAGTTCAAACTGCTGTTTTTGCTTTCATGGAAATCGCTTTACGTTAGCTGCGCGGATATATGGCATGAACGTTGATATAGCCCCAAACGCAACATATTTACGGCTAGGATATCATTTCTGAGAGTCTAGTTCTTTTCTTGAACAGATATTCTTTACTTCTAAGCATCGTTTGCCTCACTCCAAGTCCTTCGATATATTTACGGGTAAATTGCTATCTTCCCTCAGTTTGGACAAATATAATAAATAAGAACGCACTCTTGATGGACAATATACTGCAAGTTCCTTCATAGCATGGAACTGGAACTCACGTCTGATCCCTTGGTGAGGCAGTTGCGGAGAACTCATGCATCTGGCACCGCTCGCCATTGCTCTTCCGTTGTCCCACGGATGCGGTCGACCTGGCTGACGTGGGGCTTGCTGCAGGGTCTGGCCCCTGGCGCTCGGTCGCTTTGTCCTCAGCTGGAGTCATGACCCCAGAAATTCTGCGTAAAGCTGCTCAAAATAGTGCACAATAACTGTACTTCAATTCTAAAACAACAAAATCGCGTTGATGCGCTGAAACGGAAATGTTAAGTGTACATGTTTAGCCTTTGGAGCGCTTGCGCTCACCTTCGCAATTCGCAATCGGCAGCACTTCCTTCTTCTCCGTATTGATGATGATGATGATAATGATGCCCTTTATAAATGGCTCACACCTACTCTGGGCGATTGGCCAAGAAACGAATAATTTATATGTAAAAGTGGTCACATGTGAAAATGAATTACAGAAGGTATATTATTATTGCTAATTTAAAAATTCAGCATAAAAATCGCCCTGATTCAATTAAGAATTTTCGTACAGCGGAACAGACATCCCGGTGACAATGACCTAATGAGGAGGCTCCCAATGATAGAATATTCGAAGTAATGAAATCCAATCTAACACGATTAAACGCTGCTTTGAGAATGTTTTTCCTCGGTAAATTGAAGCGGTTACACGATAAGAAATAATGTTCAATTGTTTCATCCTGGTTACAAAACGAGCAAAGAGGGGAAGGAGCCAGACCAGATCTATGCATATAACAGTTTAATTTAGGAACGCGACATCGTAATGTAGTCAAAATAACTTCATCTTTTCTTGTTAAACAGAAATTCCTACGCCAAGGGAACAAGAGGTGTCGACATTCGTTTAGATGAGTGATTAATGTTGTACCGGAATCTTGAATTATGGCACGCCTTCTAAATCTGTCACGTATTATGAGTGCTGATGTGGGGATAATCGATAGTATCGGACCACTGAGAGCGGCTTTGGCCAGAGTGTCCGCCATTTCGTTCATTTTTATCCCTTTGTGGCCTGGTACCAAAATTAATCTGATTAAAGTTACATGGGAGGGAACAAGAAAACGAAAAGTACGTGATAATTGAGAATCACTATGTGCAGCAAGTGCTGAACACAAAGATAACGAATCTGTAACTATAGCCACTCTTGAGGTTGATGGGCTCAGCTTTCGTAAAGCCATAATCACTGCTAGAAATTCCGCCGAAAACACTGATAAGAAATCAGGAAGTCTTAATGAGAATGACCAGTTGAATGTCTCGGAGAAAATACCAATGCCGCATTTTTCTTCGGATTGTGAGGCATCGGTAGCTATAATATTAGTTGTATTTATCCCCTGTAAATGCTTTTGTAGTAGTCCGTTTAATATCTGGTAAGGCAAATTTTTGGCATGATTTGGATATATATCGTCAAAAATGATTTTAAGGTGGTGCTTTCCTTGTCAATGGAAGGAACTTCATTCAGTTTAACATCTAATGGTCCAATAAGTGCTTGTACCTAACCCACCCTGATGTATGAAACGGAGGCCTGTAAGATTGAAAAAAATACCGCTGGGTGAGACACGAAAACAATTTTTAGCTTTATAGGACATTCATACATTTTTAGGAATGTTTGTACCGTTATTATCCTAAATCTGCACAAAAGAGAGGGCAATCTTGCGTCTAAGTAGAGGACATTATTGGCTACGAATTTCGGTAATCCAAGGCATAACCTTAGGGCCTCTCTTTCCAGCAGTACAAGAGGACGCAATTTATAAGCTGGTGCACCCGAATATAAAACACACCCGAATTCTAATACTGGGCGTACGTACATTTTGTATATCATAATTAGTGTGTCCCTTCGCATCCCCGATCGACCGTTGCACAGTCTTCGTAGGATTCCTAGCGCCCGTACTCCTTTCTTTGTTATGTATTCAATGTGTGTATGCCAGAGGAGACGAGTATCATAAATTATTCGCAGATATTTTACCGAGTCCACCTGTGGTTTGTTCTGCAGGTTGCAAGTTAGTGTTATATTAACTGGGTTATCCAAAGGGAAAACTATCACTGCGCTCTTTGAGACATTAAGACATAAATGAATCGACTCTAACCGATTTTCAATGGCGCACATATACGTTTGTAAGCGAGTATATAGCGAATGTATATCAGTCTCTGACGCAAAAAAATTCTATGTCATCTGCATATACGTACGTGTATACACCATCATGGCTGGGAATAGTGCTGAGCAATACATTAAAAAGAAGAGGCGAGGTAACGGCTTCCTGAGGAACCCCTCTCGACTGGCAATGTATACCTGAAGAATGACCTTTTAGTGAACAGTAAAACTCCCTTCCAGTTAAAAACGAACTAAACCACCTCACTATATAATTAGGGATGTCATCAAATTTTAATTGATCCAATAATATTTTATGTTCTACACTATCGTAAGCTTTTGAGATATCCAATGTTACCAGGGCGGCTATTTGTGTGTGGCGGCGCGTTAATTTAATTCGGCTCTCCAAATCCACATGTGCATGCCAAATAGAACATCCAGGTCTAAAGCCAATTTGGAAGGGGCTGAAAACTTCCTTATCCTCTACCAATTTCATTAGACGAGCATAAAGAATTCTTTCTATTAATTTAACCAGATTAGAAGTTAGTGCAATTGGCCTAATATTGTCAAGGGTGTATACTGCAGAGTTGTTTTTAAAAACTGTAATTGTTTAGCAATTTTCCCATTAGAAAGAATTCATGAGCATTTGATGGAATGATTAACTATAGCTAATAAAATATCAGGGGCCTCCCTGAAAAGGATTTTTAACATTTTTGTAGTGATTCCATCACTACCAGGAGCGGAATTGGGAAGTACTTGCATTACCGTGGCCAGTTCAGTCATTGATATCTCGTTATAATGATCACTCGGTACTGCAACTTTAGTGTATGGTGATAATAGAGATGAAAATCCGCTTTCTAGACCATTTGCTGTATCTTTTAGCATTTGCTCAATTTCTTCCTCAGAGTACACCAAAGGATCTACGTTTTGACACTGAAGAATTTTCCTACTATGCACGAAGCTTGCTCTTCAGTTCGGTGTTTGCGGTATGGCTCGACCCACTATACGGGATTGATAACGAAGATCCCTGCAGCAGGAGAGAAAAATAGAAATATTTTATGGAAATGAACCTATAAAAAGTGTTCTTTTTATGTGTGTGTGTGGGGCTTACAACAAATGGTGGTATCTTTTTAAACATTCCATTTTTAGTTCCAGGGATTATAATAAATATAAGTACCATTAGAGATGTTCTTGAGGAGTTGATAACGCGTTTGCTTTAGAGTAGTTGCTTTTTCCGGTTTATTTATTAGGTACAATCAACTCTAATGTTTACGGACCACATGAGCGCATGGCCAAGGCCCTCTCCGCGACATATGCGCTGCGTCAGCTGCGATCGACAGCAGCATTACGCCCAAGACGCGTCCTTCGATTAATCGATGACCTGCCTATTTTCTCACTGGGCAAAATATTTCCCACCTTTCTTCTTTTTAACGCGACGTGCTTTTCGGCAGTCGTGGTTTTTTTTTTCCGAGAGCAGTCTATGAAGGGTTGTCAACGGTTATGCTGACAACTTTCTTCGTTGTGTTGACCCTGAAGGAAGAGCTAAATTTTCCGGAACACTTCCTCGACACTAAGAGACACTGCACCGTAATCTTTGACTGAACGTGGGATGCACGAACAGTTATTCGTACCGCATAGGGCGTACCACTAATCCCCACTGCGGTAACAGTGGCAGCATAGAAACAGTGGCGCACATATTCCATCAATGGTCCATACGTACCGCGACGACAGACAAATGACAAATGTTATTTGAGGCAAAATTGTTTGAACGACAAATAGACATGATTTGTCACGATCCGCTAAAATTACGCCGCACATTAGGTCCGATGCCGAGCCCTTCAAAACAGCGACGGGTTTTAGAGCCAATATTTAATTACCTGTCAGAAATTGGACTCCTCTAAAGGCTCTAATGATCGCCTATGTCATATAAAAAACCTAAACTTACCCGACATTTCATATTAGATTTTCTTCTTGTCAGTATTATTTTAGCTGTTCCCCTGACACCTTCTAATTTTGCCGTTCCCCTGACACCCCAAGAGAGCTTACAACGGGATCTAGAAACGCCGGTCTTCCAGCTTTCGCTGTGACTGTGCTGCGGTTTCAGCGCAGGCCTGGCGTTTTTTTTCTTATGTGGGCAAATCCTTGCAACGCGTGATATAAGTTGCAGAAGTGATAAAATCAAATAAACTCGGGGGCTTTCGTTGTGGAGATACCGCTTGTCCCAGTCGTCTCGGCTCTACCAAAATGGCAGAGGGCAGCAAAGGATAACGAAAATGCGGACTGGGCGGCCGAAACTGCATCACCGCCGGGCGAAGGCGCCGTTTCGTAGTGCAAAGCCAATGGACAAAGTCGGTACTGCGCAATGTTGCCGATGGGTAAGATTACGTCACTGCGCGGGCAAAAATGACTGCTCAGGCGCAGTAGAGGGGCGCGGGAATTGTTTTTTAAAACTGAGTGCGTGCGCGGGGCGCAGCGTTGTAATAACGGTCGCCTACACATAGAGGAAAAATGCACAAAAAAAGAAAAAGGAAGGCAGTATAGGCCCGTGTAGTTACATCAAACTGCTTGCCAAGAAACTCAAACCTATCAAAATTGTATTTGAGGCATCGCACACGTTGCTACGTACCTTCAATAGATTTAAACACGCAATTTCTAATATTTTATGAAGTCTATAATGATGTTAAATGAAAGAACAAACGTATTCAGGTGCAATCGGCGGCGTCACATGTGAAAATAGCTGGTTCTTTTGTCATACGGAATGTGTTCTTACATAATATGGGACCTGCACACCCAAGGTTTTCTTAACCGTTTATTTTTTTTTCTGTCCTGTGGCGCCATTATTGGGACATTCCAGGCTCGTAATCAACGCTGGAGTGGCTATTGATATCTCGGAAAAACCATTCGCTCTCACCAGCTGCCAGAGTTCCTTCGTCCTGCTGTGTCAACCACATCCCCCACTAAGCCGTGTGGTGCGTCAGCGGCAGCGCCATGATATCCGCTTATTGGGATTAGTGGGTCGAGCTAAGAGGGCTCCCTGTTTTACGGGAAGCCTTGCAAGTGCCGAAACTTGGTTCTTCACATCCCGAGTCTGTATTTACACGCATACGTTATAAACAAGAGAAACGCGCTCAGGGTTAACAGGATGTGTTGTTAACTTGATTCATTCTTGTAACGTAATTAAAAAGTGCAATATTTTTACGAGCAGCTTGGAAGAATTCGTACTTGCACCAGAAACTGGCGAAATCTGGACAACTGTATCGCGGACCAGCAGGCTGTTATTTTTTTTTTTCGTTTGCTTCAGTACAGGAAGAAATAGGGATGGTCTGTCTCCCTTGCTTCCTCTGTTTGCGGCGCATAAACCCGTCGCAGAGCAAGTTCTCGTGCGGCTCTATGATTGGCAGCGCCTTTAGTTGCTGCATATCTTCAAAGAAATGTAGTTTTATTTTTTTTTTGTTACATTCAGGCTTCTAAATTTAATGGGCGATTCTATCGAAATACTTACCGCTGTCACTCGTAAGATAATTGGGATTTCCGAGAATTCGTAGCTGTCGTAATAATGATAATAATAATAATAATAATAATAATAATAATAATAATAATAATAATAATAATAATAATAATAATAATAATAATAATAATAATAATAATCAATCAAATCAATCAAACGTCTATTTAACGTGCCCAGGAACAACCGTAAGGTCTTTGTACTGGCGCACGAAAAAAACAAAAAAACAAACAAAGGCCAACATTCATAATAAAATATCGGGGGTAGCGATGTGGGCTTGTTGGTGCATAATGGAAAGGCAGTTTCTTAGCGCTGTTGTAGACGAGGACACAAAGGAAGAGACACTAGACACATGGGCGCTACTCACAACAATAAAGTTTATTCCTTGATCGCTTCGAACAAAATTGCCTTCACTTACACGTCACAAAACCATGTGACCTTCGTGAGATACCGGAAGCAGACAAAACCGGACGAATGAACAAAAAACAAAACACTGCAGCGGAATCACACAATAGAAAAATGTTTATGGTTTGCGCAGGAAGCTAATTTCTTTCTCAGACAGCGTTAGCGAAGTCTTGCTGATACAAGAGCTACCGTAATAGTCAATCTGCTCACTTTCTACTATCAATCGGGTGACTTCGCAGTTGCTATTTCTAACAATGACAGTTTTGTCAAACAATGGCACACACGCGCATTCTTGGCAATGTATTGCCAGAAAACCATCTGCGGGCGTCTTATTGCATTTATAGTGGTGCTCTCGAAGACGATCGTTCACGCACCTTCCTGTTTGTCCGATATAAAAGCGCTGGCAGGATAACGGAATGCGATAAACAACACCTGATTTGCACTCAACAAACTTTCTCTTGTGGTTCTTACCGCACTTGTCCTTAGTCTTCGTTGGATTAGTTTTTTTACACAAACTTAAGAGTTTCTCAGGCGCTGTGAAAACAACCTGAACATTGTCCCGAGCCGCTATTTTCTTTAAGTTGTGCGATACCTGGTGGATATACGGAATTACAGCTACATTGCGTTTGTCAACAGCAGGACTTACGTTGGTGCTACTTACGGCACGACTAGCTTTTAGGTGCCGCAGTACACCTTCAGCTACCGATACTAACAAATCAGTGGGATACCCGGATGTCAAAAGTCGCGACACTTGCTCATTGAAGCTGCTTTGCATCAGATGGCAACATGACTTGTCGAGTGCATTATTAAAACATAACTTGGTGATACCACGCTTTATCAGTTTGGAATGGCACGAATGAAATGGTAAAAGCGCCTTATTCGCCCTGGGTGCGTAACACCAACAGGTGCGCTGATCTTTGAACAAAAAAGATACATCTAGGAACCTTAGGGTTCCGTCAACAGGCGTTTCGATAGTCAAAACAAGGGGTTGAAAACATTTACGCATAATCGATACGATTTCATCGCATTCATTTTGGAAAAGCTCCACAGAGCAGTCAACGAACACAATAAAATCATCTACATATCTGAAGATTTTCAGGCAGGTTCTACGTGACGCTAAGCGTAGGGACAAGGCACGATCAAACTTTGCTAAAAACAGGTCACTTAAAACAGGAGCCAGACAGCAGCCAATGCAAACTCCTTTCTTTTGTAAATGAGGATGACTATTCCATTCAATGAAGGTTGATGAGAGGTAAAATTGAAGCATTTCTAAAAAACCACTGATAGCGACACCAGCTTCACAGGAAAATTTTACTGGCCCATACTCATCAATGCATTCTTCGACGCATCGTAACAAGTCATCATGCGGTAAGGAATAATATAAATCTGCCACATCTACGGAAAAGGCATTGAGGGACACGTTTTCATGAGCCTTTACGAAATCTAACACTTGGTTAGAATTTCTTACGAGAAATGGATCATTGATTTTCAACCGCCTGAGCATGCCATTTAAATAGGACGCGACTTGGTTTTGCCACGTGCCTCTCTCCGAAACAATTACTCTGAAAGGAATACCTTCTTTGTGTGTTTTGGCACTAAAGAATACGTTTAAAGAATTGCTGGCACATTTTACAATACTTTTCCGCAAATTCTCAAGACCGAGGTTCTTACAAAGTTCTAGTGCGCGGGCTTTTACCTTAGGCAAGGACACAGCCCTTTTCTCATTAAAAACAGCTGATACAGCAATTCCAGCCTTTTCTAAATAAGCATCGCGTGGGAATAGGGCAAAACCGCCCTCCTTGTCTGCGGGAATAACGCAAAGAGAATTATCATTGAGATATGACAAAACACGCTTCACTGGAATGCCGTCAGAGCGGGGCTTACTTCGAAGCAGGACGTCCACTCCCTCAGAGTTCAGTCTTGGTGCCTCGTCTTCGGGAACGCGCTTTGAAACCCGGCGCACAACACTCAGAAGCTCCGCATTTGTCCTTCTGGAGTCCACTGCAAACTTGGGGCCGAGTTCAAGGACACGCCGAACACTGTCTGGAATCGAAAGGCCTTCGGGAACGTGAACACTGTTGCTGGCTTTTTGGTGAGACTTAGCGGTAAGATTCCGCAACTGTCGCAATTGGACACTCCAAAGGTGCTCCGTGACTTGGTCCGCAAGGTGCCGGAACTGCCTAACCTGTGCGTAGGCAACGTCAGGTTCGAACGCATGGCACAACTGCACACTCAGTTGAGTTCGCAGCAAACGAGCCTGTCGGTGCCACTCAGAACGTAGAATCTTCATAATTCTACGGCCATGGCCCGTAGATGGGATAAAACCCCCAAAGAGGGCTAAGACGTCTTGAGGAATGACGCCGTTTCGAATGCAGAAACTAAGAGCACGAGCTCTGCACATGGCGGTAGCGAGATAGGCAACTGTTCGACAAGGATCTTGGAAAACATGAAGAAAGATGCCCGTTGAACGAGAAATATAGTCTACGAGCGTAGCGATGTGGGCTTGTTGGTGCATAATGGAAAGGCAGTTTCTTAGCGCTGTTGTAGACGAGGACACAAAGGAAGAGACACTAGACACATGGGCGCTACTCACAACAATAAAGTTTATTCCTTGATCGCTTCGAACAAAATTGCCTTCACTTACACGTCACAAAACCATGTGACCTTCGTGAGATACCGGAAGCAGACAAAACCGGACGAATGAACAAAAAACAAAACACTGCAGCGGAATCACACAATAGAAAAATGTTTATGGTTTGCGCAGGAAGCTAATTTCTTTCTCAGACAGCGTTAGCGAAGTCTTGCTGATACAAGAGCTACCGTAATAGTCAATCTGCTCACTTTCTACTATCAATCGGGTGACTTCGCAGTTGCTATTTCTAACAATGACAGTTTTGTCAAACAATGGCACACACGCGCATTCTTGGCAATGTATTGCCAGAAAACCATCTGCGGGCGTCTTATTGCATTTATAGTGGTGCTCTCGAAGACGATCGTTCACGCACCTTCCTGTTTGTCCGATATAAAAGCGCTGGCAGGATAACGGAATGCGATAAACAACACCTGATTTGCACTCAACAAACTTTCTCTTGTGGTTCTTACCGCACTTGTCCTTAGTCTTCGTTGGATTAGTTTTTTTACACAAACTTAAGAGTTTCTCAGGCGCTGTGAAAACAACCTGAACATTGTCCCGAGCCGCTATTTTCTTTAAGTTGTGCGATACCTGGTGGATATACGGAATTACAGCTACATTGCGTTTGTCAACAGCAGGACTTACGTTGGTGCTACTTACGGCACGACTAGCTTTTAGGTGCCGCAGTACACCTTCAGCTACCGATACTAACAAATCAGTGGGATACCCGGATGTCAAAAGTCGCGACACTTGCTCATTGAAGCTGCTTTGCATCAGATGGCAACATGACTTGTCGAGTGCATTATTAAAACATAACTTGGTGATACCACGCTTTATCAGTTTGGAATGGCACGAATGAAATGGTAAAAGCGCCTTATTCGCCCTGGGTGCGTAACACCAACAGGTGCGCTGATCTTTGAACAAAAAAGATACATCTAGGAACCTTAGGGTTCCGTCAACAGGCGTTTCGATAGTCAAAACAAGGGGTTGAAAACATTTACGCATAATCGATACGATTTCATCGCATTCATTTTGGAAAAGCTCCACAGAGCAGTCAACGAACACAATAAAATCATCTACATATCTGAAGATTTTCAGGCAGGTTCTACGTGACGCTAAGCGTAGGGACAAGGCACAATCAAACTTTGCTAAAAACAGGTCACTTAAAACAGGAGCCAGACAGGAGCCAATGCAAACTCCTTTCTTTTGTAAATGAGGATGACTATTCCATTCAATGAAGGTTGATGAGAGGTAAAATTGAAGCATTTCTAAAAAACCACTGATAGCGACACCAGCTTCACAGGAAAATTTTACTGGCCCATACTCATCAATGCATTCTTCGACGCATCGTAACAAGTCATCATGCGGTAAGGAATAATATAAATCTGCCACATCTACGGAAAAGGCATTGAGGGACACGTTTTCATGAGCCTTTACGAAATCTAACACTTGGTTAGAATTTCTTACGAGAAATGGATCATTGATTTTCAACCGCCTGAGTTTGCAGTGGACTCCAGAAGGACAAATGCGGAGCTTCTGAGTGTTGTGCGCCGGGTTTCAAAGCGCGTTCCCGAAGACGAGGCACCAAGACTGAACTCTGAGGGAGTGGACGTCCTGCTTCGAAGTAAGCCCCGCTCTGACGGCATTCCAGTGAAGCGTGTTTTGTCATATCTCAATGATAATTCTCTTTGCGTTATTCCCGCAGACAAGGAGGGCGGTTTTGCCCTATTCTCACGCGATGCTTATTTAGAAAAGGCTGGAATTGCTGTATCAGCTGTTTTTAATGAGAAAAGGGCTGTGTCCTTGCCTAAGGTAAAAGCCCGCGCACTAGAACTTTGTAAGAACCTCGGTCTTGAGAATTTGCGGAAAAGTATTGTAAAATGTGCCAGCAATTCTTTAAACGTATTCTTTAGTGCCAAAACACACAAAGAAGGTATTCCTTTCAGAGTAATTGTTTCGGAGAGAGGCACGTGGCAAAACCAAGTCGCGTCCTATTTAAATGGCATGCTCAGGCGGTTGAAAATCAATGATCCATTTCTCGTAAGAAATTCTAACCAAGTGTTAGATTTCGTAAAGGCTCATGAAAACGTGTCCCTCAATGCCTTTTCCGTAGATGTGGCAGATTTATATTATTCCTTACCGCATGATGACTTGTTACGATGCGTCGAAGAATGCATTGATGAGTATGGGCCAGTAAAATTTTCCTGTGAAGCTGGTGTCGCTATCAGTGGTTTTTTAGAAATGCTTCAATTTTACCTCTCATCAACCTTCATTGAATGGAATAGTCATCCTCATTTACAAAAGAAAGGAGTTTGCATTGGCTCCTGTCTGGCTCCTGTTTTAAGTGACCTGTTTTTAGCAAAGTTTGATCGTGCCTTGTCCCTACGCTTAGCGTCACGTAGAACCTGCCTGAAAATCTTCAGATATGTAGATGATTTTATTGTGTTCGTTGACTGCTCTGTGGAGCTTTTCCAAAATGAATGCGATGAAATCGTATCGATTATGCGTAAATGTTTTCAACCCCTTGTTTTGACTATCGAAACGCCTGTTGACGGAACCCTAAGGTTCCTAGATGTATCTTTTTTGTTCAAAGATCAGCGCACCTGTTGGTGTTACGCACCCAGGGCGAATAAGGCGCTTTTACCATTTCATTCGTGCCATTCCAAACTGATAAAGCGTGGTATCACCAAGTTATGTTTTAATAATGCACTCGACAAGTCATGTTGCCATCTGATGCAAAGCAGCTTCAATGAGCAAGTGTCGCGACTTTTGACATCCGGGTATCCCACTGATTTGTTAGTATCGGTAGCTGAAGGTGTACTGCGGCACCTAAAAGCTAGTCGTGCCGTAAGTAGCACCAACGTAAGTCCTGCTGTTGACAAACGCAATGTAGCTGTAATTCCGTATATCCACCAGGTATCGCACAACTTAAAGAAAATAGCGGCTCGGGACAATGTTCAGGTTGTTTTCACAGCGCCTGAGAAACTCTTAAGTTTGTGTAAAAAAACTAATCCAACGAAGACTAAGGACAAGTGCGGTAAGAACCACAAGAGAAAGTTTGTTGAGTGCAAATCAGGTGTTGTTTATCGCATTCCGTTATCCTGCCAGCGCTTTTATATCGGACAAACAGGAAGGTGCGTGAACGATCGTCTTCGAGAGCACCACTATAAATGCAATAAGACGCCCGCAGATGGTTTTCTGGCAATACATTGCCAAGAATGCGCGTGTGTGCCATTGTTTGACAAAACTGTCATTGTTAGAAATAGCAACTGCGAAGTCACCCGATTGATAGTAGAAAGTGAGCAGATTGACTATTACGGTAGCTCTTGTATCAGCAAGACTTCGCTAACGCTGTCTGAGAAAGAAATTAGCTTCCTGCGCAAACCATAAACATTTTTCTATTGTGTGATTCCGCTGCAGTGTTTTGTTTTTTGTTCATTCGTCCGGTTTTGTCTGCTTCCGGTATCTCACGAAGGTCACATGGTTTTGTGACGTGTAAGTGAAGGCAATTTTGTTCGAAGCGATCAAGGAATAAACTTTATTGTTGTGAGTAGCGCCCATGTGTCTAGTGTCTCTTCCTTTGTGTCCTCGTCTACAACAGCGCTAAGAAACTGCCTTTCCAAAATATCGGGGATAAAAAACCTTATAAAATTGCACATATACAACTATGCGCAGGAAAAAAAAGTCAACAGTGTGCGAGGCTATGTAAGTACAGTGCAAAGTAGAGGTGTGCACGGGCTCCGGGTAGCCCGAAAGCCCGACCCGGCCCGTGGGCCGGGCTCGGGCGGGCCGATGTATTTTCACCTCGGGCCCGGGCCGGGCTCGGGCTACTTGGAGTTTTATCGGGCCGGGCTCGGGCCGGGCTGTGCTGAGGGGAGACTTGGGGAGTATCCCAGGAATCTTTGTTCCGGCAAAGGGTAATCACCAAGTCTATAAACGCATCGCAAAGTTCCTGTCTTAGTACATTGAAACGGGGACACAGAAGATGGGCGATTGTTTCTTCACAGCTGTGGTTTTTGCATGTAGAGTTATGGCCATTCCAATCAGGAAGGGGTAGGCATTCGTGGAGGCCACGCCAAGCCATACGCGCCACAGGAGCGTCTCCTCAGCTCGCGGTAATCCTGACGGAAGACGGAGCTGGATATTGGGATCCAAGCTGCGTAGACGAGCGTTTGTGAATTCCGCCGAGTTCCACTGTGCAAGTGCCAGTTCACGTGCCAGCGAACGAAGCCTGGTAGCTGCGGGGGTTCTGGAGAACGGTATAGCTTTGAAGTGGGCACTGTCACGTGCGGATCGGGTGACCTCATCTGCGCGGTCGTTACCCTATATACCACAATGACCCGGTACTCACTGATACGCCATGCTGTGTTGTTTCTTGATTGCTTGGAGGTGAAGAAGCCTTATATCCGCAACTAACCTCGCATTAGGCCCATAAAGAAATGGCGACATAAGACATTGAAAAGCTGCCTTGCATCCCGAGATAGTGTACCGGTAGCATCCCGCGTCAGAAAAATGGCGCACATGCTCTGGGCGCCAAGCAGTCGATGAAGCATATGATGGAGAGCGCGTGCCACGAAGCGGTCCACGGCGCTTTTCACAGATTCGCTTTGAAAAAGTGAAGTACGCATTGGATCCTGTTTTGGTGCACAATGTGGTGCAGAGGCATCTTGAAATTTATTGCCATGACAGCGGTTGCGGCCCCTGTTCATCAGTGTGCGGTAGTGGCAAGGCAAACACCGCCGCTTACCCGGCAATTATGGAAGCGGAAAGCATGTACAGACTAGGCGATGGATGCGTAAGCGCCCAACCCGTTGCACTGCCCCGCCTTGAGCGTGATTTCCTGGCCGGGTTTGAGGGCAATCGTGGGCAGCGGCTAAAAGTAAATTGACTTGTTGTTTCATTGATTAGTCTTGCTCTTATCGTTTTCTGCAAATGTATATTTTGCTCATCTACAAAATAAAGATAATCTGGAAGTGAGCGCTCTCTTACTACTCTGCTCCTTAGAAGCGCGCAGCACTACAGGGACCCGGCTTCTCATCCATCCACAGATCCCACGTGGCGTGATGACGCTCAAGATCAAGTTGTCAGTACAGGCTTAAATCAAGAATAACAATGCTCAAAACTGGGCTAAAAGAAACGAACAAGGTGTAAAATATTATATTTAACAGAAATAACAAAGAAGTTATCTGAATAATTAACTTAAAATTGTTAAAAACGCTTCGGAAACATACGCTGGCACTTGCACGGCGCAAAAGAGGGCGCCACGGCCTCGCAGACCGCAGGATTGCTCCTCCCGCCGGCGTTTCTCCGGCGCCTGATCAGCGCGCCGTGTGGCAACCACAGCTGCGTGGGACCTTTATAAGTCGTTCCGCGCTCATTCACGTTGATTTCTTAACTCTCTGAGTGGATCCCACCGAGCCAGAACACATCGAGCATCAACAAGCGTTGGCTCGCGAAAGACAGCGTCGACGCCAGGCAAATGGCGAGATGAAGGCACTTTAAGCAGCCGCCGCTCGACAAGCAAAGTGACAACAGCCATTTCCAATTCCCGTGCGCAACAGCAACACAACCATAGTAAAACAGCATTTATTCGTCGTCATACATTAGCGCACAGCACATAACGTTAAATTTTCACGACACCATACTACCCACATTGCAATAACAACAATGATAGCACCAATAACCATAACAACAGCACCGCTACAATAGCTGGGTGCCCGTGCTACGCCCTTCCGCAGGTTTGACAGTTCTCGAGCTGCATTTAGCGCAGGATTCAGTACAGCAATCGCTGCACAAGGACGACATTCCTTTTCCTAAGGTCGCGCACGGCGATATACGCCGTCATTAACCGAAACCAACGCGGCCAAGTTTATAGACTAATTTTTGCTGTCTTTTTGTTGCACCCGTGGTGCATACCGGCAACCACAGGCTGTGGTGAGCGGATATCTGCCACATGTGAAGGGGTGGACGGGTTTCATGGCGTACGCAGCAGGCATTACGCGTCATTGATTTGATGACCTGCGAATCATGTTCTTCATACGCTCATGTCCTTTTATGACACTTATTGTATATAGCGAGGTAAGGACGCTACCACTCGAGCACCCAGTCATCGGAGGCTAGGCGAATAGAAGAACAGATACATAGAAACGGCCAAACCGCATCTGGTTCGCTAACAAATGCTGCGCATTTATTAATGTTCGCTCTTATCGAAAGCATGTAGTCAACTAAGTGTCGTTTATTTCAAGAAGTTTTCTTTTTATTGTATTCTTGCAACTTGCTGCGAAAGCGCTTAGATGACTCCAAGCTTTGAAGCCTTGCTTCCGCGTCACTGCTGACTATTCTTCCCCTCAAACTGCACCGGTGTTTTCGGTTCATCTTCGAGTTCGATGGACAGCTAAAGGTCTCTAAGAAGGCCTTCATGTTTGACATTGGCACGTTGACCCTGCAGATAAACCGAAACGCAGGAGTGCATTATACTTTGAGAAGATATGAATGGCTTGAAGAGCTATCTGCATCGTTCGTGTCATTCCTGGCGATACATGAATAGGCTTGCAATGTCCGACAAAAGCAGCGCGAGCACTTAATTTCTGCAACTTTTGAGGCTTCGGTGGTGTTGACGCCGGCTCCGCGCACGAAGTGACGCTTGCAGGGCGGAATATTCATGGAGATGCGGATACGGACAACGGGCGCCAGTTAACGGTGAGTGTACTGCTTTCGTAGGCACTAATTATACAGCTTTAGCTGGGCGTATGCAGCAGCTCTGCGGAAGTTATCTGCCAGCCATTTCCAACAGCAGCCCGTGTCCGCGAGGCTGTTGCGGATGCCCAACTAAAGCTGTCGGTTAACGAGTTGCCACCGTTATGCGCGTTGCTGTACAAGCTCCCATAAAGTGAGCGATGCAAACAATTATCAAGGGTCATTTCTTGCTGATCGCGCGTTGTGTCTGCACTACTGAAGGTGCAAGATGTCGTTTTGAGATGCACTTTAGTCTACTTCATAATAACATTTCCATCGACCTTGAGTGTGCAGCGTGCTTCCGCGCGTGGGAACGTGAAAAAAAAAAGTCTGTGTACAGAAGGCTCAGACCCACTATATTGTCGCGGGTTATAAAACACAGGGGCTTTATTCAGAAAGGCGTACGGCGTGTCGTACAGCAAGATAGCGCTGAAGGCGTGCAGCCGCCAAGAACGTCTTCTTTTTCAGTCCTTTTTGCTGCGCCTCTCGAGCGCACCGGTTGTCTTCCTTGTCGTCGCCAGCGTATAGTCAGACACAAATATGGACGCGGCATTACCCTCCCTCCAGAGCGAGCATCGTCTCGATGCTCACGAAGTAGCAGTCGATGCGCAGTTAGCGAGTGGGTGGTCACATCACTCAGAAAAGTACGGCTTCATGCGTACCACGTGCACTGTCTCAGGCAGATGCTGGCGGCGCTTTGAACAAGAAGAGCCGTCGGCGACCATTTCGTACGTGACGTCGCTAAGGCGGCGCAGAACCTTGTAGGGTCCGAAGTAACGGCGCAGAAGTTTCTCCGAGAGGCCTCGCCGTCGTACAGAGAACCAAACCCAGACTCTTTCCCCGGGCTTAAAGGTGACGAATCGATGGCGGAGATTGTACCGTTGAGCGTCAAGTGCTTGCTGGCTAGTTATTCTGACGCGGGCAAGCTGTCTTGCTTCCTCGGCGCGCTCAGTGAAATCTGCGGCGTCCGTCTCTGAATCACAGTCATGAGGCAGCATAGCATCAAGCATCGTAGTTACGTCTCTGCCGTGAATTAGTGCAAACGGTGTCATTTTCGTTGTTTCCTGGCGTGCCGTATTATACGCGAATGTGACGTACGGCAAAATCCTGTCCCAATTCTTGTGTTCCACGTCGACGTACATGCAAAGCATGTCGGCGATAGTCTTGTTCAATCGTTCCGTAAGTCCATTTGTTTGGGGGTGATAAGCTGTCGTCTTCCTATGCGCTGTACCACTGAGCGTAAGCACAGTGCGCAACAGCTCGGCTGTAAACGCGGTACCTTTGTCTGTTATCACGACCGCGGGAGCACCATGTCTCAGCACGATGTTCTCAATGAAGAACCGGGCCGCTTCAGCTGCAGTGCCGCTCGGAATCGCCTTGGTCTCGGCGTATCGGGTGAGGTAGTCCGTCGCCACTATAACCCATTTGTTGCCGCTGTCCGATGTTGGAAATGGGCCCAAAAGGTCCATGCCAATTTGAGCGAACGGAGTTTCCGGTACTGGAACGGGATGTAATAGTCCAGCGGGTTTGACCGGTGGTACCTTGCGCCGCTGACAGTCAATGCATGTTCGGACGTAATGTTTCACCTCCACTGCTATTCTTGGCCAGTAGTATTTTTCTTTGATACGTGTCAATGTTCTTGTGAAACCGAGGTGGCCTGACGTGGCTTCGTCATGACAGGCTTGCAAAATTTCTTTGCGGAGGATTTCCGGAACTACCAGCTGATAGCTTTTGCCTGTTGATGAGAAATTCTTCTTATAGAGAATTCCGTTACGCAAGCAGAATGCTGATAAATTTCTCGAAAACACTCTCGGCGCATTCGTGGCTCGTCCATTCAAGAAGTCGATTAGTGAGTTGAGCTCCGGATCGTCTTGCTGTTGCCGGGAGATGACAGCCGCATCGACAACTCCTAAAAAGCCTGCGCATTCATCATCCTCTGGGCTCGGTGGTTTAATCGGTGATCTTGACAGGCAATCGGCATCTAAGTGCTGCCTTCCCGACTTGTAGACTACGGTCATGTCGTACCCTTGAATCCGTAAGCTCCAGCGTGCCAAACGTCCAGACGGGTCTTTCATGTTGGTCAACCAACACAGGGAGTGGTGGTCGCTTACCACTTGGAACGCGCGGCCATATAAATACGGGCGAAACTTTGCAACTGCCCAAACGACAGCCAGACACTCCTTCTCAGTTGTTGAGTAGTTGGACTCAGCACGGGACAAGGTTCTACTAGCGTAGGCAACTACTCTCTCCGCACCATCTTGGCACTGAACAAGAACAGCGCCGAGGCCCACATTGCTGGCGTCTGTATGGATGGCTGTTGGTGCATCCTCATCGAAGTGAGCGAGTACGGGCGGAGTTTGTAGACGATGCCGCAACTCGTTGAACGACGCTTCTTGCTCTTCGCCCCATAGAAACGCAACATCTTCCCTTTTGAGGCGGGTGAGTGGAGAGGCGATGTGCGCAAAGTCCGCTATAAATCGCCGGTAATAGGCACAAAGACCCAGGAAATGTCGGACCGCCTTCTTATCTACAGGCCTTGCGAACTTTTCGACGGCTGCAGTTTTATCTGGGTCAGGCTTAACACCTTCCTGACTGACCACATGCCCCAGGAACTGAAGTTCTTCGAAGCCGAAGTGGCATTTTTCTGGTTTCAATGTGAGTCCTGCGGACCGTATGGCTTGAAGGACAGACAGCAGCCATTTTAGATGTTCTTCAAACGTGGCCGAAAAAACTATCACGTCGTCAAGGTACACAAGACACGTTTTCCATTTCAGACCGGATAGAACGGTATCCATGAGCCTTTGAAATGTGGCCGGGGCCGAGCATAAACCGAAAGGGAGGACTTTGAATTCATAAAGCCCGTCAGGCGTCACGAATGCGGTCTTTTCTCGGTCACGCTCATCTACTTCTATTTGCCAGTATCCACTTTTAAGGTCCATTGACGAGAAGTAGCGCGCATGCCGTAGCCTGTCCAAAGAGTCGTCGATCCGTGGCAGCGGATAAACATCTTTCTTGGTAACGTTGTTGAGCTTACGATAATCGATGCAGAAACGCAAGCTGCCATCTTTCTTTTTCACGAGTACCACCGGTGATGCCCAGGGGCTTTTTGATGGTTGGATCACATCATCCTCTAGCATCTTCTTGACCTGCTGCTGTATGACCTCACGTTCTTTCTGAGCGACGCGATATGGGTTCTGTCGGATGGGTCTTGCTGTCTCTTCCGTGATTATACGGTGTTTAGTCAGCGGCGTTTGACCCACTCGTGACGTCGAGGAAAAGCAGTCCTTGAACCGGCCAAGAAGTTCCATAAGACGACATCTTTCAGTGGGCGTTAACCTTGGGCCGATGTCGACATCTGGTGCCTGCGGTGCTGTACGAGCCGTTGCTTCCCCTTGCATAGCAAGGCAGTCGTAAGAGTAGTCGAGTTCCTCGAGGTATGGCACAGCAGTGCCTTTACCAATGTGCCGGCGCTCGTTCGTAAAATTGGTAAGTAGCACCTCCGTACGGCCATCAACTAAGCTGACGATGCCGCGAGCGATGGCAACACCTTGACGGAAGAGAAGGGCAGTTACACTTTCGGCTATGGCGTCTTCATTACACTGCACGCTGCAACTGACGGAAACAAGACTACATGACAGCGGCGGCACGCAGACGTCCTCGTCTACCACACGTAACGCCCTGGGATCTTGGTCTGCGTCCGAGGTCACGGGATTGTCAGAGGCAAATGTTATCACGCCTTCACGTATGTTGACAACGGCGCCGTACTCCCTTAAGAAGTCCATTCCTAGTATCAGAGGTTTGCAGCACTCCGGTAGGATCACGAATGAGGCTACAAAAGCTCTATTCCCGATCGTGAGTCTTGCTGTACATTTGCCTGAAGGCGTCATTACCTGGCCTCCAGCATTTCGAATATAAGGGCCCGTCCATTCCGTTCTGACTTTCTTGAGTTCGCCTGCCAGTCGCTCACTTATAATAGAAAAGTCTGCGCCAGTGTCGACTAAGGCCGTCACTTCAAGCCCATCAATTGTCACGGTGAGGTCGGCAGTCACAGTTTTCTCGGCGTAATCTTCTTGTTCGTCGTTCTCATGTTTCGGCAACAATGGGGGATTTTCGGCAATTCGAGGACCTGCAACCTTCCCCCCAGAGGTCGCTGCTTTCAGTTTCCCCGCCGTGGGCTGGGAGACCGACCTCTAACGGCGTCAGCAAAACTACGGCGGCTCGGTGAGGCAAAACGAGCCGGGGATGGTGAGCGCGTCCGGAAGGTAGCGGAGCTCTCCTGCCGGCCAGCCAGGTCGTCGTCGATGGGCGCGCGGCTTTCACAAAACTGTCGGCGCGTAGCGGCAGGTGCACTTCCGCGGTACCCAGCTAGACGATGGGGGCAAAAACGGTAAATGTGCCCTGGCTCTCCACAATTGTAGCATAGTGGCCGACGATCCGGAGTGCGCCATATATCCGTCTTACGCAGTTGAGGTCGCCTTATGGGATCCTGCTGGGCCCAGGCTGCAACAGGTGACGGTTGGCGGTACTGCGGCGCGGGCATGGGCAACGGTCGACGAACAGCGTCTGCACAGCTGTATGCGTCCGGCTGGTACGATAGTTCTGGAGCCAATGGACAACGTACAGCGTCACGTCATGCGTTGGGCTGGTACGACGCATCAGGGTATTGCTCTGGAGAGGCAAACGCTTGCCGAAGTTCCTGGCGGACGACTTCAGCGACGGAGGCAACCGTGAACTCCTGCTGCTGCGGCGCTTGCGACGGCGATGTGCACCTCGCGTTCTCCTTTGCAATCTCCTCGCGCACGATCTGCCGAATGAGTAAGCGTAGAGAGCACTCATCGGTCGCAGTGAGTGCTGCGGCACCTGCAGGTGCGCCGGTGGCTCGGCGATCGCATTGATGGTACCGTTGCTGCAGCGCCCGCTCTATTGCGGTGGCTTCCCTGATAAACTCGTCGACTGTTGTCGGCGGATTGCGCACGAGACCAACAAACAGCTGTTCTCTGACGCCCCTCATGAGATGGCTTAGCTTCTTAGCCTCGGACATGTTGGGGTCAGCGCGGTGGAACAAACGCACCATATCCTCGGCAAACATGGCGACGCCTTCATGTAGCTGTTGAATGCGTGACTCAAGAAGGCGTTGTGCGTTTTCACGTCGGTCTGCGTTGCCGAAGGCAGCGCGTAACCGACGGCAAAACTCGTCCCATGTTGTCAGAGTTGCCTCGCGGTTTATGAACCACGTCTTTGCACCGTCTTCAAGGGCAAAGTATACGTGAAAGAGCTTCTCGTCGGGGCTCCAGTGGTTCCACTTCGCTACCCGTTCAAACTCCTCAAGCCAGTCTTCCGCATCTTCGTTCGGGCGGCCGTGAAATGGTTCGGGAATCCGAAGATTCTGGACCGTTACCTGCGTAGGGCTCCTTGAAAACGCCATTTCTTGAGCAGGGGTGGCTGTCGGCAGCGGGGGTCCTTGTAAAAGGCCAAATTCTGGTCTCAGACCTTGCAGGCGACGGCTTGAGCGGTGTACAGGCGTCTCCACGCGTGGCGGTCTCGTGGGGCTGGATGCAGGGCTGCTCACAGGAGTACCGATCATGAGGCGATGGTACCCAGCTCCTCCACCAGTGTCGCGGGTTATAAAACACAGGGGCTTTATTCAGAAAGGCGTACGGCGTGTCGTACAGCAAGATAGCGCTGAAGGCGTGCAGCCGCCAAGAACGTCTTCTTTTTCAGTCCTTTTTGCTGCGCCTCTCGAGCGCACCGGTTGTCTTCCTTGTCGTCGCCAGCGTATAGTCAGACACAAATATGGACGCGGCAATATATAATGGTTTTTGTTGGCTTAAAGACGGTAGCTTGAGGTGCAGATATAGTACGGTGGCTTCCAGAACGTATGCGGTAGTCATTCAAGTTGGACACGTTTCGCCGGTAAGGCGAAAATGCTAGATTTTCGACGGCGCCCGTTGTTGCGGCCGTCGCTGTGCACTTTTTTCCTTCCTTTCTGTTTGCTGTTTTCATGGTTTGCAAACATCTGCGATGACTCTATAACGGAATCAAGTGAGTGTACGTGATTGTGGGAGTTATGTGTGCTAATTCTAGCTTATGACATGTCTGATCTCTACGTAGGCGGCGTCCGCACGCGCTGGGTGTCGTTCGGGCCCTCGTACTCGCATGTGTTTATCTGAGTATGGGTTACGTTTGTAAAACATGCGGTCAGTAACCGCTCACGGCGTGCCCCTGACTCCCGGAGGATGTGTTTGGGTGTCGGGGTAAGCCGGCGCAAAAGCGTGTTTATTCTGAAAACAAATTTTGAAGCGATTTCTCAGAAAAAAAGTGCTTTCATTCGTGTATAGCCAGTGCCAATTGCGAGACGAGGTTCCCGCTGCCTTTTACGTGAAAATTTGTTTTCGTTCCTTCATTGTGTCTATGTGAACCACTTATTTTGTAGGTTTTGCAGACCATTACTGCAGTTTCATTTTCTCATCATAATATCACGTTCTGCTTTGCAGATACCGTTGTTCATGGTGCTCACGCTGAACAGGAGCGACAACCTAGCAAGCCACAAGCCTGAGACCTCCAGCCGTCACCACTTTTTGATTTATTCTTAATCATAAGGAATAAAGATTGAAACATGATGCCCATTTCTGCAGATTATTTTGGCACTATATGACACTATGCACTTCAGTCACACATTTTAGTTGGCTATACTCATAGAAGCATGTAAATGAGGAATACCCAAACTTCTTAATTGGAAATCAAATACCACGTTTTCGCGCTTTCTATATAACTTTGCTGGAAAATATGTGTTGTTTTGACGAGTTTTATTAAAATAACGCTAAAACTGAACTATTTCCTTTTTGCAGTCGCTGGGCAGAACGGCAAGTATTATTGGACATGCTTAAAATGAATACTCCACTGTTTTCAACAGTAGTCGCGCAAAAGTATCGTGGAGTCGCTTGACGCTTCGGTGTGGGTCACTTGACCCCCGTAGGAGTGTTACCGGCAAGAGTCGTCTGGCTCCCTATAAGTGGTAACGTGATCCTTCGGATGAGAGTCTTTCCACTCTTCCTAGAGGGTCAGGGGACTCTCCTAGAGCGAGCCGACCCTGACCCACCAAGAGAGTCACCGTGACTATTTAAAGAGAGTCCTATACGTGGCAAGTCAGAACTCTCCGAAAAGAGTTACGCATACTCTTTTTTTTTTCTTAGAGTGTGTGTTTGACCTTATTCCCTTTGGACTTGCAGTTGCCTTACAACTACCTTCAAAATTTGTTGTCCACATGTGTAGTCCCGAATGCACGGAAGAATAAAAAGAATAAGACCTCAAATTTCATTAAAAATTGTTATTGGAAGCATTTATATCAGTAGTTGAAGCAAACATTCCGGACGGTATACCGTGGAGATAGGAGACCTCGCGTCAAGCGACTCGGCCAGTCCTGCGGCAGGTTTCGCGTATAAACTGCTGGGTCTGTCTACTGTCAAATTGACAAGTCTCACTCCGACACAGGTGCGCGGGTCAGCAATTAGGCCCACATAGCGTGCATCCAATTACTATAAAAATTCAAGGCAAATGGTGAAGATTTTGGAAACAAACTTTTTTCTTCAAGCGAAGTAATATATCTGTCTGTGGTTGTTGGTAGCAGAACACATTATTAAATTCCAGCACCTAAATACGCAGGGAGCGATGCAACGCGAAGGAAGATCAAGCGATCGATTGCCCTACCGTTTCTTCTATCACTGCGTTTTAATGCTCTGCATTTGACCAACAAGGACTGTGAAGCTGACTGACGCACTCTTGGAAACTGCGTAGAACACCGCTAGAATCAACAGTTCACTAATAAAATCTCTTTCCGCTCTGGTTTGGCATTTCTGTAAAACGATGCAACGGGAGGCCTTGGAGATACCTGTATGAAGCGGGGCTGTGCGGGTCATACTGAATCAACTCTTTCAGGTACTCGGGCCGACTCAAGCTGCACCATGTCTGTGGAAGAAAAGCATTGACTATGTATTATGTCTCTGAAGGTTCCCTTCGCATTCACCGGTGAAAGTTGCTTGTTGAAGAAAAAAGAATCACTGGTATATCACACACCATTGCGTTGGAGATGAAGAACAGCTGCTCCCCGGTGACATTTTCCATACCCTTTAAGCGAGTATCTACGTTTCCGTACTCTACGTCCAAAAGATATTTATATGCCTGGACAAGAAAAACGAAATTATTCTGAGAGGCCTTCCTTCAGCAAAGCCGTACGAGAGACAAGGTTTATAAAAACGCCTAAATGCATTATCACAGAGAAATTGCACATCTCTTGGTTGTGTGTTTATGTGCGTGCGAACGCCGCTGCCTTCAAACAACACCTTAATAATTGGCAGGTTTCGCATATCGCTACCCCTCCGCAGTGGGAAGCCACGCTCTGTGATCCAACCGGAAAACAGATGTCTCGGTCACGGAGCGGGCAAAGGCAGCCCTAGGACCCACAGCCTCCCGGCTACCTGACCAACCAAGGACTCTCACACGCTGGACTCCAGATCCATGTGTATGGTGCTCAGTAAACGTTTTCCTGCTTCTCCTAGCGCACGAACGTCCCGCAGAAATTAGGCAAGCACCACTCTTCGCTACGTGTCCACATTAAATGAATAAGGGAACATACGGGCAGAAGACACGGTCGGAAAACACGAACGTATCTGCCATACAGCTTGAGCAAACCTCACTATACTCACCGCTGCTCCACTAAAAAAGAAGAAGGGAACACACGGGTGCTAATACCAATAAAATGTGTGCACGAAACGCGAAGCGCATGCGGCAGGCTAAAAAAGACGACGCATGCCCCGGGCCAAACACGCATGCTGGTCAAATAAAAAAATTTGAAGGGAGCGTACACTAAATTCAAAAGGGACTTTCTGGACAGACATTCTCGATTCAGTTGCAGGGAGTGTGATCGGCTAAATATTGAAATTCTATGTCACCTGAATCTCATGTCCTAAACAGCTTCGCTGGTCATTCATCTATACAGAGTACAATAACGTTCAATTTCCTTTACAGGTCGACCCACGTAATGTGGCATAATACTTTTAAAAAATTAACGCATCTTGCACTAAGTCGAGCAGGGCTGGGTCACACCAGAGATGGTGGGCAGCTAGCTGGTCCTGGCTTGGCTAGGCTTCTACCCTCTCGCCTCTCTCTTTCCCACGCCTTGCTATATCGTATACCATACAAGACTACATTATATTTTTTTAGTATGTGTCTTTCTATCTCCTTTTCTCTATGTCTATTTGTTTATCTTTGTTTATATATTTTTCTGTCTTTCTTCATTTCTTTCTTTCTATGTCTTCCTTTCTTTCTCTCTTTCTTTCTCTCTCTCTCTGTGTACTCGTTATACTCTCCTCCTCACCATTGCTTCCCTTTGCCAACCCCTTGCTCTACTATAGGATACAAGTCTACGCTATGCTCTGCGGGCGTGCCTGGATAGCCGAGTGGTTACGACGCTCGCCTTCGAATCGTGGCGACGCGGCTTCGTGTCCCGCCTCGCCAAGAGTACCTCTCTTTTTCTATCTTTGTTTCTGTCGTTTTTTCTCTCTGTCTGCACTCGTTCCCTCCATCATCACATCTATTGCATCCCTCCCCGGTCGTATCGGCGCACGTGTTCTGCAGGCGAAGCAGAAGAGGTAGAAGAAGACGATGAAGAATTGGAGACAAAGAGAGCGCGTGCCTGTTCATGATGATGATAATTTTCTATCTGCGACACCCGGCAAACCTCAACCGGAACAGCTCTTCTGTAAAAATGAAAGGAACGTAGGAAGCAAACTCAACACAACGTATACTATTCGCAGTAGCCCATAGTAAATCACGGTATTTTTTGTTTTCCCCTTAACCCATTGAATTGTTTCATATACAATACGGCCTACGTACTCCAGCTTTCCCGCGCTGAAAAGAAAGCCTACGACAAATGAACAAAATATTGCCACGTGACGGGGCGTTTGCGCACTGCTGTCACCCTACTCTCAAGCGTGAAATCGGTGTGTCAGGTCGCCGGCAGCGTTTTCTAGACGTTTTATCGCATCGACAGCGCTCGGCCAGCACAATGTATTTACGCCTTCATCACATAAAAGCTGGAGGCCCAGATACCGGCGGCCATGAAAACACCATGCCTCTTGCCCGTGGCCACCACGCGGGAACGCTGCAGGCGACCTGGCTTACCGATTGAACGCTTGAGGGCATCACGATTTCAGTCCGAAAGTCGTCCATCAGGTGGTTTTTTGTTTTCATATTTCGCGGGTTTTCTTTGCAATGAGGAAAAAAATTTGCAAGTGTAGCCATAGAAGAGATTATGGATCAGGTGCAACTTACCTCGAATGCCAAACGAAGTCCACCGCTGTCAGCAATGTTCTCGCCCACAGTATCCTTGCCATTCAGCTGCCGTAAGTAAAAAAAGAAACAAGAAAAAACAACAGTTTTTTTTTAATTTTGTGTTCTGGCGCACATACTATACTGGCAAAATTTGGTTTGGGGTGCCGGCAAGCGACAGGAAGGTTTATGAAAATGACAATTTTTTAATCACCCGTTTGTATCGCGAGGCTGAAAGCGATAAAATTAATATATATTTCCTACAAATAAAGCTTCTTAGCTATCGAAAAGTTCTTCATGTTCGGGGTTCGAATGCGGGACCAACCCAACGCTGCGGCGGTCGCCCTCCCATTTAATCTGGCCTTGAAGAAGGCTAGTAGAAATGCAAGCACTGGAGTCAATATAATCAATCCCGACTATATCGTATTGGGGTACATCGAATTATCCTTTATATCGAACTATTTTCGAACACGACAATCCTTTAGCGTCATTGCAAAGGAAAATTTACGAGTACATCGAACAAAACTACACAGAACACTTCATACATCGAACATCAGGCAGTGCAATACGCCCATGAAGTTGGCTTTCTCGCACAAACTTTTGGCTTGTCCTCACGGAAGCGGTCTTTTACGCATGCATTTGGGAGAATGAGCGGTGTGGTTAGGAGGGCGTGAGGCAGAGCGAGAAGGCACCGTCACTTGCCATTGCGTGCTTTCTCCCGTGATTTCGCGTCGTCGCTGCCGCCCCGCCACGGTGGCCTAGTGGTTATGGCGGTCGACTGCTGACGCGAAGGGCGCGGGAGCGAATCCCGGCCGCGGCGGCTGCATTTTCGATGGATGTGAAAATGTCTGAGGCCCGTGTACTTAGATTTAGGTGCACGTTAAAGAACCCCAGGTGGTGGAAATTTCCGGAGCCCTCCACTACGGCGTCTCTCATAATCATATCGTGGTTTTGGGACGTTAAACCCCAGATATTATTATTATTGGCGTCGTCACTGCCGCCGTCGTGTGGGGTTCCCTTCTCGACTGCATTTGCTAACGTAATGGTTTCCGTAAAACGGCTGGTCTCCACGAAGCTGGCGATAATCAACACTGTGGAACGCAGAGGAAAGAAGTCTGCCATCGACGCTGGCGTACCGCATCCCAAGAAGCAGGCTGAATATGCTATTGAAAAACATCGCCAACATTGGGGTCAATGCAGTCGAGGCTTGCGGCGCCCGAGTAGAACGCACAGCTGCTTTACAAGATGTTGAATCGTTGTCTACACTGATACCATATTGTCTAGCCTACAACACGTCCTTGCATATAACTCGCAGCCTCAACTACCAGAGCACCGAAAAATAAGAAAAAAAACTTCCCGGTGTATTGCCGTAAGCCGCCTTCCTTCCTTTATCGTGAAGCAGGGCCGTGAATCCGATATTGCACCGAAATTAGCACGGAAGATACGGTAAATTCTTTAAAAGTTTTATATAGATTTATCCGATAAATTCAAGTAATCCCCGTTTTTTTTTTGTAGAGTTCTATATATCGGGGTTCGACAGTACTCGATAGATGCTTCAATTTCAAAGCTTACCGTTTGAAAGGCCAGTTTGCACATACTTGTGGCTTCGGGAAAAAGTCATGCTTACGCTGCACGGGCTTCGTCCGTGGTATTCAAAGTAAGGCTAACAGTTAACTCTGTTAGAATATGACATGGCACAACTCAAGAAAGCACTGGCGTAAGCAAAAGCGGTCCCTGCAGCGAGCTGAGCGATTTTTTGTGCTAAGTCTTCAGCGCTAACTTCGCAATTTGCGCAACACATACAAAGGTATGAGCTTTCTGTTGATCGCCTTGAAAGATATGACGCGCACGAGCGTGGTCGATCACGCGCACGATCAAAATACGCATTTTCTGCCGGAGCCGCACAGTCCCCCTTGTTGGCCCCCTTCCCCGCGAATTTCGCACGACGGAGTCGGCCGGTGCGCTCCATCTCTGCTGCAACCGCGAGTGCTGGCAGCCCTCGCACATAAAACATGCGACGCGTGGGGCGAGGTTATCGATTTGGACTTAATACGGAACGTCACTGCGGCTCCAACGTTGACAGCATGTATGCGCCTTGAGGGTTCATGTAATATTCATTGCAGTAAATCAAACATACAACATTGCTTATTGGATCAAATTGTAATATTTTCGTCAAAAATGTGCACCGCGAATATTTTCCTTGATGCTTACATGCGCACTACTAGCGCACGATACTCAAAAGCAGGACAAATTTCAAAGAAGGAAACGACAAGAGCGCTTACTCACAACTATAATTTACCTGATGAACAGCATGTCGTTTCTTCTAATAAACTGTAGTGGTGAGTAAGCGCTCGTGTCCTTTCCTTCTTTGAATTTCGTTATCATCTGTTTAGCGCTGTGAGCTGTTAAAAAATGCCAACCAGCCCAGGCTTTCTTTCTCGTTCAGCTAAATAATGTTTAAACTGTGATCACAGTCGAACATTTGAATAACTGATTAGCCAAATCTATAAGAAGTTGTTACTGATTATATATTCCTGACACTTTCACTTAAAGGGGCCCTGCTGCACAGTGCCAAGTAATCATGGATTGACTTTGTTACTTTATTAAAGAAGTTCATTGAATCACGAGTCGACAGCCGAAAACATACTTATAATCAATCCGTCAAGTACCAATGTCGTTGCAGGGATTTGCCCCGCGGATACAGCGCTTTAGCGCTCCTTTAGCACCTGCTAGCAAAGTCAAAGCTACGCAACGGGGGGGGGGGGTGAATACGGCGAAGAAGCTACGTCTGTTCTTCAGAGTGCATAATGACACTCAGCGCTTTCTTTTCTTTTGTTTACCTTCTTGAAACACGTGGCTTACTTTGAGTGCGATCGCGAGCGAATGCGCGGGCATGTCGCGGCGTCCCGCCGCGGCCGCGGTATTATGGTGCTCGCCGTTTATCATATCAGGGAATGGCCGTGGGCTTTGCGTTTATGACGTGGCCATTCTGGATTATGACATCATTTGTCGTGGGAAGAGCGAGCGATTTCTAGGTGACTTCGAAAAATGATTGTAAATTCCGGGCTGCGTGCGGCGCTATATAGTGTTTGGCAAACATGTTCTCACGAGCGTCGACTACCGATCGGCAGCATTTTCTGACCACGCTCAAGTGTTGCAGGGTCCGTTGAGCCTGATTGAAGAAATAAAAAAAAAGCACTTCAGGAAGCGCACGTAATCACTCTGCATTTCGCGGAAAGATTTGTTTCCAGTATTATTAAAGGGTAATTTACTCACATGAATCTTTTTCTTTTCAATGTCGTTTAAAAAAAAATAAATGCCCGTGGTCTGGTCACGTAACGAGTCAGACATACGTCAGGTGGCCAATTAGGGCGACACAATGAATACCAAGAGGATGGGAAACTTACTCGAAGACGACGCAGGTTTAGGTGGGATGATGAAATAAAGAAAATTTGCAGACGTAAAATAAACTCATCTCAGTAAAAAATTGCTCATGGTTTAGTTGGTGCCGGTCATCTCGCAATATTGCCGCCAAAATGATACAAACAAGCAGGAAAGAAACACAGCACAGGCGTATAGCTCAACACAGGGTAAATTGCAGATCGTTGCGATATGCCTCCGTCTTGTGGTGAAGAGAAAAATTGGCTGATTATGATGATTATAATGATGATGGAGGTTGTGGTGGCGGCGATGGTGATGATCAAGCTGCTAACAGGTGTGATGCTTACGTTGGAGAAATTTCTCTCTAATTCGTCTATGGTGGTCCTGGTATAGAGTTTTGTGACGTCTCTACTCTCTTCTGGAGGCGCTGTTATCTGGAAAGAAGAGATGCTTATTGCGCCGAAGAAAGAAATAGAAGATGCAGAGCCCACGCTTTGATTGCAAAGTTCGGAAAAGCTCTTTCTGGAAGAAGAAAATGAATGGCTACCAGAAAAGTTCGAGATCATGCCTCAAGAATTCCTGCCGTGAAAGTTCAGGAAGCGCAGATAGTGGTTTTTCGTGCATGACCAAAACCGCTTATTGTGTTCTAGTCCAATACAGAGAAAGTTGACTTCTTGAATGCGGGCTGTCGCTACAGCCAACGTTCCGACAAGCGGACTTGCCTTCTTCAATGCCGCAACTGCCGACCTTATCGCGTGTATGTGCATGTTTCGTACCATCTCCTCCAACTCACACAAAAAAGAGCAGAAGGGCAAGTGCGAGCTTCAAACTTTCATCTTCAAGCTTGCATTTCCCCCGGAACTCGCGCCCATTTTCATTTCCAGAGGAATTAGATCTCTCCAAGCTTCTCAACATGGCTTGCAGCTCCTGTACCGTTGTTGTTTTTGTTGTCTTATGCATTCAGAAATGAAATATGAGCCTAATCAACTAAATACCCTGTGTAATCGCCTAAATTTGACAATTTTACTACTTAGTGGATAATGTTCTCTCAATCATTTAACTACGAATGTAGTTGTTGGAATGACACGAGCTCCTTCTGAAAAGGTCGCTTGAAGGACCTTATAAAATAAATAAAACAAGTTTCACTCTAAGTACAGTAACTGGCCTTCAGGGTTAGCACCAATACCTGCAGCACGTTTCTAACATCGGTCGCAACGCTGTTGCGAAGTGTCAGCTAACGCTTCTTGTAGAATCGCCCGAAGCACCATGGTTACATGTTGTTGGATAACCGCAACATCGCCGAGAATGCTTCGGTCGCGTTTCTTCAGCTTTTAAACAACTTCATTTTTTACTCCCTGCTTCAACATCGCGCTCCTGCATCAACACCTACCGAGTCTCCGTTGCCGTTTTGTCTAACTTGAAGCAAATCTTCATGTCAACGCGTTGTTTCATTTTGCGCTCAATTGCGCAAAAACGTGAATCAGTACACTCATTTCATTAGCTTCATAGAAGTGCACAGTGCTCTTTCACTTCTGTGAGTTGGACGAGAAAGGGCGCTTGATGACACGTCTCCCAAAACGGATGCGATGGTACCATATGCTTACCAGCGCGGTTTTTAACGAATGTGTCTATTCACTGAACTTTTTAGACGCGCCCTGTATAGCGGCTGCACACTTGCGCTGAGCGTAACCAATAATGCACTTGAACTCAATTAACAATGCATTTGAACTAACGAATGCCCCATGGGCACTGCGTTTCAGTTGACATTCAGTGTGGCGGAGGCGCTACCACTACCGAATTTTATTTACATTTGCAAAAAAGGCTGTAATGGCTCCAGCTGTCTTGTTGTTTTTTAGAGCGCAGCTCTGAGACACCCGTTCCTGCGTTTCGCGGCGTCGCCGTCGGCGTAGACGATACAGCGAACGAGGACGAAAGAGAGCTAACGCGGAGTCTCGGTATCACGAACCTACCGGCGTCTAACCTCGCTCTCTTCCTCCGTGCCGTGCGCTGGCCCCTGCGGTCGGTGCTCGTGTGTATGCAGGACGGGCACGTGAACTGGGGGCTGGCTTCGCGTGTAACGGGGTTTTCGCTTGGTTCGCGAAGCGTGCAATGCACAGAATTAGGTGCGCAGCACTCGAGCGCTGGTAGTTTCTGTGGGAATATGTAACGAATGTTACATTGCTACAAATGCGGATAGCCATAACTTCAAATGCATATGGCGTTGCCCCAACACGAAGCTGCGCTCATAATTCACATCAAGTAGTATGATAATCATCGGTAATTTTTATTGCGGCATCGCTCAGCCCGTGCACAGGCAGACCATTCGCGCACGTGCGGGTGCGCAGAGCCTGCGCAAAGAAAGTTAATTGGTTGTTTCCCTCGCTATGAACGAAATACTCGTATATTAGATTGGCATCCAGTGCTTGCAGCAAAGTATAGAAACGCTGGAACCAGGCTGGTTTTGGAATGAGAGCGTGTGGTCGCCTCGTACCAACAGCAAATATTCTTCAGGTATCCTTTGATCCCATGTTAAGCCTTCGACTGCCATCAAGACCATAGGCGTGCGCAGGGTTCCCCATCGGGGGGGGGGGGGGCAAAGGTTCATCGCAGCGCCCCCCCCCACCCTACTAAGTCAATGTATGGGGCAGATTTCGCGTTATTATAGCCGTTTTGGTCCCAAAGAAATTCTTTGGCTCAGTCGCTAGCTGCTAGACTTTACAGTCGCGCGACTGCAATCGCAAGGCTCTTAGACAACCACGAGCGCAGGAAGAGGACGTCAGCTTATTTTACGGGGCCATGCCAATGCGAGCTATATGTGAGAAGATCTGTATTCTATGTGGCGACAAGTATAAGTCGCATGCAGGTGTGAACTTCTGTCGTCTTGACTCGCTTTTTGGTCGCCATGTCGCAAATGGCCGCGCGGCCAGTGTTAGTCGCAGGGGTGTACTAGCCTTTATTCTTTACGCCCCTCGGAATTTTTCGGTCATCGACAATGCCACCGCCACATGGTCCCTTAACACTATCACGCCCAAGTTTCCATAGTCTATTCTTGGCGTTCCTGGGTTGATATAGACTATGAACTACTTGTGTCGAATGCCCGCGTTCCACAGAAGGGGAATGATTCCATGACATACGCGGCATGGATGCCACGTTAGTCGGGACTTGTTAATCGTGTTCGTCATACACTCGTGTCCTCCTGTGACAATTTTTGCATATATAAAGTAAAGCAGATGACCACAAAGCGCCTGTACAGATGCGGATAGATAGATAGATAGATAGATAGATAGATAGATAGATAGATAGATAGATAGATAGATAGATAGATAGATAGATAGATAGATAGATAGATAGATAGATAGATAGATAGATAGATAGATAGATAGATAGATAGATAGATAGATAGATAGAAACTGTGAAAGGCCCTTGGTTCGCTACGAAATACTTCGCTTTTAATACTTGGAACTAAAGCCACAACGACTTGGCTGTAACAAAAATCGCTTAGCATCATACTAACGTCCTTACGAAGTACGCCGTGCTCTCATGTGAAAACATTATATGCTTCCTTCTTTGTGTCAACATTATTTCGCCGAGACTAAAACAAATATCGTCATTCTACCTGCAAGGCGATTCCTAGGGAAATCCTGCACCTGTAATAAAAGCTGTCTACTTTCGTGCAATCAAAGATATTCTCAGATAACGCGATATTCGTAATAGATTATGCCCGTGTGTTTTAGGAAGACGACCGTCAGTTGTTCATTGTGAATCATGTCGGACTGCTTAAACAAATTCGATCGAACCAAGTCAAATTCTTCGTTCAAACGATGGAAACGTGCCGAGAGCGGAAGCGCAGAAAAAGCCGTGAGAAACAATCTTCCATAGCCGCGGCGGGGGCCGCGGCCATGTCGTGCAGTGTCCTACAGTTATGCTATTTATATGACTGCATAAATCTTGTGAGTGAATTATGCGCTAGGCGGGGTCTGCTGTGCGGTGCGGAAGCGTGCCGTGACGCGCTGCCGGAGTTCACTTTGGAGGCCACAGAGGCGGTAGCTCTGCTGGAGAGGAACACTGAACAGTCAGGAATACGCCCAAGCTATGGAAACCCATGACGAAAATTCAAAAATCTACGCAAGTCAAACAAATCTTCACCAAGAGCGTTGTTAACAGACAGACAGACAGAAAAACATTATTAGCAAGTGTGTTTGGACCCCCCGGGTCCCTGGACCACTGCGTGGTCCTACGCCACGTCTACACGGTCATGCCTCTCACCGCGATGACATCGGCAGCCCGAGTCACCGCAGCAAGTTGCAACGTCGGGTCCGCAGACGAGAGCAGGACCTCACAGTCCTCCCAGCTGGAGATGGCAGGTTGTCCCCGCGGGCGAGGTTCAGCAGGACAGCCGAAAAGAATATGGGAATGGGTGGCGTGAGGTTCGCCACAGAGGGAACATTCAAAGACACTGAAGCGGGAGATTAAGGTCGCCGGAGCTTATTTCGGGGCCACGTGGAAAGAAAAGCGTGTGTTTAAGACCTCCACCGCCAAGTTCCGCAACGATTCCAGCTGCTCTAAGAAAAAAAAAAAGTCTGCTCTTTCAGCGAACGCATTCATATAATTTTCATTCACAATTCTGATACTTAATTGATCCTGATTTTAAGTAACGTTGCGCTCCGATGCAATATGTACCCAATAAAACTCTTGACTTGAAGCATTACATCTTTGTTTATATATTATTGCGTGTTTTCGGACAGAGCCAGACATCTCAAGTTCCGGTTTGCAAGAAGCTGACCGGAAGCCACCGATCAAAAGAGAAATCACAATGTCGCTAGAAGCTAGCGTTATATTAAATAAATAAATAAATAAATAATAAATAAATAAATAAATAAATAAATAAATAAATAAATAAATAAATAAATCAAATGTCACAGGGTCCCTTGTGCATTCTACTAAGACGACGAGAATGCGAAAGCCGTCTTCTTTTTCTTCTCAGTCGATGTATTGGGGAGCCTACATGAACGGCCGGTCATGTAGGATCCCCGGATGTATGTACGTATCCTGCCCGGCACCCTCCAAAAACTTTGTGCACCTAGCGCGGTTTCGCACTGCCTCCGGGATCGGAGGCACCTCACCTGGTTTTGCACTACCTCCGTGATCGACCCACCTTTGACCAAGCTACGATGTCATGTGATGACGGTGTAGGCTTTTGCGAGAAGAGCGAAGAAACGAGACAGCTGAACCAGAATCGGCGCCAGCAAAAAACGCGCGCCGTGGCTTGACGTGCCACTGCGAATCGCCGTCTTTATTTTCTTCTCTCGAGATCGCGCGCGCTCCGGTTTTGTTCGCCGCCCAAAGGAGGGCGCTATAACGGCATTATGTGGCGTTAGGTCACATGACATCACGCCAGAACTTGTGACGGCATCACAACAAAGTTCCATTACAGCATATTTCCTCCGAAGACATTCCAAGACTCTCTCGCTCTCTCTCTTCGTTGTTACTTAAAACTGTTTGAAACTCAGCTGTTTTACTGAGATGCAGTTTTTCAGAAAACGTCACTCTTTCAGTTAAGGTAGTGTACTGCTGTGAAGCTCCAGAAGGTGTTGAAGAGGCGTAGTCAGAAGTTTCAGGACACGGAAAAAGTGGTGGCGCCAGATACAGGAGCCACTTTTTGCCTTACGTATGAGCTACCGCATGTCATTCTGCTATTTATTATTTGATTTTATTAAATTGATGGTACCTACAAACGATACACGGAAACAAAAGGCAAAAAAAAAAACGTACATACACTTGTAGTCTTAATTCACGCCCCCTTAAAATCAATAGTTTGACGAAAACTCGTCTGGTCGGGAATGCTCATGATCAAAGGTAAAATGAAGACGCCGACCAAAGAAGAACTTTAAAATAACAGACGTTTCGGCTCCCGTACAGGGGACTTGTTCAAAGTCTTGTGAACAAGGCCCCCGTACGGGAGCCGAAACGTCTGTTATTTCAAGTGCCTTACGCCTCTTCATAACTACATGCGCGAAGTGACTGGCAGGAACACTTGATGAGAATTGAAACTCGAGCTAGTTGGCACGGATTCATCATGAACACTTGATTCTGGCGTAGTCGGTGTTTACTGTTTGACATCTAAGAGCCGTCCGCATCTAAGTGTGCGTTTGACATCTAAGAGATATCAATATATGCCTGGCGAAGCTGGAAACGTATCAATGATATCAGCGGCTACAGGTGCCCCACTGCATACTAAAAGGTTCCAGCTTAACTGTGCTGCTCTGAAACCAGTGATTGAGTAGTTAGTACATGAAGGAACTCGATCGGCTCAGCAAAAGCTAGCTTCACAATACAATAAACATACCGGAATACAAATGAAATGGGAGACCTTCTGCAGGGACTCTGAATTACGGTTAGATCACAGCCACATCTTTATTAACTCACACCTTTACAGGCGCTGTACGCAGCAACCTTCCTGTTGTTTATCTTTTCTCCATCGCCTCTTGCTTCATCTCTCCTCACAGTCGACGTACTCTTCACAACTTCACTGCAAACTTCTTCCACTGTGACAGGGATGGAAGCGAACAAAGCTTCTGGGGACGCAGCGGCTCCATTTGGCGCATCATGTTCCACGCGTTCATCTGCGTGGAGGCGCACCGACAGTCGCTTGGCACCAGGTAGCTCTTGGTCTTCGTCGTTCCGTCTGCGAGGGTGTACGTGGCGTTCAGCGCGCGGTAGACTTGAACACAGCGGAAGCCCCTTACGGGTGTGCAGGGCACACCCATGCAGCGACACAGAACGGATGGAATGGATAGGGGAACACGATTGGGAGACACGTCCACCACGTAGTCGAATGTGCAGAGAGATCGTTCGCCGATTAAAGGTGACGAGTTGTTCTGAGCACATTTCCTGATGGTTTGTATGGGAACGTACGGAAGTGGGCGATGCCGCAATCTCGTCGTCGCATTCGGCTCACTCACAGCGGGATTCGAGCCGGCAGCGTGTTCGCTGACGCCGACTGGCGCCAGCACGAATGCGGCTACTGCCATTGCTAGGAAAACCTCTAGGAGCATTGCTGATGGCTGAACGGCCTTAACAAGTACTGCCGTTTCCGACGGGTGCTTCGGGTTCTGGCGTGCGGCGTTTGGGGAAGAGGGAGTACCAGATCGCGGGGCAGGTTCTCTTAGGGCAAGCCGAAACAGCACTTGACGGCCCGCCTTTACTCTTGCTGCGAGCCGCTTATGGTGGCTCCCGCTGGCTTCGATGCTAAAAGGCGATCAAACGCCAAGGAGATTAAGAGGGGCCAGGAAAGGCGATTGGCTTTCCAAACCTTGCATGACGCCGCGTCCGCGTCCTAAGAAGCAGAAGTAAACAAACTGGACGCGTTCGGAACCCGATGTTCGGTCGGCACAGGTGTTCGTGACACGTGTATTTGCCCTGGTGTCTGAACGCGAATCCATCTCTTCGATTTTTTTCTTTTCTTTTTCTTAAGTTGTAGCGTGGAATCTGTAATTTATCCGGTGCATATCTCGGCGTCCTTCCTTAGGATGTCAAATATGCTTTCTTTTCTTATAAGTGTTCGTGTGAAAAAAAAGGGGGGGAGGGGCTCTGACATCATGCATGATACCTGAAACGTAATTCGAGTCGATTGTAAGGAAAAAGCCTGACGGCTAGACAGGAACAGGTTCTCAGAAGTGTTGTAACTTGTTAACCGTTTTATTCGCGTAAGTAACACTTTTGTCAAACATTGAAGCTGTTCCACTCAGAATAGAGACCAACGACGAATTCGCTAAGCCACACGCAATTGCCATTGCAGGCAAGCCGTTTTCTTACGAATCATCTTTCGTGAATATTAGAAGTTGCACTTTCTATGTTTCTGTTACACGTGGACATAAGCGACAGTCCTTTATTATTCATAATTCTGGGGTTTAACGTTCCAGAACCACAATATGATTATGAGGGACGCCGTAGTGAAGGGCTCCGTAAATTTCACCCGCCTGGAGTTACTTAGCGTGCACATAAATCCAAGTTCACCGGCCTCAAACATTTTCGCCTCCATCGAAAATGCAGGCGCCTCGGCCGACATTCTATCCCGCGACCTTCGGGCCAGCAGTCGAGCAGCACCATAACCACTAGACCACCGTGGCGGGGCGCGCTCTTACTTTGGCTCCATCTAAACCACACACAAAAAACTGTACTCGTCTCTAAACATGGCCTAATGATGAGCTGCGCGGCTAACGTAGATATCGCGGAACTGAGCCCCAAAGCCGTAGGTCATCTGAGAGAGTCGAAGAGCAATCTGTGTATACTCCCGTTCACAAATCCATATCGCAACTTATCCCGGACAATAAAACTGTGATATCCGATACAACATGAACCACGGGCGCTAAGATAAGTGAATTTATTATTCATTTATTGAGTTCATTTCTTCAACACTGCTATCCTGCACGCAAGGCGTTGAGCTGGAATGGGAAAATATATTCTTTGCTGATAAACAATTTTAAGATATAGCATCACAAAGACACAGTGACGAAATTAAAAATGACCGAACACAAGGAAACGCCCTTTTGTACAATAACTTATAAACATAGACAAGCAAAGCAATAATATAAAATCTACCTGCTGTAACGAATACGTATTTACCAGAGAAACATCCCGAAAACTGAGGCCTGTGAAAGTGAAGTTTTGGATGATTGATATTCGGTTCAGTTTCGGTTCGAAAATTACTATTCAGTATCTGCACTCACACAAATATTCATAAGATGTAAAATTTTCCTTAGGGGCAGTAAATAGTTATCGCATCCAAATGGTTATCTCAATTAAACAAAATTTATTGTGCTTAAATAATTAATTATATATTATGCGTGATAGACAAGATAAACACCGGGATCTTGGAGTATGTCTCTTGTTCCCTCATTATATATTAAATAATGATAATATAAATCTTGACTACAACAATATTCACCCTACCAGACCCACCATAGTCACAGCTTTGCTGGCTTCCATATTCGCGGTAGTGCAGTGGCTCTGAACTTTCTTACCAAGGATAACGGCCAGTGCCTCGTAACAGCGTTTTCCGTGAAGTATCTTTTACACTAGCTTTCTTTGAGCAGAATTTTTAGTGCATACTTCATAAAACGTGTCAAGGAGGCAGCAATGAAAATTTTGATCCGGCGTTTCATTGAGTACGTGCCCTGTGTAGGAACCATGAGGATCCTTTGGGAACTACAGAGCAGGAAAGCGGGCCGTCAATCGCGCAAAGATACGTCCTGGTCATTAAATCTGTATGTCTGAGGACAGGATGCTAAACAAAAAATTGAGGAGCTCAAACTACCTCTGTCTCTTCTCGTGCGGCATCCTGCCCACCGACTTGCGCATTCAGTAATGATTGAGTAGGTGACATCAGCTAGCAACTCAAAACATCCTGCCTTACGATATGCATGGGGACACACACGACAGCAATAAAATGCCGTAACATAAGCACCCTAAGCGAACTCCCAGAAAGTCTTCACTTCGAGTTTTTTGTTAGTGAACCTGTAACAAGTTATTTGGGGTTCTTAGCTTTCTTCGCATGAGTCTTCAACATTACACGTTTCGCCAGGACACATCTTGAACTGCCTGTCGTTTGCAGGGCTATCGTGGGATTAACCTTGGTTTAGCATTGACACCGTAAGCAGTAGCTCTGCTAACTTATTTCACATTTCTTTGTTTCTACTTTAATACTGACCTATGGCGCTGGGGCACGTGCTTCAAAATATTCCGGCAGATCCCAAGCATTGTGAGAATCGATCTCATGTGGAGCAGTCAGAGAATAGCAGCCTATGTCGGATGTTTCGCTTTGAGCCAAGCATTACTACTAGGTGGACCGATGTCAGTGTGTGTAAGTTTAGTAGTTGTACGCATATCGTGGGCATATTAGGCATGTCGACTAGAATAGCGTGAAAAGGTTAGCTCGACGTCACGGCGACACTTACCGTAAAATTCCGAGCAAGCGCCCCCCCCCCCTCCCCCCCACCGCGGATGTGGTGATATTGGCCACGGTGAAGGGGAGGGGGCGCTTGCTCGGAAGTGTTGCAAAATTCAGGATGGCGGCCGATCGTTTTTTTTAATGATAAAGGCTTCTCACGGTGATGTACAGAGTGCACAAAAGCTTCATTAGGAAATTTTCGATGATTGCTTTCTTCACTCTCAAATCCATCAAAGGACCCGTCGGAGTCAGTGTCATACAACAGGCTGTAGCATTCAGCCTGCACTTCCTCGGGATGTTCTGGACGAATGTCGCCGACGTCAGACAACCGGCCATGTAGAAGGCCGTCCTCCGATCCGTCCAGTGCGTTCGATATTCCGCAGCCCTTGAAGCTCTGAATAATGGTCTCCTCTGGTACAGCGTCCCATGCTGCGGCCACAAAATTCAGTACGTCCTGACGCGATGGTTTGCGCAGATTTCCTTTTGGAGTTCCTTCTGCTATGCGCATGAATTCCTCCCAGCTCCTGCGAAGGCTGGCTTTGAAGGGCCGGTTCCAGTACACGTCGGCTGGCTGCAATAGACTTGTGCAGCCAGCCGGCACGTATGCAATGTCTGTATCTCGCTCCTCTACGCCACTCTTCGCTGGCAGCGTTTTGTGAATAGGAGCTTGGTCTAATACCAACAACCGCCTAACGTCGTCGGTGTTTGGACCCCACACCCGTGACAGCCACTCTTGGAATTTTTCGGATGTCATCCACCCGTTCTTCGATGCTGTCACATGGCCGTTCACTATAAGAAAAAAATAATAATAGTATAGCTTGATGTCGCTACCCCGCACCAGCAAGGAAAAAAAATATAGAAACCCACCTGGTACACGGATTTTCGTGAAGGCCTTCGTTGGAATCCTGCCGCTCGGCTCCTTCAAAATAACGAAGGCCGGAAGTTTTTGGCCCGACGCGCAGGCAGCGAGTGCGACTGTGAATCCTCGCCTTGCACATCCAATATTGGCGATCCGGACGGAACTTTCCCCGATGATGTTGTTTGTTCGGGATGCCGGGCAGTCCATGCGGACCATTGTCTGGTCCATGTTGGCCATATTGAAAGGCGTGTAGTCATGCATCAATCGCAGCTCGTTCACGGAAAACCGAAAGGCACGCGCTGCTGCTGCGTAGTCATCCGGCGTCTTTTGACTTTCATTCGTTGCCTGTCGCATGGAGGTGCCGAAACGCTTCTTCCACCTGGCATTATAATGGTCCGACGCTACGAAGTTTCCGAGCTGCAGGCTTCTGGCTACGCGCACAGCCTCTTCCGCAAGCAACCTGTTACTAACAGCGCGCCCGGCACTGCGCTCACTTTGAAAAAACTCGAAGAGGGCATCGTCCACTTCTTCGCTTAATACGGGAGCACCGTTGCTCAGCTTGCGTCGTGACTTCGACTTGCCGAACTTTTGTTGCAGCAAGGCTACACATTTGTTGTCCCACTCGCGAATCCTCCTGCGATCGATGTTGAAGTGCCGCGAGGTCGCGTGAGCATTTCTTCCACCTTGGCGATGCCACTGAACCACCTCAATTTTCTTGGCAACAGTGTAAGAACGCATCGAGGGCATCGTGCAGCAAAGTTGACCACGGCGAACAAGGAACAAATACCGACTGGCTACGTTAACACACGCCAACATGACGCTAAACCTAACGGCTATGGCTAGATCCAGCAATGGCCAGAGACGGAGAAAGGGCGCCAGTTTTGATTTTTGATATGGGGCGTTCGCTCGGAAGTGGGCGGCAAATTGAAATTCCCAAAACAAGGAGGGGGGGAGACGCTTGCTCGGAATTTTACGGTAAGTTGAATTGAATTGAATTGAATCTTTATTTTCATGTTTGATACTACATGAAGGATGGCGGGAGTAAAAGCTGCACTAAAACAGCTTGACTAGCTCCCGCTACCTAAAAATGAATGGGTCAGAAGCACTGGCATACAAATAAGGTAACAAAAGCATACTATACAGAAATATGGTAATGTCAATCAATATAATTACATATTCTATACGTAAACAGGATACAACAGTTTCCATGAAGAGAAAACAAAACATCAGAAGCTTAAAAAGGCTATGTATACATGTGTTACAAAATGCAATAGAGGTCAAACTGATACAAAAGGGTAAACGACATCAATTTATAGAGTGTAGACGCAAGTTTTATCGCGAATAAGTGCACGCTACGGTTCGATGATGTGCATATGATAAGCAGCGTTCTTTGGCGTGCTCGATCAACGCTTGATTATACAGTGCGTAGTGATTGTTTATCACATTGTTACATAAGCGGCTAGCCAGCAATGCACCCACAAGTGGCGTTGCGCCAACATTACGCTTGTGTATAGGTCTTTTTCCCGAGACCTTTGGAGTGCTGAAGTGGCTCTGTGGTAGAATACTTGACTGCCATGCAGAATGCCTGGCTTCTATTCCGGCTCGAGGTGTGAAAAATCTATCAGTATTTTTCGCTCGACAACGCCGTCAATGCCGGCACCAGGTTTTCGGCGACACGAGCTCCTTAACGCTTTGGCGATAATATTTCCGGTCTATTCTCACTGTTTCTTGCTTTATACATACTGTGAGTCACCTGTGACTCACATCCGAACACCTGGGGCCGTGTTATGCGGGTATGTGCCACACGTGACTGGTGTAACGGGTCGCACGACGTATGCGGCAGGCAAGTCACGTTATTTTGATAATGACCACTAAATCATGTTCGTCAAACTCGCGTCCTCCTATGTCAATTTTGGTCCTTACCATGTTAAGGAGATGACGACAAGAGCGCGGCGACGTTGGGGGCTAGATAGATATCTAGATATATAGACAGAAATAGTCAAAGTGCCTTTGGTTCGCCAAGCAATGCTTCGCATTTAGAACAAGACTTCACTCATAGCCAGTTACCAGCACCTTTTTTATCTGCTCTTCTGTAGCTGCTTCCTGCATGTGGTCTATGCGCATAAGGTCGTCCTAAATGAAACTCGATGAACTGACGCCGGTAGCCTGGACGGAACGTGATTTTATTTCACCGCTAACTTTGTCGACATGTTATCTAAAGTGAAGTATAATTCTTACAACCATAGGCGTGCGCAACTGTCCCCATTAGAGAGGGGCGGGGGGCAATGTTTCATCACATGGCCTCCCCCCCCCCTGCCCCCCCCCCCTCCTTTGGTGGAGACAGCATGCTTCACAATGGATCAGAAAATGACAATGAAGCGATGATATGTTTCTCACATTGACCCGTCTGTAGTGCCTGGCTTTCCAGGAGTAAATACGGGAAGTAAGCTGTAGTTCTTGCAGTGCAATATGAGGGGCCTTCGGTCACCATTATCGTCAAAAAACCGCGGTGCCATAACCCTGATCTTTCAACAACGACAAAACAAGTCGCCCCCATGAACGGTGGCAGGAACTCTGAACGGTAGCAGTAACTAGTTTCATGTCTGCCACCCCAAGCTCAGAAGCCGCGTTTCTTACCTCCTGTATTCTTACCTGTGTATATCGACTGAGTTATAAGAGCAACTATTCTGCCACTGTTACAGAACGGCATTGCTCGAGTCGGAGACAAGCAGCTCAGATGGGGCCGGGGTCGCGAGAGCAGGAAATCGCCGAGCAGGACGGCGAATGATTTCCACCTGGGCAGCCACGTGTCTAATTAAGGATTAGAATTCTGTTGTCTCTGCCATGCCGTGTAAGAATGCGGTAAGTGTTTTGCAGGAACCCTGCACAAGTTTGGAATGTACAAAAGATATTTAGGTTACAGAGGAGGGGAATTATCAGCTGCCTTTGTGCAAAGAAATGTGTCTGAGCGGTGTATACGAAATGTCAGACATTGTGGCGATGGGTGGTGCCCTGGTATTTTTGTATATGCACTCGTCGATGGCCAGTAGAGGTTGGCCACGGACACGAGGGTGCTTGTTTGTGTGTTGTTAAGCAAGAGCACAACCTCATGTGACATCACCGTGGGTAACACTGTGGTTACAAGCGATGCAGCATAGATTTTTAGGGGGATCCTTCAGAGATAATTATGTGAGCTTTGATTAGACTGAAACCAAGAGTATAAGTTCCATGAGACAGGGAACTATTCAAACGAAGAGCTATTTCAACACAGGTTACAGCCCCTCCTGATTGTTCTATTCTAGAAACTTCCCCTAGAATCCCGTCTACAAGCGGTAGAGAAGTTGGCGCTGCCGAATGTCGCCTGCGCCACCAAGCTTCATATGCTCACGGAATGATGTGTTGACGTAAGACACGGCATACCAGCGCCTGCAACCATGTACACGGTAATTCCCCTGGAGTTAATTCGGCCTGCTCGAGGGAAGACACCACATAAAGACTCCCGGGAAAAATCTCGCAGATCACAAGCATTGTAGGAATCAATGAAATGCAAAGCAGGCAGCGAGTAGGAGCCTATGCCGAATTTTAGGGGCGAAGCTCCTTAAGGCGGCACCCGTTCGTCCCTCGTAGTCGTAGTCGTAGTGCGTAACCAGTCTTACGCTTTGACCTCCAAGGTGGTGCCGGTGGGAGATTTTTCCTGTGCGTTGTTGAACAATAAAAAATTCGCAGCGTTAGCTAAAAGCCGACTTCTTCTGTCTCTCATTCCCATTAGCAGCCATTGTTTACCTCCAAGGTAGTGCCTGGTGAGATTTCTCCTGTGCGTGATTAAACAATAAAAATTTTGTTCAAAACGCCGTTGATTGATGAAATAAACCAACGAAAGACGCCAGATGTTTTGTAAAAGCAAAACGAAAGAACGCCAGATGTTTCTAAAGCAAAACGAAAAGACGCCACCTGTTTAACGAAAGACGCCAGACGTTTTCTAAAGCAATGGTTTTCTAAACAATGAAAATTCACAGCGTACATGTAAAATTAAAGTGAGCTGCAAGTCGTCATAACTCATCGAACCTTTAGTATAAACGCGCCCGATCTCACGTCGGTGATGATGTACTGGGCAGAATTCACGGAAGATTCACGGTTTACCGATGAACCTCCGCAGCTTCGCCCACTCATCATCATTCACTCCGTGAATATGCTGTGATTTTTTTAGCTTTGCGCCAAGCGTTGCGAGGTGGATCGACGTCATTGTGCAAAGTTAGCACTTGTGCGCATATCATGGGCTTTCCAGGTACGTCCACTACATTGGGGCATAAAGGGTAGTTAGAGCCAAGCCATCAGTTTTATCGCAACGCAGTGCCCTCGACAGTGCTATGATGTGCATATCATGAGCAGCGTTCGTCGGCGGATTCGAGCAACACTTGACATCTTGCGAAGCAATAGGTGCGCACATGTAAAGCTTGCTGCATAAAAGCAGATGGCCATCGCTGTAACCACAGTAGGCGTTATCCCGACATGACGCTTGTGTAGTGCGTTTTTTCGATGCACGACAGCTCGTGGTATGCAGGAATGTGCCACACGCCACTAGTGGAAAAGGTATCATTACGTGGGCAACAGCGAAATCAGGCTATTGATGTCATGACCTAAGAATTGCGTTCGTCATGCACTCATGCGCTTCTCTGCCGTGTATACCAACTTAAGGAGATGAACATGAGAGCGCCCAGACGTAGGTGGCGAGATAGATAGATAGATAGATAGATAGATAGATAGATAGATAGATAGATAGATAGATAGATAGATAGATAGATAGATAGATAGGGCAACAATGCCTTTCTTTCACTAAGAAATGCTTCGCAATTAAACACAGGTGTGCAATTTCTTCCACCTCAAGGGCAAACGCAAGCGTCGTTCGGAAATCTATACCATCGACTCCGCTGCCACGGCCACTCAATAAAAAAAACGCCAGGCCTGCGCTGAAACCGCAGCACAGTCACAGCGAAAGCTGGAAGAGCGGCATTTCTAGAGCCCGTTGTAAGCTCTCTTGGGGCTACTAATACAAGTACACAAGCAAGGCACCCACTACGCCATAAATCACAATTTTTGTGAAGTTGGTAAGCACCAACTAAGCCATTATTCGTCATTCTGCGGAGAAGCGAGGCACCAGCTACACGTCTGTAAGGCATTATGTGCACTTTGTTGACGCAACGACTGATGACGATGAAGAATTATGGCTCAGCCCTTTGTAATGGGTTGGAAGCTTTAAACGGCCCACCAGTTATGTAATTTGCATTGGTCGACGGCCGGTCGCTATTTCCCTCTCCCGTCATGCTGTATAACATACGTTGACGTGGGAGAGAGACGGGGGGGGGGGCGAAGAACTTTACTGAGACTCTGAGGAAATGGATCTGCGCTTATGGGCTTCCTTGGCAACCAATACAAGTGCACTTGCGAGGAACCCACTACGCTATAAATCATTGTAATTTTACTGAGACCCCGAGGAAAGGGATCATGCGCTTATGGGCTTCCTTGGCAACCAATACAAGGGCACTTGCGAGGAAGCCACTACGCTATAAATCATTGTAATTTTTGAGAAGTAGGGCAGCAGGCACTGTGCCATTTTTCGTCATTCTACGCAGAGCCGTGGTACCTGCTAAACGCATGTAAGGCATTATGCGCACTTTGTTGATGCTCTGCCTGATGACGACGAAGAATTATGGGAGAACCCTTTGTAATGGGTTGGAAGCATTCAACAGCCTACTCGTTGCGCAATTCGCATTGTGTCACGCCTGGTTACAGAATTCGCGTTGTGCGACGCTTGGTGCTTATTTTACTCTTCTACCACACTATATTGCATATGCTAATGTGGTTCCTTCCCGACATGAAGCCTGTATAGGACCTTTTTGCAAAGCAGTTTCAAGCGCCGGCATGGCTCAGAGGTTGAATACCGGGCTCCCACGCAGAGGGCCCAGGTTCGAACCTCATTTCATCCTGGAGTTTTTTTCTTAATTCGTTTTTTTTTCTTATTTCGAGCGATACTGGTTATGGACACCGGCGGCGGCGGCGAACAACTACGGCGCCAAAAACGGCCGGTGAAATGATCTCATAACAGCTTTCGCTGTAAAAAATGTGCGGCCTGTTGCGTCGCATTGAAACGGATGCGCTGGCGCTAGTAGACGTACAGCCACACGCATTTAGAACAAGAAAGAGACAAAAACCGAGCGTTGTGGCATCCGCGCGACGCTGTATCCCGTCGTATATGAGCATACTGGGGAGGCGCTGCTTTTTCTGGTGTCTTCGAACGACAAGAAAGGATGTCAACGTGGGCGACCACGAATTTTTTAAGGCACTAAATAGTATGTTTACTGCGCGGTAGTAAACACGGACGACGAGAAGATACAAGGACAAGCGCAGACTATCAAGTGAAGGTTTATTTTTCACAAACGACATATATATGACTGAAAAAGAAAAAGAAAACACAAAAACCTACAAAAATGATGATTTAGCTCTTAACAATCAACAAAACTTGAACGTTTGATAAAAGCCGATTCATGGTCCATGTGCGCCACTTGCCAGATACCGTAGCTCTTTATGTAGAAGAGCTAACGACAGTTTGCTTACGCAGTTTTCTGGTTCCCGTGCCATTTTTTCCGCTTCGACGATCATACGTGTATGATCGTCTTTGTGCCTGTACATTACGACCGTGCTTTCGAACTGCGCATGGCAGCCACACTTACTGACGTGCTGAGCCAAAAAACGCCAGGCCTGCGCTGAAACCGCAGCACAGTCACAGCGAAAGCTGGAAGAGCGGCGTTTCTAGAGCCCGTTTTAAGCTCTCTTGGGGCGACAATACAAGTACACTAGAAAGGTACCCACTACGCCATAAATCACAATTTTTCTGAAGTTGGGAAGCACCTACTAAGCCATTATTCGTCATTCTGCGGAGAAACGAGGCACCAGCTATTCGTCCGTAAGACATTATGTGCACTTTGTTGACGCGACGACTGATGACGATGAAGAATTATGGCCGAGCCCTTTGTAATGGGTTGGAAGCTTTAAACGGCCCACCAGTTATGTAATTTGCATTGGGTGACGCCCGGTCGCTATTTCCTTCTCCCGTCATGCTGTACACCATACGTTGACGTGGGAGAGAGACCGGGGGGGGGGGGGCGAAGAACTTCACTGAGACCCCGAGGAAATGGATCATGCGCTTATGGGCTTCCTTGGCAACCAATACAAGTTCACTTGCGAGGAACCCACTACGCTATAAATCATTGTAATTTTACTGAGACCCCGAGGAAGTGGATCATGCGCTTATGGGCTTCCTTGGCAACCAATACAAGTGCACTTGCGAGGAACCCACTACGCTATAAATCATTGTAATTTTTGAGAAGTAGGGCAGCAGGCACTGTGCCATTTTTAGTCATTCTACGGAGAGCATTGGTACCTCCTAAACGCATGTAAGGCATTATGCGCACTTTCTTGATGCTGTGCCTGATGACGATGAAGAATTATGGCAGAGCCCTATGTAATGGGTTGGAAGCATTCAACAACCTACTCGTTGCGCAATTCGCATTGTGTGACGCCTGGTTACAGAATTCGCGTTGTGCGACGCTTGATGCTTATTTTACTATTCAACCACGCTATATTGCATATGCTAGTGTGGTTCCTTCCCGACATGAAGCCTGTATAGGACCTTTTTGCAAAGCAGTTTTAAGCACCGGCATGGCTCAGAGGTTGAATACTGGGCTCCGACGCAGAGGGCCCAGGTTCGAACATCGTTCCATCCTGGAAATTTTTTCTTATTTCCATTTTTTTCTTATTTCGAGCGATACTGGTTACGGACACCGGTGGCGGCGGCGGCGGCGGCGGACAACTACGGCGCCAAAAACGGCCGGTGAAATGATCTCATAACAGCTTTCGCTGTAAAAACCTTCATTGCCATTGCGTACATTGCGTGCGTGCTCGCGCAGGCGCTCATTTAGGCATCTCCCAGTCTGCCCGATGTAACACGCACCACAAGATAGCGGAATTCTATAAATTACCTTCATGTCACATCTGAGAAACTGGGTTTTATGCCTGACAGTGCAAGATTGTTTGGGCTAATTGTTTACACATGTCATTTTGTCTGCTGAGAGAGCTTGTAAGGTGCCGAAAAAACGACCTTTACGCCCATGCGCTGACCGAGCTTTTTCATCTTGTGAGATAGCTGGTACTTGTAAGGAATTACCGCGACTTTGTCTCGTTTGCTTTTGTCTCTGTGATCAGTGCTCTCTCTACTTCTGGGCTTTTTCTTCTTTTTTATTGTTTCTGCCACAGAAATGGGAAGCGAATCCGGGTAGCCAGCTTCTTTTAGACGCTCAACTTGATTTTGGGAAGCTTGTTTCCATCATATGGAAACATGATCGGTCCAGGGCATTAGTGAAGCAGGAGTTCACTATGCCTCTTTTCACCAACTTGCTATACGCTGATTTATAAGGCAAAAGCGGTTTCATAGCGGGAGGCTCATACATCCAGCATGTGTGAATCACGCTGAACATAAGTCTCATGTCTAGGAAGCGAATCGAGTTGTTCACTGGGAGTTCATGGGTCAGTACGAGTGGACTCAAGCAGTCACTAAAAGCTTTAATGACATCAGATGACAACCCAGTTACTCTAGCAGACTCACACTTAAAAACCACCAGGTAGTCGTCGACGAACCTGAAAATTCTCACGACTTCTTGACAACTCAGCCGCTCTTTCAAGTTCCTGTAGAACTTCGCAAGCAACAAATCGCTCAGAATCGGTGCAATCGAAGATCCTATTGAAACACCACTGTTCTGATAAACCACCGTTCCATTCTACATAGGTAGAGGTCAGATAGGTAGCTAGCAGGTCAAGAAAACTGCTAACACTGACACCAGCTGCATTCTGGAACGTTACGTGGCCCATTAGATCAACACATTCTTCTATGCATGAATACAAAGCGTCACGAGGGAGGGAATAATATAAATCTTTGATATCTATGGAAAAAGCAGTCAAAGTGTAGTGAGAATACTCTTTGAAGAATTCAGTGACCTGCCTTGAATTCCTGACCAGAAAGGGATCATTAATCGCTAAAAGTTTCAACTTTTTCTGCAAAAACAACCCTAAGGCGTTTTGCCAAGAGCCCTTCTCTGTAACGATGACACGAAATGGCACATCGACTTTGTGTGTCTTTGCCGAAAAAAATATCTCTAGGGCCAACTTCTCACTTTTTGCTCCCTTTCTTGCTACTTCTGACAGGTTAAGCTGAGTGCACAGTTTTTTCGCCTTAGATTTGACTTTGGTCAATACCACTGCACTTTTGGAAGACGGATGTGACCGCACTTACAGCTTTCTTCCGGTACAGGTCTTTGTTGAGGACCGTGTCACATATAGGAGGTGACAAATAAAATGTGACAGAAGAAGAGGAAGACGTCGAGCGTAGCCTGACGTATAACCGCACGACGAGAAGAAGAGAAAAACGAAGTCGAACATATAAAAGAGGAAGATGACGTGGGCAGAAGGGCCCTGGGTGTTCGATCGTGAGCGCGTGAGGCGGGCACGAGCGTCGCCGGCCTGTGTTCCGGGCGCTCTGGCTGCCTTTGTTCTACGGCATCGCACCGTAGGCTCGTGCTCCATCGCTCTACGGCATCGCACCGTAGTCACCGGACATCGAAGGACACGTCCTATTGAATGGATGGCAGGCGCGAACACCCTCAGCGGCCAGGGAGCGTCATCGGCTTGTGCACCGAGCGCAGCGTCCTACGGCACCGCTCCGTAGCCCTTGCCTGAGCTAGGTCCTGTTCCCGGGAAACGCTGGCCAGCCTCAAGTACCTGCGACGCACAGGTCATTGAACTGCGAGCCTCCCAGCCTCAACGACAACGCCAGCTCGCGTTCCGTACCAGAGAAAGACAGCGTCACCGACTTGTACGCCGACGTTGGCTCCAGGGACCAACGCAACGCCTCGACTCATCTCGCATGAAACGCTGTGAGTTCATTAAGCGACGAACGCTTCATACGGTTTAGCGACTTGTATCACTTGTTTGTTGACTGTATGATAGCTTTGTTTAGTACCGGTATTTTTTTTTTGTTTGCAGTGGTTTGGGGTAACAATGTGTGTTTTTCTTGTTCTGTGTAATTAAAATAGGTTTGTGTAACGCTCTCGCCTTGTCCATGCCTTCTGGCCGACTGTTATCCGGAGATCCGTGACAAAAATAAGTGGCGAGCCTGCCAGGATCCTTTTTCTTATTTTTTGTTGTGGATCTCACGGATTGCTATTCGGCAGGGAGGATGGACTTGACGAAGATTTTAGAGTTAGCAGTAAAGCTTGGTTTGTCGGGTGAAGAAGCCATAAGCCTCTATGATCGCGAGGAAAAGAGACTGAGGGATGAGCGAGCGAAGATGCGCGAGCAGAGGCGTAAAGAGAGGCGCGAAGAGGAGGAACGCGAAATCAGGAGGATTGAGCTCGAGAAGGAGTTCATTCTGCGGAAACAGCAGACTTTAGAGCGAGGTTGTGAGAGGAGCACAGATGATAGGGGCTCCATAACAGAGACAGAACCTCCAAGATCGACGCGAGTCTGTCCCAGAAATTCGATGGCTCATTTTGACGACCGACGAGATGACCTGGATGCATGCTTGCATCGGTGTGGGTGGACAGGCATAAGTCAAGGCGGGGATCACAAAGTGAGTTTGGCAAAGGCCACAGAGGAGAGACTAGACATAAGAAAGAGAAAAGTGGATTTACTTCGGGAATTTGGAGGGCCTGATGGTCACAGCTGTGATGTGGTAGAAGAAATGACGAGGGACCATGGCAGCTGCATAATAGAAAAGGGACAATTAATTAGCAATAGCAAAGAATTGGACTCAGGTGTGGCTTGTAGCTCCAGTAATGAGGTTGGTAGTGAACGGCTCGCCGAAGATAATGATCAGAGACCTCAAGAAACGGTCGCTGCTTTGACTGGGGTCACAGAAATCGAGAGCAGCAGTTCGCTGAAAGATACGCGTCTTGAAGAAAAAAAGCACAGGACATACGCAAGACATAGCAGTACTGGAGAGTGAGAGTTTCATTGGCTTGGCTGACACTTGCGGTGTTGCTCAGTCAAAGCATTGTAGAAAGAACGCCCCGAAAATTAATCAGAGATACCTGGATGCTAAGAGAGTTGTGCAGAAGCTCGGCCGTGGTTACGTAGTGAGGACGCACCCTAGAAAAGTCGTGTGGATGAGGCGTTCCATGATCGTTAGGAGCAGGAATAAAGGCAGCGTTTGCATTGATCGTTCGCGACGATGCACAGTAAAAAGACGCGGAAGAAAGTCGCAAAAGACGCGCAGTGTGAGGAGAAAACGAATTTGGAATTTGATACTTGTAATGCGCTAGAAAAGGAATTGTGATGATGTAATTAGCCTGTGCATAGAGCAAACCTAGTTTGGTGTTGACTTAACCATCGTGTGCTTACAAAGTTATTTTGAACAATGCAGACTGTGATCCTAGTGTTTTGGTGAAGTGTCCCTGAAACTGCTCAGTGATAAGTTTATTAGGAGTGTGGTGGTGTTCCAGTGTTAGCACAAGACAGATCGTGGAAAAGATCGGATTGTTACTCATGTCAAAAAGAAAGAAAGAAGAGGGAAGAAGGCACTGTCAGGGTACATATGCACCTGTCCATTGAATGCCTACAAGCGGTCGGTTAAGCCGGTCGATTTTAAAAACAGCAGTAATGCTCGCGTCGCTTTGCTGGCGAACAGAAAAAGAAAACACAAAAACCTACAGAAAATGATGATTTAGCTCTTAACAATCAACAAAACTGTGTTTTCTTTTTCTGTTTCAGTCATATATATGTGGTTTGTGAAAAATAAACCTTCAGTTGATAGTCTGCGCTTGTCCTTGTATCTTCTTGTCGTCCGTGTTTACTACCGCGCAGTATACATACGTCGATCATTAATCACCAACTCGCCGAATCGTCCACCTTGATCACTAAACAGTGTTAAAAGTCTAAGTGATGAGATAAGAGATAATGCATATAGAGGAGTGTTGGTCGCCGCATCGCCAATCTCATTTTCCAAGAATTTGAGGCTCCTAAAGAAAACGCGCAGCGCAAAGGCACTAGCGTTTTCTTTAAAGAACCTTGGTGCGACCCGTCTTGTGGTGCCACAGCGGCAACACGCTGAACTAGGCGGCTCCCGCCGCTTTCAGGGCACGCAACGGGCTGAACCTTCTTTTTTATCGAGTGCCACGCCACTGCGTCAAGATTTCTGCTTGTGTCCTGTCATTGGTACACCATCAATTGTTTTTTTTATTTTACGTTTATTTTAGTGATCCGTACAACGATGGTTACATTCGATTAACATGCTGTCCTATATTCACAATTCTTCAAAGTTACGGTGTGCAAGCGTGTGCGTGATAGTCAATGTTCTGTAGCAATGCTTCAAGGATTCGTGGAAATGAATAGTGTTGTCACAGCAACCAGTAGAGCTGTTAGCTTGAATTTATTGCGCTTTGAATCCATCCCAAAAGATTGTTCGAAACGAAGGTACGTTTCTTCAGAATACTAGTAATGCATGACGCGGTGAAGTAAACCGAATATAGCCTTTTTCCAAAGAGGTCTTGCTGCCCTCTTTTGCACTCCTCTAGCTCACCACTCTAGTGGGATGTTTCCGCGAGGGCATCTTGCGATCCACTCCGCGTGCATGGAAACAAAATTTGGCTTTCCAAAAGTCTAGGTGGAGAATTGCTTGCAGCTTCATTCCCGCTGTCATTGGTGAGTTAAGGTAAAATGTCTTTTATTGGGTCCTAAAGAACCCCAATGAATCAACTCCCGAAGGGGTGGGGGAGGGTCCGCCGCAGTTGCTGGCCGCGCCGGTAGTGGAAGACCATGGCCCTCGGCCCATTCGCAGGGCTCCTGGACTGCCGAGAGCTAGATTGAGAGTTGGCAGCTTTTAAGGGCCGTACCCGCCTTCTGTGTTTAAGGGCCCTCCCCCAGTCTGTGTTGAACTTGGCGCTACGTAACGCCGAGCACTGCCAGAGCATGTGAACGAGTGTGCACTTACTCGCCCCACAGCTAGGACATCCTGGATCTATGCCTTCAGCAAATTTACTAAACCTGCTCCGAGATGGGAACGAGTCTGGCTGCAGCATCCTGAGAGCAGACGTCTGTGGTCTAGTGAGCTTGGAATGCGGGAGGAGTGCCTCTTCCTTGACAGTATATAGTGAAACGTCACTTCGTGAAGGGTATCAAGTGGATCCCTGAAGCTCTCCGCGAACACGCCTGCGGACCCACCCAGACCGCCGCGGCACGTGATTTCACGCTCACTGTTATAGGCAGGTTGGTGCAAGCTTCATGCTCGGACGCCTGGTAGTCTAGAACCGTATTCGCACATGTGTCTTTCTTATAAAGCACAGTGACTAATATAAGGCAATATCTTTTTCCAAACTGAACGATTGATGTTTTTAGCGACATAATTACGCCGTCAGTATAGACCTAAATGCTGCTGAAATAACGAGCAGTCGTCTTTAGATTTATTCGGTTGACTAAGGCAGCTAGCGGAGCGTTGACAACGGAAACCAGTCCGGCCATCGCCAGGCCGGTCTCCTCGAGGCTCGCAATTGGAGCCGCGGCTACACAACACGCGCTGCTCGAAGACGGACTGTGCTTAGAGCCAAATAAAGTTGACGCTGCAGTAATTGTTAGCTCCACGCATCTGATGTAATGACTAAATGGAGAATATGAAGTTCCCTACATTGAGATCGTTCATCCTACTGGCTCCGTATGTATTTTGCGCTCAGACGCAGTACATACTTCTTCAAGACGGGCGCTTCATAAATATTGAAAAGGTAGCGCACGTCGATACCTATACGTGCTGCAAAAAACAGGTGCAAGTTTGAACGCGCATCTCAAGACGCACGGCATCTTACAATAGAACCCGAGAAGCTACAGATCCCCTCTATACAAATATCAGTAAACTAGAGAAAGAGTTATTTTTGAGCCCGTGCTGCCAAAGTGTATTTATTCAAGAATACTTCGAGCAATTGTTCAGTTCTCAGCCTTTCGAATATAGTCTACCTGAAGCGGCAAGTAAGCTGGCCGTCTGACTCGCGAACACAATTAACAATAGAAACTTTATCAGGTGCAACTGTTGGTGATCACATGATGTTACAAAGGAATTCGCCGCGCGAACGACGCACTTTTGTGTTGGCATTTATGATCCCTGGAACGAAGTGGGTTTCGCCCAGATATGCAAGGTATGCTGGAATAATTTACGTGGACAAAACGGGACCTTCATAAATATCGAAAAGGTAGCGCACGTCGAGACTTACAGCGGCTGCAAAAAACAGGTGTAGGTTTGAACGTGCATCTCATTAGCGATTGCCTGCTTTCAGCAAATTGCAAGTTCACCAAACAGAAGAGGCGGTCACTGTAGCCGCCTCTGTTCTTATGTAACTGCATTCTTTATAACATAAATTCAGTGCATACAGGCACGTCGACAACAATGTAACAATCGATTGCCCATGTTCCGTTGTTTCTCAGCTATGCTTCTTTTTCTAATATGGAAATGCAACAAGTAGGTCACATTCCTCTTGACGACGTAGAGAGCGGAAAATACGCGCGTATTTGCCATACATAATTCATTGTATCATGCAATACAGTTTTGAAATGCAGACGTGGGATTGCATTTCAGATGCTTGTGGTTTCATTCCTCACTGTGCTGCCCCTGGCCTTCACAGATATAGCAGCTTGTAGGAAAGCACATACTGCGGCTAATTTGTGGCCGTTTATGTTGAAATGCGCTTGAACTGCGCGTAGTGTAACAAGCGCAGTTCAAAATGAATGGCTGCTTCTGTCAATTATGACCATGGCGTCTATATTACCGGTTCATTTGATGATTACGTTGTTACGATAAGCGAAAGAATCAATTACTTGTCGTCTCCTCTGTGTTATAGGCTGCCTACGGCAAAATAACTTCGATGTGACCCAATATCAGCAGAGTACAAGCATTAGCTAGCGCACCTTTCTACAAACTCTTTTTGGCTGCACTGTCAGAGGCTGCAGCAGAAAGGGAAAAAACAAAATGTTAAACAAGTCAGAAAGAAAGAGGCGGCAAAGGAAAGGCACGTCCGGTTGGCTGCCCTGCACTGAGGGAAAATAAATAGAGCTTAAAAATACGAAACAAGACAACGAGGAATGCTTGTTCATCGTGTGAGACATTCATCAAGCCAATCATCATCATCATAATCATAATCGGAGAGTGCATGTTGACCCCACAGTTTGTCACTGAAGTTTCCAGAGATCAGTTGCTGAGCCCGATGTATGTATTGCTGACATGGCGCTGGACATCGCACGAAGAAAGTATGTTCCGCGCTTGCTGGTGTATCCCGCGCTAAATCCTGCGTTAATGTCGTTCTTGTGTGGGCTTGATTTAGTTATAAATCCTGCGCTTACTACAGCTCCACTACCCTGAAACCCCAGGAAGAGCGTAGCACGGCCTACTCAGATATTCCGTTTGCGATCGCGTGCTTGTCACCGCCTCCGCAATAACGCGCTTGCCGAGGCGGTGGCGCCCTCTATTCCGCGGCGCCGGTATCAGCCGGATGTTTGAGAAGTCTTTTTCGAAACTTTAGGCAGATTATGGCCATTAATTCTGGGTATTTCTGTAGTTTGTTACTTTGGACCTTCTTAGTTTATTTTGCACTGGTTCTGAGCATTGTTAGCCTTGTTTAAGGCCTGTATTGACCACTGCGTGACCAGTGGTTGGACGACAAACCGGTCGCATAAATTGCTACGCTCTTAAAACGTACAAATCACGTTCGCAAGCATTCAGATCAATGTAAAATTAAAAAAAAAAACAATCAGAAGTGATGATATTTGAGGATAAAGCGTGTAGCGTTGATAGTAGATTGCGATTTGCGGGATGTGTCTGTGCGCAATGAGATAGTATGTGCATTGTTGGGAAGCTGTTGGCGGAACGCGGTGACCAATTGTATAATTGCGTTGGTGCGTATTATAAATGTTCCCGAGAGAAATGTTTGCTTCGGCAGTTCATTTAAAAGAAGTACTAACTTGTCACTAACCATCTCGTAGCCGTAATTCGTTCACACAGTAGGCAACACCAAGGCTGTGATCTGTCGGAATGAATACGTAGCTCTCAAGGGGTTTAAGGATTCTCACTCTCGTATGAATTGTGATGATTTTCTTTGTTCTTTCATTGAACTTTACAACAATTTGTGTGTATATAAATTTAATGGACGTATGGTTTTATGTGCATAAACAAGTATTTAGTTGCATTTCCAAGAGGTTTATTACACATAATACGAAAAATTCTTTTTTGTAGGACGGATATCTATGTTAAGTGTGCAGTTGTGGTGATAGCCCACACTAGCGAGCAGTAGTTTAGATATGAACAGAACAAGGAGTTATACACAAGCAATTTTACTTTATGCGGAATGACGTAGCTCTGCCGTGGTACCAAACATATAGCTTGGGAGGCTTTCGTGATGATAAGATCGATATGTCGGACCCAAAGCGTATGCTCTGAAAAATGCGCTCCCATGATTTAAAAGGCTGAAGAATTGTCATAGTTTCTCCTATGTGTGATAAGCTGACATAAGATCACATATTTTTTTTTAGTTTTCGGGCGAGAAAAGACTGCCTTCGCTTGATTATTGTTAATATTCAAGGCATTTGTATGACTACATAAATGCGCTTGCGATCTATTATCTGCAATTCGCTGCAAAATCATCTCAAATGATTGTTTCACTAAGCTTTTCTTTGTTAACACCCGGTGACCAATGCTGTCCATTTTATGTTTGCTCTTTCAATAAACTTTCAGTTAATAGTGAGCGCTTTTGTTGCGCATTTCGCCTCTTCTGTCCTAGTTTTTAGTGTTCCACAATGTAACATATTATTAAGCCCATTCTCACATTATTTGCTTTCGCGTTTAAGGTCTCATGTCATACTTCAAACCAGCACATGAACAAGACGACACGAGTACGAGCGCCATCTTCCACGCTCTACACGCAGTGCAGTTAAACACAAGCTATTTCAGTAGGCTGCTCAGTTGTATGTGTAGTATTGTGGAAGCTGTAAATCTGGGTGAGAACTAAGGCTTTCCTCATGGCAGCGAATATTCACGGTTGCCATGGTGTGTTCTTTTGTAATGGGGAATTGAAAATGTTCGCTGTCGTCTTTATTTACATAAATAAATCGATAGAACATTCGCTTACACCGAACAATGTTCCCGAAAGAGACGCATGCGCTTAGCTTGCTATTCAGGGACTACACCGTGAGCTGTAAATAGGATATGCTCTTCTACCACAACGGCTTTCGTAGGCCCTTTGACATTGGTATGTTATCCTTCGAACGTGATCTTCCCAAGTGTGCATCTCACACTCAACTTTGCCTGAAAAGAAGAAATATAATTTCTTGAATACCAATACGTCAGTCTTGCACTTGACTATCGAAATGATGGCGCGGCCAGTGACATGGTTTTCATGGCAGGATTCGTGGGAAAAGCTTGCCGCGTAGTTCTTACTGTGAAAAAAAAAACCGCCTCTAGCAAAAGTAAGCTACAGCACCTTTTTTTTTAATAAGGTAGACCATTTTTGTTGGTGATCGATCTTCCAGCGTGACACCATTGACGCGCGCGTGTCAGTGAGGACATGTAGTGGCGAGTGCTGTCACATGCACCCAATAGACGTCCGCTCAATCGTATCTACGTACACTCAATAAACATAAGAAATATATTGTTCGCACGCCTGGAGTTCTACTTTGAGCCTCTAGTACCGAAGGCCGACGGTACAACCCCTAAGCCACAGGCTGATGCACCATTGGGCGGAACACAACGCATTTAAGAATATGCCTTGTGGAATAAAGAGCGCTCACGGGCTTGGCGCATTTTTCGCAACTTTTATCGTTTCTCCATAACTTCCTGAGTGTAAGCTAGCGTGTTCAGAGGCTTGGCGCGTTTTCACAACGCCGATGCACTGTTGTGGAGTCACCCTGCATCTTACGCATAGACAATAACAGCTGACACCAGTCGCTGCCTGCCGCAACCAGTTATGAGGGTTTCAAGCACTCCCACTCTGATTATATGTTCTACATAGCTAATAAATCGGCAGGCATGCACATCAGAAATCTTAAGCACGTTGCTTTGCTGCTTTATTTCGCGTAGCAGGTATATGTGGGAAGCTGGGCAGCCAAGCCGGCTTCCACATAAACGGAATGCCACTTGCCGTAACAAGCTTGGCTATTTCATCTAATAGTGGTTTACTTCTAATTTGAAAGCTTTTCCCGAAGCGAGCCTTTCTGTGCTCCAAAAACACCCCTATTTCAACAAGCGATGCAAGCCGAACAGGATAAGGCCGCTACCGAATAGAGCCTTGGACCGAATGAAGACAATAAACGCGGTGCTGATCAGAATCACTTTTTTTTTCATTGAATTGCAACATATAAGAAGCATCTACGAACTGTGCGGAGGACACAAAGGAAATATGTTGCATCAAAAACTAGGTGTACTCAAGGCACGTGTCGTAAAGCGTTCACACTTTCAGTAGATGTCTCAGATGCTGTTCTTTCTACCGCAGAGGCTAATTCTGCGGCCTAAAAAAGGCAGAGGCGCGTCATGCTACCCTGGCGTTCTCCACAATGTATGCACTGCTCAGGGCAGCAGCAAGCAATTTATCGTAAAAACGATGCAACGATGACATACGACTTGCCCTCTTTTGGTTAAGGAGAGTGGCTCGCAATGACATTTTCGATGTTTATTTTGCGAGGGATACTATGACGACATCTGAACCTTAAAAATAAACGGATCTACGCAGCTACTGAAGTGGCTTTGTAAAACTCTCGCCTTTTTTTTTCTGAGCGACTGCCAGTCAGTCCAGCTTTTTTTCTGTAAGAGTATAAAACAGACTGCCCGTCGGTGCAGCTTACCTTCTGCAGAGTATTAAAATAGACGGATGATGTCTCACAATAACGTCTACCCCGTAACCGCTTCGCGTTGTTGTTGTACTTCAAATGCGCCACTGCGATTTTGTATTTGTGACCTATAATTTTAATTCTTTCTTGCATGTTGTTTTCTTTAAAAGAATTTACTCAAATGAAAGCTCCACCTTATAGAGCGTTGGGGAAAGGGGGCGGTCGCGTTGTGGTGGTAATATTTATAGCTGAAGAAGCTCTTCGAGTCTCGAATGTGCATTTCTGCTTCCAAATGAAGCACCTCTACAACGGACCTTCACCACACATATTAGTGTTCTAAAATTGCTGCCCGACAATTTGTCTTACCTGCAATTATGATGAGCAAAACAGCGCATCGCTCTTCGGGTACCCACAAATAAAGAATGTAGTCAGAGGATCCCTTGCCTGTGGAAAATCATCATTAATGCAGTTATTTTAGTCTTGCGGTGTCTTTATCATTGCAAGAATTCATACTGAGGCGATCATTTGAAATTCATAATGGTAATTTAGGAAGACACAAGATCGCGAGGCCGACATCACGACCGTTCATGCTGTCTACCTCATGTTCTTGTGCCTTCATATTTCTGCGCTTTAATGTATGGCACCATTTACGGGTAATTTCAGAAGCTCCCGGCCTAACCAACTTTCATTAGTGATAAAACGTAGCTGCGTTACTTTTCAATGGTACCTCCCTTAAATTCAACGCAATTTTCACACCTCTGAACTAACATTTGTATGCCCTTCTTCAAGAATAGCCTGAACTTTTGTATTCACAATGTCCGCTGATTGCATTCTTTACTTCATCATCAGTAGTTGTTTTTTTTTTCTCGAAGATCTTTTGCAGCTTTCAGAAGAGGTAGAAGCCACTGGGCGACAGGTCTGGCTGGAGGGTGGGTAATCAATCACACTCCATCGCTGTAGCCTTCGCAAAACTCGCCCTGCAAACTGGAACGCTGTCGTGAAGAAGGCGGGCTCCACGATGAATAATCCCTGAGCTTTTATGGTGTATTGCATCATGGTGTTCATGTAAAGACATGCGCCGAGTTGAGACTGAAAAGCAGGCCTCATATTATGTGACGCTATGTGCCTGTACGGCCGTTTTGATATCGCTGCTAGTATCATGTGACAGGCTCCAAACTTATAGAATGACACGTATCTTGATTGCCAGCAGCACAATGGCTACGCAAAGGTTTACTCCGGTTTCTTCAATATGCTCTTTCATTTGCGACACAAACCTACTGCAAAATAACTATACGTGTATATTAAAGCGACATGTGCGTCGTTATCAGATAAACTACGATAATGAAAGCAATGCATCTGCTTGATGCTGATACTAGAGTGTATAACCATACACCTCCAAGACGCTAGCGATGTGAACTTAAGGTGACAAATGAATAACACATTTTCTTTAACCGAGCATCGCACGAAGAACGTTCTTTCCAAGCGAGTGTCAAGTATGTTATGCAAGAAATAAATTATTAACTAAAAATTTGCAGCTTTCTATTAATGATTTCTTGGTTATAAAGGTAGCGGTCGTATACACGACTAGTTTAGTCTCTCGACGTCATATTCCTGCTGAAGTAAGGATGTGGACACCTCCAACTAGTTGCAAAAACCTCTTCAGCAGGGTGGAACTAAATGACTCAAGAAAAAGGGCGCAGACATATATTTCCCAATAACTCATGCAGAAAAACCTTGATGTGGTATGCGACCACAACGTATCACTCATGAAGAAAGACGACATGGGCAAATTAAAAAAAAAGACCATGCAAGGTTCAAAGATTGTACTTGTTGAAGCTCCCAGAAATTATCTGTGAATGCAGTTTTTGATAAAAAACACGTAGATTAGCTGAGCTTAAAAAAATATATTAGGAGCATTTCCCCTATCGGGGAAAGGGGGACAAGCGAAGCTTCGCGAGAACGTCCCTGACCTAGTGATTTTGTTTCTATCTTGCCTGCTTTGCTTCTTTCTATCTATTTAATACGAAACTGTTTTATGCCGGGGTCCACCAGGACATCACTGACATCATTTCCGTCGCTGATGTCACGTCGATAAAACGCGCACGAACAGAGGACAAAATAAAACGAAAGAAGAAGTTTCGTTGATTTGGATAACCTTGGAGTTCGCAACGATATAAGCTGGGGGCTCTAATCACTGCGCTGCAGACTTTTTTATTTACCGCCTTTAGCGCTACCAACGCTCATGGCTGAGCATTCTCAAACGCGCGTTATATATCTCACAGTTTCTCCGTTCCACAGTGACTTGGTTAGGGGGAGGGCGGTGTCGCCGTCTGGCATCGGTGAAGTGAAGTACTGCATGATGACACTAATGAGCGCAGACAGGGAGCGCTTCGGTAGTTCCAGCTCTCGGTGCAGCGAGAGATACGCTGGAGCTAGAACGTCTTCCCGCATTCACGGTCTCAAGCGGCGAAGTGTGCCTCTCGCGTTTTTCAAGCGCTGTGTGGTATACGCAGGAACACAGGCGTAGGTTACCCTATTACTGGGGAATGCACACCTCGGCGTTTCTCTTCTCAAAATATGACGCTAACGACGCTTTGAATGAGTACATATCGAGTACATGTGTTATGTGCTTGTTGATGCCATCCGTGCGCGGGATTCAGCATATGCTGTGTCCAAGTGTGCATTGAATACTTCCGCGACCACAAGGATTCGGTCATGATCTTTGGCGTTAGTTGTCCGGGTAGGGATGTGCCACTCAACGTGGGTGCTTCCATTTGAAACGGTACTAAAGCTGCCAAACAGTAATAGACATTGTAAAGCTCTCATACATCAATGTACAATAATCAGTCAACTATACTCCTGTGAAGACGCTGTTCACTTTTGTATCCCGATTCCTATGCCGGATGGACCAACCATACGTTTTCTTTCTTTCTTTCTTTCTTTCTTTCTTTCTTTCTTTCTTTCTTTCTTTCTTTCTTTCTTTCTTTCTTTCTTTCTTTCTCACTTTCTCACTTTCTTTCTTTCTTTCTCTCTTTCTTTCTTTCTTTCTTTCTTTCTTTCTTTCTTTCTTTCTTTCTTTCTTTCTTTCTTTCTCACTTTCTCACTTTCTTTCTTTCTTTCTCTCTTTCTTTCTTTCTTTCTTTCTTTCTTTCTTTCTTTCTTTCTTTGGGATTGCGCAGTGCTCCCTCCTAACTTAAGCGCACAGCTTTATTATAGGCAGCAACCGCCCCCGGAAGCGCCCCCGGAACAGCCCCCGGAACGCCATGCTGGCTGTATCGGCATGGCGTCTTTCGTGTTCTTACCAGCTATCGTCATCGTCTAGAACTGCGCGACGAAAGGATTATCACAAAATCGTAGAAACGTGGGTTTGGAATTCAAATTTAGTGAAGTCGTAATTTTCCTGAAATTCCTGATATCGACCTCGCGCGTTTTCCAGCACAGCGCTTTTAGTCCGCGAACGCGAAGTATGCCAATAAAGCGCCCATAGCAAGTGTACTGCTCCCCAGCAGTTTTACATCGTCGGTAGAACGCAGTCGTACTCTTCAGTTCAGTGAACGCTCCCTCTATTTTTCTTAATGCCACTGCAAATACTCGCTCCTCAATCGGAATCGTTGTTCCGCCTTAGTTCAGGGAGTTGTCGTGGTGCGACGCCACCTAAAGAGTACGACTGCTTGGTTTACGCGTGCGTCTGAGCGCATTCCTGTTGCGGAGATATGTTTGCGAGAAGCTTACCCTAAGAGCGGGACCGGGGAGGAATGCGACGTACTCCACCGCCGCCGCGCACAAAGACGCTACGGCCGGATTCGTCGACTCTACGACACGGCGCACAAAAGGCCCTCAATGCAGGTTGTCAACAAACACGGGTTTATTAACCGAAGGCACAGCAGAGTGCGACAATCGTGGGATCGTGGGCCGTACAGGGTGACACCACAAGACTGATCGAGTACGCTTGCCGATGTCGCTACGACTATCACAGAAAAGGCAGAAGTCGAGCGCAGGGATGAGAAGACGCCTGACAAAGCAGCGCGCGCACCTCCCGTGCTGGCCAGGGAGCATCTGACGCCTCCAGTCAGCGCCAGACAAAAACTAGCTCATGTGGAGAAGGAGCTGTCACTGGCGGCAAATGAGGACAGGCGTAGCACAGCGGCGTATGCTTGCGTGCCGTGTAGTGAGCGGCTCCCGGACGCGTCCATGCCGGGACGGGTAGATTGATGGCTTCTACCATACAAAAATACCTGGTATCGTAGTCACGGTCGCCTTGTTTTCGTTCAACGGCGGTTCCCGACGCTCTAGCCCCGCGGACCCGGCACACGCGCTAGCCGAGGAACGTGGCGCCCGGGGGACCATGTCGATTCCCACATCTTAGAGATGCGGTAGACGCGCCATCTCTCTCTAATATTATGCCTCTGTCAGATTTGTCCCTTCGTACTCTGTCCTCTGTGACTTGAAGCAATGGTGCCGCCACGTCACAGCGCTCGTGTGGCACATCTCAAAGCCAGCGCATGCAGCAGCGTCGCAGTGACGTGCCCCCGTTGGTAACCCGCATAAAGCCACGAGCGGAGACGTGCCATCTTAAAACACCGTGTATCCTTGAGAGCCAGCTCGGCAGCCAACGTGGTATCATGAGTAGTCTGCCTTGAGGCGTGCGCCCCCCTTGCGGAGAACGTGCGCATCAAGGCACCCTAATCAGGGAGAGTATTTCGGCAGCGCGTTGCGTAAATAACGTGGTACACAGAGCTGCTGCGCACGCGGCGGTCGCGGTTGCCTAGGCGACGAAGACGCGGCGGCGACGGCATTCCTGCCGTCGTTGTGTGGTGTGGGTGCAGGTTTGTTTCAGCGGCAATACCATGTTTCCTGTTGTTATTACAACAGTGTATTCGTATTCAGTGAGCATTGCTTTGACGCAGTAAAGGCTGCATGAGCTGCACGTCACAGCGCACAAATGCAACATTCAAGAGTAAAATTTAGCACAGTTTCACTGACTTGGCGTCGCGAAGACTGATGAAACAGCGGAGTTGGTGGCTTTTCCTTAGATTTAGCTAGGGTGTCTTTTTTACTAAGTACAATTTTAGCTGTCGATGCAGCGATGATAATATGACGCCACTAAACGGTCCAAGAGCTCGTGCTCTGGCCACTCGCAAGCCAGGATCGGATTCCCTTCGTTGCTGGGCGGCCGAACGTCTCTCTTCACTATGAGCTTTGTCATACAGCTGCCGCTACGCCGCCTTACTTACTCGAAACTCGGGGTCGGCACGTCGTCATTGGGCCCTAGCTAAAGCAAATTCCCGTCATCTTTCCCGCCGTACCACTTCTTCTCCCGAAGACAGAACCTTGTTCGTACTCGCCATACTCGTCGCCGAACGTCGTAATGCTCTGCCCCTACAGTGCGCGGTTTTTTACTGGTTTGTTCACGCAGTGTTTATTCTTGCAGTAACAACGAAATGAAGCATTTGTTAAGGCTGCTAAATCAAGGTGTGAGGCCTATAGGTAAAAGGCAGTACCCCACCCCCCCGCGCCCTTTTTCCTTGAGTGACGCCTGGCCAGGCGCGTGCTGATGGTCTTCGCGGCTTGGTGCATTCACGACCACACAGGCGATGTTTTATCAGCGCCTTCATTTTGCGAAAGACCTCGTTCTACATAACACTGCATGCGCCGATCGTACTATTTGTAGAAGGCATCTATTCGCGCTTTGCTTGTATTCTCTCCAACAAGAACAACAATGAGAATGTTGCGGTACTGTTGACTTCGCGCACTTATGAAAGAATGTATACAGCACGGAGAAGAATATTCGCAGTAGTAATTAAATAAGGCATACCTAGCTCACAGTCTCTCACGTCAGCCCTTATTCCGGTTGCGGAATTGTAAGCTCAGTGCGAGCAGTCCGACCGCATTAGAACACCACAAAGCACGATATGCAACACGAACTGACTGTCAAATGTCAACAACAAGCATGCACGCTAGCGATAAAAAAGATAAGGAAGATGTGCGTCTATCCTAGCCTCTCGTGCCTCCATCGCACCGTATGTGTTAGTACTCAGGGAACACCAAGTCCAGCTTTTTACTCTGCCGAAATAACATTACACTACCGCAGAAGGATAGCGTATACTATCGATACGATGGCCACAGCCGCCGCGTCTACGCGTCTCGTCGGTCTCACTGTCTCGCTCGCCTGGGTAGCGGCGGCAACGGCGTGCATCCCCGCCAACCCCGCGCGCGCAGGCAGAGGGCAGCACGGCCGCACAGCGCCGTGTAACACGTGACTTATGCAAAGCGCTTCAAAAATACTCTCCCCCCTAATCATGATGGATGGAAGACGCCGCCCCGCGGATATCTACTGAACGAAAAAATCTCATCATTTGAGGGAAATAATCTAATTGCATCTGACTTCATCTGACTTCCGTCATGAGGTACCATCTAAAGCGTACTCTCTCCGATGAATGCAAAGCAGGCGCGAATGCTTGCTGACGGGGGACAGTAGAAAAGCACGAGAGGAGAGGGTGATGAATGGCTGGGTCGGGTATATCTGGCTGGCTTTGAAAAAAATCAGAGGAGCCTGTGAACGGAAATTTATTAAGGCGAAAAGCCCTGGATGCCTCATCAAAGGCGAAAATTGTCAGGCGGCGTATCGGGTCGGCGGCTTCAACGTGAATGCCGCGAATAATCATCTCGTCGTGACGTCACTATATGAAGTCATCATGACGTCATTTATCGCCTAATTTGTGGCGTCATTGTGACCTCACTATGGCGTCATCACATAATATTGTCGCTTCGTCATAGGCGGGCCGTTGACGGAGGCAGTGCATAACGAGCTGAGGTGCAGAAAGCTTGCAGTGCCTCCGGTCGTTGAGGCAGAAAGAAGACCACGTTCGGTGCAGGAATGTATGTGAAAGAGGCGGCGGATGTTCCATACATCATTTAGGAAGAAAAAGAAGATGACGGCTTTCGCCTTCCAGGCGCCTTAGGTGAATAACTGCTGTTATGAGATCATAATAGGAGTGCCGTAGGTGTCCGCTGCCGCCGCCGCCGCCGCCTGTGTCCGTAACTGCTATCGCGAGAAACTATAAAATATCCAGGGTTGGAGGGGATTCGAAACAGGGCCCTCTGCATGCCGGTCGAGTATTCTACCACAGAACCACAGAGGCACTTGAAACTCCTTTGCGAAAAGATCCTATGCAGCAGCCATGTCTGGCAAGGGATCGCTTTAACGCGTGCTATACGTATAGCCTGGCAGGAGAGTAAAATAACAACCACGCGTCACACAATGCCAATTGCGCAACGAGTGTGTGGTTTAAAGCTTCCCACCCACTGCAAAGGGCTCAGCCATAATACTACATCGTCACGAGTCACAGCACAAGCAAGGGGATACCTCGCTTATCCACAGAAAGCCGAATAATGGTGTAGTGGGTGCTTCGCTAGTACACAAAAATTGTGATTTATTGCGTAATGGATACCTTGCATGTGTACTTGTAATAGTTGCCCCAAGAGAGTTTAGGATGGGCTCTAGAAAGCCTGCTCTTCCAGCTTTCGCTGTGACTGTGCTGCGTGTTCCGTGCAGGCCTGGCGTTTTTTTTTACCGTTCCACAGAAAAATCATGTGGCTTTTATCACCATCCCCATCATTAACCCATTGTATGTCGACAGCAGGACGAACCCCTTTTTCATTGGACAACATTTTCATCTGTTTTGCACTAATGGACTTAATTTTATACCTGTAATTTTTCTCATTTTATTTCACGTTAAGGAAAAGCACAAGTTACTCATGCGTAATAGTAGCTATAAAATAACAATGTGAAGATTGTTCGTCTCGCGCCCAAATAGGAAGCAACTAGATACAGTTTAACGTAAAGAACCCCAGGTGGTCGAAATTTCCGGAGCCCTCCACTACCGTGTCCCTTATAACAATATCGTAGTTTGGGTACTTTAAACCCCAACAATTTTGTTATTAGTCTTAAGCCACCTATTAAAAATACAGCAATTATCCTGCAGTATCGATGTTATATATGACATAAGCCTTATGTGACATACATTATCTAATCTTATGCAATGGGCCGTCGCTTACCAATTTGTGGGCCTATTCGCATTACGGGGCCACGAGGCGAACGGAATATTTTTGCGTAGTCTCGCTGGCTTTTCCTGAAAGAAACAACTGCATCACGATAGGTAAAAGAAATTAATCGCGAATTCTTGTACTAGTAACGTCGTTACAAACGGCTGCAAACTGCGTGTGATGTCTTTTGTTTTCTTGATTTTGCATGTTGGTTGTGTGATGAGATGACTGACCTAGGTAGATATAACGGAAGCCACGATGGAAATCATATAATTGTGGCTAGTGCATTCATCTAGATCGTGGCTGTAGCAATACGTTTCACTGTCCATGATATTAACCATGAAGCGATAGGAACGGGGCATGACGGTGATTTTGTTTTATGACTCCATTTTGCACCTCAAGGGTCCGAAGGCATCACATAAGAAAGGGTGGGGCGATTGTGTAGCGGTTAACTTCGACTGCTTCTTTTAAATACTTAACAACATGCAAGAACAAACAGCACAGATACTATGAAGTAAATATCAGCATATGACAATTAGCTCAATCAAATGAAATCAACGTTGCAACACATATACATTTAAAGCTGACTACTGAGAACTTATACTGCACTTTTTCGTAAGGGGAACTGCATGCTCATTCACAAAACGGGTTGTACTTTTTTAGGTGGTGAAGGCACATAATATTGTACGTCTAGATTAAGAGGTATATAAATTAAATTCAATCATACAGTGATCAAGTGTATCAGACACTGTAACTGCGGGAAACCTAAACAATGTCCCACAAAAAGTCACAGTATTGCCCTAAGGGCGAAGCAATGACTCCGATAGCAACAAATTGGAATGCCGCGTGAAGAACGGGAAATATCTGGAAGCTTGCAGCACGCTGCTCAAGCACAAAGGACCCACGAAAAGAACACGCACAGGAAGAGCGCGAACAGCTGTCACAGTTGTTACTTCGTTGTGCTTGAGCACCACGCTGCATGTGTCGACTAAGCACAACCAATTGCCCCTACTCTGGATCTTCTAGCTAGCAGTTCACTCCTTTCGCAAACGTGGCCGCTGCAGCGAGCGAAGTGACCGTCGTGCGCTCTGTAACTTCAACGCAAACTTTGCGGTGAAAGCACAAGATGTACAAACCGCCCCCCTCCGGAGATAAGCGCGCGCATGAGTGACCACGCTCTGTAGGGCAAAGCACGGGTGGTACAGGCAGGAGGCGCATCGCATCGCAACTCCGCTGAAAACCGAGCGGAGCGACGACCTTTAAAGCGCGCCCTTTGCTTCATTTCGCTGGTGATAAGGAGAACACAGTGTAAGCTCTCCGAGCTCTGCATACCGCCAGCGGTAAATGGTGCATATGAATAGCTCGCTCTTAGTATTTAAAAGGTACATATGTGGTACACTTTCGTAGTCTCTAATAAAGTTGTGAGTTAGGACCTGTCCCCTCGTCATGTGTTTCTTCCTTTTGTGAATGCGCTCAAGCGCTACAAAAAATGTCGGTTAGCAAGTTCCAGCTCACCCCGAATCATGTTCTGCAGTATAACGCCCATCGTATTCTTGGAGACCGCTCTAGCTCGGAGCTCTTGTACGGTACTCCGCTCCTCTTGCCCAGCGCCTTCTTTCGCCACAACAACCTACTGTTCATCTGTCTCCTAAGCAGTACGTACATCTTTATCGCGACATATTGGGGATCTAAAACTTTGTCTGACGGGTCCTATTTCAGCGTGCACACCTTACGTTTCATGTGGGCTTGCCAAAGCAATCCATGTCTTCGTGCACAATGCAACCCTTCGGCCTGCTTTCCACCCACACTAACTAGGGCCCTTTCAAATACTGGAGAGAGGCATGTCGATATATGTCGAGACGTTCATGACAAAGCTGACGCCGCTGCACTTGAACAGCTGAAGCGGGCGCCTTTTGTCGCCTTTTCTTTTCACGCCGCCATGTACAAATGTACAGGTTATATTGCGATAACATTTTCCTCACGATTGCCTCTGATTTAAAATAATCGCGGTACAAGAAAGTAAGCAGAGTAAAAAAGGCTAATGTCAGAAATTGCGGCTAGTTAAGGTTCTCGGTATTGCATGCTTCTAGAAACGGCGAAAAAAAAAAAGCGACAGCGCAACAAATGAAGACGCACAAAGCGCTGTGCGCCTCTTCTTCTGTTGTCCTGTCACTTCTTGCGCGGTTCCTTCAAATAAATGTTAACGTACGCGTACTCCTAGTGATGTTGGCTCGAATGACAGATTCATCCCGCCGAGTCGGTATACACTTCGCATCCAGAAGCTGAAAGATTTTTCGCGGTAAAGTGAATGCGGTATAATCCCGTAGACAGCCCAACAGGCGCCTTCAGGATCGTCCTAAATATTCAATAGCTTTGCGCTCTGTACATGTTGCTGAACACTGCGATTAGTGCCGCTCTTATTGTGTTTTCATACAAATAAATATATTTTCCCAGATGGAAGATCTGCCTACCCGCGCGCAGATGGAGTTATCCTCCCACACAAATGAAAAAAAAAAAAAAAAAACGTGCACCAGGCAAGCCAAGATGACATACGACGAGTTTACAGATATAGCTGTTTGCATTGCTTTTGTTTGAATTTTAAATGCGAAGCATTTCTTAGCGAACCTCTGGCACTTTGAGCGTTTCTATCTACGTATCTATCTATCTATCTATCTATCTATCTAGCCGCCTACGTCTGGGTGCTCTCATGATCGCCTCCTTAACTTGGTGTAGCCCAAAATTTGCATGGGAGGGTAAGATGATTTGACGAATATGATTGCCGGGTCATGACATGAATAACGGTAAAATCCTGTCGTGTACGTCGTCAAACCCTTTTCACTAGACACGTGTGGCACATACTCGTTTACCACGGGCCGCGGTGTACGGGTATGCGCCACAGGTGATTGACAGTTTATATCTACCCAGGAACGGCGAGAACAGACATTGGTAACTTAAATGCTAGAGCATTAAGGAAAACCAACATCGGCAGCGTTGACTCAACGATTGGAAAGAGTGAAAATTAGGATCCCAGCAGGAATCGAACCCAAGCATTCTGCGTGGCAATCAGGTATTCTACCACTGAGCCACGCCAGGTCTATAAACTGGTTTGGAAAAACAGCCTACGCAGGCGTAATATCGGTGCAACGTCAATTGTGGTTGTGGTGCTGGTTATCTAATTTTACAAAAAAGCAATGAACACTACATGATACTCCTACGACGTCTACTCCTACGATACAGGCGTCATATCAGATTAACGTCTGTAGTTCCAGTGTTGGCTCCGCTTTTATAGCAGTCTAATAAACATTACGTTTGTATTCCTATGATTCAGCAAGCTATATTCAAGCATTGCTCGACCCCGGAAGAATACATTAACGAAAGTTACATATGATATCCACATCACCGCAGCGTAATGTGCACTTCGTCCACCAGAACGACGCAGTCTCCTCTTCATTTCTTACGAGGCTGGGCGATGGCCTCATGCTGACCGAGGATGATGCCAGATTGATTGACAGCCGCTTTGTAGACTAGGCTACGTAGGCAACATACGCCCAGGTAGTCTACGAATACGACAAACACCATCCACTGATCTTGGTCTGCGTAGCACTATCCAGGCCTACCAGCCTCGACGGCCTATACCTCACAAACATAGGCGTGCCTCAATATGGGGGGCGCAAAGTCAGCCCCCCATATTGAGGTAATAGGGAGGGGGGGTGCTGCGACACGGAAGGGGGGGGGGCAATGTCAGCGCCATACAATGACATAATTGGGAGGGGGGCTGCAACAAACCCTCCCCCCCCCCCCTGAAGGGGAACCTTGCGCACGCCTATGCTCACCAACGTGAAGGGTGGCTTCAGGTTCCAACATGTCGCTGGCTCTGTCGACAGACGATTTGTCGACGAAATGACCGAGGCGTCCACGAATTCCAACAGCTCTACTATACGACATACTTCACTACACATGGACCCCTCGTCACCACGATCACGACCGGATCCTATAACAAGTCATCACCAGCTGCTGGTGCTCACTGATCACGGTGATGATGCACTTGTTCAAGAACTGTCAAGATGTTTTTGCACACGTGCACACAGGTTCGTGAAACGTGCGTGCGTGCTCTGTGCACATATAAGCACTACATATCAGCTTACCGCTTTCGGTGTTGGTAATACCCACGTTGCCATTGGCAGCGTTACCCAACCGTAAACAACTGGTTATGTAACACATATGCGGCTCTTCAACATATATATGTGTGCTTATAAAATTTATACAAATCTTTAGCGTCATTTTGTAACGTGTCGCTCAGTAAAAAAAGTTACGCCACAGTAACCGACCCGCCGCATGCTTCGCATAACATCGACTCCCACGGTACGCGGGATCTGCCGAATTTTTTAGACCCTAGTTGTCAAGATCGTATCTCAGGATGTACTTCCTTCTATGCACCGCTTGGCGTACGCGTAAATCTTCTTTTACCAGCTATGTGTTCTTTATATCCAATAGCGTTCCCTTTATGCGAATTTCTCTTCTGTCGGCTTGTCGGTCCTTGTTTCGCGCAATTCTCTTAGAGGTGCAGTTTATGCGGAGAAAAATTGTCCCTTCAACACATAGTAAGGTGCAAGTAATCGCTGCTGAAAGCCCACTAAATACTTGACGCTACAACGGGTTTTCGGAGAGCTCCTTGGCCAGCTCTAACCTAGATTATCGGCTAAAGCTGGACGCGAGTGCCGAGGACACGGCCAGAGCTCAAGACATCTTAGACTAAGCTCGCCTCTCCGAAGCTAGAATTTGAACGCATGTTGAGCACTTTTGGTGTATGCTGCATGTTTTAGGGTGAAGTCACTACATCTACTTATCTTCAGTCGAGACATAAAAGTGACGGCAGTTTCCATTCGTTCTTACCAAACATTATTTTCCTCGTAGTGCAGGTCAACAATGTAGTACGAATGTTTTGTTAAACGTGCTTCAAAATATATGCACTTCTGTTCATGGCCCTTGGGTTCAACGTGGTAGCTTCTGACAGTTGTCCAAACTTTCTGACGTGTATGCAACGCCTGCAGAATCGTAAAAGGTGCAGTGTTGTTATTAGCTACAACTAAAGTGGTTGCTTGGGGGAGTTGGTACGACATAGTGGAGGTAAACAACGCGAAAGACGAAAGACCTGGCAGAGAAGGACGCATACAACAGCACTTTCGGTCTTTCGCGCTCTTTCCCTCCAATATTAGCTACAAACACGACGAGCAAGTCCCCAGAAACGTTTGCGCTAAAGACACGTTATCTACTGCAGCTCCCACTACGATGGACAATGAAACATCAGATATTGACTCAGTGTTGTTATTGCATACACATCCAAGGTTGCAGAACTTGGGATATACAAACACCGCACGAAGAAAGAAGCATTATATAAACTAACGGACATACAGAGCAACACATTATCAGTAATTTTTATACACGTATAGCACCACTAACACGAAAATGAGGCATTGCAACAGGGGCATTTTTTTTTCCTTTGCATGCAGTGCCCGCGCACTACCCACACCGAAACCAGCAAACATGTGTGAACAATTTTAGTTCGATTTTAAAGTTTTCGTCACGCAGCATCTGCAACTCAACCTCACCCAAATGTACATTGTGACAAGTCGACACACTTCGTTGGGTTTTCGAACTCCGCCATTTTGCATCAACTTTAATTCATTTCCATTTATGTCATAATTACTATACTACAGTTAAAAACATACAAGTAATGTCACTTGTAATTCCTTAGTTTCATTGTCTTTTGGTTTCACTGGGTTCTGTATAACAAAATACGTAAACGAGTCCTCGATCAATCATCTCCCTTTCGTTTACATGCTATCATATATTATATGCCGTCAGATATCACTTTCCTATGTTAGAATAAATGCTGATACTTTTTTTTTCGCTTTTATGCAGTTTAGGTGTTTCTACTCACTGCAGCACAATTTGTTCACTTTCTTATTTTCTACATATTGCCAATGTCATTGCTTCGGCGACTCTTCGTGTTCTTCATTTTTGTTTTTATTTGCGGGCAACGTTGTTCGCTACTTTACTGTATCACGTGTAAATATCACGAAAAATTACGTACCACGAAAAATAAATAGCAGATAAACTACCTGCCATTCACTTTTCGTGGCTTTTACGTGTTTACACGTTGGTATTATGCTTCATTTTGTGTAAATATTGTTAGTTCGTGTTATTTTACGTTTTCTGCTTTTCTGCGAACATTTTGCGATTTTCCCGCGAACATCTACTGCCGCCGAGGCCTCACTAGCACAATCTTTGATTTCCTGTAACAAATAAATCACCAATACTACTACTACTACTACTACTACTACTACTACTACTACTACTACTACTACTACTACTACTACTACTACTACTACTACTACTACTACTACTACTACTAATAATAATAATAATAATAATAATAATAATATCTAAGGTTTAACGTCCCAAAACCACGATATGACTATGAGAGACGCCTTAGTGGAGGGCTCCGGAAATTTCGACCACCTGGGGTTCTTTAACGTGCACCTATCTCTAAGTACAGGGGCCTCAAACATTTTCGCCTGCATCGAAAATGCAGGCGCAGCGGCCGAAATAAATCACCAAGATCATTCGAGATGTCTTATGTTGCCCAGTCGTTCAGGAAACATAGATTTTAGAATAATAATGCACACGCAGCACCATACGGGAACTCTTTGAAGCTTTTGAGTGTATACAAGGCTATAGCTATATGTACATTATCAAGTAGGCATTGCTGTAGAGCTGAGCGTTCAAAATATCTGGCAAGGAGTTTTCGTTGTCTATGTAAGTATTGCACATATATGGCAAATGCTTACAAAACAGCCAAAGCAGAAAGTGCGTAAGCATTAAAATACGAGATATCAATTTCAAGTTTTTTCTTAAATTTGCATTTTACGACCACGCATTCAGAGATAACTTCTAATAAAGAAGCCTGAGAAATATGTGCAAGCCACACTTGTGTATCGCATCTGTAGCTTTGGATAAAAATGAACGCAACAAAGTGCGTGCAGTCGAATTGTAAATTACAAGTCACGCTCACAGATGTTGTGCGTTTACCGCAAGTTGCATTTATAAGTACATGGGATGCAATGCTAGCTATTGATGCTTACGATAATGCTGAAACCGTGTTAACTGTGCAGAGCGAAATCGCTGTGAAAGATTTAATTACGAAGAAGATGTAATAGGAGAATTCATAGGCTCTTGGCTAAAATGCTTAGTTCTCATGTCCCATAGCAACACTGATATGCAATAGCAGTTCAGGAGAGTCATGAGCTTAACAATGCAGGACATTGCTGTTACTGTAGCCTGAATGTGATCAGCCTCAGGGATTAATGAGACTAACACTTCAGGGATTAATGAAACCACTGTGAAGGACAGCATAATCTAACAAGTAAAACGATAAGGAACATCTCATAGAAGAATGTTAGGTCGTGGCAATGATAGATTAGGTAACTTACTTCCTTTAGTTCTTCCAGAGTTGCGCCATTAATCACGATGGCTAGGCAGTTTAGGAAAACGATATTACTCAGACGCATGGTCGTTCGAGAAGCAGTGTTGGAGGCGGACTCATTTCGTATTAAGAGGTCGCACATTGCGCAAGTGTCGGCGGGTACCCATTTCTACATGCACTGAAACCTCGTGTTCGAGAAAATCTGGTAGCACAGTATAGTGATTACTACACAAAAGTGCATACGTAAAGCGTAAAAAAACAAAATGACATGTGCGTACGGCGAAAAGAATAATGAGTATGGGTTTTTAAGTACATCTGTGCACCTTAGTTAGAAAGGAGTATGTCGTAATGCATCGACCTGATTCACAAAGACAATGAGAAATGTTCGCAGAACTTTTGCACGCCCAGCTGTACAGCGATTTTTACCTGACAATGACTACATGTACTCAGAAGCTTGAAAGAGCTCCCGTATGGTGCTATATGTGGATTATTCTAAAATCTATATCTCCTGAACGACTGGGCAGCATAAGACATCTGGAATGATCCCGATGATTTATTTGTTACAGGAAATCAAAGATCGCCCTATTAAGGCCTAAGTGGCAGTAGATGTTCGCAGGAAAATCGCGAAATGCTTGCAGGAAAGCAGAAATGGAAAATAACACGAACTAAGAAAATTGACGCGAAATGAAGAGTAAGAACAACGCGTAAACACGTAAACGCGATGAAAAAATAGCACGTAAAATGTCACACTTGATAGAGTAAAGTAGTGAACAAAGCTGCACGTAAATAAAAACGAAAAGAAAGAGGACGAAGTAAGTGTCCGCGGAGCAATGACATTAGCAATATGTACAAAAGAAGACATAGAACAAATTGTACAGCAGTGAGTACAAACATATAAACTATATAAAAGCATGAAAATGTATCAGCATTTATTGTAGCATAGGCAAGCGATACCTGATAGCATGTACAGGGAAGAGAGATGATTTATCGAGGACTCGTTTATTTTGTTCGACACAACCTAATCAAACCAACAGGCAATGAAATTAAGGAAGCACAATTGACATTGCTTGTATGTTTCAACTGTAGTATAGTAATTATGACATATATGGAAAGGAATAAAAGTGGGTGAAACATGAACTTTTCGCAGGTAGGGACCGAACCTATCACATTCGAAGGTGGTAGTTTCGGTGGTAGGTTCGGTATTCATGTTCACGTAATGGTGGGGCAATTAGCCAGCGCCGCTCGGAGCCATGACGGAGCAAGTGTGGAACACTCTTTTGTTGCTAGCTGGCGTCATGCAGCACCTGATCTTATTTCGAGGTGGAAGCTGACCAATAAACCCTCGTATACTCCCTAAGGCATCACGTTTGCCTGAACCGGACCCTTAGTATGAATGAACGAAAGAAGGGGGATTGATGGAGGGCTCATTTGTTTTCTTAGGCACAGCCTAATCAAACCAGCAGACAATGAAGTTAAGGAAGATATAGATGGCAATACTTGTACCTTTTAACTGTAGCATAGTAACTGTGACACAAATACAAATAAATAGTATTCCACACTTGCTGTCATGGCTGCTAGGGGTTCTGGTTAGCACTTTCAGGATTATCCAAACAAATATACCCGATAAAGTGGATGGGAAAGCGACCACCGCTGTAGCTCAAATGGTAGAGCGTCGGAGGCGTTATCTGAAGTTTGTAGGGTCGGTCTATACCACTGTTAAAAAATCCAAATATTGTGCACTATACGTTTCTCAGCTCCATTGTCTATTGATTACATTAGGTTGTGTCTGATAGCACGAGAGCACTTCACGTAACGCGCGTGAAGCGTGGTAGCAGCTACGGAGTTCTGTCTCTGCTCGCCTGCAGAAACGAATCAATATTTGGACGTTCCACAGCATCAGCAGATATGGTATTCCAGTCGGCAATTGTGCGAGGAAAAAAAGAGTACAGAAAGGCATTTGTCCTGCAGTTCTGCTCAGCCGCTTTTCGTTGGTGCATGAGCCGCTTTTCCTAAAGCGACTCATGGCAGGCACGATGAATGTGGATAGACCAGCCCCATTACAAATGTGTGTAACGCATCAGAGTTCTCATTTGTCGGTCATCGCGTTAGCGCAGAGGACTAGCACCACTTCATTTAAAATTGAAGCCATCGTTTACGCTGCCACCTCCGCAGATGGTGGCAAGCTCCGGTCCTTCTTTGGGCCATTGGGATAATATGTTTGTGGCGCGGCTACCAGAGGATGTTAAGCCCATGTCCAGCATTCTTAAAGATTCGCCCCTTAAAGGGACGTCGCTGCTGGTATATCGACTGGAATACCATATTTGAAAATTTCAAGAATCAACTCGCCTCGCATAATTAACAATATCTTCGAAAAAATTATGGAAAATCGTTTCTATAAATTCATTGCGAAATATAACATGCTCTCCCATCAGCAACACGGATTTAGACCAAATTATTCTACCTCCACCGCCGTTATGACCCTTAGTCAAGTTATAAACACAGCATTGAATGAAAATAAGTTAGTACAAGTTATCTTTCTAGACCTCAAAAAAGCCTTTGACACCGTAAACCACAGAATACTGCTAAGTAAATTACCACATCATGGTTTCCGTGAGACCATACTCCAACTTCTTTCAGAATACCTGAAAGGTCGTCAACAGGCTGTATTAATTAATGATTTCATGTCTTCTATGAGCCGCTTGAGTAGTGGTGTTCCCCAGGGCTCGGTGCTGGGACCATTGCTCTTCTCCTTGTATATTAATGACCTTCCGCAGATATTACAGCCTTCTAACATACTGATGTATGCTGACGATACTTGTATAGTAGTAACAGGTAAAAATCTAAGTGATCTTGAATCGAAGTCCAATGTCGTATTGGAAAAGGTTGCTCATTGGTTATCGAATAATAAACTATAAATACCGATAAGACTAAATGCATCACATTTCACTGAAGGTTGAAACTCATTAATGCTAATGATATACACATAAGAATTAACGATTTTGTGATCGAGCAAGTAGCCACAATTAAATAACTTGGTGTCACTATAGATAACAACTTACATTGGCAGATGCAAATTGAGAATGTGTGTTCCAAATTAGACTCAGGGTGTCATGCACTTACTCAGGCTCGTCACCGTTTTAATACCACTACTCTACGAAAAAAATTGGCCGCGTATCTGCGTGCTTCGCTGCAAATGTCGTCTAAAGACGATAGAAGAGGCGCTGCGTGAGATATGGACGCCATCTGGCAATACGTCGGGAAACATGAGTGCTGTGTTGCGGGCTGGTAGTCCCGTCGCAGCAGCAGGCGAAGACCGGCGGTGACCAACGCGACCTGCAGGGACGCCAGCCAGCCCGAACACGCGGTTTGGCGCGGAGCGCCGAAGCAGAAGAAACGTCCGCACTCAACGAGTACTCTCCACACACTCTTTTATTTACACGTCGCCTGGGTAAAACAGAAATGCCAGAGCGGAGCCCTATAGCATTCTTACAGTGCAATACAGAACCGAAACCGAAACACAACAATGAGCTCGTGCAAAGGGCACGGAGGAAGGCAAGTTTCAGCGCAGTTGCAGTTTCTTAAGCGCAGCTTAAGAAACTAGGGTTTTTAGAATTACGTATGCATGCATTTTATATTAAAGGAACACACCACCTAATACTTACCTAGTGATGTTGCGCTTCAGATATGCGTAATGTTTGCTTTTTGATCGACAATATACACAAGTATGAACCTAGTCAGCCGTTCAAGATGGCTGGCCCTTGGGCAAGTGGTTCAACTTTGGCCGAGTGGCTTAATTGAGTGACGTGCCGACAAACAGAAAGACAGAAAGACAGACCAAAATTTCTCTGTTCAAGTACCCCAATAAAGACTATCGTCTTTAATACTTTATTATGCCTTCAGTCATTGTTACACCTCATATTGCATTGAGTCTTGGGGCGGCACGTACACAACTTACCTGGACCCGGTTAGACGACTTCAAAAACAGGCTGTAAGAATCATTACTCATTCCAAGTATAACGACCCCAGCAAACCTTTGCTTTCCCGATTACTTATTTTGCCCTTCGACAAGCTATGGCAATTAAAACTAGCCAAATATGTACACACAGTTATTATTAAAACCACCCTTTTCATGTGTCGATGTTTACCGCCTCTTCTCGTTCTACTAGACAACTAACCTTTGGTAAATGGAATATTCCACGAAGTAACAATGTATATAGTGGAGGCTTTTACAGTTCGTTGGTATTAAAATCTGGAATGTTATTCTTTTTGAAATAAAAATGTGTTCTAATTTCAATAAGGCACTTGATAAACACTATTTAGAAGAATGTACTGATTGTCATATTTAGTCTGTTAACTGTCTTAATTTTAGTATGTAAGTAGGTGATTTTCTTTCTTCGTTTTTTCCTGTGTTGTAACGGTTTTGTGCGTTTATTTCATGTACTGTAATGTTTCTTTGCTGGATATTACATAACTTTTTAGTTACACTTTTCCGAAGTGTCATTATAAAATGTTTCTTTTTGGACCCAAACTAGCCTATGGATATAGGTGCACACAGTGTATGTAAATTTTTGTAAAAAATGTGAGCAATAAAATTCAATTCCATTCAATTCAAAGTCACTGCGGATGCAGCACTTCCCGTCATCATGGCCACTGACTCGTCTTCATATAGTCTGGGTACAAAATTGGAACAAGCTGGTGGGTAGCACATTCGAACCTTAGCATTCATAATCCGAACATTCACGGAGGCAGAACAAATCTACCAGGCTGATAAACTCGAGGCTCCAGGCTCCTTGAGGGCTTGCGGAATGGCTTTCATACATATGGGGACACCCATCTACTCTGCAGACGGATCATTAACTCGTTTCGCAGAAATTGTGGCGTCAGCGTCGTTGCCGGCGTCGTTCGCTGTGAGCGAAAAATCAGCACCTTGTCCGTGACCGAAAAATTGAGAAAGATGTATATCAAATAAATAAATAAATAAATAAATAAATAAAAATATTTGGGTTTGAGTGAGAATCAAACCGAGGCCTTCTGCGTGGCAAGCAGGTGTTCTCCCACAGAGCCGCGCTACTTCTTGAGACCACTTCGAAAAAAAAATACTATATATGAAAGTCATGCAATGGAAGGAGTCTCCTTAACGCATGTGATATTGCGTGGCAGAAGCGCAGAATCGCGCCAGTCAATTGAGCAACGAGTGGGTGTTTTAAAGGCCTACCAATTAAAAACCGATCAGACACTTAATCATCATCATCTGCAGCAAAAACATCAACAAAGTGAACAGCTGCGTAGGTTAGCGTGTTGCCTTACGGACGCGTAGTGGGCCCCTTGCTTATTCGCAAGACGAATAATTATGGCGTAGTGGGCACTTAACAACTGTACTTGCAGTAGGAATTCTAGGATAGTTTCAAACGGCCGGTGTTTACGCGCACAGTCATTTTCGTACGGCACGGTTGAGGCATGCGCCGAGAACTGAAGCTAGGCTAGCATTTGAGAAGGCGATGCGCACGGGGCCTGATTATTCTATCGCGTGCTGCTCTTGAAGGCAACGCTGAAGCGTCGTCCAAGTGTTGATTTCTGCTTTAATAATAATAATAATCAATCAGTCAATCAATCAATCAGTCAATCAATCAATCAATCATTTATTTAAGGTGCCCAGGAACAACCGTGAGGTCTTTGTGCAGGCGCACGCAAAGAAAAAACAACAATAAAAATAAACAATACAATACAGACAGTCTTCAAAAATAAAAAGAGCAAAAACACGTAGACAAGGAGAACTCAACACAAAAGGGAAGGAGTAAAATAAGACAATATGAGAAATATTGAAGGGGAATAAAAATTAGATTGCACATATACAACTATGCGGAAAGACGGAGAAGAGAACACTTTATACATTGTGCCATACTACGTCAAAAGAATGCAAAGCTCGGATAAAAACAATGATTGTGGACTATGAAAAACGTCAAGATCAAGAAAATTAATATTATAAAGACTTTGTCTTCTGTGAACGGTAGAGTGTTGGTAGAAGCAGGCGGGTACATGAAACGGTCTGTTCTCTCTGGTTAACTTACGCGGAATTCGAAAATTAACACAATTGAGAAGTACAGGGCAGGATATAATACCGTTGACCAGCTTGTAAAGAAATAAGAGATCAGAACGATTTCGTCGGCAGTGAAGTGATGACAGTGATAATGATTGAGCAGTATTTGAACGAGATCCAGAGTCATTTTTAGCAAAGCGATGGTTATATATGCTGAGGAATTTGTTCTGGACTCGTTCAATGGTGTTACCGCTGGATTGAGCAATGCCATTCCATATCACGGACGCATACTCAAGTTGCGGAAGACATATTGTCGTGTACAATTTGTGTAGGGCCATGGGAGACCAGAATTCTCGAGATATTCTACAAACACATCCGAGAGAACGAAGGCCCCGCATAGCAGCATGCTTAACGTGAGAAGAAAAGTTTAACGCGCTGTCAACAACAACACCAAGATCACTGATTTCATAAACCTTGCATAACGGCACAGAATTGACAGAGTATTGAAATGACACGCTAGATGTTTTGCGAGTGATAGACATGAATTTTGTCTTTGAGGTATTTAGAGAAAGGTTATTGCCGTTGCACCATTCGGGAAAAGAACACACATCTCACTGCAGCAAGCGACAGTCGTTAACTGAATGATTTTCCCTAAATATCTTGATGTCATCGGCATACTAGAGGAAAGAAGTATTACGAATGGAAAAAGAAACATCATTAACGTAAATTAAAAATTACACCATCTCCCGCTAAAGGGGACCATGAGGCGATGCGAAGCCGGAGCACTTGCACGATCGCGTTTCGTTTGGCGTTCGTTGGGCATGCTACCGACCTCGCGTCGTGGAACGCGAAGAGGGGCGCTACGCGCGTCGTATCTTCCATCTAGCCCGGCCGTTAATTCTCACAGGGCGAGCGGGGAACGCGTTCGACAGGCGGGCGAGAGGGGGCAGCGGAGGAGAGGAGGGAGAAGGGGAGGGGACGCGCATGCGCTCGAGCTCATCGCGGCGTTGCGCAGGAGAGAATTTCGGCATGTCTAGCCCGCGTTTCAGTGGAAGAGTGGAAAGGGGGAGGGGAGAGGAGTATGGGAGAGGGGAGGGGAGAGGGAAAGTGGAAAGGGTAAGTGGAGAGAGGAATGGGAGAGGGAATGTGGAGAGGGGAGGGAGGGGAGAGGGAAAGTGGAGAGGGGAGGTGGAGAGGGAAAGTGGAAAAGGGAAGGGGAGAGGGGAAGGGGAGAGGGTGAGTGGAGAGGAGGTGTGTGGAGAGGGTATGCGCATGCGCAGTAAGGGTGGTCACGCCGCACACCACCACCACCACCACGACCACCGGATTGAGCTCCGCCTTAAGATACTTCGCATCTAAAATGGGAGTGGGCCTAATATCGACCCTTGAGGGACCCCACTAGTCACTTTATACAAAGAAGAGGTTTGGCCATTTACGGCAACATAACAAGATCGATTGAGCAGATAGCTGTGCAAGAGATTCGCAATCGACAAGTCAACGTCAAAGTGTGCAAGTTTAACCATAATCAGTGTGTGGCTGACTACGTCAAAAGCCTTGCTCAGGTCACAGTAGATTACGTCAACCTGTCCTCTCTGGGAAATAGGTGTGGAGATCTGCGTCATGAAACTAGCAAGATTTGTGGTAGTTGAGCGGCCAGCAAGAAAACCATGTTGATTGGGAATCAATGAGTTTTTCACACTAAAAGACAATAATTTGTGAAGAGCCAGTTCGAAGATCTTTGATGTGGGACATAGTAGAGAAATCGGGCGATAATTAGAAACATCTGTCTTAGAGGCCGACTTAAATACTTGGAAAACACGAGCAGTTTTCCACATGCTAGGAAATGTGGAAGTGCCCAGGCAGTTATTAAATATCGTAGTCAGTACTGGGACAAATATACTACCATAAGCTTTAAGTATGGCGGAGGGGATGCCATCTGGGCCACATAATAAGGATGGTTTTAAGCGCTTAATGTATTCGCTGATAAGAGTTTCATCCAGCGACGAAGCACTGGATGAGCTAACTGCCTTGGGCTGTTGTCTGACATCAGTGCTAGAGTCTGAGGCCTTATAAACGAATGAGAAATGTGCGGCAAAACAGTCAGCGACGGCATGCACTTCTACCCCATTTGAGTCTAGTAGTCTGAAGGACTCTCCGCTTTTGCTAGACCGTTTACGTACATACTTCCAAAACTCAGGCGGCCTGTCAGAGGCGCTTTTTTCTAAGAATTCAATATACGAACTATGATCCCGTTTATATAGGCGTTTAGAGAGAGTTCGAAAAAAGCTGAACTCTTCCTTCCACTCGCTGGATGGAGAACATTTAGATTTCTTGTGTGCGTGATCTTTATGCTTCAGTGCACTAAGTTCAGATGAATAATAATAATAATAATAATAATAATAATAATAATAATAATAATAATAATAATAATAATAATAATAATAATAATAATAATAATACATGTTTCTAAGATGTAGGACCCACTCACTCAGGAACAAGTGAAGTGCTTCAAGATGTTACTGGAGATGCAGAGATGCTTGCATTTTCGTTCTTTCCGTAGGCGTGCTTGCCGCTATTTGCTTGCTGCTTCACTTCTTTATCGTATGCGTTTGTTATGCAGCACCGGCTTGGTTACAAAAAGATAGGAGTTGATGGACGACGGAAGCTTGAAGAGATGAAAAATTTGTGAACACGGGGTTTCGCTAAAGCCAACGTTTCGACAAGCGGACTTTACTTCAAGGCTGAATGCCTACCTTGGCGCGTGTTTCGTACCCACTCTTCCAACCCAAAAAAAGGAGGAAAAGGCAGGAGCGCGAAAAAGAGAAGGGGGGGGGGGGGGCAAGAGGAGCCGGCATGCTGAACCGGGTGAGTCAAGGGGAAAGTGCAAAGAGTAAAAAAAGAAAGAAACGAAGATGGGGCGGTAGTCGGGGATCCACGTCTTAAGCGTATAAAGGGAGGCATGTGCAAGTGAGTACCGGTCTTGCCTCGTGTTGTCTGAACCAGCATAAAGCTGTTTCAACAACAACAACCACAACAACAACCACTTGAATATTACAAGGAATGGTAAGCGATTCCTAGAGGAAAGGGTTAATGCTCAGTGGCTTTTGTTGCGTATATACCATATCAGATGAATTGAAGATTCACTCTTGAAACGTTTATACCAACTGGCTGGAGTGTATTATACTTGTGAATCAGCTAATATATATTGTCTGTTTCACGGTGAACGGTAGCTTGGCTAAAGTATTTAAAGTTTAAGATAAGCGAATATGTGACCTGCCACATTAATGTCTTGTGCCAATGATTTCCGTAATTTCTTCGTCATGACCGCGCGATGACCATTTCATGTAATATTAAGAGGTTCTCCTGTTTCGCCCACGCAGTTTTTGCGGCAGCACGAACATTCGATCTTGTAGATAACGTTTGAATTAGTGGGTAAAACTCAATTTTATATCATGAACGTGATCACTTCCGGCGCTATAAACTATAATGTTATTTTGAAGAGATTTTCAAGTGTTACATCTTAGACTTGAACAAGGTATTGTGTGGACAGTACACTGAGGGCTTACTTTTCTTTGCACTAATATGTCCTTAAAGTTCCTATTACAGATGGAAAGCTTCCATCTTCCCCTGAACTTCTGCCTTTTAGGGGCGAAGCTCCTTAAGGCGGCACCCGTTCGTCCCTCGTAGTCGTAGTCGTAGTGCGTAACCAGTCTTACGCTTTGACCTCCAAGGTGGTGCCGGTGGGAGATTTTTCCTGTGCGTTGTTGAACAATAAAAAATTCGCAGCGTTAGCTAAAAGCCGACTTCTTCTGTCTCTCATTCCCATTAGCAGCCATTCTTTACCTCCAAGGTAGTGCCTGGTGAGATTTCTCCTGTGCGTGATTAAACAATAAAAATTTTGTTCAAAACGCCGTTGATTGATGAAATAAACCAACGAAAGACGCCAGATGCTTTGTAAAAGCAAAACGAAAGAACGCCAGATGTTTCTAAAGCAAAACGAAAAGACGCCAGCTGCTTAACGAAAGACGCCAGATGTTTTCTAAAGCAATGGTTTTCTAAACAATGAAAATTCACAGCGTACATGCAAAATTAAAGTGAGCTGCAAGTCGTCATAACTCATCGAACCTTTAGTATAAACGCGCCCGATCTCACGTCGATGATGATGTACTGGGCAGAATTCACAGAAGATTCACGGTTTACCGATGAACCTCTGCAGCTTCGCCCACTCATCATCATTCACTCCGTGGATATTATGAGGTTTTTTAATGAAGTGTTGAAGCAGGAATGTTGTTTCAGTGGCATACAACTCGTCACCCCCACACAGGACTCCGGCAAGCGCGCATAATTAACATATGTTCTGGCTGTGGTAACGAGAGCTTACATCCGCAGTCATTAGGGAGCAGGCACACATGCTTCACGTGTCGATACACTTCGGGAGAAATGAAGGCTTTCCTCTAAATAAACAGCGATTGTGTGGACGCGAAGTATTTCGTCAACGAAGCGAAACTGCCTGAGCCGGGTTGCGAAGCTTACGAGAGAGCTGGATATGCGAAATGAGAACTGACGGCAGTTTTCGGCAGGTCATATGCTGCGACGGCACTCTTGTGACACGCCTTGAGACGCATGCACCACTGATCACTCCTATATTAAGAATAGGTCATCGGATGGAAGAAAAAAAAAACGTTCTTCAAAATAGCAGGTTGTCAGCCGTAATACTTATTTTGCTATTGTATTTCGCACTACTTTAGTTTTGCGGCTTCGATGTTCGACGTCGGAGTGGCGAAGTTTCGCAGAAACATCATGAACGCCATAAAACTTGCTCCGCGCTTACTGCAGACAATCATTTAAAAATTTAAACCGACCCAGTGCACCAAAGGAGAAAACGCAGCAGCCGCCACTTGATTGTTGTACGCACATCTTACGCAGTGTATCTCGTGCCCTTTGGTGACCAGCCATATTCCTAAAACAATTCTGGAAAGCTCTTGTACAGATGATGGTGTGTGTGACGCCAACTATTAATGCAATTGCGTTAAAGAGCTTGTTTCGCAGATGTTTGCCTGTCGGCGAACGCGCCGGTGTTGTTGATTGTGAGCGAAAAGTCGTCATTGTCATGTGCGAAAAATGACATTAACAAAAACTATAGCTCCTCCCAGGAATGGAACCCGAGCTTTCTGAGTGGCCAGAAGTAGTGCTACCAGCAAGCCCCGCCAGCGCTTGAAACCGTCTGAAAACAAAAAACAAAAAAAAAGACAATGCATGTGTCATGTAGCGGGAGGAGTACCGTTAACACATGTAGTATTGCCTGCCTAAAACGCAAAATCGCACCACGAGTCACACCATGTGAATTGCACAAGAACTGGGTGACTTAAAGGCCCACCCGTTACAAAGCACTAAGCATTATCAATCAATCAACATCATGAACAGCATCGAAAAAGTGTACAGATGAGTAAGTGCATACCATGGCTTACGGAAACAAAACGGGCACTGCGCTAATTCGCAAAATTATGAATTACGGTGTAGTGGGCACTTCGCAACCATACTTGCAGAATGAATTTCACGATAATTCAAAAGGGCGAAAAGTTCATTTTCTCCCGACACGGTTGCGGTGTTAACCGAGAAGCGACGCCTGGTTAACGAATGAGAAGGCGATGTAAACGGGGCCCGATTAGGCTCTCGCGTTCTACTTTTTAAGACGAACCTGGAGCGTCCCCTAATTTATTACCGTAGCTCCAGGAGATAGTACCTTTTTCTAAGCAAACGTGAAGTATACGCTTCTTCGTGGATTTTCCACCCGGAGCTAGTTTCTTAAGAAAATGCGATAGTTTGGCGGCGCAGAAGAAAACTGTCAACGCGACCAGCAGTTTTCGGCGAAGTACTTCCTAACGAGCCAGCCACCAGACTCCCACCCTGTTCAGAAGTGGTAAGTAAAACCACTACATGTACAGTTACACACGCTTTTACATGAGAAATGCAAACGCATTTATGGTTTTTGCTGACCACAGGATGGGTCTTGGCAGCTCTGGCACACCGCTTGCAGCCAGGCAGCAGATAGCTAGCTTCGACCTGAGAGGAAACAATGTGAACATCTGAAACTACATTGGATGGTGTCAAATCGAAAACTGGGACATCCAATATACGTGAAAAAAATCTTACCGCGTTGTCAGCCGCCCAAAGTACGTGCTGCCCGAGCACGTACGAGTCGGCCCGTCAGCGTTGCCTACTTGCAAAAGTTAAAGCGATATTCCCGAACGGTTGCCTTTTTGGATACGGTCAGGCACTTTCGCAATATCTCGTCCGCATGGACGCAGGACCTTCGCTGAAAAATTCCCGTCCGCTTGAAAAGCCGCTGGCGCAAGAAGACCTCTGCGAGCGATGCAACGTGCGCTGTCGGGCCAGTAACCTGGACGGGTCTTGCTCGTTATTTGTACAGCGCAACATAAAGTGCCGACACCTCCGTTTCCGCGACGCGAAATAGTTAAGAAACGAGTCTGTCCTCTAAAGCGACAGCTCGAAGATAGCTCCTCACGGATATCACGCGGATTACAGATATGTATTGATTAGTTTGCACGCCGTCCCCACTTGACGATCAAAAGTGATTAAGGATTCAGTTAAGTGGTCATAATGAGGTACAGCGTATGGTGAGTTTTGTGCTGAGAAAGCGAAAAAAAAAAAGCCGGGGAAACAAGCAATGATATGGCGAACACATCTATTTCGTCTTTCTTTTGAATGCCTTAATAACCTCGTTATTAAGATAACTTTTTATGCACAAGCATACAAAGTTATCTCATATACCAATAGATATCCCCCTCCAAAAAAAAAAAAAAAAGGAAGAAAAGCACATTGAACAAAAAGCAGAGACCTGATTATGACGAGAGTAATATTGGAGCCTATGTACGGTTATCAGAACAAGCTGAGAATTACGCTTTGCTGGCCTGGCTTAGTCGGAACAATAACCTATTCCGGCCAGGTCGGCATACACACACCTTCAGATCCATGATAATGAAATAGTAAATCTGCAACCACAGCCGCCAAAGCTAACGATGCAAAGTAGATTTGGAAGTGTCAGAACATGGCGAATTAAAAAGGAATACCGTCAGGGAAAATTATGCATGAAGGGCGCACGAACATGTCCTTACCATGACAACAACTTTGGAGTAACTACAGCATTAGCGCGGAAAAGTACTCCGCCATAAAGTACGCGCTTCACGGAAGGCAGTTTCACGTTATACTGAAAAAAACGAGGGGAGCCTTCAGGTTCTGTCCTGAATGGATCCACCGACTTAACGGGGAGCCCTAGGCCTCGCTTCATTATTTTTCTCGGGGCCATTAACTAAAGTGTGCAGCTACAACGGCCTTCAGTGAGGGGTTCCTGTCAGTAACTCTTAAGGATCATATAAACTTCGCTGTCACACACACACACACACACACACACACACACACACACACACACACACACACACACACACACACACACACACACACACACACACACACACACACACACACACACACACACACACACACACACACACTTTTGCCTTCCCAATCGCTAGCCTGCCTTCGGATCTCGGTGGAGATCTAAACTGTACCGCAAGGAAAGCCAAAGTGCAAACGACGTCCAGACCTGCATCTAACTCGAATTGTCACTCACGGCAAAGCTGCTTTGTCGCTCACAACCAAAGACACCGCCGTCGACGCTACCGACACCGACACCGAAATTCCTGCTAAACGAGCTCTTTAACGTTATCTCATTAAAACACAACCTACAATGTGAGCTTTAAAAAATTGCTGCCCCTCGCGATCACGTAATCTTGCATGGTCAAGTAGGATTCACACGATAATCATAGGCGTAATCAAAATTGAAGGTTAAATTCTGCGCACGAGCTTGTACGCGACTAGTTCTCACAGATACGACTATGAGCGGTCGTAGAATTTTCGGGCGTGCACAAGCCATCAAAATACCTGGGAGGTACCAGATACGAATCGTCCTCACAGTGAAAAGCTGATATACTTGTACACTACGTCGCAAGCGCGCAGCGTATGGGTGAGAACATAAGCAGAAGGAATAGGGCAGTCTGACTGGCTGTGGCTGCCTGCGGGTAGCCAGAAGTAGCCAGAAGCGAGACATACCAGCAGCTCACTATTAGTTTTTTTTTTTTGCAAAGACACAGAACTCGGGGTTTCGCACACGTTCAAGCCGAAACCAAAACTTCATAATGCGAAGCAGTGTTTTTCATTAAGAATATCGGAAGTGCAGGTGAACCTGTGAACGCTCATGTGTTTTACAGACTGTTACCGATAGGTTTCGGTGCTTCATCTTGGGTTGTTAACTTGACCCTTTGTATCTTTAACAACTTAACGAAAAATGCTATACGCACAAGAAAATGGTTCCATTGTTGAATTTGAAGTTTCATGACTTTATCAATTCACGTTGCGATATACAAAAAACTTTAAATGAAAACATTCGTTTAACAGTCCCAATTGGCAACGCCCTTATGTCTTACGTAAAGTAGTCGTAAGAAGAGCAGAATCGTGGAGAAGGTGTATTTGATTCGTGGCAACGTATAAGACTGAGCGCTAAGAATGGGAAAAAGGGACAATAGACGAAGGGCTCTGTGTCTCCTGCGCAGTAGGTGTGCGGAAACACATATGTCCGCCAGACCGGCAGATGTCTTAGCCACCGCCTGCGTGAGCACCGATGTAACGGCCACAATTTTGTGGAAAAGGGTAGTGGCATTCATTGCCGGGTTTGCAGTCCCCCTTTTCATTAGTGTGAGGTAGATGCAAGGTACAGGTCGCAGCTAAGCCGTGAGATTATACAAGTGGAAAAGATACACAATCTAGGCGACTGCAGCGTAAACACCCCATTCGTTACACTGTCGCGGCATCAGCTGTGTTGTAGGGCAATCGGGGACACGTGCTAAAATTGGACATAACGATGCTTTTATTACGCTTGTACTTTTCGTTATCTTCACCCATATATAAAAAAGAGCACTTTTTAAAGACGACAGTCTTTCTTGGGGAACTTAAACGCAGAAATTTTGGCCTCTCTGTCTGTCTTTCTGTTTGTCTGTCACCCGATTGAGCCACCCGGCCAAAGTTTAACCGCTTTCTGATCGCCCAGCCATCTTGAACTGATACGGCCGTTCATACTTGTCAACACTGTCGATCAAAAAGCAAATATTACGCATATCTGAGGCGCAACATCAATACGTAAGTATCAGGCGGTGTGTTCATTTACTCGAAAATACATAGATAAGTAATTCTAAAGACCCTAATGTTACTTAGGCTGCACTGAAAATGCTAGTGTTTCTTATGATTCGCTGAAAATGCGACGCTATGTGCCCGATTCGCAGTTCAACATAGGGAAGGAGGACTCGTGTAGTACGGCCGGCACAAAACTATCGTCTTTAGACGACATTTGCAGCGAAGCACGCAGATACGCGGCCAATTTTTTTCTACTCTGTCTCTTTTTCCGATTGTTCGCGCGCTGCATTGTACGCCGTTTTATAGGATTCAGCAAAATAATGTAAAGAGGCCATGTTAAAGCAAATTATTTCATGCCGCTAGAAAATATTCAGGCTTGAGCAAGGCGACCGCACTAACGATAAAGATTTATTTTGCAATGTGCTATTATGTATCGGCTGAGCCTTGATTTTATCGCAAGTGCCCCAGGTGGCACTTGCTATGCATACTGACAATGGTGAGTGTACGGAGCGTATTGCTGACCCGGACAGTGCTGCTTATACGCAAGTTGGCATTGTGGGACGTGTTTTTCTACGTGGTCGGCCCACACATGCATCTCACATTGTTTTCCACCTGGAATGGCATCAAACAGAAAATCGAATCAGTATAATTTGCGAACAATGTGCAAGACATTAAGCCATAAAAAAGTCAAGATTTTAGTGAGCACAGAGATTCTAACTACTAATACGTTTACCGGACATTGAGGTAACAGACGGTTTCTATTGTATCGGACTTCCACGCTATCCAGACACTCATGGCCGGGTTACTAAACGCGCAATTTGTCGATGGGAGGTGCGGCGGTCATGACAGCAAGTAAATGATACAAGAACTCCACACAAAGAACACAGAGTTTTAGCGTAGCGTAAAGCCATTATATGAGCCGTAGAAAGCCTTTCCACGCAAAAATAGGGTGCGCACAGTGGCCAAAGCTAGTGCATCATTATAGTGAAAGGAAAAGAAAGTCCACCGCGAGCACATAGAGCTCCTTTTAGCTGTAACGCACTGACTGTGCTCACGAACCAAAACCATCCTGCTTCACTTTGTTTTGTAGCGCGAAAGGTGACATATCTCAGCAGACTTGTGGTCATACCTTTTCGAACAGGCCAACAAATAAAAAGCTATGGTCACATCGCGCCATCATGATGCGTCTTAAGGTAACGTGAGCCCACTTTCATTGAGCCTCCTGAGCCGTTGATCGAAAACGCATCTACAATACGGACCTATTTTGCCCGCAGGCGGCTGCACGTGAAACAGCATTACTCAAATTTAAAGGGACACTAAAGGCAAATATTAAGTCGACGTTGATTGTTGAAATAGCGGTTCAGAAACCTCGTAGTGCTACTTTTATGCCAAGGAAGTGCTTATTTTGAAATAAAATCACGTTTTTAATGGTCCGCATCGCGTTAGCGCGCTTCAAATCTCCCGCCTGAAAATACGACTTTCATACGTCACTGCTGCCGTGTCCAACGTTGCCCGCTTTTACTGCGCGGTCGCCGACACTAGTAGCAGCAGAGCGGAAGTAGCGGGTCCCACAGTAGCAACAACGGGCCATCGAAGCCATCGAAGCTTGCCGCAGTCCCGCAGCGAGCACACACGCAGAGGATTTGACTGTTCAGCACACTGGCGCAATGGCATGACACTAAGCCACTTCGAGCGTAAGGGTTCATTCCGCGGCACCCAGTGAAAAGACACACCGGTTTCCTTGCTGCAGCACTGGCGTTGTGCACCATTCGGGCATCCGGCAATATCACATGCATGCGGCATTTTGTCGAACTTTCGGTCAGAGCGACTTTCACGAGCGCGCAAAACACACGCGGCAGTACGCGATCCCGAAACTACCACTGAGACGCGACCGCGTGAGCGAAGCAGGGCGCCGGGCGAGGCGCAGTTCGGCGAAAACGGAACCTTTGAACCACGCGCGCCGTTCCCCATATGGCAACGCCACGGAGGTTCTTTTTTTCATGAATCAAGCGGAAACGAACAAAGAGCATTTTATTACGTCTTTTGATGCTCGGAAGGTTCTTTTTTTACGGCTGCTAGTTTGATCACTAGTGATTTATTGTAGGCCGACTTCCATACGTCATTGCAATCACTTCGAAAATGCCCCACCCGTGGCGCTCATCATGTGATACATTTAGCTTAATTTCTCGGTAAGTAGGACACTGCTGTTGATAATATTGCCGTTTTAGAAGTTGCCATACATTGGGCTTTCACTCTGACATAAATTGTTATTTGCCTTTAGTGTCCCTTTAAAGCAAATGCTAGCACTATCTGACAATGAATGTGCTCGACAATGCAGGCCCACAGCTAGAAAGATCTAAGTAGTAAGTTGTCACTAAGACAGGCAGCGCCATGTTATCCTCAGTGCTGATTCGCTCGCGCTCGTTAACGCCAATCCCAAAAATAGCACACATACGTGAGAGCTCCACCTGCCTATCCGTTCTAAGCACTAGCACTGTGGAGCAGGTAACTCTAATTCTAAATGCGCGCGTTTGTTCATATGCCATATACTAAAACAGTGCAGTGACCAAATTAAATTGGTTGTGTCTTAATGGCCCTAAACCAGCCCTCACGATTGATCAGACAACACATTTCGCAGATAGCAGTTAGATCATTGAACATGGTAAAGCTTCGCAGCTGTCCACATGAATCTTAGCAGTTTAACTCAAGTAATAACGCCGTATTTTTGAAACGCAGCGGTGGCCCAGCAGTCATCGGGGCCTTTTAGACGTCATTTGATACATAAGGAGAGCTGCCGTTGGTCAATTTTGGTTGGTTGGTTGGTAACAACTTTATTGATGGTCCGGCAGAGCTTTCGCCGACTGGGCTTTAGGTCTCCTATTGCGTTGGTCAATAGAAGGGTAATATTCATGATGACTGTTGTGTGACACTCGAAATGTTACACAATTTAGAGACATCACTGCAGAGTATTATGATGTCTTGAAGAACTAGCGAACTTCCAACAGAACTCTTCGTCACAGCGGTGGAGTTCGGCCAAGCGTCTAATTATGGTATAAGTTCTGCCGATAGAGAATGCGTCAAGATGCAAGCGAGATAACGCGCCCTCCTTTGGTCTGTGCTTGTCCTTGGCATGGCGAATATCAGTGGGGGACTCAGTTATATAGGCGCGTCAAAGCTCATGAACAGCGTACAGGGTGGTGTTTCAATTCGGAGCTCCAGTACCGGGAGAAAGCTTATACCAGCGCCTCCTCTATATTTCCGTGCCTGGACGAAGGAGAGGAGTGCAATGGGATCCGGTCGTCGGCGTTAGTGCGGCTTTCGGCCGTCAGGGTTTGTGAACCGGCCGTCGGCGTTAGTACGCTGCCACCGGAGTAGACCCGCCGTCGCTTGCGGTAACGAATATCGTGGCTGCATTCGAAGCTGCAATTGTTCAGTTTTCGGCTGTTAAAGTGCAAAGAGAACTTGTAAACGGGAATTATGAAGCACTTGTCAGTCTGGGCAACCGTCCCATTTCAAAGGGATGTGTCGTTCGCGGCTATTTGATCGAGACGCTCGCACGTCGTCTGCTAGGCCGTTACCAGAGAGCGCACGTCAGTCATGCGCAGAAGATTGTTTTGTCACCGTTACGTTCGCTTGATTGAGAGTCGGTTTCTGACTGTCTGAAAGTCAATTTTTGAAAGCAGAATTTGCCAGGAGCTAAGCTTGGGCGCTTTTAAGTTCCCCGATGCGTGCTACCGTCTGCAGGTGTAGCACACTATGCGCAAGCCTGGAGTTCATGCGCTAAATAGCACGAAATGTCACTAGACTGCTTCCAGGGATATATCGCCCGTATCCTTCGTAAAGCTTTTGAGAATTTCATTAGTTGCCACCGAGAGAGAGCAACAGCTGGTGCCAGAAAATGTACTATGCCAAATGATTCCACCGTTTCAGAGCTTAAACACGCCATTTTTCTCTATCGGTCTGGCAGCCCTGCCTTTTTTCTGACGCTCCGTATAAAATGTATGTGGACGACGACACTTTTCATCAGTTGTCATCATGTCGATCCCTACAGCCGCATGAAAACTGATCTCCCCGCTCTGTGAATCCGCTGGAAGTAGGCATCGCCTACGGAGGAGCTCATAGGCGTGCGGATGGTTCCTCCTCAGGGGGGGGGGGCGATGGTTCATCGCAACACTGTCCTTCCTACTGAGTCAACGTATAAGACAGATTTCGCGCCCCCCGCCTCATAGTCCTCCCCCTGCCCTACCCTTCCCCGTGCGCACGCCTATGGGGGAGCTTTTTTTATTAACACATAGAAACCGTCTCTGCTTTTCGTTCGTTTTTCCATCCAGTACAATCTCTTTATTGCCTTCAGTGGCATGTTCTACATGGTGAATTGTAACATGTTTTGATATCATCACAGTGACCTTGTTGTGCGTGAACATACACAACAGGTTTTCTTGAGTAGTGATACACATGCCTTGCGATTATATCATTGCTTCATTCCGTTTTTCTCACCAGTAAAACTTGAACACTCCTGAGGGCTAAGGTTTAAATTGGAATGAGGGCTGCCGACTACTCACGCCACCTGTTGGCAGCATATTTTCCCTCATCAACCACCTCTTTGAATGTACCTGGTGTAAAATAAAGCTTTAATTACATTTCATTTAAAAGATGTGACAAGCACAGGCAGAGTTGATACAGTGAGCCTAGCAGATTGCCTGATTCGTCGGACAAAACAGTGGTGTTTCTGACACGGTTTAAAATACTGTGTACAACTTTCTCGCGATTGCTTTGTTAAATAGGGTTAGATTAATGGAACGTGCGACAAATTATGCCTGCTAGCAGAATTTACGTACCACCTTTTACACCTTTTACTGAGTAAACAGTCAGTTCTGAAACCACGACAAAAGCATACTCCGTTTTCGGGCTCTAAACATTGCATTGAAGCTGCATGAATGCGTAATTCAAAACAATATGTTATAAGCTAAATCAAACGTTGCTGGCTCGCGATGTGTATAACTGCATTCTTGTTAATGTCGTGAAACGTTCCAATAAATTCCTTACATTGAGTATTGACCGTAAAAACGGCACAACTTTCTCTGCTGTGCCAGAACACCGTCGTGTATTCCACGCCAATTGACCCTATAAATGAAAAAAAAAACAATATACAGAAGCTGTAGAACATCGATAAAATTCTGGCAAATAATGAAAAGAACAAGGGCACAAAGCGAGTGGTACTTACCTCAAAGACCTAATTCCACATGAACATTGCTTAATGCATGGTTGTACGTAACGCAGTGGGGGGCGATCGGAGATTTGTTCGTTCCGCTTGTTCGTTCTCCTGGGGAAGAACAAGCGCGCTGATTGGCCGAAGCGGCAGATGCCACTCAAGGCCGGGGGGTGTCGCCATTTCTTTTTTTTCTTGATATTTTCTTTTTTGGTGACGTCATATCGCGTCATAACGAGTAGGGTGATCGGAGATCTCTGTTCTGCGCCGTTCGTACTGCACACATTCTGGCGGCGCACGGATTAGCCGAAGCCAGAAAAAACCACGTCTCTGAGGGGTGTAGCCATTTTTCTTTTTGCTTGATCTTTTATTTTTTGGTGACGTGATACCGCGTCATAACGAGCATGTCGTCTGCTACAAACGAACGGATCGCGAGGCCGTTCGCACGCGTTCTCTCGAGCGAAACAAACGGCTTCGCACGGCATGATGCGGCGGTTGCGGCTGCCGCAACAGCTGATTTTCAGAAAATGGCGCTTGCGACGTGTGCTTCTCTTGCGGTTGGAGGTGCGAGATGCGTTTGAAGCCATGAGCGAGTGTGGCGTCGCTTTCGGTACTCGAAACGAACAGTGCGAACGAAATGAACGGGCCTGCCACTGGGCTGTGGTCTTACGCGCAGGGACTTCTTAGTTCAAAAGCGCTACCAGCTCTTGCCACGTGTCGCCCCGGTCCTCACTCGTGAACGACGGCCCCAGCGGGCGCGACGGCGTAGCTATCTGTGGGTGCTCTTTTATAAAAGCCAGCAGAAGCTCCCTTTGACGATTCGACAATCGGGAGCCAAGCCAGACATTCTGGTGGGACGACATTTTGAAAAACTGCGCCAACCGCTGCTTTTCTCTTTTTTTTTTTCGCGTGCGCGACTTAACATAGCAAGCACGTCAGAAAAACTAACACCAATAAATATCAGCACTCAAAGCTATTGCTGTTTGAGAAACTGCTTGAGCTTGAAAAGAAAAACAATATCTTTTCGTATAACAGCTGTATTTATTAGAAGCCGAGAAGCACTTCGTTTTGAAATATTCGGTCCCATTGCCGAGGACAAACGATGCGCGTCTACTTCCGGAAAACTCGCCGCTCACCGCTTGACGATTGGCTGTCCTCTTCCTCTCGGCGGAAGAGAGCTGCGGACCGCCCACTTTTGTGACGTAACACCGCCAGAACGAATGCGGAACGAACAGAGATCTCCGATTCCCCCCCAGATGTGCTATGCAGCAGTGTCCTCAACGGCCCACACTGGTGCATAGCTCCGTCCGGACAAAAGCTTCATTCGCTAGCCTCTGGCCGATGCTATAAATAGGGCGATCTTTAAAAAATACCTAATCGCATTACAACCAATGTTAGCAATAGCGCTATGGATGTGTCTGTTTATTAGGTGACGTTGAAGATTTGCAAGGCGCGCATGATTCACAAGCCCTCCAATGTGCGTTCCAATTAAGCGGCAGTGAAAGGTTTTGGTCGAAGCACGCACAGAACCGGTTTATTTGGCGAAACATGGAGGAGTCCTTGGCCATGTATTAGGCGCACTCAGGGCAAAGAAAGTTTATCTTGTTTTATTAATTATTTATTCGGTGCGTGCGCGCCAGCTGTGGGTGAGGAGGGTTGTTCGGAAAAACATCGGCAGCTTCGGAAATCAGTCGATAGAAGCTTCGCATGAAAAAATCAATGGTGTGGCATCATCGGTAAGGCGAACGGCACCAAATGTCACGGTACCAAGTGGCGGTGCTACAAAATAACGTAACTTGGTGTCATCGTAATGGCATCGTCTCTGACGCCATTTTCTGACTATCAGATGCCGTAGTGCTTGGTAAAATGTAGGCATATCCCGAAGACAGTTGAGCACTGAGGGAGGTCTTGTCGGTTCCAGAATGAGGAGGGGGGGCGTGTATTACATGGAAAGTTGAAGTAAATTATTGAGTGGGTCGTGCGATCATACATATTCATCTTTTCTCTCCTTGGACTTTTTTAAATGACTGCAATCGGTTCCAATACGCACATGGTTTGCAGGGGACTATAACTAATGCACTGTTTCACCTTCCCCTTAAAATATGATTGGTTCGTGTAAAATATTTATGGGGAGCCTAACGCCATGCACCAATAGCAACACTAAGCAGTCCCTGTGAGTTTTCGTTTTCAATACGCAAAAAACACTTCCCTATACATATGGTTCGTAGTTAGTGAACGAAACAAGTCTCCTCTGCGACACGCAAAACATCAAATCCCTTATGTGGAAACTATGCAAAGTGGCAAACATCATACCGCCTTCTATCTTCCCTACTCTAATATACTCTGAGCAATGCAATGCAATAGAACATTTTCGTTTAGTCTCGTTTTCATGGCTGCGTTGCGCAGTTATTCACATTTCTTTCACAAGTATGGATGCGAAAATGCCAGGCAAACGTGTGGATACTCTCACTGTGATCTTGCGCATCGTAATATTTCAATAGGACAAAAAACATTAACTGAGGCAGGAACGTTATCTCATCATATTTTGTTTGCCGGATTCTTGAAACTAGTGTAAAAAGATGCACTTCCACCCAGCAGCATGGCCAGCGCAATCCACGCTGGGCTCGTACTTTCGATTGCTGCCTTCTCTATGGACAGCTCCTCACGCCGCCTGAGCGCTGATAACCATAACGTCCTTGGAACACCACTAAACCTCTTCACACTAGTGGCAGTACCATTTCTTGCCGCGTGGTTGTTCAAGGTCTCGAATGCTGGGTAACTAAAGGAGTCCTTACTCATGGACAGTGTATCTGTATTTATTGCCAGTATATTTATGTGCCAACGAAATCATTGCTCATGTAGTGACAGTGATGCTAATTAAAACTCGGCTACATGGCGGTCTGCAAGTAGCAACGGTGACAGCTGTAAATATTTCACAATACGAAGATAATCAGTCATACATGTCCTTCACAATCTCCACGCCTGCCTTCAGTGGCATTAAAAGTTAATTTACCTGCAACATGTTTAGATATGCATGAGTAAAAATCATGCAGCGAGAGCGTGGCACGGCTCTTTCGGCGTCTTGTGATGTCTTAAGTATTAGATGGGCCTGGCAATATAGACACAGAGCAGCACACCTTGTTGGGACCTTTGGCATACAGTTCGAGAAAGTAGAGGAGAAGAAATGACTGACTGACCTTATTCTCTCTTGGTTCTCATTAATAGTGTGTCTAACGGAGAAAAAAACGAGCCCTTTAAAGTCATCTGACTGCAATATTGTGATAACCGAATACTTTGAGAGCATGAGTGCTGGGAGGTTATTGAGAACTTCCGAAGACACGGAAACTGACACTTACTGTTGCGCAAGCTGCTTCAAAAAGGACAATCACAACGAGGGGAGGAAATAAAGCGAGGGCAAGTACTCTGTCTTTTCTCCCCACTCTTTTTCCCCCCAAGAAAGCGACATAATCTGCCGATCTTTTACGTAAAAATTTGCAGTGGCTTAGCTCGGCTATGCCAGGATATAGGTAGCGTTAGCAAAGGTTCAGCTGATTATTCTTTGCTTTCCAGATTTTCTAGGATTATTAGCCTTCTTCTGTTCATTCTTCCTACGCTGAACCGCTAATTGCCAGGCAAGTACTTCGGTATCCGATGAGATAACCTTCTCGCCTCTTCTGCGCTGTTGAGCAGCATTTGCGCTCTCCTTCCCCATGGCATTACCCACCTGCAAACGCCAGTCAGAGGCGCTATCACGCGGCTCCAGCGCTGTGTCAGACGGTGACTGCACAGCGAAGGCGAATAGCTGCGCGCGCGCCGGCGCCAGTGTGTCTGCCATGGCTACGATGCCACTCCTCTCGAATGCGCAGACCAGCAGCGGCGCGACGCGCGCGGCGGTGGCGGAGTCTGCGCGTGCGCCGGCACCAGTGTGTCTGCCGCGGCTACGACGCCACTCTTCCCGAACGCGCAGACCAGCAGCGGCGAGTCGAGCGCGGCGTGGGGGAGAGCGCGTGAGATCGCGGTGGCGGAGAGAGCGCGGAGAGCGGTGATCGAGCTGTGTGACATCACTGAACCTTGCGCATGCGCAGAACGGCTCATGAGGATCCACGCGAAATCGGCTCCGGCTGGGCAAGTGTAGATAACGCTACAAAAATTGAAGAAGCGGATGCATGGGCGTCAATATTATTTAAGGATATACAGTAAAAGCTCGCTAATTCGGCGCCCGTTAATTTGGAAAACCGTATAATTTGCACGCGTTCTCTGGTCCCGGCAAGCCTATATAATGTTCCGTGCCATCAGACGGTCGTTAATTCTGTCATTTTTGGACGCAACACTGTTTATTCGGACGATTCTCGGAGCGCGTCCAGCCCGAATAGCAGCGCAAGCGTGTGCACGCGGTGAAAAAAGTCGACTTCTATCTTCTCTTGCACTCTAAGCCGCAAGGTGCGAAATGGGAGTAAGTGCTGCATTTCGTCCCCGCAACAGGTAGTTAGTCCCCGGAGGGATTAACTGCAAGACGAGGGTGCCGTGTGCAAAGCGAGGGAGGAACTGTTAGACCACAGGGAGCAACGTTTACTCCCATGGAACTTTCCGGAGCAGTGGCGGCCTCGAACGAATGGTCAGCATGCGCGTATTCAAAGAGTTCGCTAAGGAAATCAACTGTTAACAGTTTATTTAAGTGTAAACGGTCTTGTCAACTACGGCAACTGCGGCAGAAGTAAAGTAATATCGTTCATATGGAATAATAATGAACAAATGTGAAAAAGCTCCCATACACAAAAAAGTGTGCTCGCGCCTAAGCTGTATCAATGCGCGGCGTGGTGTTCTCGTCGTATGCGCTGCAAGCTAGGACTCGGCGGCTTTGCGGTGTGTTGTGGATGTGTTCTCGTTTCGTGGTTGCGATTGCTGTGACTTGTGGTGCACTTAATCATCTTAGCGCTGTGGTAAACGTGATCCGCTACTGGAATGAAGTGCTACGCTATCGAAATGCTACGCGCCGATTGGGGCATCGCCTGAGAGGTGAGTGTAAACAAGGCTGCCATCACTCCGCGTGATTTTACCTGTGTGCAGTTGATCTGTAACGGTCACCGCTTGTTTAACATTCACGTTCTGCGCGAACAAAACACGCATGATTGATGAGCTCGCGCTATACAGCGTCACGAGTGCTGCCCCGCCTGCTATAGAATTACAAGCATCATGGTTGGGCCATCGTAACCTCGGTGAAGGCTCAACATTAGCTGTAGCAAGTACAGCTGTTCAAAAATAGTTTTGTTTTCAGTGCTGCCCAAATAAATGTTGTTTATCAGAACTTTTCGCGACTTTTTAAAAGAAGATTCACGTAAACTTCGCACAATATCTTCTATTGCAAGGTAAACAAGTCATTTGGGAAGACTGGATGTTAAAATAGTAGGTCTAGCTAAAGGCTTAGCGCCGCTAACACAGGCAGTCGGCGACGGCATCGGCGATTTCGCTCGTTTGTAGCGTTGCTAGGAATCATTTAATTTTTCTATCTCTCAAATGAAGAGCAAGCTTTATTTATAAATAAGTGGGCCCACTAGCGTGTCGCTGTGAAAGCGTGAAACGTTAAACTCGAGGACGGTTTTTTTTAACTTCCTAACACATTCTAAGCTGTTCCATTGCGCTATGACAGGTTCTGTGAAAGAGCGGTTCTCGTCCAATTTTTACGCTTGCAGCATTTCTAACAGACGCCTTGTGACGTAACTGCAAGTGCACGAACAGTTCTGCCGGAAATAATAATGCTTCTGCAATTACTCTGTCAGGAAATCGATGAATGAGAGCGTTGCGCCTCCTGAGAAAAGTATTCAACATCGCGCAGCTACGAACACGCTCTCAGCAGCTGTCGATGGTGCTGTTGCACTTCCTGACGTCGGCTAGACAGCATCCATTCAGATAAAACATTCCACTTTTCATTGTCTCGCCTATAATGCAGGGAAGCCATCCTATCTTCTTTATTCAACAAAGTTGTTCAATTTATGTGTAAGCACGATGCCGCAGAATTGACTCGAGTCGTTGAATAAACTTGGTTGTATCTTTAGACGTTTTCGTTTTTTTGTCATTAAACAGACATTTTCGCTGAACAATATAACCAACCGTGTTATCTACAGTGAGAAGCGAGCAAGCTTAGCACAGCGACGGGAGCATACATGAGAACGTTTACATATACATACATTCATCAAGCGCCCAAATTCGCTCCATACACGCGCGCCGAAATACCAATCCAACGCATTTTACATTTTCATGAACGTCATCACCGAATGGTTGCTTGCGAAACACTGAAGGCTGAAGTCTAATATAAGGAATCTTGCTACTTTGACTAACATGGCAGAACGTGTAGCTTCCAGACGGTACCTGTACATATATAGCCCCGGTAATATTCACTCCGCGACGTACTGGCGTGTGGTATAGTGGTTAGCGTACGCAACTGCCGATTCAATGGTCACGAGTTCGAATCGTGTGTGTTGTGAACTTTCTGTACTTCTGAATCTATTTCTGTGTAATAATTGTATATGTCGTCGAATGCATGTATCAACCTTCAAATTCTCGGTAATTCAACCAGAAACTGTAATAAATTGATTTTTTTTAATCGAGAAAGAGCAACTGTTACTCCCATCAGGGGTAACAGTTCGTCCCTCCGCAGGTACCATGCAAAAAGAGGAATAAATCAGTTACACCCTGAAAGGGGTAGCTTTTACACCCCGACATTTCGTCCCTCAAAACAACTGAGGACTAACAGTTCGTCCCCTGACAGTTACTCCCTAAAGGACGAATCGTTCATCCTTTAGGGAGTAATGGCTGTGGCAGTGCAGTTACCCCCCAAAAGGACGAACCACAAACCCCTTTTCGTCCTTTGCGGCTTAGAGTGTGCGAGTTCGCACGTCCTGACAGCTGCAAGAACACGGCCAGGAAGCTACCGAAGGTGCAATTTTATCATTTGCCATGGAAGTCATACGAGGCTGATCGGCGAAAACGTTGGAACGCAGCCGTGCAGCGCGTCCGATAAGCAAATGCGTCCTTTTTTCGCACGGCTTCTTTCACTTTCTATCTAAATCACTGGCGTAATCAGGGGGATTCAAACCCCCTCTCACCCCCTCCGAACTTCTTTTTAATTTGCATGTGTATGTGTATGCGCACACGTACAAACGCACGGAAGAACATGCATAAAGTATGGTTGAACCCTCACGCCCCGTCAAAAAAATTCTGGCTACGCTATTGCTGCTGGTATTATTGACATATTGTTGGTTCCTATGTTTTTTTCGTTATTGTTAGCCTGAACGAAGGTTTTTGGGAACTATTGCGGCGCAAAACAGTCATCCTCATTGCCCACTTTGTCGGCTGTGCACGACTGTCGGAGTGAGGGGCCTCGGGATCAGCTTTATGAACGGAGGACCTAGATGCACAGTTGCACAGGTTCAAAAAATGTAATTTAGCAAAGTTTTCGAAGTACCAGCAGCGCTAGAAAACTTAGAGACGGGCACTTCATGTGGTCTCTATATTTTATCGTTGCTGATTTGTCGTTTCACCAGCTTTCTGCTAAAGCGCGCCGGCCACAGGACAAGCGACGCGCGAGGCTGCCGATAAAAAGTAATTTCCATTGTTGTCAAAAAAAATTCTCACATCTCACTCTCCTCACACTCACTTCTTAACGCACGTCGTACTTCACGCTGTTTATTTGTGCGACGCATTTTCCGAATATCTTCGACGGAGCGACGGCACTAATAACAATATCTGGGGTTTAAATGTCCCAAAATCACGATATAATTATGAGAGACGCCGTAGTGGAGGGCTCCGGAAATTTCGACCACCTGGGGTCCTTTAACGTGCACCTAAATCTAAGTACACGGGCCTCAAACATTTTCGCCTCTATTGAAAATGCAGCCACCGCGGCCGGGATTCGATCCCGCGACCTTCGGGTCAGCAGTCGATCGCCATAACCAGTAGACCATCTTGGCGGGGCGGAGCGACGGCACTGTGCAGTTCTTATCTCACGCAGTAAACGTGATTAGCGGCATAGAAGTCGCCACGCCGAAGTGAACTACTTCGTTTGAAAGATTCCTGAATGTTTGCTATTCGTCCGTAGCCGCAAAAAAAATTGGCAGATCCCACGTACCGTGGGAATCGATGTTATGCGAAGCATGCGCGTTATGGTGACTGTGGCGTAATTGTTCATATTGAGCGAAATGTTACGGAATGACGCTAGAGAAATATGGAAGTGGCATACGCACGCTCATATGCTGAAGCGTCGCATATCTATTATATAAACAGTTGTTTATAATTGCGTAAGGATAGTAGCAAAAACATTGGTGTTACCAACACCAGACGCGGTAAGATGATATGCAGTGATTATATTCTTCATTACTGTATAGCGCGAATCTGAACAACACAAAGAAGGAACTTAGATGCACAGGACAGGCGTTACCGGCAACTAGGCTTCATTCAAGAAAGTTTCTCTAGATATATACACAGCCGAGTGGCATGTGCAGACGCACTTCACGTACGTTACAGTCACAGTTACAGTTGTTATGCTTACACTTGTCCGTTCTGACGTAGAGCGCACGCACGTTTTACGAACCCGTGTGTATGTGTTGAAGGGGTTCCTGACAGTTCTTGAACAAGGTAATCATCACCGTGGTCACTGAGCACCAGCAGCTAGACCGGACTTGTTAATCGGATCCTTTCGTGATCGCGGCTATGAGGAGTGTAAGTGTAGTGAAGTGCGAGGTATAGTGCAGCTGGTGGAAATCCTGGATGGCTCTTACGATGAAATGATCTATAATGCCTCCTGTCATGGACGTGGCAGCGAGATCTTTTGATGCCCTCTCCACATCCAATCCGTCTTTCACGCAGTATAAGGACCAAGTGTTGTTGGGTCTTGATAAATCAATGTTGAAGTCACCAGTAATGATGAGAGGCCTGGTTCTCTCAGCAGATTTATTGTAGGAAGCATTCACGCCGGTTTTTGCGTGGACGAGTGGACGAGTGGATGGTAGTTGAGTGTCTTCCAGTGTTGTTATGTCTTCAGTTTCCTCACTTTAAATGCGTCCGCCGCGGTGGTGTAGCGGTTAAGGTGCTCTACTGCTGACCCAAAGGTCGCGGGTTCGATCCCGGCAGGGCGGTCGCATTTCGATGGAGGCAAAATGCTAGATGCCCGTGTTCTGTGCGATCTCGGTACACGTTGAAGAATACCCGATGGTCAAAATTTCCGGAGCCCTTCGCTACGGCGTCTCTCATATCATATCGTGGTTTTCGGACATAAAACCCCAATTATTATCATTATCATCACTTTCCTTGCGTGTCAATGTGTGTGTTCGTGGTTACTGTGTTGGTTTGAGACTTTGTATCACCTGTGGCACGTACCCGCGTAACATAGACTCTGGTTTACGGGTATGTGCCACACATGACGGAGAGAAAGGGTTTCATGACGTACACGACAGGTATTTTGCGTTATTCATGTCATGACCAGTGAATCGTGTTCGTCACACACTGATCCCCTGCTATGCTAATTTTGGTATATTATAAGTTATGGAGACGACCAGGAGAGCGCCCAGACGTAGGCGGCTAGATAGATAGATAGATAGATAGATAGATACGTAGATAGAAACGGCCAAAGTGCCTGAGGTTCGCTAAGATATGCTTCGCATTTAAAAAGGAAGGAATCCGGGAAGGGAACAGGGTCAAAATGCGCTAAGTGGCCGCATTGGCGCTGCGTCCTGGGAGAGCGGTGGCGCCATCAAGTGAGCGCACGAGGCCAACACCCTTCTTCGTACTGCGCCACCAATGCGAAATGACTATGCGGAGAGCATCTCTCTCTGGAGCGGCTGTATTCTCTTACACCAGCGTTTTGTAGTTACGCGAGATCGGATACAAAACAGTTAGCTGCCAGCCTCGCTTCCTATAACACTACAATTTGTTGCTATCGCATTTATTGTTTCGCCCTTGCAGTGAAACTGTGACTTTAAATGCGAAGCATTTCTTATCGAACTTCGGCGACTTTGAGCGTATCTATCTATCTATCTATCTATCTATCTATCTATCTATCTATCTATCTATCTATCTATCTATCTATCTATCTATCTATCTATCTATCTATCTATCTATCTATCTATCTATCTATCTATCTATCTATCTATCTATCTATCTATCTATCTATCTATCTATCTATCCGACTACGACTTTGTGCACTCCTGGCCATTTCGTTATTCGGATGTATGCCAAAATCGGTATGGCATAACATGACCATATTACCAACATAAATGACAGGTCATAACATGAAAATCATGATATGCTTGACATCAACAGCACTATTTACATTCCACGGCCTTGGGGCTCTCGCGGCCGTTTCGGCAATTTCATATGTCCCAAAATCCGTATGGCGTGAGAAGATTTCATGATGAATACAATGGCAGGGCCTGACGTGCAGATCATGACACGCATGTCATGTGCAGCTGATTTACATTACATGGTCTCGGGGCGCTCGTGGCCGTTTGAAAGAATGGATATATACGAAAACTGGTATACCGAGACATTTCTGTATGATGAACATAACTGACACATTGGTAACATGAAAATCATGACATACATGTCATGTACTACATGATTTACATGCCAAGCTCATGGCGCACTCGCGGCCGTTTCTATAGACTGATATACATCAAAATTGATATTGCGCGATGTGACTTTATGAAGAACATGAATAACAGGTGGTAACATGAAAACCATGATATGCATATCATGTATGTCATGATTTACGTGCCACGCTCATAGTGCATTCGCGGCCGTTTCACTAGATTGATAAATCAGGGCTGGGCAAAGATACCTTGAAATTCTATCGCGACACAATACGAGATACTCGGGCAAGAAGTACTTGAAATACAAGATACTTCCAGAATTATTGTACCCGATGCGATACTTCCCAATTGTATCTTAATATACTTCGATATATTTGTATATTTGTTATTATAGATCGATATAATGAAGCAGCAAACGCCTATTTACAAAAATGTTCGCTTCAAATTTGCATAGCTGCGACAAACGTTATTTAATTTTAATTAAATATCTATCGGTATCCCAAAAGTTCGGCCTTTCTTGCTCAAAGTATTAAAAAAAAAGCAGCAGGAAGGGGAAGATGGAAGCTTGCGATGAAAAAATCCGTTAACAGTGGGTGCTTGCTTTGATGAACTCCTGCCTTGATGAAGACAAGCCCACTTGTCGAAACGTCGGCTCGAGCACCCATGCACCGTTTACAAGTTTTTTCATTGCTCAAGGTTTATTGGTTTATTTCTGAAACAACCTTATGCGATTGATTGGACTGTTAAACATGACACCTCTTTATACGCTGCGCTGTTGTTGGTTTTTGCTTCTCACTTTTGTAACTGTTGGAAGTCGCTGCTCTGCTTGCCGACCAACTAGCGGGTTGCCATCTACGTACAAAAACGTCAACAAGAAGCCATCACACTATCCCAAATACTGCTGTGCAGTCTTACTATGTCCGTAATCATATTACCGGTTTCGAAATACCGGATCACCCGACAGGTTTACAGGAACAACAGCGCTGGTAGCGACGCTTTTTTGTGAGGTATCTTTGCGAAGCTTCAATGACTTGCAATATTCTACTTATCGGCTGGCGAGAAGCGTTCGCTAGACGTGTCTTAAGTGAAACAACGGGCGCGCGGGTCACAGCCTGCCGCTTCTCGGGGACGATGGCGTTTCCTTGCCGAGTGCAGCCGTCAAAAATACTGACACTGTGTAGCCGATGCCTAGACTTGCCGCCGCTTATTTCGTCACAGTCCGTGTGTCGGTTGTTTCGCTCGAATCTTTACTATAGGTATGTCGAGCGTGTGTGTGAAACCGGGCGACCGAACCTAATGACAAGCGAAATAAAACACGTTGAGGATGAGACCGGATATCGCTATCGCGTTCAACTCTTAAAGGCGAAGCTTAAGCGTGCCCCAATTTTTTTCTTTCTTCTCCCAAATCTAGCTTTGTAGCATTAGGGTTGTCCTGGCCTACACACGTCTCCGATTGCGCACAGACTAATACGGTGTTTTTATAGCGATAGCAATTATATGGACATTCTCAGCGGCTTCTTGCCGCTTCCGTCTTTTCCCGTATATGTATCTATACATACGTGGGATGCGGTGTCGTGAAGGACGGATCCCAACATAAAACAAAACGATGTTTATTAACGTAATAGCAGCAGCAGGGCAAGCATGCCGATGCTGCGCTTCGGAAGGTTAGAGAAACAAAACATGCAACCAAGCTTGGTGGCTTGGGTTATATAGCCAGTAGTGGTGACGTAAGCCTCCGACGAAACTGCGTGGCGCTGTCTTTTATCGGAAGCGTGTTGCAGCGAAGAGCTGTGTCACGCCGGGCTAATCAGTGACGAGACGGAGGCTGCGTAGCTCTGTGCGCAGTGGTCGCCACACATATATTGCCATGCGTGTGCGCCAGTGGTGACGACAACGAAGCAGCACGAGTGTTCTTGGCTCAGCGCGGGGACGAAGAAGATATTGCAGGTTTTTCTCTGGTTGATAAAGCGTGTTTATTTGTCGTTCTCCATGTCCTCGCCGATTCCACGTCGTTGCAATATAAAATCCACTAACAAAATTAATTTAGAAGAACAATTTTCCAAATGCACGCGACCGGGCCTTTGAAACTGCAACCACTAAGTCCTCAGCGCGCTGCGCTAGGCAATTGCACCACTCGGCATACAACCTCCAGCATACTAACGGGAAGGTATCTGTATACACGACTTACCGCTGGCGGTACGCAGACCTCGGGGGTGTTTCAGCGTGTTCATTATCACCCGCCAGATGGCGCGAAGGGCGTACTTTAAAGGCCATCAGCCCGCTAGTAGCAGCGCTGGGTAGCCTGCTCTTGTGTTCGAAGGAGCAGCAGCGTTTAAGCGTTGGATCAAACGCAGGCGCCGTTGGGTCAAACGCAAGGGACGCCACACGTGGCGAAATTAAAATCATGCGAGACGCGCGCCATGCTGCGTTTACGTCGCATCGCTGGCGCGCACACTAGTTTTCGGTTTTTGGGTCTTCGAGCAACGCGAGCGCAACAGCCTAAAAGTGCCTTGCGTTCTGCGCAAACGCCCTAGCGGCTCGCAAATGTCTTTGTTTTCCTAGCTTCTTGGGTCCCAAATTATATATTGTCACGTGGTCAAGAAGGCAGCAGTCAGCACGTCTGGGATGGCTCTTTAAATGGGCGAACTTGTGGCCAGGAAATTGAAAGTCAACTACAGCAATACATTGAAAGCGGCGAACAGGGCGTCAACTGTCATTCAACTGAAAAGCGCTGAAGCGCGTCGGCATTTATACACGTGCCGTCGAATATTCTTGCGTTATCGGTGGTTGCCGCGCAAACTCTAGAATAAGCTCGAGTGTTCGCGTCTTGCTCGCAATCTTAACAAAACGATCTACAATAATCGGAAAGTTTCTCGAACAATGAGGCGCGGTTTGCCCTGAGCGTTGCTGACAGTTTGTGGGCGAAAACCGAATACAGCAAAAGTGATTATAAGAAACGCACGTGGCAATACCCCCCCCCCCCCTCTGAAAAAGCATCGTCCCGATGTCTAAAACAAAACACAGGAGGGTAAGAGGCGTGGCCAATGCATGCAACGATAAATAAGAACAATAAAGCAATAAAGTACAATAAACCATAAGCACAAGCAAGATAGTACGACAAACAATAAGCACAAGCAAGAAAGCACAATAATAAAGCAAAAGTACAGTCCTCGGATTCATTAACGCGCGCAATATGGCTTGAGGCGCACGAAATGGACGACTTCAGGTCGCGCACGGCGCTACTGAGAGTTCGTAATGCCGTCAAGGACAGCCTCGTAGTAGAGTGCGCCGAGGCGTCGAAGTACCCTGTAGGGTCCGAAGTATCGTCGAAGAAGCTTCTCACTAAGTCCCCATCGGCGTATTGGCGTCCATACCCATACACGGTCACCGGGTTGGTATTCCATGTAGCGTCGTCGAAGGTTGTGGCGGCAGCTGTCAGTCGTATGCTGGTTCCTGATCCGTAGGCGGGCGTGCTGTCGTGCTTCTTCGGCGCGCTGTAGGTAGGTGGTCACGTCGATGTTCTCCTCGTCGGTCATGTTTGGTAACATGGCGTCGAGCGTCGTTGCCGGGCTTCGTCCGTAGACCAACTTGTATGGCGTCGTATGGCGTCATCTGCGTCGTTTCTTGTACGGCCGTGTTGTACGCGAAGGTCACGTACGGAAGGATGGCGTCACACGTCTTGTGTTCGACGTCGACACACATGGCCAGCATGCCAGCGATGGTCTTATTTAGACGCTCGGTGAGGCCGTTGGTCTGTGGGTGGTACGCGGTGGTCCGGCGGTGGCTTGTGTGACTGTATTCGCAATGCCCATAGACTGTCGCGCCGCAAAGCGGAATTCAGGAGCGTCCTCTCGAGGAGGGTTAGTAGACGACAAAATGGCAGCACTACGCAGTCGCTCCCTTGTTCGGCTGTGCTAGCCTCAGTGTTAACGTGTTGGAAAGAAAGGAACACTACGACTTTGCATGTTCCCTGCATCAGTGAAGAAACCGGGCCCTCCGTGACACGAGAAATCTGATTCGTTCTTGCGAGACGCGAAGTTTTCGTGAAAATACTTGGCAACTCGCGCTTTCAATGCTAGCCCAGAGCGTACACATACTATCAGCTTCGCGAGGCTTTCTGTAGCCACTTAGGTTAGTTAAATGTTATCGTCTGACATTCAGTTGAAGCTCACCCTGTTTTACTTGCATACAGCAGTGGTCAGTGTTTCTTGTAGTACATGAGTCCCATAACACTGTACGCCGGCGGTCGCGCGGGCTCGCGATGTGCTCTTGTATGACTGAGCGATCGCAAGTTGGCGACATATTAAAATAGAACATCTATCCTTTATCAGCAAAGCGCTGTTACGAATCGTGCGAGCGACGTTTCAATCATTCGAGAACGCGTCTGCTCGACGCCTTTCGTGGAGCGAACGCTTTCCATCCACGCCGTCCTTCGCCAGTGTGTTGGTAGTGTTGGGTTTCATAGCCACCGCTGCACCGCTTGTTTTTGTACGCTTGTTGATAGGTGGCAGCACACTGTAAGCGATTTGCTTGTTGACCGGTTTGAGAGCAAAATGTTCGCGCCCGGATTGCCCGGATGTCTCTCTAATTATAAACGATTATAAACGTGGTGACGCGGAGTGGTCGAAGTCGTTCGGCGGAGGAAATTCTTCAGATTGCTTTCAGCAGTGATGTTGAAGGAAACCATCTTGACGACGAGAATTTTTCACTGGACGTAGAAGACTGTGAAAGCACCGAGAGTGACAGCGACGATGAACCACAACTGCTAACTCACGAGGAGCGAGTTGCACTTTACGTCCCCTCGTGCGTTAATGTTCTTTCACGCTCGTAAGTCACTTTGATTGTGTTTAATGTATAATATCCTTGAGCGAGATCAAAATAAAACCATAGTTCCTCTTGTGCATAGCATGTATCACAATTATTGTGGATATTATGGAGCGCCGCATGCAGGGGCGTAGCCAGAAATTTTCTTCGGGGGTTTCAACCATACTTTATGTATGTTCGTGCGTGCGTTTGTATGTGCGCGTGTTATATACGGCAGCAAAACTGAAAAATTTCGGGGGGGGGGGGGGTTGGACACCCCCCCCTGGCTACGGCCCTGGCCGCATGCCACCAACACGCTCGAGCTCGACCAGCGAAGCGAAATGGTTTGAGCGATCGAACGTGCATTCACGGCCACAATCCAAGCCTCTCGGCTAACTTCTTCGACGTTGCGAAAAGCATACGTGTGCATTCTTTTCGATATTCATGTTTCGATCGTGCTGATCGAACCTGCAACATGCGAGTGAAGTGAATTGCACACGGCTAGAGTCTCAGCATGGCTGTGACACAAGAGCTACTGAATGGTATGTTAAATGCTTGTGTTCCGTTGAAGACGTAACTCCGCGTTCCCGACTGCGTAAGTAATGACGACGGCGTATTATGTTTGCAAACCATCACCACGTTAAACGTGTGGTCCCGTGCAGCAGCGATGGCGCTACTCGCTGGCGGCCTGCTACTGCCGCAAATCCGTCAGGCAGGCTTGGTACGTACTATACCTCGGAGTGCCGTTCAGCTCATACGTCAATTCTAGATCATGCAGTTTTATGTAGCACGCACAGGATTTCGCGAAGCATCGTTATGCATGGTAACGGAGCTGAAAGATAACCTTTCACACCGCAGCAAATAATTAGGTGGCGAGTCCTTGCACTTTCCATGGTTTGGGAAAGTATTTTAATCTCATATCCATTTCAGCGCAGCTCATGACTTCATCCGGTGAAAGTGGCACGGGCCGTAGGTGCGCACGTCCTATCTGTTCCTATGCTAACAAACGGGTTGACCCTCCTCCTGGCGCCATCTTGAAAAGCACGGCGCGCCACCTATGGTTCGTGGACATTGCGAATACCAAGATCGCCTGAGTTAGGTCAGCCGTAAACGCCGTACCTTTGTCGGTGATGAGAACCTCTGAGGCGCCGTGTCGAAGGACGCTGCTCTCAACGATGAACTTGGCTACCTCAGCGGCACTGCCTTTGGGCAGGGCTTTTGTTTCGGCGTAGCTGGTGACGTAGTCGGTAGCCACGACGATCCATTTATTTCCGCAAGTCGACGTTGGGAACGGCCGCAGGAGGTCCATCCCGATGAGCTGGAATGATCGCCGAGGAGGCTCGATCGGCTGAAGGAAGCCTGCTGGTCTCGTAGGCGGTGTCTTCCGTCGCTGACAGTCTCGGCACGTCCTTACGCAGCGAGTGACGTCGGCGGCAAGGCGCGGCCAGTAGTACATACTTTTCCTGTACTTGTGCGAGCGTGCGGGAAAGTCCGAGGTGTCCAGCCGTCGGGTCGTCGTGCAGGGCATGCAGAACTTCTCGTCGCCTTCCCGAAGGTACAACGATAAGGTAGCTGGCTCGGGCCGGAGAGAAGTTCTTCTTTACGAGGACGCTGTTTTTCAAGGAAAATGATGCGAATGCTCGCCTGAATACTTTTGGGACAACGATGGTCCTGCCCTCCAGGTATTCCACTAGACCCTTCAGTCTCGGGTCGGCTCGCTGTCGTTCGGCGAAATCGTAGGCACTTATGGCTTCCAAGAAGCTGTCATCATCCTGGTCGCCGGGCAGTGGTGGGTCGACGGGGGCACGAGACAAGCAGTCGGCGTCGGAGTGTTTCCTTCCGGACTTGTACACGACGGTAATGTCAAATTCTTGAAGTCTTAGGCTCCATCGTGCGAGGCCACCTGAAGGGTCCTTCAAGTTAGCTAGCCAACACAAGGCGTGATGGTCGCTCAAAACTTAGAAGGGCCTGCCGTAGAGGTAGGGGCGAAACTTTGACGTAGCCCAGAGGATGGCGAGGCATTCCTTTTCTGTTGTGGAATAGTTGGCCTCTGCCTTAGACAGCGACCGGCTATCATAACTGATAACCCTTTCCAGTTCGTCCGTCCGCTGCACAAGGACGGTGCCGAGTCCTACGCTCCTTGCATCGGTGTGAATCTCCGTATCGGCGTATTCGTCGAAATGCGCGAGTATCGGAGGTAGCTGTAGGCGTCGTTTCAGTTCATGAAATGCTTCGACTTGCGCTGTTAGCCACCTGAATTCGACGTCGGTCTTCGTGAGCTGCGTCAGTGGCTCGGCGATCCGGGAAAAATCTTTGACAAAGCGTCTTTAATAGGCGCGCAAGCCGAGAAATCGGCGCACGACCTTCTTGTCGGTGGGTGGCGGGAAAGCGACGATGGCAGCTGTTTTCTGCGGGTGTGGGCGCACTCCAGTCTTGCTGATCCCGTTACCCAAAAACAAGAGCTCCTCGTACGCGAACCGGCTCTTTTCTGGCTTCAGGGTGAGCCCAGAGTTCTTGATTGCTTGAAGTACGGATTCAAGGCGCTGGAGGTGTTCGTCGAAGTTCGAGGAAAACACAACGATGTCGTCCAAGTAAACAAGGCAAGTTTGCCACTTAAAGCCAGCTAATACTGTATCCATGACTCGTTGGAAGGCTGCAGGTGCTGAGCAAAGACCGAAGGGCATGACCTTGAACTCGAAGAGGCCGTCCGGTGTTATGAAGGTCGTCCTTTCTCGGTCTGTCTCGTCGACTTCGATTTGCCAATAGCCGGTCTTGAGGTCCCATCCTTCTTTTTCACTAACACCAAAAAATCCTGTCATCGTCTCACTGTATTCACTGCTATGTACCGTTTACACACTCGAACAGCATGTTGTAGTGTGCTGGGTCCCAGGACACCGTGAGATACAAGGCAATGTTATGGCAGACAAACTGGCTGCATGCGTCCAACAAAGCGCTGCCAATACATCTGTTGAAGTCTCTGCATCGGACCTTAAGCCCGTTATAAAGAAATCACTAAGGGCACACTGGCAGCGCTTGTGGGATAGAGAAACCAAAAATAAATTGCATGTCATCAAGCCACGTCTTGGCGCCTGGTCACCGGTGTCAAAGTCACGCTATACAGAAGTCACACTTTGTAGAATGAGAATAGGACACACGCACAGTACACACGCACACCTTTTATCCGTCGGTGACCCACCCATGTGTGAGAAATGCGACACGCCACTCACTGTACTCCACATCCTCCTTCAATGCACCCATCTTGATGCCATCCGAGAAAAGCATTTTCCATCGTACCGCCGACATATCCCACTCCATCCCTCAATGTTCATAGGCAGCGAGCCTGTTTTTACATACAATTCACTCCTCGGTTTCCTTAAAGATATACATAGTTTTAATGTTATATTCCCAGGCAACCGAAGCACGGCCTCCCAACAGAGGCCGCTGCTGCGGTAGTTCTCTCCAAAGAAAGCACTTGCCTCCAGGCCTTTGGACACAAAGGACCTGAGGAGGCGCAAGTGCTATTCACTCCGTACGTCATCGCCATAATTTCATTGTGTATATATATATATAGATCTGCTCACATATTTCACGTCACTGTCATGATTTTAATAGATATATGTTTTTACCCGCCTTTATGGCGTGGAATTTTAAGGCCCTTATACAGCCAGCTACCATAATCATTGCTTACATCTTTTGTCCCCCGACCTGGCGCTCTTTGGCCATTAATTGGCCCTTGCGCCACAAAACATCACATAACAACTAACACCATGGGTGACGCCCACGGACTCTTCGAAGGCTGGATGATGTCATCGCGTAGCATTTCGTACACTTGCTTCTTTATGGCCTCGCGTTCTCGCGTCGAAACTTTGTACGGGCTCTGACGAAGTGGCCTGGTACTTTCTTCTGTTATGATGCGTTGTCTTGCGACGGGTGCCTGCCGAAGTCAGGTGGCCTCCAGATGTCCGGATTTCGGGTCCACTCCAAGCGGTCGTTACTTTATTCAGCCTGGTGGCGAATGGTCACTGATGACAGAATAGTCGGCTCGGGTGTCGACGAGGGCTGTGATGCTGTGGCCGTCGATAAGAACGTCGACGTCGCTAGTTCGTTATCTTGCGTTGCAGTTGTGTCGTGGCGTTGGGTCCGGGCTACGTCGGTTTGTACCGCTGCTTCCACGTTGCGTCGTCAGGTGTACTTCAGTCCGCGAGGTTTCGTCGTCAGGGCTCTGTCTGGTTCGCGTCGTGGCGTCGTCGTCGGCGGCCGCGGATGATCTTCGGCATTTCGTCGTACAGCAACCGCACCTCCATCGTTCGCCTGGCTGCGGGCGCGGCGCGTTGACGGCGAATCCGCGTAGACCCATCTGTCGGTACTGGCAGCGGCTGTACGTGTGGCCAGCCTCCCCGCAATGGTAGCAGAGCGGGCGGTTGTCAGGCGCGCCAAACGTCGGTCTTCCTCGGCGTGTATCGCTGGCAAGCTGGCGTGCGGTATGACGTCGGTGGTGGCGGCGGTGGTGCCTCGCGGCGGACCTGCTGGGGCGGCGCGGCGTCTTGAAGTGGCCGAGGAGGGGGGGCGTTGCGTCGGGCTGCAGCAGCATATATCATTGCTTGCAGCTGCGGCTGCGCTGACTCAGGGACGCCCAGCGACTGCTGGATTTCCTGTCGGACGATGTCTGCGATTGAGGCATCTTGAGCCTGGCACGACGGGAATATTCGACGAAGTTCTTCGCGGACTACGGCCCTTATGGTCTCCCGCAGATCGTCGGAGCCGATAGCTTGAACCGCTGCGCTATCTTGGATCAAGCGGCGGTTGTATTGCGGGGTGCGCATTTCCAACGTGCTCTCGATTGCTGTGGCCTCGGAGACAGATTCCTAGACTGTCTTGGGTGGCTTCCGCATGAGCCCAGCGAAGAGCTCTTGCCTTACTCCTCGCATGAGGAAACGGACCTTCTTCTCCTCCGTCATGTTAGGGTCGGTGTGGCGGAAGAGTCTGGTCATTTCTTCCGCGATGATTGTCACTTTTTCGTTCGGGAGCTGGATCCGCGTCTCCAGTAAGACCGCGGCCTTTTCTTTTCGCGCGACGCTTGTGAACGCTTCGAGGAAGCTGGTCCTGAAGATGTTCCACGTTGTCAGGGTAGACTCCCTATTCTGGAACCACGTCCTGGCGCTGTCTTCCAAAGCGAAGTACGCATAGCGTAGCTTGTCGGTGAGGTCCCAGTTGTTGAAGGCCGCAGTCCTCTTGTACGACTCGAACCACGTTTCTGGGTCCTCACATGATGATCCCTGAAAAATCGGCGGCTCCCTTGGCTGCTGGATCACCATCGCGAGCGGTGGCGCAGTGGCTGTCATCGTTGCCGCAGTCGTGGTCCTGGCCTTGGTCTTCCGAGTCTTGTAGGGAAGAGGCCCGTACTCCGGTTCTAGACCTTGTTGCCTACGGCTAACTCGGTGGTCGTGGTTGGCGTCGATGTCTACTCCACGCTGTGGGCTGGGTTCACGGCTTGGCGGGGGCGTCCGGAATAAGAACGAACAGCACCTCCACCAGATGTCTCGTGGTCGTGACGTCGACGAAGGCAGCAGTCAGCACGTCTGGGATGACTCTTTATTTGGCCGAACGTGTGGCCGGGAAACTGAAAGTCAGCTACAGCAATAAACTGATAGCGGCGAACAGAGCATCGACCGTCGATCAACTAACAAGCGGTGAAGAGCGTCAGCATTTATACACGTGCCGTCGAATATTCCAGAGTTATCGCTGGTTGACGCGCAAGTTCTAGAATAAGCTCGAGTGTCCGCGTCTTGCGCGCAATCTTAACAAAACGATCTACAATTATCGCGAGGCATCTCGAACAATGAGGCGCGGTTTCCGCTGAGCGTTGCTGACAGTCTTTGTGGGCGAAAACCGAATACGGCAAAAGTGATAATAAGAAACGCACGTGGCAATATCTCTCTAGTGTTTCGCTGGAGTTGGGATGTGCGCCTCCGACTTGTTATTTGACATACAGGGCGTGAACGCCCGTGCTCGATCGCTTACCACTTGAAGGGGGAGGTTCGTGCTCTTCTACTTTCACCGCAAAGTTTGCGTTGAAGCTACAGACCGCACGAAGGTCACTTCGCTCGCTGCAGAGGCCGCGTTTGCTAAAGGAGTGATCTGCTAAACTGAAGAGCCGAATTAAGGGCTAGTTGAAGAAACAACTGGGACAGCTATTTCGTGGTCCTCCGGTGTATACCTGTATTTTCTTTTCGTGCGTGCATTTTGTGTATGAGCAGCGTGCTGCAAGTATTTAGCTGTGACACTGGTTGTGTGTGTTCTTTTCGTGCGTTCTTTGTACTTGAACAACGCGCTGAAGTCTCGAGCCGCTTGCCGTTCTTCGTGTGACATTTCAGTTTGTTGCCATCGCATTCAATGCATGGCTATTGCTGCGAAACTGACTTTTTCACCAGTCACGTAACTTCTTCCCATGCATTCGCGCCGCGAATGCGCACGGCGCATTTGCCGCGCAATTTCGTTGCGTACACACGCCAGCCAAGCAGCGTTACTCACGTCGGCGTCTCATGTTGCAAAATCATCTCGTCTTTATCGAGGCATCCATCAATGCGACGGCGCTCTCGTACCAGTGTTTACATTCGAGTTTTCCGATGAAGCAGTACAGCCCAATAAGCCACTCTGAAAAATGCTCCCAACTGCTTGACAACCGAGAAGTTAACGCTGTTGATGTGTGGTCACACAAAATACGATGTGTGACGACACCATTCCAACGACACCATTGCAGCAGATAACAAGACTCATAACTGATAGTGTACCTCTTTATTATAATCGTCTCATTTTATAAAAAGATGCTTACTCTCGCTAATTATGCAAAGGTTAAACTACAGGTGGACTGGCCATGTACTTTAATTATGGTTCTGGCTGCTCAGTACTATTTGCTTTTGGTTTACAGTGTTCCGTATACAGTAATTTGTTGTCCTCCACTTTATCTGGAATTAAAGCGATCATCTCCGTATACTTCTGTACACAGTCATCGGGCACTGTTCCACCACACGCATCAGAAACAACCAAGTCATTATACGTGCTGCCTGCGAGAAAAAATAAACAATATGATCACAACACTTCTTACTTTTGACCACAGACACAATCAGAAGCATCGATAAAGTTTTCGTTGACAATATGTGCTAGGAAGCGAACACTGTTATCCTAGGTTCCGCCAAGTTAGATGACCACAAATCCTGGTATATTGCACCAAAGTGGTTCTTCGTGTTTACATAAGCTTGTAAACCATTGCAGTGAGTTTTAAATGTGAAAATAGTGCAATAGAGAGCAGGCATACAAAGTTTAGTAAAACATTCAGCAGGCGGATAACGATCGTATTGCACCCCAATGATTGCAATCAGTAGTGAACGTTGTTGTGAACAGACCGTTATTTCTAGAAAAAAAGGACGAAGAACGACCTTCTACATGGGTGCATTCTCGGAGACTGTGTCCACGCTTGAACAACCCCGAAGGAGTTTTCCCACGCGTTCGTTCGACCCTCCCGCTGCTACGCAGCTGCTGCCTGGCTCACTTTTCCTGCCTTTATCTAAGCGGGATCCTAGTCCTTCGAATCTCCGTTGAAACGAGCACGCACCGCAGATGAAAAGGGGAGCGAAGACATAGAGGGCGGCGCGAGCTCAGCGGGGTGCCACACCGGCTGCCCCGGCGCCGTGGACTGTGGCATAACATGACTACGGGCCTCCTTGCCTTCTTTTCATGAGGCGCCGCCAGTGGAGGAGGAAGCCAGAGGCTTGAAGAACTGGAGAGAATAATCTGCGATGACAGTTGAGATTTGAAGATGACTCTGTAAACATCATAGCCAATGTAATTATCGTAAATACTGTCGTTTTGAAAGAAAATACGTCCTGATTATGAGGCCCGACGTTCTGAGGCCTCGCAAGCCATCCTCGATGGCCGCGGCGTCCATAGTGGATGACAACGGTGGGATGATGTGTGCGGCCACTCGACTCCGGCATGATGAGTGCACGGCCTTTTCTTCTTGAGCGTTGCCATAATTAACATAGTTGTTCGTCTTGGTAGCAAGCGTGTAGGAAACCTCTTCACGGGAACCTTGTTTGAACGCAATTTTTCTTGAGAAACGTGTCGGCAAAAGAGAAGCAGCCATTCCATGGGAAAAGTTGCGCAGATCGTGCCTAGATGCGACATGCGGGGAATGCGGGACAGTTGCGGGGAGGCACCTAAATAAGGCGGAGTTCATCAAGGCAATATACTAAGCGGTAGAGATTGTAGAGGTCGCTGCCAGTGTGTTTTGAAGCGTGTCGCCACAACGAGGCGCTCCAGTCCACCGAGCATATATAAGGGGAGTTGGGGAAAGGGAATAAAGTTTTTTGGTTTCCGCTTGCCAGCAGTCTGCCTCGTTCCTCGGCACCTGGTTTGAACAGCGATGACGAGGAGATCTTGGAATTGTGGAGGACATTCGGGACAAGAGAAAATGGGAAGGGGAGGAATGTGAACTCGAACGAAAGGCTTAGGCTTGGAGACAGCTCTGGCAACGTGGGGCATAAATCAGTGCTGTAATAAATAAATCACTATCAATGAAATACCTCATGGACCTTTCTATCGGTTTATTTTTCTTTAACATTTCCAGATTTTGCGAACGCAAATTAATGGGAGGTTATGGTCGCAAATGCTCGGGGCGTTCTTCCATGACAAACAGCAGATGTGCTCGCTCATTTGCAACAAGATAATGGGGATGACTGTGACATCGTAAAAAGCGCGCTATGAAGAAGTTATAGCCTATCAGCTCAAGTACTTCACCGGCGTTTCAGGAGTAGTAGCAAACTCGAGCGGCGAGTCCTTCACTAATTTTAATGCGATAGCGTAAAATAGCTCGTTTCGCAGAAACTCCTGTGCGGGTGTCGGTATCAGCGTCGTTGGTTGTGGGTGAAAAATCTTCATCTTGTGCTTGACCTAAATATCGAGAAAGATGCAAATACAACAAATAATGAAAATATTAGGCTCGATTGAGAATCGAACCCAGGCCGTCTACCTGATAAGCAGGCGTGCTACCACAGAGCCATGCTATTGCGTGAAACTGCTTCGAAAGAAAAGACACTATATGAATGTCATATACAGGAAGGAGTCTCCTTAACGCATGTGATATTGCGGGGCAGAAGCGTAGAATCAAGCCAGGCCTCGCAACATGTGAGCTGCGCAACTAGTGGTTGTACAAGGGTCTGGTGGTGGGCGTGTTGGTACATAGCTTGAAAAAGAGGAACCCAGCCTTCAACAGACATGTACACAAGAAGAGAAGAAAGACGACAACACACGCTGGGGTTGTCTTAGGCCCACCCACTAAAAAGCGCTGAGACATGTTTAATTATTATCAGCTCAAAAGCATCAACAAAGTGGACAGCTGCGTACGTTCGCGTGTTGCAATACGGAGGTGCAGTGGGCCCTTCTTTCAATCGAAAAAGGAAGAATTATGGCGCAGTGGGCACTAAACAACTTTTCTTGTAGTAGACATTCAAGCATAGTTTGAAACGGCCAATGCTAGGCACACAGTCGTTCGTTTCTTTAGGGCACGGTTGAGGCATGCACCGAGAACCGAATGCAGGCTAGCACTTCAGAACATGATTCGCACCGGGCGCGATTAAGCTATCGCGTTCTACTCTTGAAGGCGAAGCTCAAGCATCCTCTTAGTTTAAGGGGCCAAGCTCCTTATGCCGTTGGTCTGCACATCCTCCGTTAGTCAGTTTGTAGTACCCGCCTCTAGTTCGTGAAGTGCTCACTAGATGGCGTTGGTGGCGCGCGCCAAGAGGCTTCCTCTTGGCGCGCTTTCGCCGTATGGAAGAGTTGCCGTATGGAAGAGTCGCCGTATGGAAGACAAGGCTGCGGAACGGAGGGCACGGAAGGCGGCGGCAGCGCGCGCTCGCAGACAGAATCCTGAGGTGTGAGCCCGCGAGGCCGAAGCTGCACGTCGACGTCACGAAGCAGATCCCGCCGTTCGTGTCCGCGAGGCCGAAACTGCTCGAAAAGCTGCACGGCTGCGGCGAGAAGACCCCGCCGTTTGAGGCCGCGAGGCCCAAGTTGCTCGACAAGCTGCACGGCTGCGGCGCGAAGACCCTGCCGTTTGAGCCCGCGATTCGCGCCGCAGCTGCACAGCTGCGGCGCGAATCGGATCTTCAAAATGTGAAGGACCGTGAAGCGGCGAGAAAGCGCGCGTACTGGCAGGTAGAGCCCGAGGCTGTGCGAGCACGTGAAGTGGCTGCAAAACGCACCCGGCGGGCCCTGCCCGAAGGCGCCTACGCGCGCTTCCAGCGGGACTTTCTTGACAACAGTTTCGGTCATAGTTGTGGTGTGTGCGACAGACTGTAGTTCTCAAACAATCTAGGCACAATGAGTCACACGGAAGATGCACGGTTTACCGATGATTCCCTCCGGAGCTTTGCCCCACTCATCACCATTCACCACGTGGATATGCTGTGATATTTCTTTTTGCTTACAAACTGATGCACAAGCTAATCGACTGCTTTAAAGGCGAGAACTCGTTCGTGGACCATGAAAAGACTTAATTGTATTGGGCAATTCCTAAAGAGCCTAAACAACGACACAGGCTTGTGAGTACTGGACCAGGGATGAGAGAAAAATTTGCAGTGCAGCGCGGAATTTACTGAGAACAGTATTAGACGAGAGGAAGAGACAGAGTGCCGCAAACCCGCAAATAGGCCGTACCGGGAAAATTACAAGCCTACTGAGCGCAACAGGTATAACACGAATGAGAACGAAAGGGTGACCGAGAGAGACAGGAACAGAGATTCGACAGCAGTTGGGTGGGCAGGCGATGACGAAGGGGAACAGGACAAAAATTGAAACAAAGCCTTTGATGCAAAGAGACCCGTTTTGCGGTTTCCAAGTCATGAACCAGGGCATTTGGCAAATGGTTGCCGTAAAAACGTTAGTTTTCTCCTTGGTGACTAACATTGACAAGAACATGCAAAAAATTATCGAGGTCGCAGGTTGTTATTATTATCGAAGCATTTTATAAATAATTCATCAGATCTTATGAAGACATGGCGAAAAATCATGGAGTTTGCTGGCCGTTTGGTGTCAGCGGGTCCCACCACTTGTGCACAGTACACTATAATAATGTCATTTTACTTACTATGCAAATCTTTTTGCCTATTGTACAAAGATCTCCAACAGTACTCGAAAAATATTACACAGTAGTGATTAAAGGTGTCACGCAGGCACATATATCAGGCCTTCAAAGGAAAGTATGCGCGTTGACATATTGGATACGTGGTAACATATAAGAATTTTATCTAGATATACAGTGCATATCTATCTATCTCTGCAATGTTTATCTAACGCCGCCTCTAGACAATACTCCGATGACCGTAAACACAACAGGATATCTTCTAATGTTGCTGATCATTCATATTAAGCTGTGACAATTTCGTCGTTTCTTTTTCATGTGGTTGTGTGCATTCTCTCCCCACCCGAGAGAGCTGAGAGGCTTCCCTACTCGCCCTTGGAGGGACAGAGAACCTTCGTGGCCAAGCGCGTGCCGTCGTGGAAGCCACAGGGGTCTCGGAATAGGGATCCCTCCTAGAATTTGTACAAGGTCGGCTATTAAGGCCGCCCATATCACGCTTTTGTAAACACTGCGAATAAATGCTTTTCACCATCACCGTGCGCACACTCGCTTTGTGAATATAAAAGTTTTCTGTCCAGAACACGTGCTCACAAACCACATGATCACGGTCCCCTGTCTCTATTGCGGCACATGTCGAACTATTGCAGCACATGTGTTGTCGAAGAATGGATGTAGTACCTGATTATACGAGACTTGTTACAGCGTCGAAATCTCAACGCCCATTAAGATGCGGCCATTTAACGTTTTATTGATATCATTATCGCCACAACGATTACTCGGTGAGCGTATGCCTGCGGTAAACAGACCAAAGCCGAATCCAAACAAAGCGTCACAGAAAAGCAGTGCCTTGTGTATTGTGCGCGCTTTACGTGCTGCTGTTTGACATCGTTAAGCCACAAGCGTCTTCTTGAACTACAGCTGTCTTGACCGATATCCTTTACCAATTCACTGACATGTCATATGCCTCCTCTATGCTTCCGGCCTCTCTACGTTTAATCACACATTTTCCTACTAGCCATAAAGTTCACCACACAAGAAATTGAAGCTGTCGTGGAGGCATAGGCGTGCGCACGGGCGGACGACCGCCCCCTTATTCACCTAAGAGGAGGGAGCAAAGTCAGCCCCATGCATTGACATAATAGGGAGGGGGGCTCTGCGACTGGCGGGGGGGCGCAATGTCAGCGCCATATATTTACATAATTTGAAGGGGGGGCGCTGCTATTAACCATCGCCCCACCCCCCTGAAAGGGGAACGCTGTTCACGTCTATGCGTGAAGGCTATGATAATCTCCATCATCGAAACGAAAGTTGCCATCCTTGTCCAATCGCTGCTCACGGCAATAGCAGAGCCCGAACAAACAGCAGTAGTCGAGTCGAGGCTGAAAGCACTCGTCCAGGCGAAGTTGGAGCCCATCACCGCCCAAACCGGCGATACGTTCACGACGCTCAGCCGCAGGATTGACACTGGTACAGCCATAATCAACGAGCTCAAGTCGCGACTCACCAACTTCATGGCTCGTGTCAAGAACAACTGCATTACCCACGGTGAACTTGAAGACTGGCATGGAAGGAAAAAAAACACGCTCACACAAAGTTTTTCATTCAGTCTCCCGAAGATGGGCATGTAAGCGCGCTGGACATTCACGACTATCGCAGGCTCTAAGAATGAAATTCCAATTCCGCAACTGACTTTATGCATTTGGCCGGAGAATAGTACATCGTACAGACCCCGACTGGCAAATCGGCAAGAATATATAAAAGTAATCATCCGACGTCACCGTTTTGCAAAAAAACAATACTGAAAAGTAAGGCTCACAGCATAGGACACTGTCTCCCTGATTCCAATAACCGCCATTCTCTTCAGGAGTACCGTCACGGCCCAAGAACATGAGATAGAAGACACTACAGTCGAACACACCGTCGTGGAAGTCATGGCGGAACGAAGGTCACAACAAATCCTCTACGTTACTAACGTACGCAGCCCACCGAGAGATCAGCTCATGGTATACGATCACTTCATCTGCGAACTCAGAAAAAGACGAGAGGTCACCGACTCGTGGTCGTAGGGGACTTCAACGCGGCTCACACAGCTTGGGGCTATGTCATCACCGCCAAGAAAGGTTCGAGAGTCCACGACGCCGCTCAGCAGCACGGCCTCACGTTGTGGAATGATCCGCTCCAGCCCACGAGAGTGGGAAAGAGCGTCGCGAGAGGTACCAACCCCGACCACACCTTTACGCGCGAAGTCAAGAAGGCGGGATCGACCTGTTTACCCGATATGTTTGGCAGTGACCACCACATCATTCAACTCGACATTCTATATGAACATCGACCGACCGAAACTGGCACAACAAGATAGGAGCGCCTTCAGAAACGAGCTTAGATGACGACGACGCAATAGCGGACATCGACGCCTGGCTCACAAAAGTTCTGAATACCGCTCAACAGGGCACCAAACTCAAGCAACTTAACGAAGACAACCCCGCAATAGACTCCCATTTACTCTGTAGAGAGCATGTGGCGGATGGACTGACTGTGAGACGAAACGTCCGTGTGGTATAGTTGTCCATTCTCCGCCTGCTGAGCTGCGACGGCACGCGAGCGCAGGCCGCGAGCGCGAGAGGACGAATGAAAGAGACTAGAGAAAAGCGTACACAAGAGATTGTCTTACGCATATACAAAAGCACAGTGTAAGGAATCATACACAAAGTAAGGTTCACAGCACTGAGTTTGTCACGTGCGGGTGCTGAGGCGTGAGAATATAAACACAACTTGGGCTTGCGAGTTCCTACGCTCACCACAACGCCACCTCTGAGAGACCACAAGAGCCTTACTAATGTGATGGAAGAGGCAAAACTGGACAATAAATTTAAGAGAATTTCCTTATTGACAGAACCTTCGCAACAGTATGCTGAACAGCTAGCAAGGCACAACTGGTGCGACTTCTGCTATAAGCTCCAGAGCGCACTCTGCACCAACAGACGTGCCACCTCCTGCGCGCTGTCCTCGACGAGGGCCCCACCAAGACGCAGCAGTGGCAGTACATCCGTCGACTAACACACAACTATGAGGCCCCGAGGGAGACTTACCCCGTTAACTATACAATGAACTCCGCGTTCCCGTCCAATCGGCAACAATTCCACCACAGTACAAAGAATGCAAAGAAATACCCAACGCTGACCTTGACAGGCCCTTGCCACCAGCACAGCTCCAAGCAGCCATTTCTAAGCTCACGAGAAATACGAGTCCGGGCACAAACAGGATAGTGAACAAGCACCTCCGGCAGCTACCTAATCGGGCTTTGTCTGCTCTCCCACGGTACTACAATGAATGCTGGGACAAGGGAGAACTTCCGGCCGCGTGGAAACATCCGAAGGTGATCATGATACCTAAGCGCAATAAGCCCATAGCTGTTGAGAACATAAGGCCCACTTTCCTGACTTCGTGCGTTGGCAAGCTGTTTGAGCATATTATCACGGGGTCAAGACGTCGACGAAGACAGCGGTCGGCGTGTTTAATGAAACTTTATTCGGCCGAACTTGCGGCTGGGAAATGAAAACTCAGATTACAGCAATACATGTTGTACACTGATAGCGGCGAACAGGGCGTCGGCCGTCGATTAAACTGCTCGCCGGTAAGGCGTGTCGGCATTTATACATGCGGCATTCAACATTCGAGCCTTCTCGCTGGCGGCCACTTTAGTTCCAGAATGAACTCAACTGTTCCCGTTTGCGCGCTCAAGCCTACAAGAAGATTCTGAAATAATCTGGAAGGTTCCAAGACATTTGGGTGCGGTTTGCGCAAGACAGTGATTACGCATGTCACAGACCAGTTACATAAACATAGCAAAAGCGCGCCTGGCAGTATGATACATGACCGCCTCACGTCACACCTCGAAGACAAGAGGTACTACCAAAACACCATGTTCAGATTCCGCCAGCTTCTTTCTGCGCAGGACGTCCTCTTACTCTTGAAGGAACATCTCGTTGACCACCTGAGGAAGAACAGAAAGTCTGTAGAAGGGTACGCATTTGGGCTGGTTGGTTCATGATTACGGGTGAAAAACAGCGCTAAAAAAGACGGGACAAGAAAGGACACGAGACCACGGCGCTGACTAACAACCAAATGTGCTTTATTCCTTCAGTCAGCATAAATATACTTCACCACTAACGTAATGAAAATATAGAAAACTCAGCCTGCGCAGAGGCAGTAAGGCGATCAACGAGACATGAATTCTATCTCCTTCGGAAGGAGGGAAATCGAGGGGAGGCTTACACATGCCTCGCCGCTATTGTAGATGTGATAAGCTTCTGAAATGAGGCGCGCGCGCTCATTTCAACCGCGCTCAAAAACAACCGCTCAGCTGCTGTGCAATCCGAGACAAACTCGAAGCAAACTGCTGCGGTTATCCCGTACGTGCACAAAGTAGCGCACAATCTCAAGAAGGTTGTCAGCAGGGCAGGCGTTAGGCTGTTGTTTTCTGCCCAAAATAAGCTTGGTAGCCTGTGCCAGCAAGTCAACCGAGAAGAAGAGAAGAAAAGAAGGTGCACTAAGAAGCACAGGCAGAAGTTTGTTGAATGTTGTCAAGAAGTTGTATACAAGATTCCACTTTCTTGCGGGCGTTACTATGTCGGGCAAACGGGGCGGTGCACTAATGACCGCATGCGCGAGGATTCGAACAAGCTTCAGAAACAAGCTACAGATAGTCAGTTATCTCTTCACTGTAGCAGTTGCGGTTGCCATCCATCTTTTAACGATACCACTTTCTTGTCAAAATACCATGACGAGCGCGCGCGCCTCATTTCAGAAGCTTATCACATCTACAATAGCGGCGAGGCATGTGTAAGCCTCCCCTCGATTTCCCTCCTTCCGAAGGAGATAGAATTCATGTCTCGTTGATCGCCTTACTGCCTCTGCGCAGGCTGAGTTTTCTGTATTTTCATTACGTTAGTGGTGAAGTATATTTATGCTGACTGAAGGAATAAAACACATTTGGTTGTTAGTCAGCGCCGTGGTCTCGTGTCCTTTCTTGTCCCGTCTTTTTTAGCGCTGTTTTTCACCCGTAACAGAAAGTCGTCCGTCCTTGCCATCGATGTCAAGAGCGCCTTCGACAATGTAGCCATAAAGCCATACTGCGAAATCTCGAAGACACCGACTGCAGTTCAAAGACCTATGGCTGTGTTCGAAACTTTCTCACCGGTCCTACGGCTAGCAGCCGAACAGGGGCACACTTCAAGGTTCTGTTGTGTCACCACTGCTATTCAACGTGGCGCTTCTTAAGTTCCCCTGCCTTCTGGAAAGCATACCGGGCATGCGTCACGCCATTTCCGCATATTACGCTGTGGACACTGGGCAAGAGCACAGGAGAGCAGGAAAGCTGCCTTCAGGAAGCGGTAGACCTCATCGAGAAATACCTCGACAGCTGCGGCCTCCGTTGCGCACCTGGAAAATCGGAATTACTTGTACGCGAGGAAGACCTCCAACACGCGAAGCGCACGACTTCTGAGTCACCCTCTGCGGTGTCCAAATACTGAATGTCTCCTAGCTTTGAGTACTTGGCTTGCACCTGCACTGCGACGGATCAGAGGTCGCCACGCTTCCTCGACTTCAACACACCATTTTCAAACTCACACACCTCGTAAGGAGAGTCGCCAACCGACGCAGTGGTCTGAGGAACAAAATACTCTAAGTGTCGTGGAAGCTCTTCTCACCAGGCGAATCACCTACGGAACCCCTTACCTCGTTCTCAAGACATCTGAAGTCGATAAGCTAAATGTGCGCATTCGCAAAGCTACTCGATATGAGCTACCTCGGATGGCGTCGACCACCAGACTTCTCAGAATGGGGGTACCCAACAACTAACAACAGCTGGTAGAAGCAGAACAGACTAGTCAGTTCGAGAGACTGCATCTCACATCGACGGGCAGACTGAGCATTGCGCGCCTAGGCTACGGGGATCGCTACATCTGCGAGGCGGACCGCAAAGTGAAGGTACCGCCAAACCTTCGAGGCTTACTGAGCCTCGCCCAAACGCCGCGTAATAGGCATCCCGAGTATCATCGTAAACGGCGGATCGCTCGAGTCGACACCATCCGAAGAACACACCAGCACGATCCCGACGCTCCCTACGTCGACACGGCTACATACCCGGGCAAACTTAAGCGTAGTCAACGCAGGAGGAAAAGAGCTGGTAACTGCCACCGTCAAGGAGCGGGGCTCCGAGGCGCCGGAAGAAGCAGCGATCGGCCTAGCCCCAACGACAATTATGGACGCGGTTGTAGTTTTCACAGACTCCCATTCTGCTATCCGCAATTACACACAAGGCCGAATCTCAATCGAGGCACTCAAAATTCTGAGTAAAAGCAGCACTCTGTTTCCTTACAACTGCGTAGTGTTTATGCCGAGGCACGAGGGGCTCAAGGGACACGAAACGGCTCACGCAATGGCCCATGGCCATTGCGTGAGCCGTTTGGTCGTCCTCGTTGGTCGTCTACATCCTGCGAGATCTTGGCCCAAGACCAATATCTCGCAGAATGTAGACGACCAACGAGGATTCGTCGCCAGGGCCCCGGAGGCGATCGCGGCCAGAGGCTTCCTGGATGGAGAGACCCTCTCACCTAGGGTGGCCACGAGCGTATCTGCTCGGGAACACTGTTTCGGCAAAATAAAAGTTTATTTCATCGTCATCATCCTCGGCCAATGGTTGCACAAGAGCATCGGCACAGCCACGCGACTAGAAGATCGTGTCAATCATCCAGTTTATTTGCGGGTGACCCGTCACGCTTCCTCGCTCACGTCGTCTCCAAACTTGAATTTTATCCGAGTGAAAAGGCACTACATTGACGGGAATACAAACTTGATAGTTGTACCTACCCCCGCATAATTCTTAAAACTTACTATCAGCCGCATTGCACCCTGAAAGCGGTTTCAAGCACCAAAAATACATCCAACCAAACAAGAATTTGCATAGTGAAGGTTTCGAGGCTGTTTTGATTCCCAAAATAGCATTTTGTTTTGCTTAAGTGTTAATGTTTCACCTTGAATAGACTTTATGAGCTAAGGGTGCGATCCATAGGAGTGAGTGCCAGCTGATAACTTCAACTGCCTAATAAAACAACATTGAACATTAGACAAGTGTGGATCAAGACACCTGTCTGGCCTGGCCTAGAAACAACACCACTATAAGTTTACATTTATTCTGTGAGTGTTTATAGTTTACTCATCGAGTACAGGACTACCCTCAACAGCACTGAATGGCAGCTCAAGCTTTATGACTATCAATGCATTTAGCGACTTTTTGCTCTCGTTGCCCGGAGAAATATTTATGCGGCGATGGACCTGCGCTTTCTAGCAGTAACTTACTGCAAAATACAGCAACTTACACCATTATGCTTCCCGCTCCTCAGAAAGCCGGTTCTCTTCGCCTTGGGCCGTGTCTTTAATTGGGATCGAGGCACCCTGCAGAGGCTACGATGCCCAGACCTCAGCCAATAGCCACTTCTAAAGCGACATCCTGACAAGTGATTATCCAGGACATTTATATTTTTCCAACACTAGCCATGCCCATCGCTCCTAATATTCCTGCTGATAAAGGCAGCACGGTGAATGCGTCTTCTGTCATCGCCGCAGCAGTTTTCTTTCCCAGCACTAGGCGCAAAAATTTCCAGTTTGCTTTACTCAAGCAGAGCACAGTTTTCAACTGCGGTGTTTGAATTCACAAGCAGGAAGTCGTCGCCGCGCTACCCTCTAAAGCTGGAAAAGCATGGCGCATTTTTCGCGAGCAAAAAACGCGACGCACAGAGAACACCCGCGTGGCCGCTGTCGTAAGTGCACCCGTATGGAACGAAAACAGCGGCGTTTTTGTGCCGGGTTTGCCGGGTTGGTAAATTTTCGACAAAAGAGCGCGCCAGCTTCAAAAAAATGTTTCCCCGAGATGCTTAAAGAGATGCTTGAAGACCAGCGCCGTCTGACGGCTTCGGAATAAACGAAACGCGCGTCTGCACAGTAAACTCTGCTTGGCGGACGAGCGGGCGACGCGCCGCGCCAAGCGTTTCTTTTTGTCTACTCCGTGTAGGAAGACGCAGCGGCGCGATTTTACGAAGGCGTTCGTCAAAAAACGCGCGCCTCCCTCCAGCCATGCGTCAATCGCGCCTGAAATCGCGCCATGTGGTCCCACCTTCACATCACCGACGGCACGCCTTCTGCCGCAGAGTACAAAGACATGAAAGGCGTGGCCCTGCAGCGCCTTGAGGAATCGCGGCGGACTATGCTCAAGCGGATTCTTCGTTATGAACTCAGTGCCCATCCATCGTCGCAACTACTGCACCGGATACGTCAGTTACTTTCCTGATCATTTCTAAACGAGAGCCAACGTCCACTTTTGTGTGAACTAGGTCTGCAACACCTCCCACAGTCATTACGCATGGTACAAGCACGCTGCGACTATTTGACTATCTGGCGCTCTTTGGCCACCCGTGGCCCTTGCGCTACCAAACCCCACTTTGACTATCGATCTGCTAGCTGCAATTGTTGACCGGATCTTCGACTGCCAGTCTTGAGCACCGCTACCTCCCAGGCAGCACGCAACGTCGGACCGGTGTTGGTATTACGGCGGCTATGCGAGGCCCAATCTCGGCCCAATGTTGCCAGCAGTGAGCCATTACTGGCTGAGGCGATCAATTTCCGGTATTGCCGTCCTTCATGCGATATTGGATTTTACCTGGCATTATTGGGCCTGGGTTTGCGCCGTCCTGCTGATATCGGCTGGGCCAATGACTTTCATCTTCAAATATTGGGCTGGTTTTGCCGTTCTTCAGCCTTTTTCGGCTGAGCCGTTGGCTTTCACCGGCTAATATTGGGACACTTTTGCTGTTCTTAAGCCGAAGTTCGCAGAGCCGTTCGCTCTCAGCGGCTAATATTGGCCCATTTTGCTGTTTTTCAGAGTGTGTAGAGCTCAGTCACACTCTATTGCCGGGAATATTCGGCCCGTATTGCCGCCCGTCTGCGCTCAACCTGATAATTGATGCGATGTAGCATTCATCATCAGCATCAGCCTGTCTACGTCCAGTGCAGGGCAAAGGCCTCTCCCATGTTCCGCCGATCAACCCGGTCCTGTGCTTTCTGCTACCACGTTATACCTACAAACTTCTTAATCTCTTCTACCCACCTAATTTTCTTTCTCCCCCTCACGCATTTGCCGTCTCTTGGAATCCAGTCAATTGCCCTTAATGACCACCGGTTATCCTGCCGACATGCTACGTGCCCAGCCCATACCCATTTCTTCTTCTTCATTTCAACTATAATATCCTTAACCCCCGTTTGTTCCCTGACCCACTCTGCTCTCTTCCTGTCTCCTAAGGTTGCACCTATCATTTTCCTTTCCATCGCTCGCTGCGTCATCCTCAATTTATGTTGAACCCTCTTTGTAGGTCTCCAGGTTTCTGCTCCGTAGGTAAGTACCGGTAAGATGCAGCTGTTATATACCTTCCTCTTGAGAGATAGTGGTAGACTACCATTCATGATTTGATAATGCTTGCCGAATGAGCACCATCCCATCCTTATTCTTCTAGTTATTTCACTGTCATGGTTCGGCTCCGCGGTTACTACCTGTCCGTAATCCTTTACTACTTCCAGCGTCTCGCCACCTATCGCAAAGCGCTGTTCTCTGCTAAGGTTGTTCCACATTACTTCAGTTTTATGCATATACAATGTCCGCCTGTCCGGGTGGACACACATAATGAAGTCTATTTCATTTTTAGTTTCGCCATTAGGACTCCTGCACGTCCATTTACGAGTAGCCCGTTTTCTGTAGAAGGTATGCAAGATCCGTAAATTATTGCGTTCTGGGAACTCTATTGGTAACTCCCCTCTGGCGTTTCTAGAGCCGATGCCATATTCCTGAACTGCATGATCTCCAGCCAGCTGCTTGCTTACTTTTGCATTAAAGTCGCCCACCAGTACAGTATACTGTCTTTACCGTACTGGTTGCTCATCATGGCTGGATGTAGGCCTGTGCCGCCTTCATCTTGTGCCTCTTATTAAACGTAATTACGACACATATCGCCCTCTCATTACGGCTATAGTGTTACTCTATATTGCCAGCTATATTTTTATGAATAACGAACCCCACTCCTAGTTCTCTCCTGTCAGCTAAGCCACGATATCATAGGACGTGTTCGTTCTTCAGCAATGTATAGGCCTCCTAACCTCACTGAGCCCTATCACATCCCATTTACCACCTTCTAATTTCTCGAATAGTACAGCTAGACTCCCCTCACTAGATAAAGTTCTAGCATTATACGTAGCCAAGTTCAGATTCCAGTGGCGGCCTGTCCGGACCAAGAGATTCTTAGCACCCTCTGCTGCATCGCAGGTCTGACCGCCACCTTGGTTAGTTGCTTCGCAGCCGCTGGGGAATGATGGCCGAGGGTTAGTTGGTGTATTCATGTGAGAGGTAGTGGCCAAGTACTACACCAGGGTGGCCAATCCTGCTCTGGTGAGGGAGTGCATTGCTGGCTGTGGTCGCCAGTGAGGCTGCACCCCAGGCCTTTTCACACAATTCCATCATCCTGCGGAATTTTTTTAATCCGGTTGGGAATTGTCCGGCACCGGGATTCGAACCACCGACCTCTTGCATGCGAGGCTGATGCTCTACCACTACGCCATCGCTGCTCCTGGCAATATAGCGTTACTGAAATTCCCTTCATTTATTATATGTATCAATCAGACGTCGAGTGCCCTACGCACGCGTTTCATTGCCGGAACATCACGCGTGCGCGTTTCTGAGTAGTCTGCTTCATGTGCTTTTTTTCTTAAACACGCATACACTTGCGGTGCATTAGAGCATTAAGCGATTTAATGTTTCTTGCCTAAGCAGCCGAAACCTGCTACATGGATTGGTGTACTAGGACGAATAAGAAAGTGAATGCATCATATCATTTTAATGCCGAACTTAGGATTGGGGGCACAAAGTATCGCCGACTGAATAGCTTGCATTCTGCTGTTACTTTCTGCTATGACAGTGACTAACAGTTATCACTAGCACAGTCCCTTTTCAAACCAAATTTCAACCTTTTCAAACCTGATTCACATTAGATGGCCACTTTGTTGACCAGTTGCAGTTGTTAAACTTTATCAAAATATTGAAACTTTATAACACGTACCATTAATTTCATGGGCTAGATTCAAAGTACTTCTCTTTCGTAAATGTTTTGCCATTGCTCGGCCGACTTCACTGATATATTGAGCGTAAGGATTCACCCAAACACTCCCTCACGAATGCTTTTAGCGGAAGAAGTTTTATGTGAATACTAATTGTGTACGTAAACCGAACTTCACATCATATTTACAGCGCTATATGCTTTACATGCTTTCAGCCGCTGACTGTGTGGCGCGAGTGCTCAAAAACTGCCAGGATAGTTTCCTATCTGTGTGTGTACACGTATTTACACACACCCATGTTGTGGTCAAGCGTCACAAGGAGAGGAGAGACATCTGGCGTCTTTCGTTAAGCAGCTGGCGTCTTTTCGTTTTGCTTTAGAAACATCTGGCGTCATTTCGTTTTGCTTTTAGAAAACATCTGGCGCCTTTCGTTGGTTTATTTCATCAATCAATGGCGTTTTGAACAAAATTTTTATTGTTTAATCACGCACAGGAGAAATCTCACCAGACACTACCTTGGAGATAAACAATGGCTGCTAATGGGAATGAGAGACAGAAGAAGTCGGCTTTTAGCTAACACTTACAATTCTACTTCTACTAACGTTTCCTACTGGAACATGCCAATGGCTGCTAATGGTGAATGAGAGACAGAAGAATTCGGCTTTTAGTTAACGCGCACGCTGCGAATTTTTTATTGTTCAACAACGCACAGGAGAAACCTCCCACCGGCACCACCTTGGAGGTCAAGATCTGGTACTAGCGTTAAGACTGGTTACGCACTACGGCGGGGACGAACGGGTGCCGCTTTAAGGCGCTTCGCCCCTAAAAAGTTCTTGATGAAGTGAAGTCTAGTCGGGCGATTTTGGAGCAAACTATCTCAGATATTAACTCAAGATTGGTTGCTGTAGACGTTCGCGTAATTTCCTTGGACGAAATGCCTCAAAGTCACCTGCAGCAAACTATAACTGATACTGTTCGTGGGGTGAACGCTGAATTACGTTCACGCCTAGATGATTTCGAGGATAGGTCACGGCGAAAAAACCTTATATTTTGTTCGGAATACCTGATGCTGCAGCTCAAACAAGGTCGCAGTCCGAAGATACGGTTCGAGAGATTGTGCCACTCTAGGTCTCCAACTGCCGGCCGATGGCATTTCACGTGCGCACAGGCTTGGTTCGTACGCAAATAAGAAGTGCCGTCCTGTCATTGTAAAGCTTTCTACTTTTAAGAATAAGGAAAATATTATGACAAACAAGGCCAAATTAAAAGTTACCGGTCTCAGCTTAAGTAAAGATTTTTGCAGAGAAACTAGGAACACACGTAAAAAATTTACGAGTACGGGAAGTCGACTGGTCAACATTTTGCAGTGCGTAACAGCAAAGTCTTTATTTAAAAAATGCTTTTTTTACTGCAGTCAGATAGACAGCGTTTGTGAACTTACCCGTGAATCTTCACTTCACGTATCTTCACTTTCGCCTTCAGGTCCCATTATTCCTAGCAGTGTTCTTCCCCTTTCCTAGCAATCCCAACCTACTAAACGTGCCGCAACACTTGAGCCAGTTTCAGTCTTGTTTACAAATATTAGAAGTGTGCTAAGCAAACGTGATGAGTCAACTTCTATAATTGATGACTGTTCAGTGGACATAGTAGTGTGAACAGTAACTTGGTTGTAAAGAAAAATTTGCAACACTCGGGTTTTACATTGCAAATACGCCTACAATTTTTACAGATCTGATCGAATAACAAGAACAAGGGGCGGTGTTCTCATCGCGATGTGATTTAAATTTTCCTCTCATGGTGTTCCTACATTTTCGCCCTTAGAACTCGTATGCGCGTGCGTTCGCTTTGCGTATCAAGAAGTGATTTTGTGTGTTTGCTACCGTCCGCCTCACTGCCCCCCTGACTTTGCGAAAACTTCCATAACTGTTTTCACGCAGTTTCTGTCAGATACACAAATTTTCAAATATTTGTCATGGGCGATTTTAATTTCCCCTAAATTACTTGGAGCAGTGAGGATGGAACGGCTAGCTGTCTTTCAGCGGAAGGTAATCGCTTTTTAATTATATGCCATGATTTCAATTAAACCCAAGTAACACATATGACCCCACGCGCATCACAGCATTTTCCTCCAATATACGTGACTTGGTTTTCACAACAAATCCTTCGGTGATTTCATCGATTCATTACCTTCCTGGACTTAGTGACCGTCGCATTGTACACTTCACCTGCGCAATGCAACCACAGCGTCCTATACATGCAACCAAAGTTATAAAAGGTTATGCGAAAGCTGATTATGCATCTATATGTACTGAATTAGAAGTTTTCACTGAAAAATTCATTGCATGTACTGCTGAGAACACTGTGGAGGTGAACTGGGTATCGTTCAAAAATAAGTTTATTTCACCTATAGATTGCTATGTTCCTTTGCGAACTGTTCGAACGGCGTTCCGCTCTCCGTGGTTCACATCAGCACTTCTTCGCTTACATAATAAAACAAAAGCGACTTCACCACAGCGCTTCTTCATCTGATACCACGGAGATATGGGCGGCATATCACTCCGCAACATTAGAATAGAAAAAGGCTTATGTAGTTGCTAAACATAGTTTCTTTAGCGATACCCTTCCTTCTCTGCTACAGTCTAACGCTCGTATGTTTTGGTGTATTTCAAATGGTCCGAAAAATAGGAATATCGATATTTGTGACGAACTTGCTTTGGCGATTGCAAGTGACAGGTGCTGCGAAGCTTTGCAAGACGTATTTGAAAACTCATTTTCTGCTGACAACTCCAATCATTTACCAATTCAAGCCGATCCTATGCCCGAATTGAACCAATCATCAATGACCAAATGGGGCTTTTTCACCTATTACTAAAAATGAAAGCGTCAGCACCTGGCATAGATTGAAACGCTCCCCAATTTCTCAAACAAGCCGCCCTTTATTGTTCAGTTATTTTTTGACAGCCCTTTTCACAGTCATTGCAAAATGCCTCATTGCCCAGTGACCTGAAGGAGGGGAAGGTGGTTTCTGTGCCTAAACCAGGTGACTCATCTAATCCTTCTAAATACAGGCCCATTACTTTGAGTAGTATTCCATGTAAGGTTCTCGAACACATCATCTATTCTAACCTAATTATATTTCTCGAAGAAAATAGCTTCTTTCATAACAGTCAGCATGGTTTTAGAAAACACTACTCATGCAAAACCCAACTGCTTCTCTTCGCCAACGACCTATTTTCAGCATCTGACACTGGCTCCATTATCGATGGCATTTTCCTTGATTTTCAAAAAGCCTTTCACAACGTTTGTCACCGTTTACTACTACTAAAACTATACTGACTCAAACATATTACGATAGACTGAATGCTTCTTGTCTAACAGAACCCAACATGTAACTGCTAACGATCATAACTCACGCAATTGTTCCGCAACATCTGGTGTGCCGCAAGCTTCTGTCCTTGGACCCTTACTCTTTCTAATTTGTATTAATGACCTTCCATCCAGCATTACATCAACAAGCAGGCTATTTGCCGACGATTGTGTCACCTACCGCATATTAAACTAACCCGCATGATTTATAACTACTTTAATCTGATCTTAACAACATTACATCTTGGTACTCACTCTGGTCAATGAAACCGAATATTAACAAATATAAAATATTGAGGATCTCTCGAGGAAGTACTGACTGACTAGCTCTGTTTATTCAATTACTAATTTTCAGTTGTCATCTGTGAATACTTACAAATATCTAGGTGTTCACATAGATAACAATTTAACATGGAAGAGTCATATCAATTATGTGATTAACAAAGCTAATCGCACTCTCGGATTCTTGCGCCGTAACTTTTCATTAGCACCTGTTTCATTAAAACTTCTTTACGAAACACTAGTCAGATCTAAACTCGAGTGCGCCTCATCGATCCGGGATCCTCATTCTTGTTTACTTGTTAATGCACTAAAGCCATCCAAAATCGCTCAGCTCGTTTCATTGTCGCTAATTACTCCCGTACTGCTAGTATCTCATCAATTAATACTTCTCTAGACCTTCCTACCCTTTCTAGCAGGAGGAAGCAGGCCCGCCTATGTCTCTTCCACAAAATTTTTTTTCATGAATCCTGAAATAAAACGCACATTGTTCTCGCCACCTTCTTACGTTTCATTTTGCATTGACCATAACTTCAAAATTCATGTGCCATTCTGCCATACCAACGTGTACTTCCACTCCTACGTGCCGAAAACTATCCGAATGGAACCACCTTCCTGCCTCCATCGCCAGCAACCCTGATCATAAATCATTCAAGACTGCCATCTCTAATTTGTAACCACTCCTCTCTGTGACGCCGCAAATGGCATTGAGAGTACCTAAATAAATAAATAAATAAATAAATAAATAAATAAATAGTAAAACGCTCAACGAGGCGTCTTGCTGAGCTGCTTGGTTCATTACTTGACAAAAAATAGGTCTGGCGCAAGAAAGACCGGCATGAAGTGAAGACATGTTTTGTATTAGAATGCTTCCAGACCAACTAGCCCACCGACACTCTTGAAAAGCGTGTGGGAAGTAATCGTTCTACCAGATTTTTACTTGAGCAAGCAGATTTTTACTTGAGAAAGATAGGTATGACACAAAAAGGACAGCGACTAAGTGAATACACGGACAAACACATCTTTGCCCTGTATTTGTCACGTGTTTGCAACTTTGTGTTTGCACTTCAGCGCCTTCCTCTTTGTGACGTACCTATCTCTCTCAAGTAAAAATCTTGTTGAATGATTGCTTTCCACGTGCTTTTAAAAATAGTTGCAAATAATAGTATTATCTTGCATGTGAAATACGATGAAAAATGTAGTTCCAACGTGGTCTACACAAAGCTTCCATGTATCGACATGCTGCAACAAGTGATGCATTGAAAATTCGACGAACGCCTTTCTCAAATGGCATGCCCGAAGACGACATGCTAGGGGAACGGGCACCATTGTCGGAGGCTAAGCTGTCTAGCTAAGGCGTGCTCCAAAGAAGGGAGAATTGCCCCGCCACGGTGGTCTAGTGATTACGGCACTTGACTGCTGATCCAAAGGACGCGGGATTGAATCCCGGCCGCGGCTGCTGCATTTTCGATGCAGGCGAAAATGTTTGAGGCTCGTGTAATTTGATTTAGGTGCAGGTTAAAGAATTAGGCGGAGTAGGGCAACCGTCTCGACGGAGTTATAGTCGTTGTTGCGGGAGCAAGTTTCTTCGCTCTGGCCAGCAGAATTCTTTAAGACGCGTCGGTGTGTGAACATGAGTGGCGGAAAGTCAAAATCGTGTGCGAGACAGGGCAGGATTTCACCACTGTTTACGGGAGATATCACCGCAGCGAGCAACCAATGGCCCTGTGCTTCGATATTCGGCTCGCTCGCCTCATATAAGGTCACGTGTTGACTCCTCTTACGTCTCATCATATTTGTTTTCTTATCGCGCATTTGCTATTGATCATCCTTTTTTGTGCATTCTGTTACTATGGTGCGCTGGCATTTTTTAGTCGCTCGTGTACTTACCGATCGAACGGACACACATGAGAGGTTTTCATGTGCGATTCTTTTCCGCTACAATCTTACTTTGAGATTAGCAGTGCGTACGTGCGTGTCTACCTTGTTTAGATGTAAAGTTCATAGGATCTTGTGGTACCAATCGCCATGTTTTTCAAGTCGCGTGCAGTAGTTTACTCATCTTTCTGGCCTATAAGTTATCACTGAAAAAATGTGATTCCCGCCTAAAGGATAGCGGCAATTAAATTGTCAGTCATGTGTTGCGAATGCTTAACCTTTGCGAACCAACTCAACCTTATTTTTCGTGAATTTTATAAACATCGGGAGCGAAGGGGGGGGGGGGGGGAGTCTCTTCAGATAGCAATCAGCCAACGCGTATACATACGCGTTCACTTTTAATCTCGCTTTTTCGCTGGGCCGCGTAACATTGTCTTTGTTTTCTTTGGGTCCATCTTTAATCCTGCTTGACGCTTCTATCGTATACAGCTCCACTATTTCTTTCGTGATTCGTCACCGTCACTGCTGAAAAGCGCGATATCGTCCGCAACACAGAAGTAGCTAAGATATTCTCCATTATTCTCTATTCCTATTTGTTCCAGTTCTACGTAGTTAATTATTGTTGATGTGCCGTGAATGACACAGAATGCATTGTACCTCTTCGCCAGGCCCCATTCTCGATCAGGATTTTCCTGTCTCTCTTGAGAAATACGGTGGCTGTGGGATCGTTTCAGACGTTGGCTAGGGTATCAACATACGTTTAGTTATTCCTTTACGGCATAATTATTCCGAAACTGCTGGCGAGTGTTCATATGTGTGCATACATTTGTGTTTATCACCTTGCAAATGTGTTACTCCTTCATTACCCAAACGCATGCGTAGTTGGTGCAGCAGACCTTTCATCCTTTAGTTGTGTTAGACACAATATTGTCTTTCTTACTCGTCCTTGCGCGGTTCTACATAATTCTGGGTCTCAATGGTACACTCAGACGCCAGTTGAGCAGTCGTTGTAACTACGAAGTATTTTTTTTATTACGGTGCCAATAGTAGTCGATGAGTGCCGTTGGGCCGCGAACAGTCTAATTTAGCACTGTTGGCTTACAGTACTGTAGCTACAGCAATAGCGAAATACCGTGGTCGGCACACAGCCGTTTCACTTTATAACACGTGTATCAGCCGTTCTGATCAGGTTATTGTACGTATCGAGCAACTACCACCGGCGCCCCCTATTTAAACTATCCATGGGCAGAACAGGACGGCACAGTATTATCCTACTTACCAAACTAAAGCACCATATTAACCGGTGCAAACGGTCACACCGGCGGCTGGCCGACGTCGGCGGCGCTGACAACACGGCAGCACCGGCTAGCTTACATTGGCCCAATGACGGCTTGCCATCATCGGCTGAATAACGGCAGGCCCTTCACGGACCGACGCTGGCTAGCCGAGATCGGCCCAACACCGGCTAGCGGACATAGGGCCGAAGTAGGTGAAAGTAGCGCGAGCGTGATTAGCCGACGTGGGGCCAATATTGCTGCCGAAATTTGCCGACGTTAGGCCGAGATCGGTCCAATGCCGTCGTGCTGCCTGGCCTATTGTCGTCGCAGGAGCATCACAGCCAGGCGACATACTTTCGCGCCTGGAACACACAGCCCAGCCCCTTACCAGTGTGTTTGAGTTGCGAACGACTCGAGACAACAAAATACGGCGCAAATTTTCCAGCTTCACCTTCTCGACCGGTAGCACCGTCGCTTTGTTGAACAAGTCAATTGCTGCACTCAGCCCTGTTTGTGGGCGGGAAATATACCGACCCCTGGGCAACGGCGGTATGCGAGAAAGGCCCTAGTTTAAGTACCCTGTTATTCGTAGCAACCGTATGACTACCATCCGCCTGCTTCTCGACTGTGTACAATCGTCTATCATTCTCGCGACAGCCATAGATCGCAAGCGCTTGAAGTCCAAGCCCGAGCTCCATAAGTGAACAAAACTCTCATCGCGTCCTATGGGCTCCGGTCAACGAAGCTAGACGTCAGACTCACGCTTATGAACAGATGGATGCTTCTGATTGCCGAAGCCAGCTTTGCCAAACCACGGCCGGACTGGAAAGGCGCGTGAGTGTTCTGTCTTAAGGCCTTCGCAGTACGGTAGTTTCCACCTCCCTCCGCACCACCCTGTCGTCGCTGCAACCCTATCGGTGTTAGGGAGCCTACATGAACGACCCTAGTGCGGCGGCATAACCAGCGACACCTGCTGCTGGCACGATTAGGCGGGCGACTCGCATCACTCGTTCTGCTGATCCGGAAGGCTAACTTTCGCAATGATCCTCCCGGGTCGCGCATTTGTGAATTATTATTAACGTCCCAAAACTACGATATGATTATCAGAGACGCCGTAGTGGAGGGCTCTGGAAATTTCGACCACCTGAGGTTCGTTAACGTGCACCTAAATCTAATTACACAGGCCTCGAGCATTTTCGCCTTCATCGAAAATGCTGCCGCCGCGGCCGGTATTCGATCCCGTGACCTGCGGGTGAGCACTCAAGCACCATAACGACTACACCAATATGGCGGGGTATTCCTGATTAATACTCGCACATTTATACACCGCAATCGGCGCCGCTATGGCTAACACAGGTTCGGGTGGTTTACTGGGCACTTCCAGCGAACACTCCGATTGTCTAGTTTTGTTTTAAAGACGATAGTCTTTAAAACAAAACTGACACTGTTCAAGATGGACCCATCTTGAACGGCTGACTAGGTTCATAGTTGTGTACATATTCGATCAAAAAGCAAACATTATGCATATCTGAGGAGCAACATGACTAGGTAACTATTAGGTGGTGTGTTCCTCTAATAGAAAATGCATACATACGTAATTCTAAAGACCCTACTTTCTTAAAGGGCGCCTAAACCACCCAGCGGTCGAAATTTAGTTGAGGTGAGGAAGTTGTGCTCGAGTTTACAACGAACACGTAGCCGTGAAAATTTTTCGAAACGGTGCCGTAATAGCGGAATTACACGCGTTTGATGATCGAAACGCGACGATCGCTTCTTTCCCTCTTTCCTACGCTACCCTCTTCCAAAACCGCTTTGCCCTCCTCGCTGAGCCAGCTGAATGCTCCTCCTCATCTCGCGTGGCATACGTGACCGCTGGCGCGCTGTTCGAGACAGCGTCTACTTCCGGTTGCCGCGACTCCGGCGACTCCGACGCTCCAGCTCGCCGTCAACTCTGTGTGGTATCTGGGTGCACTGTTCGTTGACTAACCGCTGTTGCTGCCGTGCCGGCCCGTGCCCCTACGAATCGTGCCGGTATGGACCCTGTGTTGCGCGCACGCCTTCAAAGGATCGCCAACGTGATGAACCCGTACGGGGACACGCCGTGCCAGACCACCTCGGCCCGATATGAGTTCACGGAGCTCATCAAACCGCAAGGCGTGGATGTGTAATTACGCTAGCGACTTGGCGGTTGCGTTTTAGTCTGTCCGGCATTAAAGAAAGCGTCGCGTAAAACCAAATAAAATGACCCCAAGCTGGCGCCAGGTCAAGTGGCGCCAGCTATAGAGGATTAGAAACAACTGACGCATAATCTATGTCCTCCGAGCATTCGCAAGCGCCCTTCTCGACTCGTTAAGCCTACAGCATTGATTATTTCAGTATGGCTGTCCAAAACAGGGCTGAATTGGTACGAATACTTTGCTGTCGAAGCTTAAGGACATGAATCTAAAGCAAATGGAAGCATCAGTTCGGACCTTACACGCTACAGAGCACACGGCGGCCACTTGATAGATTCGAGGTGGACGACAACCGCTTTTGGCATTGCGGCCATGTTTTTCGGACGCTTGCCGGCGTAGCTTGCCGTGCAAGTTGGACTGCTGTCACGCGTGCGGCGACGGCCGACGTTCTGCTGCACCACGCTGTTGCGGCAGGCTTGCCGCTAGCGTGAGCGGGCGCTTACGGGCCGCAGATGTCGATTCGCAAGCGGCAACACGACCAAGAACAGCAAGGTGCGCGCGAACAGCTGTTTGCAGAGTAACTGGAAGTCGTCGGTTGTCGTTCGGCCAATCGCAAGCATCGAAAGTGATAACGTCATCGAGTTTCACTGGTGATGTCACACATGTCAGTGGCGGGAATGGCGGGGACCGGAAAGGAGAAGCTTTTGTTTTTTCGAAATTGTGGCGCGCCCGCGACATGTAGCGCTGCGGCGTGTGGCATCGTTGATCGCGACGGCATTCTGCACGCGATGCGCTTGTTTACTTGAAATGTTTGGGAAAATGTCGGTGGGGGTTTAGGGGCCCTTTAAGCTGCGCCAAAACTTGCCTTCCTCCGTGACCTTTGCACGAGCTCATTGTTGTGTTTCGATTTCGGCTCTGTATTGCACTGTACGAATGTCATGGGGCGCCGCTCTGGCATTCCTGTGTTGCCCAGGCGACGTGTAAATAAAAGAGTGTGTGGAGAGTACTCGTTGAGTGCGGACGTTCCTTCTGCTTCTGCGCTTCGCGCCAAACCGCGTGTTCGGACTGGCTGGCGTCCCCGCTGGTCGCGTTGGTCACCGCCGGTCTTCGCCTGCTGCTGCGCCGGGACTACCAGCCCGCAACAGAGCACTCATGTTTCCCGACGTATTGCCAGATGGCGTCCATATCTCACGCAGCGCCTCTTCTATCGTCTTTAGACGACATTTGCAGCGAAGCACGCAGATGCGCGGCCACTTTTTTCCCACGTGCGCGCTTACATGCCTATTTTGTTAGTCAGTGTGCTGCGTATTCCCAGGCTCTTGGTGTCGGCCGCGAGAGTGGAATGGGCGCACGAGGCGCCGGTATTTTTTCAAAAGGCCTCGCTGGAAGCTCTGTTTTTTCGTTGGTGGCGTAGAAAGGCACCCGATTAACTGCAGGTTTTCAGTGAGCCTTCAAACACCGCTGCGAATAATCAACGGTGTTCCCTTGATTAATAATGTTGGTTATATAAATTATTGCACAGCTATGCTTTCCGTAGAACGTTTTTACGCCTGCCGCGTAGCTAGCATTGCTAAAGTTCTAGAACGAGCGTACGAAACCAGGAGTTTCGAAAATACGCTGCCATGAAATTTGTATGACGGAAAGCACGGTCACCAGAGGGAACTCAGGTTAGGGTGCATGTTCGAAAACACCAGGTGGTAAAATGTCTATGCGGTGGCTGCTCCGTGCGTTATAATTATTGGGTAGTGTGCACGGTGAAGTACATCCTTTATACTCCTGCATGGTGTTCCTGTGTGAGAACCGTGGGTGGAAAACGAGAACGACGAAGATTGAACTGAGGCGCATCTTAGTCTAACGTACGAATCAGGCCAAGCAATGCAAGGTTCACTTCATCGTCAGTCAGCTTGACAACACTGGTGGAGGAGCAGGGTGCAACGTACAGCACGCGTTAAGCCCACCCAGTACCCACAAAATGAGCCCTGTGCCCGTGGACACTTCAGTTTAAAGAAAAAGCCGCCGTCAACAAAGCCTACCAATAGAACAGCCTACCGAAACATGCTATGACGCCGTCCCAAGTCGCCGTGGAAGCTTCTAGGCATTCTCGGCCTACCACGAAGATCGCACTGACGCCTATAGTCTTTTTCACGGAAAGCTATTCACAAATAGGTATCGCTAGGTAAGTGACTTTGAATGTGTCGCTGTGATCAAACACTGAACTCACCCCGCAAAGTCGATCAGCGCCTATATATATATATATATATATATATATATATATATATATATATATATATATATATATATATATATATATATATATTATATATATATATATATATATATATATATCAAATCAAATCAAATCAATCAAATCTTTATTTCCACCGTGTACTTTACAGATGGAGGACAACGGAAAAAAAGCTGCCTATAGGCGGCTTGACTAGTCCGTAGCCCGTAATGTATGGCGTGTGGCCAACAGCAAGGAAAAACAGTCACTTAACAAGTCAAAACATATTATCAGTGCAGAATAAAAGTAATACACAACAGCCTGAGAAAAAAAAATGCAAAGAAAAAAAATACAGTACAATACAACGCCAGGATAAATGAAATTAGCTTTCTTCTACAAACATCGATCTAAGTTTTGCTAAGGAACAACCAAACAAATCATAATTAATTAACTGAAAATGGTTTAGCAACGATGGTAAAGAATAAGACAAAAGCTGTATGCCAGTATTCAAACGGGGTGTGACAACATTCCAATGCTCTCTGTGTCTTGTTTTATAGCAATGCTCATTTGTTTCCAAATGTGCTAGGGTATCTAAATTACGTATATTATTTCTCACTTCATATTTAAATCTAGAACTCAGCCGATAATAGTATAGCTTATGGGCTGTTATTATACGGGTTTTGTGGAAGAAGCCTGTGGTTGTTGCATTATACTCAGCATTGTAAACATTACGTAGATATCGTTTCTGCATAATGTAAATTTTTTGTAAATTAGAAAATGTAGTTGTACCCCAGACAAGTTGGCAATAATTAATGTGTGAATAGAAAAGAGAATGGTAAACTAATATTTTAAGTTTTGGAGAGAGAATGTATCGCAGTCGACCGACTATACCAGTTATTCTAGCTAGTTTTGTTAATACCAAATTTACGTGAGATTCCCAAGACATGTGCGCACTAAATACAACGCCAAGGCACTTAAAGTGGTCAACAATGTCAACTGGAAGGGAATTGAGAATTATATCTGCATGAGGAGGGATAGGCTTATTTTTGGCTCGAAATATAACGGCCTTTGTTTTATTTTCATTAATCTTCATTGACTTGAACGATGACCACTGTTGGAGTTGAACTAATATGTTATTACAATTAGAGATAAGATAGTCAATGTTACTGCCAGAGAAAAATATGGTTGTGTCGTCTGCATATATGATAAACATGGCATTATTATTAATGTTAACGATGTCATTTATGTAAATGTTAAACAGCAAAGGCCCCAAATGCTATATATATATATATATATATATATATATATATATATAACGCCAGTACGTCAGATTATCACTGCCTACAGACCAGTCAGAATGGCTCTATAGCTAGGTCTCCTGTTGGCAATATCTGCTTGCAAGACATCCTTTGAAGCAAGAATTTTGGCGTCTGTTACGTAAATAAGCCATACCTCCTTTGTATCCTTTGTGGAAAAAATGTCCTCGAATTTATCCAGTAATCGCTTTATTAAGCCGCTTCACAGTTTAAAATGTTTGAAATGTGAAACTTGGCGAGGCTACGACAAACATCCTTTGAAGCTCCTCTACGGAAAGTGATGAGTTTGACGGGAAATTTATTTTAGGTCAAATGTTTTCAAAATATTTTATCCATACATATTCGCAAAAAAAAAACAGTGGTCCGTTAGAGAAAGGCTACCAGTGCAAAAGTGCAAAAATGTTGCACAAATATTGCTTTCGAATAAAACTTACCCTTGCAGTAGGTTGTGTTGCCATCTGTTAAATGACAAAAGACGTGTATAGTTTATTGTACTAGCTTATTACAATGCAGATTTCTTTGACACTCTACAAAAATTTTCAAAGTAGTGGGTTTGTACCGTTGCATGCATGACATAAGAATATCTGTTCGTCGAAACCCTTTTCGTGTCGTCAATATAGCGAAGCGCTTTCACTTGGTATTTCGGTTTTACGGCGTAAGCTGTTTTGAACTCACAACAGCCGACTTTGCTGGCGCATTTGTCCGCTACCGTCAGTGTCCGTCGCAACTGGTGTACTATGAGAAAAAAACCACGGCTAGAGGGGAAATCGAATATCAGGCACTCTGCGTAGCAGTTGTATTTTCTACAACAGATCCAAGACGGTGCTTCAAACTCCTTTGCAACGAGACATTACAGAGGCGTCATGCCGAGTGGCGAATCACGTTAAGTGCTCTAAGTGTTTAAGGGGTCGGTGTTTTAAAGCATCCTACCAATTACAAACAGCTTAGCCATAATTCTGTATCATCATCATTAGCCACAGCACCAAGAAAGTGTACAGTTGTCTAGGTGATTGTATGACAGACGCGCAGTAGGTACCTTGTAAGTGCGTTATGGGTACCTCACTACTTCGGAAAATTATGAATTATGGCGTAGCGCGTAATTCACTACTGCGCAAACTCATGATGATTATCTCGTAGTGATTACCTCGCAAATGTACAGTGGGGTCCACTGTTAAAGAGAACACTCTAAGGAGCACCTTTCATTTTGCTGGCCCTCTAACAGCAAGTGGACAGGGAAACATTGGTCATGCACTGCACGAGTCCGTCAAAAAGAGGCAGAACCGTCAACCACCAGTTGTTTTATGCAAATCTTAGCCATTATGTTTATGCAAGGGAGTGAAATCCAAACATGCCCCGCACGCAAGTGTTCCCTTTAGCAGTGGACCCGTGTCTACATGCAGTAGTCGCTTAGAGTGAGCTTACAAGCAGCTCTACAAATTTTGTGCTCATTCGATTGCTCTATTGAGCAATCGAATGAGCACAAAACTGGTACATTTTTAGCAGTCACGTTGGGATTGCCTAATCTGATTTTCATTTACAGACGCGATTTTCATTTACAGGGTAAATGGCCTACGAACACCTATATGTCCGAAAGGCGAGCTAGAAAATCACATTTTTTAGCACTTAATATTGGTCAATCAATCAAATGTGCTCGCCACAAGATGGTCTTGGTGGACCGGTACGCTGGTATGTCGAGTCTTCTATGACAGATATTAGCTGTCTAACAGTGAACATAGTTGAGCTCCTGAGAGTGGCAAGGTTTGTCAATTTACTGCGAGACTTTGCAGGCAAGTTTCTAGTGGAGCACTGCGTACGTATACTAAAACCCTTAGTGCCACAAAGGGAAAAGGGGTATATTTTAAGCAATAAATGGGAACCTCTTGCACCCTCTATAGCGAGGCTGAAGAAACAAATGAATTATAAAAAAGCGTCTGCAGAATAAAGTAATAAAATAATAAATAAAAAATCTTGGGCGGCGCTGCAGCTTCGCTTTCAAGTGTAGAATGCGATAGCGTAATCTGGCCTCGTTATTATCGGCTTCTCAATTGCCCCTCAGTCTCCTTCGCTGACCTGGCTTCATTTTTCGGTGGACACCTCAACCATTCCGCAGGGTAAGAAATGTTTGTGCGCGTAGCATTGGCAGTTTCAAACTGTTCTGGGATGCTTATTGCAAGTGCAGTTGGGAAGTGAGCACTACATCATACTTCTTCCTTTTAATAATATAATATCTGGGCTTCAACGTCCCAAAACCACGATATGATTATGAGAAACGCCGTAGTGGAGGGCACCGGAAATGTCGACCACCTGGCGTTCTTTAATGTGCACCTAAATCTAAGTACACGACGCTCAAGCATTTTCGCCTCCATCTGAAATGCAGCCGCCTCGGCCGGGATTCAATCCCGCGACCTTCGGGTCAGCAGTGGATCGCCATAACCACTAGACCACCGTGGCGGGGCGCACTTCTTCCTTTTACATGTTGCATAAATACACACTACGCGCCTATGCAGCTTACACTGTTGACGCTGTTGCTGATGCTTACTTATGCTGATGATGATTACTTCCAATGGATGGGCTTTCAAACCATCATCTTGTGCAATTCATTTGTTTTGACGCCTGTGCGATTCTACGCTTATGCCCCGCAATATTAGATGTGTGAAGGACACTCCTCGCACTACACGTCATTCGTATAGTTTTTTTTTAAACAGTTTCCAACAGCTTGGCGTGGCTCTGTGTTAGAACACCTGCTTGTCACGTAGGAGACCTGGGTTTGAGTCCAGCTCGAACTGAATAATTTTATTTATTAATTCCTACTTATATCATGTTACGCTCACATCCAGCGACGCCGACACCAACACTGGAATATCTGCGAAACGAGCTATTTAACGCTATGGCGTTAATAGAAGTTTTTGGTGGTGTTGCACACGAAAGCGGGCTCCAAAGCTCCGAAAGCTAGTGTTTTAACCATGGCGCTACACTCCAATGCATGGATGTGTAGCGTAGTGATTAGGACGATCGCCTTCAGAGCGGAATGGCCCGACTTCAAACGTCAATACCGTAATGAAACTTATTTTAATGACTTTATTTATCGAGATGATCGTCCTTATGTGATTGACAAAAAGGATTTTATCTCGTAGATTTGCCGAAGAGATGCTTACGCATTTAAAAAACTTAACGAAACGTATGCTGCTACTGATGTTATGTGAAATGCGTGGGTACAAAACTGCGACGGATCATGTGATTACACATAATAAACTCATGGGGTCATTTATGCCTGCGCCTAAGACGACTCGAAGGCGAATGCCACCCTATTTTAACAGGAAAATGTTTTATGCCGGGGTCTACCAAGACTGCACTGAATTATTTCGGTCACACAACTGACGCTCAAAAAATACACACGATCAGATGGCAAAGAAAAAAAGTACCGTCAATGGGAGTCGACCCACAACCACTCTCGTTCAGCGACAACAGAAGCCGGGCACGCTATCGACTGCACCACGGTTACACAAACGACAGGCTTTACTAAGGCGCCTTTTATACCTCACATTTTCCTGTAAAAGTGCTCTTGGTCGGCGGGGTGGTTTCGCCCTCTGGCAGAAGTAGAGCGAAGCAACGCATCATAACCGGGGCCTCCGCGATTCGCTCCTGCAACGCGTTGTTGCTGTGCGTCTGTCTTATTCAGCGCATTTCCAATAAGAGAAGTGCAATTTTATTAACGCCTTAACACACCGCGAGGTGGTGACCTCAGCGCAAGCATCGGTCTTGGTCACAGCATCTATCCATACCAAAAATAGCTCGTTGACGTGCGCCTGCTTCGCCTGGCTGCAGTAACACTCCGTTCCCCGCTCACGCTCGCCCGAAAGAAATCGCGGCTGGGCTACAGGGTAGACACGACGCGCGTTGCGTGTCCCTCTAGTCCGGCCGTGGCGTTCAATAACTCTTTAACATGCCGCGGGATAGCGACCTTAGCCCAAGTTCCGCGTCCAATCAGCGGCGCTCTTCTGGACTTCACAGTGGTTTTTCTGATTACGCTCTCACTATCAACTACTACAATGGCCAAAGGCTTCGTTTGATCATTGATCATGGATGTTAGTCGTCGGAATAAAGATGTACCACCGAACGTCAACGTGGCTATAGCTGCCAAATACCAATATGGATTGTGAAAGCTCTCTTGTGTCAATGTACGGTAAACATTCAACTATTTCTGTAGCGAAACGTTTTACTTTCGTGCTTTAACGATTCCGATGGCGGAGGAATCAACCATCTCCTCAGTCCACTGATTCTTTCTGTACTCAAAGTGATTTTGCACTGCCTGCAGGATGGGAGGCATTGCAAGCTTTCTGCTCTTCATCGAGTTTTGATCTGGATCCCTGCTCGGCCCTCCTTCGACTAAGCGACGATGGCGTGCGATAACGTCGCCATGTTGCGCCACGTTATGCGAGGTCATGATGAACTAAAAAAATGGCGTTTTGTGACGTCATCATGATGTCCTGACGCGATTTTTTTCATCACTCGTGCTGACGTTGCCGACGGTCAATTTCGCGTTTTAAGAAGCATCTAAGGCTCTGCGCTAATATACATGATTCTTTTTAGAGCGGAGCTGTTGAGGTTTTTATTATGATGTGCAGAGCCGACAGAAAACATGGCGGGTATGAGCCAATAAAAGCGGGCATATGCCAAGCAGATCCTAGCGTAGCACTGCCATGTTTAGCACAGTATAGCAAGATGATGAAAAAGGGAAGTGATGGTGAGGTGGATAGATGAAAAAACGAAGTAAAGCCACTTAAGTGGCATGTACCAGCCAAAAGCACTTTCAGATAGTTACATTACATGTTCTCCACAAAACATTTGACATGCTGTCGTCAAAACCACATAACGCCAGTCACCTGACATTTTGCATCTCACTCAAGCAAAGCTAGTCTGATGACATGTTCCTGCCAAAACTTTGGGACTGCGCACTGCAGGTCACGTGAACCCTTTGTGCAGCTGCAGCCCTCTCCAACCCAGCCACCTCCTCTGAGTACACGTGAGTTGGGTTCAGTGTGTAGGCCCTACACATGTGGGCCACACGTGTGTAGCGCGGAGTTCGCGGCAGAGTACGTGGGCCTCGATTCCTGACCCGTAGCCTCGTTGAAGCAGATGTGATGGCGGACTTAGCCGTGGCGTCAGCGGTCGTATAAAGCCCGGTGTGCTAGCGCTGCGCCACGTAGAAACCTCGCCGAAGAAATTCAGAACTCCCGAAGAAGCTGCCTACTAAGAAGAGCGTCGCGCAGGCCAATGGGGATACGATCGGCGACGATGTGCCGATCCTGAACATCGTACCAAAGCTACCACAGCCAAACGGCAGTGCCGAGCCGAAGACACCGAGTGTGCCGAGCGATTAATCGAGGACCAGCGGGAGAGAATGCAGATTCGTTGGGAATCGTACAGAGATTACAGTACAGAGAGCGAATATGAGAGCTAGTTCCTCACCGCAAAGTTTGGGTACATCTGCAGCGTCTGCGACACAGCAAATTCTAGCAAGAACTTAGCCAAGCCGGAACAAGCTAGCAAATCACCAGCTCCGCTGTGACCCAGCCTTGCGCGACATAGTGCGAGAGTGAATTTTTTTCATAAACATTTCATAAAAATTTCACGAATGTGGTACTTAACTCCATTGATGTATTGCAGATGTATTGGACGTGAAGTATAATTTGTAGAGTGCATATTAATTGGGCTGGCATAGCATCCATTGATGTGAAAGCACCTATATTGACATCAAGTGCCACCGCTCTGCTCCAGAATTGTGGTTGAACACTGTGCTGCCTTTGGCCGTGCAGTTTTCTGTGATCTCCATAAATTCACAGATGCGAAAGACACAGTTCGTCTTGTGAACACCTCCTCTGTTTTAATGAAAATAGCTAGATTAATTAGCTTACTGAAGAAACGAAGTATCGCTTGTCTCTATGGAGTAAATGGTGAAACAGGATGACAGCCAGGTACATACTAAATCACGTGCGTCAAGCCGCTATTTACTCTAATGTGAGCAATGTAACAAGCTCATCAGAGTGTTCAACTAGGTAGTTTGAGGATGTTCCACATAAGGATGCAGAAAAATACTGTTATTGCGATGACGTTCACAAGCAGGGCTATTTTCAGTGAGGTGCTCCATGCTACACATGCATAAAGAGTGCCAAAAGGTACATATGCAGGAGCCGTAGGTTTTAATGGCGCTGTTGCAGTCAGCAAGTCTGCCATTTAATATTTGAGGAGTAGGGACTGTATTTGACACCACCTTGTTAATAAATATTCTTTGGGATTGCTTGAGGATGCGATTATTAAAGCTGTGAAGAGGGGCGACAACTTTCGGTCTCGTCCGGTTTAAAGTTTAAAGGCTCGGGGAAGCGTCGAAGTCGTGGTATTCAAAAGTAAGAGCTTAGTGGCGAATTTGTGTAGGCGTGGCTACCGAACAGCATGCGTTCTGAAACAATGATACGGCTAACCTAATGAAAACAACAGACAATCAAGCTAAAGTAGGTATTGAGGTCAACACTTGTGCGTTTTAATTGTAGTGTAGTACTTAAGACATAAATGGAGCTCGTTCATGCCGATATTCATGACGTTCATTGATAGTTGGGGCCTCGTTCCGACAGGCGTGGCATCCTAGACAGTATGCGAGAGCTAACTGGTCAGCTATAAGTTCACGGGTTACGCGATGCCAGCTGACAACAAAAGAGTTCCGAAATCGCTGTCATGGCTGCGAAAGATGCTCGGTAACGCCCACAGTATTACAGACATAAATACACAATGAAATTGCCGGGAAAGCGACCGCCATTGTAGCTCAATTGGTTCAGCATCGGACGCCTTATCTGAAAGTTGTAGATTCGGTCCCTACCAGAGGCAAGTTTATTTTTCATCCACTTTAATTTATATCCATTTGTGTCATAATTTCTATACCACACTGAAAAACGTAAAAGTACCTTCTATTTTCCTTAGCTTAATTGCCTGGTCTTAGGATGTGTCTAACGAGAGAAAGGAGCCCTCCCTCAATCTTCCATGTTTTGTTCATTCATAGCGAGGTTTTCGGTTAGCTTACAGCCCATAAAAACTTCACGTGCCACGTGACTCCAGCTGGCAACAAAGATTGTTCCACAGTCGACGTTCTGACTGCGAGCAGAGCTGGCTAATCCTCAAAGGCCTACAAAAGCATAAATACACGTTTGACTCTGCCCAGGCGGCACTAAAAAATAACCAGCAGCGCCCTTATTGCAGCCCTGGCGCGAACTTGGTAGTGCAAAGGCAGCCGTCCGCAAGCGAATGTGCATAAGTGGTGTAGATTGGCTCTTTAGTGTATTCTTTGTGTATTGATTTCCATTGTCTGTTAATAAAGTATACTCTTTGTTTGTAATATTTACTACTATGCAGTATTGTTATCTCCACTTTAATGTGTTTAATATGTTTAAGTAATCCTGTATTTATTTTGCTGTTGACCTGCATTTCCGCCCCTCCCCTCTACAATGTAAAAATGTACCCTGAGGGTTTCATAAATAAATAAAATAAATAAATAAGCCACAATTGATGCCCCTCTTCCGTTTGTGTCGACTAACAGTTTTCTGAAAATCAAGGACCGGGAAAGCTTCTTGCGCCAATCCACGCTTTAGAAAAGTAGGAAGATAATCAAAGCGAACTGATGGTACAATGCAAAAGAAGCTTCAATTATTTCGGCGCACTGCAACTCGCAAGTACAGGCGAGCGTCACACGACATCGAGTTCGAGACAAGTTCTCCGAGGTCTGTCGTTCAGCACTGTATCTTACGATCAGTGGTACAAAGCTCAATTTATGATGGACGAATGATCCCGGTGGTTTTCACCATTTCAGTTGCATTCTCCCTTCAGCTCTCGCTTCCTGTGCGCTGGACTGTTTTATTACGCCTCCTCAAATGTTCTGTTGACGGTTGTCTTCCGTTTGCATATAGTACAAATGAGGATACGTGAATATCCGCTTTCGGGAGCCGCAACTGAAGGCGAAACAAACCTCAAGGTAGTGACGACCAGCACTTTGTGAAATTGCATTCATGACGCACGTGCTCGCATTTCCTTGTTGAAACCGGTACAGTGAGCCTTCAATACCTACGTACGCGGCGCCGTGTGGTGACCACCAATTCAGATTATGGGAGGTCGCTGTGTGCGTGATGTTTATCACGCATGTCTTGTGTCTACCTTTAGCTCTTCACACTGTGTTACACGGCGCACGCCGCGGTCAGAGGCTCTGCTGAGCTTCATAGCCAATGCTGCCACGGTTTTCCGTCAATGCAGGCGGAACAATAGCAGCAAAACCACAATATCACACTCTCTCATTTGAGTGGCTATGGAGAATGCGAGTAATTCGCCTTTCCAACATGGTCAACGGCCCGCATCAAGCACTCTCGCCTTTCTGCTTCACAGCTATGGAAACCGCTAACATTGAACATTGTTATTCAGTCATCTACGCACGTGGGAGTTCACAACACACCAGTGGCGTCGATTGCGGCATTTCATCGAAGCGCCCGGAGCTGTCATGTTTGCTCTTGTTTGAACCATCGTTCTGGCGAGTGATTCAGCAAGTACTTCGTGGAGGTTCGGTAGCCTGTCTGGCTAGCGGAGGGAAATCCATAGCTCTGTTTTTCAATGTTAAATGTACAACATATACAATATTAGGCTAAATTGTTGTTTAGCGCTTGCTAGTTGGACCTGGTCCCATAGCGAACTTCTCTAGGGAGACGAGCCTTACACCGCTTAATTCATTCCTTCTCGCTCCGACAGGAGGCGCTACGCGTCTTGCCAAACTCCGGAGTGTGCCGTCTCTACCCAATAAAGTGGAGAGAAAAGTGCCAGCCACTGCAGCTCAATTGCTAGAGCATCGAATGTGTTGTCCGAAGGTCAGTTGCGTCCCCACCTGTGGCAAGTTAATATTTCATCCACTGTAATTTCTTTCAGTCAAATTATTTTACTATACTACAATTAAAACACAAAAAAGGTAATCTGCCCTGTACTTTCCTTAGCATAATTGTCTCTTGGTTTCATTAGGTTCTTTCATACAAGAGGAACGAGCCCTCCATCAGTCCCTTTCTTTGATCGATAAAGTTAGGGTTTGTCTAGTCATAGACCACAGGCGAGAAAAGCAGCACTAATCGGCATTTGATGTTACAAGGGAAGCTATACAAGGGAATTTACAAGGGAAGTGCGGAGACATCAAAGAGATGGGTTACGCTAAATATAAAACTGTGAGAAAGAACATGTTATCGCTTATGTCAGTCGCTCGGTAAGCAATCCTGAACGTAATTACAAGGTACCCAAGGATGAATGTGTCAATAATCTTTGGAGTTTTGAGAATCTGGTCGTAATTGATCGGACGCCAGTTCACGACGTGAAGAACAACCACTCTCTCATGGCTGCTGAATTAAGGCGATCCACCTGGTCGGCTTCCACGCTAGGCCCTCAGCTTGCAAGAGTGTGATTTCATTTGCAGCATGCAGGGAAACAAGCACACGTAAGACGTCTTTACACACACGAAAGGACTCGGCATGGACTCGAAAGGACTTACATTCGACATGCGGGCGGCTATGCGAGATAGTCCAACAGTGTCGTACAGTTTGTTCTCGGAGCCGATAAGGTCGCCGAGTTGAAGGCGTCGTGCGTAGACCGTCTGTCCGATGCCGTAGCTCGGCGCTTTGTCTGGCCGCGTAAAGTCACGGAGTTCCGCTCCGCGGCCGCTACTGCCGGGACTCTGCACCCAAGGGACCCGCTCCACGATTGACGCCCTCGGTCTATGCGTGGTCGTAGGCCGAACCCTGAGTGTGCCCGTCTGCACACAGCGTCAAGGCTTGGCCCGGCCTCGTGCACGGTCCCTGGCCCGATCTTCTCGTAGCGGAACAGGCGGGAGCGCTCCGTTAAGTCGAGGCAACAGGAGATAGGTTTGCGGGTTCTCCCATAGACCGGACGCCTAGCGAAGGAGAGCCCAGCCCTGGAATCCGACTCTCGCGCACGGCCCACGCACTCATCACGCCGCGCACACGATCGCCGTCCTCTTCGTCACCGTGCAGCACATACATCCAAAAAGCCACACAAGTCGCCACAAGTCGCCACCGCACGGCGCACTGTTTTCCGTTTGCATATTTTAAACCCGCGCGCACCATATATTATCACACTCGTCTAAAAACGCCCATTTTTGCCAGTAGGCTTTAAAAGGCAATCTTTAAGGACATATCGTGCTTAACCACTGAATGGGGGAGTTCGCGGAGCCGTTGTCTCTCCCACTATTCGTTGCCAGATTTGCTGCCGGCATTTCCTTCCAGACTTCCACTGCCGTATCTCTTGCTTTCGATCGTTCTTATAAGGGTTGCCTTAGTGATAAGGAGAGATCGTGGACGTTAGTTTAAGGCGAGCGTTGTAAACAAATTACTACGGCATTTGCCGAAGCTAGTTGGTTCATAGCTATGAGAAGGAAGACAGACAAGCACACAACAACGCCCTTGTCTGTCTTCTTTTTCTGACTCGTTTTTAGGTACCGCTGCTCAAACCAGTGTTATGAAATTACTACGTCGGTTAGTTTTTACCTTTCGAGATTTTACATCCTACTATCCTACCAATAGGTTGCAGCCTCAATTCAAGCAGACCTTCGCGTAACAGCGTTCCAAATAAACGCTTGCAGTCTTGGAACAGTGCAATCACACTACCTAAAAAAAGCGATATGTCAAAGAAATTGACTTACCTAAGGAATCAATACAATCTTTCTGTCCTGAAAAGAAAATAACAACTTCGTTTAGCATACGTGCTACATCTTGAAAAGGCACTTCGCCCAATATAATGTTTTGCCTAACTATTGTTCTTACAAGCTTTCATGTTGCGTGACCATGCTTTCAAATGCTGTGTTGCCCAGCATATCTGTTTTCCTGTATATATTTTCTGGCAAAGGCTCAAACAATCAGTCTAAAAATTAGCGACTGTCATGTGTGTATTGACCTATGTGAGTGCGAACTTGCACTTTAGGTTCATTGCGACAGCTCGGCGCCTATATATATATATATATATAATGTAGATTAACGGTTCAATGAGCTAGTTATTTTTATTTTCGAGTAATGGGTATAACTCAACGGAGGGGTTCTCAACAGTGATATAAACATTTATTTCCCAACAGTTTCGGGAGGGGTCCTCTCTCCATCAGGGGATGAGTTAAATTAACGTCCAAGTTCGAAATTGTTTCTTCCGCGTCCCTCTCGCCCTCAAGGACACTTCAGAGAGAGTGGGGGAGAGATAACATAGAAAAAAGAAAAAAAAAAGAGAAAGAGAGAAGCCGACGACGAAGTCAGAAAAAGCGAGGGAAGAAAAATTGGCCGCGTATCTGCGTGCTTCGCTGCAAATGTCCTCTAAAGACGATAGAAGAAGCGCTGCGTGAGATATGGACGCCATCTGGCAATACGTCGGAAAACATGAGCGCTGTGTTGCGGGCTGCTAGTCCAGGCGCAGCAGCAGGCGAAGACCGGCGGGGACGCCAGCCAGCCCGAACATGCGGTTTGGCGCGAAGCGCCGAAGCAGAAGAAACGTGCGCACTGAACGAGTACTCTCCGCACACTCTTTTATTTACACGTCGCCTGGGTAAAACAGGAATGCCAGAGCGGTGCGCCATGGCATTCGTACAGCGCAATACAGAACCGAAACCGAAACACAACAATGAGCTGCAGAGGGCACGGATAGATTGTACTAGAACTGTCGAGTGGCGTGAACGCGCCTCGCCGCCTGATACCTTCCGCGTCGACCGTAGCGGCGGCGCTGCAGTCGCTCGGTACTGAAGGCGCACGGCGCCGCGCGCAAGAACTGCTGGGCGCGTCGGCGGCACCCGGCTAATCGGCACTATTGCTGATGCGGCTTTCGTTGCGTGTCTATCATTATCAAGCGTAGGACTTGTCGTCGTAAGCCTTGATGGACGAAACTTCAAAGCTTTTAATGAATGCTTGCTTCATAAATGCCATTGTGAGATACTGCAAATCAGTTCTTGTAGCCGAAGTGACTGCTGAAAGGTACGCAAAATATAAAAATGAAAACGGGCTGATACCGACCGTGAAGATTCACGATCTCGGTTTAATTGAGCTGAACTCATTGCTGGGCTAGTTAGTACATTACTCTCAATTAACTAGACGCCGAACGACCGCCAGAAGAAAGAGACAGACGAAACAGAAAGGGCGTGTATGCCTTATTCTGATTTCTTCTGTTTTTAATAAGTAACTGAGCTGCTCTATTGGAATTTAACTGTGCTCAGAAAGCTGTGTGCTGATATTCTGCCGAAAGCACGACGAAAATTTACCGCGCGTTGGCGAAGCTGTGTGTACGGTGCGTATCTTTACAAATGCGCTGTGTAAATGTGACTTTTTCGACATTACGAGGGCTCAAAGGTATTCGAAGTCAAAGGTAACTCGACCGGTACAAATAACGGTCATCCTCAGGGGCGTTGCATGGGTATTGTTATTGGCTCCGTGTGGGGAGGTGAGACTGTACTACCCGTATTTGTGCGTGTAAATATATATATATATATATATATATATATATATATATATATATATATATATATATATATATATATATATATATATATATATATATATATATATATATATAACATAATATAGCAAAGCGTAGAGCAACACCGCCCCTCCTGTCTTCACTTTTGACACTTTACCGATAAAACAATGAAATTATAATACAAAATATTGTCAAAAAGAAGTTTTTGCGATGGCATCGATAGGTCAGGAAAAGCGAAATATAAGCTGTCCATTGAAAAGGAGAACTGGTTGTAGTGAATTTAGGCAGAATGACCGACGGGCTATATTTACATCTACGCATTTAGGATACTTGAGATAAGCCCTGGTGCATGAAGTTTGTGCCTCAAAGGTGAACGTGCACCGATGCATAGTAACCGCGGAAGCTCGCTTTTGAAACAAGATAGCCTTTGGGCATTAAAGAAACAGAGCAAAACTGGAAGAACTCAGCCGTCACTAATATAAATATTGTGATACAGTTATTTGTCCTCAGGTTACTCATGAAACAGTCGAGCGCATTGGAGCTCATATAAGGATCAATACTCTGGATATCGTAGATACTGCCGGCAGAAGAATGGTAGGCTTTCGTCGCTGCTTTGTTATTTCTTCATAGTCACTTATAGTGTAGCACGGCTCCAAGTGTTGGTTGCAAACCGCACAGCAATCAGTGAGCAGCTAGGTGCAAAATCCGATAGTCGCCTCCTTTGGGGGCCAGCAGGCTCCAAAAACGGAATATCTCGGCGCGATTTTGGCACGCCTGCATATTAACTCGTGCACAACGGCGCGTAGCAGGCGTTGAGACACCGATTAAAGCTCAGTAATGCATTAAACGCGCTCAACACGCGCAATTACACGCTTTCGTAGGCCGCGACGCGCGCGCGCCAAATGCAGACGCTCTCCACAGCTTCAGTACAAAGTGACTACAGCGCCGCCGCTACGATCGCCCGTCGGAGCATCACCCGAGATGCGGCGCGGCCGCTTCGTTCGTTCCACTGCCCTCTTCTAGTACACTGTAGCACGGATGAAGGCAAGTTTCAGCGCATTCGCATTTTCAGCGCAGCTTAAGAAACTAGGGTCTCTAGAATTACGTATCTATTAAAGGAACACACCACCTGATACTTACTTAGTGATGTTGCGCCTCAGGTATGCGTAATGTTTGCTTTTTGATCAACAATGTACACAAGTATGAACCTAGTCAGCCGTTCAAGATGGCTGGCCCTTGGACAAGTGGTTCAACTTTGGCCGGTTGCCTGAATCGAGTGACGTGCCGACAAACAGAAAAACAGACAGAAAGACAGACCAAAATTTCCGCGTTTAAGGTCCCCAAGAAAGACTATCGTCTTTAAAAAAGAAAAACAGAAGTGTGTATGGCCTAAAGTCGTTGAAAGTCCACATCTGGTTGTGATCTCGTGTTTGCCGGTTTTCGTCGTGCGCCGGGGCACCCAAAATTGTCGCCGCGGTGGGTGGGATGAGCCTGTGCCACCGCACATTAGGGAAGAGCATCCCCTTAATGGGTCGGCTTTCCACATTTCAGCTCCGCCCGTTCCTTGTGAATAGCCTCCATTTTGTGGGGGAGCGTAAGCATTTTACATTGTACAGGTAAAGAAAAGAAAATAATAAAAAAATGATTTTGAAGGGCTCGTTTTCATTGTTAGACAGAATATTAATGAGAACTAACAGACAATAATGCCACTAAAAGTATACGAGATGGTATGTATAGTAATTAGGATATAAATGTGAAGAAAGTAAAGTGGATAAAAAGATAACATGCCGCCGCCAGGGACCGAACATGTGGCCTTCGAATGACGCGAGCGATGCTCTACCACTGAGCTACGGCGGCGGCCATCCCCCCGTCCACTCTATGGGGCACATATGTGCATTAAACATAGGAGTATTACTCAGCGCCGATCGCATCCATGGCGACGAGTGCGGAACACTCTTTTTCTGCCTGTTGGCGCCACGTAGCACGTGATCTTTTTACGAGCTCGCAGCTGACTAATAATTCCCTCGCATACTACCTTAAGGCATCACGTTTTCCAGAACGAGACCCTCGCTATGAATAAGGGAAAATGATCTTTAAGGGCTCGTTTTTCTTTGTTTGAATATTAATGAGGACCAACAGACAATAATAGCAAGGAAAGCGTAGGGGAAGTTATGCGTAGTAATTAGGATATCAATGCAAAGAATGTAAAGTGGACGGAAAGATAATTTACCGCCGGCTGGGACCGAACCTGCGACCTTCGAATAACGCGTCCGACGCTCTACCAATGAGCAACGGCCCACCAGCCGCAACGTTATTAAAACCACATTTCGTACGTGCATCCTTCTCTTCCACCATCTTTCGCACCGGACCCATCGCTCTTCATAACGAAAGAAATGGTATATATATATATATATATATATATATATATATATATATATATATATATATATATATATATAATAATGTACGTAGATTATGAAGAGTCTGTCTTCGGTTGCCGTAACATAATTAGGAAAAAGGTATACGCTTCTAAAAAACTGTTTATTTGTCGATGTTTCGATCGGAGACCGATCTTCATCAGGATGAAATTTACCAGGCTTCGATGCGCTTTTATATCATCGTTCTCTGAGCCGAGAGAGAGAGAAAAAGGTTAAGAAAAAGTACATACAGAAAAAAAGAGGAGAGAGAAGTAAGAAATCTGCCGAAAGAGAGTCGCGAATACGCTTGTGCACATACTTTGACTGACAGTCACTAGTCGAGACTACAGGAATGTACCTCACCTGGACGATCTTTGGATATCAGCGGAGTTCTTGCTTTCTTCCTTTTCATTCTTTTTTTTTTCTTTTGTTCAGGAAACACGTGTGTTTCGTAGGCCAAAGTATGTGCACGTGGGGTGTTTACGACTATTTTTTTTTCAAGAAACACGTGTTATTCTTATGTCAGTCAAAGTATGTGCACAAGCGTATTCGCGACTCTTTTTCGGCAGATTTCTCACTTCTCTCTCCTCTTTTTTTCTGTATGTACTTTTCCTGAACCCTTTTCTCTCTCTCTCGGCTCAGAGAACGATGATACAAAAAGCGCATCGTAGCCTGGTAAATTTCATCCTGATGAAGATCGGTCTCCGATCGAAACGTCGACAAATAAACAGTTTTTTAGAAGCGTATACCTTTTTCCTGTATATATATATATATATATATATATATATATATATATATATATATATATATATATATATATATATATATATATATATATTGCAGCAGCACATTTAAAATAGTTGTTTTTCTCCACAATACCTTTGCAGTCCGGCAGTACCTTTATTTGCAATCCTAGAAATAGGACACCACAATATGAAACTTGAAATGTTCCATTCTTCTGCTTGGACCGAGAAGAATGAGCGGTGAATGTAGCCTGGAACAACCTTGTGACACCAGTGGTCACAGAGTCTGCGGGGCCCCAACTAGACCAGTGTCTCTCCTCTGACGTTTGCATTTGTTCTTTTCAAAAGCGTCAAGTGCTGGTTATGGGAGGTGAAAATTTGCAAAGGTGTCGCATGCCAGCCATGTTGTTCCCACACGTGATGCTCAGATTCAAAAAGCGCACTCCGAACGGCGCCAAAATTTGCGCACGTGATCTTGTGGCACCTGCGGTGGGGTGCCACTTAAAGGGGCCTTGCGACACAGATTAAGCGTCTAATTCTCGCTTCTTCTCCAACTGTGGAATTCACCGACATCGTTGTGCGAGTGGCCACACCAAAAACAATGTTGTTATAGAAACCACATTGTTTTCAGACTAGAGCAACGCACAACGGCTATTTTTGGGATCGGAAGTGACGCTTCATCACGTGGGAGTGACAACGTTGGCAGGGCATTTTGATTAGTTTGACGCACGTAATATTCATATGGTCTCAGATAGGCCAGACTATTGTGGGCTTTAATTATAACGGCACTCTTTGTACTTCCTCAGATACAAAATGATTAGTTTTTAAATATGAAAATTTGAAAACATTTGCCAAATGGCACTAGGACTACGGCCACGAGTCGTCCGGTATGTCTCCGCGAGAGGCGCATGGCGATTGGAAACGGCCTTTGAAGTCAGTGGGAGAGTGAAATGCAAAAGGGAACTGCTGGGGTTTTGCTTCTGTTAGCGTGCACCGATTTCGGTGATCTTTTTTGCATTCCTCTCAGTATTGAGCACTACACGCATTCCAGTGCTGCACAATGCAGACGGAAAAGTGTTGCAGGGGCCCCTTTAACAGTTTTGGATGGGAAAATTGAAGCGACACCAAAAATTTATATACAATTAATAACGACACTAGCATTAATTAGATGTTACATTAGAGCATTTACAATTTCATTATCAGAAAAAGACATCCTCATTAAATGGCCATTCTCCCAATACGCACCTGTTATCAGGAACTGATGACGGTAGAAATTCCCAGTAAATTAAAAAATATATTAAATACGGAGAAAGGTGCAAAATCAAAGCCGAACCCCAACCATGCAGTAATGCGTTAAGGGGCACATACCAAAATCGTATGGCGTACAGCGATGGCGTACAGCGATGGCAGTCGTACAGCGATGGCGTAGTGGTAGAGCATCAGCTTCGCATGCAAGAGGTCCGTGGTTCGAATCCCGGTGCCGGACAATTCCCAACCGGATTTTAAAAAAAAAATCCGCGTGATGATGGAATTGTGTAAAAAGGCCTGGGGTGCAGCCTCACTGGCGACCACAGCCAGCAATGCACTCCCTCACCAGAGCAGGATTGGCCACCCTGGTGTAGTACCTGGCCACTACCTCCCACATGAATACACCAATTAACCCTCGGCCCTCAGTCCCCAGCGGCTGCGAAGCAACTGACAAAGGCGGCGGCCAGACCTGCGACGCAGCGGAGGGTGCTAAGAATCTCTGGGTCCGGACAGGCCGCCATTGGAATCTGAACTTGGCTACGTATAACGCTAGAACTTTATCTAGTGAGGCGAGTCTAGCTGTACTATTCGAGGAATTAGAGGGTGTTCAATGGGATGTAATAGGGCTCAGTGAGGTTAGGAGGACACAAGAGGCATATACAGTGCTGAAAAATGGACACGTCCTATGCTATCGTGGCTTAGCTGACAGAAGAGAACTAGGGGTGGGATTCCTTATTCATAAAAATATAGCTGGTAATATAGAGGAATAATATAGCATTAATGAGAGGGTGATATGTATCGTAATTAAATTTAATAAGAGGTACCAGATGAAGGTGATACAGGCCTACGCGCCTACATCCAGCCATGATGATCAACTGGTTGAACGCTTCTACGAAGACGTAGAATCAGCAATGAGTAAGGTAAAGACACAGTATACTGTACTGATGGGCGACTTTAATGCAAAGGTAGGCAAGAAGCAGGCTGGAGATCATGCAATTGGGGAATATGGCATCGGTTCTAGAAACGCCAGAGGGGAGTTACTAGTAGAGTTTGCAGAACGCAATAATTTACGCATCTTGAATACCTTCTACAGAAAACGGGCTACTCGTAAGTGGACATGGAGGAGTCCTAATGGCGAAACTAAAAATGAAATAGACTTCATAATGTGCGGCCACCCGGGCATTGTACAGGATGTGGAAGTAGTTAAGATCCGATGCAGTGGCCATAGAATGGTAAGATCTAGAATTCAACTAGACGTGAGGAAGGAACGGCAGAAACTGATACGCAAGAAGCCGATTAATGAACTAACTCTGAGAGGGAAAGTACAGGAATTCTGAGTTTCACTTCAGAATAGGTATGCGGCTTTAACCGAGGAAACCGACCTTAGTGTTGGCGCAATAAATGATAATCTGACTAGTATCATTAAGGAGTGTGCAGTGGAAGTCGGGGGTACAGTCGTCAGACAGAACACTGGTAAGCTATCCCAAGAGACAAAAAAGCTCATTAAGAAACGTCAAGCTATGAAAGCCTCAAGTGCAACAGACAAAATAGAGCTGGCGGAGCTTTCGAAGCTAATCAATAGGCGTAAAGTAGCCGACATAAGAAAGTATAATATGGAGAGAATTGAGCATGCTCTAAAGAACGGAAGAAGCCTCAAAGCTATGAAGACAAAACTGTGCATAGGCAAAAATCAGATGCATGCATTAAGGGATAAGGAAGGCAAGGTCACAAACAATATGGATAGAATAGTTGAGGTAGCGGAAGAGTTCTACAGAGATCTGTACAGCAGCCGAGACAGTCAGGATGATAACGTAAGAAGCAGTATTAGCGCAGATGAATCTGACATCCCACCAGTATTGACAGGAGAAGTAAAGAAAGCCCTAAAGGGAATGCAAAGAGGCAAAGCAGCTGGTGAGGATCAGGTAACATCAGACCTGTTGAAAGAGGGTGGAGAGATTATGTTAGAGAAACTGGCCACCCTGTATACGAAGTGCCTCTCGACGGGGAGGATACCAGAATCTTGGAAGAATGCCAACATCATCTTGATCCATAAGAAAGGGGACGTCAAGGACTGAAAAATTACAGGCCCATAAGCTTACTGTCCGTTGTCTACAAGCTATTTACAAAAGTAATTGCTAACAGAATTAATACGACATTAGAGTTCAATCAACCAAGGGACCAGGCAGGATTTCGTACAGGCTTCTCAACAATAGACCATATTCATACTATCAATCAGGTGATAGAGAAATGCGCAGAATACAACCAACCCCTATACATAGCCTTCATAGATTACGAGAAGGCATTTGACTCGGTGGAGACATCAGCAGTCATGCAGGCACTGCGGAATCAGGGCATCGACGAAGCCTACATAAACATAATGGAAGAAATCTACAGCGGCTCCACGGCCACTATAGTCCTCCATAAAGAAAGCGAGAGAATCCCAATAAAGAAGGGCGTACGGCAGGGAGACACGATCTCTCCAATGTTATTCACCGCGTGTTTACAGGAGGTTTTCAGGGCCCTAGATTGGGAAGAATTAGGGATAAGAGTTAATGGAGAGTATCTCAGTAACCTGCGATTCGCTGATGACATTGCATTTATGAGTAACGCGGGAGACGAATTAGAGCTCATGATTACTGAACTGGATACGGAAAGTAGAAGAGTAGGTCTGAAAATTAATATGCATAAAACTAAAGTAATGTGGAACAATCTTGGCAGAGAACAGCGCTTTGCGATAGGTGGCGAGACACTGGAAGTTGTAAAGGAGTACGTCTACTTCGGACAGGTAGTAACCGCGGAGCCGAACCATGAGAGTGAAATAACTAGAAGAATAAGGATGGGATGGGGCTCATTCGGCAAGCATTCTCAGATCATGAATGGTAATCTACCACTATCCCTCAAGAGAAAGGTATATAAAAGCTGCATCTTACCGGTACTTACCTACGGAGCAGAAACCTGGAGACTTACAAAGAGGGTTCAACTTAAATTGAGGACGACGCAGCGAGCGATGGAAAGGAAAATAATAGGCGTAACCTTAAGAGACAGGAAGAGAGCAGAGTGGGTCAGGGAACAAACGGGGGTTAAGGACATCATAGTTGAAATCAAGAAGAAGAAATGGATATGGGCCAGGCACGTAGCACGTCGGCAGGATAACCGGTGGTCGTTAAGGGTAACTGACTGGATTCCAAGAGATGGCAAACGCGTGAGGGGGAGACAGAAAATTAGGTGGGTAGATGAGATTAAGAAGTTTGTAGGTATAACGTGGCAGCAGAAAGCACAGGACCGGGTTGATTGGCGGAACATGGGAGAGGCCTTTGCTCTGCAGTGGGCGTAGACAGGCCGATAATATATATATATATATATATATATATATATATATATATATATATATATATATATATATATATATATATATATATATATGAGAGTCACGAATAAAGATAATGCAGACGAAAAATTGTTCGAAGTGCGCGACGGGGTATTTGATCCTGGCCCCCTCGCTCCGTAGCGCGATGCGTTAAACAATTTCGCCACGCAGTATACATCCTCCAACATGCTAACGGTGAGCTATTTGTACACACCATTTACTACTGGAAGTACGGAGAGCTAGGAGGTGCTTCAGCGTGTTCACTATCACCGAGGAGATAGCGCGAAGGGCGCGCTATAAAGGCCGTCACCCCGCTAGTAGATGCGTTGTGTTGGCTCCTCTTGTGTTCGGAGGAGCAGCAGCTATTGGGAGCTGAATCAAACGCAGGCGGTGTTGGGTCAAACGCACGGGAGGCCACACGTGGCGAAAATAAAATTATGCCAGACGCGGGCCATGCAGCGTTTGCGTCGTGTCACTGGTGACCCACGCTAATTTTCGATTTTTTGGTGTTGGGACAATGCAAGCGTAAGAGCCCAGAACGGCCTTGGGTTGTGTGCATGTGCCCTCGCAGCTCGCAAAATTCTTGAGTCCCCTAGCTCGTTAGGTCCCCAATTCTAAAGCATTCTAGTCGCTCGAATCGCATAACACTGATAGAATTGAAGACACCAGCATCCCTGCGACCATAAAACTCCGATGAGGACGACTTCTCACGGACTACCCACTACCGCAGGCCGTAGACGGCGTCCAAGCCTCCACAGTAGCTCTACGGAAGAATTGCACCATCGCAAGTTCGCAAGCTATACCCTTACTGTCTCAACCACTCACGACATCCCGGTTCATGAGCGCCGCATTCGATTCGCTCTCTGAGAATGACTTTTCATGTTTTAATGCTTTTGAGGATGTTCTACTACTTGGATAAACATAGTGAACGTAGTTGCTCTGAAACACTCTTGGACAGAGACTACCAAAAATCCTTCGCCAAGGACGTCTACGAGCATCCACTCAGGCATGGCATCAATTCCATGCTGCCGAATATACCACGCGGCCAACTTGGAGCGAAGCTCTGGCGGCCGCGCTTGCATTGTTACCGAGCGCTTTGGACGATCGTTTCATGACGGTGCGGGCACGCCAGCAAGGCGCCACCGAAGACATCAGGACATACATTTACAAAAATCTCTCCCTCTGACAAGCTTCCGGCGTACCCTGAACCTCCTAGGTAGCGAGGCAGTACGTCATCGACGACATGCACGACTCCGACGCACCCGGCCGTGTTATCCACCCGCAGCAACTCCCGGCCAACTTCTCCACTTTTGGACGACGGGCGGTGCCGGACATTTTATTTCGCCGCGCGGCTACAGTCTAGCCACAGAATCCGGTTACACAAAGACGCAGATGCTATACGTGTGGGCGCTACGGATATGGATATCAAACTGGTCAGAAACCCAAGATGAATCTATGCAATATCAAATATGCCCGCTTCCAGCACTCGTGGTTCGCGCGAATGTCATTGAAGAACTTACAGACCTAGTCTACACTGGAGCACAGCGAACGGCATTGCTTTGAATGCACACCCGAAAAGATCACTAGCCTTGGACTGAGGCACGCTTGCGAGACCTCTATGACCACGTACTACCGGTAGGTGCCCTAAATCTGCAGATTTGAACTGCATGCACGAAGCTTTTAATTAAACATCGATGCCCGTCTCTGAGGCCCTGTCGCCAGTCATGGTTTTAGGCGACGACTGCCTTCATTCCGAGGAAGTGCGCCTCACTGTGAAAAGAAGTAGCGTCAGTTTCCCCTCCGTGGCTCTGACTATGTCTTCGGCTGAAGGCTCACTATGTGCGCTGGCAACGCCATTTACGCTCTCCTCTATGCTCGAAAGGCGCGGGTCGCTCTACGCTAATACTGCTGCTCAGGTTCCCGGAACTAGCATGCCAGAAGACCACATTGCTGCCACAGTATGGCCCGGTGTCTATACCGGGGCGGTATGGACAGCGGGCCACAAAAAGAGCGGACCAAAAAGTACCAGACATGCTAGCCGCTAATATCATTAGGCTGTCTTTCAGCATGTCGATTGCTCATCGCGTCCTAGTGAGTAAAATGCACGGGTATCTCCTATTGTGTGCCGACTGCCGAGAGTTGCACGCTCACACTATACCAAACTGATACCTACTGCGACGCTTTGACGATGACATTGGTACCGTAAAAAACGCTAGGTTCTTTCCTTACTAGATTTGAAAAGATGGTATTTGCAGAATAACGTTGCGGATGACGACAAGATTAAGAGTGCCTTGCAGGCACCATCTGGCTTGTACAAATTTAACAGTCTGCATTTCGGTCTCCGAAAATCCTCAAGTACGCTTCACCGCGCCATAGACGCCGTGCTGGGTATGCTCAGAGACCACGCCTGGTCTACCTCAACGACATTCTAGATACTGGGGAAATAGAAAAACATTTTCAAAATCTCGACGAAATATAATAATATTAATATCTGGGGTTTAACGTCCCAAAACCACGATATGATTATGAGAGACGCCGTAGTGGAGGGCTCCCGAAATTTCGACCACCTGGGGTTCTTTAACGTGCACCTAAATCTATGTACACGGGCCTCAGACATTTTCGCCTCCATCGAAAATGCAGCCGCCGCGGCCGGGATTCGATTCCGGCCTACACAAGTTGCATAACCTCGGGTATCGACTTATTCGCCAAACAGTGTCAATTCAAATCAACTGCAGTATCGTATGTCGGCTAAAAAATATCTCACAACAGCGTCCAACCCCTAACTCCGTGCATAGACGCCGTAGCCAAATATACCGACCCAGCATGGATTAAACAGCTCCTGCTATTTATTGAAATGACGTCGTACTTGCGCAAGTTGGTCCTGAAGTTTACGTCAACTGCTGCTCCACTCACGGATATAATAAATAAAAAGCTCAACTTCAGTGGGGAAGTTCGCAAAAAGAAGCTGCAGGGAAGGGTGACGTCACGGCGGCCGACGAGGTTGTGCCGTCATCGCTTCCTTTATTGATGCACAGAGGTGCGAGTCGAAGCAGATTGGCTGCGTGTTCACATCATCTAAGCGCCCCGAGTGTACTGTCGCCTATAGCTCGCCCGCCTCCTGCCACGCGGTGTTCTCTACAGCGGTCAGCTGAAAGCGATGGTCGCGTCGCTACAAAGTCTTTTGAGTCCTCAAACACCAGTTGACACGCAGTGCGGTGCTGTGCCACTTTATGAAGCCTGTTGACAGAAGTGCATACTGGTGCGAGTCAAAAAACGCCAGGCCTGCGCTGAAACCGCAGCACAGTCACAGCGAAAGCTGGAAGAACGGCGTTTCTAGAGCCCGTTGTAAGCTCTCTTGGGGCTACAATACAAGTACACTAGAAAGGTACCCACTACGCCGTAAATCACAATTTTTGTGAAGTTGGGAAGCACCTACTAAGCCATTACTTGTCATTCAGCGGAGAAGCGAGGCACCAGCTACACGTCTGTAGGCATTATGTGCACTTTGTTGACGCGACGACTGATGACGATGAAGAATTATGGCTCAGCCTTTGTAATGGGTTGGAAGCTTTAAACGGCCCACCAGTTATGTAATTTGCATTGGGTGATGGCCGGTCGCTATTTCCCTCTCCCGTCATGCTGTATAACATACGTTGACGTGGGAGAGAGACGGGGGGGGGGGGGCGAAGAACTTTACTGAGACCCCGAGGAAATGGATCATGCATTATGGGCTTCCTTGGCAACCAATACAAGTGCACTTGCGAGGAACCCACTACGCTATAAATCATTGTAATTTTACTGAGACCCCGAGGAAATGGATCTTGCGCTTATGGGCTTCCTTGGCAACCAATACAAGTGCACTTGCGAGGAACCCACTACGCTATAAATTATTGTAATTGTTGAGAAGTAGGGCAGCAGGCACTGTGCCAATTTTCGTCATTCCACGGAGAGCCGCGGTACCTGCTAAACGCATGTAAGGCATTATGCGCACTTTGTTGATGCTGTGCCTGATGACGACGAAGAATTATGGCAGAGCCCTGTAATGGGTTGGAAGCAAGGAGGTTTAAACCGCCTTGGTTGGAAGCATTCAACAACCTACTCGTTGCGCAATTCGCATTGTGTGACGCCTGGTTACAGAATTCGCGTTGTGCGACGCTTGGTGCTTATTTTACTCTTCTACCACGCTATATTGCATATGCTAATGTGGTTCATTCCCGACATGAAGACTGTATAGGACCATTTTGCAAAGCAGTTTCAAGCACCGTCGTGTCTATTGTTGTATTTTCTGCTGTTATTCCTGTGCCGTGTTATGAAACCGGTAATAAAAAAAAAACGGCATGGCTCAGAGGTTGAATACTGGGCTCCCACGCAGAGGGCCCAGGTTCGAACTTCGTTCCATCCTGGAATATTTTTCTTATTTCGTTTTTTTTTCTTATTTCGAGCGATACTGGTTACGGACACCGGCGGCGGCGGCGGCGGCGGCGGCGGCGGACAACTACGGCGCCAAAAACGGCCGGTGAAATGATCTCATAACAGCTTTCGCTGTAAAGACATATCGGTAGTTTTGCTTCCATGTGACAAAAGTGGGCATGGACATGTCACCGATGCCAGTCGTAAACTTTCAGACGCGACGCGTGTGTTACCATACGAACAAAGTGGTGTGTTTGGCTGTAGTTTGGAGTGCGCAAGATAATTTCCGCCCCTATCTGTTTGACTGACAATTCATGCTGGTGACGGATTCACGGTGGTTAACAGATTCTGCGATTGCAGGGATGTTCCAAAAGCAGCACCTTGCCTGATGCAGACATATAGCTACGTGACCACGTGACACGAGATGTCACGTGGTCGTGACGTCGACGGAGACAGCAGTCGGCGTTTGCAGAATGAAACTGTTTATTTGGCCGAACTTGTGGCCGGGAAAATGAGAACTAGAACTACAGCAATACACGCTGTACAATGATAGCGGCAAACAGGGCGTCGTCCGTCGATCAACTGACAAGCAGTCAAGCGCGTCGGCTTTTATACAGGCGCTATCGAACTTTCCAGCGATATCGCTGGTGGCGGCGTTATCTCTCGACAAAGCTGGAACATACTCGTACGGCGCGCAATCTTAACAGATTGTTCCAAAACAATCGCGAAGCTTCCTACACATCACGGCGAGGCCTGCGCAGCGCGTTGCCCACAGTCTTTGTGGGTGAAGCTTACACTCATGAAATAGAAGACTCGCGGCAATACGTACGACGTTAGTCATCGTACTGCAGTACAAAATTGGCTTGTGGACGCTTTGTCAGGAAATACAATAAAGGAAGCCTCCCCGCGTGGTCGAGAAAGCTGGATCGTGTTCTTCCAGCAAGATCTCCAAAAATTCCCCACTAGCGCTTGGGAGTATCGAAGGCACGTATCTTAGATACCATCTTGGATATTCTTTGAGTACTTTGTGTCCCTATCGGGTTACATCTCGCGCGATGCGTATCATTGTCTCTTTTTCCGGCACATTAAATAATGCATCGCGTATCCTAAGATGCAAGACACATCGATCGAAGCACCACCGTGTCAAACAATAAACGGTGGCTGAATTTCGCTTTTTAATCGGATACTGCTGTCACTAAGCCACCTTGGCAGAGATTCCAGGTTTGAAGTGCAGACTCGCGATTCTCGAACCAGGTCCTTTCGGCGTCTTCTATGTAAAAGCAGACGTAACGCAGTTTCTCTTGACTGTCCCAGTTGTTTAGGGCTGCGGCGCAGTTATATGTTTCCAACCAGGTTTGCAGGTTGTCAAAAAGTGATCTGCGGCAGGTTCGTGGCTCCCTGGGCTGCTTCATCGCGACCGTAGCCGGCAACAATGCGGTCCTCAGGGGTTCATTGTGGCAGTTATCTTCATCGCCATGGCTGTTTTACTGTGTAGGGGTCCGTACTCCGTTTGCAAACCTAGCAGCCTGTGGCTAGATCGCTGCTGCAGGAAAGCTTCGGTGTCTTCCAGTTCACGCTGTGTGTTGTTGTGGATCGCTTCCGCGAAATCGCCTCGCTAACCTGTAATCTCAAGTATGCGTACGTGGACATCATGTCGGGTGCTTGGTCGACAGTAGAAGCAAGGCTTTTCAGGAAACGAAAGAACTGCCAGAGAAAAGCGCGGTTGCCTTTGTGAACAGTTTGCGTAGCGGAGCCTAAACGCCTGCTGATTTTCCGCGGAGGCGTGCAGCAGCGTCTGTGGCAGTGCTTGCACACGTTCACATGCGTAAATCACTGCTGTCGTCGACCTTCAACACGGACAAGCTAATGTTGATCAAACATGCTCTATCGCGCGTGTGCGACGTCGGCCGCGTGTTTTAGGATGCATATATTGTACTATTGTTCCACAAGTCTAGCTTGTGTTGCAGGCGAGCAACTAAATTCCACGGAGAAATAAGAACTCAGGTTGAAGACGCTTTTACTCGCGCCCATCATTTCCGAACGAATCTTGTTGACATCTCGATCTTGTTGACAAAACAAGTTAGTTTCGGTACTTTATTTTCTTTTCTTCGGGTAACTGATAAATACGATTAAAATTAGTGTTACGGTGTTCCCGGCATTGTGAGGGCTCCCTCGTTGCCTCGACAGGGCACGAAGCGTTGTCAAGTCATCGCAGAACGAAAATAAAAACCAGCCACTAGGACTGAAAGGCTATGGTGTGCGACTAGTTTTGTTTTCGCGCCCAAAAAAAAAACGTCGCGGATAGAGCGTATGAGATTGTCGACAGATATCGCTGTAGAGATGGCGAATAGAATGCTAGAGGAAGGACCTGTTTTTCGAGGGCTCCGGAACGACAGCGGCAGAGAAGTGTTTTAGAGCACAGCTCTTAGGCGCCCCCTTTCGGCGTAGAGCGGCGGCGCCGTCACCATCTCACCGTCGGTGGCGTAACCGAGAGATATGAAAAAGTAAGCGATTTACATGAACAGATGAAACAAGAAAAAATGCGTCGGATCGAATAGGATTTGAACCTTGGTCTTCTGCGTGGCAGTCGAGTATTCTACCACAGAGCGACGCTGGTTCATGAAACTAATTTGCGAGAAGACCCTATACAGGCGTCATTTCGGGCAAGGAATCCCGACTATGTAATGTAGCCTGCCAGAAGAGTAAAATAACTACGAGTCATCACACATTATTTGCGCAACGAGTGTGTGTTTAATGCTTCCCACGCCCCACAATGTGCCGAGCCATAATTCTCCATCGTCATAACCCACATGCTGCATGAGCAAAGTGCACATAATACCTTACAGATGTGTAGCGGGTACCACGCTGGTGCTTGAAACTCATTTGCAAAAAGACCCTCTAAAGGCGTCCTGTCGGCCAAGGAATCGCGTTAACCTATGTATTCTAGCGTCGGTAGAAGAGTAGAATAACAACCAGTCATCACACAACGCTAATTGCGCAATGATTGTGTGGTTTAATGCTTCCCATCTACTGCAATGTGCTCAGCTATATTTCTTCATCGCCATCAGCCCCATGCAGAATTAACAAAGCGCACATAATACCTTACAGATGTATAACGGTTACTTCGCTTATCCGCAGAGAGACGAATAATGCCGTAGTGTGTGCTGTCCTACTTCACAAAAATTATGATTTATGGCGTAGTCGATATCTTGCGGAAAGCCGAAACTTCAAACATAGTTGGTCTTGCTCCAACACGAACCTGCGCTCAGAATTCGCATTGGGCAGTATCGCAATCGTCGGTGAATTTTGTTGCATGCTTTAGGCTTGTCTTTATCAGTAGCTTTATGAGTCCATAGGCCTTTAGCGTAAAGCTTAATTGGGGTGGTTACTGTGTACTGTTTTTTTTCGGTCAGTTAATTGGGTTTTTGTTTTTGTTTTCTTGGCACCATGTGGCTAAGGTGTGCGCGTGCGCCGACCACGTGTGTGCACACGTGTTTTGAAGTCTTGCGTAAATAACTGAGTTTTGTGTTACCTCTAACTACCGAAAGGACATAAACGACATAAGGTCCCTTCGTGTTCTTTCTCCGTGGCTTAAGATCAAGAAGGGAGCCGACAGATGGATTCACGGAGTGGGATAGGTTTCAAGCAGGAGAAAGTGCCTCAGAACAGGCTGGCCGACGTTTCGATAGGTGGACCTATCTTTGTCAAAGGCGCCTTGCCAACACTAAAGGCTTAGTGTTGACGTCATGTCCAGCAGTGGCGCTTGTCCCTGTTGATGATTCCAGCCTGGAAAAGGAAAACTCGAGAGAGAAGTGTAGATCTTGCCATATCATTTCAATAATGTTTGCAACACCGCTCAAAGGTCAGGGGAGCTGCAAAGAGCAAAAAGAAAAAAAAAGAAGGAAAAAGGAGAGAGAAAAAAAGGAGAAAGAAAAAAAAACGAGAAAAAGGCGGGCCTACCCAAGGGAGAGCCGTCAAAAGGGACTACAAAAAAATCGCAGTATGAAAGCGACTTGGGAAGGCCGCAGGACGGCGCGCCTGGGAAAGTAACTTAGGAGTGTGGATGATTGGACTAGTTGTGGTTTCTTATGGTTATTAGTGCGCTATATCGTCTAATGTCTAGGAAAGAGCTGAGTATGCAAGCTACCTGGAAAAGCAGCAGAAGGGCGGCGCGTCTAGCCATCACAAAGGGATGAAGAAGATGGGGCGGGAAGGAACTACAGGTGGGGAAAGCGGGCGGCGTACATTTAAAAGCCCACATGTCGAGTTTCAGAGATACAAGGAACAAGCATGGGTACCCCATTCGCACCAACTTATGCTAACATATTCATGGGAATTCTGGAAACAGACTTCCTGTCTCTCTGCGCGGATAAACTCCGCACATACCTTCGGTACATTAATGACATACGTATAATATGGGGGCATGGCAGGGACAGTCTGACTAAATTTACATCATTCCTAAACTCCTTTCATCCAACAATAAAGTTCATGTCCGAGAGCTCAGATGAGCGCATCAACTTTCTTGACATGACCATATATTTAGAGAATGGCATATTAAAGACAACGCTGCATGAAAAACCATTTGACAAGCAACAATACCTAGAATATACAAGCCACCACCCGAAACAGTGTAAACAGGGCATATTCAAGAGCCAAGCAACAAGGTTACGTCGCATATGCGTAGAAAATGAGGATTACGTAAACAGGCTTACTACCCCAAAAGGAACCCTAGCAAAGAGAAGCCATCCCAACGCGTTCCTTCATAAGGAGTACACGGACGCACTAAAACTAGACAGCACTGAGACACTCAAACCACGCCCTAAAACCAAAACAACAACAACTCCTCTTCCCCCTACAAAAATTTTCAAACGCACTTCCGAACATAAACAACATCCTCACAAAATACTATCCAATTCTAACGACCAAGCAGAAACTTAAAAAAACCTTCCCCGAACCGCGTAAGGTCGCCTATAGACGCAACGCCAATTTTAAAGATATGTTCGTTCATGCAAAACTCGCAACAAGAACTACACCAACGTCTGGTCCCTGTGGGCGCCCTAGATGTTCCACTTGCAAGTATATCCAGCCAGCCACCAACGTAAAAAGCACAGCATCGGATTCAATTCACAAGGTAACATCGAACTTCACGTGTACATCAAACAATCTTATCTACAGCACTGAATGTACCACCTGTAAAAACAGTACATAGGCGAAACTGGACAACCAATTCATGTAAGACTGAACCGCCACCGCGCTGACACAGAGCACAATTTACCAAAAGCAGTAGCCAGGCACTTCAACCAACAAGACGACAATTTCGATCAAGCCAAACTTTACATTCTACAAACAAATTTCCGGTCACCTCGTGAAAGGAAATACATGGAGTCGTATTTGATACACAAATTTCAATCTCTACACCCATCAGGAATAAATCTAGCACGTGGTAATTTGGAATCACTAAAACCATAGCATAATATTAGGAGACATAAAGTACACTCAGCCCTCAAATAACCTTGACCAATATTCTATTCGCAACATAAAAACCATAGTAGCCTCCATAACACACCAACAATACTCCCTTTTTTCTGCTTTTTTTTAATGTTTCAGTCTTACATATATAAAATTGTATGTATGGGGGGCATATTATATATACACATATTACTCTTAAGAAGCCTCCACCTTCTAGAACCTTCGGACGACGGTTCCCTTTCCTCTTTACGCGCTCCTACGACCGCTCTTACCCTGCATTCCTTCCTAGGAAGTTCTCCGCGCATTATTCCGATTGTTCTTCTTCTCCTTACTGGACAGCCGCCCTACTTTTGAGGCCATCAATGACACTGGATGCGTATGTCTGCCAATGACTTCACCCATTAAGCACGTGGTTTTCAGACACCCCCTTCTCATATCACTGAAACTCGACATGTGGGCTTTTAAAAGTACGCCCCCCGCTTTCTCCGCCTGTAGTTCCTTCCTCACCATCTTCTTCATCCCTTTGTGATCGCTAGACGCGCCGCCCTTCTGCTGCTTTTCCAGGTAGCTTGCATACTCCGCTCTTTCCTAGACATCAGACGGTATAGCGCGCTAATAATCACAAGAAACCACAACTAGTCCAATCATCCACCCTCCTAAGTTACTTTCTCAGGCGCGCCGCCCTGCGGTCTTCCCAAGTGGCTTTCTTACTGCGATTTTTTTTTTGTAATCCCTTTTGACGGCTCTCCCTTTGGTAGGCCCGCCTTTTTCTCGTTTTTTTTTCTTTCTCCTTTTTTTCTCTCTCCTTTTTCCTTCTTTTTTTTCTTTTCCTTTTGGCAGCTCCCCTGACCTTTGAGCGCCGTTGCAAACTTTCTTGAAATGACGTGGCAAGCTCTACATTCGTCTCTCGAGTTTTCTCTTTCCAGGCTGGAATCACCAACAGCGGCAAGCGCCACCACTGGACATGACGTCAACACTAACCCTTTTAAACTAACACGCCAAGGATGACAAGGCACCTTTGACAAAGATAGGTCCACCTATCCAGCCTGTTCTGAGGCACTTTCTCCAGTTTGAAACCTATGCTTCTCCGTGGTTCGTGTTTTCCACTGGTTTTTATGCAATTCGACGTAAGGAGGGAGAGATTATATGATAATTCAAGCGGTCAGTGAATTTAAGGGGTCAGTGAAACAGTAAAGCGTTGGCGCTTTACTGTTTGAAGCGAGGTCGGGTTGCCTTAGGACGCGCAGTGAGAAAGCGAGATTCAGTAAAGAAGAACAATGCACATGCTGTTGGGAAGCCAAGGAAACAGCGGAGCATTCGGTCTCTCAATGAGCACCCAAATATATACGTATATTTCTTTCATTTTTCAGCGTAATTGCTGAACGGCACTTGTCATTAGCATCAGCACATCTTTAAAATTCCTTTCCTTTCTTTCCTTTCCATTGTTGAGGTTGAATTTGTACTATATTTACCCTTTCCAATAGCGTACAATTTCCAATAGTTCGACAACCTGCGCAGTAAAGAGGTTGATGTGCTTACCTTGTTTAATCCACCACTGTTCGACTTTTACAACACCGCAGTTGTTGTGAATACCTAGGTATTCTAGATGTTTCGTCACCTTGCCGTCTGTATATTTTGGAAGATGTAATGAAAACTCATGAACATAGCAACTTGCACAAGAACAGCACACCAGTAAAATAAATCATCCATACTCTTTTCGTTCGCGCCCACGCATAGCTAAAAATCAGTCAGCTTGAACATGTAGTAGTCACTGGCGCCGTCAAAGCGGAGGGGGGGGGGATAGGAGGTTCAGTCCCCCTTTCCCGAAATTTTTCACTTCTGCATATGTATATATACACGCACACATAAAGCGCACGCACGAAAATACAAAAAGAATGGTTGAATGCCTCCGCTCTCTTCCCCGGAAAAAAGAAATATTCAGCTTACGCTACTGGTAGAAACGAAGAAAGTGGCAGCAAGAACATCAACGTGACCTTAGTGGAGGAAATTCCAGAGCGCCGACACACAGTATGCGCAAAAATAACACACGAGCTTCTTCGTACAAGGTACGTACAGCACCTAAAATAAATGACATTTCACTGCGAAAGAGGTCCACGATACGAGAAAGGTGCACCTATATGAATTAACAATGAACGGAAGTTGTACTGTGCAGGCTGCGCTTAATTCCATTGGTGGCATCAAAAGGAGTGAGGTCGATTCCACGAAAGATAAAAAAACGGTGTATACTTGATGTTCCCAATTTTCCTGATAATTCTGTATGTTGTGCACATATGACTGCACAGCACGAAATTGCAGTTAGTTTTCAAATAAAAATTTTTTTCAACACAGGAAAAATCTGCAAGCGTCGCCGGTTGACGACGACCATTTTACGAAGAGTGCGTTTTTGTAAGTTCGGAACGCTGCTGGCAGCTACAGAAGCTATATGTTACAAATATCTTTCTTTTTAGCGGAAGTAGAAATAATGGGGAAACAGCTCCTATCATTTCATAAAATTCTGAGCAAAGTATGTATTTTTAAAAAATTCACGAAAAACGCTGCGTTTTTGAAAATCAGTCAAATTTGGGACGCTATGGCTACTTCTGTGAACATCTTAGCTTGTTCATATTTGCAGTACAAATAGGCCTTTATGTGAATAATGAACCTCCGCATTTGTATTTCTCTAATAACTTTCAAAGTAGTAAATTTTCATGCTCGAACACCAAAAAGACAAAAGTGCTCCTCGATTCAAAAATCTATAATAAAAAAAACCCAATCTGAATTTTGTTCAAAGTCCCCCAAAATGTTCTCAAAGGACTGCAGAATGATATTATGAAAAAACATGTTGCATCATTTTTATTAGAAAAAAAGCAGAAAATGTCAAACATTGTGTTTCCAGAGCGTGGTGGCTATTGCGTAAAGGACAGAAATGGGCGCAGGCGACGACTGTATACAGCTTTTGAGGGAGATATACCGAGAAAAACACAGTTTGCATAGAATGAGAAGGAGTTTGTAGCAAAGAGAAAGTTGATACAGGGATAAAGATACAGGGATACAGGGATAAATGATACAGGAATACGTTGATACAAGGATAAAGAGAACGCTGAGACAGGGATGTCCTTTGTCCCCGCTGTTCTTCATGCTGTACTTGGTGAATATGGAAAACCATGGCTGATCCCTCTGTCATAGGAATCGGTATAACACAAAAGTAAAACATGTCTTCACAGACGTAGTTGAGCGCTTGTTGTGCATTGTTTCGCCCCGAGGGCGAAGGAATGAATTGCTGTAGCAAGTTGTTATGTCACGCGAAGAACGGCAAGCAGCTCTAAACTTGCAACGCACTGCTCAAGCAGAAAGGACGTACGGAACGAACATACACAGGATAAGCGCGAGCTAACAACTGTGACAGCTCGAGAGTTAAAGCGCGTTAGTCAAATACAAAGGAGGACGCATAAAACAAACGCACATGTATACACAGTATGACCGCTAACTGCGACAGTTGTACTTTATTTGTTTGTGAGCAGCGCGCTCCTTTCGCAAAAGCGGTCGCTGCAGTGAGTGAAGTGACCTTCGTGCTCTCTGTAACTTCAACGCAAACTTGCGGTGACATAGCAAGAGGTACAAACCACCGCCATCACAGATAAGGGCGCGCGCACGAGCGACCACGCCCTGTAGAGGCGCACGCTCATATCAACGCGTGGGACGACGGCCTTTAAAGCGCGCCTTTCTACAGTGACTTTACGCCTTTCGAGCCCTTCGTGCCATCCCGCTAGTGATAACGAAAACAAGCTGATGTACCCCGATCTCTGGGTGCCGCCACCGGCAAATGGTGTATATAAATGCACGCCGTTGGTATGATGAAGGACGTGCCGTCTGTGGCGGAGTCGTTTCGCGCTGGGGATCGAGGGGTCATAAGTTCGACTCCTGGTGACGGAACTTTTTCTTCGAGTTTTTTCTTTGCCATATGTTAGTGTTTATATTTTACAACGGCATATCCATGACGGAAATCCGTCAGTGGAGCCGTGGTGGACCCCGGCATAAAACACTTTCGTCTTTAAAGCGCTAGAAAGTAGCAACACTGGTTTTAATCTGTCACACAAACAGGGCGGCGCGATGATTGAGCAGAAGCTTCCAGGTTTATTTTAAGCTGACGATGTTGTCTTATTTGTTGACAGTCGAGAGGATATACAGCAGCTGGCAGATATATGCGGAAGGGAAGGTGAAACTCTAGGAGGATTTAGTGTAAGAAATTGTGAATTGATGGTATTCAAGGATTCTTGTGATCAGGCGGTGTCAATACAGGGCCAAGAAATACTGTGGGTGATCAAATACAAGTATCTCGGAGTACGGATAAGTTAGGGTGACAGGCACATGGAGGTACAGGAAAAAGCCTCGGCAGCACAAGGAAAGAGGAATGCTGCAATAATGAAGCACAGAGCGTTGTGGGGATGCATAGGTACGTGGTGCTTCGAGGTCTGTGGAAAGGTGCAATGGTTCCGTGGCTTACTTTTGTAGTAGGACTGATAGGCGGGCTAGTTGGAACTTATCCATCTTTGCGCAGAGCACAAATGTTAGATCAGCGCTTGTCCCGTCGTCTTCTATTGTGTGCCTTGTCAATTTTGTGCACTGTGCAAAGATGGCTTACTTTTGGGAAATCAGTGGTGTGCATCAGGGCAGAGGTGCAATCGGGAATGGACATAAATCAAAGGACTGTGGGCAGGCCCGTAGCCAGGAGCTTTTTTTTTTGGGGGGGGGGGGGGGGCACTTGCTGAAAACCTTGACCTGTTGAGAAAAACACCTATTTTTATTATTTATTTTTCGTAAAAACACATACTTCACCAAAACTGCGGGAGGGGGGAGGCAGGGCCCCTAGCCCCCCTCCCCCCCCCCCTGGCTACGGGCCTGACTGTGGGACGCCTCGCTTTGGGTGCTCACGGGAAAACGACAACTGAGGCTGTAAAGGGCGATATGGAATGGGCAGGTTTTGAGGCGAGGGAAGCTCAGTGCACAATAAGGTTCGTAGAAAGGCTAAGAAATATGAAGGAGAGTAGATGGGCAGAGAAGGTGTTCCGTTATTTGTATAGGAAGAGCGTGGACAGACAGTGGAGAAAAAGAACTAGGAGGCTCACTAGTAAATATACGGCTGGTAGTGTAAGCAGTATGTCAACAAAGAGCGCTAAGCGAAAAGTCAGAGAGGCGGAGAGGATTTACTGGACGGCAGCTATGGAGAAAAAACCGGCTTTGAATAACTACCGAAAGGACAAAAATGAAATAAGGAGAGGGGCATAGTACGATAATTCAAGGGGAAGCGCTTTACTGTTTGAAGCGAGATCGGGTTGCCTTAGAACGCGTAGCTATGAAGCGATATTCAGTAAAGAAGAACAATGCAGATCCTGCGGGGAAGACAATGAAACGGCGGAGCATGTTCTGATTAAATGTGGAGATATCCACCGAGGTGTACGTTTGGGTTCGAGCCTACATGAAGCCTTGGGTTTTAGAGACGACAATGGAAAGCTGAGCACACCCGCGATTGAAATAAGTAAGAGACGGTTAGAGTATTGGTTGCAGAAAATCAAAGAGAAAGGACAAAAAAATATTGGAAAAAAATAAGGACATTCTGCCGTAAAGGGCAGAGAACTGGGCTGAGAATTTACGTTTGTTTTTTCTGTAGTAACATAGATTTAATTGAAGTAGAGACACTAGGCCAACACTAAGAAAAAGAAGAGTATTTTTTTTGTAGAGCCTGGTGGCACTATTGTCACCGCCCCGTTATAAAGGGGACGCTCCAAGCATCCATCCATCCATCCATCCATCCATTAAATCACAAGCAATGACTCGAGGGTACTGAAAAATATTCAGGAGCTATCTGACGCCTAGCAACTGGTATTTGTTAAGTTCTTGACGACGGCGAAAACTTCCTTGATAAAAATGAACGATGATTTGATAAACATTTTTATTTCATGACGGGCAAAATTTGAGTTATTTTCGATCTCTGCACATAAACGTAGACATTTGCTGTATTTGGCAAGTGTTTAAATAGAATACATACGCTGCAGCTTCTGTAACTTCAGGTGGGCAGTCTTTCTGCCCTTGTTTACGTTAATATATTTCTTATTAAAGTGTTCACCAATATCAGTACCCTTTATTTAAGCCATTGAAGGAGTGTAATTGCGACGGCGCCTCGCCGCAACAGAAGTACAGGTTGGTGCTCTCAGCAATGCGTTCTTGGAATTCGGTAGCTGCTGCGGCGACAGAAATCATGACACTCGCACGATGCAGGACACACGGTGTATTACCAAGTACGTTCAACAGAGAGTCACGAGAGTTCATTTAGCTGGTAAATGCTCCTTGCATCGTTATTGAAGTGGTGTTTTATCAATACGCCATGTTGCCTGAAAATGCCCATACAAAGAATCGCATCCCTACGGTATGTTTTTAATTGTGAAGGCTGTAGCCTAAGTCTCACCCTTAATGAACAAGCCTCCCGTGGACATTCCAGTAGGCTTAATTGACATCGTTCAGTGCTAGGTGGTCCGTTTTTTTTTTCGTAGTTGTAATAAAGTATTGTCGTAGCGGAACGGCAGTGTCATATTGGGCCGTTGTTCTCGCGCCAGTTTGCCAATTATCAGATGCATAATTGTTATTCTCGGCAGCTTGGGTGTTGTTGCTACGCCTTGTAATAAATGGTGAAGGGTCCCGTTGTCGGTCCACGGTGTTTTGCATCTTCACAAAGGCTACAACGTTTTTAGCTACGGCTGTCTTTGACTTTTCCAAAAAATATTTCACTTGTGTTTTGACGAAACCAAACTGCAGCCATCGCGGATGCAATTAGGTTAGCGCCAGGAAATTAAAAGCAGAACGCAAGTGTTAGTACGTAACGGCGGAGGGCGGTTCACCGAATACATCAAATGCAAGGCAATTGACGTTATATTCAACGTCGCGGTCATTCAGAGCCTGCTTGGTGACTATGGGTTTTATGAATGACGACTGTAACTGTTAGATGCAGTCTTTGCGTTCGTTCATGCCAGTCTCCATACACGTGACGCCAACAGACAATTTCCATGTACGTCACGTAAATCGCGACGTGAGAGTTGTTATTGCGAAACACGACCAGCTTTTCCACATACAGAAACGTCCTGTTTACCACCTCAGAAATAGAAGAAAATTCCTACGCTTGTAACACATCAACAAGGCAAATTTGTTTTCCCTACACCTCACTGACAACAACGACTGCGGTTATATGTCCGCGTGCCTATTTGAAACTATTAGTACCTTTAACTTGTTAGTGTGCGAAGCTGGGTCTTGGTCGTACACTTATCCCGAGAACGCGACAGCCATTCCTTTAAATGTGCGTTTTTTTCAAGAGCATAATCAATCCTATGTGTTAACAATGCTGTTTGCCTTGCAAACGTTAAAAAGAATTTGCCTACTCACAAGAGGTACTTTATCAGAATCCACGTCAATACAATTAGAAATACTATTCCCAAGATATGTATTAAACTAATTTGAACGAATGTTGTAAAAATATTACTTACATTTGTGATACATTGACATCGAATTGCCTGAGCCGAATTTCCATAACGTCGGCTTGTTAAAGTGCCTACAAAACATTGAACAGTTATGTATATTGTGTCAAAAGAAAGGAATTGACCAAGCTTACATTTTTCCGTCCCGTGTATTGTAGAGGCAACTGGCGAGGCTGACGTCTTTGGTAGTTTTCTTCTCTTTGTGATCTCCGTGACATTCAAAACTTAAATATTGAGTTGTGTTGTGATTCCACACATCTTCATTGTTGTCCCAAAACTGAGAAAAACACGTTAGAAGTCAACATTGTTATAGAAGCATGAAACATTTTCTTTATTCCAAAACCTAGAGCAACTTGAATGCATTACTTGGTAGCTGCATCGTCAACGTTAAGATGGGTCTTGAAAAAGCTTCCTGAGTAATATGCTGCGGCAAAGCGGATGAATAAAATGCAGTGCTTCTACCTGAAATGCGTTGGGCGCTTAGTAGGTTATTTAAACGATGTGCGGTTGACAACATTGTACGCGAGGCAGCGCTGAGTGATTGGTACCATAGACGATCTGATGATGAAATCGGCAAATTAAGGCAATTAGTCTGCGTGATTGCACGGTAGAAAGAGAGAGTGATGATGTAATTTTGTTACGCTTAAGTGACAGTTGTAGTTTCGGAAAATGAAACGTGCGGCACGGTTTCGAACATGGCCTCAAGAGAATTACATTTTCCTCATGGCGTGACAAAATGGGTGATGCGTACTCTAGTTGCAGACGAACAAATGTTTGATATATGAGCTTACATGTAGTTGCAGGAGTTCCATGGAGATTATGTTTTAGACGTTTTTATAGCCTAATGTGTGCGATGATTTAGCTGGTACTTTGCCTAGATAAGTGGCCCAGCATAGATTATTGGAGAAATGAACACTTAGGTATTATTGTGTAAGTAGCTGAAAGTGGAGTTCGACTTTTTCTGGCTAACTGTTATTAACTTACATTTATACCCCTTAAGCGACATTTGCTAAGATGTACACCAAGCGGACATTTCATAAAGATCATTTTGAATTGCTAGGTGATCTGCGGTTGAAGGGATATTACGGTAAATGATGCAGTCATCTGCAAACAAGCACATGGTTGAAGAAATGTTAGACTGTGGTCATATACGTAAATGAGAATCAACAAGAGGCCCAGCACACCTACTTGGGGTACGCCAGACAGTATATCGCTAAATGGAGATGAGTGACCGTTAACAACTCTGAACTGTTCGCGAGATGGCAAGAAATTTCTTATCCATGATGTTGGCAATAGGTCCAGGTATGCTAAGTGATTTTAACTGTTAAACGTGAATGGGCAACGCGGTTGAATGCTTCTGAGAATTCTAAAAATACGCAATCTATCTTAAGGTTCTGGCCCTAATTGTGTTGTTCTTCGTTAGTAAATTCTAGTATTTGTGTTTCACACGAGAAACCTCTACTAAACCCATGGTGGTTAGTAAAAAAAAAGTCACAGTTTCGCCGCAAGCGCGAAGCAATGAATGCGATAGCAGGAAACTAATGCTATACGAAGTGAGGCTCGCCAATGGACACTCACAGTTTGAACAGCGCTCCTGTTGCAAAGGCGGCCGAAGCAGCGAAGAAAACTAGCGTGCTGCAAGTGTCGACCTGTGACATTTGATAGTTCGCGCTCATCGTCTGTTTGTTCGTTTAGCGGCATCCCTTGAGATCGAGTAACTTCCGTACGCTCTGTAACATGAGTGCGGATACCACGGTGAAAGCTTGAAACAACCCTCTTCCCCTCACCACCAGAAAACCACGCGAGCAGGCAGCGGAAGGGCAAGGTTCTCCCTGCGCAATAAGAAGAAGCGAGCGAGCTCGCCGACGACTTTTAAATGCGCCCGTCGCTCTCCTAACGCCATCTCGCTGATAATGAAGAAACGCTTATAAGCGCAGCCGTCTCTGAGTCCTCCAGCGGGAAATGGTGTGTATATAACGCTCGCCGTTACCTACGTGGAGGATCTGCGTTTCGTGGCGTAGTGGCTAGCGCCACTCGCTGCGGAGCAAGAGGTCCCTAGTTCGATTCCGCGCTTCGGGAGTACTTTTCTGAATTATTTTTCTTTGGGGCTTCTATATATATATATACATACTTATACATATACGGTGCATGACGGCGACGGCAAAATTCAGCCGAGACTGTCCATATAATTGCTATCGCAATAATAAGTTGTTAATATCGAGATGCTGCGCAACGTTTGACGCGACTATGTGTTGGAGGATCTTGCACGGGACTGATATCAATGATACGCGTCGATAATTACGCGCGTTTGTTCTGTCACCTGATTTCAAAACGGGGATAATTTTAAAGATTTTCAAATCTGTGGGAATGTCTTCTCCTTTTAGCAAATGACAAAACATATGAAAGAGAGTATTGCTTGAAAGAATGACAGTATTCTTTAGGATTTTCCTTCTTTGTTATTTTGTTATTATTGGCAACACCGGTGGCAGTTGATGTCTTGAGAGCCTTTATACATGAGGCAATACCGGTGACACTAATTTCTATGGGGCTAATGCATGGGTAATCAACATATGCTAATGAGTGAACAGTGGAATGGTCTTCCCTGTTAACACCGTAGAAAAATAGCTATTGAAAATGAGTGGATATTCTTCTTAATTTATGGGAGCACCAGTGCCATTTAACAAGACAATATGAGCCGGTGGATTTGTTGGTGATACCGTTTTCCAAAATTTTTGGAGTTATTCATCGTAAGCGATTCAAGAGCGTGAGAATAATATTTATACATTGTTTCCAGATGACTGTACAATAGTTTATCGGCGGTTGTGTGTTTTTTTCATGAAGCTGGTGTGTCGAGGCGCTTTGCCACTTTAAAACGTCGCTTTTTTGTGTTAAGTGAACGCAAAACCTTGTTAAACCAAGGTTTAGATGAGTTTATGCGAAATGAGCAAATGGTTTGTGAGTTTGCGGCAATTGAAGTGAGGTATTTTTAACCTGGAGCCAATTGTCTTTGACCTAAGGTTGAGAAACTGTCCGAAGGAACGTGTCAGCAAAACTCTGCTGGCCGAGGTTAACAGCGCGTTGTATTCAGCAAGGTTAGCATCAAAAATACGTTTGTCTGTAAATTCAAGCGTGCATGATGAAATGGACATTTTGAAATGAAGTTGCGCATCATCACTAAGGCCCAACGATAAGATATATCGCCAATGCGGTCAAGGTCTGACGCAAATACGAGATCGAGCGTTCTGTTTCCACGAGTATGCTGAACAACAAGTTGGACCAAGGAGTAATCGAGAGTTAAGTCAGAAACTTTAGGTCCTTCACCAGTTCGCGTACATAAGCTGTGCAAAACAATATCGGGGTAGTTCAAGTCGCTAACTAGGCAGACTCATGCTTTTTGAAACTTAGGTTTTATTTTAGAGGGATTATCGTTCAAATCAGAGAAGAAAGATTGTAGACCATCTGGTGGTGTGTAACAAACGCCAAAAAGACGTTTGGGAGATGGCGATGCCATGCATGCCCACGTAATATTGTCAACTGATCGTGGCGTTGACAAAGACAGCAGTCGGCGTGTTAAAGACAAAACTCTTTATCTGGGCGAACTTGAGCCCGCAAAGCAAAAAGCCAAGGTACAAGCAATTCACGCTGTAAACTCATAGCGGTGAACAAAGCATCGGCCGTCCGTAATGGGATCACCGGGAGAACGCGCTGTCTTTAATGAAGAAGTCATAGAACCTTCCTACGTTATTGCTGGTGCTCACGTAAGCTTTCCAATAAGCTTGACTCTACGCGTCCTGCGCGTAATCCTAACAGAATGATCACAAGCAATCGCGAAACATCCCCAACATTGCAGCGTGGTCTACACCGAGCGTTGCTAGCAGTTTGTGTGGCTGGAACCCAAACAAATCGAAATAAAGCGACAAATGCCCTTGGGAACACCTAATTCACTGTGAACCTCAATCGGAAAGGAGGTTATCTGCTCTTTCACGGCGATTAGTATTCCGCACCTCTTCTATCCCTTCGGCAGATGGTGAATTATATAGATCAGGAAGGACTTCGTCGCTTCTAATTTCTTCGTGCAGCCATGTATCAGTTAGTACTAAAATGTCAGATTCATGAGTATCAAGGTACGAACGAAACTCGGTGCGCTTAAGAAGGATGCTGCGTATGTTTGTGAAGCACAAAGAGAGCTGGTAGAGTACGGTGTTATTACGAGAAGGTATCAAATTATTTCTGATGACACGTGATGCTGTGATGACATGTTGCTATGCTGAGTTAGGCCACTCCTGTACATCTTCATAAGCCGCGATGTTTAATAATGAGAAAATAGGTTGCTCTTTAGTGCAATAATTGAGCTGGGTGTCGTCCAATAAACGCCTTTACAGCACCAATGAAATCACACGCCGTTTCGAAAGTGCGTGATCAGTGTAATGTGTAGAGTGTTGTAGCGCCGCGCTGGTCCTGGCCAGCTGCCGCGCAAAACAAGAAGGGAGCCGCGTTTAAATAAAGCTGCGACGACGGCACGGCGTCGTCGGCCGCCGTCACGTCTCCCTGCTCTACAGTGCCATGCCTCTTTCACACCAGTGACCCTTTTAAATGCGAAGCATTTCTTAGCGCACTTCTGCGACTTTGAGCGTATCTATCTATCTATCTATCTATCTATCTATCTATCTATCTATCTATCTATCTATCTATCTATCTATCTATCTATCTATCTATCTATCTATCTATCTATCTATCTATCTATCTATCTATCTATCTAGCTATCTATCTATCTATCTATCTATCTATCTATCTATCTATCTATCTATCTATCTATCTATCTATCTATCTATCTATCTATCTATCTATCCGCCTACGACTTTGTGCTCTCCTGGCCGTTTCGTTAATCGGATATATACCAAAAATAGTGCGGCATAACATGACCTTATTATGAACATAAATGACAAGCCATAACATGAAAATCATGACATGCATGTCATGAACAGCATGACTTACATTTAACAGCCTTGGGGCTCTTGCTGCCGTTCCGTTAATTTTATATATAGCAAAATTGGTGTGGCGTGACAAGTGTTCATGATGAACATAATGACAGGCCCTAACGTGCCAATCATTACACGCATGTCATGTGCAGTATGATTTACATGACATGGTTTCGGGGCGCTCGCGGCCGTTTGAATGAACTGATATATACGAAAACTGGTATGCCGATACATTTCTGTATGAGGAACATAACTGACACGCGGTAACATGAAAATTGTGACAGTCATGTCATGTACGACATGATTTACATGCCACGCTCATGGCGCACTCGCGGCCGTTTCACTAAATTCATATACACCAAGATTGGTATTTTGCGATGTGACTGTATGAAGAACATGAATAACACGTGGTAACATGAAAACCGTGACATGCAAGTCATGTACGACATGATTTACATGCCACTCTCAAGGTGCGCTCGCGGCCGTTTCGCTATGTTGATATACACGAAAACTGGTACTGCGCGATGTGACTGTATAAAGAAAAGTTGGTAACTTGAAAACCATGACATGTATGTCATGACTTACATGCCACGCTCATGATGCATTCGCGGCCACTTGGTTAGCTTGATATACACCAAAATTGGTATTGCGCGACGCGACTGTATGACGAACGTAAATGATAGGTGGTAATATGAAAATAATGACATGCAAGTCATCTACGACATGATTTAGATGCCACGCTCTTGGTGCATTCGCGGCCATTTCGCTCGTTTGATATACACCAAAACTGGTATTGCGCGACGCGACTGTATGACGAACGTAAATGAGAGGTGGTAACATGAAAATCATGACATACAAGTCATGTACGACATGATTTACATGTCACGCTCATGATGCATTCGCGACCGTTTCGCTTGCTTGATATTGTCACGTGGTCGTGACGTCGACGAAGACAGCAGTCGGCGTTCGCAGGATGAAACTTTATTTGGCCGAAATTGTGGCCGGATAATGAGAACTAGAACTACAGCAATACGCGCTGTACAATGATAGCGGCGAACAGGGCGTCGTCCGTCGATCAACTGACAAGCGGTCAAGCGTGTCGGCTTTTATGTAGGCGCTATCGAACTTTCCAGCGATATCGCTGGTGGCGGCGTTATCTCTCGACAAAGCTGGAACATTCGCGTGCGGCGCGCAATCTTAACAAAACTATCTACAATGATCGGGAAGCTTCTCGAAAAATGTGGCGTGGTTTGCGCTGAGCGTTGCTGACAGTCTTGGGGGGTGTAGCTTCAACTCATGAAACGTAAGTCACGCGCCAGTGCCCTCCTCTGAAAAAACATCGTCCCGATGCTTAAAAACAGAACATGAATACAAGCAATACTAAAGATAACTAATAAAGAAAGCAAACATTAGAGTCCTCTGGTGCGTTAACGTGCATAGTAAGGTTTAAGGCGCACCACATGCACGACCTCGGGTCGAGCTCGGCGCCTCTGAGAGTTCGTGATGCCGTCGGGGACAACCTCGTAGTCGAGTGCGCCGAGACGTCGAAGTACCCTGTATGGTCCGAAGTATCGTCGCAGAAGCTTCTCGCTCAGTCCGTGTCGTCGTATTGGTGTCCAGACCCAGACACGGTCGCCGGGCTGGCACTCCACGAAGCGTCGTCGAAGACTGTAGCGACGGCTGTCGGTGTGCTGCTGGGTCTTGATGCACAGGCGGGCCAGCTCTCGAGCTTCTTCGGCACGTTGTGAGTAAGCGGCGGCGTCGAGATTTTATTCGTCGGTGACGTTCGGTAGCATGGTGTCGAGCGACGTCGCTGGGCTCCTTCCGTAGACCAACTTGTACGGCGCCATCTGCGTCGTTTCTTGGACGGCCGTGTTGTAAGCGAAGGTCACGTACCGAAGGACGGCGTCCCACGTCTCGTGCTCAACGTCGACGTACATGGCCAGCATGTCGGCGATGGTCTTATTTAGAGGCACGGTGAGGCCATTGGTCTGCGGGTGGTAGGCGGTGGTGCGACGGTGGCTCGTCTCGCTGTATTTGAAGATCGCCTGAGTTAGGTCCGCAGTAAAGGCGGTACCTCTCTCTGTGATGAGGACCTCTGGGGCGCCATGTCGCAAGACGATGTTCTCCACGAAGAACTTGGCTACCTCGGCGGCACTGCCTTTGGGCAATGCCTTTGTCTCGGCGTAGCGGGTGAGGTAGTCAGTTGCTACGACGATCCACTTGTTGCCGGAAGTCGACGTCGGGAACGGCCCCAGTAGGTCCATCCCGATTTGCTGGAATGGCCGGTGAGGTGGTTCGATTGGCTGCAGAAGTCCCGCTGGCCTGGTCGCCGGTGTCTTGCGTCGCTGGCAATCTCGGCAAGTCTTAACGTAGTGGGTGACGTCGGCAGCAAGGCAGCAAGTACACGAGCACGTCTGCCACTTCAAGCCGGCCAGTACTGTATCCATAACGCCTTGAAATGTCACAGGTGCCGAGCAAAGACCAAAGGGCATGACCTTGTACTCGAACAGGCCGTCTGGTGTTATAAAGGCAGTCTTTTCTCGGTCTCTCTCGTCGACTTCGATTTGCCAGTAACCGGTCTTCAGGTCCATCGACGAAAAGTACTTTGCGTTGTGTAATCGATCCAGGGCGTCCTCTATCCGGGGAAGGGGATACACGTCCTTCGTCACTTTGTTCAGGCGACGATAATGGACACAATAACGTAGAGTTTCATCCTTCTTCTTCACTAGCACCACAGGGGATGCCCACGGACTCTTCGACGGCTGGATGATGTCGTCGCGTAGCATTTCATCGACCTGTTTCTTAATGGCCTCGCGTTCTCGCGTCGAAACTCGGTACGGTCTCTGACGGATTGGTCGGGCACCTTCTTCTATTATGATGCGATGTTTCGCAACTGGGGTCTGTCGAATTCTTGACGACGACGAAAAGCAGTTCTTGAATTGCAGGAGCAGGGCTTGAAGCTGGTCTTGCTTGTGCTTCGGGAGGCTCGGGTTGAGGTCGAAATCTGTTTGGGGATCTCGATCCTTCGAAGCAGTTTCGGTAGCATCGAAGAAGGCGAAAGCATTGCTGGCGTCCACGAATTCGTCGATGTAGGCGACCGTCGTACCAATGTTTAGGTACCTATATTCGTGGCTGAAGTTTGTCAGCACTACCTTTCCTTTGCCATCGCGCAGCTCGGCTATGCCTCTTGCGACACAAATCTGATGGTTCAGAAGCAGGTGCTGATCGCCCTCGACGACGCCTTCCAGGTCTGCTGATTTCTGACTGCCGACGGAAATGATGACGCTGGAGCAAGGGGGAATGGTGACCTGGTCTTCCAGCACATTCAAGGCGTGTTTTTCTGGCGACGTGTACGGCGGTAGTGCTTTTTCTGGGGATAGTGTTATCGACTCGGATCTCAGATCGATGACTGCACCATGAAGGCTTAAGAAGTCCATACCAAGAATGACCTCTCTCGAGCAACGCTGCAGGACTACGAAGTTAGCGGGATAAATCCGGTTGTTAATGGTGAGTCTCTCTGTGCAGATTGCCTCCGGTGTTACTAGATGACCTCCAGCTGTCCGGATTTCGGGACCTTCCCAGGCTGTCCTAACTTTCTTCAGCTTCGCGGCGAACGGTCCACCGATGACAGAATAGACGGCTCTGGTGTCGACGAGAGCTGTGACGCTGTGGCCGTCGATAAGGACATCGAGGTCGCTAGTTCGTCGTCTTGCATTGCAGTTAGGTCGTGGCGTCGGGTCACGGCTACGTCGGTTTGTTCCGCTGCTACCCCGTTGCGTTGCCAGGTCCACTTCGGTCCGCGAGGCTTCGTCGTCAGGGCTCTGTCTGGTTCACGTCGGGTCTTCAAGGTTTCGTCCTGGCGTCGTCGTCGACGGCGGAGGATCTTCGATGTTTCGTCGTACAGCAACCGCACCTCCATCGGTTGCTGCCCTTAGTTTTCCGGATACGGGCTAGGCGACCGGCCCCGGAATGGGCCAGTGTACTGGCCGCGTTGGGGAGAGGCGTAGCGGCCTGGCGACGGCGATCGGGAAGGTCCTCGGGGGGTCCACTGCGCTCCTACTAGATAGTCGGCGATGTCACGTGGTCGTTCACCCTGCTGTGGACGCGGCGCGTCGATGGCGAACCCACGCAGTCCCATCCGTCAATACTGGCAGCGGCGGTAGGTGTGGCCGGCTTCTCCGCAGTGGTAGCAGAGTGGACGATGGTCGGGGGCGCGCCAAACGTCGGTCTTCCTCGGCGTGTCTCGCTAACCGGCTGGCGGGTGGTATGACGTCGGAGGTGGCGGCGGTGGTGCCTGGCGGCGGAACTGCTGGGGCGGCGCGGCGTCTTGACGTGGGGGAGGAGGGGGGCCTTGCGTCGGGCTGCAGCAGCATAGCTCATTGCTTGCAGCTGCGGCGGTGCCGGCTGTGGAACACCCAGTGACTCTTTGATTTCCTTGCGGACAATGTCTGCGATCGAATCCACTTGAGGCTGCGGCGAAGGTAACAGCTTGCGCAACTCCTCCCGCACGATCGCTCGGATGGTTTCGCGCAAGTCGTCGGTGGCTAGTGAGTACACTTCGGAATAGGTTGCAGACAGCGGCGAGCGGTTGTACTGTTTCGTCCGCATGTCCAGTGTCTTTTCAATAGTCGTAGCCTCGGTGAGGAATTCGGCGACCGTCGTGGGCGGGTTGCGGACAAGTCCCGCGAAAATTTCTTGTTTGACAGCCCGCTTGAGCAGGCGAACTTTTTTGTCTTCCGCCATCGCAGCGTCGGCCTGACGGAAAAGTCGAGTCATCTCTTCCGTGAAGGTGGTGACGTTTTCGTTTGGCAGCTGCACCCGGGTCTCCAGCAAAGCAGCGGCCTTTTCCTTGCGGACGATGCTCGCGAAGGTATTGAGGAACGTCGTGCGAAAGAGGTCCCAGGATTGAACCTTGATTCATGGTTTTCGAACCACGTCTTCGCGGCGTCTTTTAAGTAGAAGTAGACGTGGCGTAGCTTCTCATCAGTGTCCCAGTGGTTGAATGCGGCGACTCGCTCGAACGTCTCCAGCCAGCTCTCCGGGTCTTCAAACGACGATCCACGGAAAGTTGGTGGCTCCCTTGGCTGTTGCATCACTACCGTTGTAGGTGGCAGGGGGTCTGTCATCGTCTCGGCGGTAGATGTGACGGTCTTCGGCTGCATGACGTTTTCGCGAAGGAGCCCGTACTCTGGTTGTAGTCCCTTCTGCCGGCGGCTGGTTCGAGGATCCGGGTTGACCTTAGAGTCGTCTTCTTCGCGGCTTGGGCTTGGGTCAGCGTTCCGCGGTGGCGTCCGGATCATGAAGCAGCACCTCCACCAGATGTCACGTGGTCGTGACGTCGACGAAGACAGCAGTCGGCGTTCGCAGGATTAAACTGTTTATTTGGCCGAACTTGTGGCCGGAAAATGAGAACTAGAACTACAGCAATACGCGCTGTACAATGACAGCGGCGAACAGGGCGTAGTCCGTCGATCAACTAACAAGCGGTCAAGCGTGTCGGCTTTTATATAGGCGCTATCGAACTTTCCAGCGATATCGCTGGTGGCGGCGTTATCTCTCGACAAAGCTGGAACATTCGCGTGCGGCGCGCAATCTTAACAAAACTATCTACAATGATCGGGAAGCTTCGCGAACAATGTGGCGCGGTTTGCGCTGAGCGTTGCTGAAAGTCTTGGGGGGTGTATCTTCAACTCATGAAACATAAGACACGCGGCAATATGCACCAAAATTGGTATTGCGCAATGTGAATGTATGACGAACATAAGTTACAGGTGGTAACATGAAAACCATGATATGCATGTCATGTACGGCATGATTTGCATGACACTGTCATGGTGCACTTCCGGCCGTTTTGTTGACTGGATATATACCAAAATTGGTACAGCATCACACGAGCGCGTGATGAACAAAAATGACAGGTCACGCATTGTGTATACCAGAATACACGTTTCATTGGCATGGTATATACCAGATTGTGCACGCATTCGTGCATGGCAAACATGCGATATAGCGTGAACTAGATGCCATGGGATGCATGATTTTATTTGGCTCAAAGACAAACAAGGCGGTGTATGCAGCTCTTTTCTGGCTGCTTATTACATCGATTGCCACCGTCCGTGGGATCTGCCGAATTTTTATTAAACACAGTATCGCTCAGGTTGATCCCATGTACACGTATACAAGACATGCCGGAAATAAAACACCCCATTGAACTATCTCTTCATCTGGGCATTGCACCTGCAAACATTCACTCTAAGTTGATTGGTGCAAGTAGGGTGCGAATATAGAGTGTGTTACTCCTTTAATACAACAGTCTCAGCTTTCTCACCACAGTCTCGCCACAGTCAAACTAAATTTGCGTTCGAAAAGGTAATAAAAACGCCAGGCCTGAGCGGAACGCGCAGCACAGTAACAGTGAAGGCTCGCAGAGCGGTCTCTGTAGAGCCCATTCTGAACTCTCTTGGGGCGACTAACACAAGTACAGATGCAAGGTTTCCACTGTGCCATAAATCATAATTTTTGTGAAGTCGGGAAGCAGCCGCTACGCCATTATTCATCTTTCTGTAGATAAGGGAGGTACCCGCAACACATCTGTAAGGCATTATGTCCACTTTGTTGCTGCAGCATGCGGCTGATGACGATGAAGAATTATGGCTGAGCACTGTGCAGTGGGTGGGAAGTTTTAAACCACACACTCGTTGCGCAATTAGCATTGTATGATGCCTGGTTGTTATTTTACTAGTCTATCACGCTTTATTACATATATTATTGCGATAGCAATTATATGGACAGTCTCGGCTGGATTTTGCCGTCGCCGTCGCCGTCATGCACCGTATATGTATAAGTATGTATATATATATAAAAACCCCAAAGAAAAATAATTCAGAAAAATGCTTCCGAAGCGCGGAATCGAACCAGGGACCTCTTGTTCCGCAGCGAGTGGCGCTATCCACTACGCCACGAAACGCAGATCCTCCATGTAGCTAACGGCGAGCGTTATATACATACCCTTTACCGCTGGACGGACTCACAGACGGCAGGCGATAATAAGCTTTCTTCATTACCAGCGAGATGGCGCTAGCAGCGCGACGGGCGCATTTAAAAGTCGTCGTCGAGCTCGCTCGCTTCTTATATTTGCGCAGCGAGAACATTGCCCTTCCGTTGTCTGCTCGCACGGTTTTCTCGCGATGAGGGGAAGAGGAATGTTTCACGCTTTCACCGTGATGTCCGCGCTCATGTTACCGAGCGTACGAAAGTCACTCGAGCTGAAGGGACGCCGCTAAACGAACAAACAGAAGATGAGCGCGAACTATCAAGTGTCACAGCTTGACAGTTGAAGCACGCTAGTTTCCTTCGCTGCTTTTCACACAATTCCTTACCCGACATGACGACTGTATAAGGTATTTTTGCAAAGAAATTTGAAGCACTAGCGGGGCTTTGCGGAAGAATACTCGACTGCCATGCTGAGGGCACAGGTTCAAATTCCATCCGATCCTGGAAATGTTTTTCTGATTTCATTTTTTTTATATTTCTCGCGATAGCGGTTACGAACACCGGCAGCGGCGGCGGCGGACTACTACGGTACTGTTGTGATCTCAAAACAGTTTCGCCGTAAAAACGACAGGCTTGCGCTGAACACACATCATAGTCACAGCGAAACCTGGAAGAGAAGCCTTTCTAAAGAACGTTGGAAACTCTTTTGGGGCGGCTAGTAGAAGGTACGAGGTTAATCTTTATAATAATGACATAGGCAAGTACACATTCTGGCGTTACTTATCACTCCGCGAAGAAGCGATGTACCTACTATAACATCAATAAGGCATTTTGTGGTGCCTTATGCTGTGGCTGATCACGACGAAGAATTTTGCTTGAACCCTTTGCAACAGGTGAGAAGCAATAAAACAACCACTCGCTACGCACTTCGCATTGTGTGACGCCTGGTTCTTATTTTAATATTCTGCCATGCTGTATTACATCTGTTAATGTGACTCCTTGCCCGACATGACGGCTGTATAGGGTCTTTCTGCGAATAAGTTTCAAGCACCGGCTGGGCTCTATGGTAGAATATTGCACGGCCAGAGAGAGGACGTGTGTTCAAATCCCGCTCAGTGTATTTTTCACAGTTTCTGCAGCTCGCCGCGCAATTTCGCAGCGTGGCCGATTGCAAGGAAAACAGAGCGGCTAGCGCGACACAGAGAAAGACGAAGGGCAGAATAGAACAGCTGGGCCAGAGAAAAAAAATCACAGCATATCCACGGAGTGAATGACGATGAGTGGGCGAAGCTGCGGAGGTTGATCGGTAAACCGTGAATCTTCCGTGAATTCTGCCCAGTACATCATCACCGACGTGAGATCGGGCGCGTTTTACTAAAGGCTCGATGAGTTATGACGACTTGCAGCTCACTTTAATTTTACATGTACGCTGTGAATTTTCATTGTTTAAAAAACCATTGCTTTAGAAAACATCTGGCGTCTTTCGTTGGTTTATTTCATCAATCAACGGCGTTTTGAACAAAATTTTTATTGTTTAATCACGCACAGGAGAAATCTCACCAGGCACTACCTTGGAGGTAAACAATGGCTGCTAATGGGAATGAGAGACAGAAGAAGTCGGCTTTTAGCTAACACTTACACTTCTACTTCTACTAACGTTTACTACTGGAACATGCCAATGGCTGCTAATGGGGAATGAGAGACAGAAGAATTCGGCTTTTAGTTAACGCGCACGCTGCGAATTTTTTATTGTTCAACAACGCACAGGAAAAATCTCCCACCGGCACCACCTTTGAGGTCAAAGCGTAAGACTGGTTACGCACTACGACTACTACGACTACGAGGGACGAACGGGTGCCGCCTTAAGGAGGTTGGCCCCTAAAATTACACCATTTCCCGCTAAAGGGGACCATGAGGCGATGCGAATCCGGAGCACTTGCACGATCGCGTTCCGTTGGCGTTCTTTGGGCATGCTACCGACCTCGCGTCGTGGAACGCGAAGAGGAACGCTACGCGCGTCTTGTCTTCCTTTAGCCTGGCCGTTAATTCTCACAGGGCGAGCGGGGAACGCAGTCGGCAGGCGTGCGAGAGCGGGGCAGCGTAGGAGAGGAGAGAGAAAGCGAGGGGACGCGCATGCGCTGGTGCTCATCGCTGCGTTGCGCAGGAGAGAATTTCGGCGGCCCACGTTTCAGAGGAAGAGTGGAAAGGGGGATGGGAGAGGAAAATGGGAGAGGGGGAGGGGAGAGAGTGAGTGGAGAGGGTATGCGCAGTAAGAGTGGTCACGTCGCACACCACCACCACCACCGGATTGAACACCGCCATAATATACTTCGCATCTAATATACATATATATGTATATTAGATGCAAGATCCTCGATTATCGATTATAGATGCAAGATCATCGGAATAGAAAACTCCAGCAGAACCGTTTATTCCTTATTGTCTGCCTCGGAACGAAACAGCAAGAAGAACAGCAACGATGACAGCTATATACATGTGAGAACGCTGAAGTACGTAACATGTGCTAACACTAATTTCCTCCCTCCTGCCTGGCCTCAACTAAAAGATCGGCCGAACGAGTAATAGAAGGCTTAATGCGGGAGAGTAAAAATTTCCGTGCTACGACGGCGGTGGTCCGGGATCGAGTGATCCGGGGTGTGGGCACAGTTCGCTGGGGGAGTTTGTCGTAGAGATATAACGGTGTAGGGGCCAATGTGCCGGTGAAGAAATTTCTCGCAAAGTGCAGACGTTCGAGCCGGGGTCCTTAGTAAGACCTCATCTCCGGGATGAAAGGCCATGTCGCGTTGTTTTTGTTTGTCTTGAGTAGCGTCCGTGTTTCGACGAAAAAGTGCACTGCAATGCGTGACTCGAGCTACACTAATCGCTACACAAGAACGACTTCTTTGTTTCATCGCACGTTGCGTCGTTGTCAACTTCTCGAGTGTCTTTGTTATCCTCCGAGTTTCCACCGCAGAGATTGCTGCTTGGAGTATACAACGGCTGTGCGCTTTCCGCTTTAGGAATAGTAGTAAACTGCCGGTCTTGAGTTTGAAATGTCTGCAACCTACACGTATGTGGGTGCTGTAAATATGTTTTATTGCGATAGAAATTATATGGAGACTTTCAGCTGGTTTTTGCCGTCACCGTCGCCGTCTGTCGACGCCGTCATGTCCCGGATATGTATATGTATGTATATATAAATAAAAGCCACAAAGAAGAATACATCAGAACAAAAAAAAAATCCCGCCATGTCCCCGCAAAGGCAACCGTGAGTAGTATGCGAAACAGCCATGAGTCGACTTAGATTTCTGTAAATGTTTTATTTCCTTCATCACTGTTCATGATCTATCTATTCGAGGTTCCCCTGGTGTTGTTACTCGTCATATATGACTTTAAGCTCAGGGGAACGTTTTCCCTGGAGTATCGGCCTTGTGGCCCGTAAAGTATAAAGTTAATGGCTCTTGCTGCAAAGGTTACAGCTTGATGTTTCAGAATGCGATGACAACGCGCCCGTTTCGCTTCGGCTTCGCAAGCCCGGCGCTCCGCATCGGCTGGGGCACTGGCTACGTCGACGCAACGCCGGGAAAACAGGCCTCGTTCATAAGCTGCTTCACATCTAAGGGTACCTTGCATGAGTTATGGCGCAGTGGGTACCTTTGGATGAATGACAATGATTTATAGCGTAGTGGGTACCATGCATGATTTATGGCGTAGTGGGTAGCTTGCATTGTTTATACTAGAGCACACGCCGCAGTGGAGCGAGCGCTCTGTTGCACGTCCATATGTCAGGCAAACATTCCTTAGTGCACACCATGCACGAGCTCTCCGCTCGTGCCAGCACTTCGTTCTCTCCTTTGCCGCTTCCGAGTTTTTCTTTCCAGGCAGAAATTACCCACAGCGCCACCGCTGGATATGACGTCAACACTAACCCTTTAAAACTAACACGCCAGGGATGACAAGGCGCGTTTGACAAAGATAGGTCCACCTATCGAAATGTCGGCCAGCCTTCTCTGAGGCACTTTCTCCTGTTTCAAACCTAGCCCGTGTATCCATCTGTCGGCCCCCATTTTGACCTTGGATTCCATACATCTAGTGGCACGCGGGGTACTGGTCACGCCGGCGGGACAGGCCTCGTTCATAACCCGCTTTGCATCTAAAAAATTTCCGAAGCCCACCACCGGGATTCGAACCTTCGACCCCTCGCTCCGCAGCGCGCGGCCTTAAACAACTCGGCCATGCGCCTGCGGCTGTTTCGCATAACAACGACGAGCTATTTCTGTAAACCATTTAGCGCTAACGACACGCAGCGCTCGGGGGTGCGTCACTGTGTGTAGTGTCACCTGCGAGATTGCCTGAAGGGCGCGCTTAAAGCAACGCTCCCACATTTTTCTTCAGACACCCACTAAAAGGTGGCCCCTTTCTGTTGCCAGTGACGATGTGAAACGTCGAGTAAACGTAGAGTCACTGGAAAATCAGAGTACCGCAAAGGTAGGCTGCACGCGGGCAACATTGAGCGGCGGCGGCCATTTCCCTTCCAGACCGTCCGGCGCGTTGCTAGCCTGTGTTGAGAAGTGACCGATCTTTTAGCCTCGGTGCCGTGTTACGCTCGGCGGAACGGCATTATGTGTGTGTGTGTGTGTTTCTTCAAGAGGATATTACAAATGATTTCGAGTCATCGACAGGTATGGATCGACTGCGCGGTTAGCGGTGTAACTAATGAAACCTACGGCAAATGTTGCCATGTGCTAGCGAACTCTCTTCATGGCTTCATTGGTCTCTTTTCGTGTCACGCCCGGGTGTGTTCGCTAGGTTCGGAGCTGTAAACATAGTTGCATTAGCGCAGTGACATCGTGCGAGATGTCATTTACTTCGACATTTGGTGAATCTTGACTGTTTGCGCTAGCTTTGCAGTCGGTGTTCAGGTTCACTGCACTCGAGAACGTTATAAAACATCGAGAACATTCAACATTGCGTCCTTCGACTCATCGCTGACGCATAGCTTGCTTGCGCACCATGCTTGCTGTTCAACTGGTTGATGTGTGTAATAGAAGTTGTGTGTGTACGGTAATTGGAAGTTGTGCGCGACGTATTTATGTCTTGATTCGGAACACCAGCAGCCGAACGCACGGGCGAATCGGCGTGCGGTAGGTAAGATGCATTTTATCTTGCGATACGTAGAAAATAGGCCATCAAAATTGATTGACACCTCTGATTGTTTCATTTCCTATTTCTTGTCTCCTTAATATTCCCAACCTTGCAATGAATTTGCAAATATTTTCCAGTGTTCCGACAAACAGATTTTTTTTTGGCGCACTCTTAATAAAACTTCCTCAGCACGGGGCTTTATGTTCTTTTGATCAGAAATAGCACATCCCGGAATTTTTAAAGCTCATGGTACTGCAACACAGTATGTATATATACCTAGGGCTCGCATAAAATCGACTCCCTCAATGCGTGGGATCTGCCTTTTTCTTTTTTTTTTTTGCTGTGACCATTTCTCACTCACTAAACAGTATTTTAAGGGTACGCTCGGCGCAATGCAGCATTAGCAGCATTTTTTGCAACAAATTTAAAAATACGCTTGATAACATTGCCTTATACCAAATTTATCAACAGAGTTCCATGCTTCAGTTTTGCGCAGTGGCAAATTATCATGCCACAATTGCCTTCAAGGTATACAAGTTATTATTTTAATAAATCTTCAATTTCACTCTCGTGCGTGACACACTCATAACTCGGATAGCATGCGTAATCTGTTGAACAGATCGAGATATAAACAGCCGAGCAAATAGAAAGGTATGTAGTTTTCAATATCGCTGACCATAGCGAACCGAAAAGGTAAAGTATCCTGTCGCATAAGATCTTTTCCAGCAAAGTTGGTGTAGTTCACTGCAGGAAGGAGTGTTATTCGAGGGGGGCGAATTCATTCCGGCCAACTATGCAGCCACGTAGAACGGCGCTCTTCGACATTTAATTTTTCCCACACGGCATGCAAAAATGAACGAGATTCCCAGAGTAGCTCACCAGTAACGTTCGATTGCTGGTGAGCTACTCTCTACTGGCATCCGCATGCAGTGGCGTAGCCAGGGTGGCACACCGGGCCCGTACCCCCCCCCCCCCCCCCCCGAATTTTTTTTCCTGTGGCATACATAGCACGAAATGACACTCGACCCCATCTGCCTGTCAGGCTCCCACTTCAGATCAAGGAGCCCCCCCCCCTGAAAAAATCGTCTGCTTACGCCCGTGTCTGCATGACGCGTTTAAAAAAGCGACGAAGTACTTCTGGGGACCGTGGTACTGCTAAATGTCTGGCCACGCTCTGCATTGAACGCGCTTGCAACCAAAGCGCTTGGAAGGGATATGGCCGCGAGAGGTCACGTGATGCGAGTAAGCCAATGGCGGCGGCGGCGGCGCGCGGAAAACAGATGCGATACTCTGAAATTTTTCTAGTGACTCTAAGTAAACGATGCCTCTAACGCCACCACGCGGCAGGAGACGCGGAGCGCTCATTCCACGCGCCGCAGCTTTAAAGAAAAGGAAGTCTAAGAGCACTGGGTTGTGGCGCGCTGCTGAAACACGAAGAAGTGACAACCGCAACACTTAGTTCGCGCTCGTTCTGTGTGTATCTGCGCGCGCGTTTTTTTCGAGTGTCCTTCCTTGTGTGTGACCAGTGCGCTGAAATTGCCGAGCTGTGGCCGTTGTTATTTCCTGTGTTATTTTCGCCAGTCCTTTGCGCTCGAGCGGCGCGTTGCAAGTACTGAGCTGCTTCCGTTCTTCGTGTGAAATTCTAATTGGTTGCTATCGCATTCAGTGCTTTGGCGTTACGGCGAAACTGTGCGTTTTTTTTTTTTGCATGAGCGGTCTCTTGTTTCCCCCATATATTTATTAAGCTTCTTTTATTGCAATCAGCTCTAGGCTCATTTAGGTTGCGCTAACTGTCTAAAGCTTCAGGCAGATTTGAAGCTTGCTTTACTGTAAGACCAACACATTAACATTTTGTGAGAGTAATGTGTGTGGTATTTACGCTTTTTTGTTTGTCCCTACCAAGCAAGAATTGTCCGTGTTTGAAAAGTTATTGTTATATACCGGCGCTCGCACACACCCAAATCATGCTCCAAGCCGCAGGGAAATGTCTTTTAAGTCACCAGGTATTTCATTTCGTTAGATTGCAATCACTGCTAACCGAAGAAACTCCATTGCTCGTTTCTTAGCCATAGCTTGCATTGAGAATGTCGACAGTTCATGTGCAGTTGCTTCATGCTTAACTTCATGTCCTTCGCCACGGTAAGCCGCTGTCTTGAAATATTTAAAGACTCCTGCTTCCCGATACTACTGAATCATTCTGTTCAGTCAGTTGTTCAAGTGGGTTTTACACTCAGACTTGCACGCCTTCAAGTACGTTCAACTATGTCTCCCTTTACCACCTAATTTGTTGTTTTTCCCTGGTAATCCAGTGCCAGACAACCAATGACCCTCACATTTTCTTCAGTTTCGACTACAGCTCTGAACTCATGTACAGCGCCTACATAGCAAATGTTACTCTTGGAACAATTGCCCGTTGCAAATACGAATGTACTACATCACATCAGTGTATACCATTAGTGATCATTATTGGGACATTTATTTTTCATATCGCTTTCACTTGCTCTTGACGTAAAAAAAAACTTCGATGATGCTTGAGCTTCTCCTTCAAGAGCAGAACGTGATAGCGTAACCGGGCTCCGTGCGTATCGCCTTCAACCGTACCGCAAGGAAGGGAGCGATGTGCGCCTAACATCGGCCGTTTCAAACAATCCTACAATGTCTACTGGAGGTACGGTTACTAAGGGCCCACTCCGCAATTATTCCTATTTTTCCGGATTGGCGAAGCACCCACTAATCGTCCCTGACGTGCCATGTGTACCTACACAGCTGCGCACTCGTTGAACAGTTCACTTGTTTTGGCGCCTGGTGCAATTCTACCATCCACTACGCAATATTACATGCGTTCAGGAGACTCCACCCGCTACATGGCATTCTTATAGTCTTTTTTATGAAGTTTCCAGCACACGCGTGGTTTTCTGGTAGAACATCTGCTTCACACGCGAAAAGCCTGGATTCGATTATAATTCGGCCCGAAGATTTATTATTATTTATTTAGTTATTTAGAATTATCTCGAATTTTCACTCATGGACAACGCCGATTTTTCGCTCACAACCAACGACGCCGACGCCGTAATTTCTGGGGAACGATCTCTCTAACGCTATCACTAAAATAACGGTAAAATATTTGTAACGCTAAAAATAATTACACTATCGCGTTAGTATTTTTTACAGTTATCTGTCTAGCTAGGTGAGAGAGTTTCAGATTCTGAATTTGCACACCTTATCATCACAGCATTCCGCACAGCACGAGGTGCCTATTGTAAACGCAGAACACTCTGCGTCTCATTGTTAGCGCATTGCTCTTTATCTTGGTTGCCATACGTCTTTGTGTACTTCCGCGTATCAATTCACCTTGGTTATTCATACTTCGAAATTCTTGTTCATTCATGTACGAATATGTAAGGCACTATGTAGGGATCAACCTCACTGATGCTAGGTGTACTCAGCAGTACACCATTCGTGTATCGGTACACGCGCTAACTGGGCATGTACCTATATAAAGGGAGGTCTGCACGCCTTCGCCCTGTTGTTGTGTGCTCGGTTTTGCGGCTTTCCCGGCATGTGCGCAAAAATTAATTCTTTTGTGATCGCGTGTTTTATCTGTCCTGCTGCACAATCAATATGGCGCTAAACGCATGCATGCATTCGGCCCGTAGATCGTTACATCAAGCCGGCCTGAGAAAAGTTTCACCTGTGCTATGATTTGCCCTTCGCAAACGTTGCTTTCGATTCTCTCTTTTGCTTAGCAGTTGGCGCGTGTTGCTGGGGTTCATGGTGGTTTCACGCGGGAAGTTCTCTGAAAACGACACGCTGACTTGGTACGGGTCGTTGGGCTCGTTTTACAGCACTCTTTGGCCAACGGAAAATAGCTATTGAGGGCTCACGGAGAGACTATTGGCCACTGCTTCGACAGCCGAGTGGCGCTCGAACGAAATGCGTATGTACACGCATGAAATAGAGAGAGAGCACGTATAATACTCAAAAATACTTCCTACGATTCATCCTTCAAGGCGAGAGAAATATGTCGCATAATCAAACACTCATTGGACACCCACTGCAGTTCGACAGTTTTCCAAACAGAAAAAAAAATTTTTAAACACGCACAATGCAACGGGAACTGAGACTTGCACTTGCGGCACTGCTGCGGGTAAGCTGAGAAAAAGATTCGAATGCACGCCACCATCACAATAACAATATGAATGTTGTTTGGATGGCTTTGCGCCCGAGATAATTTAATTGAACAAAACAAGAAGCGCGCCTATTGTGTGTTCACGGCTGCATTCAACGGAAGCATTTGAACTGATAAAACAGACATGATCAACAGACCTCTTAATACGTAGACAGACGAAGTAGAAACAAGAGCTGTCGCCTCTTTTTGACACACCGTGTTTATAGATGCCTTCAAAGAAACCTTAAATAATAAGTGCAGTGAAGAATATGCAGCACTGCGCGTTGATATTTAAATAATACTGCCAAATGTCATTACTTTTTGACAGAATTATCAATAGTACCCAGCTTGGTATTTCTTTTCACTTACAAACAGCTGGTAGAGCTGTCTCTTGTACTTATTAAGTGAATAAAAATGATATTAATAGGTGTGCCAGTGGTGAGTGCTAAATATCTTGCATAAAATGCAACTTGCCACGTGCCTGTTTGAGACTGTTATGCAGGACACAGAAGAAACCATGGTAAAATCACATTTTCAAACAGTCTGTTTTCAGAGATTTGTATGGGAAACATTTTACCTTAGAGAAGTTATTTCCGGCAGATTCTTGACTATCTGCGCTCGCTGATGAATCAAGAGATTGTTGGTCCCCCGATGCATAAGAATGTTTTGCTGTAGCAACAATCGCCAATGCAAGTGCGGTAAGCTTCAGCATACCGGACATTGCTTCGTTTTCAACAGATAAACAGTCTGTTCTGAAATTGAAAGGAAGCGATATATATACTCCCCTCTTAAACTCCTCTGACGCGTTTTTAGGGGGGGGGGGGGAGGGCGGACAGGATGTATGACGTTAATGACAAATCAGATTTGTGAAGTGCTTCATTGTGTGAGAGGTCTCTGCACTTAGGACAATGGGAAGTATTCTATCCACACGCGCAAGCAATTACTTTCCTCTTAAAAAAGCAATTGAGAATGAGCGAAAGAAAGCATAGCGAAATAATTCAACATGCAAGAGTGTAAGGCTCACCTGAAGGGCTAATCACTGTGGGCGGTGGCAGCAAAATAGAATATTCCACAAAGTAATGCGGCAAATCTAAGAGTTTCATGCCGAATACCAATAGCTGCAGGCGTCCTCATTTAAAAATACATGTGCTGTTAAATAAACAGAGTCACACAGGTACCTTTTGCAAGCCAATGTTCAGTAACAACGGTTCACTTGGGGTATCGCTGCACGTGCCCCTGCGACTTGTTATACTCAGCCGTGGTTAAAAAAGCAGAACGTGCGACACGGCACTACATCGCCGCACTAACTGATTGCACTCACGGAATCAGCATCTCACGACTGGCCTTCGTCTCTCGATGCGTTTCACTTAAAAATACTGGTAGCCTTAACTTTGGGATTCGAGGGTGCGACATCGGGTGTCCGCCGGCTCGTGCTTATCGGAGCTCCAGATCGCGGGCACGAGAGTCGGCAGCGTTTGACCCACTCTCAGGACCAACAGAAAGACCCGGTGGCGCCACCGCTCCAACACAGGCGCCATCTCGACTTCGCTTGCACGCGAGATACTGCGATATCACCTAATCAGGTGATGTGTACTGCTACAGGAAAGACAACAAATATTAACGCGATATCGTTAAAGAGCATGTTCCGCAGAAATTCCGGCGTCGGCGTCGGCGTGGTTGGTTGTGAGCGAGAAATCATCTTGTATAAATTAAATAATCAAAAAGATCTTAGGTTCGAATGACAACCGAACCCAGGCCGTCTGTGTGGCAAGCAGGTGTTCTACCACAGAGCCACTCCATTGCTCGGAACTGCACTGAAATTAACTTTATGCTTCACAAACACGTCCTGTTTACAGGTGTCACAGTACGAGATGTAACTGTCGCAGTAAAACGGGGTACAAGCGTATATTGCCATCGGGCGTCACACCATGTGAACTGCGTAACGAGTTGGTAGTCTACAGCCGCCCACCCATTACAAAAGGCACACACATTAGTGCACATATTCCCTTACGTACACGTAGTGGGTGTATCGTACCTTCGAAAAAGTATCACGCGCGTAAATGCTCCTGGTTTAAAGCATGCGGCCCATTACAAAGGGCATACACATTAGTGCGCGCATTCTCTTACACGCACGTAGTGGATACACTTTTGTCAGAAAAGTGCTGTTGAAGTGGGTGGAAACCTTTAACTGTAGGTATGTCGAGTGTGTGTGTGTGCGCGTGTGTGAGACCGGGTGACTGAACATAATCACAAGCGAAACAGAGCAAGATGAGGATGGGGCCGGATATCCCTATCGCGTTCAACTCTTAAAGGCGAAGCTTAAGCGTCCCCCATTTTCTTTCTCCGAAGAACTTCCGCTAGCGGAAGAGCCTTATTCGAAAGATGCAAGGGGCCCCTACACGATCACCTCTCTGTAACCATTTAATGGTTAATAATTGTTCTGACCACCATCACCCCGGCATGAAACAATTTCGTGTTAAAAAAGCATTTTCGAATTAAAAATGAGCCAAATCCTGCACCTGTTTATATCAAACTGAGCCAGTTTTATTACACGGGCGCTGGTTCCACAATCGTGACTAAGACAACCAAATTCGTGATCTATAGGAGGATACAAATTTAGAAGTCAGCGGCATTTCCTCCCCAAAGGCGGATGAACACAAGCCTGCACCAATGGACGCGCACTCGGGGCGGCCGGTGGCTCTTCCTTCGGAGAACATCGGCGTGTGCATGAGCGGGACTATTTCTTTAGTCGCGGAGGGGGCCGGATGCCGCGCTTCGGTCTTCTGGGCGGGGCCTCTTCTGACTTCTTAAAGGGACACTAAAAAGAAACAATGAATGTGTCTAGGTCAACAAATATTGCTCTGAGAACTCTAAATGTCGTTAATTTTGCCACTATAGGGTTATTAATATAGGAGAGAATCAAGTTCAAAGTTTGATTTTTAAATTTTGCGCCGAAATCTCCCTATGTGGCGTCACGGATTTGAAAGTGTAATTATCGTGATTTGGCGCCATTGGATCAGGAAAATTACCACGAACTTGCTATGTTGGTGAATGGCGCCCTCAGAGGACAATGGACTTCATTTTTACTGATTAGGAACTACGTAGTCCCTAGTAGGCACCGTCAAAACATGTGACGTCACGGCGAATGGAAATAAAAGTGAAGAAAGTAAAGCGGACGAAAAGATAAATCGCCGCCGGCAGACGCCGAACCCGTGATCTTCGAAGAACGCGTCCGATGCCCTACCACTGAGCTACGGCGGCGGTCATACCCCGTCCACTTTACAGGGTATACAGGGTGTCCCAATTATCTCGCAGCACGATTTAAAAAAAAGCCACTCACATTAGTTGAAGAAAGCCTATTGCATGTTGTTCCTAGTACAGTAGACTAGCCGTTAGTAAGTTTTTGTTAATTAGATTTAATTATGTGTTTGTAATTAAATATCTAATTCCAGAAGTACTGTTCAAATCAGTGAAGTGTCAATGAGGCAGTTGTAGTCAACCACGTGGGGCATCGAACTGCGCTATTGCAGCGACGTACTAATTGCGTACTCATTCTTTCTGAATGATAAACGATCCCCGCGAAATATGAAAAGTACCACGTGACAGCGCTCCCGGTGGCATCGTAAAGTAGCGCCCCCGAACAGGCTCCCTCTGAGTTCGGCAGAATGAAATAAACGCACGAAAGAAACAAAACAAAACAATCGTGACCGTGTTCATGTTTTATCTGCCGCGTGCGCCGTGCCCAAAGCAGCGATACGCGTTTGGTGCTAGTTGGAAACGGGCAGTGATAGCTGTTGTCCTTGCGTAGATGCCTTGCGTAGTGCCTGGACTGTTTTTTTTTTCTTTCGCGACAGAGCCTGTCACCACAGAAGCGGATCGACGAAGTCAGCGAAAAGGTGTAAAGGTACGTTTCTCTTCGTGCTTGTCGCCATGCCCTATTCTAATGAACAGAAGGCGAACATGATCCTTGCCTTGGGAGCCGCATACGGCAACACAAGAAAGGCCGCAAAGATTTATCGCTCATGGATGTGTGGCGGTAGACCTAATGCATCAACAATCATAAGAAATTATGAAACCCTGCGAGAAACCGGCGCTTTCACAAAACAGCGGCTAAGGACTCCATCTTTGAGTGACAACCTACGTGCGGGTGTTCTGGCATTTATGGCCGCAAACTCTGAAGCTAGCGTGCGAGACGTGGCCGCCGAGGCACCAATTTCCAAGTCGTCAGTTTGGCGGATATTAAATAACTCTGGTTTTCATCCGTACCACCTTAACCTGCACCAAAGCTTAGGGAGGGACTTGCAGGATCGCCTAGATTTCTCGAACTGGATCCTCACAAAATGCGACCAATGTCCGAACTTTCTCCGCAATGTAATCTGGACAGATGAAGCGCATTTTTGCAGAAACGACCAGGTAAATCTGCATAATGCTCACTACTGGAGTGACAGTAATCCACACTGGGTAAAGCACACTCGGCACCAGTACCAGTGGTCTTTCAACGTTTGGTGCGGAATTTACGCCGGAAGTATAATTGGCCCCATCTTCTTCGATCACACGCTGACTGGACAGCGTTACGTGGATGAAATCCTTAAAGGAACGGTGGATGGATTTTGCAGTGAAATTCCCCTGTCACGGCTTCCGCTTTTGTGGTACCAGCAAGATGGGGCGCCAGCACACAGCAGCAGCCGCGCACGAATCTGGTTGGATGCGACTTTTCACGAGCAATGGATTGGAAGGCACGGGCCTATCCGTTGGCCGGCTAGGTCACCTGATCTCTCTCCACTGGATTTCTTTCTGTGGGGATATGTGAAAGATCGTGTTTACATGACCGAGACGAAGACGTCAGATGACCTGAAGGCCATGATAACGGATGTCTGCAGCAGAATTCCCCCGTCCGTCATCAAAAAAGCCACTGAGGATGTTGTAAAGCGGGCACAATACTGTGTAGCGGCAGGAGGGGACCTATCTGAACACGTTCTCTAAGCGGTATCTAGTGCTGAACGGTGCTTACGAATACACCAATAATAAAGCAACAATAAAATCTGACTTTTTCCTTTCTTTTTTGCAGACGTCCCATTTGCCAAATCAGAACGGCAGTAGCACATTTAGCTTTTTCAACGCATCGGTCTTGCTTTCTTTCTGCACGTCGGTTGCTATCCCTTGTGTTTATTTCAATTTTATTTGTTTTTGCCAAATGCCCCTTTTTTTTGCCGGCACGTAATCGTAAAAAATTAAGCCCCAACTTTAATTTGGCTTTGTTCCGAAGCGAGTTTCTGACGCAAAATATAGCTGCACGTGCACACTTGAATTGCGGTGCGAGTAGAACTGATATTTCGAAATATTCTACGTCTATGTTGTTGCTTTTCGGGTTTCGTCCGTGGTAAGAGCAGCGCTTCGACCTTGCTGTCAAAGGCCATTCTTATCAAGCGGATCAGTAAGTGGTAAGAGGCGGGTAAGAAGTGTGACGTATAATTGACAGAAAGGAATCGCTGGTAAGCCGCGTAGCTTGCTGCTACTTCCATATCACTATTAAGGAGATGCGCTGTCTCTTCGGATGCGCGACAGACAAATGAATCGCTTTAAATGAGCTTGTTTGAGGGCGCTACTTTACGATGCGGCTGGGAGCGCTGTCACGTGGTACTTTTCATATTTCGCGGGGATCGTTTGTCATTCAGTAAAAATGAGAACGCAATTAGTACGTCGCTGCAAATAGCGCAGTGCGATGCTCCCCGTGGTTGACTACAACTGCCTCATTGACACTTCACTGATTTGAACAGTACTTCTCGAATTAGATATTTAATTACAAACACATAATTAAGTCTAATTAACAAAAATTGACTAGCGGCTAGTCTACTGTATTAGGAACAATATGCAATAGGCTTTCTTCAACTAATGTGAGTGGCTTTCTTTAAAATAGTGCTGCGAGATAATTGGGACACCCCGTATATGTGCATTTAAGCATAATAGTGTAAGTCAGCGCTCATCGCAGCCATGGCGGCGAGTGTGGAACACTCTTTTTCTGCCTTTTGGCGTCACGTAACACGTGATCTTTTTACGAGCTGGCAGCTCACCGATACTCCCTCGCATACTAGCTGAATGCATCAAGTCTGCCAGAACGAGACCTTCGCTATGAATGAATAAAGTAGATGACTTTTAGGGGCTCCTTTTTCTTTGTTAGACAAAATACTGATGAGAACTGACAGACAGTAATGCTAAGGAAAGCATGGGGGACGTTATTTGTAGTAATTAGAATATAAATGTGAAGAAAGTAAAGTGCACGAAAAGATAACTTGCAATATAAATAAGTCATGCAATGATTTATTTTATGAAAAAATACGCAGACAAATACGATACCACCTAATTCGGTTTCTGAGCGCAGCTGTTTAGGTGTTTTAATTTTGCGATAAGTTGCGTAAATGCGCATGCGTCAAGGCGACGTGGGGCGGCGTGAGTGGGAGTATAGAATGCTCGATTTTCGCGTCAACGTAACGTAGTGAACCTGACCGCGTCAACTTCCGCCCCCGCTGGCTCACGCTAACGCTGTGCCGGACTATAAAGGGCCTGTAAGTGTCCGCTAGACCGTTCCACTCAAAAAGTGTCCGTTCGATCAACGCACGTCTTCTACCGACCATCGCAATTCAACCCACTTCCTCGTGCCAGGGCGAAAGAGGCATGCGTTGCGCAGGCACAAGAAGTGCGAGGATACACGAGGCATTGCGCACGCTAACACAGTGCTCAATGGCTCTGTGGAAATGTCCTTGGGGTATTCACTCTCCTTCGTCATCTTTCGCTATATCGGTTACACCGGCAGCAACGGCGACGTTGCTCAACTCAGGAACGGGCGCCTAAGAGCTGTGCTCTAAAGGCATGTCAGCTGCGTACAAGAGATATCACGAATGACGCAACCATTTTTCGGTGTTGTAACAAAGTTGTTGGAAGGTTTTCGCACAAGTGTACACGAATTCGTGACAGCGTTTTTTTTTTAATTTTCTCACGCTGACCACGTCACAATTTCTCTTGACAACAGTGCATGTATGAGCATTTGCCGTGAATTTCTCTGGTACCGCTTCGTTGGTTATTCTGTTCGCAGGTCAATTGTCTAGTCCTCATCACCTACTCGATATCACAGTGTGCATTTCGTGATGATTATTCTATATTTTGCCTTTGGTTATTTCCTTACACGTCGGCACTTCGTTTGTATGAATATGTCACATATCGTCAGCGGAATAAATAATTGGAAGCCAGCGCTCTTTGCACTTTCTCTCTGTCGTAGTAATTTCAAGTTTTGCGCGGAATGAACCAACTAGCCCAGCAAGTGACCATTCGTAATATAGGCCCTTGCGTAACACAGCAGGTTAATTTTATTCATAATGCATAGTGCTAGCAAGGAGGACAACTGAATTGCACGGATAAAACAGGTAACCTCTCATAGCCTACAAAGACTGGAACTTACACCGTATGTGAAAAAAATTATGGCTAAAAGCTTACGAGAAAAAAGTCAAATACCCTTCAGGGATCTAAACATGCTGCACATATTTACCTGGCTCCGGTTAACGAATGCGAAACCCACGAAATGAAGAAAATAAGCAAGGTTATTTTCCACACAACTCCCAGTGTAGTGAAGAGGAATAACATCGTGCAGGGTTCCGCAGTGAGATCGCCAGCGTTACGCAAGTTAGGCGCGAGCTACGTTGTTGCTGTTAGGACAGACTATGTCTGAACTCCTACACTGCCACGCCTTCTAGTTCGTGTTGTGCACTTCATGCTTCAATTCTATATTACACCACAAACCAGCTATGTAGGCAAATACTTATCTTTGGATTATCATAAACGATAGGTGCGTGAACATAGGTATGTAAATAAAAAAATTTCTCGTATGGAATTGAGGCGATATTTTTTTTTCGTCTATGCCGCTCGTACGGTCTTTTTATGGACTGGCACGATCATTACATCAACCGATTAAAAACGAGTGTTGTTGGGTGAAGGAAGATTCAGTACTTCGTAAAAAAAATTTTGTTCTATCGTGACCAAGGACATGTTTTGACATTAACTGCAATTCACTTATGAGATGACGCTTATGCTTTTCGCAGAATATTATTGCTTAGCAAAGGTGCGAATAATTGATGTGTTGACGGTCACTTGCTATGCGAACCATTTCAGCGAGTCAGTTTTAATCCATACCGAGCGTAAGCCTTTATGGTTGTCGTTGTTTATCCACCCACTTTGATTCCTAGATCTTTAACCGCCCAACGTGCGTGTGTACAAGCGGGTGGTAAGGCATTCAAACATTGTTTTCATGCGATCAAGGCAATGTATTAAACCTGGATCTATTTGCATTGTTTTGTACATTACCACGGGCGCGTATTCATTATCATTTCAATGTGATCGGGCTTCGCCCACGAAAACCTGTTATCACCACTCGTCGTCGCAGGTGCGCCGCATCGTTTGGAAACTTCGCGATAGTTTCTCTTTACTAGAGCACAAATTAGCCGAATGAAGAAGCTTCAACTTTACTGGCTTGGGTTTTGCGTCCTTCGCTGTCACAGCGACGTGGCAAAATTTTTATTGAAAGACGTACTAACTAAACTCCAGCGCCGTTATGAATTAAATGTTCGCTATGCCGCTCGAACGGCCTTTTTAATGGCTGGCACGATCATTACATAAAAACATTAAATATGAGTGTTGTTGGATCAACGGAGATACAGGATTTGGTAAGCAAAAAACTTCTTCTTCTATTGTGACCAATAATATGTTTCGGCATTAACGGACTTACGGCTTCCACAACATCGCGTTCTCGAAAGCTTGAAGGGAAAAAAAGTGGTGACGAAAATCTACTGCTGGTAAGCACAGTTAACTACGTGCGGGGTATTTAATACTGGTGTCACACGGTGCACTGCTGATCGCGATTAAGTTTGATTAGGATCGAATTTATCAACAGTTATTGGCTCCCTTTTGCAGTTTGGGTAAAAAAGAGCCACTCGCGATAAAGAAATTTGATCCAGAGTAGGAACAATCGCGATCGAAAGTGACCGCGAGACACCGGTACAAGAGAACAGACTAAAAATGTTCATGGGCGATATTACTACGGTTGCTTAGTGGGTCATGAAGCGATAAATGACGACATTGTTCTAGGGCACTCCCAACTGTAACCTTTTACATAGGTCCGTAAACGTAAATGGTGGCATTTTACGCATTATTCCATGAACATAACAGGGGATATTCAAAACGTACAGCGCCATTTGTCGGCAATCCCGTAAGCTCAATCCGCCATGTTTTCATGGGCGCGAAAACGAAACCAGTCGCATATTGCTGCCTTTCAGGAGCTAGTTGCTAATTATTTATCTTCGTTCTGCGATTAATTCCCAATGCGTCGTTGGCTGTTCAGGCAACGAGGGAGATCTGGCAATGCCGGGAACAGGGTAGCACTATTTTAAATGCGAAGCATTTCTTAGCGAACCTCTGGCACTTTGACGTATCTATCTATCTATCTATCTATCTATCTATCTATCTATCTATCTATCTATCTATCTATCTATCTATCTATCTATCTATCTATCTATCTATCTATCTATCTATCTATCTATCTATCTATCTATCTATCTATCTATCTATCTATCTATCTATCTATCTATCTATCTATCTATCTATCTATCTATCTATCTATCTATCTATCTATCTATCTATCTATCTATCTATCTATCTATCTATCTAGCCGCCTACGTCTGGGTGCTCTCATAATCACCTCCTTAACATGGTGTAGACCAAAATTTGCACGGGAGGGTAAGAGGATTTGACGAATGTGACTGCCGGGTCATAACATGAATAACATTAAAATCCTGTCGCGTACGTCGTCAAACCCTTTCCACTAGACACGGGTATGCGCCACAGGTGATTGACAGCTTATATCTACCCAGGAACGGCGAGAACAGACATTGGTAACTTAAATGCTAGAGTGTTAAGGAAAACCAACATCGGCAGGGTTGACTCAACGAATGAAAAGAATGAAAATTAGGATCCCAGCAGGAATCGAACCCAAGCATTCTGCGTGGAAATCGGGTATTCCACCACTGACTCACGCCAGGTCTATAAACTGGTTTGGAAAAACAGACTACGCAGGCGTAATATTGGTGCAACGTCAATTGTGGTTGTGGTGCTGGTTATCTAATTTTATAAGAAAGCAATAAGCACTACACGATGCTCCTACAATGTGTACTCCTACGATACAGGCGTCATATGAGATTAACGTCTGTAATTCCAGTGTTGGCTCCGCTTTTATAACTGTCTAATAAACACATTTGTATTCCTATGATTCAGCAAGCTCTATGGAAGCATTGCTCGATCCCGGAGGCATACATGAACGGAAGTTACATATGATATCCACGTCACCGCACCGTAAAGTGCACTTCGTCCACCAGAACGACGCAGTGTCCTTCATTTCTTACGAGGCTGGGCGGTGGCCTCATGATGACCGAGGATGATGCGATATTGATTGACAGCCGCTTTGTAGATTAGGCTACGCAGGCTACATACGCCCAGGTAGTCTACGAATACGACAAAGACCGTCCACTGATCTTGGTCTACGTAGCAATATCCAGGCCTACGAGCCTCGACGGCCTACACCTCACCAACGCGAAGGGTGGCCTCAGGTTCCGACATGTCGCCGGCTCTGTCGACAGAGAACAGGTCGACGAAATGACCGAGGCATCCGCGAATTCCAACAGCTCTACTATACCACATACTTCACTACACATGGGCCCCTCGTCGCCAGGATCACGACCGGATCCTATAACAAGTCATGACCAGCTGCTGGTGCTCACTGATCACGGTGATGATGCCCTTGTTCAAGAACTGTCAAGAACTTCTTGCACACGGGTTCGTGAAACGTGCGTGCGTTCTCGGGACACGTACGTATAAGCACTACATATCAGCTTACCGCGTCTGGTGTTGGTAATACCCACGTTGCCATTGGCAGCGTTACCCAACCGTAAACAACAGGTTATATAACACATATGCGGCTCTTCAACATATATATGTGTGCGTATAAAATTTATACAAATCTTTACCGTCATTTTGTAAAGTGTCGCTCAGTAAAAAAAGTTACGCTACAGTCACCTACCCGCCGCATGCTTCACATAACATCGACTCCCACGGTACGTGGGATCTGCCGAATTTTTTAATTGAATATATCAGTTACCGGACGCCAACCTTATTAGTAGCCCCAAGATAGTTTGTAACGGGCTCCGGAATTCCCGCTCTTCCAGCTTTCGCTGTGACTGTGCTGCGCTTTCCGCGCAGGCCTGGCGTTTTTGTACGACGGTGATGATTTCGTTTCCTAGAACTTAGCATGGTACCTTACGTTGCACAAACTACAGCGCATAATTCTATAAAATTTAGCGCAATATGGCACCCAAGTCGGAATTCATTTCGCCGAGGGAAGGCTTCCAAAGCACTTTTTACTCCATCGCTAAGCCTAATAACTGCTATGCCGATCTACATAATTGGCGGGATATAATTCAGACCAGTTAGCGTTCGTGAAGACAGAGAACGCTGTTTTTGCCCCAAATGAGAGTGGAAAAGGACGCAGAAATATGAAATAGGGACATCATATGTGCTTGTCCATCTCTATTTGGTGGTAAATTGAAGTTACAGATCATCGACGCCAGCTCCCCCAAACTCATATCCTGTTGAGTTACTGAAGATGGGGTAAGGCCTAGAGACATATAAAAAGAGAGCGAAAAAAAGAGCATGCGTTCCGACAACATAGGCGCAAATTATAACGGAATATGCCATTGACAATTGCAGCTAATGCAGTAGTAACAAAAAGGTCAGATATTGTATCAAACAAGAATGAGGAAAATCGCATCTTGTGTCCCACATGGAACCGTGTTAAGCTATGGCAATCTCAGAAATTTTGTAAGAAGGAACTGCGCCTATAAGCGAGGGGATACTAAATGTATCCGCTATATTGCCCCACGAAAAATCGCCCACATGAGACGGTAAATTGCGACTACCAAGTACTTGCACATTATTTATCGCAGCATCAATAACCTCAACTTTCTGAGTCACTTGGTCTAACGACAGCGCGTTATATATGCAATATATTTTAGTGATATTTACCGAAAGTTGTATTCACATTGTTTCTCCTGCAATCCTATGACGCGCATGCCTTAAGAAGCTAAACAATTCCAAACGGCACTTTTCACCCCTCTACCGTATTTAATACATGCATCATACCCTCGGTTATCGTTGAACTATGTGTAAAGAACGTAGGACCCATGGCCAGAGATCAGGGACACATTCCAGATCTCCTACGAGGAGCCTCCTACACACTCATTTGAAACGGGAAGTCACGCACAGCTATTACACAATTCACAAGGGCTAGGTCCGAAAAACCCTCTTCATTCTCCTCCACCGCGCTTCTCCTAAGCCCGAACCCCACTTCTTCTGTATTTTCAACATCCTACTCTGGGAGAGGACGAACATGATTGAAGTCATTACGTTTTTTTCCAACATGCATAACCTATGCGCAGAGCTTCAAAACGTGGCCAGGTTCGAGACACACAAAACAAGCTCTGCCTATTGCATCACGCCAACATTGTAGCGACGTCACTCGGAGATGTGTTTGCTTCTTGCACCACTGCCGCGTTCATGACGTGAATTTGCGATACGCCTGAGGTAGCGTGCCGATATGGCATAGAAATGGTAAGTGTGTTTCCATCTGTACAGTCTCCATTTCGGTACGGCACTGCTGGTGTGCTCCGCCTTCAGGTTCTCCAGGAGACTCTTTACCGCAGCGCGCGGATGTGTTCAGCACGAAGTACGTGGTACAAGCAGCGATCTTTTTTTTCTGCGCCACGAAGTGTGCGACATCCTGAAGGTGGAAACCGATGCAGAGATGGACGCATCCCCTTCCGATGGGCTCATGAAATCAAGGGCGAGTATATGTGCCTGGCTACCCTCTACTGCATGAAAATAAGCTCGTTGAGGTGCTTGTGTAGTTGGTTCGCACAGTGGTGGTTTTGCTTCGGTGCCGTCTGCAGTACACCTTTCTAGGCGACCATCTCATTGTTTGGTCACAAACTTGTTAATTTCATCGAATATGCAGAACAAAGTCCGGACATCATCGTTGTGCATCCGACGACCAAGACACCACACGAAACGCAGCAGGACTGTTTTTTCAACCGACCAGCATACCGAAAGAGTCATGGTTGCTGGTGTGCAGGGTGTCTGCAGCTTCTCCTTTTGCACGCATTATTAGTTGGCCACTGATATAAGCCTGTTTATGTTCTGCATTCTTATCACTCAGAGCACACATTCCACCTCTTGTTCGACTTCCGACCTCTCCTTCGAGACTTGATATCTGCTGACCCTCTTCTCTCAGTTTATTACCCCCCTTCGGAATGCTACCAAAATGTTCCAATGGCTGGTCCTCGCTTGCCAAATTGTGTAACAGCTATGCGTGACTTCCCGTTTCAGATACCTGAGTAGGAGGCTGCTCGTTCACCTTGCCCCGTCCTTTCATCACAGCCAAAAGAGACGCAAATCATTAGATTCTCAGGTGGGAATTCCACGCTTCCGCGTGCTGTCACAGCAGATTCCGCGTTGGTCCCTGCAAATCCAGTCAAAGTTCTTTCATATATTTCTTCACATATTTTTGTGCTTTCATATTTGCTTTCAAAGTGTTTTCATATTTCTGTTTCATATTTTTCTTCAGCAGGCCTATTGATTCTTCTGCGCATGGTTTCTCACCTTTCGCACTAATATCACAGTACACTTCAGCGATGTCTGATGTACAGAACCGACCATATCTTAGGGGAACACCGTAACAAGTATAATAATAACAATAATAATAATATCTGGGGTTTAACGTCCCGAAATCACGACATGATTATGAGAGACGCCGTAGTGGAGGGCTCCGGAAATTTCGACCACCTGGGGTACTTCAACCTGCACCTAAATCTAAGCACGCGGGCCTCAAACATTTTCGCCTCCATTTAAAATGCAGCCTCCGCGGCCGGGATTCGATCCCGCGACCTTCGGGTCAGCAGCCGAGCGCCATAACCACTAGACCATCGTGGCGGGGCAACACCTAAAAAGTAAAATGTTCGTTATATGACGTGTCATCATGATATCGATAGGCACAATAATAATTTTCCGGTTTATGTACGAAACACCAGCTACTACGAGGTCACAAATAGTGAAGTGTTCACCACAGATGTGCACGATCCTGCAAAGGTGTCACATGAAAGTATGTCAGCTTTAAACTTAAAATTTACAATAACAATTCAGTTTGCTTGTTCTTAAGGAAACCTAAATACGAAACAAAACACTTCACTCGTCAGCTGCGTATTTCAGAACCGGTAAATATGAGCAGATGACATCAGTTTAGAATTTTTTTTGCCTCAAACATGCCTCCTAAGCCTGGTGAAATACAAGATCGCAGCGTCTCGCGAAATCAAAGCGTGAAAACGTTTTTTTTTTTTTTTCAGGTAGCGCATGAGTGATAAGTTGCCCACTCCATTAGCTCTAAAAATATGATGTGTTGCAGCAGCCAGCCCTAGCAAAGTTTTTTTTTATATTTTCATGCCTTCACCTTCTGCTCGACGTTGGTCTTAATATTGTAGTACTCAAAACATTGGAATAGGTTGAAGAGCAATACACAAAAATACTTAAAAATTCTTCAAGCCAAACAAACGCTCACGTTATCCTCCGTACAGACGGCTTCTGTATTCTTCAAGGCTGGGTGACAGTCGATTGGAACAACTTTGTTTGATGGTTGGTTGGTGAGTGAGCTTCGGGCTTTCAACTTGCCAATGCGACTGACACTCAGTGAGACTCCGCAGTGGAGGGGAGGACCACGTATAATTTCGACCACCTGGGCTTCCTTAACGCGCAGCACTGAAATCGCAAAGCACACGGGCTTCTGGCATTCCACCTTTATTGCAATGCTGCTACCGCACCCGGGTCAGTACCCGCGTGGTTTGGATTAGCTGACAAGTAGGTCGACTAAATATTTTAATCAATTAACCATTGATCGTTCACCTGTTTGACCATTAATCAATTATACGTTATTGATGAAGGGTTTTTTTCGTCGATGAATCGATTAATGGACATTTTTGGCGGGCGGATAAAAAGATACAGAAACACCGCTTATTGTTCATGTTCATTTCTTTCAATACATTTATTAGCTTGGAAAGTGAAACAAAAATAAAAAAACACAAGTAAGCAACAGTTTGATAACTGATGATATTTGTTTTCTTTAACATTAAAGTTAATGGTGCTAATAGATTGTGCAACATATGGAGTAAAATTAAGCGCAGATATTCAGGGACACTTGCTCAACATTTTTCGAACAATTGTCGACACTTTTGACAAGTCACAACTGTCGAGCAAGGAATGTTTTTGACTTGTTATGGAACGCAACATCAAAAACCGCTTTAAAATTGCAGTTATCGAGTGCCAATGTTGATGCTGAGCGCAAGCACACAGGGTGACAGAAAACACGAGGAACCAGCGCTGTGTCCGCCACGGTAGATCAGTGGTTACGGTGCTCGGCTTGTAAACGGAAGGTCGCGGGTTCGATCCCGGCCGTGGTGGTCGCATTTCGCTAGAGGCGCAAACGTAGAGGCCCATAGTGTCTACTGTGCGATGTCACAACACGTTCAATAACACCGGATGGTCAAAATTTCCGGAGCCCTCCACTACGTTGTCCCTCATAATGATATGGTTTTGGGAAGTAAAACCGCAGATATTATTGAGGACCGAGCACCGTGTCTTTCTTGTGTGTTCCGTAGTTCTGCGCTGTACTTTTTTGGTAAACCACAAGATATGCCGCAAGAACTAGCCCATCGGTATTTTTAGTGGAACTTATTGAGTGAAAAACAGCAGAATGAAACAAGAAAAGAAAGCAGCACTCGTGAAAAGTGAGGTCCAGCAAAAATATGCCCAAAATCATTTATATGAAAAACGAGAAAAAAAAAACATTCACGACCGCTTTCCCTGACCGGCAAAGGGGGACAGGGGTCTTTCCTTCTGCTGTTCTTTCCTTCTTTCTTTCTTTTGAACTGCGCGATGCTCCCTCTCAAAGCAACCGTACAGTTTTATTATGGATAGCGGGCGTCCGGGAACGCTGTTTTGGAGCTGAATCAACGCTGAATCCGCATTACATCTTTCATGTTATTTCCAGCGTTTGTTAGCAACTAGAGCGGCCAAACGAATGCTCCATTCGGTATCACAGAAACGCGGGTTAGAAATTCAATTTTCTCGAAGTCGGAATTTCCTTGAAATGGGCAATCACTAATATCGACCTTCGTGTTGTCCAGAAGATCACTTTTAGTCCACCAACACGAAATATTTCAATGAAGCGCACGTAGCGAGTGTACTGCTTGTTAATTCTTTTTTCCATCGTCGGTAGAACCCATTCGTATGCTTCAGCGTGGCCGGGCTGGAGAAGCGCGCTGGAGCACCTGTCTAATCAGGGATAGGCTTCAGTTCAGTTCGCGTTGGGCAAGCATGGGCCTGTGGCCTAGCGGTCGAGGTACTCGCTTTCGGAATGGGGGGAGCTGGGTTGAAACCCCAGCCTCGGAATTACATTCTTCCCGGGTGGTGGGTTCTTTGGAATGACACCAGCCTCACAAGTAAGTACACACAAGCTTCGCTTGAAATGTTACTGGCTTCGGGTTTAGAGACATGCTCTTTTCAAAAAGCAAATAAATGTCAAGTGGCCGAGACCATGGAGTGCGAACTCTATGGCTGAGACGTTTCATATGGTGCGGCCGTGCTTGAACACTTGCACTGTTTCGCGGCCGCTAACAAGAAATATGCACCAAACCAACAAGCAACTTGAATGGTCAAACTATCAGTTCGTGTGAATAGTCGCTCTGGCGCTGCAGATGTTGCTGCATTGGACAGCTCCACTTGTGTGCATATTCCCAGCCCACTTGTTTTATTTCGATGTATTCGGGTTTGACCAGCAAGGACGGCCCCGCCACGGTGGTCTAGTGGTTATGGCGCTCGACTGCTGACCCGAAGGTCGCGGGATCGAATCCCGGCAGCGGCGGCTGCATTTTCGATGGAGGCGAAAGTGTTTGAGGCCCGTGTACTTAGACTTAGGTGCACGTTAAAGAACCCCAGGTGGTCGAAATTTCGGGAGCCCTCCACTACGGCGTCTCTCATAATCATATCGTGGTTTTGGGACGTTAAACCCCAGATATTATCATTACCAGTAAGGACGGTTATCAACGCTCGACGCTGCCCGAGAAGCAGTGTTCCAGAAGCTTCGCGATTGTAGTAGATCTTTTTGGTAAGATTGCGCGCCGCACGCGAATGTTCCAGCTTCGCCGAGAGATACCGCCGCCACCGGCGATATCGCTGGAAATTTCGATAGCCCCTGTATAAAAGCCGACGCGCTTGACCGCTTGTCAGTTGATCGACGGTCGACGCTCTGTTCGCGTAGAGTTGGTTTCGCGTGGAGTTGGTTCGAATTTCGGTTCGAAATGAAGCCGAAATGTGCCTTGGGAAAACGAACGCTGGAACAGCAGGGACAGTTGGGCGAGTTGGTTGAAGTTCATCTTTAAAAGGCGCGAAAAAAACCACAACGGACAGGTAGGTCGTCCTGTCTCCTTCCTACCTGTCCGTTGTGGTTTTTTTCGCGCCTTTTAAAGATGAACGCTGGAACAATTGGGCTTATACCCCTAATAGTGGCCTTGTTCAAAGATGACATCAACGAAATCATACTAGTGCGTGGATGATGATGATGATGATGATGATTAGGTTTTTTCGGGCACAAGGGCCACTTATGGCGAAAGACTGCCAGACACAAGGTGGGAAAGAGTTGACAATTGTATGATTCGCTGGTGTAAACGCCCATATAGAGGCCTAAGTTCAGTCGACTAAACATGTATAAGTTATAAATGCATTAAAATGATGGCAATGGCAGATGAGGGTACCTATGACATTAAAATGCACGAGGTGATAATCAAGGCAAGCCGAATTCTTAAGTCTAGGTGAGTTATTTGCAAGCAGCACTAATGCCCCATTGGAGCCCTTGAAACCAAGGGTCGGGAGGCACGTGCAGTAATTACCACAACCACAACGGCAGCATCTGAAAAGATACAGTGCTATAGGTCTCTTTTAAGCACTTCCTGCAAAAAATGTGTATCGTTCAAAAACGCAACTGATCTCATGGTAAAAAGCGGATAATCTCCTAGGAACATTGCCGGATGGAGAGAAATATATTGTTGATTTGCCTGCGGAAAGTGATTTTTCCTATAGGCTTCTACCTCACGGCACTCCACGAATATGTGCCGAACAGCCCGTGGTTCACCACATTTACTACAAACAGGGGGATCTTCACCAGCCAGGACATGGGATGATTTTTTTAGGTGTGTCCTATTCTAACTTGACAGACAATTTAGTCAGTATGTCGTATTTTTGTAAGTGGTGCCCATCGTGCAATACGAGGCTTAATAAGATGAAGCTTATTTGTGGTTTCATTATTTAACGTTCGCTGCCAATGGTCTCTCAGCTTATTGCGCAAGAAAGGCTTTAGGTCTAAACCAGAATCTGTTACATTGGAGCTGGTGGATTTCGTTGCTTTTGATGTTGCAATTTCGTCTACAAGCATGTCCCCTTCAACGCCACTGCGCTCAGGCACACAGCATAAGTTGATAGACTGCTTTCAAACACACGTTGTACACAAAACATAGTAGAGCTCGTCCAGTACACGATTATTATGGTTAGTCAATGAATTTATAGCACTTATGACGCTTAAAGAGTATGAAACTACAACAGAAATAGATAGGTTTTTTTTTTTGTGCGAACGGCCACCGTGTTCTAATTTGCGGACACAGATTATTTAGGTTTGAGTGAAAGCATAACTACCTGCTATTTCACGCCCCGAAGGATCAAAATAAAATTTTCCTGTTCCTTTCTACCTTATAAACCTCTGAAATATAATGTTTATATCGGTAAAATATGCATGTAAAAAGAACTGATCATAATGAAGATATATTTTGTGCCTACTGCATCATGATCGACTCTTTTAATTATCTCCAACATACTCTGCCCTGGGCTAGCTGATTCCATTTTATGCCTCGGAATTCCTAAATGTGTTGCTCCACTTAACTTATTAACGTCATCGGCTACGTTTTCAATACCGTGGTATTTATTCCTTCCTATATTCGACCGTATATTATTTGTCCTTCCCATTACTTGACTTGTGACCAGGCAGTATTGCGCACCAAAACCACGATACTCTTACGGAGCGCTAGTGGGGAACGCTGAATTGTGATTAACGCTGACAATTACATTACAGTGGCGCAGCCAGGGGGTAGAACCCCGGGGACGCCCCCCCCCCCCCCCGCCGGAAATGTTGTTCTGTCGTAAGACAGTCAACATGAAAATGAAGGTCGACCAAAATTACCTGCCTGGCACCCATGTAGGATCAAGGACGTGCGCCGCCCCTCCTCTTCCCCCGAAGACAAATGTCTGCATACGTCACTGGTACTTTACCTTTCACCCAGTGAACAGTACATGGGAGACCGAGCAGTTTTGCTCGCAGACGGTTACGAGATCTTCCTCGTAGGTTGGAGCCCTTGCTACCGCTCCCTTAGAAGTACTCCAGGCCTTGCCGATCTGTTTTCTGCAAACTTGCCATATCTGAGTATAAGCACTCTAAGCATTGTTGAACCATAGTACGGCACTAATTAATATTATAAATAATAGCACTGACTACAAATATTAGTGCGGTATTCTGGTGTTCTATTGTCATATTTCATACACTTGCGACTGTATTTCAGCGAACTTTCGTTCTCACAACTAATCTTCCTCTTTGAAATGTCTGAATTAAAGTTACTGGCGCTTGAATTAAACACTTCGGTGATTGGATGAAATATGTTGGGACGTGGCTTGAGCACGCTGGATCACGGGAAACTTGCGCTGGCAGTTGGAATTAATATATTGGCCATAGTATCGAATGTATCGCATATGTAAGAAATAATCTGGTGCTCATCTTTTTTTGAGCGATGCTCGTATTAATTTACCCAGCACATAGATTAAGCTGAGCGGGGATATCTGTATTGGAACAAAAAAAGGTATAATATTAAGCGCAGTTTAAAATTACACCCACGACCGGTCAAGCAACTTCTCCGACTATATCTTCAACACGATATGCAGAAAAGCACATGAACACACATACACGGCGCGGATATACGGGGAAATTATCATTTATACCAGCAACAACACCTTCCCAACGCGCGTCACTAACCACACGGGTATAAGAGCAAACGAGCATGCTTCAAGAAATTAAACTCCCCACATTTCAACGACTTATTATTAAGCATTACCGTAGAACACAATTGTAATGGTTAATGGCTATGTTGCCGTTGAATCTATTTTGCCGTTATAAAAAGCACCACATTGGTAAAAAGTTAATCATCTTGAGAAGCTCTTAGCGCAAACTAAGAAAGGGACACGGAGGGAAGGAACAACACCAGCACTTCTGTTGTTCCCTCCCTCTATGTCCCTGTCTTAGTTTGCGCTAAGAGCTTCTCAAGATGAATATGTACCAACTAGCTCGACTTTCGGTCTTACTTCAAAATGTAAATCGAAGAACGGAAATAGAATGATTACGTAAATACTTCAGCCAAAAGGCTTAATCACACCTGTTAATTCAGAGCCTAATACGGGATGGCAAATTTCGACGGAAGGAGTAAAAATTAGTTGCTAATAAAAATATCTTCTTACTACATCCTTTTTATTTTTATTAGTGGTGAAGCAGTTTATTGCATCAGATTCTCAAATAGTGATATAGTGAAGACACAAACTCCAGAATGCAGCACTGTTTTCAAAGCATCAAAACAAAGTTTGATGCCTCACTAACTGCCTGCAGATGTACTTCGAGCAGGTGAGGCTGCAGGTATCCGAGTTGGTGGTTAAACATCAAGAAAATGTCCGGAATGTGCATACGCGTTAGTGATTGAAAGCTGCTTCGAAGAAATGGTGAATAACTTCGGAACATCAACGAACTTTAACAAAGGGAACATTCACCGCATTCTTTAACGAATAACCCTTTACAAGAACAAAGGGAATCACGCCATACTTATTGAGGCGATATGAATGTGCACGCTGATTACATGAACGTCAGGCGGATTTCTGGTAACTGAAGGGTCAACAAGGCACAGAGCATCGGCCAGATTGTTATCACCCAGGCACTTATGGTTAGGACGTCTGGCTACTTAAACTTCGCAGTTTTTAAGACTGTTTAAACATGCTATATGTGACATCTAGCTAGTTAGTTTAAGGTTCGTAGTTGCGACATAACGTGAGCTTTCGCTTCAGCAGGATGAGCAAGCATACTTGATGCAGTAAATTTTTCATCAAATTGCTCTGTTAGCACCGCTTTAATCCGGAGCTGCGAAATACACTGTTAATTTTAATATCAAGTATTATACTCGCTGAAAGCATACTCTCCTGCTGTAGCCCACTAAAAAAGCTTTGCCCTAGAGACAGCTTGTACCAGGCACTACACGCGGCAGTTGAGTCGTCTACCACAGAGCCAGGCATGGTTATGAAACTTCTTCGCAAAACGACCCTGTACAAGGGTCATGTCGGATGAAGAATGACGTGAACATGTGTGGCATTGCGTGGCATAAAAGCAAAATAAGACCAGGCGTCACCAAATATCAACTGCGTGTCGTGTGGGTGTTTTAAAGCATCTCACCCATTACAAACGGCTAAGCCTTAACTCTTCATCATCAGGCGCAGCATGAACAAATTGTTACCTTACGTAAGTGCCGTACAGGTGTCTAGTGGGCAACTTGCTACACCGCAAAATAAGGAATTACAGCATAGTAGATATTTCTATACATCACAAAATGATGATGATTCATGGCGGAGTAGGTATCTTGGAATTGTGCTTGAGTAGACGACCCACGAGAGCTTACAAAGGGTTCTAGAAAGGCCGGCTTCTTTCATTCCTTGTGTGCTCCGCGTCGGCCTGGCGTTTTCATTACGCATGGTTTCAAGTGGCTTCCTTTCCGGTGCCTTATGTTAGACACCCCAATAATGCGTAAACTCTCAGAACAATTTGCATTATTAAGTATCACATCCGTAAATGGAATGTATACTAGTGACAAAGCACCAAGCCATTTTAAAATGGGATTACTCTATGCCAATCGCAACAATTTCGTGTAGATAGCCTGAACAACCGACTAACGTTATTGAACGAGTAGGGACAGTTAGGCGAGTTGGTGCAGACTCCATTTGAAGAAAGCGTGAGAAGACGCAGAGCACAGAGAAGTGAATGGGGCAGGATGAGGCGCTACTAGCAACTGATGTTTGATTAAATGCCTAGAAAGGTATATACAGAGAGCACCAAAATAACAATATTAGAGAATCAAGCAACCGCAGAATGAGTATGGATATGACAAAAAAACAAAAATAGAAGGCGAAGCACGTTGAGGGCCTCTCCGCGATAATGTGTCGCGAAAGTGGGTATTTCCTGCATCAGCTATCCTTACGTGCGCTAGGTAACAGCAAGGTAGAATACTAAATTGATTTGATGGCCTAAACGTGCCTGACGGTCACTTTTTTTAACACGAAAGTGTTTTATGCCGGTGTTCACCACGGCTCCAGTGACGCATTTCCGTCACGGATATGACGTTGTAAAATATAAAGACTAACATATGGCAAAGAAAAAGTTCCGTCACCGGGAGTCGAACTTACGACCTCTCGATCGCCAGCGCGCAGGGCGAAACGACTCCGCCACAGACGGCATGTTCTCTGCTACGCTAACGGCGAGCTGTTTATGTACACCATTTGCCGGTGGCGGTACTCAGAGATCAGCGTACAGCGTGTTTTCATTATCACTAGCGAGATGGCGCGAAGGGCTTGAAGAGCGCGCTTTGAAAGTCGTCCCCCACGCGGATTAGCGCGCGCCTCAACAGGGCGTGGTCGCTCGTGTGGGCGCTTATCTCGTGATCTCGGTGGTTTGTACGTCTTGCGCCCTGCCTGCAAGTTTCCGTTGAGAGCACGAAGGTTACCTCGCTCACTGCAGCGGCCGCTTTTGCGAAAGGAGCGCGCTGCTCACACAGAAATAATTTACAACTGTGAGAGTTTGCGCTCATCCTCTGTATGTTCGTTCCACGCGTCCTTTCTGCTTGAGCAGCGCATTGCAAGTTTCGAGCGGCTTGCCGTTCTTCGCGTAACATTACAATTTGATGCTGTAGCATTCATTCAATGGCGCTTGGGGCGAAAAAATGCACAACAAACGCTCAACTACGTCTGTGAAGGCACGTTTCACTTTCGTGTTATACCGATTCCTATGACAGAGGGATCAGCCATGTTTTTTTGTCACACGCATACTCATTCTCCGGCTGCTTGATTCTTTAATCTTGTTATTTTTCTACTGTACCTATATGTCTTCGCATGCTTTTGATTGAACTTCACTTGCTAGTACCGCGTCGTGCTGCCCCATTCATTGATATGTGTGGAGCATTTTAGCGCACTTTCTGAAAATATAACGTTATCCTTGAAAAACAAAATAACTGCGCATCTCATGCCCTTAAGACGACTAAAAGGCGAAAGCCTACAGGGTCTTTTAAATAGGCGCATAGCCAGTATTTTAAATGCGAGCACAGAAAAAAAATTATGGGACATATAATCACCCAACTTCAATCAATTACCCGATACACTAATTGTGAACGTCTTTCGTTGCGTGCTACTACACAGCCGTGATCAGGTTGAGTGTGCGAACACCACTGGTTTTTATTTCGTGTTCAAGAAAACGCTGCAACGATGAAGTGAACACCCAGTTCCAGGGGCGTAGCCAGGGGGGAGGGTTCAACCCCCCCCCCCCCCGAAAATTTCAGTTTTGCTTGCGTATATAAACACGCGCACACACAAACGCACGCACAAACATACATAAAGTATGGTTCAGCCCCCCCCCCCCCACCAAAAAAAATTTTTTTTTGGTTACGCCCCTGCCGAGCTCGTGCTGCACAATGCACGTTAGAAAAGACACGTGGTCATCTTCCCAGATTTTTCGTCTGATGCAATATATAATGCTATTGCATTTATTATTATTTCCAAATCAATTTAATTGCCATGTTAGTCAGAGTCCCATAGGGGTGAGGGTCGATAGTGTGATAGTTCAGTTTGCGGAAACAAAAACTCACAGTTTCACCGCAAGGGCGAAGGAATGCATGCGATAGCAACAAACTGTGGTGTTATACGAATTGAATCTGGCGGCTAACTGTTTTGTATCGGATCTCACGTCACTACAAAACGCTGGTGTAATACAATACGGCGGCTACAGGGAGAGATGCTCTGTCCCCATAGTCACTTCGCGTTGAGAGCGCAGCACACAGAATGGTATACGAGCCGCCCGCTGTGATGGCCGTCGAGACAGCGCGCGCGCCAGCGTTCGCGACCGCGCCCTTAGATTCAAAGTTCAAACCTGCTACTCGCGCGACCCCCCCCCCCCCCCGTTTTTTCGTGGTCATTAAAGGCGGGCGGGGCGTTTCCTGCCTGTGTCGACGGCAGGCCTTCCGAGCGGGGTGATGTTATCGCATGCACCCTCCGAGCGACCGAAATGGGCCGGCTCATTTGATCTCTGCTTCGGCCGCATTCGTCGCCCCCGCTCGCGCACTTTTACCCGCGGTAGAACATACGATGCGCGGGGGGATCTTATCAATTTGGACTTCGTACGGTACATGACGGCGACGGCAAAAACCCGTGGAGACTGTCCATATAATTGGCAATAAAATGAAAATGTTAGAGGATGCTTGATCTACGCCGCAAGGGCAGAACGCAATAGCGTAATCGAGCCCCGTTCGCATCGCCTTAACAATCGGTAGCATTTCTGCGAGTGAAATTGGCCGTTTCAAGCTATCCTACAATGCCTGCTGCAAATGGAGTTGCGAAGTGCCCATTACGCCATAATTCATCTGTTTACGAATCAGCGAAGTGCCCACGACGGGTCCGTAAGGAAACAGGCGAACCTACGCTGTCGCTCACTTTGTTGATGCTTTTGCTGCTGCTGATGATTAAGTATATCTGAGCGCTTTGTAATGGGTTAACCTTTAAACCATCACCCTTTGTGCAATTCACCTCCTGACACCTTACGCAATCTTGCGATTCTGCCGCGCACCATTACGTCGGTTAAGACTCTTCGTTTTCCATGATATGTGTATAGGGTAATTCTCGAAAGCAGTTCCAAGGAATGGCGTGATTCTGTGGTAGAAAGAACACCTGCCTGCCAGTCAGGAGACCTGAGTTCGTTTCCTACTCGCACCGAACTTTTTTATTATTAACTTATTTACGTCTATCTCGAATGTTCGCTCACAGACAAAGCTGATTTTTCACTCACAACCAACGATGCAGACACCAGAATTTCTAAGAAACCAGCTCTGTAACGCTCTCGCGTTAAGCTGAAAGGTCAATATTATCGGTCCAAGCAGAATTCCGAGAACTCCAACAAAGCCGGAAATTTTTCTGAGTACACCTTCAGTGCACTTATACAGAAAACCACCTGAGGAAAAACACATCACGAACTTTAAACAGTAATTAGGGTGTACTACAGCCTCCAACGATTCTTGCAACCGCGTTCGAGACCACAGCTATAAAAGTAAACAGTTTAATTCAAGCGGAATACAATAATCTGCCCTCATTTCTTTTAGAATGTGCCATATAGATTTACCCTATTAATTTCATAACAGTTCGGGGAGTCCCCGAAAGCGCACATCGCACATCTTCCCTGACAAGTTATCCACCATGTATTACGGTAGACGAATGCTAAAAATTTTGGCGATACGATCTATGCATTGCGAAGTATTAAGATGTTCATACCTGACGACGCTAATTAGTTCAAAAAGCAACATTGACATTAGAATAATAAGCTACCAATTGAACGCAGTTTGTAAGCGCTGCCAAAAATGTTTATCTTGGTTTACGGATCTCTGTATGCTCAAAAACGGATGAGACGAGGAGTAGTAGTAAAAATTTCGTTAAGCAGATTATTTAATGACGCTGTGGGTGGGGCTTTCAGTGTCGGGCTCCACTGGCTTTTCTAGGCGTCGCATTGTTTGTCAGCACATGAGCTGACAGAAAATCAACTGCTAAGAAAAGGATTGAAACAATGATCTCAAGGCTTTCGTTTTGTTTTTACAAACACATGTTCAGCTCTTGACACCGTAGGTGTAAAGGTGAATGATCACACAAGAACAAATCACAAGTACTTGCACTCGCTTTTCTTCTTGGATTGTTCTGCGTCAATGATATCTCATAGCTTAAAGCGTACAGGGACAACAAGAATGTGCTCATCCCTCATTGTAACAAAGAAATACGGTTCTTCGAACACCATGGGCGTCATTTCGCGTGAACGCCAGCTAGATTTATCGCTAATAAAATGTGAAGGCACGCGAAATTTCCGCACTGCTTTCCGAAAACACTTTCTGATCCGCAACACGTGTGCCTGTATATATCCAGTCGTAAATTTTCAATGTTAATGGAATATCATATCGTAAATTTTCAATGTTAATAGAATATCATATACAGGGTGTTTCAAGAAATGTGTCCAACCTTCTCAAAAAATCAAGAAAATGCTATAGTTGCTCGGGGCTTTCAGAATTGCTTTTTCTGTAGCGGGAATCTTAAGGTGGTTAAGGGTATCATTTAGGATAGTAATTAAGAAAGTTACATTAATTAACTTTTTAATTAGTGGAGTTAGGTGATTGTGTCAAATGGGAGAATTTAAGTTCTTCATGCCAGGAACCCATGCGAGCTCTGAGATTTTCGAAAAAGCGTCCTCTAGTAATTGTTGTGGCGTAATGAAGTTCAACGAAATGCAAAGTCTTTCAACAGCGAAAGCCATCGGATTCGGTTGAATTTCATTCCTCTGTAATTATTACTAGAGGCCCCTTTTTCGAAATCTCAATGTTGGGATGGGTTTCTGGCACGAAAAACTTCAATTCCCCAATTTGACACAACCACCTAACTCCACTAATTAAAAAGTTAATTAATTGAACTTATTTAATTACAGTCCCAAATAATTTCTTTAACCATCTTAAGATGCCTAGCGCTACAGAAAAAGTCATTCACTCATTTTGGACGTCTCAGAGGAATATGGCAGTTGCGTTCTTCCATGTTTCTGTTGAGATTTCGCCATTGAATTTGGTTGAATTTCATTACTTCGTAATTATTAGTAGATGCCACTTTTTCGAAATGTCAAAGTTGGGTTGGGTTTCTGGCATGAAGAACTTCAATTCTCGCATGTGACACAACCACCTAACACCAATAATTAAAAAGTTAATTAATTTAACTTTTTAATTACATTCCCAAATAATTTCTTTAACCACCTTAAAATCCATGCCACTACAGAAAAACCAATTCCGAAGGCAGCAATCAAATATCGCTTTTTCCTAATTTTTTTAGAAGGTTGGACACATTTCTTGAAACACCCTGTATAACGAATACATTGTAATTCCTTGCTTTCATACTGCGTCCCTATTGCAAAACCCAGCGCCACTGAGTACTCGCGCCCAGTGCCATGCAGGATTATGGGCCCAGTGTCGCGCTGGATACTGGGCCGCTGGAGCGGCGTTTTAATGGGATGCGCTGGGTAGTCGAGCGGAAAAACGGCTTTACAGCGTCAAAACGGCAGTGTCTGCCTGCCATACATAAATATATTAGTAAAGAAAGCGATGAAGAAATCATTAGTGCAATAAAAAAAAAGAAAAGCTCCACCATGAGGATTCGGACTGTATAGCCACTTCCCGATTACCAAACGAGTACTCTACAACTGCGCCACGCTGAAACATGCTGCACCCGCTGTAAAAGGGCTAGTCACTACAGTAACACAGCGTTTCGTTTCATATTTTGATGTCGCATACTCACGGAAGACGCGATCTTCCTTTCCAAATCAAGCTTGCTTCTTTATTAGACACTCAAAAGGTTGCCGGCAACGAATGAAATGCCCAAAATGGGAAGAGCGCTAAATTTCTTGAAGAATTCCTGTCTTAACTCCGAAAAATATCAAATGGATTGAGGAGCAGCGTACAGTTTGACAGCTCTTACTGTTAATGTTTAACAGCCGTTTCTCGCCCTTGCTGATGATCAAGGTGTACAGAAGCTTTATGATGACTCGTTCGATAAACACGCGCGTACATGAATTTATACGGAGTAGATTTCTGTTTTCTCGCGCGAGCGACGATATTACTGTGGAACGGGCGTGCATGTATACTGATTTGCTGTTCTGTCAATACCTACAACTATAAAACCGCTCAGCAGAAAGAAATACACTTCGCTGAAAAAAATATGCCGGTTTGTTAAATCACTAACGAGTACCAGTTCACAGATATGTGTTGTGACGTATGAGTCAGAGAAGTACCGGTAAGTGCGGCCGGCTGCTTTCAGTGAGCGCGTCGCATCGATGGTCAGCGCGTCGCATCGATGGAAAGCGCGTCGCATCGATGGTCATCGCTACTTGTGCGGATACCGTACACAAGAAAAAATAGTTAATTTAGGTTAACGGATGTGCAGACTGTACTTTATAGTCATTGTTACTCGTTGGAACGCCTAATGCTCGCTGGGGGGTCGCACTTGGTAGGACCGATCTCGTCGCAGATGAGTTGCTATGGTTAAAGTGTCTGCATTTTGGCCTCGGAACCTTTTTAACTGTTACCTAACGTATAGCCAAAGTAAGTGAAAGTGCTGGAAGTGCCCGAGATGCGCATAGGGTGCGGCGATATCGAACGACGGCTGTTTTTCTGGCCTCCGTTGGGAGGGCTGGCGAAGCCAGTGATCATTTCCTACTTCTTACCAACTGCACGGCGATGTAACGATTTGCTCTGTATATTCAGACCGACACCTCCAGACTTATAAACATTGTAATATGAAGTCATTACCGCAACACATCACAGACGCAAAACTGATAAATATGCGCGGCATGCACAAAATGTATATTCACTGCTGGTACGTGCTCCGCAGAAATTACCGATGTTATTGGCACTGCCTGAATAATAAAAAAAAACGTGCCAAAAAGCAAAATGATCAGTGTTGGCTGCTTTGGGTTACTAACATATTTTTCTCTACATTCGACAGGGAAACATTAAAAGTGATCGTCATTTCACATATCACGTACATCACGAAAATAGTGCGCATATCGCATCGTCTTTCTCTGCCAAGCTAGAATTCGTGACACATATTTGGGACCTGTTAGGATAGGCTATCCTAACAAGTTCCAAACTTGTGTCACAAATACTGGATAGCATCTATCGGTATTATCGAATCAAACATTCGATATTCAGCGATACCGAAGCGTTCCGCCGCGCACAATACTGAAAGTACCGCGCGGCACTGGCAGAAACGGCACAGGCTCTAGTATGTGCCAGCGCACGCCAGTGAAAATTCAAGCGTCTCCAGCGCTTCCCAGTGAGCGCCAGCGTCACAGCCCCAAAGCCAGTGCCCCTACCAGTGCGACCCAGCTCTTTCCCAGTGCGTTCACCGGAGTCCCAGCCAATCTGAGCGTATACCAGTGTTCCCAGTGCCATCCAATGCCAAAAAACGTACTGGTATCACACTGGGGGTATTGGGACGGCGCTGGTTTTAGGGGCGAAGCTCCTTATAGCGGCACCCGTTCGTCCCTCGTAGCGTAGTATGTAACCAGTCTTACGCTTTGACCTGCAAGGTGGTGCCGGTGGGAGATTTTTCCTGTGCGTTGTTGAACAATAAAAAATTCGCAGCGTGTGCGTTAACTAAAAGCCGAATTCTTCTGTCTCTCATTCCCCATTAGCAGCCATTGGCATGTTCCAGTAGGAAGCGTTAGTAGAAGTAGAAGTAGAAGTGTTAGATAAAAGCCGACTTCTTCTGTCTCTCATTCCCATTAGCAGCCATTCTTTACCTCCAAGGTAGTGCCTGGTGAGATTTCTCCTGTGCGTGATTAAACAATAAAAATTTTGTTCAAAACGCCGTTGATTGATGAAATAAACCAACAAAAGACGCCAGATGTTTTGTAAAAGCAAAACGAAAGAACGCCAGATGTTTCTAAAGCAAAACGAAAAGACGCCAGCTGCTTAACGAAAGACGCCAGGTGTTTTCTAAGCAATGGTTTTCTAAACAATGAAAATTCACAGCGTACATGTAAAATTAAAGTGCGCTGCAAGTCGTCATAACTCATCGAACCTTTAGTATAAACGCGCCCGATCTCAAGTCGGTGATGATGTACTGGGCAGAATTCACGGAAGATTCACGGTTTTTTGCAATACGGTCTTATTCTGATTTTGTATCCTAGCTAACTACACTCTAAGCCAAAATCGAGTATTTTGGGAGTGTTTCTGCCACACAACAACAATCGTCATCCACCTCGCGTGCTTTCCTCGCGTTATCACCGCGGTCGCAGCACTTTCCGGTCACGAACGGCGCGCGCGTTATCAGCGTGACATAGCACTCTTGACAGGAAAGTGACGAGAGCTGGGTTTTCAAGAAAGGAAACGCGAGCAAGCCAGATGATGATTATTGTTGTGTGGCAGAAATACTCCCCAAATACTCGATTTTGGCTTAGAGTGTAACAAACATGAGATCTGCTTTTTTTATTTTAATCGTTTTGCGGTAAATGCACACTACCATCACAAGCTTCTTTCAGGGAAAGCTGTTACTAGATCACAACCACAACCAATTTTGTTCGGGCAGATTTCTGCCGCCGCCGCCACCACCGCTGGCGGTGTCCGCCACCACCGCTGGCGGTATATATATATATATATATATATATATATATATATATATATATATATATATATATATATATATATATATGCATGCTACTTGTGGTCCGTCCAGGTGTTAGCGCTGAAGTTTTCATCTGATGAAAAAATGCTATGCACCAACTAGGCCAAACAGATGCTTTATTGAACTATGTGGATAAATACAATTTATGCCGATGGCAGCCTCGCCTTTTGTATAAAGTTGTATCATTCAATGCAATTTCTTTAACATCGAGAAGCAGCTCACTAATAACTTCGTTTGTTAGTATAGGCAACAGTGACTCAACATTTTTTTTCCGTATTTAGTACAACACTTTCTTGCAGATATTCAGGTTTACGTGTCTTATATTTTGTCTTGTAGTCGAAAGAGTGTTTCTGGTGCATTGTTATTATTATTACTATAATTATATTACTTTGAATGTTAACGTGTCAACCTCAACATTTTTTTAAAGTAAGAATTTGTGGTATAAGGGGCGTCGTACAGTCTTTATACTAATCGTTTTTCTATTTGCAACATTGCTTGGACCGTGCAAACTTCATAGTAGAACAGAGCGCAATAATAGAAGACAAGAAAAACCAAACAGGACCAGGGTCTGTTTGGTCTTTGTTGTATTGAGCTGTTTTCTACTTTGCTTGGAAGGCCCTCCGGTCCCTCTCATTAAGCCTCTGTTATACTCCGACGTCCGACGCGAGCGCCAGCGAGGACGTTGCGTTTCGTCACGCCGAGCCGGCGACGCTACGCCAGGCGCAAAATGGTCTCCGCTACAGTCGAGCCGGCTCCAACGCGCCGGTGCGATCGCGTCTAGTGGAGCGCATGCGCAGTAAAGCGAAGAACGCCCGCGCCACCTGTCGGGAACCGACGAAACAACCCGCGAAGCAGGTTCCTGTACATGCGAGTCCGGCGCGGCCGGCGCGAAATGCAGCAGGATCTATTCGGCGCCGAGCGACGCCCTAGCGCGCCAGCAGCCGTCGGCCGCGTCGGCGGTCAGCCGACGCCGGACTATAAAGGGCAGTTTTTTGCTGACGTAACGTCGCCGTGACGCGCGCTCGCGCTCGTCGACGTTACGCTGGAGTATATCGGAGCCTTTAAATACGCCTATGTAAACGATGTAAGCACAAATTATATTTGAAAAAATATGGGTAATTATAACGTAAAATTACCCCGAATATTTCCCTTACGCATTGGTCGTTAGCTGTTTATGATTGGCTGAAATTTTCTGGGTCATACACATGGCACCTGCTCGTAACGTGATACCACAAGTGACCCCAAAATTGTCCTCTGCGTAATAAGCTCTCAAGCATGACTACGTAAAAAATAAGGAAGTACGCTATTTTCAATGCGGCATATTTTTGGTCATTGGTTTTTAGCCGTTCGTATCGGTGTGCCTTAAAATCGCGCGCTTGCTACGCGACGTCACAAATCTGTGGAATCTCATGGTGTTAAAATGACGCGCACACTAAACAGCGCTTCATTATGCTGAACAATATATAAACATATTTTTGGAAATAGCCGGACAGTGTCTCACTCTGAATCTAATTCAAGAAGCTTGGCTGCCCGCCGATACCGTCGTCTCGCCGATCACATTGGAAGCTGCTACTTATAGCTGATGGCGAGATGGATATAATAAATAGTTCCAGTTGTAGTATAGCGATGTTGAGCTGTTCGTGCACGTGTACAACTCTGTGAACCCATCCTTACTGAGACAGAGGAAGAGAGGGAGAGAAAAAAAACAGTACTGCGCGTGTGTTCTTTTTTGGTAGCTGTCCCAGATTTATTTTGCCTTGAACAAGTCATCTCGAGATGGCTCAAGAACAACTAGCCTGGCTGTCACTACAGTCTCCTTAGTACTGAAAACCCGAATCGCGGGATAGAATCCCGGCTGCAGCGGCCGCACTTTCGATTGAGGCGAAAATGTTTGAGGCGCGCATACTTAAATTTAAATGCAGAACCCCAGGTGGTAGAAATTTTCGGAGCTCTACAATACGGGGTCTCTCATAGTGATATCGTGATTTTAGGACGTTAAATTCCAACAATTATTAGTCCAGAAAACCCTGCACCTTGAGAATTTCCCTGGTCGGTATATAGATCAAGTTGCGGGACAAGATTGAAAGGTGGGCTTCCTAATGTACTCGAGTCAAAGGCAGAGACAGACGGTACGAGTTTTCATGCGATGCGACTTCCGACGCGGCGGTGCCGCGGCCGGAGTGGTGACGTTTTATCGCATCGGACAGCCGCATCGCATGCCAGGCGTGCATCAAACCGGGCAGATATTTTCGTCGCTCTGACGGAAGGCCACAGCCAATGACAGCTCATGAGACGTGTGTCGTCACGCCGCTGGTGGCGCCCTCTCCCTGTCGCCGCCCGCTCCGTGGCCAAGGCGAGTCGGTGGAGTCGGCGTGATGACCATCGACTACATTTTGTTTGTGACGTGAAATAATTCCAGATTGCATAATGCGATGTTTGAGGTGTGTCATTTCTGCACGTCAGTGCCCGTTTCCAAACCAGCAGCAAGATCACAGGAGCACAGGATGGGTTGTCTCGACGTCGGAAGTTCTGACAGACCGCTTGCAGCCAGGCGGCATATAGCTCGTTTCGACCTCAAAGGAAACAATGTGAACATCTGAAACTATTTTGAATGGTGCCAGACCGAACACTGGGACATCCAGCATATGCGTGAAAAAACCTTACCGGTGTGTCAGCGGCCGAAAGCTCGCGCTGCCCGAGCGCGTAAGTCGGCCCGTAAGAATTGGCTGCTTTCAAGATTTAAAGTGATGTTCCCGAACGGTTGCCTTTTTGGATATGGTCAGGCACTTTCGCAAGATCTCGAACGCATGGACGCAGGACCTTCGCTGAAAAAATTGCCGTCCGCTTGAAAAGCCGCTGGCGCACGGATCCCTCTGCGAGCAATACAACATGCTCTGTCGGGCCAGTAACCTGGACGTGTCTTGCTCGCTAATTCTACAGCGCAACAGAAAGTGCCGACACCTCCGTTTCCACAATGCGAAATTATTCAGAAACGAGTCTGTCCCCTAAAGCGACAGCTCGAAGATAGCTCCTCACAGATATTACGCGGATTACAGATCGGCATTGATTAGTCTGCACGCCGTCCTCACTTGACGATCAAAAGTGGTTAGGGATTCAGTTAAGTGGTCATGATGAGGGACAGTGTATGGTGAATTTGGTGCTGTGAAAACGAACAAAGCCGGGGAAACAATGACATGGCGAACACATCTATTTGGTCTTCCTTTTGCATGCCTTAATAACCTCGTCAATACTCCTGTATGCCTGCGCATAAAAAGTTATCTCATATACCAATAAATATCCCCCTCCAAAAAAAAAAGGAAGAAAAGCCCATTGGAGAAAAAGCAGAGACCTGATTATGACGAGAGTAATATTGGAACCTATGTACGGTTATCAGAACAGGCTGAGAATTACGCTTTGCTGGCCTGGCTTAGTCGGAACAATAACCTATTACGGCCAGGTCGGCATACACGCACCTTCACATCCATGATAATGAAATAGTAAATCTGCAATCACAGCCGCCAAAGCTAACAACGCAAAGTAGATTTGGAAGTGTCATAACGTGGCAAATTAAAATGGAATACCGCCAGGAAAAATTATGCATGAAGGGCGCATGAGCATGTCCTTACCATGACAACAACTTTGGAATAACTACAAAGTTAGCGCGGAAAAGTGCTCCGCGAAAAAGTACGCGCTTCACAGAAGGCAGTTTCACAACATGCTGGAAAAATCGGGAGGGTCCTTCAGGTGCCGTCCTGTGTGGATCCACCGACTTGATGGGGAGCCCTAGGCCTCCCTTCATCGTTTTCCTCGGTGCCAATAAATAGTGTTTGCGGTTACAACGGCCTCCCGTTAGTGGGTCCTGTCAATAACTCCTCAGGATCAAATAAAGTTCGCTCTATATCTGTCTGTTTTGTCACTGTCACCCTTCTGGTTCGCTTTTAAGAGTTGAACGCGATATCAATACACACACACACACACACACACACACACACACACACACACACACACACACACACACACACACACACACACACACACACACACACACACACACACACACACACACACACACAAGCGCGCGGGCGCGCACGCGCACGCACGCACACACGAACACACTATCGCCTTCCCAATCGCTAGCCTGCCTTCGCTTCTCGGTGGAGATCTAAACTGTACCGCAAGGAAAGCCAAAGTGCAAACGTCCTCCGGGCCTGCATCTACCTCGAATTGTCGCTCACGGCCAAAGCTGCTTTTTGCTCACAAACAAAGACGCCGCCGTCGACGCTACCGACACCGACACCTGAATTTCTGCTAAATGACCTCCTTAACATTATCTCGTTAAAACACAATGAACAAATTGAGCTTTAAGAATTTGCTGCCTCTCGTAATCACGTAATGGTGCATGGTGAAGTGGAATATACACGATATTCACAGGCGTAATCAAAACTGAAGGTTAATGTCTGCGCACGCGCTTGTATACGACTACTTCTCACAGATATGACTGAGCGCTCGCAGAATTTTCGGGCGTGCACAAGCCAGAAAACCATCTGGAAGCTGCCATGCAGATCACAGTCGTCCTCGCAGTGAAAAGCTAATGTACTTGTACACTACACTGGAAGGGCGCCGCGTATGGGTCAGAACATGAGCAGACGAAATAGGGCAGTCTGACTGGCTTGGATGCCCGCGGGTAGCCAGAAGTAGCCAGAAGCGAGACATACCAGCAGCTCGCTATTAGTTTTTTCCAAAGACACAGAGCTGGATTTTCGCACACGTTCAAGCTGAAACCAAAGCTTCATAATGCGAAACAATGTTTTCCATTATGAAGATCGGAAGTGCAGATGAACCTGTGAACCAAGTACTTGGTAACGCACATGGTAATACAGATGACACAGAAGAATAGTAGAGAAAGATGCGTATATTCTACAAAATGCGAAGTGTTTGCCGCAGAAGCCTGTCAGCTCGAGAAATCGTGAAACGCTTTGGTAAAATCCCCGAAAGCATCGCACCACGTGCTCCTGACTGGCTTGCAGGAGAAATCCCCATGTCGATTAGCGTTGCTTGTTTTACGCGGCGCATGCCAATATCAGTGCATTTTATTAAAGACGATAGTCTTTCTTGGGGAACCTAAACTCAGAAATTTTGGTCTCTCTGTCTTCTGGTTGTCTGTCTGTCACCCGATTCAGCCACCCGGCCAAAGTTGCACCACTTCCTTACCGCCCACTCACCTAAAACTGGTGCGGCTGTTCATACTTGTGAACGTTGTCGATCAAAATTAAATATTACGCATATCTGAGGCGCATCATCACTAGGTAAGTATTAGGTGGTGTGCTCCTTTAATAGAAAATACAGAGATACATAATTCTAAACACCCTAGTTTCTTAAGTTGGGCTGCGGCTGCGCTAAAAATGCGGCTGCGCTGTAAATGTCATGCTATGAGCGCCGACGAACGCCCTCTGCCACGGAGGAAGGAAACCCTCTGCACAAGCTCATGTTTCCCGATGTATTGCCAGATGGCGTCCATATCTAACGCAGCGTAGACGCAGCGCCTCCTCTATCGTCTTTACACGGCATTTGCAGCGGAGCACGCAGATACGCGGCCAATTTTTTTCGCTGGCCACGTCGAGGGGCAAGCGAGCAAACTAGGTTCAATTCCCGGGTAGCGCTTTGAGCACGTCTGGGACGGTCCAGTTTTCTTCGCAGATTGGCGTGTGGCGCGGTGTAGCCGATTCATGTTTCGAGGGGTGGAAGGGTGACAGGAGAGGGGCGCAAGTCTTGCGATACTGAGAAGGCTACATCTCCTGTTGTCAGAACACGAGGCGGCCATTGGGGTGACAGGCGGTGGTGCAGCCTTGCTTTTCTTTATTTTTTTCTAACTCTCGGCAAAGGCCTCAAATTTTGCCTTTCGTATCCTGTCGTCGCCCATCCTGCTTAGCGCAGCATGGTAACGATTCCCGTAGAATTGGCGCTTCCTGTGCCGATTCGGTGAAAACATAGGCGCTTTTACGCTCCCAGCGCATTCGTGACGCAGGGCACAGCTATAGGAGCCTTCTAAAAAGGCAAAAGTCAATACTCAGAAGCAGAACGCGTGTGTCACGACTTCGGGAACGCGGACGTGAGAAAATGTTCGTGCGCGATCTCCGGAGAATTGCACGGCCGTTTTCGACATCGTTGAAAACACCTGAACTCATTCACTTATTGATATGTACTATTACTCTAAATGATTGCATATATAAATATATTTAGGTGTATTGACAAAAAAGTAAGCGCCACAACGTATAACACGAATTCGCACAGCGAGTAGGCGGAGTCACGGGCGTTGGCGCGTCTGGCGGTATTTTTAAACGCCTTTCGTTGCGCATCTGAAGTTGCGACGGGTAGAAACACGTTCGAAAAAGGTTCGCATATTTTTGTGGTCAAACTAAATATTACTATGCTTAGTCAATTTTTCCTTTCCGTCCGCCCTTAATGTCATTTTAAGATCACGTCGCCAAAAGCGAAGTGTCATGCCCGCAAATAGTAAAGGTCGTGATCGAGAAATACGAAGCTACAACAAAGACACTTTGATTAATCCCAGCTCCCGATAAACAGCGGGACCGCACGTATCAGCTTCGCTGGTACACCCTCTATATGAAGTGTTGGGCGGTAATTTTTTTGCCTTCAAATAGACTGGTGCACAGCCGCACCGCGCCGCCGCCAATGTCCTGAGAGCGACCACGCCGCCGCCGTGCAATAATTGCGGCTCGCCGCCGTTAGTTTTTTCTTTTAACCCTAACGGGGAATCTGGTCTTCAAGTAAAAGCTCTTCTCGATGTGTCCGTGTTAATATAACGTCCATTTTAGCCGCCGCTGATTGGCGGGAGCTCGGCGAGCAGCTTGCCCTGTTTCCCGTTTTCCTTCTGCAACGTGATATTGGCATCACGAAGCTTTCACAACTGTCGACACAATTAAGAGGGACGGAATGCGCTTCAACCATCCAGAAAAAAAATAGGTGGGAGCGCGCCTAGCGTCTACAAGCCAACCTCCTCTGAAGCCGCTACCTCCTCGGGTTCGTGTCACCATTCCCGCCATCCTCCTGTTTAATTTCTATTCATTTAGTGGCCTTATGTGAGAAAAAAAAACAGACGAGTCCACAAGCCAACCTCCTCCGACGCCTCTCCCCCCTCGTGCTTCATGCTCTGGTGACAATTCCCAGCATGCTCCTTTTTCAACTTTTATGGCTGGGGAGTTATTCTCGATGGGTCCCCAAGTGCACCGTCCATTTAGGCAGCCGCTGATTGGCTGGCCTTGTTCGAGCTGCGTGCCCCCTCTTTCCGGTTCTTCTTCCGCAACATCACTTTGACGTTACGAAGCTTTCAAAACTCTTGACACAAATGAGAGGGACGGAATGCGCTTTAACGTAACGAAGACAGCCCCCAGAGATCCGCTTCCGTGCGCCAATCTCGGAGGCCGTGCATGAACTCTGATCCCGTCAGCCATTCAATTAGGTTTAATGCGGCCGCCCGTCTAACGAATCTTTGAACGTCGGTGCGCATCACATGCATCGTTCTCAAACATCTGGCGAAAATTCATATGCAAATTCAGTGTTCACAAGTTCTCTTTCTGTACATTTCGCCCACTTTCTTCGTATGCCGGGAATGTGCTGACGGGTTCGGTGCGTCGACGTGGTCAAGAGGGAGATAACATCACGGCTCACCCCTTTTCCAAGTAACTGAAGGCGCTGTGCCGCAATAGACACAGTGTTGCAAGCTTCGGCTATACCGTGAAACTTTACTTGAAAGATCTTGATGAGCCCTCAGGAAGAAGTTTGTTTAAGTGGAAGTTCGTTGCACTGAAACAGCTATGTTGCAAGATGTCACAAGCTAGAGGAAGCATGGGGCGCTGAAATGAATTTATTGTCCCGCCGGTGATTTGCATTTGAATTGATCGCACATGCGAGAGTGCATAACGACTTATTGGTCTCAGCCAGATCAACGATACAGGCGTCTGCGGCAAACAGACCCTGAAATGACTTTTCGCCTGCCGGATAGAATGAATCGAGGCAACGCCAGTCTGCTGCACCGGATTCGTCTTGGATTTGCATTCACTCACCACTATGCACACCTCATCAGCCGTTCAGACAGCCCGAACTTTGAACGCTGCCAAGTGCATGAAACAACAGCATAGTGGTTTTTAAAGACGATAGTCTTTCTTGGGGAACTTAAACGCAGAAATTTTGGTCTGTCTTTCTGTCTGTCTGTCTGTCTTTCTGTTTGTCGGCACGTCCCTCGATTCAGCCACTCGGCCAAAGTTGAACCACTTGCCCAAGGGACAGCCGTCTTGAACTGGTACGGCTGTTCATACTTGTGAACGTTGTCGATCAAAAAGTAAATATCATGCATATCTGAGGTGCAACATCACTAGGTAAGTATTAGGTGGCGTGTTCCTTTAATTGAAAATGCATACATACGTAATTTTAAGGACCCTAGTTTCTTAAGCTGCGCTGAAAATGCATAAGAATGGAAGCTTGAGCGAGTTGGTATGCGTTCATCTTTGTTGAAACAGCGCTCACTAGACGACGACGAAGTAAAAGAAGGCACAGGACAGGCAGCGCCTGTCCTGTGCCTTCTTTTACTTCGTCGTCGTCTAGTGAGCGCTCTTTCAACAAAGCTGAAAATGCGACTGCGCTGAAATTTGCCTTCCTCCGTGCCCTTCGCACGAGCTCATTGTTGTGTTTCGGTTTCGGTTCTGTATTGCACTGCACGAATGCCATGGGTTGGTGTTGAAAAACTTTAGTTTTGACAAGGCCAAGAAGGTGAAAAAAATATTTAAAAAATGAAAAAGCAGCGTTGTGGGCGGCCTTCAGGCTGCCGGTTGTGGGCGCCGCTCTGGCGTTCCTGTTTTACCCAGGCGACGTGTAAATAAAAGAGTGTGTGGAGAGTACTCGTTGAGTGCCGACGTTTCTCTGCTTCAGCGCTTCGCGCCAAACCGCGTTTTCGGGCTGGCTGGCGTCCCCGCCGGTCGCGTTGGTCACCGCCGGTCTTCGCCTGCTGCTGCGCCGGGACTACCAGCACGCAACACAGCACTCATGTTTCCCAACGTATTGCCAGATGGCGTCCATATCTCACACAGCGCCTCTTCTATCGTCATTACACGACATTTGCAGCGAAGCGCGCAGATACGCGGCCAATTTTTTAATTGCCCACTTTACGTGTCGCAACGAAATACGCTCGTTTCAACGCTCTGCAGTAATCGGCGTGGCAACGCTAAGTGGGACTGGTGTTCCGTCAGCAATGTTCTTTCCGACAAAATGAACAGGTGCTATCAAGGCTGCTATAGGTTTTCTAAATGGTACAGAACTGGACACCAGACTCTAGCGAAACCCTTATTGTATACGATTATTGTACATACGTATAACTCTTTCTTCTCCCCAATCACGCCCCTCATCACTTCTTTTTTCCCCTTTCCCCTGTGTAGAGTAGCAGGCAAGAGCGCACTAGCTCAGGCCGACCTCTCTGCTTTTCAATAAATTCTCTTTTTTTATCTCTCTCTATGCTTATTGAGCATCTTGTGACGTATGCAGTTAACTTTTGCTGCACTTGTCCACTGAGCACTGCGGCCCACTTTGCGTCGTAATGAAACGACGTTCTTAACGAAAAATTGTGACCTGAGTGACTAGCTCCCGTGGCGCGCCATTGGGGGAGCTGATCGCAGAGGCCACGATAAAATTGAGCTACAAAACGTTCGGCAGTACACGCTTAAGTGATCAAAATAACAACTGAGGCGTTGGATGGTGTCAGTCATTATGCTTGTAAAAGTGAAATGCTGTCTGCGCCAAATTTCTTTAAACTGAAGGGCGTTAACATTGGTTGAATGACACTTAAGTGGGGGATTTTGGAAACGTTCGCACAACTGAATAGGTCGTTTAATTGACGTTCGTTGAAGTGGTAGTTCACCGTATGTAGCCTAGTAGGGCTACAAAAAGAAATGTTTGGCGTCGACTTGAACGAGTTGGTTATGTGGCTATGGTTTGGCTACTGAAAATCTGCGACTTGGCTTTGTTTGGGCTATAAGGGTTGCCGTCATGATCAATGCTCCAGATATGACTCTGATCGAGCAGAAACATGTATCTAAAGGCACATTCACATTTGGCCTTGCAGAGGCCGAAAGCGGCAAATTTCACCAGAAATCCGCACTCTTCATCGCCTAAGCGGGCGGAAAACCGGGCTACGAGCACCATTGGCCTCTGACCGATTTTGTTCTTCACAGCGACAGCGGAACGCCTTTCCACCTCTCCGGAAGCCGTACATTGACTGTACTATCATATTAACCACGTCATAGCGGGCCGATATTTCAGAATGGCTGCCAAGGAGTTGGATGCGTATTTGCGTAGGTAGAAGACGCGGCGCCTTCGTGCATCGAAACCATCTGTCATTTCGCCGATTCCCTCACGGTTATTCTTGTTCTTAATCAGATTGCAGGCGCAATGCGAGTTATAGAGTATGGTGCAGAAACTACAAGAATGATGATTCATGCACCCAGCTATGGTCATGAGCAGAGAGCTCATGCGTTTTACCCAATATTAGATTTCGATGCTTGTGCTCACCGCTCGTGCTTTGCATGACCTCTGCGTTGTCTGGACCGAGCTTGCCCAAAAGTGCTTTATTAAAGACGATAGTCTTTCTTGGGGAACTTAAACGCAGAAATTTTGGTCTGTCTTTCTGTCTGTCCTTCTGTCTGTCTTTCTGTTTGTCGGCACGTCCCTCGATTCAGCCACTCGGCCAAAGTTGAACCACTTGCCCAAGGGCCAGCCATCGTGAACGGCTGACTAGGTTCATACTTGTGTACATTGTTCATCAAAAAGCAAACATTACGCATATCTGAGGCGCAACATCACTAGGTAATGTTAGGCGGTGTTGTTCCTTTAACAGAAAATACATAGATACGCAATTTTAAAGACCTTGATGGTATGCGTTTAACGTTGAGACAGTAACGCGTTTATTAAAAGACTGCCACAGCTGAAGAGATCAACGGTCCAAGCCGAGCAAGCGCGAGCGCTAACAACAACCGTCTTCGTCTTCTTCTTTCGCAGGCGTTCTTGTCTGCGCCCTACCATGTTACAAATCACTCCTTCGCGGAAAAGGAGCCATCCTGGCGACCTAAGAAACAGGTACAACTGGTGGGTCATAATGCGGCTTCAGTCGATCGACGTGAACAGTCTCGCGGCCGCGACGACGGCGGTCCGTAGATGATTGAACAGGCTCAATCATAGAGTTAACTGGGGATGCTTGACGTAGGACGCGGTAGGAGCCTTCGTACTTAGGCAGTAGCTTTGTGGAAAGGCCAGGAGCGGAGGAGGGAACGCGAAGCCACACCAACGTTCCAGGCGAATACGACTGAGGAGGCACGTTTTCGTCGTGACGGTCCTTCTGGCCCTACTCGGCCTACAATGTTACAACCCTAGTTTCTTAAGGTGCGCTGGAAATGCGACTGCGCTGAAACTTGTCTTCCTCCGTGCCCTCTGCACAAGCTCATGTTGTGTTTCGGTTTCGGTTCAGTATTGCATTGTACGAATGACAGGGGGCGCCGCTCTGGCATTCCTGTTTTACCCAGGCGACGCGTAAGTAAGAGAGTTTGTGGAGAGTACTCGTTGAGTGCGGACGTTTCTTCTCCTTCGGCGCAACGCGCCAAACAGCGTGTTCGGGCTGGCCGGGGTCCCCACCGGTCGCGTTGGTCACCGCCGGTCTTCGCCTTCCGCTGCGCCGGGACTACCAGCCCGCAACACAGCACTCGTGTTTCCCGACGTATTGCCAGATGGCGTCCATATCTCACGCAGCGCCTCTTCTATCGTCTTTAGACGACATTTGCAGCGAAGCACGCAGATACGCGGCCAATTTTTCTTTGTCTACGTCTTCACCCACCGCGGCGCCTACTGGTTATGGTGCTCGACTGCTGACCTGAAGCTCACGGGATCAAACCCGGCCGCCGTGACCGCATTTCAATGAAGTCAAAATGCCATGGAGGCCAGTGGGCTTAGCTTAGATGCGAGTTAATGAACCCCGCTAACGATTGATTTTGCAGTTAACGGCGTTTGTGGTGTCTCGAGTAGTGCCATGTGCCCGTGTTTGCAACGCCCTGCCTCTTTAAAGGCCCTAAAAGAGCACCTGAAAATACCCAAAACGAGCGCGTCATTCTCTCTTGGCGTTTCTCGCTGTTTTGTTTTATTTTTTTATTTTATTCATACTGTCAGCACAAGGGCTAAGACAGGAGTTGGGGTTACATAGCTGACATGTACAAAGAACATATGTGGAAACAAATTTCACACGGTACGCTCAAGAACGCAAATATATGAAAATAACAAAAGAAATCGCAAAACTATATTAGAATACATTCCCCACAGGTCACCGATATAAAAAAATAACATGTTGGACTAGATCCCGTACACGTCACCAAAAAAGAGAGGACAAAAGAGAAAAGAGATTTAATGTGATGTAGTACATATTGAACACACTGATTCTCGCGAGCGCTGACGAGAAGCACGGATGAACCAGAGATAAAACAAGTTGGCCGTCTCCATCGCACGGAGGGCGCATGTGATAACACAGCCCGCGAGCGAGGCCTGCAGTCAATTGCTCCTCAACCAGAACCCCACCCGGGCGAAGGAGCTGGACGGGACGCCGGGGCGGGGGGGCTGCGTGACGAGGCTTTTAACACGAAAGTGTTTTATGCCAGGGTCCACCAAGACTTCAGTGACGTATTTCCGTCACGGAAATTACGTCGAAAAAATTTACATGATTAGATGGCAAAGAATGAAGTGCCGTCAACGGGCATGGAACCCACTACCGCTCGGTCCGCATATACAGATGCCGGGCACGCTATCCACTTCGCCACCGTCACAGACTCTAGAGGCTTTACAAACGCACCTTTTATATCCACCACTCTCCCGGTTGGCCCGGCGGTGTTGCCCTCTGGGAGCGGTAAAGTAAGGTAATTCGTCATTACTGGGGCCTCCACGATAACACCTGCAACGCATTACACGTCCGTCCCATTTGGCGCGTTTTCAATAGAAGTTCAATTTAGTCAATGCCTTAACACACCGCGAGGTGGCGATCTGAGCCCAAGCGTCGTAAAAGCGTCGGCCTCGGTCATAGCATTACGCTAATCCAAACCAAAAATAGCTCTGCGACGCGCGCCTGCCTCACCTGGCTGTTACACCGCGTTCCCCGCGCACGCGCTCGCCCCTAGAAAAATCGCCGACGGGGGCGGCACGACGCGCTTTGCGTTTTCCTCTAGTCCTGCCGAGGTGTTCAATCGCATTTTAACATGCCGTGGGATGGCGACCAAGTTCTGCGACGCTCTTCTGGCTGTCACACCTCGTTCTCTGATTACGCTTTCACCGTTAACTACTACAGCTACAACAAGGTTTTGCGTAATCATTTACCATGGACGTTAGTCGTCGGGATGGAGATCTACCACCAATCATCAAAGTGGGTGCATCCACGTTAAACGGTGCTATAGCGGCCAGACATCAATATACATTGCGCAAACTCTCTTATATCAATGTGCGGTAAAAATTCAGTTACTTCTGTAAGGGCACGCTTTACTTTCGTGTTATTCCGATTGCTATGACGGAGGGATCAACCCTCTTTTTTCTCAGAACTGTTGTACTCGATTCGTCATAATTGCATATTACAAGTGGTGGATCAGTCTATTGATGAATATTGTGCAAATAGATTCCAGACTTAAATTCTGATTAGGCTTTATCAGAGAACATCTACCACATTAGAGAACGGAAACTGTACCTTTGGCTGTAGTACGGAAATAAGGGTAGCGGCGGCGTACTGAACTGCAATAGAGCGAGGCGAGATGGCGCTGCAAGTACTATCATCATCATTAGACAAGCGCGCTTTTGCGGTTGGTTCGCCCTGGTCGCGCTACTGCGCTTTTTGCTCCCTGTGGTATTTTGTTCTTTGTCGTTGCTAAATCGCGGATCGCGTGTGTAATAGTTATCGCCAGGTGACTAAACTGGCCTCGACTGGCAAAAACAGCGTCAATCAAGTAAGGTTTGCATCGTTTATTGGTAGTCCCCAAGGTAGTACAAGCAATGTATACAGTCAGGCCCAAGCAAAACAAGTCACTCATGCACGTCGAAAGCTTTCAACCCGTGCGTGTGTAACGAGTCTGAAAGCTGACAAATATCTGCATATAACTGAACACCGATATCGCTGAAAGAAAGTTGCTCTCATTGTGTTGCGGCTTCCGAGTTTAACAGCATAGCTTTAGGACAAGGGTCTTATCCTGCGGTTAGTTATGTGGCGCTTGCCAGGTTGTGTTGATCTTTAAGTGAGTGCATGGTGGTGGAGTCGAAAACAAAACATGCGCTACGCCGATAGATAGCTAGCGCATTGAGAGGTATGCAGTTTTGATAAATTTATTATGTAAACAATCGCGGATGCGTACAGTTCTGTGTCTTTCTCGCTCTGCGATGTCACCTTGAATGCGTTACAAATAAGGAATATCGCGTTGTGTCTACAGGGTAGGCGCGAATTTCTCGGCCGTGAAGCCATACATACGTATTACGTATTCAGGTAATAGGTGGAAGAAAATATTGCAGGCTCGTTTTGTTCCTCGTTATAGTTCAGTTACACAGTTTCTACAGCTAGAATTTCTTGGCGCTAGTACTAATCGGACTGCTGAGTATGCAGCGTAGATGAGTGCTAAAGAAACAGATACATAAGGTGATTGCTTACAGATTCCAGAAGCACATTCTAAGAAAATAAGCTTTAGGCATGCAGTGTACATCTTTGTTCGTGTTCGCACAGAACACTAAACAACTGCTCAGCCACGAGCACAATCTCTCTATCACATAGACATGTCGATAGAACTTGACACTATATTGCAAGGAAACACTCACGAAATCAACTGGTAGGTCATGATGTGAACCTGTGGCCAATGCTCGATAAATAAAGGTCATGTATATATTGCATACTTGTTATTGTGTTATTTACTTTTTCAATATATTTGGGCTTGGAAGCTCAAGTATGTGTTCTCCCTGCTACTTTTAGAATAGAAGCTCCGGCTTGAGGTACTGCCACATGCGCTTTCTTTCTATGTTTTTTGTTATTGGACAATTGTACGTGTAGTTACTGCGTTTCGCAAACTGTGTCAGAATGTCTGGGAACATCCAGATTATTTTAGGATCTTCTGTAAGGCTGGAGTGCGCAATCGCGAACAGCTGAGTGTATTCTCCAAGTAACGCAGTAATAATGCTCGAATGTTTGATGCCGCAGGTATAACTACCGACGCGCCTTGCCACAGATCAGTTTATCGACGGCCGACGCTCTGTTCGCCGCTATCAGTGTGCAGTGTGTATTGCTGTAGTTTGACTTTCCTTTCCCGGCCACAAGTTCCGCCAAATAAAATTCGGCAGATCCCACGTACCGTGGGAATCGATGTTATGCGAAGCATGCGGCGGAAAATGTGACTGTGGCGTAACTTTTTTTACTGAGCGACAGGTTACAAAATGACGCTAAAGATTTGTATAAATATTATACGCACACATATATATGTTGAAGAGCCGCATATGTGTTATATATCCAGTTTACGGTTGGGTAACGCTGCCATTGGCAACGTGGGTATTATCAACACCACAAGCGCTAAGCTGATATGTAGTGCTTATACGTGTCCCGAGAACACACGCACGTTTCACGAACCCGTGTGCATGTGTGCAAGAAGTTCTTGACAGTTCTTGAACAAGGCCATCATCGCCATGATCAGTGAGCACCAGCAGCTGGTCATGACTTGTTATGGGATCCGGTCGTGATCGCGGAGACGAGGGGTTCATGTGTATTGAAGTATGAGGTATAGTACAGCTGTTGGAAATCGTGGATGCCTCGGTCACTTAGTCGAAAAATTGTCCGTCGATAGAGTCGCCGACATGTCGGAACCTGAAGTCACCCTTCGCGTTGGTGAAGTATAGGCCGTCGAGGCTGGTAGGCCTGGATAGTGCTACGTAAACCAACATCAGTGGATGGTGTTTGTCGTATTCGTATACTACCTGGGCGTATGTGCCCTACGTAGCCTAGTCTACAAAGCGGCTGTCAATCAATCTGGCATCATCCTCGGTCAGCATGAGGCCATCGCCCAGCCTCGTAAGGAATGAAGAGGACACTGCGTCGTTCTGGTGGACGAAGTGCACTGTATGGTGCGGTGATGTGGATATCATATGTAACTTTCGTTAAAGTATTCCCCTGGGGTAGAGCAATGCTTCAATATAGCTTGCTAAATCATAGGAATACAAACGTAATGTTTATTAGACTGCTATAAAAGCGGAGCCAACAATGGAACTACAGACGTTAATCTGATATCACGCCTGTATCGTAGGAGTAGACATCGTAGGAGTATCATTTAGTGTTTATTGCTTTCTTGTAAAATTAGTTAGCCAACATCACAACCACAATTGACGTTGCACCGATATTACGCCTGCGTAGGCTATTTTTCCAAACCAGTTTATAGACCTGCCGTGGCTCTGTGGTAGAATACCCGATTGCCATGCAGAATGCTTGGGTTCGATTCCTGCTGAGATCCTAATTTTCATTCTCTCCATTCGGCAAGTCAACTCTGCCGATGTTGGTTTTTCTTAACGCTCTCGCATTTAAGTTACCAATGTCTGTTCTCGCCGTTCCTGGGTAGATATAAACTGTCAATCACCTGTGGCGCATACCCGTACACCGCGGCCCGAGGTAAACGGGTATGTGCCACACGTGTCTAGCGGAAAGGGTTTGACGACGTGCGCGACAGGACTTTCACGTTATTCATTTCATGACCCGACAGTCATATTCATCAAATCCTCTTACCCTCCCATGCCAATTTTGGTCTACACCAAGTTAAGGAGGCGATCATGAGAGCACCCAGACGTAGGCGGCTAGATAGATAAATAGATAGATAGATAGATAGATAGATAGATAGATAGATAGATAGATAGATAGATACGTAGATAGAAACGCTCAAAGTGCCAGAGGTTCGCTAAGAAATGCTTCGCATTTAAAAAGTTTCATCTTGGACACACCGAGTGCTGATTTCGTCGACATCACGACCCCGTGACAATACGTAAAATCTTGTAGTGTGGCTGTGGATAAGTCTAAGTTCATGTATGTTTTGAATTACCTCTTCGATTTCCTAGGTTTTTTCATGACATTAGTTCACAGACTTTCACTTCGTAGTGGTATGTGCTACAACTGTGACATGTTAATTTAATCGAACAGCAGAAGTAGGTGTGCTCAAACAAATTTGGGACGTTTCTTTGCTATAAAAAAACACTACCATATTCACTGAACACAATCTCACTCATCACGACAACGTAAACGTGCTTGGTGAAGCTGTGCTGGAAGTGCTCGTCACACTTATAATTTGTTTATTAGCTGTAAGTAATTTGAAGGAGCCCATTGAACATATGTGCAAAGGCTAATGTAAATGAGCACGGCCTTGTAAAGCTTTGTCGTATCTTTTTGTAAACTTTTATGATCTAAACGCTGTTAATTAAGGCAAAGCAGTTTTCAGCGTAGTTTGTAAACTGCCTCATTAGGCACAACTAAATGTTGCATTTATATTGCGCGGCGGCTGTATTTTCGATGGAGGCGAAAATGCTTGAGGCCCGTGTACTTAGATTCAGGTGCACGTTAAAGAATGCCAGGTGGTCGAAATTTCCAGAGCCCTCCACTACGGCGTCCCTCATAATCACATCGTGGTTTTGGGACCTTAAATCCAGATATTATTAGATGTTGGAAAGAGTGTTAATTCCCCTCACTGCCGTGATATTTGTTTTGTAATGTGATTTATAATTAAAAAAAACTGACCCTACGTTTCGAGACCCGTTCGGTCTCTTTGTTTTTTTAAAATAAGAAGACTAATGATTAAATGTGGCTGGAGAGTATTTTTATTCTTATAATCTTGCCCAGACATACTTCTATATATTTACCTTTAAATTTATAAGTTCTGATGATCCACATGCAAAGCATGATATGACTATGAGTCATACAGTAGTGGGCAACTCTAGATTGATTCTAACTGCCTGGAGTTAAACAAACACAGTTGTTGCCTTGAAGAAGACAAGACTGCTTGTCGAAACATTTGCCCCAGCGACACCTCTGTTAACAAATTTTTCGTCTATTCAAGCTTCCGTCTTTCCCTGAACTTCAGACGCAGATCTAAGCACACGAGTGTCTTTGCATATTTCGCCCCCAATGAAATGTGACCACCGTGGCTGGGTATAAAACCTGCGTCATTGAGCTCAGCAGTGCCAGGTAACGTAACTAACGCACGGAGCTAGTGTTCAATTTCAACGCTATTGCGGTGTACATTGCATGGCACAGCAGACAGCTAATACTTGTGGACGATTGGAGGCACACCTCCATGAGATGCCTGGTAAACCATTCACAAATACAGCATTGCAAGCGTGAGGTTCAAGATGACCTATTGTAGCAGACGTGCACATGTTTCGCCGCACTTGCAGAGTGGACATTGGGGGGTTGTCACCCTGTCGTTGCCTGGCAATCCTGGAAAAACAAGTAATGACATCACCAGATATTGATAAGCATAATCAATAAATAATAAAACTTTGCAAAAGTAAACATATAAACATAGTGAACAAAAACAGCTGTTTGTGATACATATATGTAAACGTACCTTATAATGCATCTTGTTTCACTCGGGCTAGCTTCTTTACAAGGCGTGTCATGTAACAGGTGCCTTGCTCATTGCACACAGCTGTTTCCTTGTCAGGCCAGGAGGCTACAGCAGAAACGAAAATTTCTGATTATAGTGACGGTTTTTTATCACGCAAAAGTGAAAGTACACTCCTAATTATGTGAAGCTTTTGTTACACTAAATATGTAGTAAAAATAACCTAAACTGACAACAGGAGAAATGAAACATCTAAACCTGGCTTCTTTCAAATGCGACTCCGGCAAACTATAAATCATATGTTTTTTGTACTGATATACGGGCTAGTTACGAAGATACATGCGAGGCGTTGGTGAAGCAGTTGCCTTCCTTTATTGCAGCGGCCTGGTTAATGTTAACCGAACGATAAACTCGGCAACCCGCTCCCACGTGAAGCCACGCCGCAAGGAACGCACATTTTCTCATCGACAGTGTATGACGTTGAAAAATTAACTATTACAGTGCGTCTCCTCCGTGTGACACCCACGCAAAGCCATTGGTTAAAAAAAACTGAAGCAATGGGTGTTTACTCACCGGTCCGTATATTCTCGGGCTTCAAACGAGTGTCATCCTGTGAAAGCTTCAAAGGTCCCTTCGTTCCCCTGAAGTCAGCTGAATGCACATCACGAAAGCATTTTAACGAGTCAAAACGAACAGAACAAAAGCTAGTGTGTCGGCCGGCAGTGGCTCGAAACATTTACAGCGAAACGAAACAGCCCGAGACCCATCCCAATGCACCGCGAACCGTTACCTGCCGCCGTATATTTTGAAATGAAAATAATGATGCCGATAGGCTACTCACAACTACGAGTCTGTTGGAACAAGAACTATTACAAAAGATTGATGACGCGCTACCTGGCAAGGCAAGGCCACTTCGTATAAACAGCAATTTGTTTTATTGGAGTGTAACAGTAAGCAAACAACTAAACTTCCTTAGTTCAGGAATATTTTGATTTGAAGTTTGGCCCCGACGAGGGCACCCCTACATAAAATGTGAAATAGCGCGAATGGCGGCTTCCACAAGGCCGGCATGTTATCCTAACGCAGAGGTCAGTAGATCAACTCCCGGTGTTTGAAGCTGGAACTCGCCGCGGTTGATTTATTCGCCCTCTGCGGCGATCGCTGGTACTTGAGACTTTCCGGGGCCTGGCTTTATTCTTACTATTTACTTGCAAAAACTGGGGGTTTGCATAGGATCGTGCATTGCGCCCATTCTAAACGATCTCTTTTTATCCCGATTCGATGGCCATATTTCCAATAACCTCTTGCAGACAAAAGTGCGAGATGTCTTTGGCTTCGTTCGCGATTTCCTGTTTTTTTCTTCAATTTTACATCAGCTGAGCTGGGAGATGCAATTGCGACACTTCTGCCAACAATGAAGCAATGTCTGGCTCCCTGGATGTCGCCTATGAAATTCCGCAAGGTGGTACCATGTGGTTTTTGGACCTTAATTTGTTTTGTTCGGTTGGACACCTTTGCTAGAGCTATGAACCGTGGTCACAAAAGCGTCTTCTGCAGTACGATTTAGCGCATTCAAAGCTGATTAAAAGAGGAATTGCCACTCTGCGTTAAAAAAGCCCTAATGAAGTCGTGTCATCACGCTATTTTAAGTAGTTTTGTAGGCCAGAGTAAGCGGTTATTGCAGGCCGGCTATCGGATGTCACAAGAGGTATCCGTGACACAGTGCTTCATGAATGTGTCACCAACGTTCTCACTGCTTCACTGCGATAAAATGTCTGATGGGGGATACATATGCGTAATACATACGCTCACAAACTTGGCCACCATCTGAAAAGGTCGCGATTAGAGCAAACGTCCGCGATTTCAGCGAATCTCCAGATAATATAGATAGCGTTTGCAAACTTCCAAACCCCTAAAAATTAGCGCTAATCTTGTCCCTGTCTTGTTAGTTTGTTAGTTACTTGGTTATGTCTCTTTCCATCATGGTGATACTGAGCACGCTAAAGGTGTACAAGAATATGGCGCAGTGACCCGATGCTCTTTTGCACATGATGACTTCCAAGGCTGTAAATGCGCATCTCTAGCGCGTGCTCACCCGACTGCATTCCAAAATTTCTACCACGATAAGCAGTAAAGGGACAGGAATTCAGTTAATTTAGTAACACAAGCAGGTTCAACAAGCCAGATAATTTCTTTTAAAACAGAGGTGTTCAAGCTTTTTGTTGCGCCGGGTAGTGCGAGCAGGAACCACCACCATCATCATCAAACGGAGAGCAATGTGTGACATATGTTCTTACGGCTGATTGTAGCTATAATTGAATGAAGCACACCACAATGAAACCTTCATTCAGCGATCCCATGGCCGCAGCGGTGCCCACGGCGACTTGTGATGTACCGTTAGAAAGATTCAGTTTTCTGTATATATTATTGGCTAGAGGTAACCTGATAAGAATGACTAGCTTTCATTTTGCAGTAAAAAGTTTACTATGATCTTTATGGGCATGACTTTTTGCTGATGACTGATCACGAACCCTTGCACATAATTTATGGACCAAAAAGTCATCCCTACAATATCTGCTGCAAGGCTGGAGTGCTGCCAACATTCGTTGCAGCCATGATGCATTGTGCTGGATACGCGCGTCTTAAATGTAAGCCTTGCTGGTCGTTCATGCTAGTGGAGCTGCACCAAGAGAACCCTGCGGTCGTGAGAAGCCTGCAATTAGCGAGAAGCTGCGTGTGGTGGCCAAGTACACAGCGCGACATCCAGCTTCAAGGAATCTCCTGCCAGTTTTTGTCAATCACGACGTAACACGTAGCCCCGCTCCGTTAAACCCGTGTGGCCAACGAGTAGTTATGACGGAGTTGACATGGATACCGCAGGTTCATTCAATGACATCATGTCACTTGTTATAGACAGGGGCTAGAAGTGGCCGAAGGTGTTCGTGATGAAAGACACTTCACCTGAGAATACAGACACTTGCTTCTATAGCGTGTTTTGCTATTTCGTTTTTTGTGCAACACTCGTATCAAGTATCGGTCCTTTGTTTACGCAAATAACTTAACGAGATAGCGATAAATACCTCGTTTCACCGAAATGCTGGCGCCAGTGTCGCTGGTTGCGAGCGAAAAAACCGGCGTTGTCCATTGGCGAAAATTCAAGATATATGGAAATAAATTACTATTAAAAATCTTTTGTTCGATTAAGAAGAGAAGCCAGGCCTTCTGCGTGGCAAGCAGACGTTCTACCACGGAGCCACACCAGCGCTTTATTTTTTTTTCCAGAGGGAAGGAAACCCCTGCGCTGAGATCGAGATTTCGAAAATATTAGTGAGACATATTTACACACAAATCAAGCACAGCAAACCAGCCTAGAGCGTGAGTGGGACGTTCACATATCTCGAATATTTCAATTACTTGTCCCTGGAAGATGTTTGCTGTTGATCATGTAGGTTCAGTATCTCTCAATCAGTCTTGCTCTCCCGAGGCTTTGCAGACTGATAGGAAAGATTCATGATTAAGAAACAGAGCAACGAAAGGATACGAAACACTACCGAAGAGGCAATGACAAGCGCCGTACCCTCAACTAATCTTTATTCACTTCGACAAACACTTTTATGCCCATACGTTGTCACGTATAGCATAAAACGCAACAAAGAAAACAAAATTTGTCTAATCAAATACCAACTTTATTTTTGCAGCAGGGCGACAGGTAGAACGCTGATACACAAATTCTTATTATTATGTATGTGCAAGGCCTCTATTAACTCGCGAGTTACCATTTCCCAATTGGAAAATTGGGATCATCGTCATTTTTGCGTTTTCAATTTTTGTTATGTCGAACCCTACCGACGACATTATGTTCATTATGTTGCCTACGTGTGCCGTGTTTGTGATTAACGACAATAACCATATGAATGTGCCCCGAACAGTCGTAACTTTAAAAGCGACCCCGATTTAGCAAATCTTAGTTTACACAAGAATGTTACTCCTTGGTAGCAGGTACACTAACGACATACTGAAACACCTCATAGCACCTCGCTGACCACGTGAACTTAAATGGGTATATTGGGGTAGTGGAGGTAAAAAATACATTATATATTAGGTAATTTTTTTTAAATATTCAGCACATATGACAAATTGATACATTCCTCTTCATATCAATTTCGGTCATGTATCCTGCGATCATGGGTGGCACTGTCTAGCATAGATAGCAAATTCTGGTAATCCTTTGCAAAATGACTTGTATGCCATTTGACATTGTGGAACGTTTCCTACGACATGATCTCGCCACGTGTGCATCTCGCATTGTCTTGTACCTGCAAGAAAAAACTTTCAGTTACACTTTAGCGTTAGGCATGCCACATTTATTATATTTACGTCATCTTTGTAACAGCTACTTTCAGAAACTAGTAATAAAGATGACGATATATACTAGGCATAGGGAGGCATTTCTCTGCAACGACAAATTGAGCAAATGTGCACAGATAAGCGTACATGTTTGCCTGGTCTACAAAGTCTTAGATAGACCGAATAAACGGTCCAGGATTTCAGCGATGAAGGTCGGGTGGTCAGCCAGGCCTGAAGCCTGTTGCACGGAGTTGGCGAAAACGGCTTGACTGCAGACTTGGGAAAATTCGGGGCAAGTGTGCCACTGTCCCATTGCGAATTGGGGAGGCCCAATTTATTGGTCGCTCCTATTAGGCTGCAGAAACAGCAAAGTAGGTACGCTGTTTGTGTTCTCAGAATAGATTGCATTGCTAGTTTAAATAACTTTTTTGAAAAAAAAAACAAAATACGAGAAAAATGTCCCGGAATCATTCGCATCGGTGGTGCTTCCGTCGTGCTTCCAAGAAGTCTATGGATGTTTTAAGTAAGTCAGATAGTAGCAATACACAAGGACCATGGTAAATGCTGGGCCATGGTAAATACAATGACCATGGTAAATCGTGCTGCCTTCTAATGGGTTACAGGAGGGCAACATGCATCACGTAGTCTTCCATGAGCGTCGACCACTGGAAGCGACGCATGGAATTTTGCTGCTGTGCTCACTTTCGCAATCAACGGGGATAACAAATGCTGCTCCAAGTAACTTTTAGTACAAGCCCCGTTTCTGTTTTGAAGGCAACAGCCACACGTGGTCAAAGGAAACAGGACATGCCCGTGTTAACTATCGTGGTCTGCTACGGAGTGGTCTTCTAAGTTCACGTGCCTTACGAGACAGTGGGAGTGTGTCCTCGCGCACTATGCCATTTGCCCCATAGGTGAATCATTATGGATGACAAAAAATAGTATAGAACGTATGAACTTTATGTTTAGAAATGTTGAAAGCGTCGAGAGTCGTGATCAATCATACACCTTACGACTTATTGCAGTATAGACTCTAAAGCGACGACCCTTAATACCATGACAGAGAACGCGGTTAGCGCGCTCCGCTAGGCCATTGATATTTGGATGTTAAATTCTTGGGTGTCGTGGCCTTGGGAAGCGTGAAAACCCTTCGAAAAAAAAACGCCGCACAGTCACAGCAAAAGCTGGATGAGCGGCGTTTCTAGAGCCCGTTCTAAGCTGCCTTGGTGCTACTAATACAAGTTCACTAGAAAGGTACCCACTACGCCATAAATCACAATTTTTGTGAACTTGGGAAGCACCTACTAAGCCATTATTCGTCATTCTGCGGGGAAGCGGGGCACCAGCTACACGTCTGTAAGGCATTATGTGCCCTTTGTTGACGCGACGACTGATGACGATGAAGAATTATGGCTCAGCCCTTTGTAATGAGTTGGAAGCTTTAAACGGCCCACCAGTTATGCAATTTGCATTGGGTGACGCCCGATCGCTATTTCCCTCTCCCGTCATGCTGTATAACATACGTTTACGTGGGAGAGAGACGGGGGGGGGCGATGAACTTTACTGAGACCCCGAGGAAATGGATCATGCGCTTATGGGCTTCCTTGGCAACTAATACAAGTGCACTTGCGAGGAACCCACTACGCTATAAATCATTGTAATTTTACTGAGACCCCGAGGAAGTGGATCATGCGCTTATGGGCTTCATTGGCAACCAATACAAGTTCACTTGCGAGGAACCCACTACGCTATAAATCATTCTAATTTTTTAGAAGTAGGGCAGCAGGCACTGTGCCATTTTTAGATGCGAAGTATCTTATGGCGGAGTTCAATCCGGTGGCGGTGGTGGTGGTGGTGGTGTGCGGCGTGACCGCCATTACTGCGCATGCGCATACCCTCTCCAATCACCCTCTCCCCTCCCCTCTCCATTTTCCCTCTCCCATCCTCCTCTCCACTGTTCCTCTCCCCTCCCCCTTTCCACTCTTCCTCTGAAACGCGGGCTAGACATGCCGAAATTCTCTCCTGCGCAACGCCGCGATGAGCACCAGCGCATGTGCGTCCCCTCCCCCTCTCTCTCCTCTCCTACGCTGCCCCCCTCTCGCACGCCTGCCGACTGCGTTCCCCACTCGCCCTGTGAGAATTAACGGCCAGGCTAAGGGAAGACAAAACGTGCATAGCGTTCCTGTTCGCGTTCCACGACGCGAGGTCGGTAGCATGCCCAAAGAACGCCAACGGAACGCGATCGTGCAAGTATTCCGGCTTCGCATCGACTCATGATCCCCTTTAGAGGGAAATGGTGTAATTTTTCGTCACTCTACGGAGAGCCATCGCACCTGCTAAATGCATGTAAGATATTATGCGCACTTTGTTGATGCTGTGCCTGATGACGATGAAGAATTATGGGAGAGCCCTTTGTAATGGGTTGGAAGCATTCAACAACATACTCGTTGCGCAATTCGCATTGTGTGATGCCTTGTGACAGAATTTGCGTTGTGCGACGTTTGGTGCTTATTTTACTCTTCTATCACGCTATACTGCATATGCTAATGTGGTTCCTTCCCGACATGAAGCCTGTATAGGACCTTTTTGAAAGGCAGTTTCAAGCACCGGCATGGCTCAGAGGTTGAATACTGGGCTCCCACGCACAGGGCCCTCGTTCCATCCTGGAACGTTCCATCCTGGAATTTTTTTCTTGTTTCGTTTTTTTCTTATTTCTAGCGATAGTGGATACGGACACCGGCGGCGGCGGCGGCGGCGGACAACTGCGGCGCCAAAAACGGCCGGTGAAATGATCTCATAACAGCTTTCGCTGTAAAACATCAGCCGTCATTTATCGGCCATGCTCACATATGATCACGGCAGGTGGCCTGCGCCAAAATGTGAATATACGCAGCATAAACTCAGAAACCTGGGCTGCGGCAAAAGGAGTTTAAGGCTCCCGCCTCCCAGGAGCATCTCGGGCAATCGGTACACACAAGTATCTGCCGGTTGCTTCCTAAAGGATGCGAAATCAGCGTGATCAGACATATGCTGGCTTTTCTGAAAGGACAACTGGTGGTCTGTACTGGCTGAAGGTATCGGACTCGATCTGAGGAGGGTCTCCTTTGGCTTTCACACTCTGTACAACTGGGTACAGAAACCTGAAAGTCTTTCTGCATCTCAGCCCAGTAGAACTGTTATTTCACGTTTCAAGTTTTCGTTCAGTTTCTTACTGACAAACGGTTGGGTCGTCGTGTGCACTGTACAAAACAAATGTTCTAGCAAACACCGATATCGCCAGAAGAAAGTGGACGGCCCTCATGGTTGAGTTACGCTTGTAAAAATCGGCTTTTGCCTTGGGAATCTTCGGTTGCAATCAAGAGATCTTTCAAGCTTTTTCACGCACTTGCCAGGCCATCACGTCTAGGCATATATATATATATATATATATACGTAAGCAGGGATGCAACAAGACGGTGAAATGGGCTAGTTGGTGAACATTCATGTTAAAGCACACAGCTTATAAGCCACATAAAACGAGGTCCAAAGATTTAAGAACTTGACAGGACAGCGCTTACTCACACCCGAAATTTTTATTGAACAGATGCGCTGTCCTGTCAGAAGCGCTGTCCTGTCCAGCTCTTAAATCTTCGGTCCTCGTTTTATGTGGCTTATAAGCTTTGTGGTTTAACATGCATGCAGGGATGGCTGGTAGAATCCAGCGAGGAAGAAGTGCGCATGAATGGAGTAAAGGTATGGCGTATCAGCCACAGCCTGTCTCTCATTCATAGCGTCACACGAATCGACAGCATGAAGACCTGGCAGCCACTTCATCAGCCACGCATCATCAGCGTTCTCAACAAGACGCCCTGACCACATACGGACCATCTGCCATCATCGGAGCATACAGTGACCAGCAGCATCATCAGCAGACCTCGACATCCCGAAGTACGCAGGATCGGCGGACGATGGACCCGTAGAGGACTGATTCCGCCTTTTCGAGGTCCACGGTACCGCTGCATCATGGTCAGAACGGGACATGGTCAAAAACTTCAACGACTACGTCACCGGTGATGCTTTCCAATTTTACATCACACATATATTTCAAAACAACGAATCATGGCCAAAAATCAGAGAGGAAATGATCACCCCATTTTACGACTACAACGAAGACTCGCTTATAGCCCACCATCTGGAGAGAATCGCACTCAGTCGTCACAGTCACAAGCAGACTTCACGCAATCGAACACCTAGAATGAATCGGCCATTCCCAAAAGACAAATAAAGCATCCGCTCACAGAAAGGCATAGAGATCTTCCACGAAGACTCAGTCTTCCACCAAGCTTTGCTACTGCACGACGAAAATCACCCTCTTCTACGTCATCATTGAACCATTGGACTCATGTTACCGAACCACCTTATGCACTCTGCTCCCCGTATCGCACTCTTCGCCCACAACCTGGTTTTGCATCATGTGCATCTACAGTAGCTCCCAACGCTCACCTCACAAGCTCACTACGGTCGGGTTAGAGCTCAGTAACTCTGAATGTATTCGACCAAGCCACGTCCCTTCCGCGTTAATTCATGCGTCAGAACTGCTTCGCTCGGTAGGTTCGCATAGAGACAAACATTTGCAATCAGAATCTGACCAAGCCATGCGTGTTACGGCATCACCGTCAAGTCCACACCCACCTGAGAGTCGAAACAACACAGAAAGCTCAGATGCATCAAACCTGGAACGTTGCCGGCTGCCACAAACGTCTGTAATTAACGGCCTTGCAGCAGCCTCTGAAGAGCTCGCACCAACTTCACTGCCCGAAAAGCATAGAACCAGCTACCTAGTGGACACTACATCAAGTTGCCAAGAAGATCAATGTCATGTTCCGAAAGTGCAACCACCTCCGCAATTTCTGCAGCATCGTCAGCAAGGCCCGCACAAGCAAATCGACCAAATTAAGCGACCACAGGCACTCCGACAAGGACAACTACCAATATCAGAAACACAGTCGTGGCTGAAGAAAAGACGTTCGAATGCGAGCCAACTGAAGCGAAAACAAATTTCAGATGTATCGCTCAGGACAAACTAGACATCAAATGCAAGGCATATTAGCAGAAAAGAGCGTCGCCAGGAAGGGACGTCGCCCTTTCAACGTCCGACATCAAGACTGCACGTTCCATCGAGATATGTCAGACACAACCGAAAACGACGAAAAGGACACCAAAGCATCCTTGACATTTCGAGAGGACAAAGAAGTCGTCCCATCAGTCTCCATCAAGGAGCACGGAAAGTGAAAGAACAGCCTGTATGCCAGTAACAACAAGGTATCCGACGCCTACAACGTTCAAGCTTCCTGTGCTTCAAGGTGTTCCAATGCTACTCAGCTGTGACATGTCCACCAACCGAGTTATCGTCACTCTTAATGCGCAAGGCGTGCTTATGGTTTCGTGAAAGCAACAGCCAGCCTCGCCCACCAGAACTCTCCTACATATCACCGGACTGCTGCCCTCTTCTGTGAAGTCTTTTGTGCGAGTTAACGGAACTTCATTTTGACATGGAACTACTGCGCATTTTGACATCGTTTGCTTCTAAGACTGCTTGTTCATGCTTTGTTGTTTGTGACACGCTCATTCTTCCGGGGGGAGGGGGAATCCTGAGACGTAAGCAGGCATGCGGGGATGGCTGGTAGAAGCCAACGAGGAAGAAGTGCGCATGAATGGAATAAAGGTATGGCGTATGAGCCACGGCCTGTCTCTCATTCATAGCGTCACACACACACACACACACACACACACACACACACACACACACACACACACACACACACACACACACACACACACACGCACGCACGCACGCACGCACACACACACACACACACACACACACACACACAGTGCTTGGCCTGTCATTTATATTCTTCAGGCCCTCAGGTCATGCCACACAAATATTCACATATATTATGGTATTGAAACTGCCGCGAGCGCAACGCAACCGGGTCATGTAAATCATGCCGTACACGGTATGCATACCATGCATTTCATGTTACCCCCTCCCACTTATATTCGGCATAAACTGATTTCACAGATACCAAATTTGATACCTGTCATATTGACGAAACGGCCACCAGACCACCATGATCGCGGCATTTAAATCATGGCGTATGTAACATGCATATTGTGATTTTCATGTTACCACTTGCCATGTATGTTCAGCATACACTCATGTCACTCTGTACCAATTTTGAAGGAAAGGAGATGATTTCTAAGGGCTCGTTTTATCTTTGTTAGACACAATATTAATGAGAACTAACAGACAATAACGCCAAGGAAAGTATAGGGGGTGGTGATCTGTAGTATTTTAGAATATAAATGTGAAGAAAGTAAAGTGGACGAAAAGATGACTTGCCGCCGGCAGGGACCGAACCTGCGACCTTCGAATAACGCGTCCGATGCTCTACCACTGAGCTACGGCGGCGGTCATCCTCCCGTCCACTTTGTATTTATATTCTAAAATACTACAGATCACACCCACTATACTTTCCTTGGCGTTATTGTCTGTTAGTCCTCATTAATATCCGTACCAATTTTGACAAATGCCATTCTAATGAACTGGCCATGAGCGTGTCAAGTAAATCATGAGCGTGTCATGGAAATCACCCCGTAGATGACATCCATGTCACGAATTTCATGTTACCAGCTGTCATTTAGGTACGGAATACGCTGATGTCACACAGTAGCACTTTTGATACATGTGATGTCAGTGAGACGGCCGCGAGAGCGCCATGAGCGTGATATGTAAATTATTGCGTGCATGAAATGCATGTTGGGATTTTCATGTTACGACCTGCCCTTTATGTTCGTCATAAAGTCATGTCGCATTATAAAAATTTTAGTACATGTCTAGGTAACGTTACGGCGAGGACAGCATGAAGTCGTGGGCGGATAGATAGATAGATAGATAGATAGATAGATAGATAGATAGATAGATAGATAGATAGATAGATAGATAGATAGATAGATAGATAGATAGATAGATAGATAGATAGATAGATAGATAGGCGCGCTCAAAGCCGCAATGGTTAGCTAATAAATGCTTCGAATTTAACATTTGATGACCCCAAGAAGCTGCGTGTAAATGGTGGTGTTTATTATAAGCAGCTCGAGTGGGCAGGACGTTCATGTCGTAAGCCCTCCATGAACCTTGCCTTTACAAACTGCTTCGCTGCTTGCCAACGCAGCGAAGCACCACTTAAAGGAAGCACTGCTTCTGTAATGAAACGCCGGTCCTGCAGAGCAGCAGCAGCAGCAGCAGCAGCAGCAGCGAGCGAATTCCCGTTCTTGCTTAGTGCAGTGAAGCAGCACATAAAAGATGCGCTGCTTCCGTAATGAAACACCGGCCCAGCAGATGAGCAGCACCAGCAGCAGCGAGCGAATTCCCGTTCTGGCTTAGTGCAGCGAAGCAGCACATAAAAGATGCGCTGCGTCCGTAATGAAACACCGGCCCAGCAGATGAGCAGCACCAGCAGCAGCGAGCTCATTCCCGTTCGTTTTGAAATTCTCTTGAACGCGAATTGAGTAGCGAGAACTGGAAAGTCGCCATGGCTGCCACTCTACTACTTCCCGTATGCAAAGGTACCAGAATTCCTCTGAATTGCACTTTGTGCTAGTCGCTTTGAAGACTACTTTTTTAGATCGCGTTTAAGGTAGGGCCCGCGGGGCCGTGCTACGTCGGGCACTGCCGTGCCTTATGCTAAACTGGCTTTTTGCGTCATATAGGGAGTTTCTTGCGCCATATAGGGCGCCATATAGGGGTGAGCCGTAGGAGGCTAAAAATTCTCTGTGTCGCTGAAGCAGCTGAAGTACGTCACAGACGCTGGTAGATCGCCAACTCTAAAGGATGTCTATAAATATCTTGCCGTGTACATGAGGAGGGTGTGTGCGCTCGTGGTCGAGTTACCCGAGGCGTCGCGCTTCAAAGCTACGGGTCGGTTGCTTGACTCCACCAACCGGGCACCTGAAAGGCCTTGCCTCTTGATACCTTGAATACACGGCCAGGACTTCGTTAAAGAATCAGATGTGCACACTTCGAACCTAGCTTCTATTTCTTCCCATATAATGACAAGTCTGGTTTACAACGAAGGAGGCGCAGCTATGCTTAGGTACCGCTCTCGCTCCCGAACAAAAAAATGCGATCTGCACGGATTATATGACTCGCTTTTGCGACATTCCCCAGAGAAGGGAATACGCATATGATATCGCGGTCTACCTCGCCCGACTACTGTGGCAGCCATGGCGACTTCCCCGCCTATTGTTGCTTGGCTGCTATTTCGCACCACATCGGTGGCAGCGCACTTTCCCCATCAGGGGCCATTATGGGAAACCATATCCTGAAAACTGATAGAAGAAACCGATGGAAGTGTCCGACGGAAGTGCTGTTGCCAGAATACCAAACCCCGACGTGCTTAAATAACGGTGTTTAGAAAGTCACCGACACCGTCGACGCCGGAGTTGGCGACTCCGTCATCAGTGAGCTTTCGTCGCCAAGTTCGGGAAAGAAACACTGTTTTTGAATGTGCCGAAGTCCGAACAGCTCGCGGACGTGATTATGGAGGAATGGCGGACAACACTGAGGCGGGAAACGGGACCGTCTTACATGGTGAGGCCCTTCATAAGAAACATACAGCCACAATACAACGAGAGTAGACGTAAAGCCCATCCACGAGCAATCTTGAGGAGAGTAAAGAATGACATGGAGTTCGTCGTCTTTGTCGATGCAGCACAGCACGTGAACATGAGAATGCTCGCGTTGTCGGTCATAGACGATCGACTTCCTACATTCAATGAATTCACTAACCATTACCAGCTTGTCGGAGGAGTATATTCTCTTGCGGACCCGAAGATCAGCACAGTTGAGTGAACTACTCTGAGAATGTTTGCAGACGGGGTCTTTCCCGTCGCGGCGCTTCCTGAGTAAGCCGATGAGGCCTGGGCGGATATCAAAGAACGCCGTGAGCGCGAGGAGGCGGAAAGACAAAAAGGCCGTGAGCGGGAGGAAGCCGAAAGACAAGAGCGCCTCGAGATGAAAAGAATAGAACTGGCACTCCGTCAGTGTTCGCAGGTGCCTGGCGTAGCTTCTGCGACGGTTCAGGCTAGCGAGATAACTCCTCAAATAATTTTTTATGCTTCAGCATACCATGCACGCGCGTTTCCTCTTAATTGACGCCATTACTCTGATGCGCCCCCATAAGAAAATGGGACTGAAGGAGGAACTACATTCAAAAAGATATTTCTCGCCTCTTACACAAGCTGTCAAAGTGGTTTCGGCTTCGATTGTGGCTTTGCTTGCTTTTCTGCTCAGCTTTTTTTGTTATGTCCAGTACACAGGTCACGGGGTCGGAAAGGGATATTCTGGTGAGCACACGAAGAAAGTACAGCAAGCTGAATATGATGACGAATTCCGTCGATCAGGACACGAACAGTGCACTGTCCAATAGGGTAAATGGGATTGTCATTGGCGCTACAAAACACCGGACCAACATACGGAGTTTGCACTTTTCGTAGACGACGGCATAATTTGCGATGAATGACCGAGATAGGGGCTCCAGTGTCTACAAGGGCGTCCACCAAAATACCTTCCACACATACAGCGAGTAAATTTGTAGGGCACGCAGGAGGAATTATTGCTTTTAGACGACGAGCAGTTTCCCCTCCAAAAACTGCAGCTTCTAGTTTTCGGAGTGGCTGTCAAGAGGTGTCGGGGCAGAACGTAAGGGCGAAGAAGTACGGCGGAAGGGCGATGGTGAACGACGGCGGGGTGAGCGGGGAAGGACGAGGGTCGCCGTGGGACAAAGGAGGAGAAGGCGAGCGTTGTGACGAGGCAACGTAGGGTCCCGGAACGTAGGGATCGGACGTCGGAGTAAAATCTCTCTCGTAGGAAGAATATCCTTGTCGTTCATCTTGCTGGCGCCGGCGGCAAAAGCGGGAGATATGGCCTCGTATGCCACAGTAGAAACAGATGGGGCGTGCAGGGCGCCAAGGAGCGGAGTGCTGTTGTGCTGGTGCCTTGGCTGCCATCGCGGCCAAGTGGTCGTATACGACGTCCGCAGGCGCAGGTTGAGTTGGTACCGAAGGCCGTGATAGAACTTCGGCATATGAAGGCGCATGGAAAGCCGGAGGAGACGGGGCACGTGCGACGCTCGTCATTAACGCCAGTTCATCCTTGATGATGTCCCGCAGATTAGATGGAGGAGAGCGGACGGATGAAGTAGCTGGGCTGCCAGGAACAATGCCGTGAAGTTCCTCTCTCACGATGGTGCGGATGAGGGCGCGCAGTTCATGTTCTCCAGTAAGGCGAGAGTCACAGGAGGCGTGTGGTAGGCGCATTGAGTGGAGTGCGTCCAGGCGTTGGCACGTCGTAATGATGTCCTGAACCGAAGTTGGGTTCTGGATGACAAGACCATTGAAGGCGATAGAGTTGATGCCTTTCAGTACATGACGAATGCGATTGGCCTCGGGCAGGTCACTTTGGGCACGGCGGCAGAGAGCCAGAACGTCTTCAATGTACGACGTATACGATTCGTCGGGTCCCAGGATGCGAGTAGCGAGCTTCTGTTTCGCTACCTCAGAGCGTCCTGCAGACTTGCCGAAGATCTGACGCAGCTGCACCGTGAATGCTGACCAATCAGGAAAGTCGCTTTCGTGGTTGTGGTACCACGTCTTCGCGACCTCCTTGAGGTAAAAGGGAACATAGCGCAGCTTGTGTGCCTCGTCCCAATAATTACAAGCACTGGTTCTGTCGTAGTTGTCCAGCCATTCTTCTACGTCCTCACCGCGAAGGCCAGAAAATACTGGAGGGTCTCGCTGGGATGTACTCACGGTGTACCGTGGCCCAGCAGGCTGAGGGGCCGCGGCAGGGACGGTAGGAGGTGCGTCGTTTTGTGCCACGGATGTTGTTGGCAAGCAAAGTCGTCGACCAGACCGGAGCTCCAGGGGTGACCGGTAGAGCAAAGAGCAAGAGGACGTGGGAATCACAGCACGCTCCACCACTTGTGAGACGACGTCAGGTACGACGGAACGATTGTTGTATTTACAGCAAAGGCGCGCGAACCAAAAACCGAACACCGGCGATCCAACACGATGATGATGATCACGATGATTGGTATGCACAAGTGAAGATGATGACCGACACAGTCAGCGCTCACAATATATATATATATATATATATATATATATATATATATATATATATATATATATATTGTGAGCATTGTTTATGCCCTTCATGTTCTCATATGTACATACTCATCATCACCAACTGTGTTTGTGTTGTGGGGCTCATACTCGGGAGAATAAAGAAGGGTCTTGACAGCCCTAAACGTTGCCTCACAACTGGTGGAGAGTGCTGTCCGGTCCCTGAATCCTCTCTCGTTAACAGATCCTCTCCCGCTTGACCGCGAATACATCCCTGGAGCTCCGTTCGGGACGCCGCTTACACCCCCTGCGTTCGGTGATGTCGCAAGACGAGCAGCCCAGCTCGGCAGCAACCCCAATGCTTGCCCCTGCGGCCACCCCTTCTTGGATGGTCACCAGCCCTCAGAAGGACCCACCGATGTTCGCTGGGCTTCGCGGCGAGGACGTTGAAGACTGGCTGGAGGAGTGAGACCGCGTGAGTGCCATCAACCACTGGGATGAGCCCGCGAAACTCACCCATGTTGCGTTTTACCTCACAGGCGTCGCAAAGACATGGTTCTTCAACCATGCTACAGATTTCCCGAATTGGACCTCTTTTACTATTCAACTACGCCAGATTTTTGCCAACCCATCTGTGCGTTCAGATATCGCGAAGAAGAGGCTTGCTGGGCGTGTTCAACACACGGGCGAGTCATACACATCTTACATCGAAGACGTGCTCGCCCTCTGCCGCCGCGTCGACACCTCCATGGCGGAGAATGACCGTGTGCGCCACCTGCTGAAAGGTATTGGGACCGTCGCTTTTAATGCGCTTGTAGTGCAGAACCCCACGACCGTAGCCGATATCGTCGCTACATGTCAGCGCCTCGACGAACTTCAGACCACACGCCTGCAACCTGACATGTCTGACCAGAGGCCAACCAACGACATCGAGCTGCGTGTATTGATCCGCTCGATTATCCGAGAGGAACTCCACGCACAAGCTCCGCCGTGCCATCTTGAGGTTCGTACGACGCTACCTGGTGCCAATCTACGCGACGTCGTGAGGGAGGAATTGGCTTCCATGACCGGCACGCAAGTTCCGAGCCCGCATCCCATGCCAACCCCGCATCCCTTGCCAACCCCAACTTATGCCCAGATTCCTGCCATAACACCACAGCCCCAGCAGACACCACTACAGGCGCCTGGAGTGCACGGCTCGCTCAACTCTCTCACACCCCGAGCGCCGGTCCAGCCTTACAACACCTGGCGCACCCCTCGGCCGATTTGTTTCTATTGCGGCATCCGTGGCCATATTTCGAGATTTTGCCGACGCCGTCAGCAAGACGAAAGACGAGGCTACGACGACTTTGAACGGGACGAATTTTACACCAATGGATCGCAATATCGTCGCCCATACCAGAACAGCCCACGTCGATCGCAGTCTCCGCAGAACTTCGGCGCAGTTGGCAGTTCCCGATTTCCGCGTCGTCGCTCGCCTTCACCGCTGCGGCGCTCTTCTTCCCCACTTCGCCCAGCTACCTTGACTCCTGATCACCGACTGGAAAACTAAATAGTGCAGCTTCGGGAGGGAAAGCTGCATATTTCGGACTGTATCAAACTCCTCCGGATCGCCCGTCAAATATATTGTTGGTGTATGTTGAAGGTATACGGACTGAGGCATTGGTGGACACAGGTGCATCGCTTTCCGTAATTAGTGCAGACTTCTGTTCCCGCTTGAAGAAAGTGAAGACTCCATACGATGGCCCTCCCCTTCGCTGTGCTGACGGAGTTCTTATTCGGCCCTCCAGTGTTTGTACAGTGCGCGTTTCCATTGATGGCATCCTTCATCATATTCAGTTTCTTGTGCTGCCCTCGTGTACTCACACACTCATCTTGGGATGGGACTTTCTTTCTTCAGCGTCAGCTTTCATATCTTGTCGTCAGCGAGTCATCCATATGACAGACACTGAGTTTCCATCCGATGTCGCTCCTCACAGCTTCCGTTTAGTCACAGCCTCTGACTGTTGCATTTCGCCGGGAGATGAGAATATTATTACACTGGCTTCTGACACCGTCGTTAATGGTGACGTGTTCATTGCTCCATCTCGTCGCTGCATACCCACGGGGCTTACCATCGCGCCTGGCCTTGTGCGCTTTAACGATGGTAGAGCTTTGGTCGCCGCACTTAATCCAACTTCTTCGCCAGTGATGCTGCCCCAGGGCACTGCAGTGAGTTGTTTCGCCGACACCGAGCCTCTTTCTCTGGTTTCCCTTCGCGCAGAATCGCCACCTTTGTCTGCCTCAACTGATCATAAGGCTGCGACAGCTGCTTTAAATGCGACCATAAATCCCCATCTCACTGCTGAGCAAAGGAGAGACCTTTTAGACCTTCTTCAAAAGCATAGCGTTTCGTTTGACGTACACTCCAAGGTTCTGGGCCGCACTTCCGTCGCAGTGCATCGCATCGAGACCGATGGCACCTCCATTGTGCGCCGCCGCCCATATCGCGTGTCTTCGGCGGAACGCAAAATCATCGAGGACAACGTCAACGACATGCTGAAACGCGACATCATCCGACCTTCATCCAGCTCTTGGTCATCTCCTGTGGTGTTGGTCCGGAAAAAGGACGGCTCTGTACGATTTTGTGTCGATTACAGAGCCCTTAACAATATCACCAGAAAAGACGTATATCCGTTACCAAGAATCGACGATGCCCTCGACTCCCTTCAAGGCGCAGAGTATTTCTCTAGTCTCGACCTCCGGTCCGGGTATTGGCAAATACCTATGCACGAAGCGGACAAGGACAAAACAGCTTTTGCAACTCCGGACGGCCTTTATGAGTTCAACGTAATGCCCTTCGGATTATGCAACGCTCCTGCAACATTCGAGCGCATGATAGACACTGTTTTACGTGGCCTCAAGTGGAAAACCTGTTTATGTTATCTAGACGATATCGTTATTTTTTCTTCCACTTTTTCGCAGCACCTTGAGCGTTTGGACGAAGTTTTAACATGCATTTCGAATGCTGGACTTCAGCTCAATACAAAGAAATGCCACTTCGCCAGCAAAAGTATCAAAGTGCTGGGCCACCTTGTCAGTAAAGATGGCGTTCGACCAGACCCGGACAAGATTGCTGCCGTGATTCGTTTCCCTCGCCCCGAAAATCAAAAACAGCTGCGAAGTTTTCTTGGCCTGGCTTCTTACTTCCGCCGCTTCATCAGTCACTTTGCTGCCATTGCGTCACCATTACACAAGCTTCTCACGTCGGGAACGGCCTTCGCTTGGACAGATGACTGCGAGTGTGCTTTCCAAGCTCTTAAACGTGCGTTGACATCAGATCCCGTCCTCCGTCACTTCGACGAGAGTGCCCCCACTTTTCTGCACACAGATGCAAGCGGCCATGGGATCGGTGCTGTCCTCCTACAACGCGACGACACTTCACGAGAGAGAGTTGTTGCATATGCCAGTCGCGCCCTAACACCTGCGGAGCAGAACTACTCGATAACAGAGCAGGAATGTCTTGCTGTAGTTTGGGCCATACAAAAATTTCGACCGTATCTTTATGGACGCCACTTCACTGTGATTACCGACCATCACGCTCTATGCTGGTTGTCCTCACTTAAAAATTTGTCTGGACGCCTCGGTCGTTGGATACTTCGTTTGCAAGAATACACTTTTGACGTTGTGTACAAGTCTGGCAAACAGCATCAAGATGCCGACGCTCTCTCTCGCTGCCCTCTGCCACTTTCTTCTCCGACCACGCACCCTCGTTGCTCATCAGGTGATCCTGAGCCTTCATCTTCACTGACGTTATCGCCCTTGGCAGTTCCTGAGTCGCTGTCTTCCATCCGCTGCACTCAGTTCGCCTCGTATCAACGTGATGACCCCTATTGTAACCGCATCATCGGATACCTCAGTGGAACGTCTTCACCTCCTAATGCCAGACTACGTCGTCAGCTAAGGCAATTCAAGCTGGAAAACAATGTGCTGCATCGCTATACTTACAATAGCGATGGGCATAGGTGGGTGCCAGTACTTCCCCGTTCGCTGCGAACACAAGTTCTCGAAGCACTGCACCACGACCCGTCCGCTGGCCACTTGGGGTTTCACAAGACGTACAACCGTGTAAGGAGCCGCTTCTTCTGGCCTGGCCTTTCTACCTTTGTGGCCAAGTATGTCGCTTCTTGCACACTTTGTCAACGCCGGAAACGACCAACTTCACCTCCTGCTGGCCTGTTACAACCCATCCTATGTCCCGAAACACCCTTTGCCGTAGTCGGAATAGACCTGGTCGGGCCACTTCCCATAACGCCAGCAGGTCATCGGTGGATTGTGACAGCGGTCGATCACCTCACACGGTATGCGGAGACCGCCCCTCTACGCACTAGTTCTGCGTCCGACGTGGCCGCCTTCTTTTTGGAAGCCATAGTTTTGCGCAGGGCTGGGCAGTATCGCGATACAAGAGTATCGCGATAGTATTTCAGAGATACTTTTGAGTATCTGTATTTCTGTATCGAGATACATTTGAAAAATGTATTTGTATCTCAGTAGTGAAATACATTCTCGATGTATCGCCTGTATCGCGATACTATGCAGGACACGGGTATCTCGTTACATTGGTTTTTTGTGTCGGAAATGAGTTGAGGCGTGTTTCAATGGGGGAATGACGTTTTTTTTTTGTGCCAAGACGCAAAGGTGCGCCGCCGGTCGCAGACAGATAGGGCGGCGATGGTTTCCCCTCAAGCACAGAATGGTCCATGTGGTAAAGCGCGCGACGCCGCAGACGGCAGAATCGCGGGGGCACTGTTGTCGGCCTCTGCCGACGAAAGTCACTGTCTCTCAAGGTCAGTGCAGCACGCCCAATTTTTTTCGGGTGGCAAGCCATTACTTCGCGACCCCCGCGCGGATACCGCCTTGGAACAGGCTTTGCAATGCTTCGCGTGCGTGCAGTTTTCAAAGCGGCGGTACTTCCAAAAGCAGTTCCCGTAGTCGCGGCGGAAGTGACTAGAAGATGGCTATCTTTGACGCGCTTTCAGCCACCTCTCCAATGTCAGGGTGCGTTCCTAATTGATTACATGCGTGAAACGGTCTTTTGTGGTAGCAGGCTCCCCCACCGCCGCAGCCGACTTCGCCTGTTGCGGCTTTCTGAAATGGGTGCTGGTAGCGTCGGTGGTGGTGAAAGCTTCATTGAGCCGACAGGGTCAGACGGCTGAGGATTCCGAAGATGGGGACCGACTTCGGATTATGAACAGTCAGAACAACCCAAGTGAGGGCGGAAGTGTTTCGGTATCTAGATCACCCGAGAAGAGGTATCGCCACGCTGCAGGGCAATCCGGCTATGAAGACGGTATTTATTCACTGTAACACGAATTTGTGCTCGCCTTCAGCGGTAGGCAGACATTTTTTTCTTTCGTGAGTCTTGTGCTGAGGCTGAACCGACGCTGTTAGAAGACAGCCTATTTGAGAAGCCTACACAGCAACCTCTCAGCAAAGCAGATCTTCAAAATAAATGTGTGCTTTTTCTCAATTCACTGGTGTGCATTAGTGATTCGAGTGATTTGCTTAAAGTGTGCTATTTCTAGCATAGCTTAGTTTGTTCGCCAAGTATGTCGATTTCGGTGTCCAATCCTTGTTACTGTTGCTGTGAAATAGTGTATTTTTATTGCAGTTGATACTTGTAATTATGTCATTATTACTAATTATGTACTTTGTCCGCCCCCCCCCTCCCCTGCAATGTCTTATTGGCGCTGAGGGTACTGTAATAAATAAATAAATGAACAGAACGTTTCTATGCGCTGTAACTTTCATTACAACATTATGCTGCACTAATAGGTGTCTTTGCGTAGTATGAGCATCCTTGAAATAAAAAAGTATTCCAGTATCTGTATCGCTGTAACTGTATTCCGGAATACTTTTTTCGTCTTATTGCTAAAGTATCTCCGAAATATCCCGTTACGTTAAAGGCAAATGTATCTCAGTATCTGTAATTTAGGCTTTCAATTCATGTATTTCAATATCTGTATTCCGGAATACTTTTCTGAGTATCTCTGCCCAGCCCTGGTTTTGCGCCATGGTGCACCTCGCGTGCTGTTGAGTGACCGCGGCAAGACCTTTTTGTCGACAATTCTTGAAGAAGTGCTGAAGACGTGTGGCACAGTTCATAAGAGGACATCAGCCTACCTCCCTCAAACAAATGGCCTAACGGAGCGATTCCATCGTACGCTAACCGACATGATATCAATGTACATCGGACCACACCACGATAACTGGGACACAATCTTACCGTTCGTGACGTTTGCACACAACACCGCTGTCCAACGAACTACCGGATATTCACCTTTCTACCTGCTCTACGGTCGTGCGCCGACATTCGCCATCGACGCCTCTTTCTTCAGTGCAACAACAAAAATCTCAACAACAACACCAGAACACTTCGTCTCTAGGCTTGAGGAATGTCGGCAGCGTGCTCGCCTCAACACAGAGGCCAGTCAGCAAGACCGTAAGCAGCGTTATGACAGCTTTCATCGCGACGTCACCTTCCATCCTGGCGATGAAGTACTACTTTGGACGCCTGTTCGTACTCCTGGATTGTGTGAGAAGTTTCAATCACACTTCCTTGGACCTTACGTTGTTCGTGAACAAACATCCCCAGTGAACTATCTTGTCACCCCCGTCGAGGTCTCTTCGGACCGTCGTTACCGTGCTTCTGAGATCGCGTCTCAAGCCATTCGTTCGGCGTACCTTTCCCGCCTAAATCGCGGCCGGGCCGGCCGCTCGCGCGCGCGGGGAGATTAGTGTGAGCATTGTTTATGCCCTTCATGTTCTCATATGTACATACTCATCATCACCAACTGTGTTTGTGTTGTGGGGCTCATACTTGGGAGAATAAAGAAGGGTCTTGACAGCCCTAAACGTTGCCTCACAATATATATATATATATATATATATATAAATACAGCGCACCTACCGTCGCGGTGCAGTCAGTAACCATAGCAAATATGGGTGTCAAAAAGAACACAGAGGGCCACGGGCCTAGTATTTTCGCCAACCAAAACGTCCGCTCAGAGTCCAGCGTGTGAAGTTCCTGTTCGAGTCGCTGTCTGTGTATGTCGTGCTTAGGACGACTATGATGCACATACTTGTCGTCGTGGCCGCACGAACTGTTCGTTTTTTTCAAGTCCGCGAGCGCCTTCTTCAGTATAGGTTAATCACGCAAGCTAAATATGGCTCATTTCTCAGCTTTCCCTCTGTGAGCCATCTCGCTGCGTATTTCACTCATATGCACAAGGCCAGCGCACGCTGGTACCACGATTCCTGATAGTGCAGCGATACAACAGAAATAAAAAAAAACGTCCAGGCCTGCGCGGAGCGCTGCAGCGCAGTCACAGCGAAACCTGGAAGAGCAGCCTTTCTAGGATCGGTTCTAAACTTTCTCGGGGAAACTAATACAAGTACACATGCAAGATGCCATTATGCACCTTGCATGTGTACTATGCCATTATTCGGCTTTGAGCTTATAAGCTAGGTACCAGCTACACATCTGTGAGGGATTATGTGCATTTTGTTGACGCTGCATGTGGCTGATGACGATGAAGAATTATGGTTGAGCACTTTGTAGTGGATGGGAAACTTTAAGCCACACAGTCGTTGCGCAATTAGCATTGTGTGACGCCTGGTTGTTATTTTACTCTTCTGCCACGATATATTACACATGTAAACGCGATTCCTTGCCGGACATGACGCCTGTATAGGGTCTTTTTGCAAATGAGTTTCAAGCACCAGCGTGGCTCTGTGGTGGAATATTCGACTGCCACGCAGACGGTCCGGGTTGAAATCCCGTCCAATCCTGGAATATTTTTTATGTGTTTCATTTTTTTTCTTATTTCGCGTGATGAATGGTTACGGACACCGGCGGCGGCGGCGGACAACTATTCCACTGCCGTTCTGATCTGATAACAGCTTTTGCTGTTAATCTTCGGGCCGGCCAGTGCACGCTCGATCGCAATTTTTCGTAAAACTTCTGGCGCTCCGCCTGTTTTCCACGAAAAGAGCCCAGTAGGGCGTTGTGTGTTTGAAGTGACTTGCAGTTTCGGCGCCTCTGTGCGAGTGCTGCATGTCAACAGGGCATAAAGTCTCCCTTCAATGGAGGGGGACTCCTCATAAAGCGGCAATATATATATATATATATATATATATATATATATATATATATATATATATATATATATGCTATAGATTCAGTGTTAAGAGAACTGTGTGCGATGAACAAAGTGCAGTGAAGCCAACGGTCTCTAGAACTGAGCAAGTGCTTATGAATGCTATACAAATACATATATTGTTCCAAATGTAGTTCGGGAATTTACTCAACGTGTCATTCCAATAAAGCATCAAATGAAGTTATTCTGGGAACGATTTTTCAAGAATAACTCGGGATGCAAAGGCTTAAAGATATGCGAGCTCAAAGCAAATAACATTAGTTGACTCATTCGATTAAGAACCTCAGGCACAACAAAGCTATATTTTAGTTTCTCTACCACATGCCTAATAAAGTAGGCAAAATACATGAGTCTTTGCAGTTACTGACTTGTGATGCACAACTAAACGAATGAAGACTGAGTGGCAAGCTAAACAGACCAAGGTGAACCGTTACAAACTCACGAGCAGGTAGCTTCACACTGAGGTGCTTCGTCAAACAGTATGCTGTGCCAAAATGCTTTGTTGAACGGGGTGGTGACCAGTGGTTTCAGGAGGCGTTGCCTGTGGTGTTCAGTGTCTCAGTGAATTGCATTCGGCAGTACGACGATACCTGTTTTACAGCGAAAGCTGTTATGAGATCATTTCACCGGCCGTTTTTGGCGCCGTAGTTGTCCGCCGCCGCCGCCGCCGGTGTCCGTTACCACTATCGCTCGAAATAAGAAATAAAAACAAAATAAGAAAAAAATTCCACGATGGAACGAGGTTCGAAGCTGGGCCCTCTGCGTGGGAGCCCAGTATTCAACCTCTGAGCCATGCCGGTGCTTGAAACTGCTTTGCAAAAATGTCCTATACAGGTTTCGTGTCGGGAAGGAACCACATGAACATATGCAATATAGCGTGGTAGCAGAGTAAAATAAACACCAAGCGTCGCACAACGCGAATTCTGTAATCACGCGTCACACAATGCGAACTGCGCAACGAGAAGGTTGTTGAGTGCTTCCAACCCATTACAAAGGGCTCCGCCATTACTCTTCATCGTCATCAGGCACAGCATCAACAAAGTGCGCATAATGCCTTACATGCGTTTAGCAGGTACCACTGCTCTCCGTAAAATGACGAAAAATGGCATAATGCCTGCCTTCCTACTTCTCAAAAATTACAATGATTTAAGCATAGTGGGTTCCTTGCAAGTGCACTTGTATTAGTTGCCAAGGAAGCCCATAAGCGCTTGATCAATTTCCTCGGGGTCTCAGTAAAGTTCCTCGCTCCCCCCCCACCTCTCTCTCCCACGTCAACGTATGTTATACAGCATGGCGGGAGAGGGCCATAGCGACCGGGCGTCACCTAATGCAAATTACATAACTGGTGGGCCGTTTAAAGCTTCCAACCCATTACAAATGGTTAAGTCATAATTCTTCATCGTCATCAGTTGTCGCATCAACAAAGTGCATATAATGCTTACAGACGTGTAGCTGGTGCCTCACCTTCTCCGCAGAATGACGGATAATGGCTTAGTAGGTGCTTCCGAACTTCACAAAAATTTGTGATTTATGGCGTAGTGGGTACCTTGCTAGTGTACTTGTATTAGCAGCCCCAAGAGAGCTTACAACAGTGCTTTAGAAACGCCGCTCTTCCAGCTTTCGCTGTGACTGTGCTGCGGTTTCAGCGCAGGCCTGGCGTTTTTTATTCAGTGTCGCTGACACCCCGTCAACCAAACATGCGCGATTAAATCATTATTCGGAAAATTGCAGCGTATAATTTCTCCGCACAAAGCACTACTGCCAAAAAATTCAACTCCAGTACTTGTCAAGTGGGCGCCGCAGTGCCACCGAAGGACTGCCGAGAGGGGATGGGGGGCGGGCCCCTCGAAAAACGGAGGGACCCGGGCCCTCCTGACTTTAAGCCCTGCCTGTCGAGATATAGTTGCGGCTTCAGAGGTGCGATGGAAACGGCGCCTTGCATGTCAAGTGGCCGTAAGCCGAACTTTACACAGCTACAACAAGCTGGTGCTTTCAGTTTTTAGTGCAGCGTGTGCGCTTGCATGCGAAATATTTCGATGCCAGAGACGTAATCCAGAAAGGCACTAAGGTTGGAGAGTTGGAATCGATGCATACTTGCAAAATGAGCGCGAAAACAACGCAGGAACACGAAAAAGAAGAGGGTTTCTGGGACGTTAAACCGCGACAATTACATATTAATATAACAGAAAAGTAAGGACACAGTACGAGTGCTGCCTTAACAAATGAAATTTATTGAACAAAGGTGAGCACACGAAAACTCAACACCACGCGTGCGCAGAATTTTAGGTCACGTAGAAAAATTTGCTATGCACCATTACCTCGCAACCTAGCAAACAAACAGAGGGTACAGATATGCAATCATTAGGGGTGTGCTAATAGTGAATTTTGGAACCTAATCTAATTAAAAAAGAATAGTGATGACTACGAAACGAATAGGCACGTCAGAAGGGGTCTGGCTGGGCGAGTCGGTAGGATGTTATCTTTAAAGGCAGCGCAATACAACACAGACGCAGAAGAGGATTACCCGTTCGCAGCGCTAGAGTATCTACTCAGATTTATTGAATAACACAAACGCATATATAGGTACCCATGCAAAGAAACAGAGATCCCAATGCACAAAGAAAGAAAATATTTAGTGATTGACAATGAGTAAATCAAAGTGATTAGGACGCAACACTATTAAGGGCCTCGCCACACATGCTTCACCAAATCTGTTGGTAAAAAAATATCTCTTCAACCTGTCGGGCCGTTCTTTTTCTTAATCTTGCGAACACAGTTGCTTCTGTAAACTCAGCCGCGAAGCCCTGTGGATAAATAATCTATTGTTTAAAGAACGCTCACTCTGCCAGACGTAGCGATTCCCACATCGACGAAGATATGTTATAGACTAGTCTCTTGCAGCAATCAGTTAACTTTTCCCGATGCTTGATGTTGCACCCGTGGTTCACCCGAATTTGCATCTGTAGCTTCACTCCACCGCCGCACAGAGCTTCCTAAGCTTCTTACCGCCTGCGCGGCGGTGGACCATGTGAATTGTGCGGCGAGTGGGTGATTTAAACATGACAACTCATTACAAAGGCATCAGCCGTAATGAAACACCACTATCATCAGCCACATTAATAAAAAAGCATGCCGCTGTGCAGGTGCGCGAGCAGCTTGTAGAGACGTAGTGGGTACTTCGCTACACAGGCCAAGCGCACGATAACGCAATGGCGTTGCGATTTCTCCAACTTTTTTTAAAAAGTATGTTACTGCAGTTGCTCAGCAAGTGACGCTATTCATCATAAACTAACTTGATTTTTCGTATTCTGCTAAATTAACTTAACTTCAGTAGCGATTTTAGCTGCAAACAGAAAGGCACAAGTTTTCAGAGATTGTGCACCGAGAATTATAGTGCTTGGCAGACATGACAGAGGTCCTCATGAGAAGTTTTACCGTGCTGCGCAGCAGCGAATATTGCGAGGCAGCTACTGCGACATTAATACAGCTCTTCTCTCTATGTTCTTTTACAGCGCTGCGTTGGCCATCTGCTGCCCAGAGATGGCCGTTACATGTTGGCAGCACTTTCGTACATTAAGTATTACATAAGCGGATGAATGTTCGTGAAATTTCCATGCCAAGCCTTATTATTTTTTGATGCACTTCAAAAGAAGTGTATGAAAACTAGGTATGGAAGCATTCAGAACAAAAGCGTCCGTGAGCAGCGGTTTGTGGCTGGCTTAAGCTCTTTAAAAAGCAGTGTTTCGCGGAAGAAAAAAAATGTATTTTTGAATAAATAAAAACGAGTGAGCAAATGAATAAAGAGCATGTTTTGTTACACCTATACACATAGATATCAGCAATAGGCAGCCATGCATCCTAGGAAATAAGCTGCGTATGGGGCATTTCCAGCACTAATTTTTCATGAGAAACCTACGATCCTGGCATTCCCGCTCTCTTACACCAACTGTTACAGAAAGTCAATAAGACAAAGGGCATGACAGCTCAGAAATGGTTTGCACATGTATTTCCTATGATGCCGACTGTATTATGGGAATTTTTCTGTCCTTTTTCATGTTCTACATTCTAAGGTCCACTACAATGTTCCCAATCATCTGTACTTGCGCTGTTCAAATGTTCGACTGCCTAGTCTCCAACGTTCAATCACTTGATAGTTAGAAGGCTGTCTCAATCTTGCTGGCTGCAGACGGCAAGATCCTGTTGGGCGCCATATGAAGGGTTCGGGCCGTCTGCCCCAAGGGATCTAAGCGGCCGATGAAAGCTTCAAAGATTTATTACTAGTGAAACATTGAAGAAACACACTTTAATACCACGGATATCGCGGGCCCCGACACCGCCTGCTAACTTTCGCCCGGCGGGGCCCACACCGCAAGCGTGCACACCGGTCCGTCACGGACTGTCCAACCACCGCGTCGGCTGCCACATTTGAACCGCCCGACTGCGCCATGCGCCCCGCTAGTGCGCAGCTCGTGTCGCGCTAAAACCAGCCGCGCGATGGGCGGGACTCCCACAGAATAAAGCAGAACAAGAAAAGAATTTCAATCGGCTTGCGCATCAGGTAAGGTTCCCTGGTAGCATATGTAGGAAGTCGGCAGCTCTGCTAGGCCTACCACTGCTGATCGCGATGGACATCGGCTCGAATTGTGTGTGAACTGGCGAATGCTAAAGTGCTGAAGTACTGAAGTACTGAGTGCTGAAGTACATGCGTCGATCAGTGAACACTGCGTCCTACACCAAATCACCGTAAATTCAGCTCGCAAATTCTAGCAACAGGAACATTTAGCGTCACACGATAGCCACGCACATAGCACTCCTTAACGCTGCTGGCTGCATTCGGTTCATTGTACTTTTCATTTCCAGCATGCTCTTCGCGCGCATGATTGTGCGTCACACACAATGTAGCCAATAATTATGGAAAGCCAAATTGGCGGCTTGAGGTAATCAATAAATTTTACTCCTACGAAATCTGCACATCTCTCGAGTCTGTTTAAAGCGTGAACTGGCCTTAGCTTCCGTGGTCGGCGCCCTTCTGTGACCTTTAGCCATGAGTCAGCGCCGCTATCCGGGCACTCAAACGGGATCACCTAAGCAACCAGCAAAAATTTAACTAAATGGTGACTTTGGCTGCCCACCCTTTGTACAGTACCTCATCACAAATGCTACTTACGGTCCATATTTGCACATATTGCCAAGGGTGTTATTTTGATGTATTCGGGTTTCACCCGGAAAGACTGTTTTCAACGCTGGGCGCAGACCACGCCGCAATTTTCCAGATGCTTGGCGATTGTTTAAAATAATTCCGTTAAGATTGCGCGCAGGACTTCAATAGTCTGGTGTATTCGAGAGCTTACGCGGCCACCAGTGGTAACGCTAGAATCTTTGATAGCACATGTTTAAAAGCCGACGCGCTTTACCGCTTGTCATATTATTGACGGCTGACGCTCTGTGCGCCGCTACCAGTGCACAGTGTGTATTACTTGTAGTTTAACTTTCCGTTTCCGAGCCACAAGTTCGGCCAAATAAAGAGATATTTCCGAGTTCTGCTGCAGTCTTCTTCACCGTCACGCCCGCTTCTGAGTGCTTCAGAGTGCTTCTGAGCGGCGCTTGTCCTGTGCACTAATTCGTTGCTTCTGTCCGTGTCTCTTTGCTCTACCTGCCTTAACATAAGTTCCCACAAACTAGCCCTGTTATCCGTTCTCGTAAGTACTCACGCTAACTCCAGCGCTGATCGTCGTTGTGTTCCTCCCATGGATCCCGAATGTTTCTCTTCCAGGAAACACTCATGTAACTTGTCACTGCTCACACGGCGTCGTCTTTCGAGTTTTCCAGATCGACGATCGACTGACCGCACATCATAAACACGTTTTCTTTGGCTGACGGAGCCACACTCAACATAACTTCACCATCTCCGGACCGACTGACTCCCTGACTCTGGTGCATGCTTTTATTTCCTCTCCCCCGTGTTCTAGAAGTGTCGGGAGTGTTCTCCGGCGTGCAGCACAGCCAAAGCTAAGGAAAGAGCGAGATTTCTTTCGCCGGTTCTACTCACGGCGGCGTCGCTCGGCGTTGCATCATGCCTCAAGAAGAAAATTGTTGACAGACAAAGATGCATCTGTACATTTTACGCCGATCTGTTTGAACAGGTTGAAGCAGTTTCCAAGACGGAGAGAACCTCTTCTGACATAAAGCTCATGAACAAGGCGTTATCCAAATATTTTATGCTCCGAGCGTGCCGCTTATAGCTAACTTTTTCGTGTGCTTGTTCACATAGCGCTAAACGCTCGCTTTGAGCTGTGCAACTGAGCCATAAACCTCAGGGGGTAACAGAAGCGCATGAACCCAGGTGATCAGAGTTGCCGGAGCCCTCCACTACGGTGTCTCTGATAATCATACAGTGGTTTTGGGACGCTTTGGGTCTCCACAACGTTTGTTCTTTTGGTGCCGGTGTTGTACTTGAGCCTTATTCAAGATGTCAGCTACTATTACCAACTAGCTCAGCTATCGATCCTTCTACGGTTCATCTGTTTCCACCCGTCACTTTCACCAAACGGTCTGCAGGCGCCTGCGACTGCGAAATTCCTTCCTGGATTTCTGCGTCAACTTCAGACGATGAATTCTCCGGCGCAGAATCTAAAATGAGCCTCAGGAAACGGCAAATACAGAAACCAAGCCCTGATGAAACCGTTAATCCTACAGCTGCGGGGAAGTTCTGTGTTACGTCTTCGCGCGGCTGCTCGCAGTAGAGAAATATGGCGCCGAACACTACAAAATCTGCATCACTCATCAAAGGCGCTCATCATATATGTCTAATCACCAGCCTTGTATATAACCCGCCACGGTGGTCTAGTGGTTAAGGTGCTCGAGTGCTGACCCGCAGGTCGCGGGATCGAATCCCGGCCATGCGGCCGCATTTTTGATGGAGGCAAAAATGCTAGAGACCCGTGTGCTCATATTTAGGCGCACGTTAAAGAACTCAGCTGATGAAAATTTCCGGAGCCCTTCACTACATCGTCTCTCATAATCATATCGTGGTATTGGGACGTTAAACCCGAGCAATTATTATTATTAGTAACAGTGATTGTATGTGTCCATGTGTTTACGAATAGCGTCGTGTCTTCTCACCATGGACGACGGATTTTCTAGCTGAAGGTCGTTTGGTTTGGACAGATTCAAAATTATGCATGAGCGCTTTTCTTCACCGAGCACTACTGTCTCAATTCGCCACTTTAGCTTCATGTTGCCGGTAATCATTTGTGTTGTAGCTCCTCAAACAGCAAAATTCAACCGTAGGGCGACTGCTTCGCTCTCCGTAGCCGCATCTGTTCTCGAGACCTTTCCCTGAATCTAGGTAGATATGTAATAAACTTTATATTGGGCACAGCGAGAAATTACGGTCCCGGACTAAGCCACGACGGACCGCCGTCCGGAAAACGTCACGTGAGGTACTCGGCGATCAGGCCTCTCCTCATGCGTTCCCACTAATGTCTCACTAAATATATCTGGTTGCAATTCCAACCTTACCTATTTTGGTTCACTCTACTCGCGGGATCAAATCCCGGCCACGGCGTCTGCATTTTCGATGGAGGCGAAAATGTTTGAGGCCCGTGTACTTAGATTTAGGTGCACGTTAAAGAACCCTAGGTGGTGGAAATTTCCGGAGTCCTCCACTGCGGCGTCTCTCTAATCACATCTTGCTTTTGGGACGTTATTATTATTATTATTATTATTATTATTATTATTATTATTATTATTATTGGTTCACTCTACGACGAAGGAAGTGGTTGACCATCGCCTAAATGAAACAACGGGGCACATTTAGAGCGCAAGAACTGGATACAATTGTGCGATATTCTATGTCGGCTTTTCGTCTGATGATCTTTAGTGTTTACGTGAATATTCTTTTTCGAGTTTTAAAGGACTTCTGCTGAAGCCTTCAGACCAAAGACGGTAATTTTGAGGCTGCCTTTGTCGCAAAGTAATGTTGCGGCAACATAATTGCGTGCAGTAGCCATTGGAGCACTAAAAGCAGCCATGAATGTTATATCGTTGTGCATACTGTAGTTATAGTTTGCGTAATACTGGAGCTTGCGCCTTTCCAGCGCACTTCGAAAACAGGAATTAGGGCTGCTGTCGTTCTTCAACATCGTTGCTAATTAAAGGACGAAGACTTAGCGAAGTAACGTTGTAGAAAGGAGAGGCTCCTAGAAGATTCATTGACACGACAAGTTCCGGCTTTTAATTTATTAGTTAGACATGATGTGTGGTGCTCTCTGTCGTGGTAAGAACAAAAAGCAGATTGGAGGATTCTTGCGGCGGTTGTATCAAGTTAGTCGTCGAGGATAAACACGTGCTTCGCATGTCTCTCTGTCTATTTATTTCTTTCTATCTTTTAGACGCGAAGTATCTCTTGCTCGGGGGTATGTAACGCGACGTGGTAATCCGCACTCACACTACGCATGCGCGACTCTCCTCATTCCCTCTGTCCAACAGCCGCGCGTTACTCTCTCCAGTTCTCTACCAGCGCCTGCTTGCGCTTCTCCTGCGTTTTCGCTTCTGCTCTCACGGCGCATACGCTGCTCTCCTCCTCTAGTCTCCTCTCCTGCAAATGGTAGAGCGCTGCGCGCGTTCAGTCCAGCGCTTGCCTCAGTTGGCTCCGCTGAAATACGGGCTCGACATGCCGAAATTCTCTCGTGCGCAGCGCCGCGATGAGAACCAGCGCATGCGCGTCCCCTGCCCCTCTCTCTCCTCTCCTGCGCTACCTCTCTCTCGCGCCGCGCCTGTCGACGTTCCACGCACGCCCTGTGAGAATTAACGGCCAGGCTAGAGGGAAGACACGACGCGCGTAGTGTTCCTCTTCGCGTTCCACGACGCGAGGTCGGTAGCATGCCCAGCGAACGCCAACAGAACGCGATCGTGCAAGTGCTCCGGCTTCACATCGCCTCATGGTCCCCTTTAGCGGGAGATGGTGTAATATTTTTTTCGCCTTCTTCCCTTTCTTTCACTCTCTCTATTTATCCCTTCCTCTTTCTATCGCTCAATTTGTTGGTCTCTCTTTCTTTATCTTGGAGGTTCATTCTCTGTTTTTTGTATTTTTTGTGCCTATTAGATTTTATATCTTTTCTCTCTCTGTGTATTTCCTGATCTGTATTTCTATCTTTTTTTCTTTTTCTTCCTTCTTTCTCTGTGTTTCTGTCTTTCTCTTTCTTTCTATCTTTTTTTTTTCTTTCTGTGCTCGTTCTTTCACCCGTTCGATCTATTGCATCCCACGCCGGACCAATCCGCGCAGCGGGAGAGCGGGGAGCGTAGCAGAGGATGGAGACGGGCGTGTATCCGAAACAGATTCCCTAGGATGGCTGGGACCCATACTGCGCCGCTATTGGCTGGAGATGGTCACGTGACCTACACGCGCTTCCGGTATTTTTGTTTTTTGTTTTTGTTTGTTTTACGCGGCGGCGCCCATGTTCGGCGTTTGTTTTACGCGGTGCCCGCCGCCGTAGAGATGACGCCGAAATGTTTGAGCCTTTCGCTGACAAGCGCCCATACGCGGTTCGTTTTACGGTGGACGCAGTGGTGAACAACATTAATCCGGGAGCGTGTACACGGCATCGCCCCCCTTTGGCGTGCTTTATAGCGCGATCGTGTGTTATTTCTCGTGGGGTTTGTCGCTCATTTGCCACTACCTACGCATGTGGGTATTGATGACAATGAAGACGCCGATCACCTAGCTTCAAGTTGTGCCCACATCGAATGTGACTGCCAAGAAATTTCATGCCTGTTTGACAACGCTCGTCTGTTGATCCGCTGACATCTTCTGAAGCAGCACCCTGACCAGCGTGTAGCAAGCGGATTGTTCCCCGTATTCGTGGCCGTGGATTGCCTCGTCGTGACAGAGCCCTCTTATATAAGCTAGAAGTTGGCTCTGTACCAGTGCGTGTGATATTATTCCGTCAAGAACGTGTAGAGTCCGTCATGTGGGTCATGTGAGACACTAGAGCACAATTTTTAGTGTCCCGCATTCGTTATGCAGCGAGCACTGCCTATTTGTGTTTACGTCTGTGTTATTTGTTTTTTTTCGCTCTTTCTTTTCCCCCTATCTTCATTTCCTCTGCTCCCCCTGCCTTTTTAAGGAGCAGGCAGGCGTTGTGCCCCTTTAGGTGGCAGTTGTCAGACTGTACCCTCTCTGTTTCCTCGGTGTCTTTGTGTTCTCTATGTATTAAAACCTAATAATAATAGTAATAATAATAATGATAACAACTGACACGACGCAAGAAACCCTATAACTTAATTTTTCTCGCGCATGAGTGCATTCTTATTCAGCTATGGTGAAAAAAAAGAGAAAGAAAAAACAGGAGGCACTTTGTGGATATTTGTTCATTCTTCACAACACGGCTCGATGCCGTTAAAATTAAATTTAGCACAATATAAATGTAAAAAAACGTGTTTCGGGAATTGCGTTTTCTAAATGATAAACTTCCAAGCTTCTGGTAAGTGCACCTCATTTTGAAAAAGGTAGGGAGCAAAGCATACTCTTTTATGTGAACTAACGTAATGTTAATGGGTGCTCTGCTGCATTGAACTACTACTTCAACATGTAATGGGACATGTTATGTACATGTCAGCATACAATGCATCCATCACAGTGAATCGGACATGCAGAACCAAGTAGTAATGTCAATTGATTGCCCATTAGGGCCCAAATATCGAAACGAAAAAATGACATACATTGAAATGAAGGACAGTTAACAAACTTAACGACACGATCAGAAAAAAAAACTGAGCACGAACACCCCCTGCCCTCCAGTAATTACTCCAGTAAATGGATGCACATCCCACTTGGATGTGCAGTACAGAAATAACGACATATGTAATGAAATTGGAGCACAGACTCTTCTTTATTAATGGTATGTTCAAGGTTCACTAATGACATCAAAATAGCACGCAAAATCCCATCCCATTCTTAAAAAGATTGTTTTCCCTTTGCACTTGTCTAACAGAACAGTGCACTGTTTATTCTGATGTATGCATCATTACCTGCCCAACAGTACATATATTTCTTAACGAGAAGCCAAATGCCAGCTGGAACCTCTTCGACTTGTAAACCATGCTGCTATTTTCCTGTATATTATCATTTTACAGTGACTGCAACTTTCTATTCAATTGTATATTGTGTCTAGTTTTTTATCAGGCTTGCTCATCACATCATTAAGTAGATTGCTAGTACAATACATTGTTTGCTAAGGCTCAATACTTCGTTAACAATTTGCTCTTTTATTAGCAAAAGTATAATATATAGCAGGTTCTAGATGCAAGCAAAAATATCTGTGAAAGTGCTTCAATGAACTATTACCGACTCTTCATTCTAAAAAGACAGGGCGTGCAAACACGGACACAAGAAAAGAAGTCAGGACACCACAAACACCGTTTGTGCTTTGTGGTGTCCTGACTTCTCTCTTGTGTCCGTGTTTGCACGCCCTGTTTTTTTAGAATGAATACGCACCAACTAGCTCAGCTCTCTGTTATTCTAAAATACTGACTCTTGTTACAAAATAGGTGTGTGTTTTCAAAGTAGGTTACAAGTTAGATGGACGCTATAGTACTTTTGCTGTGAAAAATTGTGACAAATTTTGAATGAAATGGACAAGGATGGTTAAGAGGTCAAGTAAGCTCTTAATTGAATAAATTATAAGACAGTTGGCATTTTGTGGCACTAGTGTATTTAATAGACATATATATGAAAGGGGGTTTGAAACAGGGCCGTAACTAAGGAGAAGTTGAGGGGGTTCTGACACCCCCCGAAATTTTTTCGTGCTTTAACTTTTCGTGTGACACTAAAATACTTCCATGCCTTCACAGCAACCACCAGTTGCCAAAGTTACCCGTTCTACACACAAAATCCCCCCGAAAAAAATTCTTGGGTACGGTCCTGGTTTGAAATATGCATCACTTCTATTTGTGAAGAAATATGCATTACTCATGTTACGCTTCCTAAAAGGCCCTTGTGTTTTTATTATGGATAACAAGGTGCTTTATAATTGTCATGACAAGACAGGCGTGAAATACAGATTAAGAATGCTGCTTTTATGTTACCTATAATGAATTGGATGACATTATTTCAGGAAGAGACAAATCAGTGAAATCAGCATGAGCACTACAATAAGAGAGAAATAATAAAGGATAAATAAGAAAGGATGAAGTTCGTTCGTATTCATGTTAAAAGACGGGGCGTGCAAACACGGGCACGAGAGAGAAATCAAGACACCACAAACGCCGACTAACAACTGAAAGGACACATGGCGGCGGAAAAGAAAGTAGACATAAAAACTTGCCTGCGCATGCCCAGGCAAGAGGTGATACCTATCGTTAACTGTTCAGGATTTTTATTTCTGCTTTATGCAAGTTAATGATGCATGCATCTATCTTGAAATTGTCGAGAGTGCAAATGCACGACAAAATTCGATGAATGCGCAGTTTTCTACAGGCACAAGAATGAAGCAACACGTCTAATAGTTGAGGCATCGCATGTAAATAATAATGGTAGTGCATGCATGAGCCAGCCATCAGTTAATGCGCATAAAGAAATTAAATGTCTGAACGGTTATCTCTCACGTGTACCACTACGTGTGCGGACTGATAGGTATCACATCTTGCCTGGGCATGCACAGATATAATTCGTGTCTACTTTCTTTTCAGCCACTGTGCGACTTTTCAGTTGTTAGTCAGTGATTGCAATGTCTTCTCTCGTGTGTCTATGTTTGCACGTCACGTCTTTTAACTAAGAGCACTACCTTGTGGTAGAGATTCTAATCTGCACCTCTTCAGTTCGGTTCAAGCACTTTGTTATATCTGCATTGGTTCATTGCCAAAATACTGCTAAAGTCCTTTTTTCTTAAAAACCTTGCCATATGGAAGCATCTCTTATGAAACATTTGCAGGGAATTACAAGGAATCCATGACTTTCTACCTTTCTTGTGAGCCCTTACCATGTGAAATGTAAAGCATTATGCTAAGCATATTTTAATAGAGGAACAAAGCTCTCATAAGCCTCACTTGTATTTGTACTGCTAGATTCACATACAGAATAAATTTACTCAAGGAATCTTGTAACTAAGTTGTCCCATGTCTCATTCTAGATTGGGCCACAGACACTACTTACTTTTCAGTGACTCCAAGGTCAGATAGTGTATTTTCAATTGCAGACCCATGTGCTGTGTCCTTTCGTAAACCCTGTGCTCTTATTACAAAAGTATATCTCCTGTGGCTGCTAAATTGCTATGACATTTTCATGGGTGGGACCAGTCCATCTGGTAGTTAGTATCCTGGCTGTGAATAATGGTGGGTGTTGGGGAAGCAACATAAATGAGTCACAAAACAAATTAGACTTTGAAGAAGTTTATTTGCTGTAAGTGCACAACAACTGCAATTATTCTAGTAGAGTGAAAATTGTTGTGTGTGATCTCGTCATTTATTGCAATAGTGGGAACAATGTCGGAAAATACTCGGGGGCTTGGGGTCACATCACGGTATGTTCTGCAATATGGTGTTGAATGGAATTTCCAGTGCAGTCTTCTGGCTCTCTGCTGAAAGTAAAAATAGGAGCAAGACAAGGGCAATTTAAAAAAAAACTGCGTACAGCAGACTGCAGGGTCTTTCTATGCTTTCCCAGTACCAAAAATTTTGTAAGGTTTTCCTCTTCAAACATTTTTACACAAAAGCAAAATTATTTTTTCATGTCATTGCTGGAAGTAACTCCTGTACCTATTGGTCCAAAAGAAACATGTTTCCTTCCGAACTATTTTTATTCATAAGTAAACCCGCCCAAGCAAAGTGGCATATATCCTAACTTGCAGTTTCAAAAATTTCTTGAGGCAATGCTCACAGCAGGCATTATACTAGTGTTAAAAATAAATACCAGACTAGTTGTCACTTAATCCAACTGTAAACATCTGTAAAATTACATCTTAATGTTTTCATGTGTTCACTTTTAATGTGCAATATTTTCATACTCAACTAGTACACAACAATCACAAACAGCAGGTTAGAACCAACCGTGTAATGAGCTCAGAGTTGACAGCAAGAAGTGGACTATGAGTATTCAAGTGACGTCAACTACACCTAAGACCTTGAGAGCTCTCTATCAGTGCTGATTTCTGTTGACCTGACAAAATGCTGAAGAGTGGTAAAAAATCATCATGAAAAAAATCACACAAGCACAAGTAGACTAAAGATGTCAAGCCAAAAGGAAAACTGGTGAATGCAGAAAAAAATGTCAGGCCTGCATGGAACACGTAGTATTGTCACAGCGTAAGCTGGAGAAGTGGCCTTCTATAGAGCCAATAGTAAACTCTCACAAGGTGCCTACTGCATTACACTTACAAGGTACCGCCTACACCAATCGCCATCATTTAGCACAGTAACAAACAACCCACTATGCATCTGTAAGGTGCTCACATAGCTGCACACTTTGTTGATGCTGTGACTGATGATGATAAGGATGAAGAATTGTGGCTCAGCCCTTTTGCAATGAGTGGGAAGCTTTCTTTTGCAATTCTACTTTTGCGCCAAGCAATGTTGCATCTGTAAATGTGATTCCTCACCTAATATGATGCCTGGAAAGATTATTTTTGTGAAGAAGATTCAAGGACTTGCATGGCTACACGGCAGGATGCATGACTATCATGTGGATTCCGGGTTTGATTTCAGCTCACACCCTGGGCTTTTTTTCTTAATAAGGATGACAGCTGCGATGGACCCTGGCAGCAGTGGCAAACAATTTTGCCACTAAAACCGGCTGTAGTTGTGAGCTCATAACAGCTTACACTACAAAAAGTATCTTTCTTTTGTGTTTAGTTATGACACAGCCGGAAACCATATGGCCCTACCAATGAAGAACAGCGCTGTGTGATACGAGTGTTCACATGTAGATCGAATGGTCGTACTTCATTAAAGAAATGACTGGTAGTTTGGCTGTGCTTGCCACACAATTTTGTGCAAGCACATTTTCTTGGACAAATTATTCATTTGCTTGCACCAAGTTAAACACTGGGGCCATTGTTTTAGTCATGTACTTGTGAGCAGCAATATGCCTCACAGTGTACGCTATGACCAACCTTCATGTACATGTTGAAATTGATAACTTCCTCATTACAAAGACAGAGCAACAGTTTTTAAGAGGCTTGCTGGATGATGTGGAGAATCTGATGAGACTCGACAGAATCAGAGCTGGCTGCTGTCTGTGCAATCGTGCACAATACAGGCACTGAACACTTTTTCCATGGCCCCCGATGGGCGCACAGCAATTTCAGTTCATCTCAGCTGGATACTGCATCCTCTCTTCAATTGGGACGCACTCTTTAAATTATAAAGCAGATGCAAGTTCTAACTTTTTGAAAACCTTGGTGCGGAGCACTGCTTGGATGTTCCCTCGAGTCTCCCACCATCTTGAATCATGCCCTCTCAGCCCTCTCTCGATAGTCAAGAAAACCACGGCTAGGCGGCACTTCTGCCTCACAAAAAGTGTCGCAGAATTTCCCTTAGTGGTCACACATGGCACTCGATCTGCAATTTGTTTATGCGGTAACTTTGCGACTAGTTGTGCACAAGCTGTCTCTTCCACACTTTCTTGTTCCTCATGCTTTCACACTGAGCATGTACTATCCCAAGTCACTTGTATGTTGCGTTTCACTTCCTTTGCACTGTTCTGAACAGTACCGCTCGTGCTTTCCCTTATTGCTTGTGGCACTTGTGCAAGAGAGGCTTGCTTTTACCCTTGTTGTGCATCCGTGCTAACCTCGACCTGCACTGCTTGTCTGCTGTGCCTAATGTTAAATCATCAATTAAAATGACACCAAGGCTATATACTGAACACAAATAACCAGACCTTTTGCAACATTGAGCTGAAGGTACACAACAAACATGAGCAAAAAAAAAAAGATATGTCACATTGCTTAAAAATGTGCATGCATGTGAGACAGAAGCATTTATTAATGAAAGAGCTTGCATAGGCCAACTCATGCTAACACAAAGTGTCCCAGAAATGATGTTAAGCAGTGCATGCAATGATGTTAAGCAGTGAATTTATAGGAGTACTGACACAAAAATTTTACATCTGGTTTTTTTCTGTTGCAATATGTAGCTGAGTCACTTATCAAACCTGAAAACCTCATTTGCTTGAGCACATGATGGTTAATTATTTGGAGACACTTTTATAGCAACCAGTTGAGATTTCACCTTAAGAGAGCGCCGAGTAAGGCGAGACCCAGAGTGGTTTTTTATGCAAACATAGCTGCCTGTGTGAGCACACAAAACTGCATGCATACAAGCACTAGTTTTGTGTGGATTGCTGACATTTCCACGGTTTTAGCACACCTGCTACAGAGTACACGTTAAACCTTGCCATTTCAGAGGACCTCTTGCTGGGTGTGTCCCTGTCGGCACTTTTGAGTTGTTTTCTCCTTTTTTTAACGAATCAATGAAGACTATTGCTTGTAAAGGCTTTTTGTGTGTGTGATTTAAGCATTTCAGTTTATCTGTATAGTGCTACTGTGGGAATCCACGATGTTAGCATACCTGCTGCAAGTGCACAGCGATGAGGTGCAACCTGCTACATCTTGCTACATTTCAGCAGAATTCGCATAATTTTCATTAAGCGTAAGTGAAGACATTTTCGTGGTTTTCCGGCGAAAAAAAAGTTGGCAGTCACCCGAAATACATTTTACCGTTGTAATACATACTTAAGTTAGCATTGTATTGCACCAAGGTGAAATTTTCGCAGTTTTTCGGAGCGAGAGAAAAAGAAAGATGATGGTTGCTTGAAATACATACTTAAGTTACATTTCTGATCTTTAGTTCTCATTGTATTAGACAGGCGACAGCTGTGTAGCAGAAAAAAACCTCTCAAGGACAACAGCTACACACTTGATAGAAAATTGTAATTGGATTTAGATGGTGGTAATCAACGCAGAAACGTCACATGTCATCTTTCTTTTTAGCAAGTATGACGGGTGATGCCCAAGGGCTTGATGGGGATTCCATAATGCCTTTGGCCAGCATCTCGTTCACTTCTTCTTGAACGACCTTGCTCTGCGGCAGATACAAGATATTGTCAGCAGTGAATGGGAACAGCATCACCAGTGTTTATGCGGTGCTTTACAAGTGTAGTCGGGCCGAGTGGTTGATTGTTGATGTCAAATATGTCGTGGTAGGATGCCAAAAGGCGGCATAGGGCGGCTGATTGCTCAGGTTTGAGGTCTGGGGCGATCAAGGGGCGTAATGCCATGTCGAGGCATCTGGCATCCGGTGGGCGACAAGGAAGATCTGAGCACACGTTGGCTGCAAAAGTGGTGACATGATCATCTGATAAAGATCGCAGTGTGGTGATTGAGATTCCTTGAGGTAGCACTTGCTTCACGAAGCTGAAACTGATAACGGTGACATATATCCGGTTAGCAGCTACGATTACGACAGAGTGTGGCACCGTGATGTCGTGCGCTAGAAGGACATCAGGAATAGGCGTGACGACGTAGTCACCGTCAAACACAGGTGAAGTTGTTGCCAATTCAATGACTGTTAGGACTTTAGGCGGTATGTGGTTGAAGACTGTGGTACAGGGGTTCTGGAGTTTGGTGCGAGTGTCTGGCTAAAGAGGAAGATCCAAGCAAACAGTACCGGCGGAACAGTCGATCATGACAGAATGCATCGACAGAATGTTCATCCATAAGATGAGGTCGTGAGAGCAGTTGTTGAGCACCGTAAATAGACGGGATCGTGGTGGCCGGCAATGCTTATTTAACCTGTACACATTCCAGTGACGGCAACAGTTTCACCATCGGTGACGTGTGCGGCTTTAGTTATAGCAGGCATGAGTACTTTTTTGAATCGGTGACAGAGAGAGCACTCATTATGAGCACCTGAGCTCCAGTATCGACTAATGCCGCCAAAGAAATACTGACAACATGCACTTCTATTAGATTCTTGTTTGTAGGGAATGTCAACAGAGGATTGGGATCAGTCGAAAATGATGCAGCACTACCTCCAGGAGCTGCATGATTTTGTTTTCCGTCCGAGATGATTATTAGTTGGTCAGCATGGAATAGCGGTGTGGTTGGGGTGATTGTGAACGAGCAATAGGGCGGCTGTTAGTCAAAGCAATGTATATGTACGGCTGGGCGAACACCAACTCTGCATATGTATTAAATTGAGTTAATGGTGAAGAGCAAGTAAATCGCAGCAATAATGTTCATACCTAACCGTCATTTGTGCTACAACTTTGCCCATTGTGACGATCTTGAGCAGCAAAGACATGCACACAGTGCTTGCCGCCATCTCATGCAACCTGGAAGGTTGTATGAGAGCTTGTTGTACTGACCCAGACCGCAACACTGGGAAGGGGGAGGTGGAAGCTGAAGTTGCTATGTATCATGAGTAAGCAGTGTAGAAATTTGGGCTAGTTGGTGAGCGTTCATCTTGGTTAAATTGACTGTTGGGGCAGGACACTAAGAATGAAGTGAGAAACAAGCGCAGACTTACAAGTTTTTGCGTGACTCCAGTCTTTTATGTGAGGACTGATTGTATTAACTACAGTAAGAAGTATGCACATGAGATTAGAACATGGCGTTCGAGTTTGGTAATTTAAAAAAAAAATTGATTTTGATTGCTATTTCTTCTGACTTTTAATGGATATATGCAGGCCAAAGAAGTTTTAATATCATATAATGAACAGAATTTATAAACAATGTCAGCCCACTGCAGTGGGCGGCGGGATTTTGCTGGGATAGCACGATGAAATACAACCCTTGTATATCGGTGCCACTTCTTCGGCAAAACTGCAAGTTAAGAAAACCTGTCTAAATAAAAAGTGAAGCCTTTCATTCTAGCAAATTTCATGTTGCTCATTGTTTCAATTCACAATATACCAATTATTTATTAACGGCAAAAGAACCAAAAGTCTAACCAGTCTGGCCATAAAGTGCGACAACGTGTACTTCTCCACGTAACTCGAATGCCTAGGCTGCATTGAAAGCACAGGCGTCATCACAAGGCTGGTTCTTTGTGATAGTAAACAGTATATGAGTGGAAAATTTATGCATCTTGAAGAATCAGGGAAAGCCATACTGATTAGCAAATGAGATGTGTATCACAAGGAAATGTCGGGCAGCCTGATGTCATGGATATATAGAAATCTAGGGCTGTCAGCAGAAAGTCAAGACGCTGTGGGTTAATTTCACCTTTTGGGACATCATAGACAAGTAAACATGCATGTGTGCATATATTTATTTTGTTAAACATGGTAAACAACTCGTGTTTAGCGACTTAAAATGCGTGACTGGCAACTGCTCCGAAAGGCTGCTTTCCTGCTCGAAAGTGAGGTTTTAGCTGCTCCAGAAGCTGCGCCAAATTGGTTACAATTGATCACATCCCTAAGTACACATTAGACCACGCCATTTGAAAGGACCTTGTGCTGGGCACGTCCCTGTTGGTAATTTCATTTTTAATGACAAGCAATAAAAGTGAATTATATTATACTGCAGAACGTGCCCAATCTTTTTGAAATTTTAGTCGCGAGCCTACTGAAATCCAGAGTTATAATGGTTGACATAGATAGTAGGAATAGATAAACAGAACTAGGAGCAGTTAAGAAAAAATGCTTTACAACAGTACAGAAGTGGCAAATGTGGGCCTTTCATCCAATGAAGGTCAGCGAATATCAGCACAAAACATGTTCATTCGCAGTAGTACCCATATTTCGAAGGATCTGCCTGCCGAGGTGTTTCAATGCCGAATTAGTTGGTTTTTCTTGAGTGTATTCAATTGTTCACGTTAATAGTTTTCGCGGCCTTCCTTACACTTGTCATGCACCTTTAATATGCGGTAATTCTTTTTTGTTTGTTTGAACTGGCTGTGTTTTTTTTACTCCTTACTTGTCATACGCGAGGACATTAAGATGTTGTGTATGTGAATTTTTCAGATACAATCTCGTTCATATCTTTTTTTTCTTGTTTCTGATCATCTAGGAGAGTAATAGTATTCTTTGCTTGCTTTTTGATAAACTAGCTATGCCATTCAACATTTACTTTGTCGTGTGCAGTGCCGAGTGCTGTCACATGCAACAGTAAGGTTCCGTACACGACAATTTCTCTTATGTATTCTCATGTTGTTTCATTTGTTCTTGCATTGTTTTATATTCACTCCTGCCCAAGACCGGCAGTACGTACGAGATAACTAAAAAAACCAACAAACAAATACATCAATAAATAAATCAGATTTTCAGGTTCAAGTTTGTGCTTACCAAGCTGTATCGTATGGCTAGTGCTACCTCCAAGGCAAGACTGATGTTCAAGAACATTTTCTTCGGGGAGTTGATGCTTGCTGAACAACATGATACCATGCGGAAAATCACTAGGAGAAAGATTAAGACTAACTCTAAGCTGCAGACAGACTATAAAGAAAGCTACATCGGGTGGACCATGCATTTGCGTCAACCAGACGAGGGAACACACTATTTAAGAAAAGGGTAAGAGCATATGTCTCTCTGTGAGTGGCGTTCTGGTGCAATTTTATGGCATCTCTGCAAGGTGTTAGAACACACAGTTTGTTCCAAAATTTAACACCGCTTCACATATTGTGGTGTTCTATTCCTGCTTCAAGTAAAAGATCTTCAGCCTTGTCGTCTAACATAGTATTTTAAATAGGGTCCCGGAAGTGTCATTTCAATGTGGTCATGACATTATGTCTTGGATAACATGCACTGTGAAGTACTCTTCTGCTGGAAGGCGGTGCATCGCGTCATAAGAAAAAGATGACAAAGGACTCGGGTCACAAAGGGACTGCAACTTTGAAACAAATTCACATATAGCTTACGCGCGGAACAGAAGACCGCAGCGTAAATACCACAGGTGAGACAACTACTTACCTTAAAACAGCTAACATCCGAAGGCGTAAGTGCCGCGTCTCCCACGCCGGCCGACAGTGGACATAGGCGCCGCCGCCCCAAAAGCCCAAACATTTCGGCGTCAACTCTACGGCGGGCACGGCTTCAGCGCGGCAGCGCAAAACAAACTAGAACATGGGCGCCGCCATGTTGCTCGGAAACAAACAAAAAGAAACAAAAAATACCGGAAGTGCGTATAGGTCACGTGACCATCTCCAGCCAATAGCGGCGCAGTATGGGCCCCAGCCATCCTAGGGGATATGTTTCGGATACACGCGACGGCGAAGAGAGCGCGCGCCGGCCGAGTTATTGCGTTGCATGCGCTAGGAAGGTAGCGTCCATTCGCGATGATGATAGTTTTTGCGAACGCGTAAGGCATCATTCACACAGCCGTCAAACGCTCCGTCGCATCACCGTCATGGCAGCGGATTTCGTTAGTCGCGAGCATAGAGTTTCATACAATCTTACAAGAGGGAACTATGGCGCTAGTGTTTATGGGAGCTGCACGCATGACGCTTCAGCCAGCATGGGAATGATGGGTAGTACACAAATCTGTCTAAACTTCGTACTTTCGGATCCGTTTGGCTCCGCGTCGCCTCCGTCCGCTTTGTCGCAAAACGAAGTTCAGCAAAAGTCATCAGTTCCACTTCGCCACTTTGTGTTCTTTAGGCTCAGCGATTGAAATCTGGTCACGAAGTACACAACGATCCATTCTTTTATCCGAAAGAAAACCAAAACAGCAATAAAAAAAGCCACAAGTAGGTTTGAACCCGCAAGCATGAAGACTAGGCGAATTTGTGTACTACCCAACATTCCCATGGTAGCTGAACGATCGCAGCGCCAGAGTCCCCTCTAGTTGATTTGAGGAAACTCTATGGTCGCGAGGATTTCCTAGTCGTTTCCTCCTCAAAAAGAGGTTGACAATGACGTATAGCACCGTTCTCAACACGTTTTCGAGGAGAAAACGACTAAGTCATCAACCCCAAACGAAACGCGGTGCCGTAACGGTGACGTCCGGTGACGTTTGACGGCCGTGTGAATGATGCCTTACGGAATAACTAAAAGCATACCAACTCCGCTGTGCGCAAAGAGCTGGCAAGCAAGCGCCTCCTCCTGACGAACGCAGATTGAAATCTTTATTCATCTTTCTTCATCGTCTTCTTTCTCTCATGTTATTACAGCGAAAGCTGTAATAACATGAGAGTTGTGCGCCGCCGCCGGTGTCTGTGTAGTTGTCCGCCGCCGCCGGTGTCTGTAACCGCTATCGCGCGAAATAGGAAAAAAAACGAAATAATAAAAAATTTCCAGGATCGAAAGGGGTTCCAACATGGGTCCTCTGCCACGGTCGCTCGATGAAAAAGACACGATGCGGCCTGCCGCGTCGCGGCGCAGGCAATGGGCGAGAGCGGGCAAGCGGAGTTGACAGCTGTCGCCGCATTTCTCTAGGAAAGCGCCAGTAGTAGGGGAGGGCTCCACGCGACGCACGGGCGGGAAGGAGCGCGCGTTCGGCGGGTAGGTCGAGGTAGTGGTTGTTTTTCCCCACATGAATCGCTCGCATTGAGTGTCTCTCAAGACAGTTTGCGCATGTGTGATATTTTATACGTTAGGCAAAATGCCGCGTAACTGTTGTGTGCCGTTGTGTTCCATGAATGCGTCGAAGGATCCGCAAATACGCTACCACGAGTTTCCCAGTAACGCAGAACGCATGGCAGCATGGCTGCGAGACATTTCCCGTGAAGGACCCGGCGGGAAGGGAAGAGTACGGCAGCCGAATGACAGGTCCCTGGTGTGCGCCTTGCATTTTACGGAGCAGGACTACAAGAAGACCGAGAAGTTGAGGATACTTTTGCCAACGGCTGTGCCGACAGTGTTCCCCGATTATACAAGCTACATGAGCACGCCTGCTCCGAGGAAGAAGCGGCCAGGCTCCGAAATAGAAGCCGATAATGCGCAGTCGCGTGCCGAGTGCTCGGGCAATGTTGCTTCAAATAGCCGTTTTGTCATTAGCCAAAACGGCTCGACAAGTGATAGCACTGAAGCTACGACGCCCAACAACTTCGAACTAGGGAATGAAACGTGTGTGGAAATGGCATCATTTTCAGATGCATCATGTCAAACTACATTCGACCTTGTTAAACTGACAGAAGCAGCTAAAAAAAACGCGCTGCTTCCAAGCGAAGATCGCTCGCATGAAAGGAGCACTGCAGGCGCTTCAAGAAAAAGTGGATGAGGCTGAGGAGCGCGCGCAGGTTTATGAAAATAACACGGGCATTGCCTGTTTTATGAAGGTGCTGCGCAAGGTTACAAGACTGCCGAGTTCGTTAGAAACCAAGTCCGAAGTTTGTCGACGAAGAAGCCCCACTACAGTGACGTCATTCTAAGGGAATGTGTAATTTGAAAGGCATGCTTCAACAAAAGTTATGAGCATGCAAAGTCCAGAAATATATTTCAGCTCCCTTGTTGCTCAAGGCTCCAATAATATGTAGGCCATTTAACATGTGGAATCGTCGTCACTTCGTTGATAAAAAAGCGGCTGTGCATCGATTGCAAGGGTCCCACGGTAGAGCAAGCGTTCTGCTCCCTGATCATTGACGAGATGTCCATACAGCACAGGGTCATATACGACCGACTAGTCGACAAACTTTTTGGTTTCGTTGACCGTGGTGAAGAAGAGCACTCAACAGCGGTACCCCAAGTGGCAAACCGATTATAAGAGGCTTGTGAACATCATATATTATTCCTGTCGGATATTTTTTCACGAGATGCATGAAAGGTGACCAGCTGTGCTCTATGGCCATGGAAGTGCTGAAAGTGGACTTGCGGGGCGGACGACCACGCCATGGAAGTTTGCAAAGTTTTCATCAGAAAGCTCTTATGAATGCTTCTTGCCAACTGGGCAGGAAATGTTAATATGTCTGTTGAGCGTTTCGTACGCATGGCGCAAAAACATCTGCCCAGGAAAGTGCTGCGCCTGCGATTTCAATAACACAGTGATCCTTTTTTCACGCACGTGCAATAAAGCAATTATGACTCCCCTGATGTTCGCAATGCTTTTGTTTCAAAGGTGGGAGCAACAGTCATTCCGGAAATACAACCTCACCTGTCAATGAGCGACTCTCCTGTTGATAAAATAACTGTAGCACAAGCATACATTATCGATGGTGAACAGCGCAACGGCAACAAAAGAGAGAAAACATGACGCGAAAAATCGCAACTTGCACGAGCAACCACTTCAGATAAAACTAGCACTTGCTATATTTAGGTTGAAGCATCGCCGGCGCACATTCGATAGAACCCTTTAAAAACTAACAAGCGCATAGCAGTTGCGCTGTCAAGCCGCGATCCGCCGCAAGAATTCCGGCGCTCTCGCTTTCGGTCTCCCCAGAGGCTCCCCCACTGGTGGCACCGCGGCGGCAGCCAGAAGCACTAGGCGCGCGACGCAGTATCCGCTCCACGCGGCAGGCCGCACCGTGTGTTTTTCATCGAGCGGCCGTGCCTCCGCATTGGAACCCAGTATTCTACCTCAGTACCATGCCGGTGCTTCAAACTGCTTTGCAAAAAGACCCTATACAGGCTTCATGTCGGGAAGGAACCACAATAACATATGTAATGTAGCGTGGTAGCAGAGTAAAATAAAAACGAGGCGTCACACAATGCCAATTCTGCTACCAGGCGTCACACAATACGAATTGCGCAATGAATGGATTGTTAAATATTTCCAACCCATTAAAAAGGGCTGTGGGCGGAGCCACCAACTATACCTGGGGGCCTCCGGCTCCCCTGCTTCGAGTACCTCAGGACTCCAAAACGTTCTTGTCATATCACGTCATGCCATACTTCTTCATCGTCATCAGCCACAACATCAACAAAGTGCACATAATGGCTGACATGTTGCTAGCGGGTACCACGGGTCTCCGCAGAATGACAAAAAGTGGCATAGTGACTCCTTCCCTACTTCACAAAAATTATGATGTTTTAGAGCGTAGTGGGTTCCTCGCAACTGCACTTCTATTGGTGGCCAAAGTAGCCCATAAGGCCCCATTATTCATTTCTTGAGGGTCCCAATAAAGTTATTTCCCTCTCTCTCTTTCTCGCGTTAACGCATGTTATATAGCGTAGTGGGAGAGTTAAATAACGACCGGGCGTAAAATAATGGAAATTCCATATCTTGGAGGTCTTTGAAAGCTTCCAACCAATTACAAAGGGCTCAGCCACAATTCTTAATCGTCATCAGCCGCCGCATCAACAAAGTGCACATAATGCCTTACAGATGGTATCTCGCTTCTCTGCAGATTGACGAATAATGGCGTAGTGGGTGCTTCCCAATTTCACAAAATTATGATTTCTGGTGTAGTGGGTACGTTGCTAGTGAACTTGCCCCAAGAGAGTTTATGACGGGCTCCAGAAATGGCGCTCTTCCAGCTTTCGCTGTGACTGTACTGCGCTTTCCGCGTTGGCCTGGCGTTTTTATTGCGATAGCAATTATATGGACTGCCTCGACAGGTTTTTGCGTGCCCATTTCCGTCGCTCGGAGGGCGCATTCGCTCGGAAGGGGGGGGGGTGGAGGAGTTGCCACGCGAGCAGCAACTTTGCAGTCTCTGGTAAGATAACTCAACTGATTAATTTTTTTCCGGCCTTTATGTAGAGCGCGCGAATTTTAAAAAAAATACCACGTGACTGCCGCCTAGCGCGCGGCGCTTTTAGTGCCCTCAAATGTAAGTTGAACGACGATGCGTTTTACTAATGAAGAACGTGCAAATATGATTTTTGCCCTCGGCCGAGCAAACGGAAACGGGAGAAAAGCGATAAGATTATTTCGCAGCTGGCCTACTGCAACTTGGGTAAATAGTTCGACATTGGTGCGAAATTACGAAACTCTGAAGGCGACAGAAAGCCGCGACAGCGCACAAAGGGTGTGAATGAATCTCTCAGAACACACATTCTTGTTTTCATGGCAGCCCACCCCACGCAAGCGTACAAGGCGTGAGTGTTGAGACAGGTGTGTCAAGCAGTAGTGTTTGGCGAGTACTCAAGAGCGGGGGCTCCACCCTTATTATATTCACCTTCATCAGCAGTTGTAAGATAGAGATTTTCAATGCCGTCTTGATTTCGGCAACTGGATATTGATACAGGCAGAAGATCCGATGAAGCCCGCTTTTCACGCAATGCTCAAGTCAATCTTCACAACGGCCATTACTGGAGCGCTACAAATCCTGACTGGCTGTTGCAGTCACAACGCCAAGCGCGGTGGTCCTTCAGTGTATGGTGCGGGATTTACGGCGGCCCGATTATTGGCACGGTCTGTTTTGACGGAACACTCACCGCAGAATGCTACGTGAGGGATATACTAAATGGCCCACTGAGTGACTTGAACTGTAACCTTCCTCCAGCTAAGCTTGGAGATATCTGGTTCCAGCAGCTCCGGGCTGGCTCGAATGTAGCTTGATCGAAAAGTTCCTGAAAAATGGATCGGCCGCCTCGGACCTGCGGCATGGCCTGCTTGGTCCACAGATTTGACCCCGCTGGATTTTTTTCCTATGGGGATACATTAAAGACCATGTCTACACCGAAGCGACGACAACGCCCGGAAGTGTAAAATCTAAAATATCAAATCTGTGCCACTCCATTACTCCAGACATGCTACAAAACGCGACAGAAAATGTGGTGACTCGGTGTAGGTTGTGCATAGCAGCTGACGGAGCGCTATTTGAGCATGCGATGGTACTGCCTGTGACGTCTGAATAAAAGCACTTTGGACACTGCAATTTCGCTCCACTCTTTTTAAGACTTTTCTTTCCTATTACTCAAGAGTTAACTCATAGAGCATTGGACGCTTTTTTTGTACTGCTAATTTCTACGTATTTCGCCATAAAAGACAGCTTCTAAACAAGATAACCTGAATGGAGACGATGTACGAGCAATTCACTTTTAAGACTCCTACATTCTAACAAAAAAAAGAGTATGCGTGATTCTTTTCGGAGAGTTCTGACTTGCCACGTATAGGACTCTCTTTAAATAGTCACGGTGACTCTCTTGGTGGGTCAGGGTCGGCTCGCTCTAGGAGAGTCCCCTGACCCTCTAGGAAGAGTGGAAAGACTCTCATCCGAAGGATCACGTTACCACTTATAGGGAGGCAGACGACTCTTGCCGGTAACACTCCTACGGGGGTCAAGTGAGCCACACCGAAGCGTCAAGCGACTCCCCAAGTATTTTAAGCTACTCCTTTGACCCTTGCTCTACTTTTGCGCGGCTACTGTTGAAAATAGTGGAGTATTCATTTTAAGCAAGTCAGTGCAATAATACTTGCCGTTCTGCCCAGCGACTGCAAAAAAAGAATAGTTCAATTTTAACATTATTTTAATAAAACTCGTCAAAAAACATATTTTCTAGCAAAGTTATATAGAAAGCGCGAAAAGATGGTCAGTGATTTCCAATTAAGAAGTTAAGGTATTCCTCATTTACGTCCTTGTATGAGTATAGCCAACTAAAATGTGTGACTGTGATGTGCACAGTGTCATATGGTGCTAAATAAACAGCAGAAATTGGCATCATGTTTCCATATTTATTCTTATGATTAAGAATAAATCAAGCAGTGGTGACGGCTGGAGACATCAGACTTGTGGCTTGCTAGGTTGTCGCTCCTGTTCAGCGTGAGCACCATGAAAAACGGTATCTGAAAATATGAACGTGATATTATGATGAGAAAATGAAATTGCAGTAAAGGTTTGCAAAACCTACACAATAAGTGGTTCACACAGACATAATAAAGGCTAACAACAAAACAACAAATGCAAACAGGCATGGTCAGGAACAAAGTTTTTTGACGTCGAGATCAGACATGTCATATGCTAGAATTACCGCACATAGCTCCCACAATCACGCACACTCACTCGATTCTGTAATAACACCCAACGTCATCGCAGTGTATGCAAATCACGAAAACAGCAAAGAGAAACGAGGGAAGAGTGCACGGCCGCGGCCACACCAACGCGCGCCGTCGAAAGTCTAGAGCTTTTTCACTTTACCGGTGAAGCGTGTCCAACTTGAATGACTACCGCGTACGTTCTGGAAGCACCGTACTATATCTGCACCTCAAACTACCGTCTTTAAGCCAACAAAAACCATTATATATAGTGCGTCTGAGCGTTCTGTACACAGGCATCTTTTTTTCACGTTCCCACGCGCCGAAGCACGCTACACACTCAAGGTCGATGGAAATGTTGTGAAGTAGACTAAAGTGCATCTCAAAACGACATCTTGCACATTCAGTAGCGCAGACACAACGTGCGATCAGCAAAAATTACAATTGATAATTGTTTGCATCGCTCACTATAAGGGAGCTTGCACAGCAATGCGCATAGCGGTGGCAACTCGTTAACTGACAGTTTTAGTTGGGCATCCGCAACAGCCCTGCGGACACAGGCTGCTGTTGGAAATGGCTGGCAGATGACTTCCGCAGAGCTGCTGCAGACGCCCAGCTAAAGCTGTATAATTAGTACCTACAAAAGCGGTACACTCACCGTTAACTGGCGCCCGTTGTTCCTGTCCGCAGCTCCAGGAATATTCCGTCCTCCAAGCGTCACCGCGTCACTTCGTGCACGGAGCCGGCGTCAACACCAACACCACCGAAGACGCGCATGAACAGACACACAACCCGCGCAACCAACACGCAACGCATTCCAATAGACGAGGAGAGGAAAACAGAAGCGGCACGCCACCCCGGCGCCGTTGTGGCGCATTGCCTCGCCTCCGTCGTCGAGCCAACGCGCCACAACGGCGCCAAAGGGCAAGCGCGCGATATGTATGGCGTATACGGCGGCTTCGCCAATCGAAACGCGCTTCAGGAGAGTCCCGTGACTCCAATCGAATTGCGAACTCTCTTTCTCTGCCTGTACCTTCCAAAAGGGGTCAAATGGACACCCGAAGAGAGTCACGCGGCCGTGACAATCTTTTGACTCTTTTTTTCTTAGAGTGCACATTACCCACCGCCAAGCATGACATAGTGCCTGCACGTATCCAGAACAACAATCGCATGCAATAGGAATAAAATGACTAAAATACTACCCTGGAATCATTCCTATCGTGTTTTTTATCTCCTTCCTTCATCAAGATGTAATCCTCTTCCCTCCGTCATGTTTTTTGGTGGCCCCAAAAGAAAAGAAAGAAAAAATGCCTGCCCTGTGTCGAGTGCTGCCTCCGGTCTCATCGCATTCGCACGTGGCGGCCCTTTTTTTTTGTCGAAGGTTTTTTTTTTTTTTGGCGGTACGATCCTACCATCACTTAACATCCATCGCAGTCATTGCAGCCTCGTCAATCGACCGTTCGCGAAGCAGTCTTCGATAATTCGTTCAACTTACATTTGAGGGCACTGAAAGCGCCGCGCGTTAGGCGACAGTTACGTGGTATTTTTTTAAACTTGCGCACTTTAAAGAAAGGCCGGAAAAATTTATCAGTGGAGTTATCTTATTAGAGATTGCAAAATTCGATGTTTCTAAATGAGCGCTACAACTTTTGTATTGAGAATATTTCTCCAGAGCTATTTAAAAAGTTCATTAAGCATTTTTTGTTAATTGGCGTGCATGGCGGATTCGAAAAAATATTCTGACGTGCTCTATATGGTTCAGAACAATACTGTGCTAGTTGGAGACGCGTAGCCACTATGTTTAATGTTTTAAAATTTTGTGCTTTTTAGCTGAAACACCCTGCATATGGACAGTCTAGGCTGGTTTTTGCCGCCGCCGTCAGGCACTGTATACGTATATGTGTATATATATATAAGTCCCAAAGAAGAATATATCAGAAAAATGCTTCCGAAGCGCGGAATCGAACCGGCGACTTCTCTCTCCGCAGCGCGTGGCGCTAACCATTACGCCACAAAGCGCAGATCCTCAAGGTAGCTAACGGCGAGCGTTATATACACACCCTTTACCGCTGACAGGACTCACAGATGGCAGGCGCTTAAACTACTTCTTCATTACCAGCGAGATGGCGTGAGAAGCGCAACGGGCGCATTTAAAAGTCGTCGGCCAGGTAGCTCGCTTCTTCTTATATTTGCGGAGGGAGAACCTTGCCCTTCCGCTGCCTGCTCGCACGGTAGCGCGTCCATCACGGGCCGCTTTTCCTGCTATCGCATTCATTGCTTCGCCCTTGCGGCGAAACTGTGACCTTTTTTTTTCTTTATCGCTTTATGCATCTTCTTTCTTCATTCATCTCCTTCTTATGGCCGTCTCCCCTCCTTTTCCTCATCCCAACCCTCACATCACCTGACTCTCACTTCTCTTTTCGATCCCTTGATATGCTGTACTGGTTACATTTGTTTTCTATCAAGCCGAGATCAGATAAATTATTAAGTCTGCATGGAGCTGCGTTTAAAAGAACTATCACGTTACAGTCACTGACACTGCACAGCCATTTTAAATGGGATGTCAAAAGAAAATGAAGCTGCCCAATTGTAATTTTTGCTGCTTCAATAAGTATTAGAAATGCCGATGCCGAAATATTTCGCACAATACTCAGTTCATAATTATTGACGTCCTTTTGAAATCTGTTTTCTTGGGCTCCTAAAACGAATGCGGTACCACTGACCGTCATAGACACTAACATGTGGCGTCACCTAAAGACATTTGATGTTGTAAACATGGCGTAGTTTTCTTTTGCTCTAAAATCATAGATTTATATGAAAGCTAGGAAATAAAAAAATTGCACTCACAGTTGTATACTGTGCACGTACAGCATGTGGTCTGCCTGGTTCCGCTTTCAAGTAGAGTACGGCTCCGTCACGTGTATATTCTTGCAACGTCTCCTAAAAAACGCTATCCCTGTGACGTCGCTCTCTTTGCCATATAGCGTATCCTGCCGACGTGCCATCTCGAAGGTCATGCCTCCGACCGGGTGTTGCATCCAGGCGCCGCGGGAGAGCGTTCGCCACCGTACCGCTTAGTCACATGACAAAACGTTTCCAGCTGATCGGAGGCATCTGTGAGAGTTTTGCATATTAAAGGGACCCTAAAATAGTTTAGACTACTTTGTATAAACTCATTGAGCCGGTAAAGCAAGTCCTAAGAATCATTTGAAGACCAATTTAAGGTATCTGCGTCAACTGCGTGATTTTTTAGAAGAGTTTAAACATGTGAATCGTTACAGATCGCAGCGGCTCAGCCAAAGGAGTTTTCAAGTTCTCGCGCCTTTTACACGTAGAATTGTTCCAACACACGTAGCACCCGGCGACCGATCTGATTCGATATGTCCAGTCGACGTCACTCAACCCCCTGTGGGCAGCGAGCGTCGTGTGCCTGTGTTACAACGTGCTCCGTGTTCACGTGAGCTGAGCGACAGTGTTTTGTCCGACAATGAATTGTCCTAGCTGTCTTGTGTACCACATATGTAAGAATTGGTGGCTTCTTAAGCTGCGACATTGTGTAATATTTGTGAGGCACCTGGCGAACGGAATCCTACAGCTCGTCGCCCTCTCGCTATCCTTTAAGCGCCACGATCCATGGATCCACGTGTCTACGGCTGTAACTTCAAACCTGAAGACACAACCACATTGCCCGAGTTTACGGTTATTGGTGATGGTTATGGTTCTCAAATTCTTTTTGTTTGTCCGCATGCTTTGGCAGTCTAGCGCCGTACAGGAGAATAAAATAAGATCGGCTGGTAATGTGGCGGCACCTGTCGGAGCGGATATCAACCTCCGCGAGCTTCGTCTCTGTTGCGAGACGGCGTGCCGCCGGGCAGAATGGGCCGCCGAGAATGCGCGCAACCTGTCAGCGCTATATCGGAGGTCATGACTGGGTTAAGCTCAAACCTTCGAGTGCGCTCATGAGATCGCTGTGACAGCCAGTGTGTCCCATGAGTTGAGGAGGCAAGGCAATGGTGAGAAGGGAGGTATAGATATAATTGTCCGTAGCGGCTTTGGTACACGGTTCGTCGCTTAATATGTGGTGCGAATGATTTCATGATCCAATAGCCTAAACCCTGACAAAACTTCAAAACAAAAACGTTTCAGGGTCCGTTTAAGAAGGAGCGAACGCTAGAGGCGTTTGCCTGCGTAGGCGTGGAAGGGTAAAATCCGATGGTTGGGCAGCGCCTCCCATATTTTTTTAATTCTAGTGCAAACGCTGGCTTCTCAATTGGAATCGGTCCTTCCGCCCCTGTTCCGAGTGGTCGTGGTGCGACGCCATCTAAAGGTTGCGACTGCCTGCGTCACACGTGCGTCTAAGCGCGTTCCCATTGAGACGCAGTAGACGTGACGTCCGTCTACCATATGGTGCATCTGTCAGATTCGTTCCTTCGTACTGATTTCTCATCCACTGTCTTTCCCTGACTAGGGCCGATGTCGCACTCGCAAAAGTGCGTCGGCGTACGGCTCAAAGCCCAAGAGTCGAGTCCGTTCTAAAAGACGACGCTGCAGCTCGGAAAGTTCGGCCATTTTGGAATTGCACGATTTGTGTGGGTGACGTCATTAGGGCGCCGCAGTCGACACAGTATAATACTCCGAACCTCGGTGAACTATCGTTCAACAGGCTTCGCTGAATCGCCATGTTTGATTGTGCATCTTTGATTTGAAACTTTTGATTGTCTGATTGAGCTGGCGTGAGGTCTAGAGTTGAGGGGAACGCATGCAGGGAGATCGAATAGGTGCTTTGATCGCTATTAAATGAAACTGGACGATGAAATAAATTATGACAACATATTGAATGAAAGGCCAGGATTCCAAATACACACGCCGTTCGAAATGTTCGGAACACGTTTCACGATCCCTTTATAAAGATCAGTAGCATTGACAATGCGTGATATGAAAGATGCAAAGTACGCCATGCTTAGGTTAAGGGGCTTCACAATCCACAGTAAACAAAACAAAACAAGTGGAAGCAAGATGGGAGCTTGAAGTGAGGCAACATACTTGGGCAGGTAATGTCGTTGGAGCCAACGTTGACGACTTCTTGAAACGTTCGCTCCAGTGACATTCGCTGTTTAATAATTTTTCATGACTACAGTAAACTAAGCTTTATAAAGAACAACCAATCATCGAGCTTTCATCTATGACTACTGCTAAAAAATATTCACATTTGTGGTAGCCTTCAGGGTGGACAAAAAGTGAATGGATAAGTTAGGTTACTGAATTAATTATATTCAATATTATCTAAATTAGCACACAAGCGCCAAGCTCAGAACAACACCCGTGTGTACCTGATAGGATCTACTGGTAAACATCTGCTGATCGTGATATGCGTAGAAGTTAAGCCATACAATTATGCTGGACCTGCTCATGAAACCGGAAGGTTTACGTAAAGAGAACATATCGTTTATTTATGTGTTAGTGTGACGTCGTTATCCGCGAATTTTTTAATGATGACACAAATGATCAGTTTCACGAAATGGTTCAGGATGTGTGATCCATTAATGTTGTTACTCGCTGTCTCTGCAGTGTGATGCACCCTAAGCTTGATGTACGATGCAATACGCATCTGACACGAAGAATGAAGGGGTGGACTAAGCGCTGACTAAAGTATCCGCTCATGCAGCTCTGGATATAGTTTTCGAGGACTCCTAAAGGTTGATGATAGCTGACACCATCAATGAAGGAAAGCAGATGATTTTTCAAGGGCTCGTTTATCTTTGTTAGACACAATATTAATGAGAACTAACAGACAATAACGCTAAGGAAAGTACAGGGGGTGTTATCTGTAGTATTTAGAATATAAATGTGAAGAAAGTAAAGTGGACGAAAAGATGACTTGCCGCCGGCAGGGACCGAACCTGCGACCTTCGAATAACGCGTCCGATGCTCTACCACTGAGCTACGGCGGCGGTCATCCTCCCGTCCACTTTCTGGGGTATATATGTTGATTTAAACCTAGGAGTGTTAGTCAGCGCCAATCGCAGCCATGGCGGCGAGTGTGGAACACTCTTTTTTTGCCTGTTGGCGTCACGTAGCACGTGATCTTTTTACGAGTTGGCAGCTGACCAATAATCCCTCGCATACTACCTGAAGGCATTAAGTCTGCCAGGACGAGACCCTCGCTATGAATGAAGGAAAGCAGATGATTTTTCAAGGGCTCGTTTATCTTTGTTAGACACAATATTAATGAGAACTAACAGACAATAACGCTAAGGAAAGTACAGGGGGTGTTATCTGTAGTATTTAGAAAATAAATGTGAAGAAAGTAAAGTGGACGAAAAGATGACTTGCCGCCGGCAGGGACCGAACCTGCGACCTTCGAATAACGCGTCCGATGCTCTACCACTGAGCTACGGCGGCGGTTATCCTCCCGTCCACTTTCTGGGGTATATATGTTGATTTAAACCTAGGAGTGTTAGTCAGCGCCAATCGCAGCCATGGCGGCGAGTGTGGAACACTCTTTTTTTGCCTGTTGGCGTCACGTAGCACGTGATCTTTTTACGAGTTGGCAGCTGACCAATAATCCCTCGCATACTACCTGAAGGCATTAAGTCTGCCAGGACGAGACCCTCGCTATGAATGAAGGAAAGCAGATGATTTTTCAAGGGCTCGTTTATCTTTGTTAGACACAATATTAATGAGAACTAATATTAACTAATAAAACTAAAACTAATATTAACTAATAGAACTCGTAAAAATTCTGACACCATCAAGAAATTTAGGACGTTCTGCTTCTCTGGAAGCCCAGGGTGCAACTAAGCTTGTCTTGTTTCTGTAGGACAATGTCTGTTGTGTGGAAGGTGTACGTGGTAGAATATGGCGGCTTATGTAGACCGCCTCGGTTTTACGACTTGAAGAATGCTGACGGGTTTCTGTTTGACACCATGGCGACGTGCGACCATAGGAGTATCTACCGGGGGGGAAAGGGGGGCGCTAGCCCTCCACTGAGGAATGTAGGCGGGGGGGGCGTAGCCCCCTCACTTTCGACAGTGGTTATTGTCGGCTGCAGACTGGGAAACTAACAAGTCAGGTAAAGTTTTATTTGAACGTAGCAATAACGTAATTTGGCAATAAAATTTGTCCTACGATTCTGCTGTGACGACTGTGACGCACTGTAGGCTATACCTGCGGCGCGGGCTGCGGTGCGCTCAAGCATTGCAGAGGAGACTATCGCTCAGTAGGGGCTCTATGACATTACAGCAATCTGTCATGATTTTATTTGATTCTGCCTGGCCTGAAATTTAAGTAATCATCGACGAAAATATAGGCGGGAACCAGTAAACGTTTGATAGCCCGATCAAATGCTCTCCCTTTTCAGGAAATGCAGTTGCTTCCTTAGAAAACGAATAGCATCGCCACTGCTCCATATTCAAGCTGCTGTGAGTTGATGAGTGTGCGGAAGTGTCCAGTATTTTAGTTGTGCCTAGCCAGGGCCGTTGTCATAGATTCCCACTTTAGTCTCCGATTAGCCTGCTTCACTTGGCTTATCATATGGTAGCTTGCAGCTATTGTGGCGGCTTGTAACTAAGCGTTGCAGTGGACTCGAGCACAGTGAGAAGCCCAGCTTTCCATTCTAAAAAGACAGGGCGTGCAAACACGGACAAAAGAAAGAAGTCTGTCTTTTAGAATGAAAGAAAGAAGCCCTGTCTTTTTAGAATGAATACTTACCAACTAGCTCAGCTCTCTGTTATTCCCAGCTTTCCAATTTGCGCCGTTACTTGATCTACCTCACCAGGGAGATGATCAGCGTCCCCGGTTTTCTGGACTAAGAAGGCTGCCTACCTGCAAAAGAGTGTGTCTGTTCCTAATAATGGTTATTTCTCTCTCTACCTCTTTGTCAGCAACGATGAGTTCACAGAGAGTCGTACACGTGCAAAAAGTTTATAACGGGCTCTAGAAAAGCAGCTCTTCCAGCTTTCGCTGTGACTGTGCTGCGCTTTCCGCGCAGGCCTGGCGTTTTTTGTATGTTTCATTTGTGTGTGGAGTTGTGTATATGTTGTGTACCGCTTATGCTACCCTCTCCCCCCCCCCCAGCTCGATGTTTCCGTTGCGCTTTGGCTTCGCGTTGCTTCGCAGCTTCGAGTTTCGCTTGCCGCCGTTGCCAGCCTTCAGCTTCGCGAGCGTCCATGGCGCCGTTGCGAAGGAGAGTGCAACGCTTGCCGGCGTTGCCGTTTGCGTTCAGCTTCGCGAGCGTCCATAGCGCCGTTGCGAAGGAGGGTGAAACGGAAGCGAGCGCGCACCGCATTATATACGAGCGCACAGCTGTGACGGAGAGAGAGAAACGGGAGGAGAAACGAAGCGGAGGCAGCGCTCACGCCAGCTCCCCCATTCCACCTCCTCTCGCTCACGCGAGGAAGGGGGAGAGCTGGCGCATGCGCAGTGGGGGAGTGGACGTCTGAGGGAAGGACGGACACAGCCCTGAGCAAAAGCTGCTTCGCATCTAAAAAAGTCAGTTCCGCCGCAACGGCGAAGCAATAAATGCGATAGCAACAAATTGGAATGTAACGCGAACAACGGAAGGCAGCTCGAAATTGCAAGCGCGTCGCTTGAGGCCAAAGGACGCAAGAAAAGAACACATACAGGACGAGCGCGAACTATCATGCGTCACAGCTCGATACTTGAAGTGCACTGCTGAAACATAAAGCAGGACGCACGAAACGAACGCACAGGTACACACAGGACGAGCGCGAACTAAATGTCGCAGTTACTTATACTGTTTGAACAGCGCGCTCTTTTCGCAAACGCGGCCGCTGCAGCGAGCGAAATGACCTTCGTACGCTCTGTGACTTCAGCGCGGACATCGAGGGGAAAGCACAAGACATACAACCCCCCGCCCGCCCCCCTTCTTTCCTTGAGATAAGCGCACGAAGGCGACCACGCCCTGTAGGGCGCAGAACATCGGCGTTCGCAGGAGCGGGGCGACGACCTTCAAAGCGCGCCCAACGCCCAGCGCGCACATCGCGCCATCTCGCTGGTAGTGGAGAAACGCTTATACGCGCCTGCCGTCTGAGTCCGGCCAGCGGTAAAGGGTGTGCATATAACGCTCGCCATTCGCTACCTGGATGATCTGCGTTTCGTGGCGTAGTACTTACTGCTACGCACAGCGGAGGGAGAGGTCCGTGGTTCGATTCCGCGCTTCGGAAGCATTTTTCTGAATTATCTTTCTTTGGGGCTTTTATATATATACACATACTTTACATATACGCTGCATGACGGAGGCGGCGACGAGGGCGGACAAAAACCAGCCGAGACTGTCCATATAATTGCTATCGCAATAAAACGACCGATTTGCTAGGAGCATGGTCGGCAAGATGAATGCAGAGCTTAACGCTATGCCAATGCGTCTCAAGGAAGCGAGCACAGCGGAACAGATCGCCATAGCCCTGGTTATCGCAACATGCAAGCACGCTTTTTTCTTGGTCGCAGGCTCGCAGGAAGCGCGCAGGACGTACCTTATTTAGACGCCGGGAGTAGCAACTATAACATGGAAGCCGGGAGACGAGTCTCTCGCGGGGAACCAGGCGGCAGCCACTGCTTGTCGGGATCATGCATGCCGGGCCATCTCGAGCGAGCAAGGAAAATTGACCATAAGCTGTCACAACGAATGTGAGAAGATGCCAAGAAATTAATTGGATACGCTGGCTATCGGTAAATTACAGGAAACAGAAGACGATACAATTTCAGGACTCTATTGCAACAACGTGCTCGGCCTGGTACACAATACCACGCTTAGTCACTTTCATACTCGCACTATAAAACTAGCAGAACATCTGCAAGTGCACCGTAGGGATTTGGAGGGAATGTGGCCACTGAAACACATTTGTCTATTTGCGCAACAAATTTGGCGAGTTGTAACACAGGTTTTTCTTTATTCGCTGAGTTTAACACTTGTTTTGATGCTTTACGATAGTTGCATTTCTCATTTAGAATATTAAAGTTGCTTTGCGAATCGAGTGCAAGACCCAAGTGTTCTAATCACATATTTGAAGTGTCGAATATTTTCGCACCCCAAAAATTATTCATGTTTTAGTTTCTTCAGATTGCTTCATGTCGCTGTTATAAACATTAGGCCTACATTATTCTGCATAGTAGCCGCTGAATATGTGAAAGAGTCCTTATGGTGCACCAAGTTCACGAGCAAGCAAATTCTTTTTAGAAAAACATCGTGAACTGCTTGAATCCTTCGGAGCTTTAGCTTATTATTTTTTCTATAGTAGTAATAAATACTATTTCTCCATGGATTTCTTTAATCTGAAACTGCAGATTGGCTAATGCGCTCATGTCACTGTTCAAGCTACGTTTGAACATATTTTTTTGATAAAAATACATTGCCCTAGTCTTGAAAGTCATTTTCTTATTTGTTTGAATACATACATACGACCGAAGGAAAGGCGACAGGAACAAAAAGAACGAATGCATGCATCGAAATAGATAAATAATGTCGTGCAAAAATAGGTCTAACTAACAATGTAGCCATGAAGCTAAATGCACAAGCGCGACAGTCAGAGGAAAACACCTGGCGCGGTATATTTCATGAAAGGCAGGTCTCCATGTTCTTAGAAAAGAGAAATTGTAGCATTTAAGCGAAAAGAAGGTACAGATTTAGGTGTATTCGTTTAAGGCGTTTCGTTTCGCAACTGCCGTGAAACGTTACCCTCGAATATATGTCATGACCTTCCTTACGACGCAGTTCGAATGCTTGGTATTAAGGGAAAACTTTTCGCAAAAACACCTGTACCCATTGTTCTTTATTGACCACCGCAACTTCAATTCAATGCGAGTGTGCGTAAGCTTCATACATCATGCCTTAGCTATAAATATTCGCTTACAAAAGAATGGCGCTGGAAATTCTGCTAAGAATAGATGCACAATGCCGTAACACTGAACAAAAAGAAAAGAAAATTGCACCTGCACAGATATTCAAGGGTATCGTTGTGGTCATGATTCCAAGGATGATAAAAAAATCTTCGGAGAAATGTTCAATACCACATTCCGGTTTTAGAATTTTTAGAGGCATGCTGTAACAATGAAGTAGCACGCGACGCGTACCACCTTTACGCTGAGGACAGGTATTTTATTTAGTACAGCTGAAACAACACTTTATCTACACCAATATATCCTCGACGTAGCTTATCGATTATACCGGAGCTAATTATATATTTCATTTATAAAGTGACTGCTTTCATCCCCAGTGACTGGTTTACTAAATCAATGACGTAATTACGGCACAGTGTGTTGTAGCACCAAATAGGGAGGCTATGAATAAGGGCTTGTGAGCTTCTAAAATTACCTTGTTTGCAATGTTTTGTACGGCTGTAAAAGCACTCATACGTACCCTTAACACACAGAATCCTTATGAGGGCGCCCTCATCTTCACCTCGCCTTAAACTGACGTCATTAGGTGAGGGTGGGGATCAGCTTCGAATGAATGGCGAGGCTGAGGTGTGAGACTGCTGTAATAGTGAGGCGCGCAACTTAGAAGGCAACAACACAATGCTCACTTTTTAGCCAACGGGCGTATTTGAGAGGACGCGACACGCAGCCAGTCTGCACGGGCCGCGCGTTCCCGTAAGAAGCCGGAAACGGAAAAGGCTGGACACGTGGCGCGTTTACAGGCCAAAAAAATAATGTGTATGATTGTGGACATAGTATCGACAAAAAGAAAGGTGCTTTCTTTTGGGTCGTGCTGAAGCACATTGACATAAGTGGGAACGCTGTGTTAACGGTGTCGTCCACGTGGCGCTAGTAGACGCACATCCACGCGCCTTTAAAACATAAAAAGCAAAAAAGTCACAGTTTCACCGCAACGGCGAAGCAATGAATGCGATAGCAACAAGTTAGAATGTCATACGAAGAACTGCAAGCAGCTCAGTACTGGCAACGCGCCGCTCGAGTGCAAAGGAGTAGCGAAAAGAACACACACAGGATGACCGCGAACTAACAACGGTCAGAGCTCGACACTTGCAGTGCACTGCTCAAACACAAGGACAGACACTCGAAAAGAACGCACAGGTACACACAGGACGAGCGCGAACTAACTGTTGCGGTTGTTACTTCTTGTTTGAGCAGCGCGTTACAACCCAACGCTCTTAAGTAGGGGTGTGCGAATAGTGGATTTCAGAACCGAATCGAATACAAATCGAATAGTGATGAAACCGAATCGAATACGATTACGAATCGAATATTATTCGAATACTTTTCGAATAGTAAGGCAGCACTTTTGAATGGGAAGGAAGAGATAAACTTTATTCAGGTTTTGAAAATCACCCTAGAATTGCAAGTTCTATTTAAAACGAGATTCACAAACGTTAACATGGCACATGACAATTTTATTTAACCAACAAAGACACCACAATTACGTATATTGAGGTAATTTTGTATACAGCAGTGATAATAAAATTACACGGAGCAACACGCAAGGGCTTATATTTGCAAAGCACGAAACAAAATAACTTCAAGTAGGCCACCTACATAATGCAAACTACTCACATGATAAATAACACGGGCTATGTGTGCTAAATTGACTTACACAAACTCGTGCTGGTCAAGCTGAAAGCGTCACAAAGCAATTCTGTTTCTCAGAGCGCTTTAGGACAATATCGGTAGTTCCCGTGCAAGAACACTAGTTCCTCAACGTGTTTCGAACTCAGCGACTCTCTTCTGCTGGTAACTGTATTAGAGCAGGCTGAGAAAAGCTTCTCACAAGGCACTTGGGTTGCAGGAATACCAAGGAAGCGCTTTGCTGCCGTCACCAGATTTTTGTACTTTGCCTGACCTAGGTTCTGCCACCATTGAAAAGGGTTGTCTTGACGTGGCAGCAGCGGAGCTTCAAGATAACCTGACAATTCCTGCATTAATAGATCAGCACCCTCTTTTTGTCCTGCACCCAAGCTACTGAAAATTTTCCACAATGGAGAACACTCACTGGCTTGTCCACTTTGGCTGGCACTACAGTCTGCAGGCATCTCCACGTCTGCTGAACGGCAAGACATTTCTTTGAGCACTGAATGCACCAGAGCTCGCATTTCTACTTTTTCTTCGTCACCGTAGCATACATCTTTGAAACGTGTATCAAGCAATGTGGCAAGACAATTGGGCGCAGTAGTGCTTACAGCCGGACACCTAGCTTTTATCGATTTCAGAAGGTTCTGCGCAAAGTCGTACTCATCACAGTCGCTTGTTTTGTCGCAAAGTAACAGCTTCATGCAGTGAACGAGGGGCACGACCAAAGATAGCGTCGGGTAAGACTCGGCACACGCAGCTGTTGTAGCCTCTTCCACTGGCTGAAGAACTGCCACAAAGGCCGACACTTGATGCCACTCTCCATTTGTCAAGTTTTCAACCGAATCATTTTCGGTCAGGTCGATCGTCACGGCAGTCTTCAGCTTGAGCAGACGAGCTAGCATCGCGAATTCGCTGTTCCATCGCGTTGGAACATCTTGGACGAGCTCAAGTGGAGGATCAACGGAAAGCTGCTTCTGTATTTCCTGCAGTCTCGCCTTCGCAGTGCTGCTCCGCTTGTAGTAGCCGACGATGGTCCGCGCTTTGGCACACATGTTGGCGAAGCCAATACTTTCTTTCTTGGCATCTTCAACACAATGTTGCAGAGTGTGTGCGAAGCATGAAATGCGAACCCACGGAGCCTGCTGAATAGCGGAAACAAAATTTCTCGCGTTGTCAGTGGCAACGAAGGATGTCACTGATACCCCAGTCCATGAAAATTCCTTGAAGCAGGGAACGCAAGTTGCTTGCTGTGTGGCTCTCACGGAGTGACCGGCACGCAAGCACGAAGTTATGTGGCTCAAATTCCTCGCTAAGTACATGACAAGTCACAGCTACAAAACTGTCCCCGGCGCGTGATGTCCACCCATCCGTCGTAATTGCAATGGATGCCGCGCAAGTCTTCAAGATGATTTGCAACTTCTCGTACACGGCATGTCTTGTTGCAGAGTACAATTCTGGCACGACACTCCGGGAAAACTTTGTGCGGTTAGGAACTGTGAAATTCGGAACTGCGCACTTCATGAGTGCAATAAAGCCTCGTTCCTCCACTATAGAAAAACTGTGCAGATCAGACGCAATAAATGAGCCAATTCTCATGGTGAGCTCCCGGGAGCGGGTACTGTTGGCGCTTAGCTGCGGAAGAAAACCTGTGCATGGACCCGTCGTTTGCCTACTACCGGCATTTTTTGATGCCGGCGTCGTTGTGGTGGCTGCGATGCGACTGCTATAGTCTTTGTGGGCAGCTGGATGGCGCTTCAAGTGGTTTATCAACGGCGTGGTAGTGTTGGTCAGTGTCTTCAAAACGCAGCCACAAGTGCGACACTTTGACGATCCAGTACCAGTTCGGTCAAAAAACCTCCACACTGAACTTCGTTGCTTCCTCGGGGTCGTCTCTTGTTCGCTACTCATGGTGCGCCACGGTGCGAAGCAGCAACTTGAACGCAATTAGCGAGCGTTATGTCCGCCCAAAACAACACAAATGAACAATGGCGCTTCGCGTTACGGTGAAAAAGAGTATAGCGCGAAAGGGCGAAAGCGCTCTAACAAGAGCACGTGAGAGACGACTGCGATGTATGGCTAAGAGCACGGCAAACAAAACCACCGCTCGTATGATGATGATAATGATGATAGCGGATTTATGACTCTTTCGCTTCTACGCTTTGGAGGCACTGGAATGCATGCTGGAATGTTAAGCAAAAGAGGCTCCATCTGGTGATCAATATGGCGCCGATAGTCTCGTAAAAACTACAGCTGCATGCATCTTAGCGAATTAAACAAGAAAAATCACCTCTCGATGTTTCATTCTTTCGTTCCTTTGGTGTTTTGTCGTAGGCGCTGATTACTCGAAAATTATTTGAAAACTATTCGAAAATTATTCGGTATTTCGAATATGCACTATTAGATTCGAGTGCCGAATCGAATAGAACAGTATTCGATTCGTTATTCGCAATTTTCGAATATTCGCACACCCCTACTCTTAAGCCGTGTTCAGACTACGTGCGCAACGTACGGATCGTCGGTAAGGATCGCGACCGTAAACGTAATCAACGTAATGAGCTTGTTCAGATCTTGTTGTATTTAGCGTAAAGTACGTAACGTTTCGGGCGTAGATGTTGGCGGGTCCGCGAGCGACTTTTACGAACACTACTGATGCGACCGTTACGGCACGACCAATGGGCTAAGCAGTTTCGGTTTTCATTTTCCGCTCACGAAGCTTCCGGCCTCCCCAGACTCCGAGTCTTCATGCGCGTCTTGGCATGCAGCAGCGTGTCTGTGGAGCTGGTTTGCCCGTGGTCGTTGTTTTGTGTTCTCGCGGCAAGTTCCACGACGAGTGCGGAAGGGCCTTCATTGTGCAGCTATGCGTTGCTCGTCGATAAACTGCGTCAAAGACCCATTCTCTACGACCAACGGCGCCATGTTGGAAAATCAGAGCGGTGATAGGCCCGTCGTAAAAAAAACGTATATTTTACCGATGGGCTCAATGTGAACACTCGTGGTCGCTAGCAACGTAAACGGACGTTATAGCAGTTACGCGATACGACACTTATGACAGATGCGACTGCAGTCTGAACACGGCTTTATACTTCTTTTTCTTTAAACCTGCGACGCGTGGAGTGACGCCTCCGTGCGATTAGCATCCTCCTGCATTTTACGCTGATAGCATTCAACACGCTGACGTAGTTCCTGGTACTCGTTATATGGGTTCTCATGAAAACTGTGCGCAGAGAAGCCTACAATATGCAAACGCGTTCGCGGTTTGCGACCACGCAGCAAGTAAAATGGAGGCAGCTTAGTTGCAGTGTGCGGAATGGTTCGATATATTGCGACGTAGTCGAGAACAGTCCTTTTTAGAGGCCTGCGTTCCGGAAGGGCACACAGAATGAATGACTTGAGAACGCGGTTAAACCGATCAACCTGCCCGTTAGATTGGGGGAAATAAAGTGAAGATCTGATGTGCTTGATTCCCTCGGTACTGAGATACGTTTCGAATTCCACAGAGGTGAACTGGGGGCCATTATCAGTGACGATTTCCTCGGGCAGTCCCTCTCTGGAAAAAACTGAGGTTAAAAACCTATTAAAGATTGACTGGTTACACATGATATGAACATCACCTAGGGCCACTTCGAGTAGTAGTCTACCATGACTATGCGGTACCGACAGTCTTGAGGGGCTGAATGAAATGGACCCATTATGTCTACAGCCACCTTCACCCAGGGTCGGGGAGGGGATTCGGTTCTATGGGACCCTATTGACTCTTGCCCGACTTGTCAGCACTGTTGCAAATTTGACAGTCGCTTACATACTGCTCGACATGTTTGCGAAAAGCTGGCCACCAGTATGTGCAGCGCATAAGGTCTTGCATTCTGACTATGCCGGGATGTCCTGCATGCGCGAGTGCGAGCGCTTGTTTCTGTAGTTGCCTGGGAAGGACAACTTCGTCCCCTCTCAGTAGGATGCAATCTACCACCGAAAGTTCACTCCTGACCTCATAGTATGGATGAAGTTCTTTAGAAAGTTGCTTCGTTGCGGGTCAGCTATTTATAGTATATTCCATGACTTGTCTCAGTGCTGTGTTACAGGTCGTGGCCTGTTGTACTTCACGCTTGGATATCATGGCCTCAACCTGGGCGACTACTTCCTCCTCAAAAGCAAAGGAAGGTTCAGAAGTGTCAAGGGGCTTGCGAGAGAGGGCATCTGCTACCTCATTCTGCTCGTCTTTGCGATACTGGACGGTGAATGTGTAGTTGGGAAGACGAGCTGTCCACCTACCTATTCTCAGCGGTTTCCTCCCAGAGCCCTTTTCAGACAAAAGAGTAGCCAGTGCCTGGTGGTCCGTGATCAGTGTGAACTTTCTTCCCCAGAGGTAGACGTGCCACTTTTCACAAGCGCAAAAACAAGCCAAAGCTTCCTTTTCGCCAGTGGAGTACCTGCGTTCAGCTGGAAAAAGAGAGCGAGAAGCAAACTGAATAGTTCCAGTGTTTTCTCCATCGGTCTGTTGCAAAACAGCACGAAGCCCGTAATCCGAGGCATCTGTGGACACCACAATAGTTGTGGTGTCCACAATCTGTGGACACCACAACTATTTTCAGCTGCCACATCTCAGTTGAATGGTACATCTTTACGCAGCAACTGACGAAGGAGCTCCACTACGTGGGTCATGTGTGGCACAAACGTGGAATAATATTCCGTCAACCCAAGAAACGAGCGCAGTTGGGTCGGATTTGAAGGGCGGCTAAAAATCTCAACCTGCTGAATGTTCTTCGCAAGAGGGGATATGCCCTGAGCGGAAATCTTGTGTCCGATAAATGACAGTTCTTGGACATCAAAGACGCACTTGTCATTTAGCTTTAACCCCGAGAAAGCAATCCGAGTGAGAACTTTTCCCAGATTGTCATCATGTTCCTTTTGCGTGCTACCGAAAACGATGATGTCGTCAATGTAAAATTTGACACCAGAACAGCCCGACAGAATTTGGTGCATAAGTTGTTGAAACGCAGAAGGAGCGGAAGCGAGCCCAAAACACACTCGCTTAAAACGGAAAAGGCCCTCATGCGTTACAAAGGTCGTCAAGTCGCGACTGTCCTCATGTAGTGTTACCTGGTGATAGGCCGAGGCGAGATCTAACTTTGAAAACCATTTAGCACCCTGAAGACACTGCAGCAGGTCTTCTGCATGAGGCAACGGGAAGCTATCAACAATGACGGCCTGGTTAGGTGCGCGCAGATTCACACACATTCGAATGGCTCCGTTCTGTTTGCGAACAACAACAATGGGAGACACCCATTCTGACGCCGAGACGCGCTCTATGACGTCTTGTCGTAATAAGTTCTCTATCTCCTGTTTGACTGGTTCTCGCAATGTTAGAGGCAGCCGCCTGAGCTTTAAGCGTTGTGGTGATACTTCAGGACGTATCCTGACCTCATGGGTGACACCCTGTACGAGGCCAAGGCCGGGAGTAAACAAGTGTTCAAAATGATTGAATCTGTCTGATAGGTGGCCCACCGTACCTGATGTGATGTTTGGAGATGTGTTAGATGGCACTCGTGGCAACTCACGGGTAGGCGAGGCCGGTGCGCCCGAAGAAAACTCGGGATTCACTGGAATTGGCTGTGTGCTGGTGCCGCAGCATTGAAGGCTGTCGCCTGCAAGAATCATATCAAATTTGGGGGTTGCATCAATACCAAGAAGGGATCGTCCATTGCTTACAACGTAGAACAGTTTCTCAGTAGTGCGATTTCGGAACGTTACCAGAGCTTGCAAACACCCGAGAAGTGGAACGATAGTCCCTGAATGGTCTTTCAGTTTTTTAGGTGGGGCTACCAGTCTGCAATCAGAGCCTGAAAGTTGGACATAATAACGCGTAAACAATTCTTTAGACAGAATGTAAACTTACGAGCCAGTGTCTACAAATAAAGATAAAGGCTTCCCGTTCACCTCAACATCGGCGTAAAATCCCGGTGTGCGGAGGTCCGGTTGCGTGTCTGACAGGGCCACAGACTCGACATGATCCGAACGCCTAGGCCTGGAGGGACTGGAGGCTTGCTGATGCCATGCTGGTGGTGACCGCGCGAAGGGTCTGCTGCGACACACACTGGCAAAATGTCCCCTCTTGGAACACCGGAAGCAAACCTTGCCACGCGCGGGGCAGTTCTGAGTAGGAGGAAGGAAGGAACACAAAAAGGGAGAAGGCAGGGAGGTTAACCAGACAGCAGTCCGGTTGGCTACCCTACGCCGGGGGAAAGGGAAGGGGAGTGGAAAGATGGGAGAGAAAAAGAGAGAGAGGGGGAGCGAGAAAAAAAAGGAAATGATCAATAAATGAGCTGACACGTATGTGGCGGTGGCACTGTACAACAGTCATAGGCGTTCACAAAGGCCCGTAGTTCTTAAGAAGCACAAAAGTGCTTTAACTGCCTTGTGGGCCCCCGAGCGATGGGGACGGTGCTCCAGCAGCATCTGCACGGAGAGCGGTCGATCGTCCAATCGTCGCATCGCGTCAGAAAGAGTTCGTCGTTCAGAGGCAAATCGAGGGCAGCGGCATAACAGATGATCAATGTCTTCCTCAGTACTGCAGACCTCGCATGCTGCACTGTCGGTCACTCCAATTAATGTTGTGTATGCCTTCGTGAAGGCAACTCCTAACCAAAGCCGACATAGAAGCGAAGCTTCACGTCGACGAAGTCCGGATGGAGGTCGGAGTTCCAGCGTAGGGTTTATTTGGTGGAGTCTTGTACGTCTTATACTTGGCATGTTCCACTCCGCCAAACAGAGACTACGTGCCAGGTGACGAAGCTGCCTTGCAGCGTCTGTCCTAGAAAGAAGAATCGAAACGGTGGTCTCTTCTTGATGGGATGTGCGAGCAGCATTGTCTGCGGAAACATTGCCACTGATCCCGCAATGACCAGGTAGCCACTGAAAGTCAACCTCGTGGCCTTTTTCTTTGACGCGGTGATGAATCTTCAGAATTTTGTACGTAAGCTGTTCGTGGCATCCGCGTCGGAGAGCTGACTGCAGGCACTGTAACGCCGGTTTCGAGTCGGAGAAAACAGCCTATTTGCTCGGTCTCTCCGAATCGATGTACTCTAGTGCACAACGCAGAGCCGTAAGTTCTGCCGCCGTAGATGTAGTCACATGGGATATTTTGAGTTTTAGGGTGATTTCTCGTGCTGGTATGACCACTGCACCACCGGAACTGGACACCGTGGTTGACCCATCGGTGTAGATGTGCACGTGGTTACTGTAGGTTTCATGGAAGAAAAATAGGCTCAATTGTTTTAGTGCTGGGGCGGGTAAAGCCGATTTCTTCTGCAGTCCTGGAATTGTTAGGCGTACTTGTGGAAGGTACAAGCACCACGGAGGAAACACCCGTTTCTCAGCAGGCGCATACCCTGATGTAAACGATGCGCGATGGGCATGGACAGTTGCACTAAATGTCGTGCGGGGCCTTTCAGCAGCGAGGCTTGCCAGGTGGTGTGAAGGGTTCCTGGCATATTGCCTGAGGTAAGTGCGCATGGTCTCAACGGTGATGTGTGTCGTGATTGAGTAGTCCTGGGCAATGGCAATGGTTTCAGCTGTTGAAGAGCAGCGTGGTAAACCAAGGCATATCCTAAGAGCCTGAGCTTGAATGCTTTGTATCGTACGAAGGTTAGTTTTGCAGGTATTGGATATTGCAGGTAGGCTGTATCGCAGGAACCCAATAAACAATACCCGGTACAGCTGTAGCATAGAATGTATAGACACTCCCCAAGTTTTCCCTGCGAGGAACCTGAACAAGTGACAGATAGCAGTCAGCCGCTTTTTCACATAGTTTACGTGAGGGGTCCAAGACAGGTCTCTGTCGATTACGACTCCCAAGAACCTGTGACTCCTGCTGGATGACACACATTGGCCGTTGATTGATATGCCGTAAGCAGACATTGGCTTTCTGGTGAATGCCACGACTGCGCACTTTTCACTTGCAATCTCGAGTCCTTGATTACGCAGGTAGCGCGATGTCACTGTGGCTGCCTTCTGAAGTCGAGCGCGAAGTTGAAGCCGCGTCACAGCTGACGTCCATATACAGATGTCGTCAGCATAAATGGAAAGTCGTACGCTGCTTGGCTGGTTGTCGACTAGTCTAATGAGCGTCAGGTTGAAAATGTCGGGCTTAGCACTCCGCCTTGAGGGACTCCTCGGCTACCGTAATAATCGGGTGTCGGGCCATTCTCTGTCTGCACGTGAAATGATCTCTTCTGCAAGTAGCTGTGCACCCACATATACATCTTGCCACCAAGTTCTACTGCTTCTAACGCGCTTAGAATGGCTTCGTGGGTGACATTGTCATAAGCCCCTTTAACGTCTAGAAACAGAGCAGCAGATAATCGTTTGCAGGCCTTCTGATGTTGGACGTATGTCACCAAGTCAACCACATTGTCTATTGACGAGCGACCTCGTCTGAACCCGGCCATAGCATCTGGATAGATTTCGTAATATTCTAAGTACCATTCCAGACGCGTGAGGATCATCCTTTCCATTACCTTTCCCACACAGCTAGCTAGCGCAATCGGGCGGTAGGAGGAAATGTCCAAAGGCGACTTGCCAGCTTTGAGGAGTGGAATCAGGCGACTTGACTTCCATTCCTGTGGAACCAGACCAGTCTCCCAGGAGTCATTGTACAGCAACAATAGCGTCTTCCGAGCTTGATCTCCTAGGTGACAGAGGGCACGGTAGGTAATGCCGTCAGGTCCCGGCGCTGAAGAACGTCTACACAAAGCCAGCGCAGCGTTTAGTTCTTCCATAGAAAATGGACACTCCATGCGGGGATCACGTGAAGCTAGTGGGCAGTCGGGCGTTCCCATCTCCGTTTCTGCGGAATTTGCCTCACCGGCAATCCTTCTACAGAAAGATTCTGCGACGGCCATCTCCGTACATTGTAGATGTAGTGCCAAAGATTTAAACGGATGGCGTTGACCGAAGGTTGTATGCAGACCACGAACAGTTCGCCATATAAGCGACAAAGGCTTTCGTGGATCCAGGGACTCACAAAAAGATACCCATCGGCGTGAAGCCAGCTTGTTCATGTGACGCTGTATTTTCTTTTGTGTGCGTCTAGCCAGTCTCAAATCGCAATTTGACTTTGTGCGTCTATATCGTCGTTCCGCACGACGGCGAATTGCTCGAAGTTTCTCGAGTTCAATGTCAAAATCGGTGCGCGCTGAACTCATCGAAAGCGAACGCGTGGTAGTCTGTAGTGCACTCTTCATTGCGTCCACCAGGTTGAAGGGTGAGCCGTCACAACAGTCCTCCAAGATTAACTTGTATTTTGGCCAGTCGGTGCACTGGATGGCTCTGGTGCACTTGGAGCTAGATAAACCTTCAATCTTCAGATAAGTAGGGATGTGGTCGCTACCCCGCGTTTCCAAATCCGAGAACCAGTGAACTCTTCTGGCGAACGAACGTGAAACGAAGGTAAGGTCTAGGCAACTGCTGTACGTTGGGGCACGCAGATAAGTAGGACTTCCATCATTCGAGAGGCAAAGTTCGTATTCAGAGGCAAGGGACACCAACTGTTTCCCTCTAGTGTTGACCCTGGAGCTTCCCCATAAGTAATGGTGGGCATTGAAGTCGCCAGTTATCACCCACGGCTGGGGAGTCGATGTCAAAATTCCGCGTAAGCGCTCGCAATCTAGACGAGTTGATGGAGATAAGTAGGCTCCAAGAATTGTGAACGTGATCTTGTTCTTCTTCACTGTTAGACATATGTATTGGTTGTCTTCGTCAGGTGGTACTGGGTGATGAACGTAAGTCAAGTCGCGGCGTATAAAAATAACAACCTTGCTGCACTCTCCGTGGGTGGAGGACATGAAGCATTCATATCCGGATAGTCTTATGGGAGCTGACAGGTTGGGCTCGCAAATCACAACGATAGGGAACTGGTTGGTGAATACATACTGTCTGAAGTCGGACGTGCGCGGCTTAAGCCCTCTTGCGTTCCACTGAAAGACAGATGAATTCTTGACCTCCTCTCGAAACGATAGCATCTCGCGGGCCATGGTTTTACCCTAAAGCGGCAAGCACTGGACTCAAAGTGTCCAGCACCTGCAGCGCGCTCTGTGCAGACGGAGTCTTCATGTTGCTCAAGAGAATGCGCATTGCGCTCATAAGGGATTGCAACATGACTATGACCTGTCGATCATCAGTCGTCTTTGCATCAGCGGCTCGTGAAGACATCGAGGGTGGCGGGATCCGATGCGACTCTGAATCAGGTTGCGCTCGTGAAAGTGAGGGCCACTCTTCACGAGGTGCGAGCGTTGACCCTGCCTTTGTTTTCGTTGTATCCGTCTTTGCAACGCTTGACGATCGGTGGCCAGTTGCTTTGGCGGTAGATGGCGAGTCTCTAGCGTCAGATGCGACGTTTCGTGATCTTCTGTGGCGATGCCGTCGTCGCCTGACAGTAGCAGCTGCCTCTCTGTGCGTTGAATTGTCGCGCACCATACGTTTGAGTACCGCCCGCTCGTTCCGTACTCGCGGGCAATCCTTAGATGACGCTTCATGAGCACCATGGCAATTAGGACACTTTAATACAGTTGCCTGGCAGACGTCTTCTGAATGAGGTTCAGCACACCGCGGGCACACAGCATTGTTGGTACAGACACCTTTTACGTGTCCTATCTTGAAACATTTGTAGCATTGAAGGGGCTTCGGAATGTATGGACGGACTTGGTGGCGAACGTGGCCAACTTTTACGTGTGACGGAAGGCTGTCTCCCTCAAACACAAGCTTCAAGCAACGTGAGTGGCCGAGCCTTGCGATGTGCGTGATGAGGGCGCCTTCTGTAGTTGGCTTTATTAAAATAGGAAAATCGTCAGTTGGGATGGAAACGTCGACGTCATAAATGACGCCAACACTGCCGTTACAGCCTGTGGGGATCACTGATCTCACTTTGACATTGTCGATTTCCGTCACGTTCCGTAGGCTTTGCAGCGCGCTACGGTGCAGAACATCTACTGCCAAGACATTCTTCCGTGAGTTTATCCTCACGTCTTTAATCTCATTTGGCACAAGCCCCTCGAGAAATGCAGAGAGGACTTGCCTGTTTAGCAGTCGTAAATTGGCCGCAGGGTCTATGGCCATGAAGAGCATAGTGTGCGGCCAGCGCTGTGGTGTAGTCTTCACGGTGGATACAGTGAGTAGGAGCATGCTGATAGCCACAGTTGGGGCAGCCAGTTGCAAACTGGGGTGGCCGCTTGTAATACTGACACGTCAACGAAGGTGCAGCGAGTTGCCAAGGGCGGGGTTCGGTAGAAGGTGTGACAACCCGCGGCAGAGGACGGCGCTGCGCCGAACTTTGATGTGGCGCTGTGTTTAGCTGTACCAGCGCTTCAGGCTCGTATTCTTTGAGGCGACGCTGGACCCGGTCAGCATCGCTGATGATTTTCACGGCCTTCTCAAAAGTAAGCATGTCCTCCTCGACAAGCAAACGTTCCCGTAGTCCCGTAGAAGTCAATCCAATGAGTAATTGTTCCAGCAGCATGTGGTCCTTCAGTTCACCGAAGTCGCACTGGTTAGCTCTATCTTGCAATTCTTATAGAAAATCGTGGGGGGAAGACTCGCCTTGCGCGAGGTTCTGAAACGATAGTCTGGCTGTGGCTACTGCCTCTGGAGGGCTGAACTTAGCCGTTAGCGTTTGCACCAATGAGGAGTAGGCGTCTTTGGTTGATCCCGTCGTTTCCGATGCCGCGGCGAGTGCAACCCGTGCCTGCCTCTGACCTTCGGCTCCAAGCAGTGTTTTCAGCAGTGCGGCTTTGCGTTCCGCGGAAAAATTTTTGCCGCCAGCGGCAAGCAAATAAGTTTCAAAATCTTCAAGTCACCGCGTCCACGGTACTGTTGGTGTTCCCGGATGGCTCCAAGACACGGGCGGCTTTCCTATCAAGTCGGCCATGTCGCAGTTGTGTGGCGTTACGTTATCACCCTGGCGTTTCGCTGACCTTCCTGGGAGCGGTGGCTCGCTATCTGCGGCGCGATAAGCGGCGATGCGCTAAGAGCGAGGGCAGCCGAAGAGCGAGGGCTGCCGTTCGCTGCGATGCAAGCAGACCGAAAGGGTATCGCGGCATCTGGAGTTGCCGATCATTTGCTTCATGGCTGCTGGTTGCCGTTGGGGAGCGGCGGAGGGTGGAAGGCTTTCAGGACGGATGTCGACTGCGCCATTGTAGTGTTTGCGATGGAAAGGCACCGAGCAGGTGCTCCGAAAAGGAACGACACACACAGTTCCACACCACGGCCAACTTACCCTCGGCTGTAGCGAGGGTGTTTATATATCTCAAATGGCGGCGCCCCCTGTCGCCATACAACAGAACAAAGTATATTACAATATACAACAGACACCTCGGTGTTTCCCGCACGCTCGCCAGAATACAGGAAATATACTACTGGCCACGCCTTGTTGCCGACGTCGCCCACTACGTTAAGACTTGCCGAGATTGCCAGCGACGGAAGACACCGCCGACTAGGCCAGCGGGACTTCTGCAGCCAATTGAACCACCTCACCGGCCTATCCAGCAAATCGGGATGCACCTACTGGGGCCGTTCCTGACATCAACTTCCGGCAACGAGTGCATCGTCGTAGCAACTGACTACCTCACCCGTTACGCCGAGACAAAGACCTTGCTCAAAGCAGTTCCGCCGAGGTAGCCAAGTTCTTCATGGAGAACATTATCTTGCGTCATGGCGCTCCAGGGGTCCTCATCACAGACAGAGGTACCGCTTTTACTGCGGACCTAACTCCGGCAATCTTCAAATACAGCGAGACGAGCCACCGCCGCACCACCGCCTACCACCCGCAGACCAATGGCCTCACCGAGCGTCTAAATAAGACCATCGCCGACATGCTAGCCATGTACGTCGACGTTGTGCACAAGACGTGGAACGCCGTCCTTCCATACGTGACCTTCGCTTACAACACGGCCATCCAAGAAACAACGCAGATGACGCAGTACAAGTTGGTCTACGGAAGGAGCCCGGCGAAGACGCTCGACGCCATGCTACCCAACGTCACCGACGAAGGACGAAGAAAATCTCGACGCCGCCGCTTACTTACAACGTGCCGAAGAAGCTCGACAGCTCGAAGCACACCGACAGCCGTCGCTACAATCTTGGACGACGCTTCGTGGAATACCAGCCCGGCGACCGTTTTTGGGTCTGGACGCCGATACGCCGACGTGGGCTTAGAGAAAAACTCCTTCGACGATACCTCGGGCGATACAAGGTACTTCGACGTTTCGGCGCTCTTGACTACGAGGTCATCCCGGACGGCATTACGAACTCCCAGCGACGCCGCGCACGACCTGAAGTCGTCCAAAGAAAAATATCGAGCGTATATGCACGTGCGATATCTCGTGGAATCACCTTCCTGCGTGTTTCGCGCAGGCTTGGCGTTATTTATATATGGGACACGCAGAAGTAAATGGCGCGAGACATATTCAAGCTGCGGTTCACAATAACAAATATTTACGTCAAAATATGTTTCCTCACACCTGCAATAAATCATCGCAAATATTGTTTTCGACGGCAAAAGCTGTCATGTACTCACAATAATCGCACATTTTGGTGGCAGTGTTGTTCGCCGCACTGCTGTTGACCACCCCAGGTATCACGCACAATAAAAAAGAAGGTTCTAGCCGAGATACAACCGAGCAGTTATCCATGGTAGTCAAGTATTGTACCCCAGAGCCACTTGAATGATGCTCGGAACACCTCAGAATGAGAGCCTACACAGGCTTCATGTCTGGCAAGCAGTCACGTGGGCAGCTATGGAAATACTGCGTATAAAAAGCGCAGAATTGCAAAAGGCGTTGCAGCAGGTGTATTCTATTACGAGCGTAATCGATGATCTGTAGATGCCCAGCTATTACAAAGTGCTCAACTATAATTCATCGTTTTCATCAGCCACAGTATCAGCATGTTTTTGACACTTCATGGCTCTCATGGTCTCTCATGGTCGAGGTTTGCCGTATGTCGTAGATAGAAAATTATCATCATCATGAAGTGGCGCGAGCTCAACGACCGCCGAAGCATTCTGTACAGATAGTAAAAAAGAGAAGCGGAAACGTGCCCACTAGCTTGCTGTGCCCGAGCTTTGCTGTGAACCAGCCTTGGGCGATTTAGTGCAAGCTCCACTGACCTTTTTTGGTAAATAACATATTATAGCGTAATGAATTCTTCGCAAATACACTTGCGGTAGGCGCTCTTACGGTGTTTACAAAGGGATTGTAGAGCACCTGTCATCCAGCTCACGCTGGGACTGCTTCGTGTTCCGCGGATAGCTAGAGCGTTTCCTGCTTCATTCAAATTTATTTACAAATAGCCCCGCTCTACGTTATAACAACCACTCATTCGCGACAGTTTGCAGCTCCTGGAGGCCTACTCCGAAAGGAAAAGATGTGGTCAGGCTACATTAATATTTCATATATTAGAGAAACGTTTATTACGCCACATATCTGACGTAACAGTCGCTCTAAAAGTAATGTGAGGAGCAGCTTTATCGCAGATGTTCGCGTTAGCTCCGAAGTAAACACAGGTAGCCGTGTCGATGTGCTATCTTATGAGAACAATGGGAAACAATCCTGAGGACTCTCATACATTCTGCTGTGGCCTGCGCCGAGGTATAGGAGTTTTAGCGAGCGACACGAGGTCATGATGAAAAGAAAACAAGGAGATGCAGCATTGTTGTCAAAAAATGGCGCCCTTGTAAAAAAAAAGTTTACTGAAATTCAGTTTCAAGGAAATTCTGTGTAAATTGTAATGTTACGCCTTTAACGTCATGTGATTGGAGTTTCTTTACACATATGCTACGTTTCAAGCAAGCCAAGGCTATGCGAAATTCTAATGCATGAATGGCGTGCGTCTTCACTTCGACAATTTTTCTAAATGTATCTGTGATTCTGAGTCTGAGTCTTTATTTCAGACATGCATACAAAAAATACATGGCTGAGGAGGAGGGAAACAAAAGCCGCACAGTCGCGGCTTGGCGTTGCTCCCTTCGCCCCGTATACATCGGTACTACGGTATGCACGAAAACAGAAATAGCACAGGATAATGTTGTAGCATAAAAAACAAGAACTCAAAACAGAAAAAATACCGTGCACAATGAAATGGATAATACTACAAATACATTATATCTCCTGATATAATGAAATAAAGTTGCGTACACAAAATATAATTAAGGGGGTTAACACACACATTAACGAAATAAACTTCGAAGAGAGTTGAAGGAAAGTTCGCGTATCGAGGTGTGAGAAAAGTGAAACTTGTTAAGCAGAGAAGCAGGGGCGTAGCCAGAAATTTTTTTCGGGGGGGGGGGGGGTTCAACCATACTTTATGTATGTTCGTGCGTGCGTTTGTATGTGTGCGTGCCTATATACGCAAGCAAAATTGAAAAATTTCGGGGGGGGGTTGAACCCCCCCAACCCCCCCCTTGGCTACGCCCCTGCAGAGAAGGCAATGAATAGCTTAGGGTTTGATAACCGTAGTTAGCACGTGGGTGAGGCACAGACCAGTACTCGTGGTGCCTTGTAAGGTAGTAAAGAATGTTGGTGTGGAGGTTAGCGACTTCACATAAAAACAATATGCCGTGTTCCGCCTGTGATTGTTAGAGCTGTAAAAGACGATGATGGTACATGTTGGTTAGGTGCATGATATGATAGCGGGTAAACAGTGGTTCAGAGTGCGTTCTGTAAGGCACGTCAGCGATCGCTCTAAGCGCATTTTTCTGCATTGAGATTAGTTTGCTAATATTTGTTTGTTTTTTTTGAACTTCCCCATACCAATACGCAGTATTTTAACTGTGATTCCAACAGGGCGTGGTACAACGTAAGCTTTGCCTTTTCTGGCAATAGATGCTGGAATTTTCTCAAAACGCCAACTACACGAGCACCCATCAGTATAAAGTTTTTATTCCTTTCTGCCGTACTAACGTTTTTGCAGACTCCTTTCTGCCAAAGACCAGTGCCGAGTGGAACCACCTTCCCCCCTCCATCGCCTCCATTGAGGACGTGTCATCCTTCAAGACTTCACTAACCGATCATATCTTAAGCCTCTAATAACTGAGTGTTGTTTGAACATGTATTCTAATTAATTTGTTGTATTATTGTGTTCTGATTTTACCGCATTTTTTGTTTTATTACCCAGCCCCTCAGTAACGCCTTTATATGCCCTGTGGGTAATGAAAATAAATAAATAAATAAATAAATAAATAAATAAATAAATAAATAAATAAGCTTACTTTGAAGATGTTCTATGTGACTATCCCAGAGCATGAATTCATTAAAGTAGACTCCAAGCGTTCTAACTGTGCTAGTAATTTCTATGGTATTCCCTCCTAACGTGAGTGTAGCTCTAACAGAAAAATAATTCTTTCACTTCATTTGATTTTTATTCATTCTTTTAGGATCCATATTTTCCCTCAGAGGTAACAACTTTACACCGCAGAAACTTTTTAGGCGCTTACATATGTTCAACTACATTGAAAAATACAGACAACATCAATACAGGGTAATTCTTGCTTACCGCAATACCCCGTTGCTTACCCGTTAGCTTACTCGTTTTTGGTTACACCATTGTTCTCCAATTTCACGGCCAAATTTAACGCGAACGATAAGAGTTGTAACGAAAATGTTGATGTTGCGCACGTAGGGAACAAGAACAGCAACAACGAGAACAGGCTCCGCCACGGTGGTCAAGTGGTTATGTCGCTCGACTGCTGACCCAAAAGTAGAGGGATCCAATCACGGCCGCGCCGGCTGCATTTTCGATGGAGGCGAAAATGTTTGAGGTCCATGTACATAGATTTAGGTGCACTTTAAAGGAACCCGGTGGCCGCAATTTCCGGAGCCCTCCACTACGGCGTCCCTCATAATCATATCGTGGTTTCGGGACGTTAAACCCCAGATATTAAAAATCATTAAAACATCAAGAGCAGCAAGCATTTTCTCAACGAAATAATTTTTTAGCATACATCTTTTCGTGAAAGCGTCAATAACCGGCTGTCACTAACGAGCGCTTAATAAAGCGCGCGCGCGGCCGCTTTCAAACGGCAGCGGGGAAAAACGGCGCGAGCCGTTCGCCCAAAAAGCGCGAACGGCGAAAAAACCAACATCAAAAGACGCCGGCGCGCAGCATCCTCCTCACCCACTCGAGCAAGACGCAGACAACGTGATCAAACGCCCGGCAAAGTCTGGAAACATCTGGAAGAGAAGCATGACGCGCCGCCAAGCGACGCCGCCGCGTTTCGAACCTACGAGAAAGCTCTCGCCCTTTTCGTAGCCTTAGCTGTGCTACGCGCACGGCAGTCGACGCGATACGCAATACGCGCATGCGCGCTTTGAGCAGTCCTGGGCAGCTGTCGTCTGCAAGGCTTCCCCGGGAACCGGCCACCTCCCCAGCTTCCTTTGAGCACCACTATGATATTTTAAATGCGAAGCATTTCTTAGCGAACCTCTGGCAATTTGAGCGTTTCTATCTATCATTCTATCTATCTATCTATCTATCTATCTATCTATCTATCTATCTATCTATCTATCTATCTATCTAGCCGCCTACGTCTGGGTGCTCTCATGATCGCCTCCTTAACTTGGTGTAGACCAAAATTTGCATGGGAGGGTAAGAGGATTTTACGAATATGATTGCCGGGTCATGACATGAATGACGTTAAAATCCTGTCGCGTACGTCGTCAAACCCTTTCCACTAGACACTTGTGGCACATACCCGTTTACCACGGACCGCGGTGCACGGGTATGCGCCACAGGTGATTGACTGTTTATGTCTACCCAGGAAGGGTGAGAACAGACATTGGTAACTTACATGCTAGAGCGTTAAGGAAAACCAACATCGGCAGCGTTGACTCAACGAATGGAAACAATGAAAATTAGGATCCCAGCAGGGATTGAACCCAAGCATTCTGCGTGGTAATGAGGTATTCTACCACAGGGCCACGTCACGTCTATAAACTGGTTTGGAAAAACAGCCTACGCAGGCGTAATATCGGTGCAGCGTCAATTGTGGTTGTGGTGCTGGCTATATAATTTTACAAGAAAGCAATAAACACTACATGATACTCCTACGACGTGTACTGCTACGATACAGGCGTCATATCAGATTAACGTCTGTACTTCCAGTGTTGGCTCCGCTTTTATAGCAGTCTAATAAACATTACGTTTGTATTTCTATGATTCAGCAAGCTATACTGAAGCATTGCGCGACCCCGGAGGAATACATTAATGAAAGTTACATATGATATCCACATCACCGCACCGTAAAGCGCACTTCGTCCACCAGAACGACGCAGTGTCCTCTTCATTTCTTACGAAGCTGGGCGACGGCCTCATGCTGACCGAGGATGATGCCAGATTGATTGACAGCCGCTTTGTAGACTACGCTACCTAGGCCACATACGCCCAGGTAGTCTACGAATACGACAAACACTATCCACTGATGTTGGTCTACGTAGCACTATCCACGCCTACCAGCCTCACGTCTTATACCTCACCAACGCGAAGGGTGGCTTCAGGTTCCGACAAGTCGCTGGCTCTGTCGACAGACAACTTGTCGACAAAATGACAGAGGCATCCACGATTTCCAACAGCTCTACTATACCACCTACTTCACTACACATGGACCACTCGTCACCACGATCACGACCGGATCCTATAACAAGTCCTGACCAGCTGGTGGTGCTCACTGTTCACGGTGATCATGCCCTTGTTCAAGAACTGTGAAGAACTTCTTGCGCACATGCACACGGGTTCGTGAAACGTGCGTGTGTTCTTGTGACACGTATGAGCACTACATATCAGCTTACCGCTTATGGTGTTGGTAATACCCACGTTGCCATTGGCAGCGTTACCCAACCGTAAACAACTGGTTATATAACACATATGCGGCTCTTCATATATATGTGTGCGTATAAAATTTAAACAAATCTTTAGCGTCATTTTATAACCTGTCGCTAAGTAAAAAAAAGTTACGCCACAGTCACCTACCCGCCGCATGCTTCGCATAACATCGACTCCCATGGTGCGTGGGATCTGCCGAATTTTCTTTCTGTGTGAACGCTTTCATCAAGTTATAAAGAAAACTTTCAGTGGTCGCGCTTCTGATGGATGAGATGGGAATACACACGCTCATTATACTACGTGCGTATCAGCATTTTTACGGCAGCACTGTCAAGCTTTTTGTTATGCCGTGCGCATTCGACAAGCAACTATCATGAGCGGCCAGCGCGCTCTCTGGCTCTCTTCCCTTTCTTCTTTCTTAGTCTTCATGCTTAGTCAAGCCAATTAAGCCGTGCTATGCTAATATCAAGCTAATTAAAGCCACACTAATGAAGGCCATTGTAATTACGGCTTTGCTATCTACAGATATGTTAATTAAAGCTTTACTCGTTAGACCATGATAAGAAAAATTGTTTTGTTGGCGAAATACTAATTAACGTAGTGTTAATTAAACCGTAAATATTTTAACCGTTTAAGACCTCGCCTATTTATGACATGTTTTCTTTCGTGCCGAAGATCACGCGCTCGTGACCGAGGCCGTCGGTCTGCGCCCAAAACAACCCTGACGTTTCTAAGATTTGGTGTTTTAGCGTCTTTAACATGGGCGTCCTCAGGGAAGTGCAAAAAAGGAACTTGTCCGCCCCCCCCCCCCCCCAAAGTTAAACCAGCTCTCCCACTCTCGACCAGCTGCGATGCGACACTTTTTTGCACCCCCCCCCCTCCCACCGACGACAAAATCCGCCCAACGCCCATGGTGTTCAACGATATCGCAATGCCCTCTGAGGATGTTGTGGTTGTGTCATATCATACGCGTACGTTAACTATAAATACTCAGTAGTGTTTTATACATGACATTTCGGCATGCGGAACCATTAAGCTTACAAACACCACCTTCGGCCTCGGCAGAACCGTGGCCTGGGCTATCGTTCCCGAATACTGTTTACAATAGTAAATCTGCGGTTTCGCAACGAGTGTAGAATTCACCCTTCATTTGGCCTCACAAGGTACATTCGCTGTAGCTGTGGTCAGTATCATATAAAGAGCAATTAACATGCGTAATGTGCATCTGATACCACCACTGCGCAAAGAAAAGAAATGAGCGTGCGTTTGAAAATAGCAAGAGCAGATACTCGGCGCAGAGATATTTGAAACGCATTTGAAAAAGTCCAGCTGTGATAAAAGAGCCAATAAAACATCACATCAACTTTGGTCATAATTTAGCTAGGGTTGCCGCCTGTCGGGTTTCACACCGGCCCGGCCGGTTTTTTAGATATCGGGCGGTTGCCGGTCAGCACCGGCCGCCATTGGCCGGTTTATTTTTTGTCGTAATATCGCGATTATTTATTTTTAGGAGCGTTTTAAAAGCGCCAGTTCAACAACTACATATTTATCGTCAATCACCAAAACTCTTGCGCTATTAGTCAGCCACTTTCTAGGATCCCTTCAAGTGTAGCGATCGTAGGAATAGAGCATATTATTGAGCCTGTATGGCACATGACTATCCGGCATTTTTGTGGCATATGCACTCTCTACATTAGTTTGTTCCTATATTACCACTCGCCTGTAGGATTCAGAGGCAAGGAAGAGCTTTTTGTGCACGAATTATTGCGGTTCATTTTGAGTGCAGCACGTTCAGAGTAATGAGAATAATAATTTTGGAGTTTTAAAGTCCCAAAACCATGACATGAATATGAGAGACATCGTAGTGGAGGGCTCCGAAAATTTCGACCACCTGGGGTTTTCTAACGTGTACCTAAATCTAAGCACACGGGCCTCCAGCGTTTTCACCTCCAACGAAAATACGGTTGCCGCGGCCGGGATTCGATCCCGCGATTCGGAGCAATACTCGAAGCGTGATTATATTATAGGGATTTCTTTATACCAGCAAACTATCTAGTTGGTTAGCTCCGTGTGCTGTTTTTGTTTGTGCATTAGGATTAGGTTTATTTGGCTCAAGGAAAGCAATGGCACATTTATGCATGGCGAAGATTTGACATAGCGACTATTGTTCAACATTAAACATTAATTTAATCTCCTGTTAACCAATGCGCCCCGCCCCCCGTCGAGATGCCGTTTTTGTTTCCGGAAAAGAAACTGATTTTACTGGGAACCGGTTGTTTGCTAATTCTGTAAACATTTGCGAGAAGAAGGCTATAATGGAATAGAATAGAATAACACTGTTTAGCTCCTCCTAGGCGTAAACAAGCACGTAACGCGCCGCTCCCACGTCGGGAAATGCAAGGATTAAAAGATCTTGCATTAATGTGGGCGACACACCGATTAGCTACGACGCTGCTCTTTGATAGAGGGAAGCTTTTAAAGATAAATGAACGGAAATATATACGTAATCATGCGTCAACATTTTATGCACGGTATTGGCGCTTCCAATAAATTTTACATATTTTGCTTCGTCAGCTCGAGTATCATGTGGTGTGGCGTTCCACAAAAGAAGAAACTGGAAAGTAAAAAGTTAGGACGCTGGAAAAGAAACGAGCACGACCATTTCACGTTTGTGAACTCAGTGCTGGGCACAAAGTTCTACTACTGCTACTGCAACAGGTAGCAAGATGTGTGTAAGGAATAATGAGATGCACAATCGGAATGACACGCGATGGGCCCATGATGAATTGGTCTTTAAACGGACGTTGACCTCCAATATCACACTGCAGCCAGCAGATATAAGTATTTCAAAGGTGGATCTTAAATCCATTCGACATGGTACACACAGGTACACAACGAAAACCCATGAGAATTAAGCTCGTCTTTCAGGAATTTCTAACCTGCCATAGTCAAGTGGCACTTCTTTGTGACAGCCATAATTCAGCGAAACGTCTACCCCCCTCCTCTCACGCTATCTTTCTTTCGCACAGAATACCACTTTCTTCTTGACCAACGTAATGTTGAAGAGCTCTCACAAATGCCACCGATGAAGGAGCTCACGTGAGGGTCTCGTTAAACCCCCACAGCCTGTCGGGAAAAAAGGGAAGCGCGTCTGCATGATTGGCGGTGAGGCTGCGTGGCGGTGTCGAAGCGTCGTTACACCTTACCTATTCTAACGCCGTGGTGAAGATGCAAAAGTCGCAGGGCGCAGGATGCAGACTATAGGCAAGATGAGGGACGATGTTTGTGAACATCAGGCACTGCACAGCGTCTTGTGTTTACTGTGTTTCGGCACACTCTGACGACAACGCGGGGATGAAAAACCACACTGACGCCAGCAGTGTGCGCTTCGACAGCGCTCTTGTTAGAATGTGAGACAGACGAGAACCCGTCATCGCCTACGCTGGTCGCTCGTTGTGTAAGACAGAGTCAAACTATTCGGCCAACGAAAAGCAATGTATGTCATTTGTGTGGTCAACTTCCCAATTCTGCCCATACATGTGCCGTCTTGACCTTTTGCCGTCGTAAACCATCACTATGCGTTATGATGGCTTTGCGCATGTCAAGGACCCGTCCGGACGCCTGCCAAGGTGGAGCTTGCGACTTCAGGAGTTCGATATGTCTAGCGCTCAAACACTGAAGGACTGTCCCACGCAGACCGTCTGTTTCGAGCCATCGTTGAGCGACCGCCGCCATCTCCAGACGATGACACAAGTTTCCTGGGTGTGGTCACCAGTTCTGACTTCGCCGTGCAACAACGGCTCGACCCTGAACTAAGTTGTATCACTTATAGTTTGAAGAAAAACAGAACTTTAATTATCCCTCAAATCTTTAGGCGTGGCCCATCCGCATTCTGCTTAAGAGACGGTGTCCTTATAAAATAATTGTGACTCTACGAACGGTACCAACCTTCTATTCGTGCCATCTTCATTACGTAAAAAATTTTGCATGTTGCAAATTTTGCATTACGTAAGAAAATTTTGCACGGTGCCACGCGCAGCGGCGATGCTGCGCACATTGTAATGAGTGGCCAGCTCTAAGCCGCACCGCCCAATTGTCGCACAATTTACATGTTTTGACGCCTGGTGCGCTTCTATGATTTTGCCACGCAACAGTGCAATCGCGTCTTTCCCTTCCCCACCATCTTCTGCAGCTCTGAGACGGGAGACCTGAGCGCGGTTGCAAACTTTCTTGAAATGTGGCAAGGGCTAAACTCCTCTGCTTTATAGTTTCTCCCTTTCCAGGCAGAAATTACCAACAGCAACCGACGCGCCACCGCTGGACATGACGTCATCACTAACCTTTAAAACTAACACGCCAGGGATGACGAGGCACCTTTGACAAAGATAGGTCCCCAATCGAAACCGTCGGCCAGCCTGTCTGAGGCATTTTCTCCTGTTCGCTCAACTTGTCCTCCCACTACATGAAATTCTTAGAGCGTTTTTTTACGAAGCACTTTCAAGCACTGAAAAACAGCATCAGGAGTAACGCACTATACAATTTGATCATGCTATTAAGTTTCTAATTTTTATAGAGATACCGCATGATCGACAAACATGTTGAGCCACCTCTCTGGATAAGATCTCTCTTTCGTAAAGGAGCAGCCCATGTGTGTAGTGTTGCTGACACCTTTGACCCTATTCCGGAGTGGCTTGGACATCTGGACGGTTGTGTTTCTTTACCTGTGCTTTAAGGATTCCTAGGACTCTGTGAATTTGTCTTTTGTGCTTGCGACTGTAATCCTAAAGCAACGAATTTTATTTGAATATTTGACAAGATTTGACGGCATTATTGCCATGCGGTAAAGATAAAAGCTGACATGACTGTGAGGTAGAACACCTCCTTGCCACGCGGAAGTGTTGGTTTCCAGTCTCGCTCGGGCCATCGTGCTTTTCTTATTTCTTCATACGCTTCTATCTCAGATTGCCGCTCACGGATGACGCTGATTTTTCGCTCACAAGCACCGACACCAGAATTTATCCGAATCTAGCTGCATAAAAATATCGCGTTAATACCTGATGATACGTATGCGCATGTCTCCTCTTACTTCACAGCGCTTAAGTACTTGCAGCACAATTGCTGTAGTTAGCTCTTTTTCCGGCAGCAACCGTGCCTGTAGTACAGTGAAACCTCGGTGATACGATCACAGCTCATACGAATTTCAGGGTGATACGAATTTTTCGTTCGAGCTCATACGAATTTCGGTGTGATACGAATTTTTCGTTCGTCCCGGCCAAGGTGCATTGGTATGCAATGTAATAGAGTACGGTTGTTGCGAACCGAGTTTCACCCAGCAACGCTTGATACGAACGTACGCTACCACCAAGGTACGAAGCAGTGCTGTCCGCGCTGTCGCGGAAGACGCGCCAAGCACGTGCGAGCGTGGGAACGCAAGCGTGGGCATGCGAGCCGCACCGCTAAATCGTCAGAATCACGGTGTAAGAAAAACACTTTTCTTACGGTCAGAATAAACCTTCAGAGACGCGTCAGGACCTCCGAGATTGGGCACTCTAATCTTTGAGGCTCTTATGTGCCTCCGTGTGCCTTTGCGTTTAGATTACAGGGCACATCATTAGCGCCATGCTTTTTTTTCTAACGCGTCGACGCGGGCTGCTGTCATTGTACTGTGCTTACACGTGCCTGCCTCGTGCATCAGACATCCTATGAAAGGCGAGGACGGTCTTGGCGTAGGAATCAGGCTTCACAACGTAAACATGCGCGGCCATTGAGGTCGCACTTGTGCGGGCACGGCCGTAAATCTCGAAAAAAAAAACATGCCCAACACGTCCGCGATAACAAAATCATAACACAGGCCCGTGGTTCTGTAATTTTGTGGCCTCGATTCAACGCGTCAAAGCGCGTCTTTTGTTATTTTTGCTGCAGTACTCTGGCGTCATGCAAAAAAAGCATACTAAAACTTGGAAGGGGCTACTGCTGTCGCGGGTGACAACGCACCTGGTTCATTAATTAAATACGCGCGTACGGGTCGTATATTTACGAGTGCTGGTATGATTGCCGACATCTAAAAAATTAACTGACAATCATTCAGGGTTCTTTCTGGCGTTGCTGTGGCCCTGAAAAACAATAAATGAAAATGTACGCCAGCTTTCATTTGTCGCATGCTAATTTTCCATGCTTTCTGGTGATACGAATGTCGGATGATACGAATATTTTTGGTGGTCCCGTGAGATTCGTATCACCGAGGTTTTACTGTAGATACCACTCTGGTTGCAATGCACAACATCGCCTCAAGAACAACAAACCTTGTTTGCAGTACACTCTTTTGTATGGATTCTGGTGACGAAGACGCCCCAGTGACAATAATAAAGTGTGCAAGAAGTAGAAAGCCACAGCCTCATCCAAATAGCTTATTGCCAGTAGAATGACAAATCATCAGGACAACGAGGTAACATAACAAGAGATCATTGTGGAAGTTCTGTGTTCACTTCATTTCTTACAAAAGAGCATAGCGGCATGCTATAGGAACAAAGTAGAGTTCAAATATCTAAGATGGGCTTTCTTTTGTTGAACGTCCAGCTGCGTAGTTGCGCAAGATGACAAAGACTAAATAAAACCCATGCAGCTGCTCAGTATTCTGTGTTATATATAAAGAGTGGATGAACCCTTATTGTGAGAGTTGCGGGCGGTTTTGATGCCCATCCTGATGTCTATAGTGAAGTAGACATGCATACATTGCGTATAGTGTGTGTGATTAACCTGCTTCTTTTGGCTAATGAAGCCGAAGTTATACGCCTTCCATATGACAGGCCCAGTCTTCAAGACCTAAGAGATGTAAGACTTTGCTTTTTGGGAATTATATAGATTATCCATTCTTTATTTACCCACATACAATATTGAAGCACGCAATTCGCGCCCTCACTCAATTTGCGCACCCTTAAATGTTACCCAGGTTGGTGGAAAAAAATTACCCGTACATTTCGCGCTTTCCGGTACGCCCGAATTAGCCACGCCCACGCGCACGAAGAAGCACACTTTGTACAGCCTAGCGGGAACGCGTTGTCATACATGGTTTTTAGTGCGTAGCACTTTTGTTGAATGTAGCACTCATGAAGGGCTGCCTGGACAGGGGTAAGCGAGCAGGCGCTTCGCTACAATTGTTATCGCTGTTGGTTAGTAGTTTTACAGGTCATCTCGCCGACACCGTGAAAGAAAAGCGGCGGGACATAAGGACAATCAGGCTGTTATCCCGGGCAGCGAAACATATGTTCAGCAGTCCTTGGATGTCTCGTCAGGTAAACCCTGCAAGCATTACTGTCACTAGAAAAATTTCAGAGTATCGCATCTGTTTTCCGCGCGCCGCCGCCGACGCGATTGGCTTACTCGCATCACGTGACCTCTCGCCGCCATATCCCTTCCAAGCGCTTTGGGTGCAGGCGCGTTGAATGCAGAGCGCGGCCGGATATTTAGCAGTACCACGGTCCCTAGAAGTACTTCGTCGCTTTTTTAAACGCGTCATGCAGATGCCAGAGAGTAGCTCACCAGTAACCGAACGTTGCTGGTGAGCTACTCCGGGAATTTCGTATATTTTTGCATTCCGGCCGTGTGGGAAACATTAATCTCAAAGAGCGTCGGTGTACGTGGCTGCATAGTTGGCCGCGGAATGATTTCGCCCTTCTCGAAGAACAGTCCTTTCTGCAGTGAACTACACAGACTTTGCAAGGTAAATGTAAACTGGTAGCGTAACTTCCGTAGAAGCCCACGTGTCAAGCCGGTGGCTAGTTGTTGCAACAGTCGCCATCTATGTGAGGAGGGGACAAACAATTAAAAAAAAGAAAAAGATGACGTCACAACCGGAAGCGGAAATGACGTCACGTTTTAACGCGATGGGCGCGAAATTATGAAATTTCTTGACAGGGCGCCGCTTCTTACTTTTTTTTTATAGCTGCATGTTCTTTTTCTTATCACTATGACGGCTCCATAATGGAAGCCTGCAAGATAACGGGAAGACGAAAAAGACAGATTTGATAAATAAGGTGTATTTTATTGGCGAAATATTGCAGTTGAACAGGATATTACCCCAAAATATATAACACAGAAATCAGAAGTAGCATAACAATTTAACGTGCACACTGTGAAGGTGTAATGTGGGCCCAGGATCCGAAATAATTCAACCGGCAGTCAGGTGATTCTATACACACAACACAGACTTTAACACAATCGATAACTCTGACGATTCACACACAACACACTACAGCATTCCTTATTTACATCCTAAACGTCCTACGCGCCTCGCACACAAACTGTCCTACTCGCCGTTATGAACTGTTGCAGCTGCGGCGAGGTCGGTCGTCACCGGTACTCCTTGGGCAGTCAACAGTCACGCTGCCTTGACCGTGGCGAGGTGGTAGTGGTGGTGATGATGGCACTGCAGGCCAGTAGATCACCAGGTCACTGCAGCGCAGGTTAGCTGCCCGTCGCCAACATGAGCCGCGGCCACCTCGTGACACCACTCGGGCCCCAGGACCTCAGGCCAGGAACAGACTAGGCTGCCGGTCTCTGTGTCAGCACCGGGCACAGAGCGGGAATCAGGCTCACCAGGTCCACATGGCTGCCGGACGCCTGGTTAAGCGATGTCGCGACCCGAACCGCCGACCAGCGGCTGCCGTTCCAACCGTGTCGCGCTCCAACTCCTCGAGCCGCACGCCCCGCTCGCGCTTCCTTTTCGTCGTCTTCCCCTCCAAGGCGTACCGCAGAGCAGAACTGTCGTTCCCTCTTCGCCCCGTCACGGGCCACACGATCCACATCATCACACACACAAACCTTGCACACGTGTTGCTCTTGCATCCGTAGACAGCGCAGCGTTTCTTCGCGTAGCGTGGCGGACTCATCGTCCCGAAGGGCGACAGCACGCCGGCCGTGCGCTGAGTGACTGAAACGGTTCCCGATGGCTGCGATGGGCTATATTACCTTCTGCCAAGTACCACCACTAGAAAACAACGCTTATGCGAGGAAATATCTACGGACGACAGGCACAAACCTACTGCGCAAAAACGAGCGACGCCATTTACATCTCAAAATGCGCAAAACCGTTGGCCGATGTTACCAGACTGCCTGCATGTGCCCGCTGTTTCTGAAAATAAACGAAAAAAAATTGGCCACTTAACCACATACCCAAGACTAAAGTTTGATTAAAGTAATCTACTAATTTACTTTGTGACAAATAAAATTAAAACTAATGAAAATAAACACTTAATTAATTTTTTGTTTTCATTATTTGTCCCCCCCTCACCTAGTAGCGCTTTAATCGTTACGCGGGTGTTGATGTTTGTCGCAATAGGTTTCCGACCACTTTTCGTTCCGACTTTCGCGACCTATTTAGATTGACCTTGGACTTTGCTGGAAAAGCTTTCATGCAACAGGATACTTCACCTTTTCGGTTCTCTCTGTTCAGCGATATTGAAAACTACATACTACATACCTTTCTATTTGCTCGGCTGTTTATATCTCGATCTGTTGAACAGATTGTGCATGCATTTCGAGTTATAATCGTGTCACGCACGAGAGCGAAATCGAAGATTGTCGCATGATCATTTTCCACTGCGCAAAACTGAAGCGTGGAACTCTGTTGATAAACTTGGTATAAGGCGTTATTAAGCGTATTTTATTTTTTTCAAAAAAGAATGTTGCTAATGCTGCATTGCGCCGAGCGTACTCTTACAATACTGCTTAGTAGGTGAGAAATGGTCACAGCAAAAAAAAAAAAAAAAGAGAGAGGCTTATCCTCTCACGCATTGAGAGAATCGATTTCATGCGAGCCCTAGATCTGTATACATACTGTGTAGCAGTACCATGCGCGTTAAACATTTTCGGGACGTGCTATTTCTGATTAAAATAACATACAGCATAACAAGAGTGCATTACGAAAACAAAAGTTGAAATTAAAAGCAGTGCAGAAACCGAACCCCAGCCGTTTACGCGCTGGCAACGCCCCCCCCCCCCCCCCCAAAAAAAAAAAAAAAAAACTTTGTCGGACCACAGCAAAATATTCGCAAATGCTCTGCAACGTTGGGAATATTAAGGAGACAAGAAATAGGAAATGAAACAACTGAGTAGTGACGTCAATCATTTTTGATGGCCTATTTTCTACGTATCTGTTAGGAAATGACAACGTATTCGCAAAATAAGATGCACCTTACCTACCGCACGCCGATTCACCCATGCGTTCGGCTGCTGGCGTTCCGAACCGAGACAAATACTTCACGCACAACTTCCACTTACCGTACACACACCACTTCTATTACAGATAACACCCAGCTGAACAGCAAGCATGGTGCGCAAGTAAGGTATGCGTCAGCGATCAGTCGAAGGACGCAATGCTGAATGTTCTCGATGTTCAATAATGTTCTCGAATGCGCTATGAAGTGAACCTGAACACCGACTACAAAGCTAGCGCGAACAGTCAACATTCACCAAGTGTCGAAGTAAACGGCATCTCCCACGGTCAGGCCCGTAGCCAGGAATTTTTTTCGGGGGGGGGGGGGGGGGGGGCACTTGCTGAAAACCTTGACTTTTTGAGAAAAACACCGACTTTTATTATTTATTTTTGGTAAAAACACATACTTCACCAAAATTTCGGGGGGGGGGCGGCGCCCCCCCCCTGGCTACGGGCCTGCCCACGGTCATTACGCTAATGCAACTATGTCTACAGCTCCAGACCTTGCGAACACACCCGGCCGTGAAACGAAAAGAGACCGATGAAGCCACGAAGAGAGTTCGCGAGCACACGGCAACATTCGCCGCACGTTTCATTAGCTACACCGCTTACCGCGCAGTCGATTCATGACAGTCGATGACTCGAAATCACTTCTGATATCCTTTTGAAGACACACACATATTGCAGTTACGCCGAGCGTAGCATGGCATCGAGGCGAAAAGATCGGTCACTTCTCAACACACGCTACCAACGCGCCGGACGGTCCGGAAGGGAAATGGCCGCCGCCGCTCAATGTTGCCCGCGTGCAGCCTACCTTTGCGGTACTCTGAAATTTTCCAGTGACTCTAGGCGGAAAATGTTTGCATCGCCCCCTTGTGAAATCTAAGTTGAACCTGATTTAAGCGGAGGCCACAAAAGAGCTTTGCAGCGCTGCTAAGTCCATCGCCTTCCGGTGATTGCGTTGGCTTTTGTCGCAGTAAAATTTACCATTCGCTCGGCGCTGACCTTTAGTACCACGGGGAGGGTCCTGTCACGAGGGTAATGCAAAAAAGAAGTTGCACCAGAAGAAACGCCTTGTGCGAAAAACGAACATCACTAATTCTGGTGAGACTAACTCGGTCTTACCGGCTTGGCGCAACTACGAGTAAATATAACCTGTAAATGATCTGGCATTGCCTTTCATTTTACGCAGCATAATTGACACTGCTGCAGCCGAGCTAACACAAAACAGATATAGCTCGTGTTATTAAGGAATATGTCGTCTTAATTGTCAGGACGCGACATTGAAGAAGTCAACTTCAGGACGAATTTAATCAAGACAGAAAATCTTGCCGTAAGGCGGACTTTGAAAGACAGTTACAAGCGCCTCTTTCTTTGTAATATGCGTTGTTTACGAATATATTTTTTTACTATACTTCGTTAGGCGTCATCATTGTAGATTGAAGAAGTGAACTTCAATAAACATCTAATCAGAACATCAAATCCCGCTATCACGCTATCAGGCGGACTTTTCAACACCCGTTTTCTCGCCAAGCAGCAGATCACGTGTCATTTGGTCACTGCATGCATTGACATGCATGAACCCTGCGAATTGAAAATTGAACTCGAGCCTGCGCATACCATCTCTCATTGCGATAAAGAAGGATAGCGTCAGCAATCATGAAGGCTTCCAAGTTCATTAACCAGCATGCTTTACGTAATTTACTGGCAGCGATAACCGTCTAACCCTATTCCTCACGAGTGCTGATCATGTATTCATCCGCGCGGCTCCTTCTGCTTCTGCAATGTCAGCTAAGCCCGCCAATTTAGCATGTGCGTTCGCGCGCGTGGGTTATGTCCTCTTTTGCTTTATTTTGTGCTTGTGTCTTCATTCACAGAGATTATGGATGCAGCTTTGAAGACGCTGTACTTCGCTGCATGTGCAGCTTACGCGCCCGAATGCAAGTGTATTTCTGTGCAGCGTCTGTTAGGCTGAATGACGCTTAGGCCTAGTCCTGTAAGATTCCCTGCGGAGAAATGCACGCCTCGTCTAGCGTCCGCAGTGCCCTCGCAACTTTCTTACGTCTATTCTGGATAGATGGGCATAAGCAGCTGGATGTGCCATTACTTGTCTTTTGATTTGCGGTACTGTAGTCAATAACAGGATTCTGTCATTTTTAAGGTAAGTTAGTTTTCGTTGCGATGCACTCCATAAAAAATGAACTATAGAAAATGTATTGCGTTTCATCTCGAATTATATGTGCGACATGTCTCAGAAGTTCGTGACTGCTGAAACTTGCCGCCGGCAGGGGTCGAACCTGAGACCTTCGAATAACGTGCCAGATGCTCTACCGCTGAGCTACGGCGGCGGTCACGTGGTATATATGTGCATTTAACCCAAGACGTCTTACTCAGCGCCGCTAGTAGCCATGATGGTGAGCGTGGAACACTTTTTCTGCCTGCTGGCGTCACGAATCACGTTATATTTTTTACGAGCGCGCAGCTGATTAATAATCCCTCGCATACTACCTGAAAGCATTCAGTCTGCCAGAACGACACTCTCATTCGTTTTAATTAATCTTGTGTCTAGCAAAAAAAAAAACGAACCCTTAAAATTCCCCTGTTTTTGTTATTCCAAAAAAGTCTAATAAAAAACATGTAAGTACATTACTTGACATGATGTCGTACTACCTCACGTCAGTTACAATCATGCTGGATGGGCAAAAGAAATACATTGTTTGCTAGTTGGGAAAATAAATGAACTGATCCTCAACTTACATCATTCTACAGCAACATTTCCTACGTCATGCAAATGAAACGTACATCATGTGACCTACATTTGCAAGCATCGTAACGATATTTTCAGTAAATAATATGGCAAGGCTAGAAAGAGTCGTCGGGGTTAACAGTGTAAAAATAATTTTTTTGGTCCTTCAAGGTTCTACTTTTCAGAACGCCTCATTAAGGGTGTGCTTGCATGCAACACAATCAGTTATTTCATGTATATTACTTGGAAGATGATTACATTCCGAAATGGCTAAGTGTAGGCATGAAAACTGTAGTTGGTTAGTACGTGCAACGGGTTGTTCAACGTTAAATTGCTGGTTCATACGAGGAACAATCCTTTTGACGGGTAAGATGTGTGCTTGAGGGGGTGTTCTTGGTTTGCGATATATCTAATGGAAAAGCCTAATGGTCACTTTTTGCAGTTAGTTTGCAGTACGATAAGGTCTAGTTTATGCTTTATTTTCGGGATGCTTGAATACTGTGAATGCTGTGTGTAATGCTGTGAATACTGTGTGTAATACTGTGAATACTGCTGTGTGAATACTGTGAATACTGTGTGTAATAAAACGCGCAGCTTTGTTCTTCGAAAATTCTAATTGATAATAAAATACGTCTGGTGCGGGTTCCATGTAATTTAGGCGTGCTCAAGTTTAGAGCAAAGTATGGTAGTGTGTGCAAGAAGTTTAGTATTACTGTCATCCTGGCCAAACGTACGACAAAAGAAGCCAAGGTATTTGTATGCTGCAGAAAGAAAAAAAAATCCACATATTTCTGTCGGGACAAATTTGGGAAAAAATGAGTGCCTAGATATTTAAAAGATTGTGTACTTTCTTATGCTTCATCATTAGTAATAATGGGTGATTCCACGAGAGATCGAACGTGCCTGTCCGGTCGATATCTTTGTTTTCTCTGGGTCTTTATGTGGACACATTCAAAGTGCACGGAACGGAAAATTTTATTGCCAAGAAACGCTCCCAGCGCACTAAAAAAATATTTGAACGTGGCGGCGCGCGCCACCTGTCTTTGCTCTGTGCAATATTTTCGGATTTCACAGCCAAATTTAACGCAAACTATAAATGATGTGTCGAAAAATTCTTTTGTTCGTTTTAATACGCATCACTGTGAATTACATCAATGCTTTTTTTATGCTGTCCTCAAAAGGAAGAAAGTGCGAAAAAATGACGAACACGACCGAAATCAAAAAAGTTTGAGGCTCCTTGGCGCCTTCCCGATTTCAAACAGAAACTTCAAAACATTGCAAAATATAGAAAATATCCTTCGCGACATTTATAGGGAAGATAATTTTTCTATGGTTAGCCCAAAAAAAGAAAAAAATAGGTAAAGAAGCGAGGTTTTTCAGGAAAAGCTCACTTTCAAGAAATGAAATAAAAAAAACTCCGGCCTCACTTTTGATGATATTTTTTTATCGAAGAGCTCTTATTTCAGTGAAAACACTGTGTTGATATTTATGTCCTCATTTGCATTGTTCACGAGATTTAACGGGCCGGAATGACCGTTGCTGCGTGTGCTCACTTCAGTAAGATTAATGGTTGTCATCAGCTTGCATTGCACTTAAATCTACAGTTTTAATTATTTCTCTGCAGTAGAACTTTGTTCTGGTGGCTTTTCGTCAAGAAAAATATATTCTCAAACTTTATTTGTGTCTAGCATGTGCGGGGGTGGGCTGCTGCCGCTTTTTAAAGGGCTAACGCAGTTTGCAGCTTACAACCTCTACTTACCCCGCCATTATTCGCTCATCAGTGCGACACCGCGAGCACATCGTTTTGATGACTTTGTCAAAACTCTCCTTGCACACCAAACAAACCGTCTGTATGCAGCGAAAGCCAGCTTAACCGGTAACTGAATGCCACATTCAGCAGGCGCGCGCTTATGCTGTTGCTTTCCCACTGCTTGCTTGCTTGCCTTCCATTACGTGCACTGTAGGCTCAACTATCTTTCCCATTCGACGAACACTGTGCCTAAACAACATTTATGAAAAGTTAGCTCAATCATTTCCGAGCCTTTTATTTCACTTTCCGCTATCACATGTTTCGGCGTCGCAGATAACGTCTTCCTGTATCATCTCGAACTTTACATCAGCGTTTCAGCAGCCAGAGAACGTGCGGTGCGGCATGATTAAGCCATAAGTGGCCGAAGCTGCCCAACCGATAAGAGAGAGAGAGAGAGAATTTATTTGAAGGGCAGAGAGGTCGGCCTGAGCTAGTGCGCTCTAGCCTTGTTTTGTCTGCACTTTACTGAAGTGCTTTCCCCACTTTCCCCACGTCGAGAACAGCAGAGGTCACTGGCGGCGCCAGACGGACATTATCCTTAGTTTTCACAACGACTGTGGCCTACAAATTAATTATCACAGCTCAAAGCGCTTAGGCACCCTTGGTCATAAAATGTGAAACTGTCAGCAGTTCTGGAAACTCATTCATGACAGCTGTGCAGAAGTGAGATAATGTGCAAGGTAAATGTAAATGGTAGCGAAGCTTCCATAGAAGCCCATACGTTCAGAAAATGGCTGCTCATCAGCTGCTCATGGGGCTTGGCGCCATCTGTGTGAGGAGGGAACACTTCCGGCGGAACAAAAAATAAAGCGGATGTGACGCAATATCCGGTAAAAAAGTGACGTCATTTTCTTGGCACTAGCGCGAAATTTGACCTCAAAATATTTTTCCTAGGCCCCTGATCACTAAGGACTCGCGCTACAGCGAGCCGGCAAGCCCTTGGCGAATGCGCTTGAAGCCAACGCTAGCTAAACTAGTATCGACCCGTGAATAAACAGCCGTGTTTAAGTGTACCGTCGTGGAATTCGCCTTGGTTTTACCAGGAAACTTATTCTCTGAGCTTTTATTCTGCGTTCGTGTGATCTTCCACAGCGTGAATAACGTAGGCAGCAGCGTACATCTCATATTTGCAGCGTTGCTTATTTGCTTCGCACATGCGCAGGGGACTTAAAGAGCGCATTGCATGCGTGCTTCAGTTCTAACGAGAAGAAATGACGCCTGGTCACGCCAAAATAATGATATTTCAGTTTTATTCAATGGTCACAATAAAGCAATTTAACACACCCTACACAATGAGCAACAAATGTCATAAGTACAAAAGGTGCGTACACTACGTGCACTATGTTTTGCCTTTTGTTCCGATAAATTAACCTCACGTGTAACGTATCAAGACATGCGAATTGTAGCGATCGTAGCGCGACAGATAACTTAGCGATCTGCTCACCGATAACCGGAAATATAGTAGGCACCGCATGTTCACGAAGGAAACCGGGCAGCAGGAATACTGATCCATGAAAATCCAGCAAGCACACTACTCCGAACCGTTGCCCCGGTGTCTTATCTAGAAGAGAGGGCTCGCCAGGCGTACGCGTGTTGCTATTGCATCCTTGGAACACCACATCGTTTCCGCTAGTACCGAGGAAAGCGTTCGGCGTGAAATGTTAGCCGCCTCGTGCCGTTGTCCGTTGAACACCGTAGCCAACACGTTCACCACTGATGAAACGCACATCGCAACTTCGCGCACACAAAAATCAAATTCTCACCACAATAATTCACAGCACGCATGCAAGTGCGAAACACCAGCACACCTGAGGGGGTGTGTCGCCGCAGGACGAACTTTACGCGCGCCTTTCCGAACACTACAAGGACTGCGTCGCAGAGCACTGGCATGTGTCATTCTTTAGAGGGCGCTAATAAGAAGATTTTTGATAATGCATATACATTTTCATGAATTCTTTGTACACTGGATCTAAATAAATGTTATTCTGAAATAAATCTCGGTCATAAAATATAAATATTATTTTGTTGTTGAATGAAATTAGGTTTTTTGTTATTAGTGTTTGTTCCCACCACACCTAGTCGCGCTTCAATCGCTACTCCCATAACTCCCCATGCTGATGTCGCTGACAATAGGATCTGAACCGCTTTTCGCCCGAAGCTTCGCGACCTATTTGGATAGACCTTGTAATGTGTGCGGCGCTGTTCAGTATAAACGTTTCGACCTGGTCTAGCTGTTCACTACACGCGATGCGCGCGGCCCATGGCTACGTCGGAGTGTTCTGTGCCAATTATTTACGCGTTCACCAAAAGAAGATTGCCGAGAAAAAGGTTTCCGTTGGGGAAATTTTTTTCCTTGCTCTTTTTGTTGTTGCCTAGCTCCAGAAGCTACTGTCATAGGCCCAGTATCTTCGCGACACATGTGAGGTCTGCTAGCATTGCTTTACGCGCCTCAAGAAAAACCTGTGTAGATCTAACCGCGATGAGGTAAACCATGCATTTCTTCAGGAAGGGTAAGCGATTGATATCTTGAACAGGCGCGCCCATCTTTCATCTGATCCTTGTAGGCGAGGTTGTAGGCTGCAAACTGTGTTCACGTTAGCCCTTTAGAGGGCGGCAGCAGCCCACTTTCGCACACGCTAGACACAAATGAAATCTGAGAACACATTTTTCTTGACAAAAAGCCACCAGAGTAAGGTTATGCTGCAGCAGAATAATTAAAACTGATATATACGCACATGCAAGCTGATAAAAATTCTCTGTGTGCTCACTTCAGTGCCACTGAAGTGAGCACACAGAGAAAGGGTCATTTTTGCCCGTTAAAGGGACACAAAGAGCAAAACAATTTTTCTAGCATTAGTAAAGTAGCCTTCCACGATACCAAAAGCACCACGCTTGCTGCGAGAAGACGCCTAATAAGCGAGAAAACGCGCAAAAAGAAAATACAGGTGGCTACGCCACCTTGGAATTCCCGCACCATTTGCAGTGACGTCACATATTTTTCACGGCTCCTGCTTGAGCCTACGTAGTTCCTATTCGGTTAAATCGAAGTAAATTGTCCTCTGAGGGGGCCAGAGACTTGACATAACGAGTTTGTGGAAATTTCGTAGAGCCAGTGGCGCCAAAATACGTTAAATGCTCTTTGAAATGTTTTACGTCACGAATTACAAAGTTCGGCGCGAAATTTAAAAATGAAACATTGAACTTGGTTTTCTCCTCTAATAATAAACCTACGGTTGTGAAATAAACTGCACAAGAGTTCTCCGAGCACACTTTATCAATCTAAACCATTTAATTGTTTCTCTTTAGTGTCCCTTTAAATCTCGTGAACAAAGCAAATGAGGACATATGATGAGACGTGTGTTAAGTAACGTAAGCGCTCTTCGATAAAAAATTATCGTCAAAATGGAGACAGCAGTTTTTTTAATTTTATTTTTTGACAATGAACTTTTTTGAAAAAAACTCGCTTCTGTAACTTTTTTCTTGTTTTGCGCTGCTCGTAGAAAAATGGTCTTCCTTATAAATGTTGCAAAGGCTCTTTTCCATATTTGACAATGTTTTGAAGTTTCTGTTTGAAATAAGAAAGGCACCAAGGCGCCTCAAACTTAGCACACTTTTTTTATTTTGGCCGTGTTTGCCACTTTTTCATATGCTTTTTTCCTTTTGAGGACGGCATAAAGAAGCATGGGTGTAATGCACAGCAACGCGTATCAAAACCAGCAACGTAATTTTTAACACATCATTTATAGTTCGCGTTAAATTCGGCCGTGGAATATGAAAACATTACAGTGAGCAAAAACAGGAGGCCCGCACTGCCACCTTCAATTATCTTTTGGCGCGCTAGGAGCGTTTTTTTGGAAATAAAATTTGCCGTTCCGTGTACTTTGAATGTGCTCACATAACATATAAAAAATCAAGGTAAAACAAAGATATCGACCGGACAGGCATGTTCGATCCCTCGTGGAATCACCCTATTAATGTAAGTTTGCTTCGGAGTTTCATTAAAGGTGGCAAATCTCATAACCTTAGTTTTTGAAATATTAAGGCTCATTTGCCACTCTAAACGCCATTTTTCAATAGTATGCAAGTCTTGTAGCTTCGCACAGCCATCCTTACATCTTAGCGGGTGGTGCGAAACGCAGTCGTCGGCATATTAAGGCCATTTCCGAGTCTATACCTTGATGAATATCAAGGCATAGACTTGGCATATTGTATTGATATACAAGACTTGATAACGCCCTTATACATTCTCAACCTAGCGTAGCAACGCAGCAGGACATTACGTTCGTCGAACAGCTAAGCTTATACATTAGGGAAATACTTATTATCCGCGATGCATTAACATATAAAGTTTAAATTTTAATGCGCAGGACATAGCATTCTTAATAAAGACTCAAAGCATCTGTCCTTTAACTGTAGTAGACTGAGACGCTCTAACAACATGTTGTTATTTTTTATTTCAGTTTCTTAACACGACGCTAATATGGGTTAAATGCCGAGATTATTCAAGAACCTGGAGCGGCAATGCTTACTTGTGCGAAAGTTACCAACCAACATTGACATCCAAAGACAAGTATAATCTAAACGAGACGTACAGAATGTACGGGCGCTGGTAAGTGCTTTAGTGGTAGACGGTACCCTCGCCAAAGGATATGTTTGGGAGATGTGCCCTCACCGAACTGCAATGCACACTTACAGTTACGCGTGAACAAGGATGTCTTGAAAGAAAGACCGGCAAAAGAAAAAGAGTATTCAACGCTATAAGGTACTCTCCTTTAAATCGGCAGTAATTGCGATGAAGATGAACGGTCCCAACATTCACACACTTGCACTGTCGCAGACAACACACTACGTACATGCACGTAGTGTGGTGTCTGCGGTGTCACACTGTGGTGTCACACGGGCACTGTCGTACGCGAACTTTACAGAACTTCTCCACCTACGTGCAAGTGTGTAATATGACAGAAGACATAGCCAGAAGATGATCGTCTCTGAAGAGTCCTGCGACGGACGGGAGGCGGGGACTAGCCGTATTGTAAAGCTGGCTCCAGCCTGTTTATGCTGCGATACGGTGGGCGAGGGGGGCTCATTCTTAGCACGGCATGACATGGCAATAACTATATTATGCTCCAGAAAAACTAGTGCCCGAGGCAAAGCCCCCATGCTTAGTCGGTGGTCCGCCCACTTAGGCACTGGTAGGCGAAAGGCTTTCCCGATGCCTTGAGCTCTCAGGACGGCCAGGAGTTGATTTTGGAGGACTTCGCTGAATATGCACCGACTCCAGTCCTCACTGTTGAGGTCCGAAGCCCTTTGGTTAGGGCACTGCCAGAACATATGATCAAATAGACACGGAGTGTGTCCACAACGTTTACAATCCGCGGGAAAATCTTCGTCAATTTTGTTAAGCACAAAAGATGTGGGATAGGATTTGGTTTCAGTCAATCTTAATGTGACTGCCTGAGCTAGGGTGACATTTTGATAGTTGGGAGGAAAAAAGAATCTCCAGCCGTCGCTATAGTGTGCGGTGATCTCATGAAAAGTTGGAGCCGCAGTAATCTTGGCGCAATTCCTGATCTGGTGCGCGGCATGTGAGATTTCGCACAGCATAGTGAGCTTGCTGATTAGGATTGCAATGATTGGGGCTGACCGAGTGGTTCAAATCAACCGGAAACCAGACTAGGTGCGTGCTGTCCAGTTTCTCGAAACCATGAGTATACTGAGAGTGTTTCGAATGAAGTTGTGTTGTTCCATTGCGACGAAACCGGCTTGAGTAGTTCCTTATAACTCTACGGGAATCGGAGAAAATCGTGGAGTTTCTCATCATTGTAATTGCCTGTGCCGTGCTTGCTTCTTCGGCGGCATGAATTAGAATCGTTGTTAGTGATGCGGCACTTATTAATTTGCCCTTCTCGTCGACCACGCCAACTGCATAGCGGTTGCCCGATCCATGACTAGTTGCATCGACAAAAACAGCTGAACATCGTTGTTGTTGTGGCACGACTGAATTTTTCGTGTCCGACGCTGGCAAGCACGTGACGGCCCGGCTGCCCATATTCGTCCCTTTTGGAGCCCGTGTCGAAACACCTTGGCCTGCTGCGCCTCGGCACTTCGTTAGACGTCAAGATCTTTTGTGGTATGCTACGTCTTATGATGTCTTCATGTACAGTGGCCCTTACTTTCATGTGGAAACGAAATATGTAGAGGTACTCACAAAAGAAATATGTGGATGTGCGCAGTTTCCATAAAATAGCGTCATCTTCGAACTATCACTACTTACCTCCAACTGGATCGCAGAATCATTTACTAGCAAGATGTTAGCTAGCGCTGCCATTGGAACGAAGGCCTTTCCAATATCTCATAAAAATGGCATTTCTGTATGGAATTTGTCGTCAGCATTCAAAGGACATATCGATACCAATCTACAGATCCACTAAAATCTCGAGACGCCGATTATGAAATAATGTTTTTTTCTTAGAAGACTATGTTTCATCGCATGGTGAGTGCATGGGGTGCCTCGCAGAAAAAAATGCTTGAGACCGTTCATACAAAGTATGTCCCACCCGAATAATGTGCCATGAATCTCAATAGGCGAGAAAATAATATTACTTTATAATATAAACTTTATATTGCGAAGCACAAAATAACGGCTATAGTTCTAAACACCCTGACCTGATGCCTGTCGACGCTTAGCACCGCAAAGGTAAGAAGGACTCATATTAACTTCTTGTGCTGAGGCGATCCTGATGAACGATCGCAGCTGTTGATCTTCGTCCGGACTTCTTCACCTTCAGCAAGGAGAGCAGTTGTTCGCACATGTATATACTTCCGAACATAGCGAGGGCCTTAGCAGCCTATCGTTGTGGCGCTGAGCCGTGGCAACCCGCGTGTTTGAGACCACTGTTCTACGGTGTTATTTAAGCCACTACAAATTTGTGTGTCACGCAAAACCGCACAACTATGAAATCATTCCTGATGGTGTGGCAGACTCTCAGCGTCGACGTCTTCAGTAGAAAATTGTCCAAGTCGTGCGTTTGAAGCCTTATTACGCCTTTGCAGACTTTTTTTGCCCTTATTCTTCTGTTTTCGTTCTTATGGAAATTCGACTGCTTTGAGACTTGAACGCTTACTTTCAGGATCGGGGCGATGTGTCCTTGAAGGGAGGAGCAATGCCACGTGCCGTTTCGGGCTCCACAGCTGGAACCGTCAAGCAACGACGGGCCATCCGTATCAGACAGGGCAAGAGATGGCGATTGTAACTGACTCCACCTACGTGTGCGCGTGTTAGCCTGAACAGATCTCCTATACAGCACAACTCTGTAGCCAGAATCACCAAAAACATGGGTATTAGTGTCAATGCGAATCTAATGAATGTATAGCTTAAAGGGTTTGATTTGCGCATTTAAGTATTCCGGAAGGTTTTAGCGAGCGTGTCACGTCATCGTAGAGAAATATCCACGTATATAAAAAGTAGTTCCATTAAGCTCACGTGCATTCGACTAAGTGGGCTCTTTGTCGTTCAAAGATGTAAACTTGGCAAAGCAACTAGGAGAACGCTTGAGCTTCGCTTTTAACGCGATAGCGTAATCAGGGCTTGTGCACATTGCCTTCAACAGAGCCGCAAGGAAAGCAACATTTCTGCGCGCAACGTTGACCGTTTCAAACCATTCTAGAATGCCTACTGCAAGTACCGTTGCGAAGTGCCCACTAAACTATAATTCTTTCATTTTCAAATTGTAGAAGTACCCACTACGCGTCCCTAAGGTTTCACGCGCAGCGGCGCAGCTGAACACATTGTAATGGGTAGGCAGCTTTACAGCACCCTACTGTTGCACTAATATGTTTCGACGCTTGGTTCAATTCTACAATTTTGAAAAGTAATAGTGCATGCGTTAATAAGAGTCCTTCCACTGCATGAAATTCCGATAGGGTTTTTTTAGAATTAGTTTAAAGCACTGGCAAATAACACCATCCGTAACGCATTATACGACGTGTTGTTAGGACTTTATATGTTATGGCGGAGCCGCATAACTGACGAGCATACTGAGCCACCTTGCTCGACAAGGCCTGTCTTTCGAGAAGCAGCAGCTCATCCTCGTAGTGTCGCTGAAACATTTGACCCTGTTCCGGAGAGGCTTGGACTCCCGGGACGCATGTGTTTGTTTACCGGCCTTTTAAAGATTCCGCGGACTGTGCGAGATTATGTGTGTTTTGTGCGTGCAAGACAAGATGGCATTATTCCCACGCACCGCAGGAAAAAAACTGGCATGACCCCGAGGCAAAATACTAGCTTGCCACGCAGAAGGTTCGATTCTAACTCGGGCCAAAGAGCCTTTCTTACTTATTTTGTAAAAGAATGACACAGAGACAGCACCGTTGCTGCCGGCCGGACGTTCCGTTCTAGCTTCGTCGTTCTCTCTCTCGCCCTAGCCCATCGTGCTCCCGAGCCCCGGTGCCGCTTTTCGCCATTACACTCGGCCATGACTGCGAGCCAGCGGAGCCGCCAACAATGTTTCTGATGGCCGGTGCGGGCTGTGTCGGTGTGGTCGGTTGCTACCACGCTGGGGCTTGGCTTGATCCTTTGCCGATGATGCCTCTGGAGGGCGGCATTGACTTTAGCTTGTCGGCCGATCTCGGTCCCGCAGCGACTTGGTTGGACGATGTGCCAAACATGCCTCTGGCGGCCGGCATTGGCTGTGTCGCGGAGGTCATGGTATAGGCGGTTTGCCCGAGAATGGCTGCTGAAACAGCATCCAAAGAACCATCGGGGTTGTCCCGGCTTCTCGGTATGTCTTTTCCACGTCTTTCTGGAATCCAGTTGCTTGCGAGTCGTGGTCATCACCGGGAGGACAGTTAGGACCTTCATCAGGAAAAATGTTTCGTGGCTGTAGGGAAACTGAGAAATCCTTTTCTTGAGCCACATTCTCTATGTTAATCATCGGGATCCCATCCTCCTCACTTTCGGTGTCGTCCAACAGCACCGGAGGTGCTCCTTCTGGAACACCGGGTGCGTTCAGTGGGGGATCGAGCTTAGGCGCCTTATGGATAGATGGCACGTCAACAGGCTGATGGAGTAGCAACACCACAACATTATTGCGCTTGTCCGGGAGCACATTCTCGCACTGTGGAAGGTGATCGTATGCCGAAGACTGCTGTGGAATCTGTGGAAGCAGCTCCGGTGGGTCTGCCAGTAGTTTGTGGTTGCCATGAGCTTTTTCAATGCTGGTTGCGTGTCAGGCACGGCAGGATCTGGCACCTCTAACTGGGTCGGATGAGGACTGCCTACGCCGGTCGTTCTATTGTTGTGGTAAGCTTGATCACCGGAAGAAGGTAGGCTGGTGGACGCCTAAACTGCACCATCAAGGTGGTGTACCTCACATTTCTCATCCGCCATAGAGAATGGGTCGGCAGTGAAGAGGCCGCAGGCATAACAAAGCGGCCGAAAAAGGCCTGTCAACTTTGTACACAATTCAGGCCAGGATCGTAGCCGAATGCCTTCGTAGGCGTGCCTTGCCTTGGCGGCATCGCGAAGGCGGTAATGGTCACCCACCATTTCTGCGGTTACGTCCAGGCCTCGCGAGTTCCGAGAGCATTGATAGTCGCGACCCAATTTTCGGCGTCGTCTTGAAAGTCGCGGCGCAAGCAGTAGTTCGCAAGCAGCCGGCGATGTAAGAACGGCAGGATAAAATGCGTACTACGCCCGCGCCAAGCAGCGGAGTTGCTCTGAGAGCTGCATGAGGGCCCACCGGAGCTCTCGGCGGTCCTCGGGGGAGCTGGCCACGGAGAAGCTGGCATCAGACAGCACGGCACTTATTGCGCACAATGCTGGCAAGGCGGCAGGAGACAGCTCGAAGCTAAACGGCGTTAAGGCGCTAGTCGTGACGCGGAGTTGCATGATGATATGCGCCAGCTCCGTGGAGCTCCGGCCTGATCCGCTCGCCAAGCCCGTGGCGACGTCCGCCAAGTAGGAGGTGGTCGCTGTGCTCACGGCGGCGGGTTGCTTGTCCGAGGGCGCTTTGACAGAAACCGTAAGCGGCGCAGGTGCCGATGGAGTTCCGAGCGAGATGTCGCAAAGGGTAGAGTGAATGGCGTTCCCAGGCAACAGGAGGCCGCGCACTGTCTTGGTGGCGTCGGGATTTGCTTGCCCTTGGGCCACCGAGGAGGCCTGTGCGCCGTCCTTGAACGGTGGCATAGGTACTTCCGGCAGTAGGAACGTAGGCTGCATAATCGCGGGTGTTCCTTGGATGTAAGTCCCGCAAAGCCGATGACCCATGAGCACGCACTCAGGGATCGCATTTTGGCAGACTGCGCCATTGTAAAAGGACGACACAGAGACAGCGCCCTTGCTGCGGGCCCGCTGTTATAATCTAGCTTCGTCGTTCTCTCTCTCTCGCGCTAGCCCATCGTGCGCCGGAGCCCCAGTGCCGCTTTTCGTTATCACAATTGATATTCATCTATCTCGCATTTTCGCACGCGCACGAACGCGCCAATTTTTCCCTCACAACCAGTCACGCCAGCGCCAACGCCGACACCACTACCGACACCGGGATTTCTGCGCACCAGCTGTTTAACGACACCGCGTTAATATCTGACACATATGATACGTACGCTTATGTCTTCTGTTACCTCGCAGCGCTTAAGTACTCCCCGCGCATGAGCTGTAGTTAGCTCTCCTGTTCGGCATAAGCCGTGCCTGTAGTAGATACAGCTCTAGTTCGGCTAGTTTCTCTTGCGTTTATTATGCGATGCACAACTTCGCCTCAATATAATCAAACCTTGTTTGTTTACAGAGGCAATGTTCTCATCACAGCCACCAACGGCTGCTCTGTCCAGTCGCGAATACGTGCGCCTTCTCGGAACCTCTTCCGTGGCCCGAAACCCTCTCCGGCACGTCCTGTCCGTCACCGACTCCGCCTCGGCATCATCCTTTTCGTCCTTCTTATCAAGATCGCGTTTCGGCTTGCCCCGTTCGTGTCCTGAATACTTCCTAGGGCTTCACTCGTCTTTCCCCTTTTCGCCAATTAGCCTGGACACCTTAGCCTCTCTCTGGCTTCCTCTATCACCCCCGCTGGCTGTTTCCGCTGTTCTCGATCACTGTTGTCATCGGCGTTGCACTTGGTGGTCATTGTAGCCCTTCCTGAGGTCCACTCTACGTACAGCACCCTCCAGGAGCTCTGGACCAGTCCTTGGTCGCTCGGAGGACACAGCCGAAGCAGTGGCCGTCAGTGTCTTCAGGTTTTAGGGGCGAAGTACCTTAGGATGTCTCTGTTTTGGATGGAGTCTGCGGCGGCGTGTCTCAGTTTTACATGGAGTCCGCTAAGGGCGCTGCGGTGCACAAGGGCGTATCCTAATTGTGACGGAACAATATAAAACACCTAGAAGCACAAACCTTTTATACAAGTCGGCGATTTCAACGTAGAAATTATAGACCTTAGGACCTAGCTTTATCATCGACGCTCACTGTCCGCTGCCATGGTGGTTAGAAAAGCGTTGGTATAGTCGAAACATATGTATGTATGTGAACCAAAAAAAGGTTTACAATAGACGACCAACAATCACACCTTGACGAAACAATATTAAACCCGTACAAGCACAAACCCTTTATACTAGTCAGCGACTTCAACGTACACATTGTGGAGCTTAGGATCGAGCTTCCTCAGCGACTCTTTATTTCACTTTAAATACACGAGAGGACGCTGCGGTGCAAATGCGTATGCAAGTGCGTTCCCGACCACACATTCTCTTTCTGCCATGGATGACAACGACCGTAAGGCGCGGCATGCGGCGGGTCAACGGAAACGCCGACGACAAGCAACTACTCCGGAGGCGAGGGCGCGGGAAGCGGCGACAAAATGGCAAAAAAATTGGAGGACCCTTAAGCTTCGCCTTTAAGAGTTGAACGCGATAGCGAAATCGGGCCCCTAGTGCGCACTTCAACCACTAAGTGCGTACTTATTAATCTGTATTGTTACACACACACGCACACAGATACACATGTGCGCGCGGGTAGAGGTTTTCGATCTAAAACAAGAATCGCATGGCCTCCAAGATGTACGCCGCGCGCTCGCCATCTCGGAGGCCATAAAGAGTCGAGACATATTTCTCACAATGCCTCACAGATGGCAGCACATTATGTAGCGTTTGCTGTTTGCTTGATCAACGCCTCCTATAGAAAGCCAGCGTTCGCTTGATATGTTTTCCGCTAGATGGACATAGTTGTCCATTTTTAGAGCTGTTTGAAAGTTCGTGTGTGTTTTTAGCGGCGATGACTGCACTATCCCGGCCTTTTTTGACGTAGTTTGATGGTCTCGCCAATCGCCGAGTGGGCTCGTTTTACAGCGAAAGCTGTTACGAGATCATTTCTCCGGCCGTTTTTGGCGCCGTAGTTGTCCGCCGCCGCTGCCGCCGCCGCCGGTGTCCGTAACCAGTATCGCTCGAAATAAGAAAAAAACTAAATAAGAAAAAAATTCCAGGATGGAACGAGGTTCGAACCTGGGCCCTCTGCGTGGGAGCCCAGTATTCAACCTCTGAGCCATGCCGGTGCTTGAAACTGCTTTGCAAAAAGGTCCTATACAGGCTTCATGTCGGGAAGGAAACACATTAGCATATGCAATATGGCGTGGTAGAAGATCAAAAAAAGCACCAAGCGTCGCACAACGCGAATTCTGTAACCAGGCGTCAAACAATTGCGAATTGCGCAACGAGTAGGTTGTTGAATGCTTCCAACCCATTACAAAAGGGCTCTGCCATAATTCTTCTTCGTCATCAGGCGCAGAATCAACAAAGTGCGCATAATCCCTTACATGCGTTTAGCAGGTACCAACGCTCTCTGTAGAATGACGAAAAATGGCACAGTGCCTGCTGCCCTACTTCTAAAAAATTGAAATTATTTATAGCGTAGTGGGTTCCTCGCAAGTGCACTTGTATTGGTTGCCAAGGAAGCCCATAAGCGCATGATCCACTTCCTCGGAGTCTCAGTAAGATTACAATGATTTATAGCGTAGTGGGTTCCTCGCAAGTGCACTTGTATTGGTTGCCAAGGAAGCCCATAAGCGCATGATCCATTACCTCGGGGTCTCAATAAAGTCCTTCGTCCCCCCCCCCCCCGTCTCTCTTCCACGTCAACGTATACACCATGACGGGAGAGGGAAATAGCGACCGGGCGTCACCCAATGCAAATTACATAACTGGTGGGCCGTTTAAAGATTCCAACCCATTACAAAGGGCTGAGCCATAATTCTTCATCGTCATCGGTCGTCACGTCAACAAAGTGCACATAATGCCTTACAGACGTGTAGCTGGTGCCTCGTTTCTCCGTAGAATGAGGAATAATGGCTTAGTAGGTGCATCCCAACTTCACAAAAATTGTGATTTATGGCGTAGTGGGTACCTTGCTAGTTTACTTGTATTAGTAGCCCCAAGAGTGCTTACAACGGGCTCTAGAAGCGCCGCTCTTCCAGCTTTCGCTGTGACTGTGCTGCGGTTCCAGCGCAGGCCTGGCGTTTTTTTTTTTTTGTCGTGACACCTGCCGAACAAAATGCGTTAAAGAGACTCCTTCACTACATGGCATTTATGTAATGTTTTTTTCTGAAGCAGCTGCAAGTAACACCGTGGCTTTGTGGTAGGACACCTGCTTGCCACGCGAACGGCCCGGGTCCGATCCTCAATGGGAGCGAAGATCTTATTCTTTATTTTATTTGCTTCTTTCTCGATATTTCGCTCACGGACGATTTTTCGCTCACAACCAACGGTGCCGACACCGACACCGGAATTTCTGCGACACGAGCTCTCTAACGCTATCGCGTTAAAACGACAAACGGGAGATCCACGGTGACCGAACGATCCCCAGAGCTTCGCCCACTCATCATCATTCACTTCGTGGATATGCATGCATTTTTCAGTCCTGTCCCTTTCAATTTAACCTCCTCCATTTCCTTCTCGCTCGGCTCGCTGCTGACCCCCACGTCGTTGATAGGCAACTTGTCGTTCTGATTTTGCTCCATGGCAAAAAATGTGATTAACGTAGTTGCCTTCGTCCCGTTCTATTTTCACTTGCACACTCCCGTCAAGGCCTCCGTCCTTCTCCTTATCAACCGCCTAGTTCTTTTCTTTGTCCGCCCCTTTCTCCAACCATCCTTCTTGTCCTGGTGCTTCCGGTCTGTCCAACCCGCAGGACCATGGCCAAGAGCTGGTTGTCGCTGCCAAAGTCGACTTTAAGGTTAGTACACTTCACATCAGCCATGTTCCGGACAAAGGTGAGGTCTGGTGTCGTGTCCCTGCTGGACGAATTATCACATCTGGTCGGAAACGCAGGGTCCGTTACTAGCATCATGCCTTGGTTCATCGTTTCCCTCCAGAGGTCCTCCCCCTTGCGAGTGTCGTACGAGTAACCCCAAGTGTGGTGAGGAGCATTAAAGTCGAACGCTCTAATAAGGGGGGATCCTCCGGAGAGCTGTACGCCCTTGGATAGGAGAGCCTTGAAGTGCTGTCTCAAGTTTTTGGACTATTGTATACGTTCAGAAGAAAAATGTTCCTCTCTCTTGTGGGTCCGGGCATGATTTCTATCATGACATGCTCGATTTTGCTCGAAGGCATCCTAAGGTCGTGGACGACGTGGTTCAGCTGGTTGCTTACCAGCGTGCCAACACTTCTTCCTTCTTTGTTCTTCACGACAGGGTAGCATGACGTTATCGCGTAGTGTCACTTGTAAGGTTATGACGTGCGGTCTCTCCAAATGTGAGCGAATAAATTGCTGCAGAGGGACCCTCTTGTGGAGGAACCCCCTGCAGTTCTATTGCCACATTATGAACGCACAAGTTTGTGCGGACATCGTGTTGCAGTTGCGACTGGGTCGTTGAATTATTCGTCACCGGAAGTGGCAGCGCTCTGGCACCCATGAAGAGTGCACCGACATTTTCCAAAAACGACTCTATCTTGCAAATCCTCTGAATGTATACCTCCTCCGTGTCTAGCATGATACCTTGGATGCGCGAGACCGTCTCGCTTAGCTGTTTTATGCCCTCGCTGAGCGAAGACAGCATTTCGCGAATCTCCGAGCTAGCTCCGCCTCGCTAACTATGGCCCACTGTTTGGCAGGCCTCTCGTATTCCTCGACTATGGGCATCTGCGTTGACTGAGTCGATTGCCTGACGACCTGAACCGCCTGTTGGCCTCCTCTACTCCTAATCTCAGATATCTCAGCCATAAGTCTAGCTATCGTTACTCTCATCTTATTTTCGCGTTCGAGTTGCGCTAGCGTCATTACCCCTAACATACTCTGGCGGACAACTCCGCGTTGCCTTTTCCGCTGCATCTTGAAGGACTCGGTCGCCCCATGATGGCTAGCCCCCGTGTTGCCGATCCCTGGAGCAGAGCCTCCTCGTCTGGAACCGCACCTCTCCTTCCCGGCGTCGGGCTCCGGAGCGCCCCCCAGACCGGGATCTCAATCCCGCTGTGTTGCGGCAGCTCCCTCTAGAACGAGAGCTTCCCCTGGACCAGGATCTGGATCCGGCTCTGGTGCGGGAGCGTCCCCTAGAGTGGTAGCGTCCCTTGGAGTGGGAGCGCCCGTTGGAGCGGGAGCGCCCTTTAGAGCGCCCGCTGTGGCAGCACCCACTGCATTCTTGTGTAAGTGGGCGCCGGGCCATGTCGTCACCGTCGTTGCTTCCAGAAGCTTCTGCCGCCTTCTCCCATCTTCTTTTCTCACGACGTAGGTAATCTGGTACAGTTGTCTACAGATCTTGTCTGCCGTTATGCGCGGACCTCCGCACAAATTCGTCCGTGTCAGAAGATCCACAACCCCTGCACACCGCTTCGTTGGGGCTCGGGCCAACGTCGGCTCGATGACCAAGCTGGCCACACGCATTGCAATTGTTCAACTGCTTGCGATGCAGAAAGCACCGCACTAGCACTGGGCCGTAACGCACAATGTTCGGCACTTTCAAACCGTCGAAAAGCACAATGACCGTCCCTGTATTCTTCATTCTCTTCCCCCCTAACGCTAACGGGTTCCTTGCGTTTGCGATGTTTCTTTCCAAGTACACCGGGCCGTCGCTGAGCGTAATGCCTGTGATTACCCCTTTGCACGTAGAATGTGGAGCAGCCTCATAGGCGCTGACTTCATGGATCTCACTCGCACCTCAATCGTCTTGATCCTGCTTTACCTCGATGCTACATGTCTTGTGTGCTAACCACCACAATATTCTGTTGCAAGTTCGGACAGGTGACGTCGCTGTCAGCTTTGGCTTCATCGACCCCCGACGCCTTCATGATTGCTCTACCTACGGCCGTGACCCCGAGCCCGGAAACGTCGAGCCCACCCCTGGGATGAATTATGACCTTCGCATCTTCCTTAGGGAGCGGGGGCACCCGATCACTATCGTCTTAACTATGTGACCATTCTGCCGCTCTCCAGCAGACCCTCCGGCCTTAGGCGCAAAACCTTCCATCGCCGTCTCAAAACTCCTGGCGACGGTAGCCTTGTTGAACTAGCGTCTAGCAACGGCCGCTTGCCAGCCCAAATCTTCTGAAAATATCTCCGGGGGTAAATCCTCCCCTTCCACAATCACTTCCATTACGATTAGAGAATTCCGGAATATCTTCCTCTAGCAACGGATAGCCGCGTTGAATGACGTCACGCCGGGGTTCGCCCTAGCCCCCCCCGCAGCGGCGTAGTGATGTACCTGATGACGATGAAGAATTATGGCAGGCCCCTTGGTAATGGGTTGGAAGCATTCAACAACCCACTCCTCGCGCAATTCGCATTATGTGACGGCTGGTTACAAATTCGCGTTGTGTGACGCCTGCTTCTTATTTTAGTCTTCTACCACGCTATAATACATATGTTAATGTGATTTCTTCCGGGCATGAAACCTGTATATGGCCTTTTTGAAAAGCAGTTTCAGGGAATGGCATGGCTCTGCGTGGGAGTTGTGTGCAAAGGTGGCAATAAACGGCATGGCTCTAAGGTAGAATACTGGGCTACCCCGCCAAGGGCCCAGGTTCGAACCCCCGTTCCATCCTGGATATTTTTTCTTATTTCTTTTTTTCTTCTTATTCGCGCGATAGCTACCGAGCGGTAGCGGTGGCGGACAACTACGGCGCCAAATGTGACCGTTGTTGTGATCTTATAGCAACTTTGGCTGTAAGGAAGACCTGGGAGAAGGAGATGTCAGACGGGCAAAATTGCGACAGCTGGGGTCGCTCTTTGAGCACTGGATGCCCCGTTCTTCGAGACACATTTTCTGCTTCGGTAGGGCAATTATGGTAGCGTCTTTGACTAGATGCTTCAGGGTAATGGCGTTGTAAGAGCCTTCCCCGTGAAACCAATAATTTCACGCAAAGCTTCATCACTTGTGAATGAATAGCTAATATTGTTTGACCGGAAAAATGAATTGTTTTTCTCGATGCCACCACTCCCCTTCGAAATGCCCCCGACTTTTGAGAGTGTGACCACATAAGTAAATACATTATTTAAAATGAATCAATTTGCCGCCCCGAAACCGTTGCCGCCCAACACAAGCCCTTCTTACCACGCCTCTCACTGTTTCTTACAGACCTCACTCCGCCAGCTCAGAAGTTAAAATGTTGCCTGCGAAATGTAATATCGACAGTCATCCCCTTTTAAACGTTTTCGTTCTTTCACCTGCAACAACCCTCCACTCATCTCCTGCTTGCGCTTTGACCTGGGGCCCAACCTTCCCACCACACCAAAGCAAAACGCACACATTTGCCGCTCGCATATTCTTTTGATGAGATCTCCCGGTTGATTCATCCAAAGAAGTTACTAAGATGCACAAGTTATAACCTTGGTAGCCTAAACCTCGGTTAGTGTAACCGCGGTTACGCGTTACCGCGGTTCGCTTATGTTACACGGTATGCGAAACCGCGGTTATGCCGCTAACCGCGGTTGTGCCAAGCCGAGCTTGGCGACCTCGGTTTGGCAGTTAACCGAGAAAATGGCGGCCTCCATGGAGGACGTGTGCACGCTGGCGAGCATTCGTGAAGAACGAATAGGACTGCGCGAACCACAGAAGGCCTGATTAGGCTTTGGGAAAACAATTTGCGTCATCTGCGGAACAACTCAAGGGATGCGAAAGTGGACGCGGCAATAACAGCCTAGTTGAACGCCTGACTGCAGCCAGACGCAGAGCCATTCACGCCGAAGCAAGTCCGTTTTAACCGAGGACGCTTGTGCGCCGTGTACCATCGGCGAACCGTGGTTGGCGCTAACCGTGGTTCAACGCGGTTAACCGTGGTTGGTCGTAACTGCGGTTAACTTGCCTGTGTAACAAGGGTATTACACAATCTATGCAAGCTGAGGCAACGAGCATTACAGCGTAAGATAACACGCTTGCGGCGCTTTCACACTACACACAGACATCGCACCACACTGTCAATCTAATTTTAATAGAAAAGAACGGAAAATGTCCCGTAACATATAGATGCTGCTTTCGCAGTGCAAGACTACGTGTAACAGACAACCGCGGTTACACTAACCGAGGTTTAGGCTGTCTGTGTAATAAGGGTATCATATGTCTATATTTGGCCGCTGTAAAAAAAAAGGAAAAGAAATCGAGTGCGTGTATCATGATTATATCGGAAGCATACGGCCACGTATTTCAATTCACATAAGACAGGTGATATAATTTCGCACCCCCCCCCCTTATAACAGGTAACCGTCATCACCTCTTTGTAGCTTTAGTGTGGAAAAAATACATAATGTACAGTGTATAATTGTTCTCATAGAGGTTGATAAACATGTGTCCTACAAGTTTGCGGGTAATTCCATTCTGATTTCCCCGTCCAGGTACACCTACAATTACAAGGCAATAGTGAAAGAGGAATCTGGATATGATGGGCCTATACTGAGAGTGTACGAAGGAGGTAAGCATCGAAGACATACAAAATAGTCAGTTCCAACAATGTGAAGCATATTGGGAGTGAAGCTAAATCATGACGGAGTTTGACTGCTGCCCCCCCCCCCTTAATAGATGTAATATATTTCACAGATACTAAAATCGTTTAGCACATAATACTTATAATACAATAGGGTAATAGAATGCGGAATATAATGTTGCTTAACCCGAGCGAAAGTAATTTCGGAGACCGTAGGATTATGAAATACGACTGCTATTCTACTGATTTCCTCATGCGCAAAGTCATTCTGAATAATCAGATTGTTCCTGCGTTTTCTGCAATGCTCCACATCAGTTAGTATGCCTCTAGGTCATCATTCGCTGCCATGGCATGCTGCGTGTTGTGTTTGTGCCGCAATTGTGGTAGCACGCATTTGTGCTCATTCCTTGATACTCTCTTCTACAGTCGCTTGCGAATGCGCCGCTCCTGTTTTAGGTGAACTCATTCAACTGCCCCATATTTATTCGCTTTACTGCATAACCTAGAGTGCTGTCATGTCGGTTGAGTATAACCTTCATTACTTCATATATATATATATATATATATATATTTTAAAACCCCTGGCTAAAGATATCTTTGTTAGACACAATATTAATGAGAACTAACAGACAATAACGCCAAGGAAAGTTTAGGGGGTGTTATCTGTAGTATTTAGAATATAGATGTGAAGAAAGTAAAGTGGACGAAAAGATAACTTGCCGCCGGCAGGGACCGAACCTGCCGGCGTCAAGTTATCTTTTCGTCCACTTTACTTTCTTCACATCTATATTCTAAATACTACAGGTAACACCTCCTAAACTTTCCTTGGCGTTATTGTCTATTAGTTCTCATATTTATAAATATATATATATATATATATATATATATATATATATATATATATATATATATGTATATATATATATATATATATATATATATATATATAGATAAGCTGGCAAACAGATATCTTACGGTTGGTAGCGTACGTCCGACGGACTATCCTACGTACAGAGGCGAGCCGAATACAACATTTGACGAACCATTCAGCACCAGCGAAGTCAAGGCAGTATTACATAACCTAAATTGTAGGTCTGCCTCTGGACCGGACGGAATTTCTAACCGGGCTCTCAGGAACCTGGATGACGACTCCACATCGGACAGTCCGCATCGGTGGTACTCATTCCGAAGCAGGGAAAACAACCAGGACTCGCAAACCTTCGTCCCATCTCCCTCATGTCATGCGTGGGAAAGGTTGCAGAGCACGTCATTCACAAACGCATTTCGGACTATGTAGAGAAGTGCAATTTATTTCCATACAACATGGTTGGCTTCCGTCCGGCTTTGCTAACGCAGGATGCGATGAAGCTCATCAAGTGTCAAATAATCGACAATCCAACCAGAGACGTCCGGGCTATTCTGGGTTTAGATTTGGAAAAAGCTTTTGACAACGGTTCTCACGCACACATTCTGAATGCCACATCGGATCTCAATTTGCGTGCAGCCTTTCACGGTTACATCAGCTCTTTTCTCACGGGGCGGAAAGCGACACTTAAAATCAGAGCCCTAACAGAGCCTTTCGAGCTTGGCCCTAGAGGCACACCGCAGGGAGCGGTCGTTTCACCGTTAATATTTAACATAGCAATGAGAGGTCTCTCGGAAAAGCTCTCTGCTATAGATGGTGTTAGTCACACCATCTATGCAGATTACATAGCGATATGGTGCACCAAGGGATGTGAAAGATGTTGAGGCGAGTCTCCAATCCGCAGTCAATGAGGTTGAGTCATACCTGGAAAACACGGGACTAAAATATTTCGCCAGTAAGTCCGAGTTACTCCTTTATAGACCAATCAGACGAAGTCCCAAGCCCAGGGGATGGAAGCCACTCGCAGATGTCGATATCAGGCTAACCACACGTGATGGAAACCTCATTCCTAGAGTCGAGTCCATACCCATGTTGGGCATCGTTATCGAATCGAACTTTGCAGCAGCAGTCACGGCCCTACGCATCGGCGCTTATACTAAAGGCTTTCCGAAGCTTCCGCAGGCTTTCGGACGGTTCCGCCGTTCGCTGTGGGACGGCGGCCGCCACGGTTTCGGCGGTTCTGCACTGCCGACCGTTTCCAGCTTGACTACAACGAGCACCGCCTGACTGAGCCATCTGGATCGTGCCAACTACACGAAAGCCAGTGACAGCTATCCTTGGCGGATCAGGGATAATCTGCGCAGATCTACTGCGCAGATCACCAGCTCGTGTTCTAGCATCAAGCGGTGGCACGCCTCGTCCAACGTCACTTTGCAGCAGCAGTCACGGCCCTACGCATCGGCGCTTATACTAAAGGCTTTCCGACGCTTCCGCAGGCTTTCGGACGTTTCCGTCGTTCGCTGTTGGACGGCGGCCGCCACGGTGTCGGCGGTCCTGCACTCCCGACCGTTTCCAGCTTGGCTACGACGAGCACCGCCTGACTGAGCCATCTGGACCGTGCCAACTACACGAAAGCCAGTCACAGCTATCCTTGGCGGATCAGGTATCATCTGCGTAGATATACTGTGCAGATCACCAGCTCGAGTTCTAGCATAAAGCGGTGGCACGCCTCGTCAAACGTCACTTTGTAGCAGCAGTCACAGCCCTAAGCATCGGCGCTTATACTAAAGGCTTTCCAACGCTTCCGCAGGTTAGTGTCTTTCGTTATTGCTTTAGGCGTCGTGTGTTGCCGTGGCTGCTGCTGTGGGTGATTTAGCTGTGCCTTTACTACCGCACTCTACCATCGTGTTATTTCTGTGTGCCTGCAACTATGCCCTCGAATGTCGAGTTGGTGAGGTGCATTCAGCAACTGAGGCCTGGAGTGAAGGTAAACTGGATGATACAGCTTCTAAGCTTATTGGAAAATGTAAATCCAAACTTCAGGTACCTCAACTTGAGGTATCAAGGCTGAAGGCTGAAGTTGAGAGCCTTGTATCAGGCGTTAATGGTCTCAATGCGCTCGTTGAGGAACTCCGCTCGGAGAACGCAACATTAGTTGCCTCTAACAAATCACTGGAGAAACAAAATGAAACACTGGCCAACCGTGTGTCTGAACTGGAAGAGTATTTGAGACTTAACAATGTAGAACTAAAAGGAATTCCCTGCACTCAAGGGGAAGAATGCGCAGCCATCGTAAAAGCTATGGCTACTAAAATCAACTGCACTATCAATGCCTCAGACATCGATGTCATTCATCGCGTCCCCACTAAGACTGACTCAAACAAAAATATAATCGCGCGCTTTTGCTCCCGCGACAAAAAGCAAAAATTTCTTAGCAAGGCTCGCAAGGCCAAACTGCACACGAATGACCTAGGATTCCCAGGCCCTCGTCATGATCCGGTGTTTGCAAATGATCACCTCACCCCTGATAACAAAAGGTTGTTTGCAAAGCTCTTTCCCAAAAAATGGAGAACGGTTGGGCGTACCTCTGGACGGACAATTGCCAGATTAAGGCGAGGCAATCTAACGAAAGTAGGGTGTATCGCATTCGCACAGAAGCTGACCTTTCTCTCTTTCGGTAGATCTGGTCACCTATAGTAACTTATCTATCAAATTAAACCGCACTCCATCATGTCGTCTTATCTTAGTATTAATAAATTAGATTCTTGAACAATTTTAGCTTATCAGCAATTCACTTTATCGCGCGTAGCCTACAAAGAAATCATGATGAATTCAACGCACTTCCACATTCTTTCAAAAATTCTTTTTCCCTCGTCTGCATGTCGGAAACATGGCTTTCACCTAAAGATAAAAACTTGTTTGGCTTAGAGGGATATATGTCAGAATATTGCAATCGCAAATCGAGTAGACACGGTGGCGCAGCCATCTTTATTTTGCCTACTTTACATTATTAGCGCAGATCTGATCTTCCTGTTGCTGTCGATAACTGCGAATCCGTTTGGATAGAACTAGATAAGCCGTCCTCTGCTGATAATTCTAATAAACCTACTGTTGACACTATCTATTGTTCACCTTCATTGTCAGTGTCAGAGTTTTGTTCAAGTTTCAACGCTGTCCTTGTACCTTTATCTCTTTAACGTAAGAATGTAGTTATTTTGGGTGATAGGAACATTGATTTACTCGATGATGCTACTATTTGCACTGAGTACGCAAGCTGTTTTCAAGGTTTCGGGTATGAATCATTAATAACTCTTCCTACTTGATGTATTCCTGGGCGCAGTAGCACACTCATTGATGATCTTCTTTCTAACTTCCTTAAAAACTGCGGTGTCCTTAAGGCGAACATTATTGATCATTATCCTGTTTTCTTTTCACATAAAAGTTTCATGCATAATCGTAGTTTAAGATTTACAAAAACAATTCTAAACAAAGAGGAGTTTGTGAACCACATAAGCGATGTCGACTGGTCTTCCATGGAAATGTGCACGGACGCTAACATAGCTTTTGATTATCTTTCTTCTCGCATTTGTAAGTGTCTTCATGATAGTATTTCAGTGGTCAGATGCAAAAGAATCTATTCAGCTCCTCATAACCCCTGGATAACAAACAGTCTTCTGACAGGCATGCGCAAAAAAGAAAACCTTTATAATAATGTCAAATGCCGTCCTTATAACATTAAATTAAAATCTTGTTACATTTTGTATTCTAATACTCTTAACAGACAGTTAAAAATAGCAAAAAATTATTACGAAGACAAAATAACGTGTGCTGGCAACAACTCTATAGAACAATGTAAAATTATTAATTCCTCCTTAAACTCCGAACCTTTTCTTTACGCTGATGACACTACCATACTAGCCTCTGACAAATCCATTCAATCTTTGATGCTAAAATTATAGGAAGACCTAAATAGCATTCTAACCTGGTGCCATTGTATCTCCCTCAGTATTAATCCTACAAAAACTAAGTTCATGATATTCCACTCAAATAACAAAATTCTTCCATCCCAAGTCTCCATCAAACTAAACGACATGCTTATTGCTCCTTACAATGAATGCTCTTTCTTGGGAGTAATTCTTGACAACAACTTAATTTATTCTAACCATGTCACCCACTTAAGAAAAAAAAAACTAGCTTTCGGTATTAGGGTTTTAATCAATTCACGTGACTTTTTCAGCACTTCGACTTTCATAAAATTATATTACGCTGTCATTCACATTCATATTAATTATTGTATCACTACATAGGGTAACACATATTTAACCCATTTATCCCCCATTGAGCACATGCAGAACTAAGCCATTAGAATAATAACTTACAGTTCATATCGCAGTAGTGCATCATCATTACTTCACAACTTTGACATACTTCCTATTTCCAGTTTATTTAAATACCATCTCACCGTTACCCTATTCAAGTCATTTATCCATCTTGTAGCGTCATGTGTTTTTTGTCCTGATGTTCTTAGTAACTGTAACGCAACTAGATTTTCTTCAAATGGAAATTTTTTACTACCGTCTATCCGTACTAATTATGGTCGTCACACTGCTTATTTTCTTGCTTTATCCATATGGAACTCATTACCATCCCACAATAAACAATGTTCTACGATGGGCTTATTTAAAAAACAATTGTATTCTTATTTGCTTAACTACTAGATGTCTATTTTTTCCTTCAATAATAATGTTTCTCGTACCATTTTTGTTTATGTATAACTGATTTATTATTGATGTATCAAACCTCATATTTTCCTTGTTACATTGCTGTTTCTGCAAATTAGGCATTTTTTATTTTTCAATCTTGGACAGGAGGTCCCCCTGCAGCCTAGTGCTTTCGGACCGCCTTCTGCATATTTATCCTGTACGATGTTCTGTTTCTCTACTAATATCGGAAGTAAACTTGAAATTTGATGGAAGGCACTCGCAGATGTCGATATCAGGCTAACCACACGTGATGGAAACCTCATTCCTAGAGTCGAGTCCATACGCATGTTGGGCATCGTTATCGAATCCAATGGATCCAATAGGCTTTCGTTAGGCAGGATTATCAAGAAAACGGAAATGGTTATCACACTCATTACTAGGGTGTCCAATAGAAGATGAAGCCTCAAAGAAGACAATGTACTCCGGATTTTTTATGCCTTCCTCATGAGCCACATCATCTACGTAGCGGCCATGCACACCTGGCACAACTTCGAGAAAAGGAAGCTTAACACCCTCATTCGGAAAATTATCAAAAGGGTGCTAGGCATTCCGATGGCGGCTAGCACAGAACGCCTCTGTCAATTAGGCTTGCCCAATGCGCTGGATGAAATCATCGAAGCACAAGAATCAGCTCAGCTTGCTTGACTATCCGGCTCTTTGGCAGGAAAAAGAATCTTAGCCATTCCGGGCCTCAATCCAGTGTAGGCAGAGGAGAAAAGCCATCCAATCACCGAGGAGCAAAGAGTAAATATTCTTGTCGCACCGATCCCTCGCAATATGCATCCGCAGCGCAATGAAGGAACGCGTAGAGCAAGAGCGATTGCGATCCTGAAGAAGATCAAGGATGATCCTCAATCGGTCTGTTTCGTAGATGCCGCACAATATGGCCGCTGATCTCACTATGCCGTGGTCGCCATATATAATAGAGGTGAAATCATCTCGTCGGCCTCCCTAACTAGGAGCACCTCTTCTAATGTGGAGCAGGTTGCTATTGCTTTGGCACTCTTGGATGACAAGAGGACGCAAATCTACTCAGATTACAGATCGGCAGTCAGGGCGTCTGCCTCGTGCTTCATAGCGAAAGAGGCACAAGACGTTCTAAAGAACATGACCATAATTATGCACACAATTGGTTCCCGGCACACCTAGGTCAAAACTTGGCCTCGATCACCAACCTCAACGACATCGCCCACTCCTAAGCGCGCGTACTAACTTTCCGCGCGGAAGGAGGAGCCTTGTCACAGAGCAGGGTTCAGGAGTTCCGAGACACTTTATTCACATTTAATGAATTCACAAAACATTTTTGTCTGGAAAAAATAGTATTTCCTCCACCACACAAAAAGCTCACGATACCACAGGCCATGACCCTTAGGATGCTACAAACTAATTGTTATCCGAACCTTGCTTTCATGCACTATTTCCAAGTGAATTCTGCTCGCAATGCCCTGGCTGCGGGGGAACGTGCGATTTAGAGCACATGCTTTGGCGGTGCCCCTCGTTACGTGGGGATAAGGACCTCCCAGAGCAGAAATGGAGCTCGGCCCTCAAGTGCTCGGAATATCAGCACCAACTTAGAGCTGCCCAAAGAGCCTGCGATGCGGCGGTTAGGCTAGGTCTAACTGTCCCCACGTGGGAGCAGCGCGCGGTGTCACCCTAAGGGGTGGCACTTCTCCGTATCTTTAAATAAAGGTCTCCGTACCATAAATATATATACATGTCTATATACATAAACCTGTATTTTTTCATGACTAAACGCTAATTCATTAACTTTAATTAGCGCACTTTCTTATTCTTGCTCGATTCGGGAAAATATTGTCACGTGGTTGTGACGTCGACAAAGACAGCAGTCGGCGTTTTCAAGATCAAACTGTTTATATGGCCGAACTTGTGGCCGGGAAACGGACAGTTAATTTACAGCAATACACACGGTATGCATTGATAGCGGCGAACAGAGCGTCGACCGTCGATCAGCCCACAAGCGGTGAAGCGCGTCTGCATTTCTACATGTGCCGTCGAATATTCCAGCGTTATCGCTGATTGTCGCGCATGTTCTAGAATAAGCTGGAGTGTCCGCGTCTTGCACGCAATTTTAACAAAACGATCTACAATAATCGCGAAGCATCTCGAACAATGAGGCGCGGTTTGCGCTGAGCGTTGTTGAGTCTTTGTGGGCGAAAACCGAGTACAGCAAAAGTGATAATAAGAAACGCACGTGGCAATGCCCCCCTCTGAAAAAAAAATCATCGTCCCGATGCTTAAAACAGAACACGGGGGTGGGGGGGGAGTAGCCAATGCATGCAACAATCAATAACGAGTATAAAGCAACAAAGTGCAATAATAAGCACAAGCAAGAAAGCACAATAATCAAGCAAAATTACAGTCCTCAGGTTCGCTAACGCGCGTAATATGGCTTGAGGCGTACGACATGGACATCAGGTCGCGCACGGCGCCGCTGAGAGCTCGTAACGCCGTCAGGGACAACCTGGTAGTCGAGTGCGCCGAGGCGTCGAAGTACACTGTACGGTCCGAAGTATCGTCGAAGAAGCTTCTCACTAAGTGCCCGTCGATGTATTGGCGTCCAGACCCACACATGTTCACCGGGTTGGTACTCCATGTGGCGTCGTCGAAGATTATAGTGACGGCTGTTGGCCCGCTGCTGGTTCTTTATGCGCAGGCGGGCGAGCCGTCGAGCTTCTTCGGCGCGTTGCAAAGAAGCGGTGACGTCGAGATCGTCTTCGTCGGTGGCGGTTGGTAGCATCGCGTCGAGCGTCGTTGCCGGGCTCCTTCTGTAGACCAGCTTGTAAGGCGTCATTTGAGTCGTTTCTTGCATGGCCGTCTTGTATGCGAAGGTCACATACGGAAGGATGGCATCCCACGTCTTGTGTTCGACGTCGACATACATTAACAGCATGTCGGCGATGGTCTTGTTCAGCCGGTCGGTGAGGCCATTGGTCTGTGGGTGGTACGCTGTGGTTCGGCGGTGGCTTGTTTGGCTGCATCTCAGTATTGCCTTAGTCAGGTCAGCAGTAAGCGCCGCATCTTTGTCAATGATGAGGACCTCTGGGGCACCATGACGCAGGACGATATTTTCAACGAAGAACATCGCTACCTCTGCGACACTGCCTCTGGGCGGGCCCTTGTCTTGGCGTAGCGCGTGAGGTGGTCGGAAGCTACGACGATTCATTTGTTTGCGGAAGTCCACGTCGGGAACGGCCTCTGTAAGTCCATCCCGATTTGCTGGAACGGCCGTTGAGGTGGCTCGATAGGCTGCAGAAATCCAGCTGGCCTAGTCCGCGGTGTCGTGCGTCGCTGACAGTCCTGGCAGGCATTTACGTAGAGAGTGACGTCGGCGGCAAGGCGCGGCCAGTAGTACTTTTCCTGTATTCTTGCGAGCGTGCGAGAAACACCCAGGTGTCCAGACATCGGGTCATCGTGCAGAGCCTGGAGGACCTCTGGTCGCAATGTCGAGGGCACCACGAGAAGGGAATCGGTTCGAAGCGGCGAGAAGTTCTTCTTTAGGAGAACACCGTTGTGCAAGAAAAACGACGTAAATCACCGCGTGAATACCTTCAGAACAACGGTGGTGCTGCCCTCGAGGTAATCCATAAGGCCCCTGAGTTCTTCGTCCGCTCGCTGTCATTCGGCGAAGTCGTCCGCAATTATGGTTCCCAAGAAGCAGTCATCCTCTTGGTCGTCCTGCGGCGGTGGGTGGACGGAGGCGCGAGACAGGTAATCAGCGTCGGAGTGTTTTCTTCCGGACTTATAAACGACGGTAATGTCGAATTCTTGAAGTCCTGGCTCCACCGTGCGAGGTGACCTGAAGGATCCTTCAGGTTAGCTAGCCAACGCAATGCGTGGTGGTCGCTCACAACTTTGAAGGGCCTGCCGTAAAGGTAGGGGCGAAACTTTGACGTAGCCCAGATTATGGCAAGGCACTCCTTTTCTGTCGTAGTATAGCTGGCTTCCGCCTTTGATAGCGACCGGCTAGCATGCCGATTACCCTTTCCAATCTGTCAGTCCTCCGCACAAGAACGGCGCCGAGTCCTACGCTGCTTGCGTCGGTGTGGATTTCCATATCGGCGTATTCGTCGAAATGCGCTAGTATGGGTGGCGTCTGCAGGCGTCGTTTAAGTTCCTCAAATGCTTGCACTTGCTCAGTTTCCCACCTGAATTCCACGTTAGTCTTCGTAACAAGCGTCAGTGGTTCGGCGATGCGTGAAACGTTTTTGACGAAGCGTCTGTAATAGGCGCACAAGCCGAGAAATCGGCGCACGGCCTTCATGTCGGTGGGAGGCGCGAAGTCGGCGATGGCAGCTGTTTTCCGCGGGTCTGGGCACACTCCAGTCTTGCTGATCACATGACCCAGAAACAAGAGCTCGTTCTACGCGAATCGGCACTTTTATGGCTTCAGGGTCAGTCCAGAGGTCCTGATTGCTTGAGGTACTGCCTGAAGCCGTCGGAGATGCTCGTCGAAGGTCGAGGAAAACGCGACGACGTCGTCCAAGTACACAAGGCATGTCTGCCACTTCAATCCGGCCAGCACGATGCCCATGACGCGCTGGAACGTCGCAGGTGCCGAGCAAAGACCGAAAGGCATGACCTTGAACTCAAAGAGGCCGTTGGGTGTTCTGAAAGCGGTCTTTTCTCGGTCTCTTTCGTCTACTTCGATCTGCCAATAGCCGGTCTTGAGGTCCATCGACGAAAAGTACGTCGCGTTGTGTAGTCGATCCAGGGTGTCGTCTATCAGTGGGAGGGGGTACACGTCCTTCTTCGTAATTTTGTTCATTCGCCGATAATCAACGCAGAAGCGCAGTGTCCCGTCCTTCTTCTTCACTAACACCACGCGTGACGCCCACGGACTCTTGGACGGCTGGATGATGTTGTCGCGTAGCATCTCGTCGACTTGTTTCTTTATCGCGTCACGTTCTCAAGTCGAAACTCCGTAGGGATCCTGATGGAGGAGCTGCGCACTTTCCTCCGTTATAATTCGGTGTTTCGCCGCTGGACTTTGCCGAACTCGTGATTACGACGAGAAGCAGTCCTTTTATCGTTGGAGCAGGGCTTTGATCTGTTCTTGCTTGCGCTAGGGAAGACTTGGTTTGATGTCAAAAGCAGGTTCCGGCCCTGGCGTTTTCGCAGAAGGTTCGGTTAAATGTGTGAGGGTGAAGGCATTGCTGCCTTCCACAATTTCTTCAATGAAGGGGACTGGCATGCCCTTGTTCACGTGCTTGTATTCGTAGCTGAAGCTTGTCAGCGCTACCTTTGCTTTACCGTCACGCAGTTCGGCGATACCTCTTGCGACGCAAATTTGGCGGTTCAGGGGTAGTTGCTGATCGCCGTCGATGACGCCTTCAAGGTTCGCAGGTTTTTCGGTGCCGACGGAAATAATGACGCTGGAGCGCAGCGGAACGGTCACCTGCTCTTCTATTACATTCAGTGCATGGTGCCCTGGCATCGCGTGGGGCGGGAGCGCTTTGTCTGAGGTTAGTGTTATCGACTCAGACCTCAGGTCAATGACGGCGCCGTGGTCACTTGGGAAGTCCATTCCAAGTATCACATCCCTCGAGCAGTTTTGTAGGATTGCAAAGCTCGCAGGATAAGTCCGGTTATTAATGGTGACTCGCCGTGCAGACACCAATCGGCGTTATCAAGTGGCCTCCAGCTGTCCGGATTTCGGGTCCACTCCAAGCGGTCTTTACTTTCTTCAGCTTGGTGTCGAATGGCCCACTGACGACAGAACAGTCGTCGAAATAAGAACATCGAAGTCGTTAGTTCGTCGTCTTGCGTTGCGGTTAGGTCGTGGCGTCGGATCACGGCTTCGTCGATTTGACCCGCTGTTTCGACACTGCGTGGTCAGGTTTTCTTCGGGCCGCGAAGTTTCGTCGTGAGGGCTCCGTCCGGTTTGTGTCGTGTTCTGCAGGTCTCGTCGCGTTGTCGTCGTCGGCGGCCGCGGAGGATATTCGGCATTTCGTCGTACAGCAACTGCACCTCCATCAGTTGCTGCTCTTAGTTTCCCAGATACGGGCTAGGCGACCGGCCCCGGTTTGGGCCAGTGTACTGCCGGCGGTGCGGTGACATGTAGCGGCCGGATGACGGCGAGCGATAAGGTCGTCGTTCTTGCCACTGTGTTCCGGTGACGTAGTCGTCGATGTCGCCAGGCCGTTCGCCAGGCTGCGGGCGCGGCGCCTTGATGGCGAAACTGCGTAGCCCCATCTGTCGGTACTGGCAGCGGCGGTACGTGTGGCCGGCCTCCCCACAGTGGTAGCAGGGCGGGAGGTTGTCGGGGGCGCGCCAGACATCGGTCTTCCTCGGGGTGTAGCGCTGGCGGACAGGTGGACGGTAGGGCGTCGGTGGCGGTGGCGGCGTCTGGCGACGGTACTGCGGCGGTGTAGCGTCTTGGCGTGGGCGTGGATGAGCATGGCGACGGGCTGCAGCAGCATAGCTCATAGCTTGCGGCTACAGCTCTGCTAGCTGAGGCGCCCCTAGTGAATGCTGGATCTATTGGCGCACGACGTCAGTGATGGAATGTACTTGAGGTTGCGACGAAGGTAGAAGTTTTCGCAGCTCCTATTGCACGATTGCTCGAATCGTCTCACAAAAGTCGGCGGTGTGCTTGAACGTCGGCGTAGCTCGTGGCCGAGAAGCTGCGGTTGTATTGCCGCGTTCGCATCTCAAGCGTTTTCTCGATTGAGGAAGCCTCCTAAGCAAATTCAGCGACCGTCTTCGGCGGGTTCCTTATCAATCCAGCGAAGAGTTCCTGTTTGACACGCCGCATGAGGAGCCTCACTTTCTTCTCTTCGGGCATACTTAGCTCGGCGTGTCGAAACAGGCGATTCATCTCTTCCGTGTAGATGGCAATATTTTCATTGGGCAGCTGCACACGGGTCTCCAGCATAGCCGCGGCCCGTTCCTTGCGGACCACGCTCGTGAAGGTGCTTAGGAACGTCGTCCGAAAGAGATCCCTTGTTTGTAGGGCGGATTATCGGTCCTCGAACCACGTCCTCATGGCGTCTTCTAGGTAGAAGTATACGTGGCGCAGCTTGTCCTCACAGTTCTACATATTAAATATTGAGACCCTTTCGAAGGTCCGTGCTTCACGTGGCGAAGCACAGAAGGTCGACGGCTCCCTGTGTGGCTGCATCACGGTCGCCGTAGGGGACACTGCGGCAGTCATCGTCCTTGTTGTCTTCGTTGCTGTGGCTTTTGGCTTGTCCGGTAGGAATCCGTATTCTGCTGGGAGACCTTGCTGTCTGCGGCTGGCTTGCTGGTCAGCGGTGGCACCGGAGTCCCCTTGACGGTGTGGGCTTGGCTCACGGTAGGAGGGGGGTGTTCGGTAAATGGACGCGGAAGCACCTCCACCAGATGTCACGTGGTTGTGACGTCGAGGAAGACAGCTGTCAGCGTTTTCAAGATGAAACTGTTTATTTGGCCGAACTTGTGGCCGGGAAATGGAAAGTTAATTTACAGCAATACACACGGTATGCACTGATAGCGGCGAACAGAGAGTCGACCGTCCATCAACCCACAAGTGGTGAAGCGCGTTGGGATTTATACATGTGCCGTCGAATATTCCAGCGTTATCACTGGTTGTCGCGCATGTTCTAGAATGAGCTCGAGTGTTCGCGTCTTGCGCGCAATCTTAACAAAACAATCTACAATAATCGCGAAGCATCTCGAACAATGAGGTGCGGTTTGCGCTGAGCGTTGCTGACAGTATTTGTGGGCGAAGACCGAATACAGCAACAGTGATAATAAGAAACGCACGTGGCAATATGAACTTTATGTTGTGCCTCGGCTAAAATAATCCCTGATTCCAGCATTTATTCTTTGCGGAAACGTCCCTCGTTGTTTTTTTTTAAATATTTAAACGCATACCATAAAATCTACGGTATCATCTTCCAATGTAATGAATCGTCCCTCCGTGACATTTGATATCAAGAACAAACGCCTAAGGACAGAACAATTTAAACAGCTTTTCCACACAAGGTGGGTTGCTAATATAAAGCACATCGACGCCGAAGTAATCGCAGAAGTGGGTTAACGCCGAGGCATACACGCGCAATATTTTGATACTGCAGCATTAGATCAACTGAAATGATGTGAACAGAAAACGCGTGATCTCGGCAAGAGTACATGACGCCGTGAGTGCGGTGTTTTAGCATCCTACGGGCCCGAATGAAGGAGTGTTTGAGAGCGTAAGAACTTTGCCTTGCCCAATAGCGCTGATGAAATAAAACCAATCTATCTAGTTTGTTGAAAAATAATTGTAAGCAGCTCTTTTTGTTTTATTATTTTGCTATGAATAATGTTGTTTATCTTTTCAATTTTTTAGGGTTGTACACTAGGACCTATGCCATGATTCACTGGGATGCTTCGGAGCACTGTGGAATTTTGTCACAGGGTGAGAAAGCTATTTTTGCTATTATGGAAAGAAACTTCAGGTATCAGCTCCTTCAGGATCATTTTCATGTAAAAAGCAAATTTAGACCTTTAAACCCATAACATTTTGTATTAACAAACGCCAGGCCTGCGCTGAAACCGCAGCACAGTCACAGCGAAAGCTGGAAGAGCGGCGTTTCTAAAGCACCGTTGTAAGCTCTCTTGGGACTATTAATACAAGTACACTAGCAAGGTACCCACTGTGCCATAAATCACAATTTTTGTGAAGTTGGGAAGCACCTACTAAGCCATTATCCGTTATTCTGCGGAGAAGCGAGGCACCAGCTACACGTCTGTAAGCATTATGTGCACTTTGTTGACGCGACAACTGATGACGATGACGCTCAACTCTTTGTAATGTGTTGGAAGCTTTAAACGGCACACCAGTTATGTAATTTGCATTGGGTGACGCCCGGTCGCTATTTCCCTCCCCCGTCATGCTGATAACATACGTTGACGTGGGAGAGAGACGGGGGGGTGTGGGAAGAACTTTACTGAGACCCCGAGGAAATGGATCATGCGCTTATGGGCTTCCTTGGCAACCAATACAAGTGCACTTGCGAGGAACCCACTACGCTATAAATAATTGTAATTTTACTGAGACCCCGAGGAAATGGATCATACGCTTATGGGCTTCCTTGGCAACCAATACAAGTGGACTTGCGAGGAACCCACTACGCTATAAATCATTGTACTTTTTGAGAAGTAGGACAGCAGGCACTATGCCATTTTTCGTCATTCAAAGGAGAGCCGTGGTACGTGCTAAACGCATGCAAGATATTATGCGCACATTGTTGATGCTGTGCCTGATGACGATAAAGAATTATGGCGGAGCCCTTTGTAATGGGTTGGAAGCATTCCACAACCTTCTCGTTGCGCAATTCGCATTGTGTGACGCCTGGTTACAGGATTCGCGTTGTGCGACGCTTGGTGCTTATTTTACGCTTCTGCCACGCTATATTGCATATCTTAATGTGGTTCCTTCCCGACATGAAGCCTGATAGGACCTTTCTGCCAAGCTGTTTCAAGCACCGGCATGACTAAATTCCCACTCCGTGCGATATCTTTTGCCAGCGAGTAGTAATGACATAACATTGGATATGTTTCTTCTCATTGGAATGCATAGCCTGTGGAAGACGCGCATGCTCCAGAGAAACGCAGAGCCGATATCATTAGGTTGGTCACTCAGCTAAGAGATGTCTACGAGCAAATGGAATATTCAACAGAATGGTATACGGCATTGGTGAGGTGCTTCTCCTTACCGCTGTTCTAGCATACAATTGGAAAATCAGTTACTTGATGTATTCGCTATAGAGGTGATTTCTCTTTCGTTCTCTCTATTTCTCTCTTTCTGTCCTTGTTTTTCCTTTTCTCTTTCGTTCTCTCTATTTCTCTCTTTCTGTCCTTGTTTTTCCTTTCCTCTTTCGTTCTCTCTATTTCTCTCTTTCTGTCCTTCGCTTCCATTTTCTCTTTCGTTCTCTCTGTTTCTCTCTTTCTGTCCTTCTATTTCCTTTTCTCTATCGTTCTCTATATTTCTCTTTCTCTTCTTTTTCCTTTTCTCTTTCGTTCTCTCTATTTCTCTCTTCCTCTGTCTTTCTATGCCATGCTTTACTCTCTCCCCTCCTTTTCACCCTGACATCTGTCCTCCTAACCCTCACTTCCCGTTCCTACCCCCTTGATATACTATACTATACAAGGCTATACGATGTTGTGCTAGCGTTCCTGGATATAATAGTGGATAAGACTCTTGCCTACGGATTGGGGCGGCACGGGTTCGAATCTCACCTCGCAAAGAAATGCGTCCCCCTAAAATCTCTTTGCTTCTTTCTCTCTACCTGTCTGTACTCGTTGTCTCACCAATCAGAGTTGGTGCAGCCCACGCCGGAGCAATGGGCGCACGTGTTTTGACAGCGAATGACAGCGAATGACGACGGCGATGAAGAAGAGTGACGAGAGAGCGTGTGCCGGTCTGGTGGAGGAGGTGCGGCGCATCAGTGGCATTAGCGGTTGCAAGGCAACGCTCCGAGGTTTTTTGTTTTTGTACACACCAAAGTATTTTACGGCAGGCTTAAACAACTTCGCTGTTAGAAGGGGGTTTCACCTCCCTCCCACACCAGCTGTGCCTGGCTGAGGTGAGTCCGGATCCTGGGCGTTGAGCCTATGCCGGTTCGAGGCTGACCTTGAGGCGGCTGTTCCTACACTACCACCCCGCCGAACGTGTGGCCAGGCTGGAACCTCCGTCCCGGCATTTGCTGCTCCTGGCCTGCGGCACGAGGTCATCGACTAAGCAGAGCTTCACCTGCGTGCAGTGAGTGTGGGGCAGACGATACAATTGCTCACCTGTTGTGTTTGTGCCCAGCACTTCAAGCACAACGAGCCGCCTTGCTCGCCGCGCTCCGTCGCCAGGGTATTCCCGCGGATACACAGAGGGACCTTCTATTCCCTGCACAACACCACACCCAGTTTTTCAAGGCGGTTCTTCGCTTTCTTGAGACACTGGACTGGCCAACCGGCTATAGTAGCCGCCCGCCGCGTCCTCGGTCATGGACAGCATTCCTCCTCTCCTTCTCCTCCCTCTTCTCATCTTTATCTCCCTTTTCCCCTTTCCTCTACAGGCGCTGAGCCGTGCTTCCAATTAGGGTTGCAGAAGTTGCGCCTTTTCCTTTCCTCAACCTCTTCTCCTCCTCCCCATCGACCGCTCGTCGCACGTCATGACGCCGGAGGCGTCGCTGCACCTGCTCGTCGCAGGAGAAAGGAGAGCACGAGCGCCCCGCATCTAGTGCCACAGAAGCAGAGGCGGCCATCGGCCGCTCGTGCCACGTCAAGACGCCGGAGGCATCGCTGCTACCTACTCGTCGCTGGAGAGAATAAGCCGCGTGAGAGGGGGAGTGGAGAGGGGGAGAGAAGAGTGCAGTGGGAGCAGAGAAGGGGAGTGGAGAGGAGGTTTGTGGAGAGGGTATGCGCATGCGCAGTAAGGGGTGGTCACGCCGCACACCGGATTGAACTCCGCCATAACTGGCTCTGTATCTAATAAAAGCTCTTGGTGAGGTAGCATTCGAACCTGCGTAACGATGCTTTGAAGGCGAGCGTCGTAACCACTTGTCTATCCAGGCACGCTATCCAGGCACGCAAGCATTTATGTGAAACATATGATTGCCTTGCTATGGGCGAGAGCGAATGAGAAAACGATAGATAGGAAGACAGAGAGAAAAAGAAACAGATAGAAAGGCTAGCATAGCCTTGCATAGCAAGTGGGTGGAAAATGGAAGTGAGGGTAAGGAGGAGTGGTATGAGGGTGATGAGGGTAAGGAGGAGGGGACAAATTAATGCATAACATTGTATTGTATAGTACAGTATAGCGAGGGGTGGGAAAGGGAACTGAAGGTGAGGAGGCCTTATGAGGGTTAAGAGAATGAAAGCAGGAGGGCAGAGTGTAAAGCATAGCATAGCATAGCATTGCAGAGTATAGTACAGTAATGGGTGGAAAAAGGAAGTGAGGGTAAGGATTGATAACAGTTGGACGAGAGCTTGAGTGTGCTTCTTTCCTTCTCTCCCACTCCGTGGCGTTTTCATCGAAGTAACCTAATTCAACCGACTTAGAGGAACCACCCCAAAAATTAATGTCGTCTACATCGAAAAGTTTCATAAACATACCAGCTCCATTTCCACAACTGATGTAATATTCTTGGCAGAATCCTTAACAACGAGCTAACAAGTTACCAAAATGGCGACCTCTAATTTTCTCCTTCGGCTCCTTGAGAAACATAAGCATTACAAGCTTGGATGCATAGACTAATGGACAGTCCCCGCGAAGTTGTGACAGAATCTGACTGCTGGAACAGAACTCGTTCGAAAAAATTCCACTCTAACATCTAATACTGATGTTTGCAGCAAGCTTCCTATACGAAACCATCGAAACTGGCTATATTAAATTTACTGTCACACCGTATATTCCTAACTCAAGCTGATTGTTCAGATGCCAGTGATTCGGCTACGGTTCGCAGAGGTGCCGTGGTCAACTAACTTCTCTAAACTATTGAGCTCAAGGCCACTGATCGGACAAATGTTTCGGCCCGCCTCGTTCTGTGAACGGCAATGTTTAAAATACCGTTTCATCGTAGATTTGTTCAGACAGGAACGTTGGTGTGTATCCGTCGATCGCATTTAATTTCACTGAAAAAAATATAGCTTGCCGTCCGAGTCACTATGGCCCCAGAAACTATCTTAGTATCGCGAAAAGAATGTTACCTTAGTAAAGAAACGAAAGTCTCCACTGAGCCTGACCTATTTCTTGCGAGTTGCGCGAAAAGGGGAATTTGACGACAGCCTACAAAATAAGTATTGTATCTGTGAGCCTCAAAACGCTTCTTTACATACTATAAATGACGTGCGTTTGCAAAATGTTGCTGTCTAGCAGTTTTGTTGCCTGTACTTAAAGAAAAAGTCGCAAACACCGCGCATTGGTCAATAATGCCCTAATTTCAGATATTTTCGCTCCACGTTTATGATAGGCAGAATTTTGCAAATTTCCCCGAGTGTTTCCACACGTTAGTTAACAATTCTGCCAAATACTATTGCCGGTAATAACGTCCTACACAAAGCAAAAATGCATAAATAAAGGCATGTCTCTAAAGTGCAATAGTTCGAAATTCAATTTAAAAAAAAGGCCACCCTCCATATGTTTACACTCGCCAGAACTTACTCTGTAAAAACATGTTGAATTATTTTGTGAGATCGGAGTTAAAAAGCCACCAAAAGGGCTAAACTGACTTTAACGCTCAACTATTTGAATGGGCGAGACTGTAGCTGTCGTTGCCATTGTCATGATTTTTAGGTTTTATGTATGCACTCTCGCGTCCACGAAATATCAAATTCATAAAAATGTTGAAGACCTTCGGGTCAGCAGCCGAGCCTGTTTACCCCTGTACCACAGTGGCGGCTAAACGCACGTTGGCGGCATGTAAGTATTCGTGCGAGTGGACATCCAGACGCGTCACATTGACACCATTATTATAGGTCAACTTTTGTTATATTTTGGCGTTTATGGAGCACGGCTTGTGAAATGTTTCCATTTTGAAGCAGTCGAGGTTATTGGAAAAACATAAATTGCGTATTTCGACTCTTAGGGCGGCGAAACTTGGGACGACAATAAGGTACATGCCTACTGTAGCAGACGACGCTTGAGACAAGATGCGAAATGGCAGTGCAGCGCTGCTAGTTCTCGCAACGGCCGTCGCGTCCACCTCGGAGAGCAAGCGTCTATTGTGAGCTGCGAAACTCAGTTGGTTCTAGCAATCACGGCGAGAAACTGTAATGGCATGACTACTTTTACTACTTTTAGCTTTTTTTACTTTTAGTAGCGATGACGTCGACGATTCGAGTGTTTTTATCGTGGCGTCGACGCCTGGAAACGCTCTCACGCTTCATGCGTGATCTTCGTCGCGCCGCTTTGAATGATTTCATGGAATTACAAGACGCAAACCACCAAGAAAAGACAGGCGAAAGGAAAGAGCATCATTCGACGTCTGTTCTTCAGTCAGCATGTCGGGGAATTTCGTTGGAAGCACACAAAAAGCGGAATGAGTGTGTCGTTTCATTACACGTGACGTACATGCCGACAAGCTATCAAAGTGGAGTTGCGTATAGATTAATATCATCTCTAACAAGTAACACGCAGGTAGTGTTAATAGTGAATTTTAGTTCGTCCGCAGACTTTGTTGCGCTAGCGCAATACCGGGTTACTGCAGCCGCATCCGTGAGAGGCCGGATAGGTGGGGCCATCTGGCGGCGCAAAGAAGAACTTTTCAAGGATTGCTAGTGTAGAGACTTATAACGTATACTGTTTCTCCGCTGGTGTGCATTCGCTATACCGATATTCCATAGACCCCTTTGCGTATACCGGAACGCCGTGCACGCTAAAATTCGCTAATATGGCTCATAGAGACGCACCAGCAAGCATGGCCCAAGCGTGCGTCCCCGGGCGCCTCCTCGTTGCTGCTTGGAACTGCGTACATTTTTGAATAGCTGTTTCGCAAAGCGTCGAAGCGAAAAATGATTCGCGACGTCGTGAATCGCGGCGATTCCAACTTCCAGAATGTCGTCTTCACTAGTCGAAATTTTTGACGGCGATGCGGGTGACAAGGCATGACAACGTGCGCGCCTAGCAGACGAAATGTTAGCTGAGCAGCTCAGCCTCACGTCACTCCTTTCTGTAGAAAAGTGGTCAGCTGGGGCGCGGTCTGGAGGTGGCGCTGCCGGCGCTAGAAAATGGCGGGCTTGCCGGCCGTTTTGAATCCTGCTAGATACCGGTGATCTAAATCAATAAAATAGTTATTCGTCCCTCAGTGGCATTTTCGGTCGCAAATCGCTACAAGGGGGTCGATAACTACTCGTGTATGTAAAAATCTTGATATGCATAAATTTGATGTCAGTGCTCCTTAAACAGCGATTCCTGTGGCGGTAGTTCCATTAAAAGAAAGCATCTGAATTCGAGCCTTTGGACTCGAAGGCCTTGAGGAAGCATTCGTCGTATTTCCATATTCTCGCATTTTAACACCATGACCCCATGTCATACGTCGAACACGCATTGACACGCCACTCGTCATAATTTCATACTCTGCAAATTTTAAGCTTTCATACAACAATTAATTTAGGCAACTTTGCCGCCATATTACATTCTGTCATCGCAACACGTTCGTCAGCGCTAACACCAAATAATTATTCATGGCGCTGTGTGGCCACGTCTGTCCCTTGCTCCACTATAAACCACATATCTTTATACTTCTTGTTTCTTACCAAGACCTCTCAAGTTGTCCATCAATTTGCGTAATTAATAACTGAATACTTAAGTAAGAGTGCAGTGATGTTTGCATTAGAGTGCACCACTGTACGCCTTTCTGACTACTAAGATGAATACTGGCTGACCATTGAAAATACATGTCGCTGTGTACTATCAGAATTATCATGACTCATGTAAAACACCAGGAAACATTATTGTAGAGAAAAGTAAGTTACGTTGACACCCAAATAATATTACAGACTGCAGGAACACCGACGTTCCGTATGGTTCCACGTGTTTACGCGTCTGCATGCCTTTCTTTTGGAATAAATCTTCCAAATAGCCGAACCTCTACACCGTGTCTTTTGCACGCATATATACAGCCCTATATAATATTAGATAAATATATACTCGCATAAACGAACGTTTGTTTCTTTACAGGAAGTGGAACATGCAACATGATGCTATGGGATGATCGTATAAATGCATCAAACCCTAAGTGTGATGCATGGTACAAGAGATACTGTGGACATTATTCATACACTATTTACGAGCAGAACTGCTCACGGAAAGGGTGAATGTAAACTCTTCCGAAACAAGCTGTAAAGTTGTCAGGTTTGTTGTTACACTATGCCAGCTTTTTACTCCTGGATGTTATGTTGCCTGTGCGGCAACATAATTCAAACTCTACCGTTGCGAATCAAATCGCACAGCATGAACATCGTTGCAACTTCGCGGTAATATTTACAGATATTAAGATACTTTCTGGATTTTCAGAATTGTGTGTTCTATTCGTACACATGCACTGCAATTTGCTTTGTATGCCTCTTGCAACCACAGAATGCGACCAAAATTTTATACCATATGTATCACCTTTTCTGTCATTGTCGGATTAATTCAGCTTCATCAAATGGAACTAAAAATCTCACTAGTTCGCGGTGAACGCACGGCATGAAGGAGGGAAAGAAGACAAAACGCAGGGAGGCTTTCAAGCAAAGTGTTCGGGCAAGTCATGAAGCGTTTCTTCATAATACACAAGTAGCGCGAACAGTATACGAAGACACAGAGCAGAAAACCTCAACGCAGCTTTTCACAGTGCCTCTGGGATATAATCCTGCAAGAAACGGCTTACGCCTCTATGACACAGTACTTCCATCGATGCTGATATTGGAATTAGCCGATTTTTTATAATATAGAGAAACACATTAAATCTTCAAGTGCTCTTAGTAGTACATCAATAGGAACACCTTCACCCTGAAATGCATTTTTGGAAATTAAAGCGTCTCGATACTACAGACAAATCCAGGCAGCCGCTTTATGTAATCAGCGGGAACTCTACCCGTATGTATGAAGTGAAGAGGGTGAGTGAAGACGAATTATACGATTCCTGCATTTGAGTTCAAAGTCGAGCTATCCCACACAAAGTTGCACTAAAATTGGCGGTGATACCTCATGGGCCACAGTCTTTTAACCGTACTCCTCTGGGTCTATTCTGTAAAAACTACCCTCATGTGAAGATTAGTAAAGAAGAACATTGATGACGGTTCTTTCTTTGACGTATACACGCATACTAATGGCCGTCATGCGGGTCTGCTGTCTCATCGGCATACTAAAGACTCATGCAGATGTAAACCATTCATTTGAGTTCCTCGGAGGTTGAACAAACAAATGATTTGTGCCCATGTGAGTTCACAGTATTTCGCATTTCGCTCGTTGAGATTGCAGACGGAATCACTGCTTGTGATTAGGTGCATGAAGCTCTGACTATGCAATCCTTCATATTCAAACCCCTATCACAATCCAGCAGCTCGTGACAATACCCTTCTTCTGATGTCTTACAATCGAAATAGGTAACCAGTGAAGAAGCTCTCTCCAACGTATCTCGAATTCATTCGGCAGCATTTTTGCTAAACATGTCAAGATACCGTCAAGTAGGGTTGACACTTAGGAAACATCGGTAATCATATCAAGAGGTTGTGTCAACGCTCAACTGTACTTCAGTAGTAAAGTGTACTTCACTGTACTTCAACGCAACAGGCGCATGAAAACAGCAATCTTCAGAACGGAAGCATAAAGCGGTTTTCTTCACTTTAAATTTGTGATTTTGCTATGGAGTATTTCATTGTATTTGTGTCATTGAGTTGCCATACTGCGCAACTGCACAGAAAACAGTTTAAGCAAGCATATCATCAAACATTCTCGCAGCTGGCACTGAGTCGCGCAAAGCGGTGGCTGAGCAGAGCTGGTCGGCATTCGGCTGGTCCTGGCTTGACTAAACACACGTGCATTCACACTCTGCCGCACGAAGTGTTCATGTGATCGCATTGGCAATCACTAGTGGCCCCGAGGCCCACCACTGAAAAAGCTGGCGTCACTGTCGGCCTGCCGTGCTAGGCACGATCAACGAAAGTGTCGTCTGCTTCTGCAGCACCGAGTCGCGCTGAAAATGAAAGTTTAGAATGCCACCTGCGCTGTAATTCTGATTATATGGGAAGGTTTTCCCTCTTCGGCTGTGCGCTTGGCAAAATTTGAGAACACTGGAGCATGCAGTTGCCGTATTTGAAAGCGCTTTATATTATATGTGGTAAATCAGTGCTCGCTGCTGCAGTGCAGGACCTATCCAACTGAGCCCGGTGCAGGCCTTTACACGTGTGGTCAGGGTAAGAAGGTGCGTGAAGCTTGGATTTTCAACTTAAAGATGGCTAACAGCAATCGCCTAAATCACACGCGTGTAGCCAGCGCTTCCGCGAGGAAGACTTCTGCTTCGGCGATGTTCGGTGAGTTGCAGAAAGCGCTCACTGAGACGCTCGCCGGTGGACGCTGACCGGCTAATGACACTTTGCTCCCGCAAGCTGTCCCATATGTTGCGCACGTGACTATAAACACCAAAATGAGGTTCATTCACTGCCATTAGCAAGTTGGCCCATCCCAACCTTATTTGTTTTCTACGGAGCCGTATGTATTCTTGTCGAAAAGGTGCCACGCTTTTTGCTTTATAGACGCTACTTCGCCACCAAATTACTGCATAAATTACAAAAAAATGTTGCAAAAATAACCTTACATTGCGGTATCTACACCTTGTTTTTACCCCGCTTTGCACTTACGTGCTGCGATACCTTCTTTCACTGCGATTCCTAGATCATGTGGGTACTTGCCTAATGCCATTGTTCGAAGTAGTCCAGTGAACGTTGTTAGGTGATATTTAATCGTCTTTTCGTTGCACGATGCAATGTGTTTCTCCTCGTACACTGCTTCTCCTTCCAGCAGCAGTCGCGAGGTCTTAATAAATAAGTTTAATATGTGCACGTCTTCCTGCTATAGATACTGGCATGTTCAGTGGAATTGAAAGTGAGCAGTAAGAATCAGGTTAAAAAACGAAAGCGAAGCATATGGTTACGTTTGCCTTGGCCCCAACTAATGAATATACTGGCTCAAAAAATATGAATAAATAATAACCAACGGGAAACTGTTCCCTGGGGAGAGCGATAGGCTTTCAGTGCGAAGCCACTTGAAGAATAATGATAATGAAACGTCTAAGAATTTACAAGAAAAAAAAAGAACCTTCCTGACAGCGCGTTACAGTCGCCGTAGGCGCCCGTTTTCTTAGAGTTATGTGGAAATTATTTTCAAAAATATTTAATAACGTCCACGCAACAAGACTTAACTATGTATACAGTTAAAATGATCATATAAGCTGCGGCCACGTGATCGCTTACTTGATGCTTCATTCTGCTATGCTCTAATAATTTATGCAGATAGAACAGTTTAAAAGTGTATGTCACAATGTTCGCCTTCAGGGATTGCCTGCCTTACGCACAAGAAGCTTCTTTGAGGACACCCTATCTCGGCGACGGCACGCAATGTTAAGTTCAGAAAGCTTTCGAGGAACCGGAGGTAGGATCAATACAATCGATTGCGAACAGAAATAGGACGGGTTTCGCCTTTGCGTCGTCTTAGGCGAATGAATTTTCAACTGTGCTATTAGACTTCATGTGAAGCAACTTAACATAAAATGGAGGAGGCCCGAACAAAAAGTGAAGCACTGTTGATTTGACGGGGATTCGGGCCCCCCTCACAAGGCCTACAGCATGACAGTAGATGTTTTTTTTCTCTGGACGAACGGGTTTCCGCATACCATCAGATATATTTATTTGCTAATAAACGTGCAGTATTGATAAACACGAGTGGACTCTTACAATTTCCGGTCAACTTCCTAATGTTGAGTAAGTAAACAATGTCGTATAGCTGCTTGCGTACTTCACTGTACACGCACATCGGTTTGTGGCCGTATGTACGTTCCTCATAATTTCGATAACGTACCCATATTTTCTCATAGGTGTGAAGAGCCTAGAATAAAGATGTAGCAAATTCCACGAAATTAATCCAAACATGAAAGACACAAAGCTTCTTCTATGACCCATATGGTGAGCAGAAAGTTGAGCCCAGGTACAGATCATCCATATTGCAAACAGTATGGTGGCAATGAGCGTTGGTTGCATGGGGTTCGCTTAGGTTCTCTAGGTTCGCTTAGAATATAAACCCAGACGGTGTAGAGATGCGGGTAGAAATAACAATTTCTATTACCCCGACAGCAGATATAGGTGGTCCTATCACTGAATGTATGTGCGGGCCCCATATTCAGCACACACTCGCTGTCTGAAGCACGGAAAGAGTAAGCTATTACGTTCAGCATAAAGAGATTTCGTTCTTTGCTCGTAATGCGTACAGATTGTGCTGAGGAATTCCAGACATCAGTAGTGTCTTGTATATATATTCTACAGGTTAGTAAAAATGAATGCCTGATGCTCGAGCACAGGCCTTAATTGAACCTACTTGAGTTGAACCTTCCTTTTTTTTAGATGCCGCACTTTCGACATTATTTGGCTCTACCAACCTTGGGGGATGTTTAGCAAAACGAAGATATATTCATCATCATTGTTCGAGGCAAATCTAAACGTGCTTCGAATTAAATGTTATGTGCAGTGTTTTCAAAAGTCCTACAATGTGGCAGGATACGAAGCGCCCTATTGTTTAGGGTTGTTTGCGCTATGAAATATCTCAGCCAATCAAATTGCAAGGTCTTGATATTAGAGAGAGCACCTGTCCATTGGGAGAGAAACGAACAAAAAGGCATTGTAAATTCTGTCCCTAATATACAGCTGAAAAGGCATGAATACTCCTGCAAAATTGGAAGCTGCAAAATTGGAAATTGGAATTGGAAATATCGCATTTCTTGTAAAACCATGACCAAGAACCTTCCTAAACAAGTATTTCTGTTTATCGATAGGGTAGGGCTGGCGTCTGCGCCTGTTCGCGGTGCACTTTCAAGTGTGTTCAAAGGCTATGCAAGACTGCGTGGACTCAGAAACTGCCCAGTTCTCTGGCTTAGCAGTGACGGCGTTGCACCGCGGAGCATGAGTTCGTGTTTTTTATCACCGGCCATGGCAGCCACATTTAGGTGGCGGCGAAACTTCAGACCGTCAATGTACTAGTTGAATATAAGTGGACATTAGCGAATACAAGTTGCGCAATAATAATCCGCATTCCTCCCATACGGCGTGGTTTACAATAATATTGTGCGTTTGGGAAGTAAAACCCGATAACTTTACTGTTTTCGTAAAATAACCTGTTATATTTGTGGGGATTTTCAAGTCGAAGAATTCGCGCTAGATATAGATGAACGGTAGTTTCAGTTGTGCGGCAGACATATTCATGAGCAAAATTAGACTTTAGCCTTAATAAGTCGTAATGTTACCGCACTCTCGAAGCTTCCATGAGAAGCTTCGTAAGAAGAAATGAAATCGGCTAACATTTCATGCGTCTGTAGGCAGCAGACAAATGAGTCGTATTCACAATTGGTTCGATGATTGCAGCTACACCAGGACAATACATAAGTAACTGGAGACGTTCGTACTGATAGGTGCAGTACGATATAGGTACAGTGCCATCTATGGCGACATGATAAAAACTTGCCGAATGGCATTCCGTAAACGACCGGAGTTATGATACCTCCCTGATCACAGAGTTCGCCGTGACGAAAGGCTATTCCAACGTGGTTGCACTTGTACAACAATTACGGGTCATATGATTTGAAAGCTGCTTCTTGTTAGTTCAATTGTTTCAAATACAACGCCCCTTTGGATGCGCTTATTAGACGGTAAATTGTAACGCCCTATTTTGAATTTTTTTATCCAAGTGGGATGATCACACTTAATGGGGAAAGTGTAGAGAACATAAAATGAAGCATCTGGTTTGTCGAATAACTCGAGATGATATTATGAAGCCGTATGTGGTACGCTTTTATAGAAAACAGACATGCTATTTTTGTTGCTTTTCTCATTACGCGTGTTTTATTACGCTTGGATGCACGTAAAGTTTAACGATCAGGTAGCAGACATACGGAAACAAATCTGGCGAATATTACGTGTATTAATACGTGTTCCGACACCTATAAGTAAGGCACCTATAAGTGGTGGCGCTCGCATCGTCTCGACATACAAGCACGCTAACGTCTATGCGTAGCCGACATTTTCTTTCCTCGTTTTTTTCTTTTTTCTTTAGTTGTTTCAATACCATGAAGCTTGGCACTTAGCCCTTCCTGTGCTGCGTAGACTATTGTCGCTGTAGTGTCGTTGTCAAAGCTTCTTTGCACAGTGCTTCGTTGCGAAGTCTAAATAATGCGAGAATGGGGGCTTGCCTTGCGTATCGCGGCTTACACTCATCGGCGATTTGAAGGATTTCTTGGATGTAAGTTTGACTTACATGCAATGACATTGACCTATATGCAAATAACATTCTAAGGGCTATAGCACCGCCCACCGCTACCAATGCTGGATCTAAGAGAACAGGCATCCACCTAACCGAAGCTATCATGGCGTACGCCTATTCTTTTATTCAGGGTTTTTAAAATCAAAATAAAATCATTAGCACGAACTTATAAAAAAATCATAGGCACGTGTTTAAAACCAGAAGCTCAAGTTCTTTCTTAGCTGTCCTTTTTCTTCTTTTCCATCCCATACATTACCTATGTCTCTGTGTCGTTTTTTTCTTCGGTCTGCTTACTGCAATATGTATTTAACGTGCTGCTAAGGTAAGCTCTTTGCTTTATTCTTACCTTTGAGCTTTCTGTGTCATTTGTGCTACTGTTTACATACTTATATTCCACTTGAATTTACTGTCATGTAGAGGCGATATTGAGAACAAATACATAATTATCCGAGCGTGCTAGAGTATACAGTAACAAATTCTGCTTACTGCTAAGTAAATTAGCGAAATTGAGTTTTCATTACAATAACCATCTTTAAGTTGTTAGCAAAGGGATTCGAGAAACCAAATGCTCCGTGTTTCTCATGAGCATCCGGACGAGCCGTTTTACGCTATTTTCTATAGGCACTGAATTTTCTATGGTCTTACCTTAAATGCCTAATTGTCATAGCTATTAGGGGTCACTCACCGCGGTGGCCTAGTGGTTATGGTGCTTGAGTGCTGTCCTGAAGGTCGCGGAGGCCGCATTTCGATGGAGGGAAAATGCTCGGGCACGTGCGCCTCATTGAGGCTTTAGAACCCTAGGTGGGCGAAATTTCTGGAGCCCTTCACTACAGCATCTCTCGTAATCATCTCTCGTGGTGTTGCGACGCAAAATGCAACTATTATTCTTATTCATATCATTAGCTCTTAAATATGTCACTAGTTCTTGGGGTGGCCGTCTGTATTGTGTTTCTATACTTATTCGCTCTGTTTGATACAGAACCGCTTTTCTATTTTACTTAGATATATTTGTGTTCCTCGTTTAAGCTTCCCTATATTCTTCTGTAAACTGTTACTAATCACCAGGTAATCGGAGCTATACGTGCCAATAGTGTGTATAGCGGCGGCGTCCTGCGGCGCTTTCTAAAACTGTACAATGCGTCTGAAAGGTTTCTGGGCTGCAGATGTTCTTGGTGCCGTACACCTCTCCGGTGATCCGCCATGCTGAAAACCGCAATAAGTTTACGGGCAAGGTAGAACTCCACAGCGGTATTTGCACCATCCTGCTTCTAATTGGCTTCTAATTGAAGTTCGTGTAAGTAGATGGCAACCCGCTAGCTGGTCGGCAAGCAGAGCAGCGACTTCCATCAATTACAAAAGCGACAAGGAAAAACTGCTATCAGCGAAGTGTAAAACAGCTATTATGTTAAGCAGCTAAAGAAACGTCATAAGCTGTTTCGGAATGAAAGTGACATAGCTTGAGCTAGAAGTACAAAACTTATGAGATACCAACAGACATTTCATTCAAATGAAACAAGATTGCACGCAGTTAATAAATTTCCGAGCGAAAATTGTTGTGTATAGTCGTTTAGTGCTACGTTATATGGATATACAGTAACACATTTCCGAATGTATCGAAGTATTTTAAAGGGGTTATGAACCACTCTTCCAAGTAATGATCTAATGGCCTCAGTATCGGAGTGTACTGCCTCCCGAATCGATTGCCGCAAAAATTTCTCGAATCCGTCAAGAATCAGCGGAGTTACGGGGGTTTGGCGCACGCTCCCAGCGCTTTCTCTCTTTTCTCGTGCCGGCGAGCGCACTGGAAGCTAGACAGGGAGGGATGGCATGGGGGAAAGAAGTTACGCCAGCGCGCGTCATGAAACGCGATCGCTCTCCCGCTGTGATTCGCTTGCGCGAGTGCGGCTACCGTGTACTGAGGAGTGCGGCGCCGGCAAGTGGCGGCACCCCGCGGCAAGAAGCGCATCTGATCCGAACGCCGCTCTCGATTTACGTCGGCTGTCGGCCAATAAGCATGCTATGTCTCTTGCGACGTACAGCGGACAGACGCCCCGCCCACCGACGAGAGTGAGAACCGGCCTCTGTTTGAAAAGAGGGTGCCTGGGGAAACGGCAACTTCGCGCTCCGCTTGTGGCCATTACGCGGCGCGCACGACTGTAATATTTGGCAGAGCAGTTCATAGCCGTGTCAGCTTTCCGCAGGATCTGTTTTTTCAATCAGCCCAAGGGGTGCTTCATGACCCCTTTAAGATAGAATTGGAATGTATCGTATCGGATACAATCAGTGTTGTAGTATCTTGTACCTGTATCTCAAATACTTGCCTGAGTATGTTGTAGCGTATTGCGATACAATTTCAAAGTATCTTTGCCCAGCCCTGCATAATATTATATATATATATATATATATATATATATATATATATATATATATATATATAGCTATCTTTTCGTCCAGTTTTCTTTCTTCACATTTACCTTACATTTACTAGTAAAAACATCCCCTATACTTTCCTTGGCATTATTGTCTGTTAGTGCCCATTAATATTGTGTATAACAAAGAAAACGAGCCCTTGAAATTAACACTTGTTTCCTTTATCTATCTATCTATATATATATATATATATATATATATATGTATATATACCGAGTGCTTCAAGAAATGTGTCATATGTTCGCTGTCTTCACAATTACTTGTTCTCTAGTCGCCGGCATCTTCACATGGCTATAGATATCATTTGGGAGAGTAATTTGGAAAGTTAAATGAGCGAACGTTTCAATAAGTGTCGTTAGGTGGCTATGTCAAATAGAAAACTGTAGTACTTCATGCGGAAAACCCATTGTAACTTTGATATTTCGAAAAAGCGGCTGTAGTGCTAATTGAAATGTTATGAAATTCACAGAAATTCAGTGCCGAAACCGAAAGATAAACACGGAAGAGCTCAACTACCATGTCCTAGTGAGGTGTCCAGAATCAGTGAACGTTGTTATAGGAACCATCAATCGACTTCGTAGTGTTGGTGTGCGGGCTGCGCTTGCAATTGTAGCACGCATGGTGCACATACGTTAACGAACGCGGAAGAACTACACCTCTGTAATCGTTGTCTCGAACAGTGACGTCATTCTGGTTGCCTGCTGGTTACGCTCATGGGTGCTTCAGTTTCGGTTTCGTCGTTGGATTTCATAACGCCACAATAATTACTAGAGACCGCTTTTTGCATATACTAAAGCTGCGATGGGTTCTTCGCACGAATAACTACGTCTTCGTTTTGACTTTACCGCCGAACTCTACTAATTAACAAGATAATTTATTTAATTTTCATAATTAGTGTCCCCAATGATGACTTTATTCAACTTAAAATGACTGCTGCTACAAAAAAAAGCTGTTTCGATGGGAGCTAGCAAATATAGCATTTTTCTGTTTTGGGGGGATTCTGAACACATTGCTTGAAAACCCGGTGTATGACTGTTCACTAGTGGATGTTCAATATCAAGAGATGGCAGGTGAGAACAGTTGGAATGAGCTAAGCGTTATTCTTATTGTTTTGCGTATACACATGACCAGCGCCTCCTCCTTTTTTCAGTGCCTGGGCGAACGCTCTCCTCGGGCCGTCGAGCGCGCGCTCCGCGTCCGCTCGCTGCTGCCGCGTGGTGGCGCTGTGCAAGTAGACTGCGACATATGAGATAAGAGATATGGACTACGAGATAAGAGATATCGCAAATGAGTCGCGAGAAAGGCATCGAGGTAGTGGAAATAAACAGAGAGGTGCACAGGTGGGGTAGTTTCGAAGAGACGGAATACACTTCGATAGGAGGCTTGGTCATGAGGTGGGTTGGCGACTTGCAGGACGCGCAGTAGCTTTTTTGGGGGGCACGCGGGCCCTTCGGTGCCCAGGGTAGCTTGTAATCAGGGAAACAACCAGGGGGACTCTTTGACAGGCAGTATAGCGAAAAACCAGAGAAAAGGTAAAAGAATGGAGAAGGCGCGTGTTTCAACTTAGTCACATTAACATGTAGGGTGGCAGAAAAAAGGCAAAATGGTTAGAGATTGAGGGACAGTTAAACAAGTAACAGATAGGTGTTTATGCGGTTACAGAAACACACCTTAGAGACTTGGAAGAGCCACCACATATTGAAAATTATATTTGGGACGGATGTAACAGGATCACATCAGAAAGGAGAGGTGGGGGGGTTGGAATGCTAATTCATAGCAGAACAAAATGAAATAGAGTGAAACAAACGTGTTCAGAGCACATGTGGGTTTCGGGCACAGTAGGTGGAAAGAAAACGTGGCTAGGTGTAGCTTACTTGTGGACGGGGAATAACTGCAGAGAAAAGAATCTGGAGATAGTGAAATGCATAAGCACCGATATTAAAGAATTTGGTCATGACGCCGAAATAATCCTTCTAGGGAGCATGAACGCTCACATTCATCACCTTGACGGATATTCAGACACCAATGGCAAGTTATTGCTAGATCTCTGCGAGCAGCATAGTCTTGAGATAGTTAACGTGGGGCCTACGTGTGCGGGGCAGATCACGTGGGAAGTCGGAAACAGGCAATCGAGCATTGATTATTGTCTCATGACAGAAGGAATATATGACAAACTTAGAGAGATGAGAATAAACGAGGAAGGCATTAACAGCTTGGGTAGTGATCATAAACGCATAATATTACAAATTGGATATAAAACTGAAAATAAGAACACAGAATCAATGTTTGGCAGCTTGTATCTAAATGACAAACAAATAACAAATATAGCCTTAAGAGTCGAGGAAAACGTAGACGATCTACCAGGCAAAGACTGGAAGTATAGTGAGCTGCTACATGTAATCACGAAAGAAATGGAAAAAGAGAAGAAAACTATTTATTGGAAAGGAAAGAGAAAGCCAAAAAGTTGGTGGAACAAAGAAATCCAGGAGGCGATCCAGAAGCGACGTGAGGCATCACGGGAGCAAAGACAGGCAAAAAAGGAGAAGCGGCCACAGGACGACGTTAACCAATTATGGGAAATATACATAGATCAAAAATCCATTGTGCAGAAATTAGTCGAGGCAAAAATTAAAGGTGAAAGTGAACGCTGGATGACAGATATTCGCGAAAAGAAGAAGGCCGCGCCTAGGATATTTTGGAGCCACCTAAAAGCGCTGGGTAGGAAGTCTGTCACAATTCAACAACGTTTGGCAGATGAAGAAGGAAATCTATTGGAAGGGTATGAAGCGCTAGGTTACATCCGAAAGATAACAGCCGATTCGTTTAAAAAGGTCGCCCAGGGTATTCCCCCGGTGAGTAAAAGTACGCAAAGGAGTGCAACCGACGAAGATGTAGTACTACAGAATTTCAATTTGAAAAAGGCCGAAGGAAAAATTCCTAAGCGCACTACTCCGGGCTTAGATGGGGTTCCCGTCAGCCTCAAAACGAACTCGGACATAACACTAAACAAGCACTGCTGAAAGCCGTAGAAAAGTGCTTACAGGAGAGGGCAATACCAGACAGTTGGCGAAAAAGTAGAATGAACTTAATCTATAAAGGCAGGGGAGAAAAGGATAATATTCGCTCGTATAGACCGCTAACCATTACATCGGTGCTATACAGGTTGGCGATGCAGGCAGTAAAATTAAAAATAGAAGCGTGGGTAGAACAAAATGATATTTTGGAAGAGCTTCAGAGCAGATTTCGAATCGACAGGCGGTTAGACGATAATCTGTTTGTTCTTACCCAGTGTATAGAAATATCGAAAATAGAAAACAGGCCATTATACGTAGCTTATCTAGATATCACCGGGGCGTATGACAACGTTAATCAGGAAATTTTGTGGGATATATTGAAAGAAGTGGGCATAGGGGACGACTGTATACAGTTTTTGAGGGAAATATACCGCGAAAATACAGTTTGTATATAATGGGAAGGAATAAGTAGAAAGGACAGCGTTGAAATTAGCAAGGGCCTGAGACAGGGATGTCCTTTGTCCCCGCTGTTATTCATGCTGTACATGATGAGGATGGAAAAAGCGCTAGAAGGTAGCAACATTGGGTTTAATTTGTCACACAAGCAGGTCGGCACGATGGTTGAGCAGAAGATTCCAGGTCTATTTTATGCTGATAATATTGTCTGTTTTGCGGACAGTCAAGATGATATACAGCGACTGGCAGATATATGCGGAAGGGAATGTGATGCTCTGGGACTAGGATTTAGTGCAACAAAATGTGGATTGATGGTATTCAATGGTCACGAAGACCATGCGGTCTGTATAAAGGGCCAAAAAATACCGAGGGTAAGCGAGTACAAGTACCTCGGAGTATGAGTAAATAAGGGGGATAGATATATGGAGGTACAAGAGAAAGCATCGGTAGCAAAGGGAAAGAGAAATGCTGCAATTATGAAGCACAGAGCTTTATGGGGATACAATAGGTACGAGGTGCTTCGAGGGCTGTGGAAGGGTGTGATGGTTCCGGGGCTGACACTTGGGAAATCAGTGATGTGCATGAAGTCAGAGGTACAATCAGGAATGGATGTAAATCAAAGGACGGTGGGCCGCCTCGCGTTGGGCGCTCACGGGAAGACGACAAATGAGGCTGCCCTATTGCAAAACCCAGCGCCACTGGGTACCAGCGTCCAGTGCCATACCCGATTATGGGCCCAGCGTCACGCTGGGTACTGGACCGCTGTAGCGGCGTTTTACTGGAAGGCGCGGGGTGCCAAGCGCAAAACGGCTCTACAGTGTTAAAAGGGCGGTGCCTACGTGCCCTACATAAAAGGAACTCATATATAAAGCATTAGTGCAATACAAAAAATAAAAAATATGAAAAAAAAAAGACTTCGACCACCACGAAGCTTCGAACCCGCCACCTGCCAAACTCCAAGCGAGTACTCTACGACTGCGCCACGCTGAAACATCTCGGCACATTTGTAAAAGGGCTAATCAATACAGTAAGACAGCGTTTCGTATTTTGATGTCGCGTATTGACGGAAGACGCGATCTTCCTTTCCAAATCAAGCTTGCTTCTTTATTAGACACAAACAAAGGGTTGCCGGCACCGAATGAAATGCCCGAAATGGGAGGAGGGATAAGTTTCTTGAAGAATTCCCGTCTTAACTCCGAAAAATATCAAATGGATCGAGGAGGCTTTTACTGCCGATTTTTAATAGTGGTTTCTCGCCTTTGGTAATGATCAACATGTACAGAAGCTATCTGATGACTCGTTCGATAAACACGCGCCTACATGAATTCATACTGAGTAGTTTTCTCGTGCGAGCGACGATATTACTGCGGGGCGGGCATGCCTGTATTCTGATTTGCAGTTCTATCGTTACCTATAACTATGAAACCGCTGGGCAAAAACAAATACAATTCGTTGAAAAAAGATACCGGTGTGTAAGTTCACTAACGCGTACCAGTTGACAGGTATGTGTTCTTACGTATGAGTCAGAGAAGTACCGGCGAGTGCGGCCGGCTGCTTTCAGTGAGCCTGCGTGCGTTGCTGAAAGCGCGTCGCATCGATGGTCATCGCTCGTTGTGCGGACACCTTACGCAAGAAACAATAGTTAATTTAGGTTAACGGATGTCCAGACTATATTTTACAGTAATTCTTACACGTTGGAATTGCGTGTACTTAAACCGAGAAGCGCCGGTGGCATGTAGACGGACTCGGCCGGTACGCTTAACGCTCGCTGGAAGCCGCACTGGGTAGGACCGATCTCGGCGCAGATGAGTTGCGGTGGTTGAAGTTTCTGAATTTTGGCCTTGGAACCTTTTTAACTGTTACCTAACGTATAGCTGAAGTAAGTGGAAGTGGAAGAATTGCCCGAGATGCGTTTCCGGTGAGGCGATATCGAACGACGGCTGCTTTTCTGAGCTCCGTTGGGAGAGGTGGCGAAGCCAGAGCTCATTTACTTCTTGCCAACTGCACGGCGATGTAACGATTTGTTCTGTATGTTCAGACCGACACCTCCAGACTTACAAACATTACAATATGAAGTCATTACCGCAGCACATCACGGATGAAAAACCGGTATATATGCGCGGCATGCAGAAAATGTGTATTCATTACTGCTACGTGATCCGCAAAAATTAACGACGTTATTGGCACTGCATAAATAAAAAAAAGCGTGGTAGAAAGCAAAATGATCAGTGCTGGCTCCTTTTCGTTATTAACATATTTTTCTCCACATTCGACAGGGAAACATTAAAAGTGACCGTGATTTCACATATCATATCACGTATATATCATGAAAATAGTGCGCATCCGATCGTCTTTCTCTGCCAGCTAGAATTTGTGACACATGTTTGGGACCCGTTAGGATAGCATCTATCGGTACCATCTAATCAAACATTCGATATTCAACGATACCGAAGCATTCCGCCGCGCACGATACTGAAAGCAGCGCGCGGCACTGGCAGAAACAGTGCAGGCTCCAGTATGTGTCAGCGCACCCCAGTGAAACTTCCAGCGTCTTCAGCACTTCCCATTGAGCGCCAGCGTAACAGCGGCAAAGCCAGTGCCTCTACCTGTGCGACCCAGGTTTTTCCCAGTGCGTTCACCGGAGTCCCAGTGAAACGGAGCGTATACCAGTGTTCCCAGTGCGATCCAGTGCCAAAAAACGTACGGGTATCACGCTGGGGCTACTGGAACGGCGCTGGTTTTTGCAATAGGGTGTAAAGGGCGATATGGGATGGACAGGCTTTGAAGTGAGGGAAGCTAAGAGCAAAATGAGATTCGAAGAGAGGCTGGGGAAAATGAAGAAGAGTAGATGGGCAGAGAAGGTTTTCAGGTATTTGTATAGAAAAAGCGTTGACACGTAATGGAGAAAAAGAACTAGGAGGCTCACCAGTAAATATACGGCTAGCAGTGCGGGCGATATGGCAACAAGGAGCATTAAGCGTATGGTCAGAGAGGCGGAGAGGACTTATTGGATGGCAGCGATGGAAAAGAAGCCGGCTCTGGGTAACTACCGAAAGGGAAAAAACGAAATAAGGAGGGTAAGGTTTTATGATAATTCAAGGGGAAGCGCTTTACCGTTTGAAGCAAGGTCGGGCTGCCTTAGAACGCGTAGTTTCAAAGCGATATTCAGTAACGAAGAAGAACAATGTACATGCTGCGGAGGAACTAAGGAAACGATGGAACATGTACTGAGTGAATGTGGCGATATTCACCCAGGTGTACGTGTGGGCACGAGTCTACTTTAAGCCTTGGGTTTTAGGGACAACAATGGAAAGCTGAACACATCCGCGATAGAAATGAGTAAGAGACGGTTAGAGTATTGGTGGCAGAAAAGTAGAGATAAAGAACAAAATTAAATAATGGGGGAAACTAAGGTCATTCTGCCTTAAGAGGCAGAGAGATGGACCGTGAATTTATATATTTTGGTATAATAAAATAGATTTAATCAATGTAGATAAAGTATTAGGCCAACATGAAACAAAGAACTTTTTTCTTGTTTTTTCTTCGAGCCTGGTGGCAGACATGTCACCGCCCCGTTATAAAGGCGACGCTCATAGCATGCATCCATCCATCCACGGGAAGCTGGCGCTGAATGGTCGCGCGTTCACGAAGCTCACGAATACGTGTTTGCATCCGAGTTTAATTGCATTTGTGCTTCTTGCAGGCTTTCACAGGTACAGGGGGATAGAAAGAAACGCTAACGTAGCGGCGCGCTGTTTTCATCACGCTCTAATCGTGGTGGCAATAAAAAGATGCTAGATGGTCTGTTATTGTGTCATAGGTGACGTCGTCTCTTCATCAATCATACAGGCTGTAACTGCTTGAATAAAGTTGCGAAACAGCAAAGAGTACAGATGCCGCATGTTCGCGTGTCTTTCCATCCCCGCTGTACGTATTCAGCAGGCAGTCTGTTAGGCCGCACTGCCGGTTCGATACTTGCACTCGAGTTTGATTGTATTCGCGTTTTATTTTCTATTTCAGGCTATTGCAACCGGCCCAATGCCTTAGTATGTCATACTCTTGTGTTCCACTCTGCAAATTGAACTGAAAGAAATAACGATTGTCTTTTTATTTCCCTTTATTGACAAAGAAAAAAATCTCACAGGGTCCCTTATGCATTCATCTAAGACGAGTAAAAGGCTTAAGCCATCTTCTTCTTTTTCTTCCAGTCAGTGTAATGAACATTCCCTGCCTCCTTTCGAGATATTTCTGTGCCTAACGTGGTTTTCTTACAGCCTCAAGGATCGCAGGCAGTGCAAGCTTTCTGCAATTCAGCGGAGGCATGCACTGCCTCCGTGATCGGCCCATTTTGACCAAACCATGGTGTAATATGACGACGTCACGTTGTGTGACGTCGCAATGATGTCGCAAAATTTTATGATCTGTGACGTCTTATGATGTCATCACGTAATTATTTTCTGCATCACTCGCGTTGACGTCGCCGACGGTCAATTTTCACGTTTGATGAGGCATCTATAAGCTTTTTGCCTTAATACACTATGCGGCTGTCGTTCCATGAAATTTCAGCTGTCGCTGGTGTTCAGGAGAGGTGGCTTGAAGTAATTAGGTGGGATAATTCGTCCCCTAATACACCTTCAAACTACACTAGAATATGCAGCCATCGTTTACGACCCGAAGATTTCATAGAATATAAGAAGCGGCGGCTTGACAAGGATGCAGTAGCGTCACTCTTTGCAGACTACCCTTCACGTTTGCAGCCCAAGGTAACAACTGAACCAAGCATGGCAAGTATTCCTAAACGTGACCGTGTTGCGTCCGAACAGTCAGCGAATGCATGTAGTACCAGTAGTGACGCTGCCTCGCGATCGCCGCCGTGTGCATGCAGCGCTGAGATTAGGTCCCGAAGCCGAAGAATCAGAGCCCATGGACACCAAATGCGCTACCTTTGAAGCAACCGACAATCACTATGTACAGTGTCACAATAAATGAGTGCACGAGGCTGAGCAGGCTGCTCCATGCGACAAAAGCGTCCAGGTGGACAGCCATTCGGCCTCTAGTTTGCTCACTACCGAAAGGGTCAAATGGAAGAGAAATAAAGAGAGCTGAGGAGCCAGATACTGAGGCTACAACAATCCGTAGACAGATATAAAGACGAGTTCAAGCAACTGCCAACTACCGCCCCATTTTTAACGCCTTTCACATTTGCTCAAGTTGAGTGTCGGCACTACGACTTTATACTTGAACGACAGCGTCTGTTCACATCGGTCAGTGTTGCAGGATGCGCGCCGCATAGGTACCTGTTTGTGTTTGTTTTATTGCGATTAGCAATTATGTGACAGTCTCGGCTGATTTTTGCCGTCGGTGGCCGCCGTCATTCACCGTATATATATATATATATATATATATATATATATATATATATATATATATATATATATATATATAAGCCACAAAGAAAAATAATGCAGAAAAACTTTCCGACGCGCGGACTCGAACGTGCGACCTCTCGCTTGCCTGCGCGCGGCGTTAGACGTTAGGCCACGAACAGCAACGTCTTACAGCCTGTTAACGTCGAGCTATTTATGTACACCACCTACTTCAGCATACTTTCTTAGTGAACACATAGATGGCGCGACGTGCGCGCGTGGCGCGCTTTAAACATCGTCGCCCCGCTCCTGCAAACGCCGTTGCTGTTCGCCCTACAGGGCGTGGTCGCCTTCGTGCGCTTATCTCTAGGAAAGAAGGGGCGGCCTCTAGGGTGGAGCGGGGGGCACGAAGGTTACTGCGCTCTATGCAGCGGCCGCGTTTGCGAAAGGAGTGCGCTGTTCAAACAGAAACAAGTAAAAACTGCGAAAATTAGTTCGCGTTCGTCTTGTATGTACCTGTTCGTTTCGTGCGTCCTGCTTTATGTTTGAGCAGTGTGCTTCAAGTGTCGAGCTGTGACGCATTAGTTTGCGCTCGTCCTGTATGCGTTCTTTTCGTGCGTCCTTTGGGCTCGAGCGAAGCGCTGGCAATTTCAAGCTGCTTTCCGTTCGTCCCCTTACATTCCAATTTATTGCTATCACATTCATTGCTTCGCCGTTGCGGCGAAACTGTGACTTTTTTTTGTACCACCACAATTTAACTGGTTAAAGCTCTGAACTGGTGGAATCACTTGGCATAGTTCTTTTTCTGGCACCAGCTGTTGTTTCCTCCCGGTGGCAACAAACGTAATTCTCAAAAGCTTTACGAAGGGAACGGGCAATCACGCACATCCCTGGAAGCAGTCTAGTGACATTTCATGTTATTTAGCGCATGGAACTCCAGGCTTGCGTGTAGTGTGCTACACCAGTAGACGGTAGCAAGCATCGGGGAACTTTAAGCGCACAAGCTTTCAGCACGGCTTAAATCTGGCCCTTCTTGTTCGACACAGTTCCTAGAATTCAGTCATGACCTTTTTCATTCATTTGACCTTGGTGTACAGACTCACTGTATATTCCTAGATTTTAGAGAAGAATTTGATTCCGTTTCCCATGTTTTGCTATTACATAAACATTCATCGCTCGGTATTACTCCTGCATTGGTTGATTGGATTACGTGTTATCTACAAGATCGCATGCAACGTGTAGTAATTAAGGGCTCCCAATCTGAATATGTTACTGTTACTTCGGGAGTCCCTCAGGGATCTGTTTTGGGGCCTCTGTTGATTCTAGTGCACATCAATGATATTGCTCGAGATGTTTCATGCAAAGTGCGCCTGTATGCAGATGATTGTGTGATTTACCATTGCATTAGATCTGTCTCTGACCATGAGTACTTGCTACACAATTTAGATAGTATCATGCACTGGTGTGTTAGGTGGCGTATGTCTCTGAACCCTAGTAAGTGTCAATGCGTCTCCTTCCCTCGTAAACACGATCCATACCTGTTTGATTACACATTAGACTCTGTCCAGCAAACGCGAGCAACTGATTATAAATACCTTGGTGTTCATTTTTCATTAAATCTTACTTGTACTAAACGCGTTGAGTATGTTACAGCGAAATCCTGTAGAATGTTAAATTTTGTTAAACGAAACTTCCGCTTAGCTCCTCCCAAAATTAGAGAATTACATTATTTTTCGAACGTCAGACCTATATTAGAGTATGCCTGTGTGGCTTGGGACGCGCAGAGTAAAACCCTATCTAATATGCTCGAGCTGGTACAGAACCGTGCAGCCCGTTTTGTCAGCTCTAATTACGACTTCACGTTTAGTGTCACTGCAATAAAGGATAGGTTGGGGTGGTGGTGGAAAATGAAGGTGGCTTTCTCCTTCGAGTCGTCTTAGGTGAATGCGTAAGGGACACCGCGACTTTTTATATGTGATAAAACCCCAGACACATGTGTGCAATCACATCCCGCTCGCTATCGCTTGTACCCGCCTCGAAAATAATGGCAAACCGCCATCTCACAAAGTAAGCGTGTGATAAGGTATGCAAGAAGATGGCATCAAAGTTGTCGGCTCGTGCAGCCTTTACACCTGCCACATATGAACTGAAAGATAACGAACACGATCCACACCTGTGGGCTCGACCACACGGCCACTTGTGCCCGTGCGCGCACAGACGGCACGTATCATTCTGGTTCACGCACGATCTCATGCCTCTTCTTGCACCCGCCGCACAATGCGATAGAATTTTTTGTACATGTGCTAAATACGAAACGACGTATAGTAGACGCCGTATATAGATTTGGTGTCTGAACATTTTACTTTCGTCTGCGCGAATGTGCAATCGCAACAAGGATTATTTCACGTGCAACAGTAAAATTGTCTTCTACAAGTTCAAATATGCCACTTTTCCTCAAAATATACTGATACTTAAGGTTTCGCGTCCCAAAACCACAATACTATTATGAGGTATGCGAGAGTGGAGGGCTCCGGAAATTTTGACTATGTGTTGTTCATGAACGTGCACCTAGTCGAGCCTTTGTGCCCTTATCTTCAGCAGGCACGCTGGAAACCCGTTGAAGCAGGTGCCAGGATAACACACGCTGCATTGGCCATGCGCGTGAAGCGCGGCAGCGTTGGAAAAAGCCACATGGGGGCGCGGCAGATTGACGGTAAGAAGGGGGGAGAGACGATAAGAAGGGGTGGGATACGAGCCCGCGGGCTTTTTGGCCAGGGGGCCAGTGGATGCAAGGATGGTTGCGCGACGCGTCGGGCTTTTCCTCCGTGAGTGCTGCAGAGCGGGGGCCACGGCGGTTTGGGGTGTCCGCTAAGGCGAGTCGTTGGCTCGTCTTCGATTGCCAGTTGAGTGCGAGTTCGTTTGCATACTGGCCTTCATGTTTCGCGTCGTATGTTCCGTGGTTGACCGCCATTCTGCGCGCATTGTCCGTTCCGGGCTTTCGGTCCTTTTCTTGTACGCGTTGGTGCCGCGTTGTGCCGGCGTTGAAGGCTTTGTGAGACTGGTTTGAGTCGTGAACTAAAGCGGTCCTTATTCCTAGCGTTGCCCGCTCTTCGTCGTACGGACTGCGGCTCACGGACCCCCCTGAGCGGATGCGGAGGCTTTCAACCTTAATCCATGTACACGGGCCTCTAGCACTCCGCCTCCATCGAAATGCGGCCGCCGGGGCCGGGATTCGATCACGCGACTTTCAGGTCAGCAGTCGAGCATCATAACCACTTGTTCACCACGGTGGGTGCTTTTCCTGAAAAACGGGCGTCATCGGAAATCAACACGGAGAACAGAAAACCAGGGAGCAACGTTGCCTTTATGTTCATGCAGCAGCGTTCCGAAACGTCATCAAATTTGGAAGCGTAGTCTAGGTTGATTGCTCCTCGCAAGTGTGGGTGCTTTATAAATACCAGACATGGCGCATAGCATGTTTTATGCGCATTTGCTAAGCAAACAAGGCCAACCAACGAAAGAGGCTTCGAATTCTGAATGCCACACCAACATACGCCAGTCTGATTTTCGCAAAATTCGAATTTTAGATGTCAGTCTAGCATCACCGAATCTCGCATTCACACAAATACATGCAGTCGGTATTTTCACTGTAACAAAACGTCTCTGAATTTTGTGAGCATAGCTACATCACAAATGAGAAAAAGCGACTTGTTTGTGAAAACATTACTCCTTAAGTGGTATCAACAACATCCCATTTACTCCACGTTGCATATTATCTATTCATGGGTCATGTTTCGTGTCAACTGTTGAGTGGTTAAAATTGTGAGAAGCGTTTTACAAAGCTGGCACGGCTACCCATTAACTTCACTTAGTTTTAGGCAAAACGAAGTAGACGTGCTAAAAACGTCTGAAGAACAACGATGAATAAGCTCAGCAGAACGACGAAGCGAACTGTAATTTATGTCACATTTTATTGTCATTGATTTTCACAAAAGCGACGATTGTTGGACTTGCTGACCGTGTACTTGCAGTTTCCATTTGGGGGGCTCACATTGGCGCGTGTAAATAGGATACTGCCTTTTTCCGCAGTGCTTGATATACTGCATTTGACACCGGGGTACTTTAAGCTCAAGATGACTGGCCCATACTTGCATTTCGCATTCAGGTTTGCCTAAAATTTTAAAAAGCAACGTACATACACTGAGAAAGAAAATATAATTTGATGATACATACAACATATTCATAGGTCGAGTGCATATAGGGTAAATGAGCACGTGGATGATACCCTCAGCTAAAATCCACATGCTCAGGTGTTATAATTTCCTAGGTATAAAAATATTAAGACAAAAGCCTTGAGTGCCTCATCAAACGTGAAATTTTACCATCGACGTCTTTGAGATTTGGCGAGGCCAGATAATTCCCAAAACCTGCTGAGATTTCACGAGACATGACGTTATATCGCAAGACCGGTGTCGGGGTCAACACGGATAATCCAAAAAAACACTAAGTGATAAAAGTTGTTCAAAAGTCACGTGATAATCAAGTGAATGTGTCTGTGTGCAGTCGGCGTACGAAAAGTCACATTGCTGTAAGGTAACAAGACGTCATCATTGACGTCACCATGTGACATCAGAATTTCACAGGTCGCCAGACATTGTGACGCCATAATGACATCATTAATGCATCATGATTACGTCACATAATCCCCTCTTCGCACAACGTGGTCACTTGGTCAAAGGCAGGCCGATCACGGAGGCTCTGCAAAAGCATGTGAGATGCAGAAGGCCCTTAATGTCTCCTATTCTAGAGGTGGAGCAAAACCATGTTAAGTTCAGAAAGCTTTCGGAGGCGGAGGGGGGAATGAATACATCGACTGGGAAGAAAAAGAAGATGATGACTTTCATCCTTTGAGTACTACATATATATATATATATATATATATATATATATATTATGACGTCTCAGTTGTAATGAGGTTTATTTGGTCGCGACGTGAGTGAACAAGCGCCACGGCCACGATGATCAAGAGCACACATCCTAAGACGATGATGATGAAAGGCAAACGGGTGATAATGATTACAATGCCACAGAGATGAGGAAGAAGTGCATAATAGATGCCTAGACTAATTCCCTACACTAAGTCAAGGTGACGAGGAACGTAGCGTGAAGTGCTTCATCCGAGAAACGTGAACAATCTCGGTACTGCGGTAACGGCGGTCAGTAGGGACGACAAGTGGTGTCACGAGATAGTTAACAGGAGAAGTCTGCTCCAAAACTATGTAGGGGCTGATAAACCGAGGCTGGAACTTGTCACACAGACCAGGTGTGCGAAGTGGTGTCAAAAGCAGCACCTCGTCACCAGGTCAGAAGGAGACAACGCGATGAGATGTGTCGTAAACGAGCTTCCTGGCTTGTTGCGTGGCTTCTGTGTTCATGCGAGCGCGCTGGCGACACTGCGCAAGTCTCGAAATATATTGTTCGCAAGAAGTCGGGGATGAATGACCATTGCAGGTGAAGAAAGAAACGTCGAGAAAAAATGTAGGCGAACGCCCGTAAACGAGATAAAACGGTGAGTAGCCGGTTGTGCGTTGAACGGCCGTGTTGTAGGCGAAAGCGAGAAATGGTAGTAGTTTATCCCAGTTTTTGTGGTCGGGTTGAATGTAGACGGCGATCATATCGGCAAGGGTTCGATGAAATCTTTCGGTCAGGCCGTTGGTTTGAGGATGGTAGCTGGACGCTGTCTTGTGTGTAGTGCCAGAAGCGCGTAGGACTTCACTTAATAGTTGTGATCAGAATGCCCTTCCACGGTCGCTCAGGAGTACTCTGGGAGCACCATGACGCAGAATTATGGCGTGAAGGACGAAGTCAGCAACTTCCGAAGCTGAACCAGTAATCACTGAAGTCGTCTCAGCGTAGCGCGTGAGGTGGCCCACGGCGGTCACTGTCCATCGATTTCCAGCGCCAGTGATGAGAGGCCCATAAAGGTCAAAACCTACGACCTCGAATGGTGTTGTGGGGCACGGAATTGGCTGTAATTGGCCGGCAGGAGCAGATGTCGGAAGTTTGCGACGCTGGCAATAAGAGCAGGAGCCTACGTACCTTTCTGCGCTGGTTGAAAGGCCAGGCCAATAAAAACGGCTTCGAATGCGGTCGTGGGTTTTGTGGAAGCCAAGATGGCCAGCTGTCAAGTCGTCGTGAAAGGCGTTAAGAACGTGATGTCGAAGAGAGCGTGGTAAAACGGGCACCCAGAGTTGGCCGTCAGGGTGGTAAATGTGACGATACAGAACACCATTATCCAGCTTAAATTGCGAGAGTTGACGACGAAGCCGCGCGTTAGGTGGACGGGATGCGGCAGAGAGGTGGTCTATAATGCGCCGGCAGTACGGGTCAGCCAGCTGACGAGAGCTGAATGGTTGATCGTCATCGGCTGGTAGCTGGTCCATCGAGGCGAGCGAGGTAACTGAACTAGAAGGTTCGTCCGAGCAGGTGTTGTCGAAAACGGTTGCGGGAGCGTCGAGCGGAGCGGTAGGTAGTGGGCAACGAGAAAGAGCGTCGGCGTCTTGATGTTTTTTGCCAGACTTGTAAATGATGTCGAAATCATACTCTTGGACACGTAGAATCCACCGACCCAAGCGTCCGGAGAGGTTCTTTAGTGTAGAAAGCCAGCATAAGGCGTGGTGGTTCGTAACGATGGTGAAATGACGGCCGTGCAGATAAGGGCGAAATTTCTGTACTGACCAAACCACAGCTAGGCACACCTGCTCAGTGATCGTATAGTTCTTCTCGGAAGGGGTCAGTACGCGACTAGCGTATGCAACGACTCTCTCGCAGGAAGAGTCGTCGCGTTGGAGAAGAACAGCACCTATACCGCGGGCGCTAGCGTCTGTGTGCAGGAGAGTTGGTGCGGTCTCATCGAAATGGCATAGTACAGGGTCTGACGTGAGGGCTCCCTTCAGCAGGTCAAACGCCGATTGGCATTCGTCGGACCAGACAAATGGTACATCGGAAGCAAGTAGCTTGTGCAGGCACACAGTCATCGAAGCGAAGTTCCGTATAAAACGACGAAAATAGGATGCGAGACCAAGAAAACTTCGCAAATCCTTAGGCCTTTCAGGGCGAGCGAAGTGAAGGACCGCAGCAATCTTGTCAGGGTCAGGGCGAATTCCGTCCTTGCTCACGACAAGACCGAGAACCTTGATGGATTTGCTATATGGGCTGTAACAGCGCACACACTCACGGGACGGATAGAAGGGAACACAAACAAGCGCTTCTATATGTTTATCGCACAGCGCTTGTTTGTGTTCCCTTCTATCCGTCCCGTGAGTGTGTGCGATGTTACCGCCCATAATGTATCACCAACTAGCCCAACTATAAGTCTTGCATGGATTTGCTGGCGAAACGGCATTTCTTGGTGTTGAGTTGTAGACCAGCGGTGGCGAGGAATGTTAGGACTTCATCCAGGCGTTACAGGTGCTGAGGAAATTTTGATGAAAAGATGACAATGTCATCAAGGTAGCAGAGGCAAGTCTTCCATTTCAGGCCACGCAGCACGGTGTCGATCATGCGCTCAAAAGTCGCGGGTGCATTGCAGAGCCCGAAAGGTATCACGATGAATTCGTAGAGCCCGTCGGGAGTTGCAAACGCTGTTTTTTTTTATCATCTTCGTGCATGGGAATTTGCCAATATCCTGAACGCAAATCGAGGCTTGAAAAGTATTCCGCGCCTTGTAGGGAATCAAGGGCGTCGTCAATGCGTGGCATGGGGTACACGTCCTTGCGAGTGATCTTGTTAAGCGCCCTGTAATCAACGCAAAAACGCACGGAACCATCCTTTTTCCGGAGCAAGACAACCGGCGACAACCAGGGGTTAGCTGATGGACGGATTACCTCTCGTTGGAGCATGTCAGTGACGTTTTCTTCGATGATTTTGCACTCAGCAAGAGACACGCGTTATGGGCGGCGGTGCACAATAGATGTTCCCTCTGTCTGAATGCGATGCGCTGCAGCGGTAGTCTGGCCCAACGTCGAGGAGTAGGCGTCAAAAGAATCGGCGTGTTTTGTTAACAAAGCAAGCAGCTGCTGCGCCTGCGTAGCGGACAAATCATCGCTGAGGAGTGCAGTAAAGGGGGAGGAAGAAGCAGGCTCACAAGTTGGAGGGTCGTTGGTAGAGACAGGTGTAAGTGGCGCCACGCTTACAGGCTCAGCATCGGCAACGCAGGCCACCGTGGTACCCTGTGGAAGGAGAATTTTCTCCGATGTTGCGTTCAGGACCATGAGGAGCGCGGAGCCGTTGCGAAAGCGAGCCACACCTGACGCAAGAGCTATGCCTTTGGTAACGCAATGGGATGAAGGGGACACCAAGACATCACCGTGGTCGATGTCCTTAGGCGTAAGGGTCACAATTCGCTCTTGACGTGGAGGTAGTTCGAGATCTTCCATAGCGAACAGACGAAGTGGCTTGTAGGGGTCGTCGTGTAACATGGAGTCTGTGTCTGCAAGGTGTAGAACACGTTGCCCACAACAAATTGCGGCCGAAGCAGAAGATAGAAAGTCCCACCCTAAAATTAGCTGGTGAGAGCACCGGGTTAACACAGTAAACTGGATGTAATGAAGGATGTCATCGATAAAAACACGGGCAGTACAAAAAGCGGAAGGGCGAATGGTGTTCCCCTGAGCTGCGACTAGCGTGGGTCCGTTATAAGGCGTCCTGACTTTCTTGAGGCGTTTATACAAATCAGCATGGATCACAGAAAATGTCGCACCGGTGTCCAGCAAAGCATCGACGAGAACTCCTTCCACTATGACAGAAAGCATATTGAACGGGCGTGCTGGAGGAATTTCAGTTCTCCGGAATACAGTTTTCCCTCCAAAAACTGCATCACTTAGTTTTCCGTACTGTCGGCAGTAGTGAACAAGGCAGGGCGGAGCGTTGAGGAGGAGCGACGAAAGGGCGAAGGTGATCGGCGTCTTGCGGACCGATACGTACTCCGTGCGTCAGTCGATGCGGGCGGAGATGGAGACCGCTGAGGAAGGGACGAATAACGCCGGCCGTAAGAATCCCCAGTGGAGAAATCACGTCCGCGCATATCGTAACCACGACGCTCGTCCTGCTGGCGCTTGCGGCAGAAACGTGAGATATGCCCGCCATATCCACAATAATAGCACGTTGGGCGGGACGAACGCCAAAGCGGGCAGTAGAGGGCGTTCGGTGCACCGGAGGATAGTGCAGTCAGGTGGGTAGATGGAGATTCAGATGGCATCGACCGGAAGTGAACCGGCGGCGCAGCAGCAACCGACGCGTACGATGGTAGCGGCAACATTGAATTCACGTTGCTGGGAGGGGCGGCAGCAACGTGCGCGTACGTCGGTGGGCGAGAAGCATCTGGTGGGACGTGCGTTGGACAGGTCAAGGATGTTAGTTCCTCCCTGATGATGTCTCGCAAGGCCGTTGCTGAAGGCTGTGCAGGGGACTGTGAAGGTGGGGAGAAGCCCATTGACCGCAGTTCGCGTATGAGCTCCCTGATCATGTCACGTAGGTCACGGTCCGCCGTAGGACGGTGTTCGACAGTGCCCGGTTGTAGGCGGACGGAGTCAAGTTCATCGAGGCGCTGACACGTTGTGACGACGTCAGCGACAGTAGACGGATTCTGAACAGCGACGGCATTGAAGGCAACAGGCCCTATACCCTTCAGAATGTGGCGTAGGCTGTCTGACTCCGTCATCGATGAGTTGACACGCCGGCAGAGCGCAAGAACATTCTCGATGTACGAGGTGTATGACTCGCCGGGATGTTGTGTGCAAGCATCGAGGGTGCTCTTCAGAATGCGGATCGAACGGCAGGTGTGCCAAAAACTTGGCGAAGCTGCTTCTTGAAGCCTGGCCAGTCGGCGAAATCAATCTCATGGTTGAAGAACCACGTCTTCGCAACACCCGTGAGGTAAAGGGAGACGTGAAGGTGCTTGTGAGGATCGTCCCACATATTAGTGGCGCTTACTCTTTCATAATTGTCAATCCAGTCCTCCACATCATCTCCGCGGAGACTGGTGAAGATCGAGGGCTCACGCTGGAGGTTGTTGATGACGTAGAGAGGGGAGGCTTGCGGCGCCGGGATGGGAGCGGCATGGGCGTCGGCTGGCTGGTTCTGCTCCATGCTGGGGCACGGTGGATGCAAGCGGCGGCCCGAACGAAGCTCCAGCGAGTAGTCGGGGCGAGGAGAGGACCGAGGATCGTAAAGTCACCTCCACCACGTATGACGTCTCAGTCGTAAGGAGGTTTATTTGGTCGCGACGTCGAGAGTGAACAAGCGCCACGGCCACGATGATCAAGAGCACACACCCGAAGACGATGATGATGAAAGGCAAAGGGGTGATGATGTTTACAATACCACAGAGATGAGGAAGAAGCGCATAATAGATGCCTACAATATATATAATATATATATATTGTTACAAGAAAACGTATATTTACAAATACATACAAGCAGAAATAGTGGCTGAGACAATGGCGGACCGGAGCCTGTCCCTTCAGCACTTCGTCGTTGTCCCTCTTCCAGAGTGGGTCCCACTACTACCTTGTGCCACTGGCCCACTGCTACCTTGTGACACTACCCCGCGGCGTAAAAGCGCCGACCTGGCGCTGGTCACGGAAGTAGTGAGGTGGACGGCACATACGATTTCAGTCTTACGGCGTGCACAGCAGTGGATGGCGGTGGCGTTGACTGCACTGAATCGGCGACTCGCTGTATTTCTATGTGAGGTCAGTGACCTTTGCAGGACTTTGTATGGTCCGTCATAGCGAAATAACAACTTTTCGGAGACCGATGCGACGACATGGGGTCCACAATAGGACAAGTGAACCGGGTTCATAAGAGACATCTCGGTGTCGACGATGGGTAGATGGATGGATGAAAGAACTTTATTGTGGTCCAATAGGTCGTGCTGGTTTCCTATCCAGAAGCGGGCCGCTCCCACGTTCACACAGGTCTTTTTAAGAGGCCTGAGATGCTGTGAGGCGCTCTCGGGCAATATGACGTGCTGTGTCGGCTCGGGCAATGCCATCGAGAACGTATGCGACAGGCGAGTTCGAGCCAGTGGGAAGCAGCGGGCCAAGAGAGAGGGATGGCTCACGTCCATACAGAAGATAAAACGGGGAATAACCTGTGGTGTTATGCCTGGAGGAGTTGTAGCGAATCTGACGTAGGGTAACGTTGCGTCCCAGTCGCGGTGGTCGGCAGAAGCGTACATCGACAACATGTCGGTGAGAGTGCGTTTCAGGCGCTCCGTAAGCCCATTAGTTTGCGGTTGGTATGCCGTTGTGAACTTGTGGCGTGTAGAACAGGAGCGAACAATGTCCTGGGTGACGCGGGACAAGAAGCATCGGCCTTGGTCGGTGAGAAGCTGGCGAGGAGCACCGTGATGCAAGATGATGTCATGCAGTAGAATGTCGGCGACATCAGTAGCGCAGCTGGTGGGAAGAGCGCGGGTAATGGCGTAACGTGTGGCGTAGTCAGTCGCTACGGCGACCCACTTGTTCCCGGATGCAGAAGCGGGGAATGGTCCGAGGAGGTCGAGCCCGACGCGGTAGAATGGTTCGGCGGGGATGTCAATAGGCTGAAGGTGGCCGGCTGGAAGCATTGTTGGTCGTTTTCGACGTTGAGAGAGGTCGCACGTGCTGACGTACTTTTGCACGGAGCGATAGAGGCCTGGCCAGAAGAAACGGCGCCGGACGCGATCGTAAGTGCGTGTGACTCCAAGGTGACCGGCGGTAGGTTCATCGTGGAGCTGGCGGAGAACATCTGCCCGCAAGTGGGAAGGTACGACGAGAAGGCGTTCAGGGCCGTGGGGGCGCATATTGTGGCGGTATAGAACACCGTCGTGAAGGCAGTACAAGTTGAGAGAAGTGCTTGGAGTTCCGGAACTCAGACTGTCAATGATGGGACGTAAAACCGAGTCGCGGAGTTGCTCACAACCTATGTCGAGGAAGTCTGATACTGAGAATACCCCAGACTCAGCGGGTCTCTCTGCGGTTTTGGGTGGATCCACTGGATACCGTGACAGACAATCGGCGTCCTGATGGAGTTGGCCGGATTTGCAAACCACCGAGAAGGTGTATTCTTGAAGACGGAGAGACCAACGACCGAGGTGGCCCGTGGGAGCTTTGAGCGAAGAGAGCCAGCACAGGGCGTGATGGTCAGTTACAACAGTAAAGCTGCGGCCGTACAGGTATGGGCGAAACTTAGCAACTGGCTGTAACGAGCGCCGCAAAACGCAGCAGCTTGAGGCAAACCCCAAGTAAAGCTGACGTCTTTCTTTAGTAGTTCTGTGCGAGGACGCGCAATATCGGCAAAATTCCGGATGAAGCGGTGGAAATAGGAACACAATCCGAGAAAGCTGCGGACATCTTTAGCCGAACAGTGTATGGGAAATTGTGTCACTGCGCGAATTTTGTCGGGATCAGGCTGGACGCCAGCTGCGTTAACGAGGTGACCCAGTACAGTTATTTCACGACGGCCGAAACGGCATTTGGAGGCGTTCAACTGTAGACCAGCGTTGCGGAATACCTCGAGAAGAGTGGAGAGACGCTCTAGATGGCTTGCGAATGTTGGTGAAAAAACGAGCCGCGTAGAAAGGTATCCATCATCCGCTCAAAGGTGGCGGGAGCATTGCAAAGCCCAAACGGCATGACCTTAAATTGGTACAGCCCATCTGGGGTTACAAATGCGGTTTTTTCTCGGTCTTGCGGATCAACAGCGATCTGCCAATAACCAGATCGAAGGACAATGAATGAGAAGAACTTGGCGCCATGAAGGCAGTCGAGTGCGTCATCGATGCGTGGCAAGGGGTAAACGTCCTTCTTAGTGACCTTGTTGAGGTGCCTGTAGTCAACGCAAAATCGCCATGTATTGTCATTATTCTTTACAAGCACCACAGGAGATGCCCACGGACTAGCCGATTGTTCGACGACACCTTTGGACAGCATCTTTTCGACTTCTTTCTTGATGACAGCGCGTTCGGCAGCGGACACACGATAAGGGCGCCGGTGAATTGCGTTGGCATCGCCGGTGTTGATGTGGTGGGTCACAACCGATGTCTGGCCTAAAGGGCGGTTGTCAAGATCGAAGATATCGGCATAGGATGTTGAGAGACTACGCAGATCTTGTGCGTCAGTGGGCGGAAGATCGGGCGCTATCATTTTCTCAATGTCAGTGCGTGCAAGGTCGAATGCAGTGAGCGAGTTGGCATGGTGACTAGGAACACCGGCTGATAACTGAGAGATATGGCACTCTTGGAGTGACGACACGACGCCGAGCGTAATACCTGCACGCAGCACATGGGTGGTTAGACCGAAGTTCAAGAGAGGTAAACAAGTCTGTTTGCGGCATACTGTGACCACAGTGTGCGGTACGGCAACAGAATACTTCAAGACGACGTCGTAATCGGTGAAACAACATATTCACCATCGCGCACAGGTGGATCAAGGATTAGCTGGACGTACGTCGCGGCTTGAGGTGGAAGATGCACAAACTCCATGGCACATAAGCGACTGGGAGCGTCATGGTCAACGTACGCGTCCAGAGGGAGTTCCAGCTGAAGAAGGCCCGTCGAGCAGTCGATAAGAGCGGAGTGCGTCGAAAGAAAGTCGAGACCGAGGATCACGTCATGTTGGCACTGCGCAAGCACGGTGAACAATACGATGGCCTGACGACAAACATTACACACGCGACAGGTGCACATACCAAGAACTGCAGATGTGCTCCCATCGGCAACTATTACTGCACACTGAACAGGAGGCGTGAGCACTTTGTGCAGCTTTTTCCGGAGAGCAGCACTCATCACTGAAATCTGTGCACCTGTGTCTATTAGGGCTGTAACGGTAACGTTATCCACCAAGATTTCTAAAATGTTTCGGTGCGTAGGAATCGTCAACACAGGACCCGTCAACAAGTCCGGGTTGTTGTTGCAGCGTCACCTCCGGGAGCTGCATGGGCTAGTTTTCTGAGTTCGAGGGGCCAGGCCGTGTAGGGGACGTTGATCGACGAACAAGCGGCGATAGAGATCGACGGCCTTGGGGTGACAGGAATCGGCTGAACCTTCTGCTTGGAACGTGGACATCAGTAGCCTGGAGATCGGAATGAGGAGAAAACCTGCGCGAGTTGCCTTCAAATCGACGCCATGTTCCGGTGTTCCAGGAAGTCGACAACCACCGATTACGACAGTGCCGCGCAATGTGTCCTACGCGAGAGCAGTGAAAGCAGATTGGCCGATCATCAGTTGTCCTCCATTCAGCAGGGTTCCGGTAGCGTGAAGGGTACACTGGGATCTGCTTTATGACAGCAGGAGTGCTCTCGGGAGTGCGAATAGAGCAAACAGGTGCTATGCCGAGTTTCGCAATCTCTTGGCGTACGACTGCTTGCATGAGCAATACGGTGGACGCGTTAGCTTGTGGAACGTCAGCAGGAACCATTGCTTCCAGTTCACGGCGGACGATGCGGGTGACATTTTCTGACGACGTAGCCTGCGTGAACGTGGGGGTTCTTGGCAGGTCGATGTGGCTGTAGTAATAGGTAGGAAGTGGAAGATGGAAGCTGCGATGAAAAAATCCGTAAACAGGCGGTGGGTGCTCGAGCCAACGTTTCGACAAGTGGACTTGTCTTCTTCAAGGCTGGAACTGATTTCCTTAGCTATCGTGTGTATATGCTTTGTGCCCTCTCCAAAAGAGGGGAGAAGGGGTGGGGAGGGGGGTGGAGAGGCCACCGCGACGACTGGGTGAGTCATAAGGAACGAAAAAAAACGGGGGGCGGGGGGACGGGAGAGTTTACGTTTCACTGAATGATTGTCAATGGAAGCACGTGGCATTTTAACAATAGTAGGTTCGAAATGCCTAGAAGAAGGGATTAACTCTCATTCGTTTTCGTTGTGTATGTACCATATCGAATAGATTCCAGAGCCCCCTTAGAAACGTTAATGCCTGCTGGCTGGAGTGTATTGAACTTGTGAATAAGGTATGACTCTGTATATTTTCTGTCTCTTGGGGACCGGAAGTTTGACTGAAGTATGTAAAGTTTGAGATCTTCGAAGTTGTGACCTGCTACATTAAAATGCTGTGCCACTGCTTTGGGTAACTTTTTCGCTGTGTCCGCGCGATGCCCGTTTAATCTAACATTACCAGGTTGTCCCGTTTCGCCAATGTACCGTTTTTGACAATATGAACATTCGATCATGTATATAACGTTTGAACTAGTGCAGGTAAAACTAGATTTTATATGATGGACGTAATCACTTCCGGTGCTTCTAACTATAACGTCATCTTGAAGGTGCTTACAAGTCTTACATCTTGGACGAGAACAGTGTGTTATGTGGGCAGTAGAATGAGGGTTTACTTTTGCGTGCACTAACATGTCCTTAAAATTTTTATTGCGGCGATACACGACCTTTGGTACTCCGGGAAACGCTTTTCTAAGGCGCTCGTTGCTTGCCAGTATTGGGTAAGTATTACCGTAAGTATTACCCAATACTTACGGTAATACTTACGGCGACCAAATGGCCTCCTGAACAACTCGATGAGCTTCGACTTGCACGTGTTCCAGCTGGTTAATTCCGACTCGTGCGCCTCGTACCAAACGAGTGCAGACGCCCTGAGGTAGAAGACCACGTTGGCGAGCATCAACGTGGGGTCCCACCTGTAATACTCGCTGACGCGCTCGTACAATGCGACCAAATTCTCCACATTCACCTTGCCTTTGTCAGTCCCCGAAAAGGTTCCTGGGTCTCAAGGAGGCAGGAGAACCACATGGGGCTGCTGCTGCTGCTGCGCGGGCGATCCTCGGTCAGTCATTGCAGGAAAAGGGAGGTGACGACCGCTCCGAAGTTCCGTGTTGGTTTTCCGAGAGGAAACGCAGGCAGGCAGGCGTACCCAGCACCTCCACCAATAATGTTACAAGAAAACGTATATTTACAAATATATACAAGCAGAAATAGTGGCTGAGACAATGGCGGACCGGAGCCTGTTGATTGATTGATTGACTGATTGATTGAAGCCTACCAATTTTGGCACATACCCACTCTGGAAGATTGGACAAGAAAAATTATTGTAGCTTATGGATGACAATTATATCATTTTTTTACCTCCCTAGTATTAAAGTAGAAAAAAAAACGCGAAGATAAAGAGCGATCAAATTACAAAAGGTATTATAGCCTCTGGAGGATAATTACATTAATTACAATTTTCAGCCGACCAGACAGCTGAGTTTACCTTACCCGACCAAATTTGACTCTATGACTTGCTTTTAATCACATTTTATAATTATGTCGCGACTATTTTTTCAGTATTTCTTAATGTAGACCTTACGTTGGAATACGTTTAGTTGGTAAGATGAAAAACACACAGCATCAAGAATTTCTCTATGACAATGTCCCAAAACAGAGGCACCGATATCTAGAACATTTTCTGCGGTTAAACTTAAACCACTCGTCGAAAATGGAATAACCAGAAGTATTTTTCTAATTATTGAATAGTTGCGGCATGATATCAAATAATGTTCAATAGATTCTGTTTCTTCGCAAAATTGGCATATGGGTGATATCGCCAAACCAGCTCTGTGTAAATATCCCTTTAGCACTTCGTCGTTGTCCTTCTTCCAGAGTGGGTCCCACTACTACCTTGTGCCACTGGCCCACTGCTACCTTGTGACAATATATTTGACGCGGTTGATTGACCTATGCACTTCAGGCAAAGTCGACGAACGTCAAGAGAGGAGCGGCGGCCGTCAAGCAGCCAATATCCGGGCAAGCGCGAACTCGTGTCCCGTGCTACTATTGACACTGTGGCTTGCTTGCTTCCTCGTGTGCTTGGTCGTCGTCCTCTCTTCATTACGTCGGCCCCTGGGGTCTCACATCATATATAGGCAAGCTCATGAAACACATTGTCCTGCGACGCTTCCAGCCGTTTGTGAAGGCAAGTCTTTTTTCTCGCATACGCAGTTCGGCTTTCGCCCGCACTTGTCGATGCAGGACGTGCTACTCCAGTTGAAAGAGCAGGTCTTCGGTCCATCGCGCCGGGCCCAAACCCGCGCTTTGCTTGCGCTGGACCTTAAGTCGGCCTTCGACAGCGTGGAGCACGACCTCATTCTTAGCAACCTCGCCGAATCACGCTGCAGCATTTGAGTTCATAACTACGTCCGAGCCTTCCTTCGCGACTGTACCGCAACAACTGGTGTAGGCCCTGATCGCTCCAGTATCATACACCTGGGATCGACACCAGGGGAGCGACGGGAGTAGTCACATACCACGTCAGCTCCGGCAACGATCGCAATTATTTGCGTTTTTTCAACTCGTGTCCCTACAAGCCTTCTACCATCGTCTCCAAGAACGTCAGCGGCAACCGTGGACACCATATCTGTCCAGGTGGGTCGTCTTCTGACCCTTTTTCGGTCACTTGAAGCTTTCGCCACGCCACCGCAGAGCTAAGCCTAACGGCGGTAAGGGCCGCGCTGGCCCTGCCCGGGGATTCCCCGGCTATGGCGGCCCCAAATCAAGTCACCGGTTACGATCCGGAGTCTCTACGGATCGTAAGCATGGATACCGCTCAAACCGAGGCACCTATGCCAACTGAAGAAGAATACCTCCAGGATATGCTCCGCGTCTGGCGCGGAAAGAAGAACTCAGCGGTGGCCTCGAGAGACGCAGGGGCTCTTGCAGCCGGACAACACACAGCGTCTCGCTCTCAGCACGCACAGGGCAAGAGCGCGCCGAGCGTCGCCTCGCAACGCATCAAGCAACTCCAGTGGCGGCCGAAGAACACGCCGCGCATCGAAAAAGACGATATCATAGTGGTGCTGAAACCCCGTGAGACGCTCGACATCAAGGCCACTTTTGGTCCTGGACAAGCCGGCGCTGCAGTCCGCAGCATTCTCGGAGCCGACGCAAGTGTGGGCCTTGCGGTATGGCCCATCTGGGACCAAAACGTGCTTGTCTGCACGCTCAAATCAGTGGACGCCGCCGAGAAACTACTCCGGGACATTACGCTGCCGGTCGGGGGCCGCCAGCTACCATTTCGGGGACACCCCAAGCTCTCCGGCGAGTTCTGTCGGGGCGTCGTTCATGTCTCCCAAGACGAAACGTCCGAAACTGTGAAAAGCAAACTCAGTGCTGAACCAAATGTAGTGACTGTGCGCAAGCTGGGCGACACCACGGTTGCAGTGATCACCTTCGCGGGGACCAAGGTGCCACGGACGGTGTTATACAACTGCGAGCGGCTCCCTGTTCACCTATATAAGAAGACAGTGCCTGCATGCCCCTCTGTGGCACAGTGGGCCACCGAGCAGATACCTGTCCGCGACCGCAGCCTGGCCGCTGCATAAGCTGCGGGGTCCAGGTACCTGCTGCTACTCCTGACGGCCCAACAGAACATCAATGCGTCCCGAGCTGCCTGCTCTGCGGCGGTGGCCACAAGACTGGAGCTCCCGGTTGTGCCGGACGGTTCCGGAAGCCAATAAAGTCGGGATCCCCACGCGGATCCAAGCCGAAGACAGCGGGGGGGCACAAACAGCCTCCGATGCCCAAGACCAGCCCCAAGAAAGCGCCAGCCGCCAAGTCGAATAAGCCAGAGCCCAAGAAGGCCCACACTGGGCCCTCCACCAATGCAAAGCCTGGGACACCATCGAAGCCTCCTGTCCTCATGGTCAAGGACTTTCCACCCTTGACACCCGTCCAGGCACAGGTGAGCTGTTGGGGTGGGGCAGTCTCCGGACCCTCCCCTTCTCCATCCCCTACCGAAACCGCCCTACAGCAGCAGATAGAGGAGCTCAGGCGCCAGAACCGATTTCTTGCGCGCAAAATTCAGGAATTAGAAGCCAAGCAGGTCGGGTCATCCGAGCCAGAGCAGGGAGCCGAGGTAGAGGACGGGGATGACGGATCCTCCGTAACATCCGACCTCACTAGCGTCTCGCGGCGGGACGCGGACACGGTAGTTGGATCAGTTTCCGCTACTGGCGCCACCGGTCGCCTCGAGTCCCTGGAGCGTAAAACCGAGCAATTAGAGGAGCGCATGGCAGCCCTTCCCGATCAAATCATGTCGGCAGTGCGCGCGTCCTTCCAGGACATGTTCACGGCAGCCTTAACGCAAGCACTTCCCGAAATTGTGGCCCAGGTCTCTGACTCAGTTCTTAAAGCCGTGCAGCCCTGGGTTAGCACCCAAATTAAAAACACGACTCAGTGCGACTCCCCGCAGCTCGAACGCAAGACGGCCTCTCGTCAGGCAGTGGACGAAGACTTTTCGGGGCTGGCTCCTGGTGGGTCGGTGCGGCCTCCTATGGCGGCCGCACCGGCTCCAGGCCCGGGCCGGTCTCCTGCACCGTAAATAAATACTAAAAGATGGCTAGCCGACCTAACAAGAAAGCTAAAAACCTACAAAAATTTGAGATTATCCAATGGAACTGCAGGGGTTTTAGAGCTTGGAAAAAACGGTCGCACCTCCAGCTCTACCTGCAGTCCCTTGGAAATATGCCGGCCCTGCTTGCTTGGCAGGAGCCCGGCATGGACGCTAAATTCCCTGGGTACAGTATTTTCCAGGGGGGCCCCTCGTCGTGCATCCTGGTGAATAAGGCATATACAGCGATCAGGTCAATTTAAACTTGAGTACCGATCAAGAATACACAATGGTCAGGGTACTGCCTCTCAGACGTCGCGACCCGTCAATACATATCCTAAATATATACAGCCCCCCGCGTAAGCCGCGCGTAACTTTCAGCGAAATCTTCCTTAGTGCAATCAAATTGGCAGACAAAGATCCTTTAGTGATTGTTGGAGACTTCAATGCTCCCAGCCTTCACTGGGGCTATCACTACGAGCAGGCCGAGGGCGTAAGCTGGCGGGGCTTATCTCCACCCTTCGCCTCACGCTGCTCACGGATCCGGCGTACCCCACTCGAATGGGGAACTCCGTAACCCGTGACACGTGTCCGGACCTCACTCTCGTAAAAAATGCTAAGGATGCTACCTGGGAGAACTTAGGCGATTCTCTAGGCAGTGATCACTGCCTTCTCCGAGTTACACTCCTGGAAAAGCCAGCGCATAAAAATGGGGTCAGGCCAAGCTGACCGATTGGCAACAATTCCGTAATGAAACTATTCCCCCCGTATTATTTTCTGGCGGCTACGCGGAGTGGGCTACACACATAAACCACATTCAGAAAAACACATTACTGCACTTCGAACCAACGAAGAGATTCCTCCACTTGTGGGAGGCGCGCCGCAGCTTAACAAAACGTTGGAAAAAACAGAAGACTAATCGCAAATTACGTACCCGTATAGCCCAACTCACGGAGCAGGCTGCAGCGTATGCTGCCCAGCTCTCCGATTCAAATTGGATAGCCCGCTGCGACGCCGCAGCTCGTCAGATGAGCTCGAAGGGGACATGGCGTCTCTTTCGCAGTCTCATAGATCCCTCTCAAACGAGAGGGGAGACGCAAAAGCAACTCCGGCGAGCTCTGCATGGGTACCAAGGCACGTCGGCACAGCTTGCGGATGCTCTGTGCGATAGATATCTCTGTCGCACGGAGGACCCGACTGGGCCGGCGTACACGTACTCTGGTAAGCCTAACCACGAACTCGATGCCCATTTTCAGTTGCATGACCTTAAAGCTGCCTTAGCTAAAATGCGACGGGGTACGGCTCCAGGGAGGGACCGCATAACAGTGAAACTGTTGGCAAACCTCCCTGACACAGCCTATCTTCATTTATTAGAATACATGAACCACATCTGGGACGGACGTCCGCTCCCTCCCGAGTGGAAAACATCACTTGTGACTCTTATTCCCAAAGCAGGCAAGGCCGTGAATACGGAAAATCTGAGGCCCATATCGCTGACCTCGTGCACGGGCAAGCTTATGGAGACGATGGTACGGGATCGCCTCTCTCCATACCTGGAGAGCAAGGGCTTCTTTGCAGACACCATGTTTGGGTTTCGCCCACATATGTCTGCACAGGACGTCCTTCTCCAGCTGCACAGGGCCGTCATACAACCCACAACTATGCAACACAATGACAAAGCCATCCTCGCCCTTGATCTGAAGGGCGCTTTCGACAATGTTAAACACGATAGCATCCTGGCCAACTTGAGTTCCACCGACTGCGGGGCTAGGACCTTCGCATATATAAGAGATTTCCTCTCTAAACGCCAAGCCCTTCTTCGGATCGAGGACGAGGAATATGGCCCGTACATTATGGGAACACGGGGTACCCCTCAGGGAGCTGTGTTATCACCGCTCCTGTTCAACATTGCTATGATGCGCCTTCCAAACAAATTGGCCCAGGTGGAAGGCATTCAACACGCAGTATATGCCGATGATATTACAATATGGACCACCGAAGGGAGCATTGGGGAAATGCAGGAACGCCTTCAGCGGGCCGCATCCATAGTCGAGGCGTATGCCAACGATTGTGGACTCCAATGTGCTCCAACCAAATCAGAGCTTCTGCATGTTAGAGCGAAGCCAACCGATAAATCAGCCATACACATCTTTCTGTCTGGGATTCCCATCAGAGAGGTGGAGGAGCTTCGGATTCTCGGCCTGTTCATTCACCACAGACTCAGACCGGACTCCACAATTGCGAAACTCCGGATAGTAGGCGAACAGGTAGGGCGCATGATCCACCGTGTTTCCAACAAGCGGGGCGGTCTGCGGGGCAGGGACGCGCTTCGGCTCGCCCATGCCTTCGTGACTAGCCGGATACTCTACGCCGTCCCATACCTTCGCACTAACAAGCACGAAGACGACAGAATAGATGCCATCATTCGCAAGGCGACTAAGCGAGCTCTGGATCTCCCTGTGGCCACCTCCAACGCCAAACTCAGAGCTTTAGGCGTGCTCAACTCCTACCAGGAGTTGCGGGAGGCCCACCTTGTGAATCAATACACGCGGCTCGTGCAGACGGCTCCCGGGCGCCGCCTGCTAAACCGATTACAGATCCAACACGTTTGCCCTGCAGAGGAGGCGGAGCGTATTCCAGAACTGTGGCGCCATATGCTCTCGGTCTCTCCGCTCCCCAGTAACATGGATACGCACACGCACGAAAGCAGACGAAAAGCGCGGGCTCGGACGCTTGAAAGACAACACGGCTCTCGACCTGGTGTATTCTGCGTGGACGTAGCAGGGCCTTCGCCCAAGGGATTTTACACGGCCTCTGTAATTCACCAGGAAAAACACGTCAATGGGCTCTCCTTCCGAGCACAAAATTCAGAGCGAGCTGAGGAAGTAGCGATAGCGCTTGCTGCCGCGGATCCCAATTCGAAAGTCATCATCACGGACTCCCGTAAAGCATGTACTCACTACTTGGCAGGGGAGATATCCCCCTTAGCCGGCCAAATTCTAAAACGGGCTGCCATTGATCCGACCCCGAAACGCATTATATGGGCTCCTGGCCATCAGGGCTTACGAGGTAATGAGGCCGCTGACGCGGCCGCCCGAGCGCTTACCCACCGGGCTCCTCACCCTGGCTCTTATGACTCAGAGGCCAATACACCGCTTCTGCGGTTCAAAGAAATTCTCTCATATTATCGCGACACTCACCGCCTTTTCCCGGCTCCTGCAAAGGGGCTGAGTAAGGCGGATGAGCGAACTCTAAGGCGCCTGCAGACAGGTACTCTACTCTGCCCTGCAATATTAAAGCACTACGATCCAAACACGGATGGGCGGTGCCCACACTGTGGGGAGACCTGCGATATCTTCCACATGGTGTGGGCATGTACTAAAAATCCCGACCTGCCCCCTTCCCCTACCCCTTTACGAGAGGCATGGGAGACTGCCCTCCTCAACTGCTCCTCACTGGAGTCGCAACGGGCTCTGGTGCGACGGGCGCGAGACGGGGCCTCGTCATGCGGTGTCCCGGACTAGGGACGCCGACCATGTAGCGGGGTCATGCTTCGGCCCCCAAACTCTCTTTTTTTTTCTTTTATAATAAATGTTTTTTCATCATCATCATACACCTGCCGGGAAGAGGCACCCCTCAAGGAGCTTTGATCTCCCCAGCACTTTTTAACATTGCTGTCAGGTCTTCCCAAACAATTGGAGCATGTTGAGGATCTGCACCATGACATCTATGCCGACGATATCACGTTGTTGACGTTTCGGGGTTCTGACGGTGCCATTCAAGACCGGCTTCAACAAGCAGTTGAGGTCGTGTCTGACTATGCTCGACAGGGGCCTCACTTGTGCCCCGTACAATTCTGAGCTACTTGTCTTCCGTGGCCGCGGTAAGAATACCCCACCCCACATCAAAGTACTCGTCCAAGGAACACTCATCCATCAGGTAGAGCGAGCACGCATCCACGGACTTTACGTTCAAGCAGATGGCAGGGTTAGACACACCATCTCTCTACTCTCACGCCAAATGGAACAGATCATCGTCATGCCCCGACGCGTAAGCAATCGACGCTCTGGCCTTGGGGAGCAGGACATGATTCGACTAGTTGACGCGTGCATTCTCAGCCGCGTTAGTTATCACCTTCCCTTTCACCCGTTAACGCAAGGATAACGTGAACGAGTGGACATGCTCATCCGTAAGGCCATCAAGGTCGCGTGGAGGTTCCGCACTATTCTTGTACGCAAGGCATTTTGTCGTTGGGAGTGCACAATAACCTCGACAAAGTGCTCGAGGCCTAGTGAATTAGTCAGCGCCAACGCCTCCTTTGCACTCCCAACGGGAGACAGCTACTCACCCACCCGCCTGGGTTACCCAGTCCCCCCTGCACCTCCGGAAACACAGGGGATTTCTGTGCCACTCCAAATAGCTCGAGTACTTCGCATGCGTCCCCTACCATGCAACATGCACCCTGAGCGTAACACCGGTCGTTGGCGGGCATGGGTGAGATACCTAAACCGCACTCTCCGTGAGGTTAAGGAGGATGGAGTCTATTACACGGATGCGACTCGCACGCCAAACGGACACGCGGCAGTGGTGGTTAGCGGCACTCATGAGATAGTAAGTGCTGCCTCGATTTCCTCACTATGGTCAACCACCGACTCGGGCAACTTCCTGGCAGTTACCCTGGCCATCCAACACACCCTGAGCCTCCCCGCCGAAGCATACTACATAATCACTGATTCGCAAGCGGCATGTAGGGCTTTCCTAACAGGTCGCGGCGTTCCCAAAACCTCATATTCTATTCTTTTACGTACATCCAAAGTTTCATCAGACATCAGCCACACCATGCACCTTCTCTGGACTCCTGGTAATGCCTCACTGTCGGGTAATGAACACGCTGATGCGGCCGCTCGAGAACTCACCCTCCGAGCAGCCCCGCGCAGTAAGTCTCCAACACAGAGCTAGGTTACCTACGTTTCACATATCACGAGGTCACACAGCATTACATACGCCAAAGACAGTGATACCAACCCCACCAGCGCCCTTCAGACGAGAGGAGGCTGTCGCACTTCGCCGACTGCAGACTCAAACTTTTCCAAATGTGCACTCCCTGCACAAATTACATCCAACTCGCTATACCGACGTCTGTCTAGGACGTGGCGCCGTCCCCACAACCTTTCACGTCGCCGTAGATTTCACCGCTGCCTACCTTTCTACCCTCCCACCCATCCTTCGGTCCACCAGTACCCCAGAGCAGTCGGAAGGCATCCTTCGCGACGGCGCCCACGAGGTCTGTCGGGCGCTCGTCCAGCGGGTCCGGGCTATGGCAAAGGTTGTTATAGGAGTCCCGGAATAGGGGCCCTCCCCGTTTTCTTTGCATTTTAATAAAGGAATGTTTTCATCACCGCCATTTCGGCCGCTACGGTGCAAGTTTTCGGATGGTGTCAAGGGATGGCCTCATAATTGAAGGGAGAAGTCCGAGCGAGAATGCGGTAGCGGCGGTGATATCAGGCCAGTAACTTGGAGAAAAGTCCAGGAGTATTCGGTGGGGCCCAAAGCCAAACGAGGGCACCCGTCTTGAAATAGTTCGGTCGTTGTCGCGCCTAAGCTTCTGGCGACCTTGGTCTTGTGCCGTAAGCGAACGGGCCTACTGTCGACGATCGTCTGCGTACCTGGCAACGTCGGACATTGGACTGTACTCACATGCGTCAGGTGCGCAAAGAAGCATGTTGTCCAGCATGCATGATGACTGGCGTCCGTGTAAATGAAAGAACGGTGATAATTCTGTGGTCGCTTACGTAGCAATGCTATGCGCATACGTCACGAAACGAAGGATGGTGTCCAGGTTGGTGAGGTCTGATGCGGTGTACATCGTCAGCATATCACCGAGAGTACGCTTTGGTGAATGTACGTTGTTCCCAATACCAACCTAGACCTACGGTCCTGGAAACTCCCCCGGTTCGTGACATCATTACAAACATGACCGACGATACCCCTTTCCCATCTGGACCTTCGGCAGTCCACGTACATTCGGCGCCATGCATCGCCAGCGAGATACGAAATACGAACTTGTCAGTACCAGTAACAAATGGGACGATGAAATGAAGGTTGGATACGTTTAGTTCTAACTTGCGGACATTCCCACTTGGTCCGTCTTTAAGACTTCCATTACGGACGTCTTTGGTAGGTCATCGGCTCGCAAGCTTCGGGCAGAGTACCGTTTGCGTGAACGGGCGCAGAAACTAGGCGAGAACGTCACAGGCTACATTGAGGATGTACTGAACCTCTGAAACCGCGTCAACCCACCGCAACGGAAGAGGAGAATATTAAGCGCATAGAAAAGGGTATCGAGGACGAAGCTTTTCAGATGCTGCTCGCGAGCAGCCCTACCACAGTCGTTGCACTGGTGTCACAGTGTCAGAGTTTTGACGAGTTGCGTAGGCAGCACTCAATCGCACGCCAAGCCCTTACGATGACCGACTCATTGTCAAGATTGACCCACACTACCCTCCCTGCCGATCGGCATCCGCTGCTATCCACCACCAAGGGATTTACCCGTAACAAGGTAGCGTGTCAGCTTTTATTACTACCTCTCGCGAACGAGCCTGCGCAGACGTTGCCCCGGACCATCAGCACATCATTCTGACACATTTTGCTGAGGCCGAACCATCTATGCGCCAACAACCTCCTGTCACGGCGCCGCTTACTTACGCGGCCATTGCGGGGCCCCCTCAGCGGCCAATGCCATATGCCCCACCTGTTATACTGCCCCTACCTCGCCGCCGACCGCAACTTCTGCGCCGCGTCACTACGCGGGATCTTTGCCTTCGTTTTTCCGCCCACAATACGTGTGGGAAACGCCGGACAACAGGTGGATCCGCTTCGCCTGTGGTTTCGCTGGACACTGCCGCCGATGCCCCCCTTCTTTCTTCCAAACCGTGGCCACCCCTGATCCGTCGTCACCACGCACGCAACCCAGGTACAGTCGAGCTGATGAAGTCGAGTTGATGAAGAATATCGCGCCAGCGTCGACCAAGAACTACGACAGCGTCATGGCCCAGAATCCTCTTTCGAGGAGAGGTAGGTATCAGGCAAGCTTCACTTACTCTTTTTGCTGATTTTTAAGCTGCGATCACTCCTGCCTGAGGAAGGCACATTTTCATTTTTTTGTTGTATGACAGCGCGATATATTTGTGCAACTTAGCAAGCCGTTCAGATGATGCAGTGACAACCACCAGCTGTACCAGATTTTCCCCAGGAATTTTGTTATCGTCCGCGGAGATAAGAGCCAACGAAAAATACACTTGATCGCAACGAATGGAAAGCTTAAAATAAAGAGATAGGGTGTAGATTTCGTCGTAGGGGCGACTGGTGCAGCATGGAACAGCGAACGATGGCGAGAAGCATGCGTAATCTTGATTTTTACTGTTCCGAAACTTGCCGCTAGGCCCCTGGGACGTTAGGTCGGTCGACGTTCGTCCGATAACCTCCATATCGCGCTGGACTGTACACCGCTGATAATCGACCATGCTTCTCGAGTCGCCGATCACCATCTCCTCGACGACGCACTCTGTCACCCATGCGTCCTCCGCTCACAAATAGAGTACGGAAACTGACTGCTGCAGTTCCGGAGGCAAGAACTGCACGGAAGTCGAACTGCCCAAGGCATCCATGTGTTTCGCCGCAAAATGTTATTGACGTCAATCTTGAAGACCCCGCTGCCGTAGCGTTTACTGACGCAGGGGCTGCCGTTTCCATCATCTGTGAGACGCTGTGCCGCAAGACATAGAAGTTGACTACGTAGCTTTCTTGGTGAATGCTCCGTACGACCGAACGAGACGGAAGAGCAGTCTTTGCCTCGTCGGAAGTATTTCTCCGTCACCGCGGCTCACGATTGCCATTTGCAGTACTGTCGATTAAATCTGGCGCCACGACTATGCTCGTTGCCAAGTCGTTCACGTCCGCCGTTACCTTACTTAGTGGGAAATCTTTGGAGCATCTACAAGACGTCGACTTCTTGCGTTTCCTGGACTTCTCTGAGAACCAACCCTACCTTAAGCTGAACACCATTTAGTCACCTGCTCCCAAAGCTTCAGCTGCAGATAATATCCGTCCTTCTATCACGAGGACGTACCGCCCTGGCACCGTAGCGAACCTCTCGCTCTTCTGCAAGACTACCCCTCTTCCTTCGATTGCGCCCAGCCAACCTTGGTCGCACAACGAGCGTCATACACCACATCTCCTACGCCAACGAGCCTCTCGAGTTTCCGCGACAGAACGGCAAATTCTCAACGAACAAGTCGACGAAATGCTTAAACGCGCAGTGATTCAGCCGTCCCAGAGCACCTGGCCCTCTGCTGTCGTAATTGTGCGCAAGAACGATGGACCTATAAGGTTTTGTGTCGACTATCGCCGCCGCAATAAGAGTACTCGAAAGGGTATGCACCTGTTGCGGCGCATCAGTCATCCTCTCGATTGCTTATAAAGCTCAGAATATTTATCGTTTTTATATTTACGCTCAGGTTCTTGGCAAGTACCGATGGCTAACACCGGTCGGGCAAATACTGCTTTCCTAACTTCTCTGAGTTTAACGTCATGCCGTTCGCATTGTGTATTGTCCCAGCTACTTTCGAACGGATGATGGATAACACCCTTCGCGGCTACAAGTGGAACACCTGCCCTTGCTACCTTGACGACATCGTAGTCTTTTCTAGATATTTTCCTCCTCACCTTGTTCGCTTTCGTGAGATTCTGACGTTCCTCACCTCAACTGGTTTTCAACTTAACATAAAGAAGTGTCACATGGCGGCGCGCCAGACGACGATACTGGGCCAGGTCGCCTGCAAGAAAGTCGTTCTTCCGGGCCCAGCGAATATCCATGCCGTTGCCGAATGCCCGAAGCCCACATGCATGAAGAGGCTTCGAAGTTTCTTTGGGCTATCTTCATATTTTCGGTGATTTGTGCGCGACTTTGCTTCCATCATCGCCCCTCTTAGCAATCTTCTGACAGCCTCTAACGGCCTGTCTGCTTGGTCCCAAGAGTGCGAGACATCTTTCGAAACGCTACGGCACTTCTAACATCGCCTCCAATACTTCGACAACTTGACCCGGATGAGCCGAAGGAAATCCATACTGAGGCCAGCGCCGTCGGCCTTGGTGCAGTGCTGGCTCATAAAAAACCGCGATACGAAGAATACGTCGTCGCTTGCGCGAAACGAACTCTCAAGAAAGCCTAGTGCAATTATTCGGTCGCTGAGAAGAAATGCTTTGCCATATTTTGGGCTTTGGCTAAGTTTCGTCCGTAACTTTATGGCCGCCCTTTCGACGTCGTCACGAACCACCATGCTCTATGTTCTCTTGTTGCTGAAAAATCCGTCGGGACGCCTCGGTCGTTGGGCACTTGGCTGCACGAGTATGACGTTCGTGTTGTGTACCGATTAGGCTGCAAGCACTGATGCTGATGCACTTTCCCGCTCACCGCTAGCGTCATACACGGCTTCTCCGTCAGCTTTGTCGTCTCCAATCGATGTCGCAGACATGTCGTCGAAGCAACGTAAGGATGCGTGGGTTTGTCGCTTGCTGGACTTTCTGGCTGATTCATCAGCGTCAGCTTACCCTGCACCTCCTCCAAATGTGACGCGGTTTATTGACGCGTGGACTTCACGGAAAGTCTAGAAACGTCAAGCGTAGAGCGGCGGGCGTCAAGTAACCAAAATTTGGCCAAAGCCGAGCTCGTAACCCGTCTACTACCTGACACAGGCTTGTTTGCATGCTTTGTTGTCGTCCTCTCTTCAATACAATATATATATATATATATATATATATATATATATATATATATATATATATATATATATATATATATATATATATATATATATAGTGTGAGTGCAGCATATCAGTGACCTTTCTTTGTCATCTCGACGTATCATCATCATTGTACAACAGCTCGTGCTAGACTCGAATAAGGCGATTCCTCATTATATATATATATATATATATATATATATATATATATATATATATATATATATATATATATATGCTTTACTTTCTTCACATTTGCAGCCTAATTACTACAGATAACATCCCCGATACCTTCTTTGGCATTATTGTCCGTTAGTTCTCATTAATATTGTGCCTAACAAAAAAACGAGCCCTTAAAAGTCATCATCGTTCTTTCATTCCTAGCGAGGGTCTCGTTCTGGCAGACCTGATGCATTCAGGTAGCGTGCGACGGATTATTGGTCAGCTGCCAGCTTGTAAAAAGATCATGTGCTACGTGACACCACAAGCAGAAAACGTGTTCCACACTCGCCGGCATGGCTGCGATCGGCGCTGACTAACGCTCTTACGTTTAAATGCACATATAAACACCACAAAGTGGACGGGAGGATGACCGACGCCGTAGCTAAGTGGTGGAGCATCGGACGCGTTATTCGAAAGTCGCAGGTTATGTCCCTGCCGGCGGCAAGTTATATTTTCTTCCCATTTACTTTCCCCACGTTCATATCCTGATTACTACAAATAACATCTCCTATACCTTTCTTGGAATTATTGCTTGTTAGTGATCATTAATATTGTGTCTAACAAAGAAAAATGAGGCCTTAAAAGTCATCATCTGTCCATATATATACAGTACACAAACACACACACGTATATATATATATATATATATATATATATATATATATATATATATATATATATATATATATATATGTGTGTGTGTGTGTTAATGGTGCACTATTTGCAAAGCATGAAATGCTGAAAGTGAACAGTCATTTCGAATACGACATTTTTACAAATTTGAAACCAGGTAAAAGGAGTGGTAGTACACTCTTGCGTACTTCGGTTGATTTGCTTGCCAATGGCCTCAAGAGACATAGGGAGAAGAGGTGTGTGCCATGTCCTATTACAAATTTGGATTTCAAGCTCTACAATTCAGAAGAATCCTGGTTTGAGCTCGTCGGTGGTTAATCACCAATGAAAAAAATTTTGCTAGAGTTAAACGAATACACAGAGCACACAAAACAACACCGCACCCTTTCTGATGTTTTGTGTCCTCTGCGTCCTCTTTCCGTCAGCACGGAGTAGTTTCTTGAGTTATGAACTACAATTTCGTCATGCAAGTGTACTGGACACGTTGGAATCAAGAAAACTGACACATTAGGTAGGATGTAGTTATCTTACCATTTAATTATCAATGTTAGCTTGTTTTTGTGATTGTTAATAAAGTTATTTACTTGCTGCTTGCTTTGTAATAAGTGCTGTTTTTTTTTTTCATTTCAGTGTTTCATTTTTAGATATCTACTGTGAAAGGTCATACGTGTATTTCCTATTATATTGTCGCTTTCCGCTTCCTTTGACCTTCTTTTCTGGGTGATTGGGCCAGTCAAGATGAGGAATGTAGGTTTTACTCCGCCACAGCACAACGCGTCTGTACGTAGCCTTCTGTACCTGCCGCGTGTGAAATAAACTCGAACTGAAACGTGCTGTAACGGTAGGTTAACATGAATTAGGCCCTGAATTGTGGGCTAATTATAAAATCGTGGTGGCTGTAAAGAAAGCACACCGTCAGAACAAACAAAGAAAGTGAACACACAAATGAGTCAGTGCCCTTGTCGTCAGTTTCTTTCCGCGCGTTCCTTGGTCGTGTCGATAAGTAATATTGACAACCGTGTGATTGGTGGTAAATTAAATAAACATTAGCACTCGCTGTGTAACTCAGCAACTATGGGGTGCGCTGCTTAGCTCGATAACGTTCGTTCTATATCACGGCGGCCTCGTTTCGGCAAACCCGAAATGCAAAAGCATTCATGCTTTTAGGAATAGGTGCTCAATAGAGTAACACAGGTGAGGAAAATTATTTGTGAGTTCCCCACTACAGGCGTGCACTGATCGTGGTCACATCGTGTTTCGGCCTGTAAAACACTTCAAATCATTATTAATAAATATACCGAGACCAATAAAAAGTGCACGCAGTGGTAGTTCAAGCTCAGTATGAATCATATTTCTTCTTACCTTTCAGGATTAAACGAAACAGCGCACATCGTTCCTCGGGGGACCATAATAGCAGTGTGTAGTTGTAACCAGGTCCTCCTGAAAATGCATTGTACTTGTGATGATCCATGTAATAATTACTGCCTGTGTATTCCAAACCCGGTGAGGTGTTAATGGTAATATTTGATCTTTCTAATCATTAGCTAGCCAGGAGCCGCCATATGACACTTCTAATAGGCGAAACATTTTAGGACCAGAAAAACAATATTTGTCCGAAATTTAAACCTTGACAATAAATAATTTTGAAGGAATGCTTGTAGACATTGGAGGTTCCGCTTCTGATATATTCGGTTATGAAATGTAGAACTTGAATAGTCGCACCACTAACGTCTTTAGATTGTGTAGAGTAGCTGGTTGACCTAGAGTACGTTGACTACAAAGGTGCCACATCACTACCGAAATGTCATGATCTACTTTACTTCGACCGCACTTATGCGCACACTGGGATGCAGATGATGGTAAAAAGATTCATTTATTTTTAACGCTATAATGACGTGCTACTGATGGGTTAATGGAATGCCGCGCAAGGCGGCAAGAAGCGTGCAACTCTATGCGAATTTTATGTCCCAGCACAGCAGTTGCTTCTGTGCAGGCCGGACGAACTGGACGCCACGATCTCCCATCGGTTTGTGTCGGGGAGTTGCCATTCGCACGATGGCTGCAGAACGCAGCAGATGTATATTTGGTGAAAGTGTGCTATGGGTCCACTGGAAAGGATGAATTCAGGAGAGAAGACGAGAGCGCCATCAAACAGCGTCCTATGTGTCCTTGGTCACCAGCATGTGTATCCTTCGCTTTCTCAGAACTTTGAGCTTAGTATGCCGCAATGACCTCCGGTTCGGTTTGCGAAATATAAGCTAGAAATAAACAATGGCGATAGTTTGTATCACCCATACAGCGCAAGGTCTCCAACCTGTATTCAACATGTACGAATTAGAAAAACTGAGTGTTTATTATTAAAACAGAAAAAAACGGATAAAAGGCCGCACATTTCACCGCTTGAGTAATCTGCGTTGTGATTCCGTTATACGTTCGTTACAAATCTAATACGTGTTCGATGACATAAAAATCGCATGTTTGAGATGGCCAAGTATGGCTATCATACCGCTGTTGCGACATTGTATGATTAGTAGTACGGAATAGTTGTTCACACAAGCAGCCCCACGTAGGCGCCCTTTTCGCGCGTGAGAGCCAGTAGACACCAACAATTCTTTACAAGCTGCCACGCTTGTCTATAGCACGAAGTCGTCTCTTGGCTACACTAAGGACAACTGCTCTTTATACTAAGGACAACCACACTAAGTACAACTGCTTTGGTATCTTTCATTGAAGCCTGCGCTCGGTTGTAGAGAACGCAGAGGCCATGTTCTGCAAAGTTTCTTCCAAAATCCAGCACGGGATCATGCCCTTGAGCTGTGTCATAGGTTTCATGTAGTGTGATTTAGGGCGTTTCGGGGTTTAACATTTTAAGTACAACCTCGATCGTAAATTGTAAGAGCAATGTGACATAGTGGCCAGACATTTCAATGTGTCTTCTACATGCCTCAAAATTACGGAACGAGCCTTCCCCAGCAAGTCCTAGATTGTAGAGACCGCGAGACAGCGTAAACTGCCAACTGCTGCCATTTTGTCTAGATAAAGGTTCAGAGAGTTCGGACAGCTTAAAGAACTCCGTGTCTTGTAATGACACTCCAGACTACACATATTAAGATCTCAATACATCAACTGAGAGGCCATAAATTCCACATATTACTAACTGGCTACTTTAACAACGCACCCGACCGAACCCTAGCTTAATCAGCAAAGCGTATGATGTTTATCGCGTTTCTATGCCAACACAACAAGCAAACTTTAAGTCTGTCCGTCTGTGAACATACACGATCACCGACATGAAAAAGTATTTTAGTATAAACGTGCACATCGGTGCTTGAATTTGGACGCGGGCGCTCACGTTCCGAAGGCAGTGTCTTAATCAGGACGCTACGTATTCATGCTTGCAAAACGTGAACTATGTGACCCGTTGAGGCGAATCTGGCGTTCAAGCGCATCCATCGTCAACGCGGGCGAAAGCGCTTCCGCCAAACACTAGTGCGACGTGTTTACGAAAACGAACAGCGGCTCAAGGTCTGTACATCGTAAAGCCACCGCCAAAGCAGCTGGTTGCATCCACGTTCATTGTGCGTTCGTGTTGAAATGGCGACGGCGCCTTGTAGCGTCTGTGTGTTGCCATCTAGCGCAATCCATTGGCTCCCTTGTCGCGGCGTGTAGCTTAAGCGTGTAGATTCCTCTTCCTCTTTGCCCGAATGAAGACATGCAATATGTTTAAATCTGGTCGCATCAAATATGGTCTCGTCCCAAAACAAGCAAAACCGCGTTATCGCCCGACAAACTTGGCTCAAACGCGTTTGAACCATTGCAAGTCTAGTTATGTGGCTCATATTAAGATATTCCAGCTAAAATATGAGTGCCACTACACTTTGCATGTTATGTATCGCCTGAAGCACTTACCATAGTTTTTCGAAACTATAAAGATGACTATTTAACTGCAGTGTGAATGCATATTTTGTATGCTGGGCTGCTGATAGATGGTTAAATATTCTATAGCATCACTTTCGCTGAAAATGTTTTTCTGGTGGCGATTGCGAATACAGCAAGCTTCGTCAAGTTCGTCGTTATTTATAAATATACCTGTTACACTAATCCACTACACAGCTGAGACTACTAAACAAGTTAGGGCACGATCATGACGTCGATGAATCCAAGCGATTTACGTGCATATTCACCGTAAATAAAGCCCTTCGAACATAGTTGCTTTAAATGAGCCGAAGCGTAAAGGTAATCTCTCACCAATTCTATAAATAAACAAACCCTTCCCGCGAGCCTCATATTTTTGTCCATCTCAAGTGAAACGAAGATGAATGCGAAAATGCTACTTTCGCTACTTTCGAATAAAGCAGTGTGCTAAACGGAGCCAATCTAGTGAAACAACGAAAGGAACGTTGCACTGACGCCGGAGGATTAGCATCACTGCTTCTCCTTTTACTGCTGCTAGAGCTTCAAGTCAACAAGATTAAGTGCACCTGACATCATCAGCCGTCACTGTAACCATTTACCCTTACATCTACATCCGAACTCGAACGGCTGGTGCGGTTTGAAATATGAGCTGCCAATCTCAGAACCTTGAGATTTAAGCGAATTATTTGCACTTCAGCAATATGAACCACGTATTCCTCGCTTATACTCCCATTACCCTTCTCTTTCCCTTATCTTGTAATGTCCATCCTCGCTCGCCCTCACCAAGTTTTGGAAAGAAATTGAACTCGTCTCACCGCTGAATGTTAGGACAGAGGGAGGCCGGGACGCTCTCATAAGCACGCGCCTGTGTTTTCGAGGGTCGTAACCAAGTTCACGGTACCACGCGATCTATCTTCATACCAGAAAATTTATCAATTTACCGCGTGCACAAAAAAAAGCTGTTTCATGCCGCATTCACATTGTGCAGGCCCGATCGTTTTCGTCGTCCTGCTTAATTGAGCATACACGAGTGCCTCCGACAAAGACTACAGTAATTTAACGGCTGCTTGCGAATGTTACAGGCAATATGCTCTATTTGATGGAAGCACTGAAGGCCAGCTTCCTGCAGCAGTTTCCCGCCGACTGCAGATGCTGTATGCACCTAACTAGCAACGCAGATTCGCTTCATTAAAATCGGCGAAAAAACTTGCGATTTCAAAGTTTAGTTACCTGCAAAGGATATGCGATAATAATCATAAGGAGACCAACTCTTGCATGACCACTAGTGCCGTAGAGTGGCGACTGGTGGAAATTTTGAAGCACTACTGTCTGATTGTAATACTTAGTCACCACGACTAATAGAGGGCGATGGTCAAACCCAACCGCCCTTAAATGTTTTTGAGAGCCAAGTGATGCTGCCACGAATTTAATTGCGACGTCCGTATGTGCAGATGCCTCGTCAGACGTAGCTTACCTTTTATCCGGCTAACTCTCATAACTGGTTCTCCATGGATTTTGAGCAGCTTTGCATAAAACACCTGGCTCGTCCTGAAAGTGGCACTTTCATAAGTTTGGCGCAAATAGTGAAAGCTTCGCATAAAATAAGAGTTCATGAAACTTAACCCTATTCAATGTTGCATGAAATACCAGAGACATGTGGACAATAAAAGCACGCAATTATACACGACATACGCGGTGTTTATGAAACACTAACTTAACATTTCAGTGATGTTTCTTGAATAAAATAGTGTTGCGTTTATGAACACATCACAAGGAGAACAACGTTTCATTCGGGGGTTCACACCCGCTCGCACGAAACATGTACATGACATACAGAACAGTTTAACAGTTCTTCTTGTATACTACGCCGGAATGCTTGGTTAGCGCAATGTATTTTGGGTGAGAAAAAATTGCGGGCAGTTTACACTAAGTCGCACAAAGCTTTACACAGCGAAGCACCGACCCGTCGCCTCTCGTAATCCCCGTAGATTGACACGTCTAGCTTCGAGATACGTGGCTTCCTCCGCGGGAGTATGCAGCCAGGTCTGGCACTATAGAGCGGAAGTTCCGAGCGATGTCTCCATCACTGGGCGTGGCCTATCTACTGCGCATGCGCGGCTTGGCCAGACGGTGCGGCATCTGGTCGTTAGACGACAACGATGCTTGCTTCCTCTTTCTCTGTATTTTTTCTCTCTACTTCTTTCTATCTCTTTGGCTGATGTTATCTCTTTTTTTCTTTCTGCATTTCATTCACTCCATTTCTCTCTTTCTCCTTCTTTCTGTGCTAGGCTTTACTCTTTCCCCTCCTTCTGACCATCGCATCTCTCCTCCTATGCACACTTCTCTTTCCCACTGCCCTTGCTATACTATACTATACAACGCTATGTTATGCCTTGCTAGCGTGACTGGATAACCGAGTGGTTAGGACGCTCGCCTTCTGATCTAGAGCAGGCGGGGTCGAATCTCGCCACGTGAAACTTTTTTTCGGCAAGAATTTTTTTCTTCCTCTTTATATATTTCTTCCCGTCTCTCTGTTTCTTTCCTTCTTTCTTTCTTTCCTTCTTTCTTTCTTTCTTTCTTTCTCTCTCTCTCTCTTTACTCGTTCTCAGATAGCCGCACTGTGGCACATGCCTGTTAAGATGATAGTTTTCTGCGTCTGATCACAAGGAACGATTTGCTAAAGAGTTTCGGTGTTAAAAGAACTTGGCAAAAAAAAAAAATTGGGAGAAACTTTTTGCGATAGCAATCATATTTACTCTCTCAGCGGATTTTTGCCGTCGCCGTCATGATCTGTATATCTATATGTATATATACATAAAAAACACAAATAAAAATAATTCGGAAGAAAAACTTTTTGAAGCGCCCGACCGGAGATTCGAACCTACGACACCTCGCTCCACAATGCGCTGCCTTAAAAAATTACGCCATTCTTTATCCAGGATACTAGCAGGACACAAACACACGTGGCGTTGGGTCAAACACGCGGGACGCCACACGTGGCGAAATTAAAATTATGCGAGACGCGGGCCATGCTCCATCGTTGTCCGCGTTGCGTTGGCGTCGTATCGCTGGCGACCCATGCTATGGTTTACTGGAATGGGGTAGTGGGCCGTCTGGCGCAGGGAGCGATGACAGTCTGCGGTGCCAGAGCACACTGTACTACTGTGTCGCCACCTGACGCCGCCCCCTGAAGTAATTTATGGTAAGCTGAGTAAAAAAGCCTCCGAGATCGGTAGTTGTAGTTGCCGCGCTGGTCTTGCGTGCACGTGGGAAGCTTGCAGATTGTTCCCTTCTGTTTCTCATGACACGTTAGCGAATTTGTTCGTGTGCATGGCAGACTCAGTGTTTGATGAAGCCTGATTCATTCTAGTTTTGGCAGACCGATTGCAATTACGGATTACTCACATAGGATAAATCCAACACCCCGAATGGGAAACGTGCGGCACCTACAGGTGGCGCGACAATGCAGTGCGCCAGCGCGCCGTCAGCGCCGCGAGTGGCCATTCAGTTGTCAAGTGTCGTGCTACGAAATCTCGTCTCTCCTTCTACTGCGCCCGCGTTTTGTGGACGTGCGTGCGCGCGACGGCGACTGGTGTTACAAAGCGCGCCGGCTTCAAGGGCGTAAATAGCGCAGGGTTTTTTAGAGCCTCCAACGAAGAGAAGGGACACAAATTATGCCGCAGCAGGCACGTTTTCGACGTGACGGAAGAGAGCACGGTCGGAGAGAGTATTCTGAAAGGGAGATGCGTGCGACAGGCCAACGTGAACCAGGAAGCATACGCCGTCATCATCGAAGTTTGTGCGCACGCTTTTTCATCATTTTACCTGCTCATTACTGAGTAAACGATTACATTAACGTCAAACATGTGCTGTAGCGAGATGTTGTCTTGAGGGTAACCGAGTGCGATCGGCGCAATTAGTACGCATGATCGCCTCCCGTGTTGCATTTAGTGATGCCGTAACAATTGTGCGAAGCTTTCTATGCTGCAGCTCCGTTTGTGGATGTTGCTCGGGCTGTATGAGTGCTTGGGTAAATCAGTTACCTGTCATCTTTGCAAGCGATATCTTAGCCGTCACGTAGCATAAAAACAGCGTGGCGCAGCACCTCTTGCATGCGCAGCGCTGTCAAGGGGCAAATACAATACAGGGGTAATAAAGATTAAAATTGGAGCGGTCCCCGATGCATTGTGCCACGCATCCGGCTCTTGTTTCTCACTGTTCCCGTTTACGAACTGCGCTACCTGCTTATACGTATAGGGCGTACGAGTAACATTTTTCTCTGCAAATGAGTATGACTGAATGATGCTCGCCTTTATGTACCTATCAAATTGTCAGAACTACGGTCCGCGTAACAATAACGCACGTATAGCTCGACGGCGTCAAGTAATTTGACAATATGGTCATCGCCGTGAACTGCGAGATAACTGTTGGCTGATGTACGTAACTTTAAGTGCTCGCGCTCTGTAGTATGCATGTTTACTTTTCAGCATTAATTACTTTAGACTATTAACACCAAAAACGCGTCTTTTTCAATCGTACCGCCCGGAGGCCGGGTGTAACTTTTCAGCTTTATGCAACTATAGGCTGATCACCAGAGCTCACTACAACTGTAGGGGTGGTGTGAAGGCCACTGCAAGCATGCAGCAGCAGTTGTAGCTTTTGTCGACAGTGAAGAGTCTGCTAAACTTCAACTATCGCCGCAGTGTTGCGGTACGTCGGCGGAAAAACAGCAGGAGCGTACGAGGGAGAAGCTGGATCTGTCGATGACTTTCCGCACACAAAATGTACTCTGCAGACCCGAGACCACTTTGCCGGCTGCCACTCGGTTCGGTTCGCACTGTAAAAATACCGGTTCACTTGCGTGAAGCGTAAATTCACAGCGAACTAGCTACAACATGTACTTCATAACCATGCACGGGATCAATTACTTCACATGGCGTACGCTGCGAATCCACCGTTCCCGCTGGTCTAGGAGGCTTTCTCGCCCCGCAGAGCGAGAGAACTTTGTTCCAGGATGGCATTCCTTATATCTATTAGCGCAGTTGACGACCCAGCAACTCATGCGCGACATTGCAAAACTCCTCCAACGGCGTGACACGGCTCGGGCAGAGAACATCTGGCTCGGCTCGTGGAGCGGCTGCTGCAAGTAGCACGCCAATTCGTTTCGTTCGCTCCCGCACAGCGGCGCCACCAGCTCAGTGCACGTTCCCCATACATCGCTGTGCATTTAGCTGCATTGCTGCGTTTTGGTGCCCCTTTGATGAGTAAAATTTCTAAGGAAATGGACCAACATTCGTCATTGAGCGTTGTATTTTTTCTGTCCAAAACCTTGCGACTGCTGTTCTGACGAGCAACGACTGCTGAGGTGACAAGCAACGGTGCAACTCACCTGGTGCTATTAATGTTAGCCCTCCGGACCTCCTGGTGTGTTTCGACGCACAACTTCAAATTAGTGTGATAGCTAGACAGCCGTATGCATGGAATGAACAACGATGTGCTTTTTCATGCCTTTTGCAATCAAAACTGTAAGCATGCAGACGATCCGGGACGCTGTTCTGCTATACGATTTGTGCAAGCTCAGACGACGCAGAAGAATCTTTATTTATTGCAAAAATGCAACCAAATGTGTTTAGGTGTTTAAATCTTGCAAATATATGTAGTTTCATTCGTGTTACGTGACCATTTGACTCAAGAACGGCAGACGTTTTCGTAATTTCGATTTAAATTTCGCGCACGGGGCACACCGTTCGATTGTGGCGCCCTTCTGGTGGCGTCAACGCAAAAGCGACCACAGTTCTCCCATTGGTTTGCTGCATAGACGGCACACTACCCCATTCTAGTACACAATACAAACGCTAGTTTTAGATTTTTGGGTTGGTGTGCCGCGACACTCGTGGACAGTTGTCCAGGCAAAAAGACAGACAGACAGAAAGACAGACCAAAATTTCTGCGTTTAAGTTCCCCAAGAAAAACTATCGTCTTTAAAAGGAGAGCGCCGCGTGGCTCGTGGTGGCGCGAGCAAGTGCGAACGCTTTGGCTCTTCTGGCTTATGCCACAGGAGGGAATAAACGGAACGGCTGAACCAGAATCACGATGTATATCAGATAGACGCTTCAGTGACCAAAATCGACGCCAGCAGGGAACAGAAGCCATGGCTTCACTGCCAAGCGCCGGCTTTATTTTCTTCTGTTGAGGTCGCGGCTCTCCGGATTTTTTTTTCGCCGCCCAGAGGAGGGCACTGCAGGGTCCTGGGACATAAAGTATCGGCACAACGCGAGCGCAATAGTCCGAGAGCGGCTTGCGTTGTGCGCATGCGCCCTCGCGGCTCGCAAATTTCTTGGGTGCCTTAGCTACTTGGGTTCCCAATTTTAAAACTCTGAAGTGTTTCGCCGGAGTTAGGATGTGCGCCTCTGAACTGTACTTTGACATACAGGGCGTAGTCGCCCGTTCTCGCACGCTTATCTCTGGAAGGTAAGCTTTGTACGTCTAGTTCTTTCACAGCAAAGTTTGCGTTCAATCTATAGACTGCGTCATTTCGCTCGCTGTGGCAGCCGCGTTTTCGAAAGTAATGAGCGGCTATCTAGAAAAGTTGAAGTGACAACTGTGACAATCAGTTCGCGCTCGTTCTGTGTATACCTGTGCGTTTTTTGCATGCGTCCTTCTTTGTGTTTGAGCAGCGTGCTGGAATTGAGGAGCTTTCGCAATTGTAAGTTCGCAATCGCCATGTGTGTGTTCCTTTCTTGTATCATTTGAGTTTAGACAGCGCCCAGCAACTTTTTAGCTGATTGCAGTTCTCCGCGTGGCATTCATATTTGTTGCTATCGCATGCATTGCTTCGCCCTCGAGGCGAAACTGTGACTATTTTTGTAACAACGCAGTGGCACAGCAATGACCAGTATAGACACTGATGGAAGTGAAACAACGTTCAAAGATTTTTTCATAAGGCCACGCTAACACGTCGAGATCGTGGTAGATGAGTTGCTTCATGTGATGGAAATGTACTCGCACTATCTTTTCACTATATTAGCTAACAAGCGAGACCCGTGAAGAACGTAAAAAGGGCTTCAGAATTCCCTACCGATTCTGACGTCCGCGTTTTCGCTCATGCTGTGCAGCACGGAAAGCCGTTCTGATGCATGTCACCTAACGAACCCCAAGGTGATGTGTTGGCCAGCGCGTACCGAATCTTAGGAAGCCTTAAAAATCGTGTGAGAAAGTTCTTTCAGGCGCTGTGCAGCGACATCTTCACTCTTCCTAATTTGCAGGACAATTACGCGCATGACAAGTAATTAAATGAAATTTGACTGTGTGTCCATGAAATGTGTCATAGAATTTAAATACGTACCATTTACCTTGAACTTCATAGTGTTGAGCATATGCGTACAATCTATGGTCAATTTTTCTTACTTCAGCGTATATACATACATGATTGTATTTTATGCTTCCCACTTCGAAACTTCGATAACGGGTGCAGATGTTCTCGTGGGTGTTAAGAGCCTATATAAAATGCGCGAAAACAAGTTTCAACAACTAAAAAACATCTTCATGGAAGAGCATACTCAAAACACTGCAATGGTTCGGCAGAAACTAATCTAACGATTACAAATATCGCTCCACTAGAGTGGTTCGCACCAAGCGCGAACCACCACAAATGTGGGGCGCAAAAGAGCGAAAGTGGCGTTTGCGGACAAGCGAAATGGGGCGGTGCTGTCCGCATCGCAATCTTCATCAGTCAGTGACCACGGTTTTGTCCGCAAGCAGATCCGGCACTCAGCAGCTTCGCTCTCACTTGATTCAATATGCGCAATGTCCCAAAATTCAAGCATTTCGGAAGCTGTTGAAGATGAAGAGCAGTCAGCTGCGGTCGGCCTGCTGGCATAAACTTGCTTGCTACAACGCGATGGAGGAACTTTCAGTTGCTGGCCATTGTACCAGCGAAAAAACTATCGCCGCGTGCATGCGGTGGTGATGGTGGAGGCGGAACGCAATAACGGAGAGGTGCAGAACGCGTTTCGGGCTAATTAAGCACGGGGGTCTCGCGCCGTGGTCGCATTGTGAAAGAGCTCACAGGATGACGAAAATTGCGTCTTTTACGCTGGCCTTATGAGAAATAAGTACATGCTTTACGTATAGATCAAGAACATGAAAGTGTATTGATGTAACAGACAACTGTTTATTGTTTTCTTGATACTTTCGATAATATGGCGTTTGGTTAATTCGGACATTTTTACTGTCCCGTGAAATCCGATTTATTGAGCTTTCAGTGTAATAGGTCTTAGGCGTCAATTCAGAAACAATGAGCACAGACAGAACAAAGCTGCTGCGAATGATTGTGCACTAACTTGTACAAATGTTAGCATCAATTTTATTTCGTTCGCAATATATTTGGACCCAAACATTAACAACTCAAAGTGCAGTGCACCATCAACTTCAGTTATTTCTCTTTGTCGACGCACACAACAGCGCATTTACATGGGGAATATTTCTAGCGCACGAGCAGGCGCGATTCATTCGCTGACAAAGGGATGCATGCACATTGGAGCCCTCATCCTGCACCATCACATGCTCATTTAGCCCATCCACTCGCATAGCCTCGGCTTGCTCTGCTCGGAAGTCCGCCGCGGTGGTGTATCAGTTATGGTGCACGGCTGCTGATCTCAAGGTCGCGGATTCAATCCCGGCAACGGCGGTCGCATTTCGATGGAGGCGAACTGCTAGCAGCCCGTGTACTGTGCAGTGTCAGTGCACGTTAAAGAACACCGGATGGTCAAAATTTCCGGAGCCCTCCACTACGTCGTCCCTCACAATCTTATCGTGGCTTCGGGAAGTGAAACTCCAGATGTTAATATTATCAGTTGCTCGTAACTCCGGATCGCTGTGTCGTCGTTGGGCCCAAGGTTCAGCAGCTTCCCGCCGTTTCTCTAGCCGTGCCACTTCTCCTTCAGGAGACAGATGTTTCTTCCTCCTCGCAATACTCGTCGCCGAACGTCGGGATGCTCCGCGCCGATGGTGCATGCTTTATACACCTGAAAGGAGGCTTCGATGGACACCCGTCTACATACTGCTCGTGCGGAAAGTGGGCAGTGCTGTCGTTAACGCAGAACCCGATGACGAAGCGCAGTGTGTCAGTCAATGGTAAAAGTATACCGTATTGCTGATCACATAAACTTTTGCATGTCATAATTGACAGACATGTCATTGAGTCCTCACGTACCGTACATGTAAAAGCGGTTTAAAGGTACATATCACCTCTTCAAGTTTTAATTCCATTGGAAAAGCTTGGGGACTGTCATCAAGTGCTGTGCTAAATCTGTACAGAAGGTTTTTTTTCTCGGTTTCCCGAATTACAGCTTGCGTGCGTCAACTAACGCAAGCAAAAGCCTTGGCATGATACAAAGCGTTCAGGTCCAGACGCTCCGGAATTGTCTAGGCCTGCCTCAGAGTGCTTCAACAGTGGCGACTATTGGCCTCGAGGAGTTACGGAGTCGCCCTCTATCGGACGTGCCTCGATTGCGTGCTAGGCAGGATACCGCCGGCGCGCTCCCCTTTGGTTTTGCTGTCGGCGCCCTACAAAAACACCTCGCGGAAGCCCTCCAGGGCATTTCTGTAAGTACTTTCGAACGGAACTCTGTTCTTTACTGTCAAAATAATCATTTTCGACGAACTGAAAGCACAAGATAGTATACAGACGCTGTCTCTTTGTAGAAAACCGAGCACCCGCTTCACGCTGTCACCGCGTTGGAGACCCCTGAACCGGCTTCTTGCGTGAAACGTAGTCACTCGCTGAGTGCAAACTATGCGAAATATCTCGTTAGAGTAGACTGCCTGTATAACCAAACGGAGCATAACAGAAAGAAGCCTCAAGGCAGCGATCGCACCGGTTCGCGACGACTGACGGTGCCTCTGCATGTATGATCGTCTGCCTGTATGTTCGTACTGATGGTTTCGCTTTTGCTACGAGCGCGTTTTGGCACCGCGCTGTGAACATCAGGCCGCAAAATATGAGAATTTGTGAGTAAACAAACAACTACTATTGCGCGGACGCTATCAAAGCAGTTCAAAAACAATTTCCTTACAACTGCGGCTTCGGTGCTCATGGCAACTTTGTGATCTGCCGCCCCGACGATTCAGTGTTTTCTTTTTTCGGTCTAAATTCGGGTACGTTTCAATGTCATTTGACAAGTTGTCTCGCACTGCGTATTGATCGGCCTTCTCAGCGGTCAAATGCCGCTGCTTCTGTTTCTTTATTCAGCGCATTCGTTTCGTTTGGTGCTCACACAAAACGTGAGCAAATGTGACGCCTTTTTTAATGTTCCTTAATTATCGTCCCGTTTGCATTCCAGTGAACTTGCCGCTCTCTGTCATCAACAAATTCATACATCAAAGCTTCACCACTTCGAGATTGCTGGTGGAAGGAGAACCAGTCTACGAGAGCCAACATGTAGTAGCATGCGACGCCTAGGAAAAGAAAGAAAATACAGTAACGTCGGCTGTGAACTAGGACCCACATGAACTTGAAATAGCGGTGAATAAAATAGAAGGTAATGCACAAACCAGCAGCCGTAAAACAGGATAGTAATTATTTGGCGAGTACCCCAGCAATTTTGGAAGCAGTGTCGTGTCTAACGCCAACAGGGTGGCATCTTTTCCACGTAAATAAATGAGGCTCCAAGAAAATACATGGGGTTGGCCTGTGGGCCGATCACGGAGGCAATGCAAAATTTATGTAGCTTATGAAGCAATGCATGCCTCATCAAATGGGAAGGTTGCCCGTCGGCGTCCCGCGTCGGCGGCGTCAACACGAGTGATGCAAAAAATAATCGTGACGTGATGGTGTCACCATATGACGTTATCATGACTTCACAGATCGCCAAAATGTGTAGCGTCATTATGACGTCACGTAATGTGACGTCACATGATGACGTATTCACACGTCATGGTCGCTTTGCATTGCCTCCGTGATCGGTCACGGATGCCGTGCAAAACAGCGTTAGGTGCAGAACGCTTTTGGAGGGGGGCGCGGGAGAATCAGTACATCGACTGACAAGAAGAAGATGGCTTTCGCCTTCTAGTCATCTTTTACGAATGCATAAGGGACCATGTGCGTTTTTTTTTTAATTCAACGTATCTAAACAATGACCTGCGCATCTGCAGCCGATTTTGTGGACGCTGAGCACGGGGCCGACGATCAAGAGACCGCATTGGAGGGTTCTGAGATGGCATCGCACGTGGTAAAATGTTGCGCTTTTACCATCCTGTGGCAGATAAGCATCATTTGCCGGCGGGAAGCGCGCGCGAGCCATCGTCTCAGTGCGCGCTCTCTGCTACTCATCGAACATCGCAGGCCCGACGCAGTAACAAAAGTCTTCGTCGCGGAAGTGCTTGTTGCACACAAGACTCGTAGGGGATGGCTACTTGCCGGTTCTTGCTTTACAAGCCATGCTTCACGCTGTTTCTTGTCCCGCGGTTACCAGTGCAGGCTGACACCATGGGCTCCTTGCGTAAGCGCGGCACTGCGGCACCGAGCGGTAGAGCCCCATGTTCGTCGCCTTCAGAGGCAGCCACTCTATTACAATGGTTTCAATTGAGTAGAAAATGAGAGAAAACTTCCGAATTTGAACAGACCCCAGCGCATGTGGGACTTCAAACTCGTTTTCAAAGCACGCGGCGGTGCGCCACAAGCAGCCGAGGCGGCCGCTGAGACCACGTGATCCTGCCAAGCACGTTACGGCGACGGTGGCGCCGGCGTGTCCAGTGGTGGGCCTCGAGGCCAATAGCCATCGCTAAGAACCACTTCATCAAGACCCGCACTGAGGTTATAGCGCTGAGGAAACGCACAAGACATCTTTCCCGGACTCTCCAGCCGCTTAGCCGCTGTATCAGCAGACAGACCACGCGCCGCTTTTTTTGCCAAAAAGTAACCGCGCATGGCGCATCACCACCGACAGACTTCACGGCTGCCGCAAGACCTTCGGTTACTGCAGGTGCCTCGCACACCGGATCATCAACCTCAAAAAACCTAGCATCCAGAAAAAATGAAGAGTTGCCGTGACTACCTCTTAAATGCTTGCTTTACATTTATTGCATGAGAAGTACCAAGACTATTCACGCCTGCACCGACGGCTCCGTCCTGCCGAGTAGCTCAACCGCGTTGGTAGTGATGCCAACGAACACCACAGTTATCGGATTCTGGACGGCTCAGCCAACAGTGACAACAGCAGAGCTTTCAGCGCTCCGCGCCTCGCTGCTTTTCATTATTGACCAAATGACAATGTGTGGATGACTATCTGCGACTCCAAGGGGCCACACTGTAGTCCTTATTGTCGACTTTACGGCATGGTCCACACTAACGGCTCGTATTGAGACTACAGATATATTAGTTACATCACGTAACCAAGCACGAACACCAGACTACATTTCAATGACTACCAAGCCACTGCGGGATTATCGGCAATGAAAGTGGCGATTAAGCTGCTCGTTCAGCCCATACAGAAGACCGCGACCAATCGATACCTCTCTAGGACCAACGCTGCACGGGAGCTTCTCACGCTCACTTGCCATTGCACCACGTCACACTGGAACGAGCCGCATATCACGCATGCACGATTACTATCCTTTGATCTTACGATAAGCCTTCGACTTCTATCAAGATTCTGCCGAGGTGACGCTACCGTTCTCTGTAGATCATGGTTGGGTGTCGCGTTTACTCATACGCATGCGTTCCGCAAAGGGATTGCGGGCACCACCACCTGTGAACACTGCGGCGATGAAGAAACAATTCTAGATGTTCTGTGTCACTGCATCGAATACGACACACAGCGGCAATCACTTCGTAACACACTCAACAAGTTAAATGACCAACCTTCTTCGGAGATAGGATATTACCCCATCGTCAAGACTTAACATCGCAGGAAGAGGTCATGCAGGCACTACTAGGCTTCATGCGACGTACTGGCCTGTCTGAACGACCCTAATTGGAACGCTCTCTCTCTCTCTCTCTCTCTCTCTCTCTCTCACGCGCGCGCGCGCGCGCGTGTGTGTGTGTGTGTGTGTGTGTGTGTGTGTGTGTGTGTGTGTGTGTGTGTGTGTGTGTGTGTGTGTGTGTGTGTGTGTGTGTGTGTGTGTGTGTGTGTGTGTGTGTGTCTTTGTGCTTCTTATATCTTTATCCGTCTATTTCTTCTTTCTTTCCGATCCCCTATTTTCCTACTACCCTTGTAATCGCACACTGGATACTAGCGTCTGGCTAACCTCCCTGCCGTCCTGTTCTCTCCCTCAGCCTTGTGTACACACTGCATAAAATTCTGGCTTTGCGAAAATTGGATGCCATGTATGCATTTCGCCGCGCTGTTTTTAAGGGGTCGATGAAGATGCCGTTTAACGCTGTAGAGAAGGCACAATGCCGATGCTGCCCAAAAACAGCGTTTCAGGGAAGGCCGCAGTTTGCAATAAAACTCTGCGCTTACACTTCCCTTCTCCAACTCCCGAAAGCTGTAGTAGGGTACGTCATCCTGAAAGCTATTTCTCGCCCGTCAGCTCCGCTGGTCACGCACCTTTGCCGAATGTTATGGTATCTTGGTTCTTTTTTGGTCTTGCGATGGCGCTAGACGTCTGGTTGGTGCTTTACGCAGCCATTGAATGTGCTTTGTACTACAGGGATATGGCAGTGAGAATGCTAAATTGCAGTGTCCTGTTTAAAACTGCTCTTATCGGCACGCTATGCCGGATTATAAAATTTAGCAGTTAACCTACTGTGTGCATCAATTTTAGCACGAATGGAGCGTAAATGATTTTCAAGAAAAAACAATACTGTTTTTTTTTTCAATATATACCAGCCGTTCGTGTTTGGCTGGTTATGCAGGAAGAGGAGACACATTAAATGTTCTCATCGCTAGTGTCTCATCGCTGGTGTACTTACAGACAATACCGGCACTTGAAAAGCACTTGGTGAACACAAATGAGCCAAAATGATCAAGTTTAGAGTCACTCAGTAGCTACTATTCAATTGTGAATTCTTACAGAAGCAAGGGCTCGACTAGAGTTAGTGGAAGCGTCCTTAGTTTCTTCGTAATCTGCTGATAGTGCAAGCTACGAGCTCTACCAAAAACAATATAAAGGAAAGGTTAGTCGAACTTGCTAGTTTTAGCTCCTGCCACTAAATTTGTGATTCCCACTTACCACACTTTATATCGTCGCTCTCGGTGCTTTTATCTATAGCTCAGGTTTCTTTTTTGCATGTTCGAACTTACGGTAGTATACAGTCTACATTGGTGAAATATTATTCATACATATTGCTGCGTTCTTTTCGTACTTATAAAATTATTCTTTTATTTGCATCGCGAATATCGCCAGTGACAGTGCAGCCGTTTTCATAAATCTGTGTGATCTAATATACTTGAGTTTGTATCTCGTCCCTGGGCGTTAGCGCTTTTCACTACTCTAGAGGGGGCACGCACTTTTTACGCGTTATATAAGGGTCAACAGATTGTAGGTCATAATCGTATTTCTGCTTCCCGTAAGGAGCGTTTCAGTACTCGCCGCGTGTGTCCGGTCTCAACGTTGTAGCAGTTGGTTAAGCGCAAACCCGACACAGGGCAAGATAATGAAGGCGCAATGAAGACACACACGCAGCGCTACTAGCAACAACGTTTGTTTTCGCAAACCTTACCACCCTCTATTAGCGCTGCGTGTGTGTCTTCTTTGTGCCTTCATTATCTTGTCCTGCGTCGCGCTGCAACCAAATGCTCTAACGATCTGCCAACAATCTCACTTTTAAACTCTGTTTGATGTTGGACCGCGGTCGCACAGAGTACAACTGCTTGGCAGTTCGATGTCAGCTTGGCTATTAGGTTTTCGACAGGATTGCCAGCGGCGCGAATAGCCTCAAACCCCTATTCGACTGACGTTTGGATGGCGCTGGCTAAAATGGAAAGGGTGACAACCTTGTCACTCCCAGTAGGTATGCTACAAATCTGTGACAGAAATAAAACTTGGAGGACGCCTGAGCAAAAGTAGAACGCTATTGCGTTCTACTTTTGAGCTTCGATCTCAAAAGTAGAACGCAATAGCGTAATAGGGCCTCGTGCGCATCGCCTTCTAAATTGCTAGCCTGCCTTCGGTTCTGCGTGCATGCTTCAACCATGCCGTGAGGAAACGAACGACTGTTGGCGTAACATTGGCCGTTTCAAACTATCCTAGAATGCCTACTGAAGTACAGCTCTTAAGTACCCACTACGTCACAATTCTTCCTTTTGCGAATCAGCGAAGGGCCCAACTACGCACCGCTAGGATAACACGCGAACCTGCGTGGCTCCTCACTTTATTGATGCTTTTGCAGTTGATGATGATGAAATATGTCTCAGCGCTTTGTCGTGGGTGGGCCTATAAAACACCCACTCGTTGCGGAATCACATGCTTTGCCGCCTGGCGTGACTCTATGCTTCTGCCACGCAATATTACATACGTAAAACGACTCCTTCCGCTACATGACAGTATTAGTGTTCTTTTCAGAAGCAGTTCCAAGCAAGAGGGTCGCTCGGTTGTAGAACACCTACTTGCCACACAGACGACCTTGGCTTGATTCTCACTCGAACCGAAGCTTTTTAAAGGGACACCAAAGAACAAAACGATTTTTCTCACATTAGTAAAGTAGTCTTCCACGATACCAAAAGCACCACGCTTGCTGCAAGAGGACGTTCGATAAGGGAGAAAACGCGCAAAAAGAAAATACAGGTGGCGACGCCACATTTAAATTGCGGCACCATTTGCCGTGACGTCACATATTTTGGATGGCGCCTGCTTGAGCCTGCGTAGTTCCTAATCGATTAAATTGAAGTACATTGTCCTCCGAGGGGACCAGAGACTTGACAGAACGAGTTTGTGGAAATTTCGTCGAGCCAGTGGCGCCAAAATACGTTAAATGCTCTTTGAAATCTTTTACGTCACGAATTACAAAGTCCGGCGCGAAATTTAAAAATGAAACTTTCAACTTGGTTTTCTCTTCTAATAATAAACCTATGGTGGTGAAATAAACTACATAAGAGTTCTCCGGGCATACTTTATCAATCTAAACCAATTCATTGTTTCGCTTTAGTGTCCCTTTAAATGCGAAGCATTTCTTAGCGAACCTCACGCACTTTGGGCGTTTCTATCTACGCATTTTATCTATCTATCTATCTATCTATCTATCTATCTATCTATCTATCTATCTATCTATCTATCTATCTATCTATCTATCTATCTATCTATCTATCTATGTATCTATGTATCTATGTATCTATCTATCTATCTATCTATCTATCTATCTATCTATCTATCTATCTATCTATCTAGTCGCCTACGTCTGGGCGCTCTCCTGGTCGTCTCCATAGGTTGTTATATACCAAACTTTGCACAGCATAGGATAAGTGTATGACGGACACGATTGACTGGTCATGGCATGAATAGCGAAAAATGCCTGTCACGTACGTCATGAAAGCCTTTCCCTCAGTCACGTGTGGCACATACCAGGATGGCAGAGTTCATGTGTATGCGGGTATGTGCAACTGTGTCTCAGTCAACGCAGTAACCGCGAACACACATTTTGACACGGAAGGAAAATTATAATAATAGTAATTGTTGGGGTCCTACGTCCCAAAACCACGATATGATTATGAGAGACGCTGTAGTGAAGGGCTCCTGAAATTTTGACCGTCTGGTATTCTTCAACGTGCATTGACATGGGCACCGTACACGGGCCTCTAGCATTTCGCCTCCATCGAAATGCGACCGCCGCGGCCAGGATTGGACCCGCGACGTTCGGGACAGCAGCCGAGCAGCGTAGCCACTACACCACAGTGGCGGATGCAAGGAAAGTTAGTGAACTGAAGACGGAACACCCCTGGGTGTGCCGCAGGGCAGTGTCCTCGACCCTCTTCTTTTTATTATATATATTAACGACATTCTTAACGTGGTTTAGGTGGTGTGCAGATTCATTTATTCGCTGATGATTGCGTGCTTTTTAAAGATATTATTTCTGTCAATGACCAAATTAGTTAATGTGGTAGCTTAAATAACATTCTTGAATGGTGCATGTGCTGGAAAATGACACTAAACACAGACAAAATCGTACTAATGCGAATGACTCGCAAGAAATCACCCTTGCTTCATATGTGTAAATTAAGTTCATCCCCTCTGCACGAAGTAACCCAATATAAGTATCTAGGAGTCACCTTTACTAACATGTTAACATGGAATGACCACACTAGTCATTGCACCTCAGCCTTCAGAAAATTATGCCTCTTGATGCACAAACTTAAAAAAGCCCCTTCCGATGTAAAATTGCTATGCTATAACACCTTAATCAGAACTAAACTGGAGTATGCATGTGTTGTTTGGGATCCGTATACTAAAACTATTATCAATAACCTCGAGAGAGTGCAGCGAAAGGCAGTTAGATTTATATTTAACAAATTCTCAAGATTGGATTCACCCACAGAACTTGTCAAAACTAACCATATTGAACCACTCGAGATGAGAAGACAAAAGAGAGTGGAATTTCTTAAACTGCTTTACACGAACAATTCTCCACTAGACTCATCTCTATATCAATCACCCCTATTAACCAGACCCACACGCCACCATAGACAAGATGCATTTACACCTTACTTCGCGAGAATGAACATATTTAAGAATTCTCTTTTCCCTCGTACTATAACTGAATGAAATTGTATAATCGAATCAACATCATAATCCTCATTATTATTGATTTGTTTTATAGCGTTTTGCCGGACATATTGACTCTATTTCTGTAATATTGTTTTTGTTTCCTTTGTTCTGTCCAACTTTTTTTTCCAAACGTGTTCACTGTTGTACCATTTTATTGCCCTCCCTGCTTGGACTACGCGTCCGCAGTATTTGATAAATAAATAAATAAAATAAATCAATAAATCTCTCGAAAACTACATCTGGCAGATGGGCCCCTTTTACATCAGTGCATTGTTGCAGAGGCTTCTTGAAGTCGCACACGGGGCTCTGTCGGTCGTCATCATTGGCTGCAACTTCCTCATCACTGGCCTCGTGTGAATAGAGAGCTTCGTGATTTTTATTACTGGTGAAAAGACAGCAGTTGAACGCACTATAGTAATTATTGCTTTCATGCCGGCGCAACCAAGACGCAGACGTGTATCACCCAGTAACTCATTTGACCAGTACAATTGTGGAGCAGGAATGAACTCGCGTTATGTCAAATGCTTTGTGCAGATACTCATTTTCTCTGAACGCGTGAACTGCGACCCCGCACTGCTAGCACTTGCAACAAAATGTGTTTCAGTAAGCCATGCCTGTCTGTTTCAGCACACTTCAGTAAGCCATGCCTGTCTGTTTTTTTGTGTCATCTATCTGAAAATCAGTAAAACTTGATGAACAGAATCAACCGCTTCGTGTTTACAGTGCTGTTATTGCAGTTGACAACGCAGCAGTAAATACCAGCCCTCCGACAGGGTGAAGGCTGATGAAGCCCTCCGACAGGGTGAAGATCAAATAAGGAGAGACGCTTCACGTTCAGTGCGAGCCTCGAAAGTACGCGGGAACCAAAGGCAGTGGAGGAGTCGTACCAGCCGATAAACTTCGCTTTTGCCGACAGGGGAATGGCGAGCGCTGGCGTGGGCGGATAACGTTGAGCCGCTGTCCGCTATGGATGTGTATTCGAGTCTCGTATTCAAATTTCTCAGAGGCCGTACTTTCTTTGTGTTTTTGTTGAATCCCGTGCGGTGGTGCTTCTTACATATATTCTCACGATCAAATTTGTTTTATTTTCCTTGACATTGCACGTTAGTTTTTATGGCCGTGCAGAGCTGCTGAATCAATTTCAGGAGAAGAAAACAAGAAAACCAACGCAATCGTAAGAAGTTCTATAGCTACAACTCGAACCCAGGTCTTTTGATTGGCAAGCGTGCATTCTAACTCAGCAGCACTTTCGTGCAACCGCGGGCAGCTGTTATATGACGACATATTGCAGACTACCGATCGAAGCGCCACTAGAGGCTTGACCCTGTTTTGGTCTCAATTGGCGGTGCTCGTTCCGAGCGCACCGCCTTGTTGTAGCACACAGTAGTTCCTTATTCTTTGGCGCGCGTGCCGTACGTAATCGCCAGATATGATGTTTTTGTTACCACCGCGTATCTAGTAACAAACACGATTAGCTGTAGAAGCAGCAGCACTAAGTACGACGAGCTCTTTTCGAACTAAGCGATCGTCCAGGAAACGTTGTGTCACCGACGAGACTTATGTTTGCAAGCGATCTTTATCGACGAGAAAAAGGACTTATTTTGCGTATTCTCATTTATAAAGACGACTTGAAAGAGTGCTCTTGAACCCACGCATAGCAGCGTAGTAAATTCGTCAAGCCGTACTGGGTTTTCGTCAAGTCTTCGGGCGTATGCGCGCGAAATGGTGCAAAATAGAAAAATTCGCCACCATGCACGGAGTTGCGTAATCTGGTTGTCCCCTAGATGTTGTGCAATTTCAGACAGCAGTCCCTTTAGATTTGCGACCTGCGACGCTTTTCGACGTTGTGCGTTCATCAAAGCGTGCGGTAAGGAAGTGGTTCAGTTCGGTGGACTTGAGAGCATCAGTCGCACTGCTCCGGGCGACACATGAGGTCTTGATGACAAGCCGTGGCGGCAGAACAGGCGCAATAGCTTCGCTTGTCTTATATTACCGCAGTGCTTGGTACCTGCGTTTCTTTCGAGTTTAGACAGGACGTTCGGCCGCTGTGAAGATTATTTCGATTACACAGCATCAAGACGCGGTCGCAGAATCCCAGGTTGAAGAAAATTTTTATTTGTTTATTTATTTATTTTACTCTCAAGGTCAACCGACATTACAGAGGGGAGTGGTAAAAATAATAACGAACAAGTTTGTAAGTACAAAGAGGCAATACAATGTTCCTGATTATACAACAGATCATGATAGGCAAAAAAATACAAAAAGAGCAAATATCAAAATGAGAAATAGGAAAATAGAAAATAGAAGGATACATTCTGGTAAAAAATAAGAGGAATGTTTCTCAATATACAATAATCGCCGTTACAATTCAAAACAACAGGTAACAGCGCAATGTTCTTATTTATACAAACAAAAATATGGAGTATCAGATGAAAATTACTACAAGGTATTAAAAGAATTCGTTAATGCAGTCACAAATGTGTCATGATCTGAAATTGTTACAAGCGATGCGGGAAGGCAATTTCTATCATTTGATGCGCGCGGTATGTATGATTGTCGAAATGATTCAGTTTTAGACGAGGGGATGCCAACCTTATGAGCATGATCCAAATGGCGAGAAACATAATGCGGCGATAGTACTAGCAAATAACGTAAATATGAATGGTGGTAAAGTTTGCGAAAAAGGGTTAAGCGGAGCATTGCACGACGAGAAGCAAGTGAAGGTAATTTAAGGTTAGATTTCATTAGTGTGATGCTCGCGTTTCGATTGAAATTAGAACTTATAAAGCGAACAGAGTTATTTTGTACCATTTCTAATGAATGCACCAAGGTATTGTGATATAGATCCCAAACCGATGCGCCATATTCGAGTTTAGTGCGAACGAGTGTTTTATACAGCATTATTTTTACAGGAGAAGGTGATTTTGTGAAGTTACGACGAAGATATCCGAGCATGCCATTAGCATTACAAACAACATTGTTAATATGAGTATGCCATGTTAGGTTGTTACTGATATGAACTCCGAGATACTTGTACGAGGTGACACTAATTGTGTCTTATCTAATTTTAAACAGGTAAACTAGTGATTTTGCTTGACACACGCATGAATTTACATCTTTACTGTTTAATTCCATGAGCCATGTGTTACACCAGTTAAGGACAGCTGTAAGGTCAGATTGAAGAAGGGCGGCGTCGTCAGGTCCAGTTATTTCACGGAAAATTACACAATCATCGGCAAACAGATGAAAATATGAGGAGACGCAAGATGGCAAATCGTTAATGTAGATTAAAAAAAGAAGCGGACCAAGGACGGAGCCCTGTGGTACACCAGAATGTACCGCACATTCTTCGGAATCAGTTCCATTAGCTGAGAAAAATTGTGAGCTGTTAGTAAGGAACCTTTCAATGCAGGTTACAAGGAAGGAATCAAGTTTAAGAAGTCGTAATTTATAAATGAGCAGTTTGTGGCACACCTTGTCAAGAGCTTTAGAAAAATCGAGGAAAATACAGTCGGCTAAGGAGCTGTTTTCAAGAATGGTGTTTAGTTTAGGTACAAAAAGTGTTAATTGAGTTTCGCGAGACCATGATTTGCGAGATCCATGCTGCCATAGAGTTTCTTAATAATACCTAGAGGGTAATCTGGCGCTAGTGTCTACGCGGGCTCCTTGAGACGCGCTTCAACCACCATGGGAATGATGGGAAGTACAGGCTTCGGATTTGCTTCGGATGGATTAGGTTCTTGAGATTCGCGACGCTTGTTTGCCGAGTGTAAGACAAAGTGATATGAAGTTAATTCCAATTAAAACTTGCTTAATCCTTTTGTATGTAAAACTTATTGCAAAAAGTTTGCTTGACCGTGAGATGGAACTGCAACCTGAACAAATTCAACCACCAGGGTATGCATTACTCTGCAACTGTGTTCCAGATTTGGCATCACCAAATAATGAATTATTTTTGTACAACACTTGAAAAGAAACACGCTTGTTTTTCCCTCGAAAGTACGCATTATCTATTTATGGAAATAACAGTACTGTATTGAGTGAGAAACACTTAACGTATCGTCTGCTGCGATGCCAGGTGCGTCTGTTCAAGCGGTCTGCCTCCAACGCATCTTTCGTTTTGTTGTGAAGTCGAGTCAGAGGAGCGCGATGGTGCATCTACTTAGCTTCGCCGTCGTTTTGCAGCTGATTTGAACGAGTTTTGGTAAGACGCGCTTATCAAACAAACGTGAACTCGATGCAGTTTGCTGCACTGACATGGGACGCTACATCTGTGCGCAGCGGTGAGTGCATGACGCTTTGCTAAAACTGTCAAATACAACCTGTAAAGCTGCAGCGTCGCAGCAAACCAAGAGGTCTAGCGGTCTTCAGCCTCTTTGGACAACAAAGGCGCTGCTTGAATGCTTTGAAACGCACCCCACTACCCACGCCTCGCGAAGAACGAAACTGAAACTGTAGAAAAAGATCCGTAGATAGTTCGCTAGCTAACGCTATCCAATCCGAAGCCTGTACTTCCCATCATTCCCATGGTGGTTGAACGATCGCAGCGCCAGTTTCCTCTCTAGGGTATTGTATGAAACTCTATGCATGCTGCGAATGATTGAAAAATGAGCGCGACTCTAAAACGTTTGCGAGGTGAGATGCCAAATTGTGTTCTAATATTTTGCAAGGTATACTAGTGAGAGAAATGGTCTTTAGTTTAAAGGAGAGTGCTTATTACCTGATTTATGGATTGGAACTACCTTCCCGACTTTCCACTCAGATGGGTGAACACCGTCGTTAAGAGACTGTTGAAAAGTTTTGGTTAGTATTACGAATGAATAACATAAGTACTTTGGAGGAACTTGACATTTATTTGATCGCTACCCGGCGCCGAAGACGGTTTTAGTGACTTAATAATTCTTGCGACACCATCGTAACTGAAATCGACAGGATACATATCGTTGTGGTCATATTGTTGCTCATGGGGAGCAGTGGCGGTGGTGGGTAAAGAAACATTTTTTGAGAAAACATCAGTAAGTACGTTGAAGCATTCGTCGGTCGGTACAGCGTCACCGTTAAGATTGTTAAGTACTATTACATCGTTGTCTTGGGGATTGATCACACGTCCATGTTTTTTAGGGTTAGTCTTCAACATCGTAGGTAATGTGTTGACTAGAAAACTCTCTTTGGCAACTTTTAAGGCCTGCGCGTATTCATCAGCGCTCTGTTTGTAAGCTGACCAACGAGCCTTGCTATACTAAGTTTAGACGATTTGAAGAGACGCTTCTATTTGTTAGACAAGCGTTTGAGCTGATGATTATACCACGGTTTTTTTTTAGGTTGGAGGAGATCGCGTATGCAGGGATGTACTTATCTGGTAATTCCACAACCTTAATCACTTAAGTAATAATCAAGAAATACAGCAAGTTCATTGTTGATGGTAAGAAAGTCGGCCTGGTTGTAATTTCCTAATGTCTTGATCGTTTTAACCGTTTTAGGTTGCTCAAGGCAGACTTTAAATGAGAGTAGGCTATGATCACTTATTCCTGGCAGGCATGTTACTTCAGAAGCAAGGTCGGGTCGCGTAGTCAATATAAGATCAAGTGTATTTGAAACAGATGGCGTTATTCTTGTTGGTTCTTTAATCAGCTGTGTGAGAGAAAATGTGCTGCACAGCCATAAGAAGTCTTGCGCCATAGATGAGATTGGGTACACTGTGACGGGTACATTTTTCCATAAGAGATTAGGCATATTGAAATCACCAAATAGGAAAATTGGCAGTGTGGTGTAACGGGAAATAAACACTATTAATTGCATCATGCAAATCACACACAAACATTGTAGTAAAGCTTGGGGGCCGATAACAGACCCCTAAAATTATTTTTTGATAGGCTAGTGTTACGACTGCCCACAAAATCTCAAAACTGGATGCCGTTTGAATGCAATCAGAAGGCAACCTTTTATTGATCGCCAAAAGCACGCCACAGCCCGAACGATTAACGTGGTCACAGCGGTAAATAGAAAAATTGCGTGAGTTGGCAAATAATTCATGGTGTCCGATTGCCGGTTGAAGCTATGTTTCTGTCAATGTGATTATATCCGGTTCGCATGTATCAACTGCTGAATCCAATAAAGCGCGTTTGTTGATAATACTTCTGATGTTGGTAAAAAAAAGATGTCTTAGCAGTTCACATTGCTGACCCTCTCCCGTTCCTATTTCACAGAACGTTTGGACTGCCGGGTATCAGATGCGTGCTGCGAAAAATGTTTTGTATTGCCGGCCGTAGCTCTGGGTGCTTGCAATGACTCGACTTCTTTTACACATTGGTTTATCGAGTCGTAGATGTACTGCTTCTTATTCATGTTTTATTTTGTATTTTTCATGTATTGTATCCACTCCCCTCTTCAATGCCATTTGTCCCTGAGGGTATTATAAATAAAATAATAAAAAAAAACATTTTGCAACGCACTTGATATGTGTTTACGCCAGGTTGATTTCTAGCAAATTCGAATAGTTTTCGTCTCACATCACGTGTAGATTCACAGAAATCTTCGGTCACACTATTATGCTTCTCTTTAAGTGCTGCTCTCGCAGAAGGTGCTTTTTCTTTAGATTTGAAGTCCGAAAACTTAACAATTATACGCCGACGTTTGGTTGGTGCATACGAACCTAACCGATGAGCGCGCTCGATAGCGTTGTCTGGTAGCGCATCAAGCGTACTTGTTAGAATGGACTTTATCTTAGATTCAGATTGTTGCCACGATTCCTGAGAGTCTAGAATACCTCGAAAGGATTACGGTAATGCGCCGGGAATGGTCCTCCTGTTCATTTAGGCGAAATTCCAAGTGCTCAAGGTGGTTATCAAACGACCTTACCGACGCCTCCACGCTATCAACAGCCTGCTGTAAGTGCTCGACAGAATTAGTTTTTGCTTCTAATTCATCAAGCCTCTTCTGTATCGCTGCAACTTGAGCTTCGTTTCTCTTTTGGCTCGTCCTTATTTCTTTCACGTCGGCTGGTAACGTGTTCTTCACTTTGGCTGACTGAGTGGACTGGGCATGAAGGTCCTTAATGAGGTTACATATGACTGTCATCTTTTCGGAGGGATCATCAGGCAATGAATCCATATCGAGCAAGGGCTTAGTGCGCCTGTCAGGGTCCGGATTAGCTTCAATATCACCAGAAAGAAGTAACAGGAAAACCATCGAAAAACAATCGCATGCAATGTCGGCAAGCACTTCCGGGCACGGAAGCAGAACCAAACACCGGTTATCACTTTTCTTAGCATACAGGGAGCATGGCTTACACACCTGTAAAAGGCAGAAGCGTGGAATTTGCAGCATGCTGTCTCGGTGCGTGCCTCCGTGCCCACTGAAGAAGCTGTTGCAGCGCCACCCACTTATCTCATGTGCTGGTAGTGACGTCATCGTGGAAAAAAGATGGTTGATCCATCCGCCATAGGAATCGGAATAACACGAATGTAAAGCGTGCCCTTACAGAAGTAACTGAATGTTTACTGCACATTGATATAAGCGAGTTTGCACAATGTATATTGATGTCTGGCAGCTATAGCACCGTATAATGTGGATGCACCCACTTTGATGATTGGTGGTACATCTCCATCCCCACGACTAACCTTGATGTTAAATGAATAAACAAATTTTTGTAGTAGCACGGCCGCTACATGAAAAAACAGGTGCGGCCTGCTGCGTCGCGTCGCCGTCAATGGGCGAGAGCGGGTCGGCTGAGCGGCAGCTGTTTTTGGGTGAGGGCGCCACTAGCACGGTCCTCAAGGCATAGAGTTTCCTACAATACTTACTAGAGGGAACTCTGGCGCTAGTGTCTATGGGAGCTGCAACGCATGACAGTTCAGCCAGCATGGGAATGATGGGTAGTACACAAATTTGTCTAAACTTCGTACTTTCGGCTCCGTTTGGCTCCGCGTCGGCTGCATCCGCTTTGTCGCAAAATGAAGTTCAGCAAAAGTCAGCAGTTTCACTTCGCCACTTTAACTTCTTTAGGCTCAGCGATTCAAACCTGGTCACGAAGTTCACAACGGTCTATTCTTTTATCCGAAACAAAAGCCAAAACACACAATAAACAAAGCCACAAGTACGTTTGAAGCCGCAAGCACGAAGACTAGGCAAATTTGTGTACTACCCATCATTCCCATGGAAGCTGAACGATCGCAGCGCCAGAGTCCCCTCTAGTTAATTTTAGGAAACTCTATGCCTCAAGGCAGACGCCTGTTCGTGTTACTGTGTGGTCGCCTCAGGATTTATGCGTGTCCGTGTGCATTTTCGTGTGCTTTCTCGTGCCTCTCTTGTGTGTGACCGCGCGTGTGAGCAGCTTGCCTCATGTTTCCTGCGCCTGAGTATGGTTTTTTGGTGCGCGCGTGTGTGGCAGACGGTTTTTTCTATCGATGTGATGACGCGAAGCTGTTGTGTGCCGCTGTGCAACTCCAACGTGTGAAAAGACGCTACTGTGAAGTACCACGTATTCCCATGCGATCTACAGGGTCGGGAAGCGTAATATTCGTAACGGAGCACTTCTTTCTGTCACAAACGAGCGCTAATGGCGCGTTCACACTTGGCCTCGAAGGGGGCGAAAGCGGAAAAACTCTCCGGAAATTCACTCGCTTCGCCGCCTGAGCGGCCGGAAAACCACGCGGCGAGCCGGACGCGAAAAAATCGGTCCGAGACCGATTTTTCCGCCACGCGAAAGCGGATCGCCTGGCCGCTTCACGGGAAGCCGTACCTTGGCTGCACTAGCTCAAACCACGTGACGTAAACAACGGCCGGCCGCAAGTTCAACATGGCGGCCAGGGCGTCGGGTCGGCGGTGCTTCGCATCGGCGCGATTGCAAACTACCCGTGGAGCACGACAACACTCACAGCCTCGACAAGGACGTGTTCCTCAAGAACCTGCTTTGGATTACGATTGACGAGAACACAGGACGCAGAAGAAGGTGTAGCAGCAGCGAGTCGGCGGGCCCCAACGTATCTCGCTTTTGCACAGCCGGGTGAATCTGTCGCCGCCGCTGCTGGCGTGCCCGCTTATGTAGTTTCTGCTGGTGTATCTCCCGAAACAGCGGTTTGAAAAGGTGGAAGATATTTCTTTTCCGTGTTGTGCATGGATGGATTACTTGAATTCGGTAAGAAATCCAATGCGCAGGAAACGGGAAAAAGAATGAATTCTCGAAGTGGCGGAGGCGGCGACGGCGACGGCATGCTGGAAAGGCAGAACAAATGTGAACATTTTCGACGCGCGCGAACACGGTTTTCTGGCCGGTCTGGCGCTTTCGCTTTCTCTTCGCTTCTCAAGTGTGAATGCGCCATAAAACAGGCGCGCGCCGCCGCATACTGACGACAGCATCAAGCCACTGCGCCGACTGTTACCCTGTTACCGGGCCCCCAACGGGTGCTCGCAAAGAAAAAAAAGACGAGCATGAAAAGGCGCCCAGGGCGAGCCCTACCCTCTCCACCGAAGACGCCGTCGCGGTCGCGACAGCCGAACACCCGCGCAGGTCGGGAGAATTCAAGAAATCAAAGTGGAACCGACGGATTCCGCAGACGAACCGGCGAGACGAATCCCTTTCCCCTAGCTTTCGCTGCGCTACGTGCTACAAGCCGAACAATCACTTGGAATGTTCGTGAAACCGGGAAGGATCCAAACGAGAGACGGTGGAGCGTAGGACGGTATGGTGAAGTCGGCGAAGAAGTTGTGTTGTTCGTGTGAGTCGTGTGTGCGGTCAGTCGATCTTGGGTGATCTAGTGATGACACCGTCGGAGTACTGTTTAGAAGAGTTTCACCGAATGACGGTGACCAGAGCTGGAGTTCTGCAGCCATTCATTAGTATTTCGAGTTGTACAAGATGCAGAACACTGTGCGCCATATTTTAGTCGAAAAGGTTTCTAGTTTAACTTGTGTCGCGAATTTCACGTAGTGTTCGTTCTAGGTATTCAATTCAATTTTGTTTCTCTCTTTAAAACTTCACTTCCAATTGACTTCCAAGAGATAATTTCTTATATGACGTGCTCATATACTCAACACCTTGAAATATGTTTAAAATTAAGTGATATTATGCTGAAATGCGAACCCTTATGCAAGTGTCATTACCATTTGTAAAGATGCGTTGAACGAAACTATCATGAAGTCAGCCAACTCGGACAAGCAATTTGTGTAGGAAGCAACACCTGTGGAAATTTTACGTGCGCAGTAAGCCTCAAATGTTTTAAACTGTCATGAGTCATTCAATTGTCTAACCTGATGAAAAATATTTCATATCTGCCATATCACTACAAAAGATATATATTATGAGCATTAAATTGAAGGTTTTGTGCGGAACATCTTACGATAACGTAAAAAGCTTACGTTCTTAAGGTCTTGAAGAGTAACGGCATTAGTGGCATGAAATAAAGTCATCATACACACGATGCTCAAAGTCCACATTTTGTTGAATATGTCTTGCAGAATATTCAGCACGTGTGTTTTCTAAACGACTGTATTTTCTGCATACCCGCGACGCACTAGTATTATATGCAAGAAAAACAGTATGTTCAAGTGTATGCATGCCACCTGTTTTTGAAGCAGTTGGTAAGATATCTAAAAACAGATCCGGCGTACAATGGCTTCGCATTTTTATGCTTACGTCACGAGTGCTCAATGCCTATAAAAACAACTTGAAATCTGCACAGCTGAGAATGGTGGCCACGGGAAGTAGCCTGCTTGAAAACATAAGAGATTGTATGAAATTTCTAGAATTTGCAAAACTTAGAACAGTTTCCATCTGGGCTACTTGGTCATCTTGCATTTTGAATGGTTACAGCAAAATTTAGACGCGCGGACGAAGAAAAGAAACACGAAGACACTGCTGTTGAAAGGATTTGCATCTGGGTTAATTGGTGATCTTGCATGTTGAGTGGTTCCAGCAGTAATTAGACGCACGGAGGAGGAAAGAAACATGGAGGCACTGCTGTGTCTTCAAACACAAAGACAGCAGTGTCTACCAGTTTATTTTCTTCGTCCGTGCGTCTAATGTTTGCTGCAACCACTCAACTTGCAAAACTTCTCTTTTTGTTTGCAGGACGTTGCAGCATGTACCATTTGTCAGACTGTGTTAGCAAAAAACTCAGACGGCCTCTTGTTCGCTCACCGAAAACGACTGGAAGGCTTAAACGATCTTCTTTTTCTCAATTGATGTATTGTTCCTGCACCACCACCCTCCGAAAGCTTTCTGCACTTAACGTGGTTTTGCATTGCCTCCAGGATCGGTTGCCCTCACTTAGTTTTGCACTGCCTTCGTGATCGGCCACCGTTGACCGAGCTACGAAGTCATCTTTTGGCATCATCATGTGACGGTACATTACTGTGACGTCATAATGACGCAACAAATATTGGCGATCTGTGACGTCGTGATGACGGCATCATGTGATGACGATATTTCTCAACACTCGTGTTGTCGCCGACGCCGCGGGACGCTGGTGAATTTTCGCGGTTAATGAGGAAGATAAGGCTTTCGCCTTACAAACCCGATGCCATTTCACTCGGTTAAGGGGGGGGGGGGGGCAGTGGATTTGCATCTGGTCTAAGGGAAGCAAAAGCATGGAAAAGCATAGAGGCTTTTATTGTAAGCTGGGACCTTCCCTAGAACGCTGTTTTCGGGCGGCATTGTAGCGTTCGGGCGGCATTGTAGCTCTTGTAGCGTTCGCCAGCGTCTTCAGCGGCCTCTGAAAGAGCGCGTGGCGAAATGCATATCTGGCATCCAATTTTCGCAACGCCACAATTTTCCTGATATAGGCAATTCTTCACGTGGGCTTAAGACGTTGTCCTACTGAGGCCTTTTCTTAAACCAGCAGGACACCACTGTATAACAACGGGCCGCAGCGGCCAACGGCGGGACGGCAACCGCTGGCGTTTTCAGCATAAAATCCTTCTATCCCTCGTTGTCCGCGGCTGCCAGGTAATAATAGTAATAATATATGGGGTTTAACGCCCTACAACGACGATGTAATTATGTGGGACGCCGTAGTGGAGGGCTCCGGAAATTTCGACCACCTGTGGTTCTTCAACGTGCACCCAAGTCTAAGTACACGTTCCTCAAACATTTTCGCCTGCATTGCAAATGTAGCCGCTGCGGCCGGGATGCGGCCGCCAGGTCACCTTGAGCAAAAAGCGAATGCCGTTATCCGGGGGCTCAAACAAGACGTCCGGGCATAGTTCCGAAGAGAAAACGTGTTCATCCGGGTAGTCAGGCAAAAGTTGAGACACAAAGCGCTCTCTGGCCGCTAACCCCTTGTACACGACCGCAGTGCACACGCTATTTACAGCCGAAACAAATTTTAAAAACAATGTTTCCGAATTCTTCTAAGTCTTTGTTCACACTATCACTGAAATGTCGCAGAAGGCTTCTAAATCTGCTTTTTAAAGTTAATTCGATATGCGATTTATTTATTTGAATGGGCATTTTTAATCATTTTGGAATGTTTCAAGCCAACAATTCTTTTAAAAAGAGGCTCTGTTTAACCAGCCATCTCGCCTCATGGCAAATGTTACATAAAGCCATCATCGTTGTGTAGCCACCATCGTATAGGCAGTGACATCTCCATTACCACTTGACAGCAAATTAATCGTACATGTTTTGTTCATAGGATTATTTCGCTACTAATTCGTGATCGCTTTTCGACGAATACGTGCTGTTTTCCTTTTGTGGCGTGGCGTAATTCGGGATTCATCGTTCTCTTCCAGCAGAACAGTCAAAGGGTAATATTTGTCAGGCCTTCATGTCCTGCTCCAAAGTGACCGCATTGTGCGTCGTTATTCACGCCGCTTAAATGTTGTGGTTAGCGCAACAATGGATATAATAAACTAGCACAAATGAAGTTTTTGTGTAATTATTGTCTGAGCCAGAATATTTTGCGGATCTATTAAATTTGGTCGTGTTCAGAATGACATCTCGCGCTTAAATTATTGGTAAGAGAAAAACGGCGAATACTGGCATTGTGCGTATACTTCAGAAAGCTAGTCGGCCGATAGATAAGACAAATTACCAAACGGAAGTTTTGAGAATTTGGCCTCTTGACATTCGTGTAATGTAAACGACATCGACTGCATATTGCGATGTCAGGATTCATTTATAATCGTCTGTCGTCTAATGGATTGCCGCTAGAATCGTTTTTCCACATGTAGGACCGCCGTCAAAACCGGACGGACGGTTCTTTTTTTTTTTTTTGTTTACTTGGTGCGGCCAACTTGGGCGGTCACGCCGGTGGGGGTGCTTCGAGGTGCCTGTGCATCGCCCCGAAGAGCACTTAGACGCTGCAGATGGGTGAGCCCATCGGATTCCTTGTCGCTGCCGGGACAAAGGTGCCCGGCCCCGCTCGCGGGCGGCGGCAGGAAGGGTTGGAAACGTTGTCGTAATGACCTCCCTGTTTGCTCAGCGACGCCTTTTGGCGGCGTATGAATGGGCCGCCTCGAGGCCGCGTCGTTGCCGTTCACACGCTTCGCGGGCGCCACCCATGGTGGTAGCGGACCAAGCGGCCTGCTTTTTGGTGCATCGCGCGGTCGCCGGAGACATTCGTCATGTGTGGCGTACTTCAAGTGCCTCTAACGGCAGACAGGCTCTTGACGTTCGAATACGTGATCGACGAGGAGCGGGCCCACGTCGTGGGGCATCGAGCGTTCGGTCGGCACATTTGACAATTGTTTGCGCGCTCGCCCCCTTCGGCGTGGCACCCATTTCCGGATTCAGAGCCTGAATGTCCAACGAGACGGAATGTACAACGAGACTGAATGTCCAATGGGTCACGTGACCGGCGAGACTGAATGTCCAACGAGACGGAATGTCCAACAGAGACGGAATGTCCACCGAGACTGAATGTCGAACGAGACGGAATGTACAACCGAGACGGAATGTCCAACGAGACGGAATGTCCAACGAGACGGAATGTACAACCGAGACGGAATGTCCAACGAGACTGAATGTCCAACGAGACGGAATGTCCAATTTAGAAGAGATAAACATGCCCTCGTTTGAAATTTCTCAGACAACTGATTCATTGGGTTACAGTTAAAGCTGAAATTTGGGCTAGTTGGTCTTCACTTAAATACATAATATAGCGGAACAAAACAAGGACAGAGAAAGAAGCACACAGGACGACCGCTAGATCATTGGGTTAAGATAGCCTAACGGAAGGTCGATTTTTTTTTCTGCGTTTTGCAAATATTGACTGCAGGGTGTCGGTTTTAGTTTCGTTCCATCGCAAAAAGTTCCGTTCCGTTTCTGTTCCGAAACGAAAAAAAAAACGTTCCGTAACGGTTCGTAACGTTTTTTTTTCTTTTGTATGAAAAAAAAGTATGAAAAAGGTAAGGCAATCGTAAAAAAACATTGGATTCGTGATGTAGTCACTTGCCCTCCTCTTAAGAAAGTGGGACAAGGGTAAAACACGTTCTTCAGAGGAGCGGAAGTAACTGTACCACGTATTCCTACCAACTAGCCCAAACCAGTATTCATTTCAAAGTCATAGTATTTATTTCCTCACAAGACAAATACGAATTTTTCAGTTGGCTTAATGCTTTGTGTCAAGGGATTGAGCACGATCTCAGAAACAGCACGTCATTGAGTGTACTGTCTGATGTGCGAGACCGCTGTTCTGCTAAAACGATTGCCAGGCCTGCGTGAAACACGCAGCACAGTCACAGCAAAAGCTAGAAGAGCGGACTTTGTAGAGCCCGTTGTTATCTCTTGGGGCAACTAATACAAGTAAACATGCAAGGTGCCCACTACGCCATAAATTGTCGCAATTTTTCTCAAGTAGCGAAGTTCCCACTATGCAATTTTTCGACATTCTTCGGAGAATCGCGGTATCCGCTACACATCTGTAAGGCATTATCTGCACTTTGTGCTGTGGCTGATACTGAAGAATTATGGCTGAGCACTTTGCAGTGGGTGGGAAGGAGTGTTGCGGAATGGGCGCCTCCATTCCATTCCAATTCCATTCCGGGGAATTAGAATTTGCCGCCATTCCATCCCTTTCAATTCCTCGGAATGAAAAAAACTTAGCCCATTCGCACTCTGGGAATGGCCTGGCAGTTCGATTCAATTCCTGTAATTCCTCTATGTAGGAAAGGCATCTTGATAGTTTTATCGAGTTAAGAATGAACGCCCTATAAAGCTGAAGTCATCAGATGCATTAAGAACTGCAAACGTACGCAAAACACTTTACCAAGGTCGAGGGATAGTAGCTTGGTGACATATCTCGTGCAGTACAACCACCCTACTAGTTGCCATAGGGGCAGTTCTCCCGCTACCTATAGTATTTGCGCGGTCAACATGTTTGAACGAATGTTGGTGTTTCGATATTGTTTAAGCTTAAATCTGTTAATGCTAAAATGACGAAATAGCGTATTTTTATGCTGACAAAAGCGCCTTTGCATCGAATACGGAACACTGGGCCGCACTGCCCGTCAGCACACACGCTTGTCAAGCGCGCCTCGCAAGCATGGATGGGGTGAGGATAACTTTCTGTGTTCGCCTGTGCGCAGGTATGCAATGTCTTCCTTGTCGCAAAGGTTATTTACGTGTGTCAGGTACTAAACTGCTCGTGAGATAAAGATCAGGCTGTGGATAGAGTATTCGCCACTTTCGTGTGGGGGTATCAATGAGAACCAACGCGCAGAGGTAATTTGTTTCTCCCTTTGGTATCTGCTGGGATAATGCATTTGTTTATACACTAACTTACGCCTCTGTTTGTAGTAGGCGCGTTGCTTATAAATGTACCGTGCTTGTAATCAGCCAAGTCATTTTAAGAATACTGCTCTAGTGTTAATTTGCGAGGCTCTGACTTACTAACGTACGAAGTTTGAAAAACAGCACGTAGACAAAAACGTCCTCTATTTTTGGAAAAAGACGTAATTCCATTCCTATTCCATTCTTCCGAGCGTTGACCCCATTCCATTCCGGGGTCGCGAAAATGTGGAATGATTCCGGAGTCATTCTAATTCAAGAGTGGCAACTCCGCAACACTGGTGGGAAGCATTAAACCACACACTCTTTGTGCTATTAGCATTGTGTGATGACTGGTTTTTATTTTACTCTTCTGCAATGCTATATTACATATGTTAACGCGATTCGTTGCCCGACATGACGCCTGTATAGAGTATTTTTGCGATGGAGGTATAAGCAGCAGCGTGACAGTGTGGTGGAAGACGCGACTGCCACGCAGAGGGCGCGGATCCTAGAAATTTGTTTCTCATTTAATTTTTTCTTATATCACCCGATGGCGGTCACGTACACCGGCGGCGGCGGACAACTATGGCGCCAAAATCGGCTGTTGTGATCTAATAACAGCTTTCGCTGTAACAAACTTCAGCGCCGACAATGCCCTCTCCACTTTGGCCTGCTTGACAGACGCGCAAAAGTCCACTTGCGTTAATATAAACATCTCTGGTTGCCACTGTTTTCGTTTTTCGCACAATTTCAACATATCTTTGCTCTGGAATTCCTGTCTGAGGTACGCGCTAATACTATACCCTGAGATATGCTTACACTGCATGAGCTCAGTTGTTCAGGATTGCAAAATTTTCTCGTGAACCGAAAAACGATTGAAAAAATTTCGGTTTCACTCCGGAATGAAATCATAAATAAAGTTTCGGTTACGTTTTTGTTCCGGTCAAAAATATCGTTTTTTTTTCGTTTTTCGTTTTCGGTTTTCGTTCCGTTCCGACACTCTGATTGACTGTCTGTGGCGTCGGGCGTCGTATTTTTGTTTCCGTATTCGCTTTACTGCATTTATCATAATTTCAAGTTTTGTTAGTTTTATTTCTATTTTGTATATAAAGTTTTCATATGTATGTTGAATATGTTACTTTATTGCTTTATTTTGTTTGTTTGCATACTTTGCTGTTCCTGTTTATCTTTGTCATAAATCGGACATCACAGCCCCTTAAAAGATTACAAGAGGGGGCGCTCCCTCGTCCACTCTGTACGGTATCTATCTGCGTTTAATCCCTGAGAGTGTTACCAGCGCCACTCGTAGCTAAGGCGGCGAGTGTGAAGCACTATTTTTGCCAGAAAGCGTCACGAGGCAGGACGAAGCCCTTGCTATGAAAGTGCGAAAGAAGAATAGTTCGAGCCAACAGCCAATTAAGCCAAATAAAACATTGGGGACATTGTTTGTTGCTTTTTTTAACTGCGATGTAATAATTATAACCCATAGTCAAAGGATTCCAAGTAGACGAAAAAACACCCTTTCCATCGGTGGGATCCGAACCCGCAACCTTATAATTACGGCGACGATTTGCGCTTGCTAACACTCCCAGGGATCAAGCTCACGGAAATACCCAACAAAGTGGACGAGGGAGCGCCCTCCGTCGTAGCTTAATTGTTAGAGCATCAGACGCGTAATGCGAAAGTTGTGGGTTCGAATCCCACCGAAAGAATGTGTGCTTTTTCGTGCCTTTAAGTCCTTTCAATTTAGGTCATATTCGTTACACTACAGTTAAAAAACATCAACAAATAACGTACCTATGCTTTCCTTGGCTTCATTGTTGGCTTTCTACGAGCCCCTAGAACAATTCTTTCCTCTTAAAGAATGCGGGTCGAAGCAGCTAGGGAGGAAACTTTCCTTTAAAATTAAATTCTTGGGTTTTACGCGCCAGAACCACGAAATGATTATGAAGCATGCTGAGTGTGGGATATCAGTTTTAGTTTTGACTACATTGATGGAAACATGTCATGGCATTTCGGCTACAAGAGAACTGCAGGCCGCTCTAGGAAAGACCATGCAGTTAAAGAGGTGGTGTCACCAAATTTTGAGGCTATAAAAAGCCTGCTATTGGCTTTCTCTGTGAGCAAGGACGCTCAGCACGAAGTATTGCACGCAGCAAACGTTTAGAATATATTTTAGTTCACTTCCAAAGTCTGTATAAATGCTCATTCTCGCGATCGAGACCCATCGCTAGCGCGACTGACCCCGAAGTCACTGTGTAGGAAGCGTAACGAAAGTTTTAGTGACGTCACACGACATTAGAATGACGTGCAATGAGCGGCGACCTACAGCTCCGCTGCACTGGGCCAGTCAAGAGAGGATCAGGCCATCCGCTGCGAACTGCTCATTTTTTCTGAGCTTATTGCCGAAGTAGCCAATCTTTCTCGCGTTTTGCAAAGTGCTTCGCGTGAATAATTTTTCATTACAACACATAGCATACAGGTAATCGTTGGCGACAATAAAACCGTTTTTATGATGCTTAAAATCATTTGAGGACTTTTCAGAACCGGCCTGAACACGAGCTTTTCTATTGCTCTTCCAATGACGTCGATATAAGTACTGTAAAGCTCAAGTGAAAAAAAAAAACAAACTGGGTCGGGAACAGACTTGTACGCATTACAGTGAAAGAGCGTCAGCGATTACAATTACTTTTTAAAAGACTAACGGATTACGGAGAAAAAACTGAAAGCTAATCGATTACTCAACAAGGTGAGGTACCGGGCTATTTGGTTTTGCATAAGTGTTAAACTGTACTAAAGTTACAGGTACATATTTTTAGGGAGGACGCACATAACAAAAGCATGAAAAGCGCAAACTTTCAACTCGATTTGTTGAAAAGGCATCAAGTTATATGAACACGAGCAAACGGGTGCAAAAGGGAGTTCTTTAAATATTTTTTTCTTATTTTTAAATACTTCTTTTTTGCGTCGTGTGCCCTTATTTTATTCCCTCGTGTCTTTGCGCTCTCTCTCTCTCTCTCTCTCTCTATATATATATATATATATATATATATATATATATCCCTGCCATTTGTACAAGACTGGGTATCGAGCAGTATTACGCGCCGTGCGTAATACGCAGTCTCGGCGCCACGTGCTATCACGACGAAACGAATTTTCACGCACGTCGCAAATGTTAGGGCACATTCGGAAAATTTTCACAGCAAATATTGGGATGTGTGGAACGAAAACGGAAAAGTGAAATTTGTGACCGGGACGGAATGTCCAACGAGACGGAATGTCCAACCGAGACTGAATGTCCAACGAGACTGTATGTCCAACGAGACTGAATGTCCAACCGAGACGGAATGTCAGCGAGACTGTATGTCCAACGAGACTGAATGTCCAACCGAGACGAAATGTCAACGAGACTGTATGGGTCCAAACGAAGAACTGAATGTCCAAACCGAGACCTGAAATGTCCAACGAGACCTGTATGTCCAACGAGACTGAAGTGCCAACCGAGACGGAAATGTCCAACGAGACTGTATGTTCCAACGAGACTGAATTGTCAAAAACCGGAGACGGAAATTGTCCACGAGACTGTATGTCCAACGAGAACTGAATGTCCAACCGAGACGGAAAATGTCCAACGAGACTGGTATGTCCAACGAGACTGAATGGCCAACCGAGACGGAATGTTCCAACGAGACTGTAATGTCCAACGAGACCTTGAATGGTCCAACCGAGACGGAATGTCCAGCGAGACTGTATGTCCCAACGAGACGGAATGTCCAACCGAGACGGAATGTCCAAGCGAGGACTGGTATGGTCCAACGAGACTGAATGGTCCACCGGACCGGAAGTCACGAGAATGTATGTCCAACGAGACTGTATGTCCAACGAGACCGGAATGTCCAACGAGACTGTATGTCAACGACTGAAATGTCCAACCGAGACCTGTAATGTCCCAACGGACTGTAATGTCCAACCGAGACTGAAATGTCCAACCGAGACTGGAATGTCCAACGAGACTGAATGTCCAACCGAGACGAATGTCCAACGAGACTGTATGTCCAACGAGACTGAATGTCCAACCGAGACGGAATGTCCAACGAGACTGTATGTCCCAACGAGACTGAATGTCCAACCGAGACGGAATGTCCAACGAGACTGTATGTCCAACGAGACTGAATGTCCAACCGAGACTGAATGTCCAACGAGACTGTAGTTCCAACGAGACTGAATGTCAACCGAGACTGAAATGTCCAACGAGACTGTTAGTCCAACGAGACTGAATGTCCAACCGAGACGGAATGTCCAACGAGACTGAATGTCCAACCGAGACTGAATGTCCAACCGAGACTGAATGTCCAACGAGACTGAATGTCCAACCGAGACTGAATGTCCAACGAGACTGTATGTCCAACCGAGACTGAATGTCCAACCGAGACGGAATGTCCAACGAGACTGTATGTCCAACGAGACTGAATGTCCAACCGAGACGGAATGTCCAACGAGACTGTATGTCCAACCGAGACTGAATGTCCAACCGAGACGAAGGAATGTCCAACGAGACTGTATGTCCAACGAGACTGAAGTCCAACGAGACGGAATGTCCAACGAGACTGTATGTCAACGAGACGAATGTCCAACCGAGACGGAATGTCCAACGAGACTGTATGTCCAACGAGACTGAATGTCCACCGAGACGGAATGTCCAACGAGACTGTATGTCCAACGAGACTGAATGTTCCAACCGAGACGGAATGTCCAACGAGGACTGTATGTCCAACGAGACTGAATGTCCAACCGAGACGGAATGTCCAACGAGACTGTATGTCCAACGAGGACTGAATGTCCAACCGAGACTGAATGTCCAACGAGACTGTATGTCCAACGAGACTGAATGTCCAACCGAGACGGAATGTCCAACGAGACTGTATGTCCAACGAGACTGAATGTCCAACCGAGACGGAATGTCCAACGAGACTGTATGTCCAACGAGACTGAATGTCCAACCGAGACGGAATGTCCAACGAGACTGTATGCCAACGAGATGAATGTCAACCGAGACGGAATGTCCAACGAGACTGTATGTCCAACGAGACGGAATGTCCAACCGAGACGGAATGTCCCAACGAGACTGTATGTCCAACGAGACTGAATGTCCAACCGAGACTTGAATGTCCAACGAGACTGTATGTCCGAGACTGAATGTCCAACCGAGGACTGAATGTCCAACGAGACTGTAGGTCCAACGAGACTGACTGTCCAACCGAGAAATGAATGTCCAACGAGACTGTAGTCCAACGAGACTGAATGTCCAACCGAGACGGAATGTCCAACGAGACTGTATGTCCAACGAGACTGAATGTCCCAACCGAGACGGAATGTCCAACGAGACTGTATGTCCAACGAGACTGAATGTCCAACGAGACTGAATGTCCAACGAGACTGTATGTCCGAGACTGAATGTCCAACCGAGACTGAATGTCCAACGAGACTGTATGTCCAACGAGACTGAATGTTCCAACGCGACATGAATGTCCAACGAGACTGTATGTCCAACGAGACGGATGTCCAACCGAGACTGAATGTCCAACGAGACTGTATGTCCAACGAGACTGAAATGTCCAACCGAGACTGAATGTCCAACGAGACTGTATGTCCAACGAGACTGAATGTCCAACCGAGACGGAATGTCCAACGAGACTGTATGTCCAACGAGACTGAATGTCCAACCGAGACTGAATGTCCAACGAGACTGTATGTCCAACGAGACTGAATGTCCAACCGAGACGGAATGTCTAACGAGACTGTATGTCCAACGAGACTGAATGTCCAACCGAGACGGAATGTCCAACGAGACGAAATGTCCAACGAGACTGAATGTCCACTATTGGACATTCAGTCTCGTTGTACATTCCGTCTCGATGGACATTCAGGCCGCAAGCGAGCCTGCCCTGGCCACAACAACTCTAGTTTACTTTGTATTTATTTGCCTCTTGTTTGTGTGTTGCTTGGGGCGAGAAGCATGAGCCCGCGCAGATGTAAGGAGGCGGTGACCTTTTCGCGAGTTTGTTGATTTGCTGCATGCACTGCCCAATTACAGGGCAAACAGTCGGCTATTCGCCGGCAGTAATGTAAAGGCGGAGCGTCAGGGTAATAAAAAGCGGCCCTGGTGTTTCGTCTGACGTTCTGAACCGGGCTTAAGGTGTTCGGCACCATCGGCTCTGCCGAATCTCGTAGGGTCGCCCTACAGACGGTTCATTTCCAGTGTTTGTTTTTATTAATTTCTTTGTAACATTTATGTTTGTAACTCTTTTGTAAGTCTGTAAATATAAGTTGTCTTGATTTTACTCTAAACTTCTCCAGCGTATCTCATTCTTCAAGCGACCAGCGAATCCAACGTTAATTCCTCCCACTTCGTTTATACCACCTCGGGTGGTGCGTCTCGGCCGCCGAGTGCGGAGCGTTGTTTTTTTTTACCTTCAAACATAATTTCACCTCCCACTTCGTTTATATCACCTCGGGTGGTGCGTCTCGGGCACCGAGTGTGGAGTGTGGTTTCTCATCTTCAAAAGAACCTGAACTTTACTCCACAGTAGGGTCAGCAATATTCCTGTTGCACTAGTGCCTAGAAATGGAGGTTTCATCACGCTCACGAAACCACACGCGGTCAAGAAGGAACTTAAGGCGACATCGAACCGCTTGCAGAACATCGCTGATGTACGCCACTTCGAACGAGGAAGCATAGTGCGTGAGTCACCAGATCAGACCTGTGTCTAAGATATGCTCAAGTGCATAGGCGTGCGCAGGGTTCCCCATCAGGGGGGGGGGGGCGAAGGCTCATCGCAGCGCCCCCCCACCCTACTAAATCAATGTATGGGGCAGATTTTAAGCCCCCCCCCCCCATTTAGGTGACTAGAAGGGTCAATGTACGGGGCAGATTTTGCGCCCCCCCCTGTGCGCACGTCTATGCTCAAGTGTACATAATTTCAACCCACCGATTTCCTTTATTCCATCTCACCATGCGTGCACACAAGGCCTCATACGAGGCGTCGACTCCAAATCCAGCCGACGTCCAGGACAAGATTTATGCAGCAGGCCTCATTTCTATTTACCGCTGTAATCGCCCTGTAAACAATGAGATGATGCCAACAGAGTCTGTCATTGCGACATTTGTGCGCACAACATGTCCGTCACAAGTGAAGTTATAGCCTCTGATCTCTCGTGTAGGGCCCTTCGCTTCTCGTCCGATTTAATGTAAGACTGCTGGAGATACGGCCACTGTGCGGGAGGATGTAAATCAAACCTGCTTTACCGCGCTTGTTGTGAGAGCAATTCCTTAAGCGAATGTTCCCCAAACTTCAGAAACTTGTTGTCTCTGGGGAAGAAAAGCACCCCGCAGACTAGAGAGAGAGAGAGAGAGAGAGAGAAGGAATGTAGGAAAGGCAGGGAGGTTAACTAGACAATGCGTCCAGTTTGCTACACTACACATCGGGAGGGGAATAGAGGAGTAAAAGAGAGAGAGAAGGATAGACACATGTCACATCACACACACAGTGCCGAGTTTCACAGGCGGTCGCTCAATAGGGTTCTTTTCAAGTACCGCAGGAGGGCTCGTGTGGCTTTCTGGGCTGATATGCTAGAGTAGTCTGCGGGGTGCTAGAGTACAAACACTAAAAATTATTGACCGCCGGCGCTGTTCGCGAAGGCAAGCCATTGAATAATAATAATAGTAATACGAATACTAATAATAATATATGGGGTTTAACATCCCAAAACTGTGATATGATTATGACGGACGCCGTAGGGGAGGGCTCCGGAAATTTCGACCACCTGGGGTTCTTTAACGTGCACCGAAATTTAAGTACACTGGCCTCAAACATTGTCGCCTCCATCGAAAATGCAGCCGCCGCGGCCGGGATTCAATCCCGCGACCTTCGGGTCAGCAGTCCAGCGCCATAACCACTATACCACCATGGCGGGGCGGGAAGCCATTGATATGGTTAAACACAGGGCTATCGGATATTCTAGTACTGCAGTACATCACATTTCCTTTATAGATTCCTATATATTATATGCAATTGTATCTGTTGCGGAAAAGGCAATGACAAAGGCTATAGATACATTGATATAGAACCTATCTGAATATTTGACGCCAATAATTCCAAATCAGATGACTCAAGGATTGCAGGCTACAAGAACACCTCTACAGTCAACCAGTACCAGTGACGCTACTCATCTACATCGCGTAGTGTTCGGCGCACTTTCTACTCTGTAGACAAGGCTAAGCTGTCACTCTCACAAGTTCAATTGAGCCGTAACTCTTAGCCAGCCCAAGTGATGCTGGGGACAAGAAATAGATGTTCGAGCTTATAAACGTACAAGGTCTTCTAGTTCTGCTGATTTCAAGTCAAAAACTAAAACAAATGAATCGTCGCTTATGTGTAAAGATAGCAAGCTTGAGGGGGCAGGCGCCTCTCCGGCGCGCTCAACACCATAGGGCAGTTGAGGGTATTTCACTGTAGAACTACCAATCTATATTTTCAGCCTCAAATGACCTTCATTACCTTTATAACCAACTTAACTCTGATATATAATTATCCAAGAAACTTCGCTTACGCTGGGTAATGTTTTGTATTTTAGAGGTTTCCGTTCTTTTCGATGAAATCACGAAACACTTGGCAGTGGTTTAATGATATTTGTATCAAGTAAAATATGGCATAGGTCAAAAATTTCTTTCAGAATGTTGAAATCAGATTGTGATATTATAGCATTAGATTTGTGTCTCGCAGATTACGACCGTTTTTTAAACATAAATTGCTATTTCACCGCCGGTTTCCAAAGTTCGCGTCACCTTGACAGCGCTTTGGCAGCCTGTAAAAATGAAATTGTGCTCAAAGGAGACTTTAATTCACATCGTGGGTCTTGGGAGCTAAGAACAGATTTCTGTGGTACGCGACTTTTGGACTATTGATCACAATCTTTCTTGTGCGAATAAAGGACATGTAATATTTTGTCAAGATAAGGACCGTTCAGTTTTAGATTTAACGTTTTGTACCAAAGCGATCAATGTGTTGCCATGGCCAGTGGATAACTCCGCAAGTAACAGCGATCACTTTCCTGTGGTTTTTGGTATTAATGGCACAATAAAAGCTTTAGATCAGCGAACACGCATACATGTCAACCATAGCAAATTGTACGCGATCTGCAATTTTAAAACTTCAGAATGCTGGTGGTAAGGCAGTCGTGTCTAAGATTGGCTGAATACTACATGGATCTTCGAAAAATTCTTAGTTCATTGTTCCATCCTGCAAAACGACTTCCTTTCGTTGGTGGAATGATGAGTGTAAGCGTGATAACAAACAAAAGCCGCTCGGTAAACTTACCTCCATAATCGATGTCCAACAAATTGGAAATACTGTCAGTCTCTTGCTGGTGTACATAAGCGCACTTTTAACCACGCGAAATAAGAATAGGACACTAACCATGCGGGCTTTGTTAGCATATTTTCGGAAAAGAAACGTACTGCCAACGCCTTTAACATTAAAGTCGTGTATCTTGACGCTGCAGGAAACGAACACCTCTCTGCAAGAGATAGCCAAACGTTTTGAGCAGTGATTCTCAAGTGGGTGTCCGCGAAGCCGTTTTCGGGGGTCCTTAAAACCCATCCTTGAAAAAAAGCACGTTCTTTTGAGGCACATTATGTCTCGTGACCGCGGCCCCTTCGGATTTTAATAGCGCACCTCTTTAAGCTTTACGTTGCGCCGGGTAGTGTGAACATAATTATCATCATCATGAACTGGTACGCGCTGAATTCGTCATTTTGAACTTCTGCTTCGATCCCAAAGCACGCGCGCCGATTTCTCCGGCGTGGCCTGTAATAACCCTGATGGGTGAGAGCAGAGAACGAATACAGAGAGAAAGAGAGAGAAAGAAAGAAAGAAACAGCGATACAGAGAGATATAAAGAAAGTGAAAATCATGGCAAAAAAAAAAGTTTCTGGTAAGCGGGCGAGATTCGAACCCGCGTATTCACCTTGCGAAGGGCAGCGTACCTTACCACTCCGGCTATTGAGGCACGCTAGCAGGGATAGCATAGACTTGTATAGCACACTATAGCAAGATGGCAGGAAAGGAAAGTGAGGGTGAGGAGGAAAGAAAGAAGAGGGGAGAGAATAAAGCATAGCATAGAGAGAAAGAAAGAGAAAAAAATTCGGCAGATCCCACGTACTGTGGGAGTCGATGTTATGCGAAGCATGCGGCGGGAAGGTGAGTGTGGCGTAATTTTTTAGTGTGCGAAACGTTACAAAATGACGCTAAAGATTTGTATAAATTTTATGCGCACACTATATGTTGAAGAGCCGCATATGTGTTATATTACCAATTCCTTACAGTTGGGTAACGCTGTCAGAGGCAGCGTGGGTATTACCAAGACCAGAAGAGGTAAACTGATATGTAGTGCTTATACTTGTCCCTTATGATGAAGAACGCACGCACGTTTCACGAACCCGTGTGCATGTGTGGAAGAGGTTCTTGACAGTTCTTGAACAAGGTCATCATCACCGTGATCAGTGAGCCCAGCAGCTGGCCATGACTTGTTATCGGATCTCGTCGTGATCTCGGTGACGAGGGGTCCATGTGTAGTGAAGTATGAGGTATAGTACAGCTGTTGGAAATTGTGAATGTCCCGGTCATTTCGTCGGCAAATTGTCTTTCGATATAGGCCGTCGAGTCTGGTAGGCCTCGATAGTGCTACGTTGACCAACATCAGTGGATGGCGCTTGTCGTATTCGTAGACTACCTGGGTGTATGTGCCCTACGTAGCCCAGTCTACAAAGCGGCTGTCAATCAATCTGGCATCATCCTCTGTCAGCATGAGACGATCGCCCAGCTTCGTAAGAAATAAATAGGACACGGCGTCGTTCTGGAGGACTAAGTGCACTTTACGGTGCGATGATGTGAATATCGTACGTAACTTTCGTTAATGTATTCCTCCGGGGTCGAACAATTCTTCAATATAGCTTGCTTAATCATAGGAATACAAATGTCTTGCTTATTAGACTGCTATCAAAGCGTAGACAACACTGGAACCACCGACGTTATGCTCATATGACGCCTGTATCGTAGGAGTACATGTGTAGCGTTTATTGCTTTCTTGTAAATTAGATAGCCAGCACCACAACCACACTTGACATTGCATTGACATTACACCTGCATAGGCTGTTTTTCCAAAGCAGTTTGTAGATCTGGCGTGGCTCTGTGATAGAACACCTGATTGCCACGCAGAATGCTTGGGTTCCATTCCTGCTGGGATCCTAATTTTCATTCTTTCCATTCGTCGGGTCAACGCTGCCGATGTCGGTTTTCTTAACGCTCTGGCATTTAAATTGCGAATGTCTGCTCTCGCCTTTCCTGGGTACCTGTAAATTCTCAATCACATGTGGCTCATACGCGTACACCTCGGCCCGTGGTAAACGGGTATGTGCCACATGTGTCTGGAGGAAGGGGATTTGCCGACGTACGCGACAGGATTTTCACGTTATTCATGTCATGAACCGACAGTCACATTCGTCAAATCCTCTTACCCTCCTATGCCAGATTTCGGTCTACACCAAGTTAAGGAGGCGAACATGTCAACACCCAGACGCAGGCGGCTAGATAGATAGATAGATAGATAGATAGATAGATAGATAGATAGATAGATAGATAGATAGATAGATAGATAGATAGATAGATAGATAGATAGATAGATAGATAGATAGATAGATAGATAGATAGATAGATAGATAGATAGATAGATAGATAGATAGATAGATAGATAGATAGATAGATAGATAGATAGATAGATAGATAGATAGATACGCTCAAAGTGGCAGAGGTTCGCCAAGAAATGCTTCGCATTTAAAAGGCAGAAAGAGAAAGTAAGATAGATACGGGTATAAAGAGGGAGAAAGAGATAGAGAGGAAAAGGAAGCGATAAATAGAGAGAGAGAGAGAAAGAAGGACAAGAAGGGGAAAGAGCAAGAAAGATAGGGAAATACACAGAGAAAGAAATAAAAAACAGAGACAGAAAAACAGAATAAACAGCGATGACAGAAAAAGATAGAAAGGGGGAAGAAATAAACAAATTGGGGAGGGTCGGTGCAATTAAGGAAGGGTGTTTCAGCTCCACTAATGTGAAACCTGTGGAGGGGCGAAGCATGCAGTGTACGCCAGTGTTTCCCACACCAAAATCACTGCTAATGGGCAATGAGAGACAGAAGAAAGATTATACGCAAAGACGCGCAGTCCGCTTTTAGTTAACGTGCACGTTGCAAATATTTATTGTGCACGCAACTACTAAACTTACAAAAAACACGTCGATCCACCTCGTAAGGCTTGGCTCAAAGCCAAAAATACACATAAACAGCTGCTGACTGACCACTTCGCATGAAACCGATTCCCACAATGCGTGGGATCTGCCGGATTTTTTTTACCTGCAGGTGGTTTTCTGCAGCCAGAAAAAACCTGTTTGAAACACCTTTACGTGCTATTAGAATAGTTTTATCCGTGCCTACCATTTTGACTTTTGGAGCCTCCATTTCTGGATTCTTCTTTTTCAAAGTTAAGCGTGGCTGTGTGGAAATATTTTAATGAAATTAATCGGCTAGCTAGCTAAACACGTTATTACATTACACTTTAGTGTATACAAATATCTAAGTAAAAATTAGTGGATTAATTTATCTATTTTATGACTTAATAATGTTATTGGTAAAAGAAACTTTGGCTTTTTCGACATTTAATCGACTACCAGAGATTCCTATTAACTTCGTATTACTCCATAAGGTACCCTTTTCTTTAGTTGTATAAAAGTTTAATAAAGTCACTCAATTCTTGGGCAATCGCCCACAGTGGGTGTGAATAGGTGAACAAGAACAAGGACTGGGGCATTCGCAAGTTGGCAGTGTTTCAATAAACAAGCAATGACCTCAACAACCTTCCTGGGCTGGCGTTTCCGTCTGCGATCCTTGTTACACGCCCTGGAGGCACTGGCAATATTTCACTACAAATGCTGAGAATCCAGCTGGTCCATCTAAACCGTGTTGTAGTTTAGAGAAGATTTAAAGATGCTGGAACAACTGGACGACGAGACTGCTGAGAACTGCTGTCGGTTGTACTACTGTACGCTGCATCCGTCCCCTCCCCGGGCTGTGGGGTAAATTGTAGGATCGGGAAATTTTAAGGTGTGGGACTTTCCTATGGATCCGCTCAAAATCGTCGCATTCGACTGTGTGTTGATCGGTTTATTGCACTGCTTTCCTGTTTTAACCTTAAGAGACGGACGTCCTTTGATCGATCAGCAATTATTGCATCCTTACGTGAGTTGCTCGCAGAGCTCCCCGCAAAGCAACCCATTTTATCATACATCAATGCATAAGGAATATAATCGAATGGTGAATCATTTTCATATCAACAAATATTACACAGAAGAGAACACAACAAAGAACTCACGCTGCTAAAATAAATCAATACGGCTAGTTTAATCAACACCACTAATACTTTTATTAACATCATTTTGTTGAAATCATGTGTGATTCCAACTGAGAATGTCGGGGTGGTGAGCAGTGACGCATATATATTTCAAATTCATTTCCCGGGCAATACCTTTTGTATGTCATTTGACACCTGGGCAGGTGGTATTTCACATGGTCATTCCAAACTTGAACCTCGCACCTACGCTTGCCTAAGAAAGTGTAACACTCTTATGAAATTGACATGCTCATAACTGTCACATAAACAATGTACAACAGGGCATAATGAAGTGCACCATAAAAAATGTCACGTGCACTATATATACCTATATATATATGTCTTAACAGCGAGTACATATTCCTATCCGTAACTTAACGTCCAAAGCTGATTTAGAATGCGGAGACAGGTGAGGCGGCAACAACAACAACAACAACAACAACAACAACAACAACAACAACAACAACAACAACAACAACAACAACAACAACAACAACAACAACAATAACAATAACAATAATAATAACAATAATAATAATAATAATAATAATAATAATAATAATAATAATAATAATAATAATAATAGCACTTGTAGAGGTAGTATCATTTGGTATGAATGATTGGCATTTGTACAATTGGCAAAGAAATATTCTTGAAAGAGCAGGCTTGTGAATGCCACACAGAAGCACATAATGACTGCCCACTTAATTACACCTTGCCTGATTATTGTTAATGAATGAAGACTGGAGTTGAAGGTATGAAGAAGAAACGCGAAGAGCACAGAAACAGTCCGATGATGTTAGAATGCATGTATTGCTGCAGTATGTGCACATCAAGAAGCTTAAACTTAAAAAAAACGGAAAAATCACAGACTACAAAGCTTTTTCGGAAGTAGAGGCAAAGTTACTTTGGTGATGGAAGGTTAGCGGGACATGACAAATGCAATTCTGTTGAGGAGCACGCTAAGCCAGTCAGAGCTTTAACCAACTATTCCGCTGCGTGTCGGCGCCTTTTTAGCCACTCAGTGATTTGACCAAATCTGGGCCATGCCCTGAGCATTTGAGTGTCGGGTGACGCATCAAAGCGACGGTAACGCCCCACCGTATGACGGTTTATTAGTTTGGATACATAAAGCACAAGGAAAGTATTGAGGTATTACACCTTCCTCGCCATTAGTACTTTGCTATTTCTGATATTTTTTGGGGAGCTGCGCATAAATATAGCCTGCATATCATCCGCTGTCACAAAGTAGTCATAGCAGTCAAAGACCGCGATGTCAAAATGAGGTGTAGCCGCTGGACAGCCGTCACCACGCTTAGCGTGGACACGGGATTGCGTGCCGCGCGGTACTAGAGAGTTTTAGCAAGTTACGGAAATACGGTACGCAAATACGGTAAGGCAGTACGGTAGCGTTCCTCCTTTCCCACTGGTTGTGCTTTGGCCGCTCAACGACCGGGAAAGGAGGAGCGGTACCGTGCTGCCTTACCGTATTTGCGTACCGTATTTCCGTAACTTGCTAAAAGACTCTACTATCAGCGACGACTCGCTAACACGAAGCTCGGCACATGCGCACTGCGTTAGCGGCAAGTCTATTTCACCATCGCGCGCACTACGTCATCTCAGCGCACCTTGGTCGAAGGCGCTCACCGATGGCGCGATCCGCACGACAGTAATGTAGCCATGCTGCAAACGGGCTGCGCATGTGCCGATCCTTGCGCTGGTCAAAGTAGGAATCGTTGAGAGCAGCGCGCGGCACGCGCACCCGTGCTCAAGTTAAGTGTGCTCACGACAGTCCGCTTAACAAAACACGTTGCGCGGTTGGTTGGTGATACATTCTTATTTAAAATATTGTAGGGATACATTTGACGAGGACAAGAAAGAGAAGTACATTACAGTACGGGCGCTGACTCCAACTGTTTTTATTGAAACAACGCGCATTGCATTTTATAGCAAAAGAAGGCAACGGACGCATGCGCAATAATAAAGGAACAGTAGATTAGGGTGGACTTTGTGCGAAACAATCACCATTTGTTTAGTATTTTTATATTCACTGGCACGCAAGGATACAGATGTGGTGCTGACGCTCGTGTCGCCTTTTCGTGTGATAGAAAATGCGTCCAATAGTTCGTGAGCTAGTCTGTCTATACTTCTGCTTAGGATTTTGATTTCCTCAAGCTGTCGCTCACAGTTTGTGGAAGTGCTGCAATGGGCGGTTAGATTCTGCAACGACGCCGACCTATCTCAAATTGTGACTACAGCGCAAGGGAAGACACGAGACAGAGACCAACGAAGACGAGCAACGAAGAGATGCACCCACACATGCGGTCTTGTTCTTCCTGAGATGGCTGTTCCTGCTTCATTGTTTTAGAGTGCTTGCTATGTTGGCTTCATGTTTCGGAGGGGGTGACATATATCGCACTCCGTTTTTATCGGATGTGTCGTTTTTTTTTTATAAATTGCTTGTCCTTCACAATAAAATTTTAGTTGGAAGACAGCGCTCGGCTTCGTTAGTCTGTGTCCCGTGTCTTCCCTTGCGCTGCAATCACAATTTGAAATGGAATAGCAACTAGCCCGTACTGAGACATTGCCGACTTATCTCCTAACGATCGCCCATGTTCTTTGGCGCGCTGGTTGATGCAGCGCCCAATCTGACCAACGTAAACATTGCCACATGAAAAGGATATCTCGAAAACCACACCCACGGCACTCCGCATATACGTCTTCACGTGTTTTATTCCACAGCCAGAAACCACCTGGTCACTTCTGCAGACTTTGGGACACTGCTTGGCTAATTTATGAGGGGCATAGAAGACGATCGGGACACCGTACTTATTGCCAACCTTTTTTAGATTGTGGGTGACCCTATGCATGTAGGGAATTACCACTGGTTTGGCGTCGCGTCTTTCTTGTCTGCCAGACTTTTTTGGTCACCCCTTGAATTTCTGTAAGACTGATTCCGTCACAGCTGCCAAGACGTTGTCAGGGAACCCTGCTTTTCGCAGTCTGGCTACCTCCCCCTTTAAGCTAGCGTGCATCATGTGAGGGCAGGACTTGAGGAGCGCCGCATCAAGCGAGAGGTTCGCGATTGCCCTCTTGACAGTCTTTGACTGGGCCGAATCAAAAGGTAAGAAATCTTTCTTAGCTTTCTGGCGATAGCACCAGCAAACACATCGTTCTCCGGACTTGATAGCATATCATATCACATCCGCTTGCATCTGTGATTAGTATGTTTACGTGCGAAATGCAATTTTTTTTGTTCGACGATAACACCCCTCAATCTAAACAAAGTCTTAAGTCAGTGCTGGGCAATATCGAAGATACACGTATCTTAGATACTGTCTGAGATACTCATTGGGTATCTTGTATTCGTATCGCGATACGTCTCGCAAGATGTGTATCAGTATCTGTATTTCCGATACATTGAAGAATGTATCGTGTATCTTAAGATACAAGATACTGCGATCGTAGCACCACCGTGTGAAATAATAAACGTTGACTGAATTCCGCTTCTAAAGCTGATACTACAGCTGCTAAGCCACCAGAATACAACTAAGGGCAGTGACATTATTTTATCTTTCCGCCAGAGTTATCCGGCGAGGGCAGGCGATGAGCTCTCAGCGTCCCTATTGATGGAACAGAATCAAGTTGTAGCGCTATGTGTCGTCTCGACAGACAAGCGCGCGAACGTCTACGCCCACCCAATCTTTTGTTTCCAAGTTTCTTTTTCGTTTTGGCTGTGTGAGTGCCATGACAGTTGGCTCTTAGCCACTGTGCCACGTACTCCAATGTGTGCAGCGTCATTTGCACACATTCTGATGCCGCTGTAGTGTCGTTATCGAAATTTCTCTTGCGGTGTGCTTCCTTACAAGGTCTGAAGAATGCAAGAATAGGGCTGCTTTGCGTCTCGTGGCTTTCACACATCGGCTACTTGAAGGAAATCGTGGATGTACGTTTTACTTACATGTAATGAGACTGATGTAATGAGATTGATATGATGAGACTGGATCTAACAGAACAAGCTTTCAGCTAACAGAAGCTATCGTGGCGTACGTCACTTTTTATTTTATTCAATGAGTTTTTAAATCATAATTTGATTGTTAGCAGAAGTTTGTTCTAAGCTGTCCTTCTTTGTCATCCCACACATGATCTATGCCTGTGTATTGTTTTTTCCTGTCTGCTTACAGCAATATGTCTTTCACGTTCTGGCAACGTAAGCTCTCTGTTTTATTCTTACTTTTAACGGTCTCCGTCGTTTCTGCTACTGTTTGTGTACATACATTCCACTTGAGCTTACTGTTGTGCCAAATCGATGTTGAGAACAGATACATAAAAATCTGCGCGTGCCTCGAGTATGCAGTAACAGAAATTCTGCTTACTACTTGGTAAAATAGCGAAATTCTGTTTCTATTATAAAAACGTAAATTAATAGAAGTCACCTTAAAGATATTGGCAAAGGAATAGGGGAAACATTTTTCTACCAAATGCTTCGTTTTTCTCATGAGCGTCCCAAAGAGCCGTTTTGCGCTATTCTCCATAGGCACTGATTTTTCTGTGGTCTTACCTCGAATGCTTACCGACCGCGGGGGTCTAGAAGTTATGGTGCTTGACTGCTGACCCGAAGGGCACGACGGCCGCATTTGAATGGAGGAAAAATGCTAGGGGCCCGTGTGCTTATATTTAGGTTTTAGAACCCCAGGGGGTCGAAATTTCCGGAGCCCTCCACTACGGTGTCTCTCACAATCATATCGTGATTTTGGGACGTAAAATGCAACAATTATTATTAGCTCTTGGGGGTGCCGCTGTATTGGTTTCTATAGTTATTCATTGTGTTTGACACAGAAGCGCTATAAGTGGCAATATTAGGCGATTGGCGGAGGTGTCCTGCGGCGCTTTGTGCAAATATACAATACGTCTGAGATATTTCTGGGCTGAACATGTTCTCTCGTAGAAGAAATATTGTTAAAAGATTGTGCATTATTGAGTACGTCGCCAACGAACGCTCTACGCCAGAAATTAGTAGGATATAAAAGTTATTGCAGTTTTATGTCATCTACATAAACACGATGCGTCGCAAAGAATGTCGCTACCAGCGTTCTTGCTGGTGTACACTTGTCCTATGATCCGGTATTGCGAAAACCGTAATACGTTTACGGGCGAGGTATAACTCCACAACGGTGTTTGCACCATCGTGCGGAAGCCTCTTATTGAAGTTCTTGTGATTAGATGGCATACTTAGGGTTAACAGCGCGAAAATAAGACACGGCGGACAGGAAAAAGACGAGAGCGCTCGTCGACGAGACAAGAGACGAGACAAGTGTTAACCCTAAGTATGCACAACCAACTAGCCCAGTCAACCACTTTATTAGATGGCAACCCGCTAGCGCGTCGGCAAGCGGAGCAGCGACTGCCACCAATTTCACAAGCGACAAGCACAAACCGCTATTAGCGTAGTATACAAGGACTGTCATGTTAAGCAGCTAAATCAACGCCAATAGGTTGTTCCGGAATGAAACTAATATATATTGAGCAAGAAATACAGAACTGTTGAGATACTAACAGACATTTTATTCAAATGAAACAAAATTGGTCGCAGTTAATAAATTTTCAAGCGAGCACTTTTCTGCATAGGCGTTTAGTGCTGTATTAAAAATCGATAATAACAAATTTGCGAATGTATCGAAGTATCTTAAGATACAATTGGAATGTGTCGTATCGGATACAACCAGTGTTGCGGTATCTTGTTTATGTATATCAAATACTTCTTGCCTGAGTATCTTGTATCGTATCGCGATACAATTTCAAAGTATCTTTGCCCAGCCCTGGTCTTAACCCATGGTTGTGCCTCATGTCTTAACTGAAAGCAACTCTACTTCACTCGCCTTGCGTGATGTTCAAGCTTTTGTTTGTTTCTATGCGTTTATTTGAATCATTTATGCTACTCAAAGGAAATACCACCCGTTATTGTAGTATATATAGTCGCATAAAAATATAGCACGTAGACTTGTCTTTTTACCTCGATAAGCTCGAAAGACCATATACGTTGACATGAAAAAGACTTACAATAGAACAAGCGCAGCTAGTAATCGAAGGGCGGCTGTCTACGTGAACCCAAGTATGAATCAAACTGTAGCTATTCTGTAAACCGAAATTGCGCAATATTTCTAATGTTGCATGATCTCTTGATGCCACGCTTGGCGTGACTCTGGCGCTTTCACAGCAGGTGTTTTAACATCCACCCTGATGAGTTGCGTTGCTCGGTGAAACATCACGTCTCTAGCCAACAATTTTTTTTTTGCTCTTCAAGCTTCCATCGTCCTCTGAACGTTTGTCTTATTTGCATTTCATAATTGCCGTTATATCTGGGACGTACGAAAAGCACGACAAATATAAAAGTTTATGATAGCCGAATGCTGCAAATTTAAAATCTAATAACGAAGATGAATATAAAGTGTTAGGCAAAAGAATGTTGCTGTGCGAGAACAACTTAGGAAGGGAGAAGACCAATGTGAACGCCAGTATTATATCATGAGGTGGCACTAATGGCATAACTTAAGTGCAGCTCACAGCATCGCAACGGTACTGCACCAGGTAAATCGCAAAGAAACGGGTAAGCAACATTTTTAAGCGGAAAATATATCTTTACCTAGTGTCGTTGCCACGCATAACAAGAAATATTGTAAACGCCCATGCAAGAATAGGAATAAATTCAGCATGGGGCGCATCATTTCTTACCATTCACGGAAATGGTAAAAACAGCACACCTCTCCAAATCAGACCAAAAGACCAAATGGTAATCATATGTTCTGCCTAAAAGAAAAACAAACTAAAAAGTAAGTGCCCTCACAGTACACCTGAGCTCTCAACAGCTAGTCAAAATAGCGTTGCACAACAATGACATAATTTTTACAACATAAAATTTAGCGAATAAAAATACAACAAAGAACTATCGGTTTGGCATAGAACATGATGAGACGTAATACAAAGTTCACTCCATCAAACATCTCATGCCTCACTTGGCATAGCGCACGAGAGCAAGTTCGCTAATATGCACATTTAGTGGTTTGGAGGGTCAGTAAAATACCATATTCATATTTCCGGGGAAGCAAATCCGAGCGCTTAAGAGCACGAGCACAGAACTGGTAGCACCATCTAGCAAACAGTTAGCCGAATGTCACAGAACTTACATTACTACTCATAACATCCAACAAGATAGACCGAAGAAATTAGTTTAAAAGATGTGGGTACACTATTTGTGCTGTGCTTTTGATATGAACGTTGCTATTCACCCTTAACCAGCAGGCGTAACAGCACTACCAGCCGCAGTGGAGTGTTCTGGAAAATATGGTCGTTAGACCTGCCTCCGTGACAGGAATATTTAAATCCATTGGAAATTGAACCTGGTGAATGACAGCATGTAGGTACCATGAAAAGACGTCGGGGAGCAGGAAAATTACCGAAACGTGAAAGCATTTTTGCAGGCACGGTAGTAATACACCTAAGGAGATCGAAAAAAAAAACTAAAAGAAAAATGTTTGGCTGATATTATGTCAGATGACCTAATATGCCTACTATACCAGGGGAGGCACCACCTTGATTGACTAAGTATTGCTTCATTGCTGAGCCAAACATGATTGTAGAACACTGCAGTGGATTCCTAATCATTTCTTACGCACGAAGCAGCGCCGATTTCTTCTGCAGCAATATCTAGTTTCAAGCAGCGACAGCCATAAACTGCAGTTAGATCCACGTGTTGTGTCGTCGACTCCGAGCGGGCTTCATGGCGCCTATGCTGTGTACACGACCCAGCTTAGCGGCCACAGGCGGTGACCGACCTATTTGTTTCGTGAGGTGTTAGTTGAAATATTGAGTTCTGGCTGTCTATACTTCTTGATGAAAGCATTCATTGCTCCTAACAGAAAGCAAGGCGCAAGCACGCTGAGGTAATAGAACAGATAGAGAGGACAAGCGTACTCTTGTCTACGATCATCTACAAGTTAGGGCTGCAGAATAAGTAATTTCCTGATCTCAACCTCACCTCCTCCTCCCTCTAGTACCCATAGAGGATTAATGGATGAATCGATGTATGAATGGATGGTGTTGTGCCCTTTCGATCGGCAACCTAGCCGCCTGGCCTAAAGGTATTCAGATTTTAAAGCGCCACCTGTCGACTATGTGGCAAGTGCCATCTGTTATCTTTCCTTTACGGCAAAAACAAAACCAGTTATTTATCGAGGTAGTTTCGCAGCTAGCTAATGGTTTTGCACACTAGTTCCGACATGCATCGCCACTCCTTCGCAAGTTTCTTCTTCACGCATCGAGTGAGCCGCAGTGATAGCGGGAGTAATGTGAAACTCCTTCAAACTAATGCGCTGATTACATGAGCGGCGAAAAAAAATTGGGGCAGGTTGGTATTCGGGCAAGGCTGGAGGAAAAAGACGGAGCTGTGCGGCCTTCCTCATTGCTTTCCATTATTTTTCTTTCTTCCACTCTTTCTTTCTTATTCTCTCCTTTTTCTATCCCTTTCTTGTCTCTCTATCTACTCCCTTCTTGCTCCCTATGTATATTTCTCTCTCTCTCTCTCTATTTCTTTCTTTCTCTTATTTTCTTTCTCTCTCTCTCTCTTTCTTTCGTATTCTGCCTTGATCCCCATTATTTCAATCTCTTTCTCTCTATGTATATTTCTTACTCCGTCTTTATTTCTTTTTTTCTCTTTCTTCTCTATGTCTCTCCTTCTCTTTCTTCCTATCTCTTTGTTTCTCTCTCTCTTTGTACCCGTTCTCTCGCCCATACGAGTTATTGCATTCCACGCTAGACAAAGCGGCACCGCGGAAGAGCGCGCGTGTTCAGGGAGCGAAGGAGAATAAGAAGAGGACGAAAAGAGAGCGCAGCGGCATGATGATGGCAGATTTCTCGAACGCCCGCCGGTGGTTGACCGAGATTTAACCGCCCCGCTGTTAAAATAAATGCCAACGCGAACTGCTTCCGTGAACCAGATTAGCGATGAATGTTGGTTCGGAAAAGGTACGCTCGCCTAAAAGCGTCGTTTAGCCTGCGTTCTCATCTCGCCATGCATTTGATTTCCATTGCCTGCAATATAAGGTGGGCCTCTCGAACAACCAGATAGGGGTTCGCTGCGCGGATGCGTTTAGCAGATGAGCGCCACGCACGTGAGGGAGAAGATCGACGATTAGCATGCATTTCTTTGTCGGTTTTGTCATCAACGACAGCGATGGTTGGCGCGTGTAAACATGTGTAAGGCTATTACGAAGGCCTAAAATAAGCTGTATATTAGTTAATAAGCCAGCTGCGGTGAAATTACAAGGCCGCTGCTTGCCGCGCGGAGGCGCCGACACGCGTTGCCCTACCGCGGCATGCTTTCCGCGGTAGTTGCTACTCTCGCTTGACAAGCATGGCTTAATGGCGTTCAACCGCGGCATTTTTTAATACAGTAAAAGCTCGTTAGTTCGGCAAATCGGATACTTCGGGCGTGTTCTCTGGTCCCGGCCAGCATATGCCTTGTCTAATGGCATCAAACGCTCTTTAATTCGATCGTATTTGGCCGCAATTCGGTTGATTCGGACGAACCTAGGAGGACGCCAAGCGTGAAGCGCCACAAATGTGCACCGCAAAGGAACGGAAACGGCTTTCGCGAACAGCCGAAGCGGTGGCGGGCTTTCTGAAAAGCATGGTCGCCATACGCAATCGCGCTGTTTGTACGAAATAAGGTACGGGTTCACAGCACGTTTCGGCTTAAGGCACGGCGGTCTTGAGCTGCGGTCACACTGTGAAGTCGCGAAGCTGTTGCTTTGCGAAGCAAGTTCTGAATTTACGTGTTACGTGTTTGTCAAGAAAATCAATGTGCATCCATTCAACAGACATTTCTTCATTGCTTTCTTGACGCTGTCGATGATTCGGCATTGGGTTAATTCGGACAGTTTTTCTGGTCCCGCGAAATCAAATTAACGAGCTCTTTTACTGTACTAGCTATAGTTGTTACCAATCTTTACTCGCTATATAGCAGAGATGCCGAACAACATATGACAATTATTATTGCTCAAATTGTGTTTTATAATGATTCACCATTAGACCCCGTTGTTCTAAATTGTCTGGGGACGGTTGCAATGTCGAAATAGCACTTCAGGAGCAATTAAAATACTTCATATTAAACAAAGTTGATATTTAACAGTAATAAAAGTTGGACCATCATGATGTGCTCTATGATAAAGGATGTGATACACGATACATATTACTGTTAGGAAGAACGCTCTACGAGAACAATTCCTAAAGACACAGCTTACCGTTCTTCAGCTTCACACGCAGCACAGGGTGTTTAGTACGGCTCTCGAAGACTTCGGCGACAAGCATCTGACTGATCCTGAAAGTAGCGTACTTCCTTAAAATAACACTTGAAATTGCAGTTCTATAAAATGGCAAGAGTTAAATTGACGTCCTTTACTTGCTGTAAACATTGCAATACAAGTTCCAACGGGTAATTGCAAACACATTACCCAAAATTAATTTCTAAACAACCTTTTTGTAGCACGATATTCTATATCGATCTACTATTCTGGATGAAATCCAAGTTACCCATCACACAATGCAGTGCCATCTAAAGCTTCAGCAAATTTTGTATTATTAGCCTTGTTGAGAAGTTCCATCTCATGCATTCATTATAAAAATTCTACATGAAAGTGGGCGGTTGCAGGAACTACCATGGCATACGATAGAAAACAGTTTCTCTAACTTTAAGTATCAGTTCAGCAAGAGACCAACAAAAAATCTTAATTTTATTCATGTATATATTCGGAACGGGCAGGAGTACTTAATCATCTGTGTCATAATACATAATGTCTTATGATTGAGCCCTAGTAGTTCCTATAGCAGCACGAGCACCGATCGGCACTCGCGTTTCTCTTCGACGCGCTTCCGGTCTAGCCCTTACTTCCGGTTTTCGAATATTAAAAAAACTCTTCTTAAAGTGGGCATCGATAGTTCTGGTTCACATTAAGAGTTATATTGGAATCATAGGATAATCGATGAAAGTTAATTCAGTGACTACAGTGACACTATATTGTGTGAAAGTGAGCTCGTTGCGGCACCTTGTGGGGCAGATCTCAACCATGTGCTTCTTTATAGGTGGCCTCTGATATATGCTTCGGCAAACTAGCACGAAATTGTTGGATCTGGTTACAGTTACGAGTTACAATTCAAGGCGAAAACGTTTTGTCATAGTTGCCTCATTAAGCGATAAAAGTGGCCGAATGTTTTTACCCTATTTACACATACACAAGAGAGCCCATCATAAACGTTGCCTTAAAATATGGGATCCTTTAAAGTTATAAAAATGCATGAAATTAGCAACAGCCTTTGCAAAACGGTTGTGTTTGTTTAATTTGCGGCAAGAAGGAAAATATTAAAATATCCTGCATTTATTCCAGAGAATATACCTGGTCACGCAGATGAACACTAATACTTCTATTCGTTCTTCTACTATTGCTACTCAAGGGCCGAATTTACAACATCGCTGCCGTAGTTCTAAGAACTGCTGCAGAAAATTCCGCGAAAGGGACATTTTCGGAAGAAAGAGTGAAGCACTGGAACGAGAGATTGCCTTGGTAGTCACAACCCCGTTCCTTCAGCCTGGCGATTGTGCTAGCTAGTCGTCCGTCGCTGTTTCGCAATTATTTTCTGTAGAGTTCCTCTTGATTAAAACTATCTTCCTTTCCTATTTCGTCAGGAGAGGATATATCTCCAAGCATCTCAAACTTTCGCGTGTTTCCGTCTTTGTGACTGATTACTGCTGCCTACGGGCATGCGACGAGCCGTATTGCTTTTTAGTCACACGAATACCAACTGACACCCTCTGCTCTCTTACACACCACCCTGTCAAACGCCGGTGCTAGTTGCCCGAAAAACTTCATAAAAATAAAATAAATATAAAAGGTTACTGGGTTAAACTAAGAGTTGTATATGATAAAATGGACATTGGGGTATGCTAAGAATTGCAATTGAAGTCATATAGCTAGTGTAAATAAGTATAAAGGGCAGTTAGTATAAACTGTTAGGCAGACTGTTACGAAAATTATAGTTGTGGTTAAAGTAAAGAGCGAAGTGGCCGTCGCCGTCAACACAAACGATGCAAAATGTCGCGTGAGTAGAGATTGCGGCTTGATGACGTCACATATTACGACGCCACGTGATGACGTCGTGACAAGTAATTGTCGCATGGTAATGGTGTGCCGATCCCGGAGGTAGTTCAATATCGGGTGAGGTGCAGAAAGCTGGCATAGTCGAGTGCAACGGGAAGCTCGAGCCAAGGCTCTTCACAAGCGCTTCCATCCTAATACGCCCGCAGTTTACATAGACGCGGTCAAATGTGCAGATCATCCGGCTTTCGCATTAGCCGTTGCAGATTCTACAACGACTGAGTCTAAAACCTGATCATTAGCGCGTCGATTCCAAGTTTGACAGAATCCCAGGAAGCAGAGGAGGCAGCGATTGCCTTAACAATTGTCCACTCATCAGCCGAGTATATTTCCTCTGATTCTAAAACTGCAATTTTTAATTACGGCAACCTCAAAGTCCACTCTCCGGCTGCTAGAATCCTTGAGTTATCTATCTCCTCTGCCTAATCGCCTCACCACCCTCCTCTGGGTCCCTGCACAGAGTGGATGCCCAGGTAAAACGACCGCTCAGACCCAAGCCCGAGCGCTCGTCAACCGGGCTCAATGCCAGGGATGGCAGTACCAGGGATTGACTCCTCAGCCACCACAATGTAACATTGTTTTACAGAAATTCCCTCCTAACGTTTCCCCACCATCGGCGTAGGCACAAATTTTTTTCGGGGGTGGGGCACCTCCTTGATAGAAGTGGGGGCCGGGCATCCTTAACGCGCACCCAAATCTAAGTATGTAAACGTACTCTAGCATTTCGCCTCCATTGAACTGCGGCTGCCGCTGTAGAGATTCGATCCCGCGAACTTCAGTTCAGCAGTCGAGCACCATGGCTCTGGTATGCTTCAGCCTCTCCCTTCCTCTTCACCCTGATTTTCCTTTCTTACCCTCTTTCTCTGCTGCACTATACAAAGCTATGCTATGGTTTACCCTTTCCCTTCCTCCACACTAACTCATCCGCACTCTCACTTCGTTTTCCTACCACCTTGCTATACTATACATGGCTATGCTATGCTTTACCCTGTCCACTCACTCCTTACCCCTTTCTCACCATCACACTACTGCTCCTCGCCCTCACTTTCTTTCCCACCCATTGCAATACAATACTTGACTTGGCTATGCTATGGTTTACCCTGTCCCCCTCCTCCTTTCCATCCTCCTCATCTGAGCACTCCTAATCACCCTCACTTCAATTTCCCACTCCTTACTACACTATACTATATATATATAGCTATACGATGTTTACCCTCTCCCCTCCTTCTTTCCCTAGTCCTCACTTTCACATCACTCCTCCTCACCCTCAGTTCCCTTTCTCACCCATTGCTATACTACACTATACATGGCTGTGCTATGCTCCGACTGTGCTTTGCACAGCCGCGCCGAGTTTTGAGCGGTCGCCGGCCACGGACGGAACTCACGCTTGAACAGCTACGCTGTTAGAAATGCACGTTTGTTCGAATTATCACTCTGCAGATGACAATGCACTCTTTGAAATGCTGGTGTGAGGTAGGGGAGGGGGGTAATTGCAAAATTCGGCCCCCATTTTGACAATGTGGAAGCTTGCGCAAAGGGCCCCTCAACTCCAGACTTTTCGCTACTTTGTGTACGTATGTGCTCATGAGAGCAGACAAGAAAGCACCTGAGTCATCGGTCAAATACAGTACGGATGACTGTGTAAGTGCAGCTACAAAATCCAACAATACGTACCATCTGTAGCCAAATTCGTAGTGCTGTGCGTACGCGTAGTGACCTTGTTCTGTTGGTCTCACTTCCGCATAAATGCACCTGTGATAGTTATGCTTCGGTCCAACTTCAAAACTTCGGTAACGAGTCCATATCTTCTCGTGTGTGTGCAGAAACTAAGGAATATACAGAAGTACTTGTTTGTAGAAGCATATGTTTATGCGAAAATATCGGCAGGATTCAGTTCTAAAAAAAAAATGAACGTCCCGCTCGTCTTCCTTCAGCCATTACTTTTTATCACATCTTACCAACATGGTCAAACAACTCAGACTTCTGGAGTGTAACATGCGACTCTCTCTGTAAGGACGAACCTTTGCCTCAATAATATGTCGCAAGGATGAAATCAGCGAACAATTGAAAAATAATCACGGAAAGGAAGATTGAGACTCCAAGTGAGTGTCATTGGGACATTGTGTACTATTACTTGTGCAATTATGTTGCGTTCACATGCGTCTAATAATTGCAACTGTGAAACAAAAAAGAATTTATTCTGCTTGCGCGAATCATCCTGATGATCGAATCGCGCGTTGTATCAGCTATCATTCGTTTAGTTGCCGGCATCGAATATTGATCCTCTCAAGAGAGCAAATTTTTGGGCAAGTTAGTGATCCATTTTGTAACTAACAGCGCAAAAAAGGACAAGGAACCGGAAAGAAACACGGATGAGCTCTAACTTACAGCTGAAATTTATTTCCGAAACGAGACAGAATATAAGGAAACGCCACGTGAACACACACACACACACACAAAAAGATTGCAAAGCACTATTTACAAAACGCAAAACAGTGTTGTCAGCCCACATCACTAGCGGTGGTCATGCGCAGCGGGACATGTACCGAACTTCTTTTTCCACCAAGGCAATGGACGGGACGCTGACGCACTTTTCGCCAAGTTTCGCTATTTCTGCAGCCTGAATTATTTCACGCGTTAATTGAGATGCACATCGCCCCACCACTCGGCACCTTTCGAATAGGGGTTCGCACTCAGCAGAGTCGCACGTGCTGCAATGAAGGGCTAAGTGACCGCTGTTCATTTGCCGAACATTGTTGCTATGTTCGCGCAACCGGTCGTTCACGCATCGGCCGGTCTGACTGACGCACTCTTCTCCACACGTCAGCGTGATGCTATAGATCACACCCTCTACACATTCATCGCACAAGTTCGTCAGCGTCCCGTCCATTCCCTTGATGGAAAAAGAAGTTCGGTATACATGTCCCGTGTGCATGACCACCGTTAGTGAAATGGGCTGATAACACTGTTTTGCTTTTTGTAAATAGTGCTTTGCAATCTTTTTTTTTTTTGTCTGCGCTCACTGGCGTTTCCTTATATTCTATCTCGTTTCGGAAATAAACTTCAGTTGTAAGTCAGCGCTCGTCTGTGTTTCTTCCTGGTCCGTTGTCCTTTTCTGCGCTGTTAGTCACATAATTGATCCTCTCATTTTGTATTTTCTTGTACAACGATGGTCGCAACTTCAGTAGCACGTGCTATATAAGAGAGGGATTTCACGTGCCTCTTTCGAAAGTTCGCTTGACGTTAAGGATTTAAAAATTGGAACAGCTACGCCATAGTGGCGCGAAGACTAAGGAAAGGGAGGAGCTGGCGGCGCTTCCCTCCTCCACTTCTCTTACCTTTCCCACAACTTGCTATGCTATATTAGTATATTATGCTACGCTATGTCGGTATGGTGGTCAATTAGTCTTGCATATCGATCGGGATTTATTGGTTATCGATCGGTATGGATTGGCCCGATGAAGTCCAAATTGGCCAAGTGGTACTCGTCTAGTTTCGTCGAGGTCGTAGTCGGCATCGGTTTGTTATCGAACAGCTGTTGATTGGTTATCGATTGGCTATCGGTCGGCATTACACGTGTATCCCAGCTCAAACGAGCCTAGCCATGCATGTCGCGGCACTTTGTATGAATTATTCGGTATTGATTGGTTATAGAACAGTATTGATTAGCTATCGATCCGTGTCACACGTGCGCCCAAGCTCATGCGAGCAAAGGCATGTGTTTCGCGGCATTTCCATAAATTACTGTATATCGATTAGTATTGATCGGCTATTGATTTGATATAGATTAGTATTAAACGTTTATCCAAGCTTAAGCAAGCATAGCTATGTGTTTCGCGCCATTTTTATGATTTTCGCTGCGCCTCTTGTCATGGCAACGCGCAGTAATATCATAGATCGGCTAGGTCTTTCCAGTCCACGCATCACAGCATGCGCCCAGCTTTAACAGCTCCGCTATTAGAAATCAGTGGTATAGACCACTGTTGCGTTTATTGCCACTGTAAGCGTCACAGCTTGCACGCATGGATATACAAGAATACTGCCCTCATATTGGCTTAAAACTGCGCAGGGCGAATGTGTACACAGCACAACAGGTGAGACGAGGACAAGCGATTACTACTAGAGTTGCTCAAGAATTATTATTACTACTACTACTACTACTACTACTACTACTACTACTACTACTACTACTACTACTACTACTACTACTACTACTACTACTATACTACTACTACTACTACTACTACTACTACTACTACTACTACTACTACTACTACTACTACTACTACTACTACTACTACTACTACTACTACTACTACGACGACGACGACGACGACGACGATGAGGACGGCACAGGGCAGACTAAGACAGCTTTGCGGCAAAAAAAAAACATTTACCTGAGAAACACTGCGGCTTTCCAATTCACTCGCGCTAGTCCCGAATGGGATGATTCCTGATGCAGTGTTCCTTTTGCGAAAAACGCTAATAGGTGGTCAGAATAAAACCGGCCACTCAATCAGGATTAAACGTAGTCGCCCTTGCCGCTGCTTCGTTATCAGCGCTTACAGCGAGTGACCAAGTGCCGCATAATAACATAGTACTAGAATTTAGAAAAACACAAGAACGAACATATGAATGTCCTATGTTTTATAATTCTTGGATTTGCGCTTCATTTCTAATAATCACCTGGATAAATTTCTGTAATATTTGTCACATAGAATTTCCATTGATGTACCACCACCCGTGAAGTTATGACAGCCGCAGCGGTTCATTGCTTTTCTTTTTCTAGTTTTGAACATAATGTAAAAATTGATACAGCCATTACAACAGCCGCCGATAGCCGCAAAGAGTTGTACTAAGAATGTCAAAAAATTTGTGCAATGCGACGGTTACGATATAAAACGAAGCAATCAATAATCTGCAGCTCTTCACTATTGTAACCAACTCTTTACTTGCAAAACGTTTAAAAATTGATTTTTTTCTTAATTATGTATTTATTTATTTTGTGTGTCTAGTTTGAAGTAAAGTTCGCTCTTATGTACTTATTTACGTTTTCTGTCTGTTGCTTTAGGACTTCCAATTTTACAACATTAAATCATTTCATATCCGAGGAGTGCTAATAATCTGAACCTTTCGATCTATTTACTCTCTGAGGATATTTCGCTGACAGTCGAATCGTGATGTCGGTAAAATATCCCAGTAAGGCTATATGCGGTGAATCATTATGGCCAGACGTCAGCCAACCGAAATGAATATTCTTATTGTGATGAAGGTAATGAGCATAAAAACTGCGCACTCACAGTATCCCGAGATGGTCTTAACAGTAATGACTAGACTAGTTCAGTCCTTTATTCTGACTAAAAAGTAACGTATCTCCCACATCACTGCAAAACGTATATAGTGAGACTTAAATTAAATGCTCTGTGGTCTATGCCGCTCAATGATAAATTAAAATCCTTACATGCTTGAGGTCTTCAAGAGTAACGCTGGTAGTTTCATGAGCCAAGGATACCAAACACACGATGCTTATGGTCCACATTTGGATGAAAATATTATGCTTAATTCTCAGCACTGGTGTTTCCTAAGCCACTGTTTTTTGTCGATAGCCTTGCCTGTTTTAGTATTACAAGCAGCAAAAGCGGTGTCTTCAATGATATATGTGCTATTGTTTTTTAGGCAGTCTTTTACATGTCTAAAAATAAAAGGTACGTACAATGGCTTCGTGATTCGGAGTTTGCGTCAGCAATGCGCAAAACCCTTGTAAATAATTTGAAATGGGCACAGCTAAGTTATGGCTGCCGTAGAGATGAGCATCTTTCAAAGTTAACCGACTGTAGGAGAACTCAAGAATTTTAAACGAACTTTCGTTTTTGCCATATGCTACTGCAACATGTAGATGCACTCAGATTTTGCTAATGAAGAAAGTGTTCACAGCAAAGATCGCTGGTTTTTTTTTTTCCGTATTGTCGACATACGTATACCGAGTCCGTTTCCCACTACGGAACACAACTGCAGACCTCCTCAGATATTTGTTTATTTACAGTTTTAGTGAGAACAAGTGGCGCTTCAATATTTACCTTAATTGTGATTATTTGTAGTAGCGAACAGCACTTTTCTCTTTTTCATGACCACGTCGAAAACATTGTCCCTTGTCCAGTCGCTCGACTTCACTTCCTCACACTGAGAAAATGCTTTCTGTTTCGTCCCTTATCGCATGACATTCGCGCATTGAATATATTGGGTATTATTGTAAAACACCCACGTAGGTCGTGTTCTGAACATGTTGGTTTAAAAGAACGCCAAGAATATGTACCATTTTTAGAACGAACGAGCGGACTATATAAAGATAAATTTGTTACTGTGCAACCTGCGCATTTAGTTCTTTTTTCTTTTAGATTACACGGCCTACGTGATAAATTTATATATTTATTTATATTTGTAAAGTCACGCATATCTCTCCTTTTTTCGAAATCAGTTGTACACATGGGGTACTCATAATAAAGGAGGTCTCATAGCACATAGTGGAAAGGCGACATCCTGTCAGAACATCAAATGGTGATAAGTACAGTAATGTAGCAGCAAAACACCATTCTGTCATTAGTCACAATGAGGAAAATAAATCTTGCCTATATCAACATAAAAATCTGTCACAATACATTAGGAGGGAATAATTTGAAAAGTACACAAAAAAATGCGGCAGATCCCACGCGTTGCGGGAATCAGTTTGATGTGAAGCAGTCAGCGAGTACTTTTATGCTGTATTGGATGGCTTTGAGCCAAGCCTTGCGAGTTGAATCTATGTGTTTTTGTAAGTGTAGTAGCTGTCTGCACATCGTGCCTTACCAAACACGTCCACAACACTGGCGTTTAAAGGGTAACTGATGGTGCGATGTAACGTCAGCCCTCATGTTAGAGTGTACATACTTCAGTATGATCGAAACTAAAGCACTTTATGGTGCATTCACGTGAATATCATATGTAACTTTCGATAATGTATTCCTCCGGGTAAGGCAATGCTTCGATATAGCTTGCTGAATCATATGAACACAAATTTGATGTTTATTACACTGCTATAAAAGCGGAGCCAACACTGGAACCACGGACATTTATCTGACATGACGCCTCTATCGTACTGGTACATATGTAGTGTTTATTGCTTTTTTGTAAAGTTAGATAGCCAGCACCACAACCACAATTGACGTTGCACCGACATTACGCCTCCACAGGTTGTTTTCCTAACCAGTTTATAGACCTGGCATGGCTCTGTGGTACAATGCCTGACTGCCACGCAGAATGTTTGGATTTGATTCCTGCTGGGATCCTAACTTTCATCCTTTCCATTCGTCGGGTCAGCGCCTCCTCTATTTTTCAGTGCATCGGCGAACGCTCTCCTCGGGCCGTCGAGCGCGCGCTCTGCGTCCGCTCGCCGCTGCCGCGTGGTGGCGCTGTGCTAGTAGACTACGGGAAGCTGGCGCTGAACGGCCGCGCGTATCACGAAGCTCTCCAATTCGTGTATGCGTCCGAGTTTAATTGCATTTGTGCTTCTTGCAGGCTTTCGCAGGTACAGGGGGATGGAAAGAAACGCGAACATAGCGGCGCGCTGTTTTCATCACGCTCTAACCGTGGTGGCAATAAAAAGATGCTACATGGTCTTTTATTGTGTCATGGATGACGACGCGTCTTTTCATCAAAATAAATGCGAAACAGCAAAGAATGCAGATGCCGCATGGTCGCGTGTCTTTCCATGCCCGCTGTACGTATTCCGCAGCCAGTCAGGCCGTGCTGCCGGTTCGATACTTGCACTCGAGTTTGATTGCGTTTTATTTTCTATTTCAGGCTATTGCAACCGGCCTAATGCCTTAGTATGTCATACTGTTGTGTTCCACTCTGCAAATTGAACTGAAAGAAATCACCATTATCTTTTTGTTTTTATTTCCCTTTATTGATAAACAAAGAAATCTCACAGGGTCCCTTATGCATTGATTTAAGACGACGGAAAGGCGAAAGCCATTTTCTTCATTTTCTTCCAGTCTATGTAATGAACATTCCCTGCATCCCTCTGAGATATTTCTGCGCCTAACATGGTTTTCTTACAGCCTCAAGGTCGGAGGCAGTGCAAGCTTTCTGCACATCAGCGGAGGCATGCACTGCCTCCGTGATCGGCCCATTTTGACCAAGCGAAGATGTAATATGACGACGTCACGATGATGTCACAAAATTTTATGACCTGTGACGTCATATGATGACGTCACAGATCATCACTTGTGCTGACGGTGAGTTTTCGCGTTTGATGAGAAATCTGAGGCTTTCGCCTTATAATACACTGTTCTGCTGTCGTTCCACGAAATTCCAGCTGCCGCTGGTGTTAGGTAGAGGTGGCTTGCAGTAATTAGGCGGGATAATTTGTCTCCTAATACATCTCCAAACTACACTAGAATATGCAGCCGTCGTTTACGACTCGAAGATTTCATGGAATATGAGAAGCGGCGGCTTACGAAGGATGCAGTAGCGTGACTGCCTTTCACGTTTTGCAGCCCAAGGTAACACAACTGAACCAAGCATGGCAAGTATCCCTAAACGTGACCGTGTTGCTTTGGAATAGTGAACGAATGCCTGTAGTACCAGTAGCAACGCTGCCTCGCGATCGCCACTATGCGCATGCAGCGCTGACATTAGGTCCCGAAGCTGAAGAATCAGAGCCCATGGATACCACATGCACCACCGGCGAAACAACCGACAATCATTATGTACAGTGTCACAATAAATGAGTGCACAAGGCTGAGCAGGCTGCCCCATGCGACGAAAGCGTCCAGGTCGACAGCCATTCGGCCTCTATACTTTGCTCACTACCGAAAAGGGCAAATGGAAGAGAAAAGAAACATACCTGAGGAGCCAGATACTGAGGCTACAACAATCCGTCGACAAATACAGAGACGAGCTCAAGCAACTGACAACAGGCCGCGCCATTTTTCACGCCTTTCACATTGGCTCAAGTTGAGAGTCGGCACAACGACTTTATACTTGAACGACAGCGTCTGTTCACACATCGGTCAGTGTTGCAGGAAGGCGCGGCATATGTAGCTGTTTTTGTTTGCGTTTCGTACCTCCACGATTTAACTGGTTTAAGCTCTGAAATGGTGGAATCAATTGGCATAGTTCCTCTTTTTCTGGCACCAGCTGTTGCTTTCTCCCGGTGTCAACAAATGTAATTCTCAAAAGCTTTACAAAGGGAATGGGCGATCACGTATACCCCTGGAAGCAGTCTAGTAACATTTCGTGCTATTTAGCGCATGAACTCCAGGCTCGCGTATAGTGTGCTACACCAGTAGACGGTAGCACGCATTGGGGAACTTTAAGCGCCCAAGCTTTCAGTATTAGCTCTTGGCAAATGCTGCTTTCGAAAATCGACTTTCAGACAGCGAAAAACCGACTCTCAGTCAACCGAACGTAACGGTGAAAAAACAATTTTCCGCGCATCACTCGCATGCGCTCTCTGGTATCGGGCTAGCAGACGACGCGCGAGCCTCTCGATCGAATAGCCGCGAAGGACACATGCCTTCGAAATGGGCAGGTTGCCCAGAAGAACAAGTGCTTCATGATTCCAGTTTACAAGTTTTCATTGTACTTTAAACAACACGAATATAGCCGAAAACTGAACCATATAGCAGCTTTGATTGCAGCCACGGCATTCGTTTCCGCGAGCGACGACGCGGCGGCGGGTCTACTACTGTGGCGGCGCCCGGCGGATAAAGGCCGCACTAAGGGACTATACACGCGCTATCCGCACACCCGCTCCGCACGTGGCGGGACACCTGCCGCCCGCAAACGGAGGAGGAAAAACCGGTACCCCTTGTGCGACGATTGGCGTCGTTCCGGTTTTTCCTCCGCCGTTTGCGGGCGGCAGCTGTCCCGCCACGTGCGGAGCGGGTGTGCGGATAGCGCGTGTACAGTCCCTAACGCCGACGGTCGGTTCCCATTGCGCTCTGCTCCTTCGCCCAGGCACAGAAAAATAGAGGAGGCGCTGGTCGGGTCATCGCTGCCGGTGTCGGTTTTTCTTAACGTTCTCGCATTTTAATTACCGATGTCTGTTCTCGCCGTTCCTGGGCAGATGTGAACTGTCAATCGCCTTTGGCGCATACCCGTACACCGCGGCCTGTGTTAAACAGGTGTGTGCCACACGTGTCGGGAGGAACTGGTTTGACGGCGTACGCGACAGGATTTTCACGTTATTCATGTCATCACTAGGCAGTCATATTCGTCAAATCCTCTTTCCCGCCCATGCCAATTTTGGTCTGCACCAAGTTAAGAAGGCGATCACGAGAGCACCCAGGCGTAGGCGGCTAGATAGATAGATAGATAGATAGATAGATAGATAGATAGATAGATAGATAGATAGATAGATAGATAGATAGATAGATAGATAGATAGATAGATAGATAGATAGATAGATAGATAGATAGATAGATAGATAGATAGATAGATAGATAGATAGATAGATAGATAGATAGATAGATAGATAATATTGAGCTTTAGATAAGACGACTCGATCAGAAAACATGGAACGTGACATACCCTTTAAATGTGCGATTTGTAACATCCTGTATAAAGGTCAACTATCCACCAAGGTTACATTGCCGAAACACAACTGTTGGACCACGAGAGAACGGTAACAGCAGGATTACTACTTTTCTACAAATTAAACTGAAATAAATGAAATTTCCGGAGCCTTGTCATTATTACGATCAATAAAAGGCGAAAGCGCGAGCATGCAAATATTCCCCGCTTCCTTACCGCCCATTGCGAGACTGACGTGGTTCGACTGCTACCGGTCTCTGGTGCGACTGAAAGCTTTTGAGTCCCACTGAGTAGGATTCAGCATTATGCATTCTCCGCTTCGAGCACAGCCGGCATGCAAATATAAGTGGTCTCAAAGGTTGAACAGCGACTTTACTGCACCTAGAGTATACTTGCACTATGAAGGTTCTACTCGTACTCCTCTTCTTCCGTGATAAGCCATCCTCTCTTTGTACTTTTCTTTCTCTAAAGTATCCGCGACATACAATGAAGATTGACGGAGGGACAGCGTTACCTGATACTCCACACCTCGCACCCATGCTGACGGTTGAAAACACGCGTTGAAAGCCCTGGTTCCCGCCCCACCAGTTGCTCTTTTTGTTTTTTTAAGCATCACAAACAGTGTCCACCAGCCTCGAAAGCCGCCAGTGTAACCAGAAAGGAGTACAACTAGACATGTCGGGCCATTGCGCTGTCCATTGTGGGGGATGCGCACTTTGTTGTGAAAATAAGGCTTGCTAAGCTAACGTCACGTGTCTGTTAAACAAAAAGGAGTCTGCTTAATGCGTCTATATTCTACCCTTCTTTTCCATCATCTACATTTTCTGCATTAAGCTTCGCGCAAAGAGTACGCGCACACCTTGCAAATATTCGTACATCATTAGAAAGGCGTTGCTTCGGCCGAAATGTCGACAGGAGTAGCAGTCCGCTTCTTAAATGTGCACGAAAGGGAAGAACAAGTTTCCAATTATTAGTAAATTACTCTTTCATAACTATAAAATCGTCGCGCTTGCCGCGAGAGGACGCTAGGTAAGCGAGAAAACGCACTACAAGAAAATGCGGGTGACGACACCACCTTGAAATTAACGCACCAAACGCCGTTTCGTCATAGATTTTGACGGCGTCTGCTAGGGCTAAGGTAGGTCCTAATCAGCACAAATGTAGCACATTGACCCCAGAGGGGCCCTTAGGCTTAACATACCAAGTTTCAGGAACGTCCGTAGAGTCAATGTCGCCAAAATGCGCCAAATACACTTTGAAATCTGTGAAGTGACGCGTGGCTATTTTAGCGCCAAATCGAAAAATTGAACATTGATTCGTGTCTGCGCGAGCTCAATTTGAAATTTTTGTAGGCATGGCACACGTACGTTAAAGGATGTACAACTAACACCCCTTCAATCTTTTTAGCAAACAGTGGGGTCATTGTGGCCCTCTGCTATTTGCGTTTATTGACGCTTCGTTTCCCGTTTCGTCAGTGAATTTCGTCGAATTACCCGATACCTTTTTTTTTCAAATTCTGAAAGCGACGATGGGCTCTTCACAGGAACTACTTCAATTGCCCAACTTGACCCGACCACCTGTCTCCACTAATAAACAGTTAATTAATGAAATTATTTTATAATGGCCGTCATCGATGTTTCAGGCATGTTGACATGTCTGCCACTACAAAAATAGTAATTATGATGACAGCTAGCAAATATTTCATTGCACTTATATTTGAGGCCGCATTTCCTTGGAACATCCTGTATGTATTGGTGTTTTAGAATGTGCAGATTTTTAAAATTACGCTATGACACTCTCGCTCCTGTCCTCTTCGAACACGAACTCTACGTCGAGACGGGTGTTGTTTTCCAAAGGAAAGGCGGCACGAAATTCGTTAGTTAAAAACTCGTTAATTAACTTTCTAATTATTGGCTTGTGGGACCTTCTTTATAGGGCAAGTTGTAGGCCATCGAAATTTATAGCATACGCATTCTTAAGAAGTGACAGAACTTCCATATAATTTTTGAAATAGCTATCGTCGTATTTAAGGCCGATACCTAAAATGACCGGACATGGCCTGTAGGAACACCGCGGCTCTGTTACGTCATACCAGAATAGCAAAGCTCACTGAGACCAGAATAGCAAAGGTTGGTGTGCTCTAGCTCATTGGACGATTACTTGCATGAGAAAATGAAACAGTCATAAAGAAATTTGATAAACTTCTGCTACAACAAAATTGAATTATGGAATATTTTAAATTGCAAAACTGCAACTAGATCTTTTTCAATATCTGCTTTTCTTACCAATGGTAATAATGACGGCACCTGCTCAAACTTTTGATACCCAACTTTTCCTAAGCGATGTATTCGCACACGTTGCAATTACTGTGGTACCAAACTTTAAGTCACCAAACCTGCGCAGGGGCCTGCAGAAGTTTGCTACAAAAAAATGAAAAGAAGACCAAAAAAAAGCTAACTCTCATTTGGTTAAGGCATTCGGATGACCGCCATAGCACTTCAGTTGCTACAATGGCAACATATGACAGCAGCTGTTCTGCCGTTGGAAGAGACATTTCAAGGAGCATGACATTTTAAAGAGCATAATCGCTATTTTGCAGATACGCCTCGAATCCGGCGCCTGTCCAGTGGGCTGACATTGGCGTGACTGAGAGGGATCCTTATGTACGTATTCGATTACGAAGCAATTTCGGTTGGAGAGCCAGCATCCAATTTACGAGATCAATTGACAGGGAAGTATGCCTAGCATAAAGCATAGCACATCAGAAGTTAAGCCTAGCAGTGTCAGCCTAGCACGTGACTCCCTGCTGCTCACCTGATCCGTACAGCCTTAGCTCGTGTTGAGCATTCCTATAATTTTTGAAATTTATGGCCCTTCACGGTCCCGAAGTTGATCATCGGAGTTCTTTTAACCAACTACGTCGACTAAATGAAAGGTGATCATTCGTGACGAATTATCACTTCTAGAACAGTTCTAGTTTGATTACTTCTTTAATTGTTCATAAATATTAGCATTTGTATTCCACATTTGTTACTTATTTTATGTTGTAAAACGACTTCACGTCTCTCTTAACATAACTATGAGTGCGCGAAATAAAAACGCTTACTCGCACAGTAGACTGCGTGTCTAAAAAAACACACAAAACGCGGCAATCAATAAAAACATTTTAATATTACCGTATGTCGCGTGATCACATTACGTACTGAAACAGTACTTGTATGTCTTACATAACTTGTTAATCTTTGGTTTCGCTTCCTTCAGGGATTTCCACAAGCCCGTGTGTAGACTGGGCATTGCGCGACGCAGTGTCGCTTATATGCCAGTTGACACTGGGGGACGTGTTTTTGCACGTGGTCACTCCAGACCCACATCTCGCATTGATTCGTCCCTGAAAGTAAACAATTTGCAATTGTTAATATCCTTTTAATGTCAGTGGTTAAACAAATATCTGTGCTACTCAACCGTAACGGTAACGCAAACATGAGTGCTGTGTTGCGGGCTGGTAGTCCCGGCGCAGCGGTAGGTGAAGACCGGCGGTGACCAAAGCGACCGGCGGGGACGCCGGCCAGCCCGAAGACGCGGTTTGGTGCGATGCGCCGAAGGAGAAGAAACGTCCGCACTCAACGAGTACTCTCCACAAACTCTCTTATTTACACGTCGCCTGGGTAAAACAGGAATGCCAGAGCGGCGTCCCCTGTCATTCGTACAATGCAATACCGAACCCAAACCGAAACACAACATGAGCTTGTGCAGAGGGCACGGAGGAAGACAAGTTTCAGCGCAGTCGCACTTTCAGCGCAGCTTAAGAAACTAGGGTCTTTAAAATTGCGTATCTATGTATTTTCTATTAAAGGAACACACCACCTAATACTTACCTAATGATGTTGCGCCTCAGATATGCGTAATATTTACTTTTTGATCGACAACGTTCACAAGTAGGAACAGCCGTACCAGTTCAAGATGGGTGGGCGGTAAACAAGTGGTTCAACTTTGTCCGGGTGGCTGAATCGAGTGACGTGCCGAGAAACAGAAAGACGGACAGAAAGACAGACCAAAATTTCTGCGTTTAAGTTCCCCAAGAAAGACTATCGTCTTTAAAAGCACGCTCCATGTACAGGGTCGACCACATCTAAGCTGAACACCTCATTAGTATTCACGACCTCATAGAAGCTGTTGTTTAATACATAATTCGTAAAATCATTACTGTGTTTGTCGACACCATGATTAGACGTTCTATAACGGGCATTGCACTCGTGAAGTATAAGAAGCGTTCTAGTTTGACCGGTTTGAATACTAATGAGGTGTTCAGCTTAGATGTGGTCGACCCTGTACAACCTTATGCGGTTAGCGTTCGAGATGAGTGCTCGAACGCCACCGAGCGCTTGGTCTGTGTATTTTCTACCGATACTTCCGCACCAAAATGTACAGGCGCGGCCACTGTTGGAGGTAACACGGCACGCGTGGGCGCACTCCTCGGACCACCAAGCGGGCACCGCGAAAAGTATTGCGGCGCTCCGCGGAGCGCGGCCACCCGCACCGTGCAACCTCTAACAGTTGCCGTGCCAGTACCTGTAAAATTTATACGTGTTTCAGGAAGATTATAAGACAGCTAAAATACCTGTAACTTGATATTTTTGATAAGAAGTATTCTTTTCCTGTCGGCATGTCATGTTAAGCAAAGGAAGCAATCGATCTAGCGTGCACTGTAGCATCACACAAATATGCAAATACAAGCGTTAATAGGAAAATTTGTTCCAATGAAGAAAACGTGTTAATAAACGATACTATGCACATGTTCCTGCAGAGTTTGTCTCACAAACATTGTGTCTGTCTGATTCTCACACCAACGTGTGCAACTAGGGTACGAGATATTACCCTCACTGTGCCGTACCCGTAACACGGCATTGCTTTCAAATAAATATCGACTACATATTCGTCGTCTTAAATAATGCAAAATCTCTGGCGAAATAATTGTGCTATGTGCACTATCAAGCTTAGTCGATTTCGTCTCAGAATGTTACTAGAAATTTGGCAGATGTCTGCAATTCAAACATAATTGTAAGTCTAAACCGGAATAAGTATGTTTTATTCGGATTGTCTGGAAATATGAAAACAATCTTTCGGATATTCAGAACATTTAGAAAACGCCTGCGCTGGTCCAGCTTACTTATTTGGCGTGTTATCGATGCACACTATACTGATTAGTGTGACGAGCGACGACGGTCTAGTGGTTATAGTGCTCGACTGCTCATCCGCAGGTCGCAGGATTGAATCCCGGCCGCGGCGACGGCATTTTCAATGGAGGCGATAATGGTTCAGGCCCGTGTGCTTAGATTTAGGTGCACAGAACCACAGGTGGTGAAATTGCCGAAGCCCTTCCCTACGGCATCTCTCATAATCATACCGTCGTTTGGGAGCGTTAAACCCCAACAGTTATTATTATTAGTGTGAATCATTCCAGCAAATCTTAAATAAATCTTTCATGAGTCATCTCAGCATTTCATTATCGTTGGTCGTTAAAACTGAACGTCCGGGCACGTTTTCCTATAAAAGGAAAGACCCAATTATAGCGTACACTACAAACTAGAATTTTTGCTAAGCAAAGGCTGTAAGGTATAGAACACTGGTCGTGCGGACGCGCGTGTATACTACGGTGCGGGGCCCAGTCCAGGACGCAAATTACAACAATTTTCTACGAATAAGAGAACGCTACCATGCTTCGTTTTCTAGAAGTTGTTTATGGCCGACAATGCTTAGTAACCACATTGAGTCGCGAAGCTCGAGCTTCCAATTGTAACAGTGGACGACGCAATTCGCAATGCCCACGAAACATAGGTGGCGCGCTGGGCGATTCAATGCGGCGCCCGGAGGACGGTCAACCCGTCTGCTAGCATAGGGAAAGATAGGACGTGCGGACGCACGCCCTGTGCCACTTTCACTGAATGAAGTCATGAGGTGCACTGAAATGTATATCAGTGAAATGGATAGCAAAATATTTTCCCAAATCACAGAGAACGCTAATGCACGCCGCCACCTCATGACTCACCGCGGTGTGAAAGGTTATATTTCTGCCCCGTTACCGTGCATCAACGATGCTTTGCGAAATCCTGTGCGTGCTACAGAAAACGCATAAACTGAACGGCGCTCCAAATGTACGTACACCCGCCCAAATCTTTAACTATCGTGCGCGAGTGCCGACCTTTTTTTGTGCGTCAGCGCCGTACGACGGAGCCAAGTTGCAAACAGGGCGAGAGTAAGTGCAAATAAAAAAAAAAGCATTTGCGTCGCTAGATAGCAAATGAACGATCCACATTTGTCAGCTTATCTAATGCGCGGGGGCGTATTACGCATCTGCGGATTTCATTTTTTCGGTTGTTTGCTGATCTTCGGAGTATAAGATACGAGCAAGACGCGCTGCCAATTCGTCTGAAATGTTTTAATGGAGGGTGGCGTTCTCACAAAGCAACTGCGAAGCAGACGATGGGGCCAGCTGAGCGCGCATCGTGGGCATGCGCTTACACGAGTCCTGCTTGCAACTTGGCTCCGTCGTAAGGCGCTGGCGCACAAGAAAGTGGGAGCTCGCGCACGATAGGCAAAGATTTGGGCAGCTGTACTACATCGCCTGCCTGACGGATTTGCCGCAGTAATAGGCCTTTAGCGAGGAACGTCGTCGTTGCTGCTCGAGACCGCATGTTTAGCGTGACGATGGTTTCTAAACATGTTGCACCGTCATCATTGCTTGCGTGGTCAGGAACGCGGAGTGCGCAGTTCGCTCCTCTCGGATGTTGCAGGTCTTATCAGCACCTCGAAACGAACGCACATGCATGCTTTCCGCAACGTCGAGGAATTTCTCAACAACGACGTCGCTTGGACCGTAATGGGGAACATCATTTGGCAATTCGGCGGCGCGGCTTGTGGCCGCGACTCCACGTTTCGCTTCCGTTCGTCGAGCCTCCTTGGCGGCATGCCGCCACAAAAGTTGCGCTGCATGCATCGCACCAGGACAAATTATGCCTTTGTTTTGATCTCAACACTCTTGTACATCAAGTACACTTCAACTCACTTATGAGTATGAAAAGCACTCCGTACAGTTCGTTAACCAGCGGAGCACATGAAAGAGACTCGCTCATTATGGCTTAGCAGCATCATCTTCATCGGCGCTGTCACTATCGTTACTTTCAATGTGCAGTGAAAAATTTTGGTTTTCAAGGTGTTCTCCACCCGTAACTGTCAAAAGCAATCTAAATTTCCCCGCTTAGAGTCGCCTCGCCTTCTCCGCGTTCTGGGCTGAGAACAATTTGCTTGCAGTGTGCTTCCACCAATTAACAATGTACAAAACAGGCACCGCAGTACTGGCTATGAAAGCAACACACGTGAGAAAGACGACGTTGAGAGCGGGACTGACGATCAACTTTGGCCACCTGGAGTCCATTAACGTGGACATACACAGATTACCTCAATCAGTCACGTTGATTCTCCATAGGAATGCGCCTTCTGGGTACAAGACTGAGCCCGCCACGCGGCCTGTACTTGGTCGTAGTTCAACTCGTTATACAACTCTTGGTAGTAATACAATCGTATCACCTATCTGTTGCGAAGGCCCTCATATTATTCAGTTATAGGAAATGACGTTGCGAACTCACACGACTCCCCGCGTACAGTGTTATGGGTTTCATGCACTGCAAAAACACCGACGGAGGCTATATACAAGCGATGCAGCGTGATTTTCAACAGAAAAGGCGAGAGACTAACACTTCGCTTACCTGCGTGGCTACAGAAAATCTCGCGGAGCTGAAATGTTCACGCTTTGGTTCATCATTGGCAGCGTGACCTGCCGAACGCGTTTCACCACGTAAATTCGCGTATGATTGGCGTCTCGCAAGAAAGAACCACATTTATCTTGTCGCGGAGGACCCACTTTGTTCACTAATGCTCGAATCATGCAAAGTCGTAGTATTTCATTAATCCAAACAAGTTAAAAATCAGGCTGGCACAGCGGAACAAGAAAGCGGCTGTCGGTTTGTCATCTTCTAACCCTCCTCAGGGGTTTCTCCTGACATCCGCTTGGTGACTTGACAATTCATGGGCATTGCGAATATCCTACTCGTTGAGTTACATGATTTATGACACAAATATAAGCCATAACTTCCGGGAAATAACATGGTCAAGGTGTATTTTTTTCTCTTTTTGACACAAATGTATGAAAACCTCATGCCGTGCAATCTTGCACTAGCGTCCATCCTTGGCTTATGCTTTGCTTCAATATTTGATTTAACAGGTGCATGGTTTCAAGATTCGTAGGCCATTGCAAAAAGAGGAAGTTCTTGTATTTTCCTGGGATATTCTTCTCTTGCTGTTATTGTAAGAAGCGCAGAAGAGCTCGGTTTGTTTTCCATTCCTTGTTCTTTTAGAACACCAGACTGTTCATTTCCTTGAAATATTGCAATAGTGCGACTACTGCTAGCGCTTGTTATCCCATTCGTGACTTGGTGACACCATGTCAAACTGAAATCAGGTTACCTGGAAAGTTTAGTTCTCTCATATTGGTTCCAATTGTCATCGTTTCATATGTTGCACAGTATTATGAACTTTCTTATGATGACATTATTAACAACTGTATTGCTCGTCTTCTTCATATCAGACCACGTATCACTAATGTAAAGTGCTACACGACGGCAAGCTTTGCAAAAGTCCTGGGGTCGCAACATTCAACTGGCGACTAGGATGTCGGTTAGGCTTCACAAATGGACAGTATACACTATGAAATCATACTTTGTTTTGACTGCATTACACTCGCACGCATGTAAGCATTTGTAGCCCCACCATACTACGCCGACACAAGCGCATCCGTGCTCACCTCTCCTCCCATGGATCTGCAACCCTTCCGATGCGAGTGATACAATTTTGTCCTTCTGCCCTCTCTATTCCTCTATATACACCGTGTCGCCGACACGGATGCAGGACGCGCAGGAGGTGTGTTCATACAGGAAGTGTGTGTGCAGCGGGATGACACACGGAAAGTTTGCGTACGGCGCCGATTCCACGAGCTGCGGACCGGGAAACGCCCGTAAACAGATATTTGATATTGTGGATGATAGTGATGAAATTACAGTATTATATCCGGTGACGGAAGCCCCAGAAATTACGCATTCATTTGTGACACACCTATTACCAAAGAAGCCTGAACTTTGTTTCATGTACAGGGGTGGCCAAAAGTCCCAGGCCGCAACGCCTGGCCGCGGAGCAGCGGCTCGCTACTATCGGGGCGCTGCCATCGAAATCATGCCTTGGCGCACGCTGGCGTCCAGCGTGTGCGTGGAAGGAGAGGGGGGTGTATCCCTCTTTCTCTTTGTTGCTCTCCTTCATAAGGAAGCTAGGTATAAACTACTACTGTGCAGCGCTGCTTATTCCACTAAGATGTTCCAACTAGCCCCAACACAAGCTCTTCTGAATACATTTCGGGCTCCCACCAAGCTCGTATGCAGCGAAATGGCCTGCGAAGACGGCTGATAGAAACACCGTAGTGCCAATGGACAGTTAAACGCACGATATTGTTATCCAGGAAGCCGAAAACCACGGTAATGTATATGGTGCCTCGCTAAATGTGGCCGCAATCATGATGCGTCAGTTTTCCGGAAGACTGCCGCCTCGCTACACGCTGCACAGTAGTAAAACATCGACGAGCGGACAGTGAGGGAACATGACGCACCAAGTTTATACGTCGCTTTCTTATCGAGGAGAGCAAGAAATGGAGAGGGGTGCCCCTCCCCCTTCACGCACACGCTCGACGCCAGCGTGCGGCAAGGCGTGATTGCGGTGAGAGCGCCCCGATAGCAGCGAGCTGCTGCTCCTCAGCCGGGCGTTGCGGCCTGGGAACTTTTGACCACCCCTGTACGTTGGTAGTGGTAATATATTAATGAGCTTTAAATTTCTCACCATTGACGCCACGAGTGAAAACGAAGCAGTGCTCCACAGGATGCCAGTAGACCAGGTGGTGATCAACGCCATATGTTCCTAAGAAAAAGATAAATAATTTGAGCTTACATCATCATCATCATCATCATCCTGTTCACGCCCACTGCAGGGCAAGGGCCTCTCCCATGTTCCGCCAATCAACCCGGTCCTGTGCTTTCTGCTGCCACGTAATAACTGCAAACTTCTTAATCTCATCAACCAACCAATTTTCTGTCTCCCCCTCACGCGTTTGCCATCTCTTGGAATCCAGTCAGTTACCCTTAATGACCACCGGTTATCCTGCCGACGTGCTACGTGTCCGGCCCATATCCATTTCTTCTTCTTGATTTCAACTATGATGCCCTTAACCTCCGTTTGTTCCCTGACCCACTCTGCTCTCTTTCTGTCTATTAAGGTTACACCTATCATTTCCCTTTCCATCGCTCGCTGCGTCGTCCTCAATTTAAGTTGAACCCTCTTACATAAGGGGATTTAAAGACGATGTACTTTCATTCATTTTTGTCACTTAATTCTGCAGTTCAAATATAGCTGCGGTATGCATAAAAGTATGACGTTTTCCCCGACTAACGGAAGACGTGGTCCATCCCTACGTACCTGCCATCCATCGACAAAAGGGCAGTACGCATATTTCCCGGTAAGCGCGCATATTACAATCCATTTGTCAAGGACTCTTCCCGCATCGCCAAGACGCTCAGATAACTCACTAAATGATACACCCAACCAGGATAGGAAACCTTGCAAGTCAAAGAATACAATGAACTGAAGCGACGCTTGCAGTCATCACCGGCAGTAGCACAATTAGCGAAGATGTCGATACCCAGACAGGTGAAAGCGGTTTAGGACTCAGCGCCGTTCTTGTACAGAAGACACATAGAATGGAACATATCATAGGTTACACTCACTGACCGCTGTGAGGAAGCAAAATATTCCAGAACGTAAGATACAGCGTCTTTCAATTATTTGGGCTATGTATCGCCCCCCTACCTTACAGCAGGCGCTTCAATTTCCAGCAAGCCATCACATCTTCTCTTCGTTAGAAAACTCCATGGATCCTTCCGATGCGTCGCATAGCGGAGTTTTGATCTTCGGGAATTTTATAGAAATCCGTAAATAAACGCGTTGATGCTGACCCCTTTCTGAGCAGCCCCAGTAACCTCTCAGCAAAAACCGACGTGAGTGACGAGATTTTCCTGGGAACAATAAGCGCAGTCTTCACTAAGTAGCAACCAGCAGTAACGAAACTTTGAGGCTGTACGTGTGGTACACATGAGATACAAGAACAAATTTGTCCACCAAAAATTATGCGTTGATTTGAAACGGCTGGCATGCTACTGCTGACCTCTAACAAACGACGATGAGAGATAAAGAAAACACGAAGCAGGAGACTTCCTCGTCTCCATGCTTTATCAGCAGTCATTATATCTTCAAGTTAACACAAACTGAGCCAAACTAAAGTACTCCAGCACCACTTTCTCTGTACAGCGGCATTCTCGGAAATCAATTCGGCAGCATGTTACACTCTCTATTACACTTGAACGAGAAAGCATGCTGCACCCTTGGTAATGCATAGAGTTATGCAATCGGGCACCAGACGTCTTGCAACAGATTACAAGCCGCTGTGCGAGAGGCGCGCAGTAAGTCATCTTGGGAAAATATACAGGTATGTCCATTACAAAGCAGCAAACAAAGTACAGTAAGGACATAGCAATGCATAAGTCATTAGAAAGATAACATATGGGCAGATAAAGAAAGGTACGAATTGCAATAGAAGTTGCAATCAAGCAGGAAAGGAAAACACTGACAGATAATGCAAAATAATAATATTAGGTTCTTCTGTTTGGAACCTTTTAATTGCTTAAAGGCCAACTCCGGCGATTTTTTGGCCATGTCAAAGTAATGGTGCTTTTGTGTTCCTGAGACGCTCCTGTTACGGGCCCGATAGCAGAAATACTCGGCAAATTGGATAATAATTATAAATAAGCAAGAAAGCGCAACAACGAAACCGAAACCCAACCGAGTGTACTGTCTACGTATGACGTAGACGTTGTTACGAACGAACCGGAAGTCGTGCAAGGCATGCCGGTCACGCTGGCGCGGAGTAAGAAAATTGTGACAACCGGAACGAGCAGGCACACAGTAAGACACTTTTAGTTGGGCGTACGTAACGAGCCCACGTACGCGGCACGATACGTTGCGTACGCTGCATGCGAAGCGCTCAACGACACTTTTAGTTCCCCGTATTGCCGTACCGAGATACGTTTGGTTGAACCGGACGTATGTTATTAGAAATAAAACAGCTTTTGGTGCTTTTTAGCGCCCTCGCGTAGTAGCGGCCGTCATAATGGCCACTAGCATCCAAGCCAAGGCGAATCGTTTTTGGATCCATGGTCTACGTCGGTTTGTTCAGTTACGCGAGCTTTTGCATGTGCGTGCGCTCTTACCGTGTGTTTGGTCACGTTTTGTGCGTTTAGACAGACTGTGTTGACCATTGCTACTGTGCCCTTTTACTGTGGCCTTACCGTGCTGAGTTCTGCTGCGTGTCCGTGCGCTATTCGTGTGGTGTGGTGTTTTGCGCAGTTGCCGTGAAAGTAGCGCTTTTGCTCAGCTCGGCGCGCGCGCCTAAGGATGCCTCCGACGGGCGTGTTATCAAGTGCGCGCTTGTTGTCGGTCCTGAGTTGGGCGGAAATTGAGGACCTCATGTTGTCGCATAAAGAGCGGCGGCTGCTAAGGCATCACTTTACGGTGGAGGAGCTTCAAGACGAAATGAGGAGAAGCAGGGAGGCTGAATTGGTCAGGTACCGTTCCCAATGTGGGCTCCTTGACATCGACGGCATGGACTCTACAACGTTCAAACTCATGTTCCGGTTCCAGAAACATGACTTCAACGATCTCTGTAGTGCTCTGCTGGTGCCGCGGGAGATCACCACAGCACAAAACGTGAGGTTGTGTGGCCGAGAGGCTCTGTGCGTGTTGCTGCGGAGGCAGGCGTATCCCAACAGGTGGTGTGACTTAGAGGGGATTTTCGGGCGTCACTCATCAGTCATGTCATGTGCTACTTCGCGTCTCATGGACCACATCCTGAGCACCTTCGGACATCTGCTGACAGACGTGAACAACCACGAATGGATATCGCCTGCCTCACTGAAGGAATTCGCCGGCGTAAGTCAGCGCTAATATACTACACATCTTCCTGACTGAACTATATTTAGTTTTTGTTTCTATTAAGCAAGACTGCTGCTAGTCTTTTTTTGTTTTCTGAAGGCAGGCGTTGCGTGATGCCGTGTTCTTGACTGGGCAGGGAGAGTCACTGAACACAAATGTGGCTCGAACTCCCGATAATTTAGTGGGTATAAAAAGGTAAAACAGGTATTCTGGTGAAACCATGTTGTCCCCTTCACCATTTAACGCAACTTCTGGTCATGGACGCCAAATAACGTACGTATTGATAATTAGGAGGCGTGCCAGATGTTATTGCTTTACCTGGCCTTCCAGATATCACCATTAGGCTACAACAAAATTTAATATTCACTTCGTTGTAGCGCTTAAACTGCTACAAATCTTCCAATTTTGTTACATTTGTAACTTAGAATAGGTGGCCAAGTGTGGGGTGAATTTTTGTTTTAAGAGCGATAATCACTGGAGGTTATTGGTATACAATATAAAGCACATCATTTTAGGCACATGATAGCATTATAAAGAAAGTTGTTATTTTTGATAAATAATTTTTATTGAAAGTGGGTCCTACGTCAACATTCCTAGCTCATGTTCGACTCATTACATTTTTTGTGCTTTTTTTAGGGGCATGGAAAATCATGCTTCGGCCCACGCAATGAACGAAAAGAAATAAAAATGATGAATATTACAAACATAGTCAATAAATAACCAGAACAGTATGAACTAGCATTGGGGGCTCCTTCGTATAGCAGACAGCCATATTAAATGTTGCAGCGCGATTTTGCTTATTGAGGTGCAATACACACCTGCTAATGCGACAAAGCATGCAAAGTTTTAATGAGAAACATTTATATTAGCAAAAGACTTGTGACTGTTCGCGTGCAAAAAAATACCACAAATGTAAGTTCTGAAAAAATAAATAAAAAAGTCTTCAAACAGGTGCAGTCCTTTCACCAGACCATCAGGAGCCCTAAAATTATTAATATTTTTAGCCAGTTTTATCGCGAACCTTACTACTGTGTGCTTTTGCTCAAGCGGCAACTGTGAATTTTTTTAGCATGCTTAGCAACATCACTCTATTGATGGGGTGCTTTTGCGCTGTAGTGCTGATTATTTGTGAGGCAAGCTTTGCATTCTAAAGACCTAGCTTGATCTTATTTTGTTTAAAATATCAAATCTGCTTCAGCTGTCATCATTCAAATGACAGACTATGCCAACAAAAGAAAATGTGGTGGCTTACAGGCTCACATACATGTCCTTGAATGTGAACAATACATGTACCACGTTACAGGTTCACCGGAGAGGACTTAATTACTTTATGATTAAAGATGACGTGTTGACAATGCTTTTAGAGCATTCTTACATCTTCACACCTCACATGGTCTATAAATAACCAACAAAACACTATATATAAAGCTAATGTTATGATGCAGACAAGACTGGCGCTTTCAGTTTCGGTTTCATAGGTGATGGGTGGTCTAACGTTTTTGCTTGTATGTTTTGAAAAAAAAAAAGAACTGCCTAGCCACAAGCTTTCGAATAACTTATCCAATAACAAGGCCATAAACCAAAAATGACACTTTGAAAACATTTGCTTTTTTTCACTTGCCGTAATACCTAAACACGCCATGCAGTTATCCTGGTCTTGCTAATTCGTTCTACTGTAGTGTTAGTGCTATCATAAATAATTCATGCCCCCCCCCCCCCCCACACTGCTTTGCATTAGAGGGAAGGCTTTATCTCCAAGTGTTATCCTGTGCTGTTTTCCAATGTGCAAAGATCATTTCATAGACATCTTAATCTCGCATGCATATGAATATGATTTCAAAAATGCATGCCTCATCATTCTTTGCTGCAGGCTGTTGAAGACAAGGGTTCTCCCTTGCCCAATTGCTGGGCCTTCATCGACGGCACTGCCCGTCCAATTTGCCGTCCAAAAAGAAACCAGAAGCTTTACTATTCCGGCCACAAGAGAATGCACATGGTGAAATACCAATCGCTTATGTGCCCCAATGGCATTGTGTGCCAGCTTGATGGGCACTACCCAGGGAGCTGGCATGATGCAAGTGAGTTTTTCCGTTCACCCACAACACACACTTCACTGTCGAAGCAACTGTTATTGTACGATAAGAGGAAGTGCAGAGGTATTCTACCACCTATTTGTTACGGTGCGAACCCGTACCAATGGCAGGTTTGTCATTCATCAAATAGAAATTCTCATGTATGTGCATGATGATACAATATGCATTGCCACACAGTTATTTCTGTGACGCAGGGGCAATGACTGGAGTCATATGTGCAACTGCATAGCACCTTAGCCGCATGTCGCTCCTATGCACTGTTCATTAACATGCAGTGACCATTGGGCAACAATTTGTCAGCCTTACCACTAGAGTATTGTCCTTGACCTGTGTTTCAAAACACGACATCATTAGCCTGTGTATCTCATTTGTTTAGTTGCTAATTCTTCTCTTGTCATGTCGAGAGTACCCAAGGAAACGTAAACAATTATTTGTGTTTGTCTGCTCAGTGTGGCATTTGAGAAAGAATGTTTTTTAGAAAGTCAGGATATTTATGAACTCGGTCTACTTGCAGCACAGAATGCTTTGTTACATTTTATTATTAAATGTAGCACTTTGATCCGCATTATTTCTTCGAGATAGTGGGCAGCAATTACCAAGAAACAATGTTCACGCATGAAAGTGATGCATTCCAGTTTCTAGCTCATACACGTGGCAAAAGCAAGAAAATACCATGGCATACCAACACACATAAAGCTACATGACTTTATGAAAGCCATAATCATTGAATTTGCTGTAATTATGCAAGTGCAGTGTGCACTGGATATTGACACAGGGCACAAAGTTTCATGTTAAAGACGTTTATGTAAAATCAGGCGATGAAGTAATTTTATTTACATTCACATATCGATGACAAAGAAAGGCAGCAGCATCTAGGAACATTGACAGGATGTCCACTGTTTAGGGAAAGAGCATATGCAATTTAGAAACAGTTACATGTACTGAACATTTTTTACATGCAGACGTCCCAAAAATTAACACTTGAAAATCGCAAGAAGTACATGTGTTTTCTTATTCTTATTTCCCTCTTTATGCAGGAATATTCCGGGAAACCGGAGTGTATACAAAGTTGGAGAGGCTCACTGGAAATGAGGACTTCGTGGTGTACGGGGACCCTGCGTACCCACTTCGCCCACTTCTAATGAAGCCATATGGTGGCTCACATCTGTCGCCTGCTCAGCAGGCGTTCAACTGCGGCATGAGTGCTGTCCGTGAGGCCGTATAGTGGGGATTCGGTAAAGTCCTTGCAGAATTTGCATTCTTAGACTTAAAAAAAAACCAGAAGCTTCTGTGGCAGCAAGTGGCTGCAATGTATAAAGTTGCCACCATACTGTCAAACTGTCACACAACTATTTATGGCAGTCAAGTGTCCAGCTATTTCAGCCTCCAACCACCTAAACTGCAAGAATATTTGAAGCCAATGTGTCCATGATTACCTGTCATGTGTTTTTTGCATGCCTTACAGTAAGTGAAATTTACTAAAAAGCAAAACGATTTTTCGTGTACTATAGTTAAGTACGATTTCACCCTCCTGAAAACAACTGTTACAGCAACACGACGCTTCGTAAGCGAGAAAACGCATGAAAAGAAAATGCGGGTGGCGACGCCACCTTGATATTCCTGCACCAAACACTGTGACTGAAGAAATTTCGAAGGTGTCTCCTGGGTCCTTCGTAGCTTCCAATTGGTAAAAATGGAGTACATTGTAATCTGTGGGTGCCATATTCTCAACACACAAGCTTTAAAAAAATTTCATCGATCCAACGCCACAAAAATACCAAAAATATATTTTGGAATTTCTTACGACATGCGTTGAGGTTCTGGCGCAAAATTTAAAAATGAAACCTCAATTTTGATGTTTTTCGCTTACAATGAACTTATGATAGTGAAACATGTGGCATTTAAGTTCTTAGAGTGCAAGTTGTCAATCTAAACGAAGTCATTGTTCCTCTTTTGTGTCCCTTTAATAACAGCTCCATGTACTTGTCTGGATATCACGAAAACTCCAGGTAAATCGCCACATATTAAAGGGATTGCCAAGACACGTTACATTCACTCCTGTACGTGTTATTGTTTCCCTGTCCTACCTTAGCGTACTATTCCAAGTGCTGTCGGATCACTTCTTCATGCTCGCGTCTTCAGTTCACATTCGGCAGCAAGTGTCCTCATCGTTGGTCATATGTGCTTTTGTTCTGATGTGTATTTTTTTTATCCATTTGTTGACTGAAACGACAGATTGTGTAGTATTGTAATGTGATGTCCCCACTCCTGCCATGGCTCCCAACAGGCAGCCGGTAGCATCAGATAAAAAAAAGTTGGCAGGAATCGCTCAAATAACAACACACAGTGTCCCACTGGTACCGCAAGCCATGTCCTAGGTTTAACTTAATTTCTTGATTACTGTAATGCTGCTGTGTAGAATAGCAACATTCCAGGCATTCTCATCAAACATTTACCTTTCACTCTACATTTTCATTAGCTAGTGGTGACCCTTTAAAGTAATTTCACTTAGGAGTGGTGAAAGTCATGTATTAGGGCCCCACAGGGCAAATGCCGTGACCTAAAATCTCTTTAGCATTCATTGAAGGGACCCTGGAACCATGTAACTTCGTGTTCTGCCTGCTGAGTGCTCTCATGCTTAAGAATCTCATTTTCTTTCATGACCTGTCGTATGTTAAAAGATTTCACATTGCTATGTTGTTCATTGCATAGGTATAGCCAGTAAGAACTATCATGCAATGTCTTGCACAGAGTGACAGGGCAGCTCGCTCAAGTGCTGTCCCTTTCTTGATTACATGGAAAGTGTAATCACTTTACTTTGCCTACATTACACCAAGTTGTGATTGTGTATTGCACGTTTGTATAAGCTAACGCAGTTTTTTGCGACGCTTGGATATGTATCGAATGTAAACATTTGACATATGTCTGTTTGGTTGGGTATGTAAACTGGGTAACAATTTAAACTCCAACCAAAAAGCGCGTGAAGATGCGTAAACCGGACGTTTCGAAAGCAACTAGGTTCCTTCCTCAGGGAGGACTGGGGCTACGTTGCAGCGGCGTCTTATTCATTATCATTCTATTGTTGCCAATAATGATTGAAAATGTGTATTTTCGGTGCATGACTAGTCGAAGTTTCGGCATTGGGGTTGGTGTGCTTGAAACAAAGCTTGCTGTCATGTTGAGAATTTCACTTTCCTGGCCTACAGACATCCCCGCAATAAATTGATCCACTCTGAAACAAGGTAGTGTTTTTACGGAGATGGACCACGCAATGTGGCACTACAGCGTTATATTGTTTGTGTTATGGTGAAGCTTCAGTAAGTTGTGACTGTGTGAGAAGGCAGTGCAATATATCGTCACTATGTGATGAAGACAGGACTTTTCCACTTCTTTAATGAGGCATGACCTGTAATCCAACTGTGGAGTCTCCGAGAAAAGTTAGTCAACTTACATTTTTACAGTAACTTCTGTCTGGAAGTGTTATCTTGCCTCTAAAGCATCACTCTTCAAAGATAGCCTGACACACTTGTGATAAAGCACTAGTGCCAATTTTAGCAAGTACAATTCATTTAAGAGGAGTTTCATTTCTTGAAACTGCCTTAGGCGAAATAAATTTTCTGCGGGTGGCCTTGCCTATTGTGATTGAGTGCATGAACTGTGGTTGTTTGTTATAACATATGCAATGTGTCGTTTACAGTGTACTTCTTATTGTTGTTTTATATGCTATTTGCTCCTGTTTTCTCACTTGTGATTGATGTACCCCTGATTAGAACATAGAAATGGTTCACAGTACGTATAAATAATTTTTACCACATTCCATCTGTTGTGATTGCAGCTTACAAAGTTACGATCTGCCACAATGCACAGCACACTACAAGTAAATACGTATCAAGTGTCACATTAAAATCATAATAAGATCTAAGAGACACTCGTGCCAAGAAAAGTATAGGGGATGTTTATAGAAGTGATTGTAGTGTAAGTGTTAAAAAAATGAGCAAAAAGATAACTTTTCCATGGGCAGGGAACGAACCTATGACCTTCGAATAACGCATTCGATGCTCCACCAACTGAGCTACCATGGCGCCTATCCCAGTGTCCACATTTTGGGGTATATATGAGCATTTAAGGGTGGGAATGTCAGTCAGCGCTGCCAGTAGCGATGACGGCAAGTGTGGAACTCTTTTTCTGCCTGTTTAGTGTCACGCACTACGTCATGGCAAACGTTTCTTTTTGCGCACTTTTCTTTCTTCACATTTACAGTACAATTACTTCTAATAACATCCCCTACACTTTTCTTGGCATGATTGCTTGTTAGATCTCATTATGAATTTCATTTGACACACGATGCATATTTACTCAACTTGCACTACGCTATGTATTGTTACATATCATAATGTGTCGAACAAAGAAAAACGAGCCCTTGATCAACACTTCTTTTCTGAACTCGCATGAACAGTTGTTTATATGATGCCAAAATAGTACACTGAAATGATGGTATTCAATATGGAAGCCAAGACTTCCTCTGCATACATGGCAGGGCTGGGCAGAGATACCCGAAAAAGTATTCCGGAATACAGATATCGAAATACACGGTTTGGAAGTCTAAAGTACAGATACTGAGATACATTTGTAATTGACGTAACAGCATATATCAGAGATACTTTTGCAAAAAGACGAAAAAAGTATTCCGGAACACAGACACAGCAATACAGATTGAAATACTTTTCTCTATGTCGGGTATTGTCATACTCCGTACAGACATTCGTTGTGAGCAGCATAATATTTAAAATGTGCAGCGCATTGAAACATGCAATTAAATTTATTCATTATTTCAGCACAGACTTTTGAGACTCTGAGCGCCATTGAGGCAGTACAAAGGAGGCTTACACGGCACATAATTGGTAATAACGACATATTTACACATATCAGTTGCAATAAAAAACTATGCTTTATGAGAGCAAGAGTCACGCGCATTTCACACCGAAATCGGGATACTTGGCGGCAACAGGATTAGCTATGCTAGAAGTAGCATAGTTCAAGCGAAGCACTGGAACCATAAACAAACGAAATGAGAAAAGGTATGCTTTTATTCACAGCGTTCACCATGTGTTTGCGACTAAAAAAATAAAAAAAATAATAAGGCTCCTGAATTCTTTGCTGCCGCTGTAATGATGGCGCTTAATTCAACGACCTTCTACTTCGTAGACTACCAGTTCAGGCTAGTTGTTTTCCAGTTTTGCTAAAGTGGCCTAGCATGAAGCAGAAGGAACACATAAACAGTGAAGAGGAGCACTTACTTTCAGTTGAAGGTTTAGTGTTTTCTAGAAACATAGAAAAAGCAGAAAGAAGAACGAACAAAACAAGGAATGCGAAAAAAAAACACAAAAGAGACCTCCTTCCAATTGCCGTGTAGCCACGCTGGCGTCTTCCAGAAATGCTTTGGAGAAAGAAGTATCGTTGATGGCACACGGCACCACACACCGAATTCTTTGGGTAGTTTGTGGCTTCGGCGACAAGCTCCAGTTTGTCAAATGGGCACCGCGAAAAAGAAAAGAGGGAAAAAAAAGAGCAAAAAAAAATTCTGCTCGTTGAATTGGCATGGGGGAAGACATTTTAAAAACGACGCTGTTGGCCGGCACCCATTGTGCAGTATACAATGCTCCTCACAATCAAAACATCACTGCTGGAATTCAAAATGGCAGTATAACATTGTTGGCAAGCTCAAGCAGGGGATCATTCAAACACATTCCAGCTCTGCCTCAAGGTGCACAATGGGATGCGGGTAGCAAAGCGACTAGCTTGCTTTCAAGAAGGTAGGAGTCAGTTTCGCTTTCAGCAGAAAATGTAGAAATGGTGGGTGCATATCTCGCCGCAGACTGCCAAAGTCACAGCAGAAAATTTTTTTTCCATTGTAAACACGTCTCAGCTCATTTCCCCCCCCCAAAATTAACGAGATACTCGTATCCACTTCCATTGTAAACACACACGTCTCAGCTCATTTCCCCCCCAAAAATTAACGAGATACTCGTGTCCTGGATAGTATCGCGATACGGCCGCTACATCGTAAAGGTATTTCACTACTGAAATACAAATACATTTTTCAAAAGTATCTCGACACAGCAATACACATACTCAAAAGTATCTCTGAAATACTATCGCAATACTCTTGTATCGCGATGCTGCCCAGCCCTGATACATGGTGACTTTGCATGAATATTCAATTTTGAAGTGCACAATAAATTATTACTTATAACACAAACAATAAATACAATATTTGGAATTTCGGACCTGTGCTTACAGGTATGCACCATGACTTCCTTATGCCACTTCTAACATCTACTGTACATTATTCCTTGGCAGTAGGCCCTGCAGAATGCTTAAGAACGCTTCCTGCTGCGCAGCAAGAAGACGACGTTCTTCAGCCCGTTCTCGCCTTTCTTCTTGTTTTTCTTCGGCCCGCATGCGCCTTTCTTCTTTTCTCTCTTCTGCCCGTGCTCTGCGGTCCTCTTCCCTTTCACGGGCCATCATAATTGCTAGCTCTTTCTCCCAAGCTAGCCGTTTTTCTTCTAAAGCAACTTTGCTTTCCTCCAAAGCAAGCCTGCGTGATTGCATCAGCATTTCTTTTTCTTTCATGATCAGCTCGTGCTTCATTCTTTTCAGCAAAAATGCATGGTCAGCCAGTTCTTGCTGTCTTTTTCCTGCATGGTGGTAGTCATCAAAAAATAAATCAGGCAATTTTTTCAGGGCACTTCTCATAATTTTTGCTCCATCGTGTTGCCCTTTCAAAGTTATATCTACATTATGTCCTTTGCCTTACGATATGCATTTCTAATGCCAAGGTGATTCCTAGCTTTACTATCACATGTTATGTTTTGGCAGTGTTGTGTTGAAATTAATTAGAACGAATCAATCACTTGCAAGTGCTGGTGACACCCTGAGCGTTCTAATGACACACTTTTGTGAAACACAACCTCCTTAAGTACACCGATGCAACTCCATGTCAGACAAAACATGCTGTCGAACCCCTTTGGGCTCCACCGAACCTGCTTTCTCATTCATTTTACTTTGGCTGTCGTTACTTTTTGCTGCATTTCAAACACAAACCACATATCAGTACGTGTGCAAATGGGCCTAGAATTATCAGCCATGCTTGTTCATACTTCATAATTTGAATAAGAGAGAGCTCAGCTAGTCACCACGTATTTATGCTAACAAGACAGGGTGTGCCAACACAGGTACAAGAGAAAAGACACCAGAAACGTCGTTAGATGTTTTGACTTCTCTATTGTTTCTGTGTTTGCATACCTTGTCCTAGCATTAATATCTGTGCACATTACACTCTCCACCACCTTTTTCTTGAGTGCATGTCACACGCATAGCCAGGAATAGTTTTCGGGGGAAGCCCACTTATTGAAGGCTCTGAAGAACACCTACTTTCATTATTTATTTTTGGTAAAACACCCCCCTCCATCCAGATTTCGAGGGTGGGGCTACGGCACTCCATCAGGCTACAGGCCTAGTACATATCATAACTTATTGATTGTGTTGTCTCACTGCAACAAACTGCTGTGGGGTGATTCGGCTGTGTTGTGGCTACATTACTTTAAGGTCAACTCGAAACAATGCTGAGTGGAGTCCACGCAACACTGATTGAAGTAAGGGTTTGCCACTTTGGGTCAGCCCCTGTAACTGGCATTTGTGCAGGAGTGATTGTCCTGCCAGTACGCCTACTCTCATTATGGGTCGCACACAACTTTCGTCACACCAAAATTGCAATATCGCTTATTATACCGAAAATAAAAATATCTACCACGCCTGGGGTAGCTTGGTGGGGCTTGTGAATGCGTCGCTTCGGCGCTCCTATAGTATACACCCTGCTGTTGCGGAGGCAGCCGCTGCAGTCTCGGTATCCGCGCCCCTTGGCGGTTCGGCACTCCTACGACCCGCTGTTGGAGTCGCAGCTATATCTGCTGAGCGGGCATGCGTAGCCGCAGCCGACTGGGGCTCTGTGGAAGCCGGCCGAGATATGCCTAATGCACATTCACTTATGACGTCGTCCCATTCTCTTTCGGCTTCATCAGGGGTGACCATGCGAGTCAGCAGCTGCTCCGGCGTAGCGTAGGCAGTGGGGCCTGCAAACAGAGCACCCATGAGCGCATTTCATTGTGGTGTGCTTCCCATCATTTAAGGTATGTCACCACGTTTAAAAATGCACTAAAAAGTGTTTGGGATTTCATTGTTTCAAGCTCCCTGTCCATTCAAGAACATTTACGAAAATTGATTATATGGTTATCTTGAGCGAAAGTTACGGTCACTGTTTCAACCCCGAGGACGCATCTCAAACCAAAACTGTAGGCCCCTGGTTTCACAGCACCTACCATCTCATCATAAATAGTATTACGTATTCTGAATATGAAGAATAAGTAGTCTAAGTATCTGTTAAAGCTTTTGTAAACTGGCGTTTTTATTTCTGATCTACTGGGCTGCGGCACTTTAAGTCGCGCGTTCTCACTCGGCTGCCCGATTTTTTGTATGCTACTTCGAGCTATTGTACTCGGGAGCTGGGGACAGGGGCACTGTGCACTTCAAATTTTTCTTGCAGGTGTTGACCTATATTAGGAAAAACAACGACGCCACTTACGGCAACCAAAAAAAAACAGCAATCGCGAAGCGCACCCTTACTAGCAACATCAATTTCTTCCTCAACGGTGTCACACTCGTCGATGAAGGCTGTGCTGCGCTCCGCGTATCTAGCTGCGTGCACATCTCTGGCAGCCGCTGCCGATTTTCGCGCTTCCACGCCTGGCTCAGCATGGCAGGCCTTCCTCGACTTCCTCGCTGTGCGCACTTTGTACGAAGTGCCTTCAATGAGGCTTAGGATGTCTTGGAGCAGCTGGTTCCGCTCCGTGTATTCTTCTTCTGTACCAAACCTACGAACATCAATTAATAGCCAGGTCGCACAACGACTAACGCACCCTATTTTGTACCGTGCTCGGAAACAACCATCCAGACTTACTTTTTTTGGTTTCGCTGATCATTCTCCGAGTACCGTGCCAGCAACAGGTTCAGGCGCTCGCGCACACAGCGCGCTGTAAAAGGTTTTTTCAGGGCTTCCCTGAGGCGCCAAGCTATCTCTTCCCACTGCTCCGGGTGCCTAAACGGATCGCTAGTTTGTATTTCCGCTAGCAGCGCAATATCGTCGCTCAAAGTAAAATAAACTCGATTTGGGCCGGCTTTGTTGCTCTCTGCGTTCGACGCCATCGCTGCCGTTTTGCTATCTGGTTCCTATATCAATCGAGATATCGCGAGAGCGTCACGCCGCGTACGCTTCGCCTGGTCACGTTTACGCGCGCCGCGTTTTTATCGGGCGTACGCGCGCATCTCTGGAATCGATACGTTACGTACTGCACATGCGCAGTTCTCTCCCGTGGCAGTGCTGCGTACGTGGGCTCGATACGTACGCCCAACTAAAAGTGTCTAGTGGAGAGGTGAGCACGCCGCGCATCAGCTGTAATGTCTGCGACTGACAGTGCCGCGTCTGATAATGAAAGTGTCTCGGCCAGCACAGCAGACGCTCGCTGTCGCGGCCGAAGTTAGCGGTGCCCTCGGATGCGTCACTTCCGCCGCCCTCCCAATACTGACGTCACAGACGCAATGTTGCCAATAATTGTGGGAAACCAGGAGGGCGTTTGCAGACAATCTTTAAAATTCATTTGCAAACAATCTGCGCACGTCTCAAGCCTGTAATTTGGCATAAATGACTGAAACGTGCAAAGGAACGTACCCAGCGAATTTCATTGAGATCCATCGACCTCGCAAAATCGCAGGAGTTCGTCTTTAAGTGACGTTTTTAGCAATATGCCTTTCATCTGATGTTCTAGTCAACATTTTTGCGCCATAGTGTTTCCTTGGACATACTGTAGAAAAATAGTGTTGCACGACGAAGCTACAGCAAGAGCAAGTCATCGTTCCTGTACCTCTTCTCCCTCCGTATGGGCCTGCCCACGTTTATTTGTATAGTAACACGAACGTGTTTTATGCCGGGGTCCACCAAGGCGTCACTGACGTACTTCCCTTATTCATATGATGTTGTCAGAATACGCACTAACGGATGATAAACAAAAACTAGCAGAAAATGTTTGATTGACGCGAATGACCTTGGAGTCGAGCGCACGACCTTTGAGTCCACGACGATAGGTGCCGTGTGCCCTACCCACTGCCCTACCGACGCACGTGTACAATGCTTCACAAACGCGCCTTATATCTCCCACGCATTCTCCCTCGCACGGAGCTCTTGGTTGGCGGGGGGTGGTGTCGTCTTCTGTGAGCGGTGAAGTACTGCGTCAGGGGACTAACGAGCGCCGATCTCGAGTGATTTGGTGACGGCGCAGTTAGGGCGCCTCGATGCCATCGAAGGAACGATGGCCGAATTGGCATCGAGGAGCCGCCCTAGACGAAGTTACGTGCTTTGCCTTTTGCGTCGTGTGAGCGTGTGACGGCTCGTCTTCATAGTGCGGCTTCCACATGACTTAATGGTGTTTCTTCTCCGCCTACTGCTTCGAGTGCGATGACAGCGGCTAATAAAACTGCTGGAATGAGCGCCGGAGAAAGGCAACGACGTCGACGTGCGAATGTGACACCTTGGTCGAGTGATACACACACCAGCGGGAAGCGGAACGCCTTCGCCCGTGCAGTGCTGACGCTTCGAACTTCTGTCTCCCGCGTTCCGGAAGTGCAGTGTGGTAGTGTATCTATAAGCACAGGCACAGGTGCGCGCTCCCCTAATACTGGGGAGCGCACCCCTTCCATTTTTCACCAGGATCTTCGTATTCTGGGCTCGTCGCTCAGAACGCTTGGTTTTCAGGCGATCGATTCGATTAGATTTTGAGGTGGATGTTTGGTGTCCGCGCCGATTAGGAACGAACCGTTTTCAGTCTTCGACGCGCACTGCGCGAAGCTGTCGAGGTCCCTCGAGGCGTGAAATAAAAGAGACGTGTCCGCACGGAGGCTTTCTGCACCAAAATGTAGAAAAACTAGCGGTAGGCAAAGAATCCAGACCGAGAGCGACTCGTCGTTCAAACATCTGGCCCGTGCCCGTCTACCGACGTGTATTCATCTTTTTCTATACAGCGTATTGCGCATTACAAGACTGTGTTTACAGGGTTACTCATTGTTATTGTAAACAAGGCTTACAACAATGGCACATTACGATACCTGCAAGGTCATTCACTCCAATATTTACCTTAGTTTCAAATATAGCAAGAATGGTGTTTTTCAATGTCCTTAGAAACAAAATCGGCCTAAGTCGCGCGCTGCATTTGACATTGCCATACCTAGAGCCGACTTTTTCCAGTCTAAGAATCTGTTCTTCACTGTATCCCAACTAGAACTCCGACATACAAGACACTGTAATAACACTGACATACAGTGTATTTTCAAGACTTCCTTATCGAAGCCAAACCGGTTTCTTAGGAGCACAAACCCAATGATGCCAATTTTAGATACGCACTTACGAAGCAACTTTCGATGACATGATCAACTCCCAGCTCCGAGGATATAAGTGGTGTGTCCATCAATGCTAGTTAAACGATAATGCAGTTGACTCACCTACCTCGACAGCCACCTCATTTGTCTGTCAGCCGTTCTCAATGTTTCTGGTAGAGCTGGTGTGCAGCTGAACTCTGCCTAGTGTTCTTACAGGCGGCAACGGCTCCATATGCGCGACTGCAGTTGAACAAGATCCAGATAAGGTGCCAGCAGTGCAAGAACTTTCTCGTTCATGCTCAACCAAGGGTACCCTAACTTTCCTAGTATTATTTTCCTAGCTTTGTCATTTTCTTAGATTTTATCAGACATCGCAAGACCACTGATGGATTCACAGAGTACCTGAACTAAAGATAACACATATGCTGTCGGTACATCTGACCACCACGACGTGGACAGCGCACTCCTGTTTGTTACAGTTGCATAAGCCTGTTTCAAGACAGCACTGGATACTCGCCCTTTCATTTATTTTTTCAGCCGATACGTTGCGTTGCCATTTCACACACTCTTTCCATCGGCTGCATCCTTGTATGCTCAATCCACCAGCGTCATGGTTGATCGAGGCCGTGCAGATTTTCCGTAAAAAGGAAGTGCTGCATGGCAAGTGTGCATTACAGCCTTCGCGCAGCTTAAACTTCGTGGAAGATGATACAGTGACAACTAAATTTGTCCAAAGCGGGCCGTTGCGGATTACCGGTTGGAAGAGTGCCATGTCACTTAGAATGACATTTAACAGTACCATACTGGCTAAGATGTAAAAATATCAAGGCTGCTTCCCCGTAGTGGCGCCAAGCCTGAGGGAAGTGCGTGCAGGGCAGCCTTCCTTGTTTCCCTTTGTTTCCCTCTTTTAGATGCTAAGCATCTTATGGCGGAGTTCAAACCGGTGGTGGCGGTGTGCGGCATGACCACCCTTACTGCGCATGCGCAATCGCTCTCCACACACCTCCTCTCCCCTCCCCCTCTCCACTCCCCCTCTGAAACGCGGTCTCGACATGCCGAAACGCTGCTTCGCATCGCCTCATGGTCCTCTTTAGCGGGAGATGGTGTGATTTTTCGCCTTTACTTTTATTGTCTCTCTTTTTTACCTATTGTAACAGCGAAGCTGCTGTAGGACACCGTAGTTCGTCTGGTGTTGGGACAAACTCCGCAGGTGGGTATGGGCCACAAGAATTGGACAAGCCTTACTACCAGTACAGCAGGTGCGAGTGTTAAACGAAAACTCTGTTCAGCGAAGTGGACCACGTGAAACATGGCCAAGAGAGAAATATAAAGAGATATAAAGGCGAACACAAAGAAAGATAGAGAGAAATAAAGACAATAAAATTCGGCAGATCCCACGCACTGTGGGAATCGATGTAATGCGAAGCAGCCAGCAAAGAGCTGCATACATCGCCTTGTTTGTCTTTGAGCCAAATGAAATCATTCATGCCATGGCATCTAGTCCACCATATATCGCATGTTTGCCATGCACGCATGCATGCACAATCTTGTGTACACCATGCCAATGAAACGCATATTGTGGTATATAAATGCATCACCTGTCGTTTATGTTCATCACGCACTCGTGTCATGCCATACCAGTTTTGGTACATATCACGTTAACAAAACGGCCGGAAGCGCACCATGACAGTGGCATGTAAATCATACCGTACATGACATGCATAACATGATTCGCATGTCAAGACCTCGTTTATGTTCGTCATACAGTCACATCGCGCAATACCAATTTTGGTGTATATCAAAGGAGCGAAATGGCCGCGAGTGCAGCATGAGTAGAGCATGTAAATCATAGCATACATGACATGAATATTATGGTTTTTCATGTTACCACCTGTTACTAATGTTCATCATACAGTCACATCGCGCAATACCAGTTTTTGTGTATATCAAGCTATCGAAACGGCCGCGAATGCACCATGAGCGTGGCATGTAAGTCATGACATAAATGGCATGCATGTCATAGTTTTCATGTTACCACTTGTTATTCATGTTCTTCATACAGTCACATCGCGCAATACCAATTTCGATGCATATCAATCTATCGAAACGGCCACGAGTGCGCCATGAGCATGGCATGTAAATCATCTCGTACATTTCATGCATGTCCTGATTGTCATGTTACCACCTTTCATTTACGTTCGTCATACAGTGGCGTCGCGCAATACCAATTTTGGTGTATACCAAGCTAGTAAAACGGCCGGGAATGCACAATGAGCGCGGCATGTAAATCATGACATACATAACCTGCATGTCATGATTTCCATGTTACCACCTCTCATTTACGTTCGTCATGCAGTCGCGTCGGCAATACCAATTTTGGTGTATGTCAAGCAAGCAAAACGGCACGAGTGCGTCATGAGCATGACATGTAAATCATGTCGTGCATGTCATGAATGTCATGATTTTCATGTTACCACGTCTCATTTACCTTCGTCATACAGTCGCTTCGCGCAATGCCAATTTTGGTGTACATCGAGCTAGCGAAGCGGCCGTGAATGCATCATGAGCGTGGCAATAAAATCATGACATACATGACATGCATGTCATGGTTTTCATCTTACCAACTGTCATTCATGTTCTTTGTACAGTCACATCGCGCAATACCAATTTTGGTGTATATCAATCAACTGAAACTGCCGCTAGCACATCATGAGCGTGGCATTTAAATCAGGCCGTACATGACTTGCATGTCATGATTTTCATGCTACCACGTCTCACTTACGTTCATCATTCTGTCGCGTCGCGTAACACCAATTTTGGTGTATATCACGCAAGCGAAACGGACGCGAATGCACCATGAGCGTGGCATGTAAATCATGACATACATGTCATGATTGTCATGGTTTTCATGCTACCACCTGTTATTCATGTTCTTCATAAAGTCACATCGCACAGTACCAATTTTGGTGTATATCAATCTAGCGAAACGGCCGCGAGTGCGCCATGAGCGTGGTATGTAAATCATGTCATACATGACATGCATATCATGATTTTCTCGTTATCACGTGTCAGTTATGTTCGTCATACAGAAATGTCTCGTCATACCAGTTTTCGTATGTATCCCTTCACTTAAACGGCCGCGAGCGCCCCGAGACCATGTCATGTAAATCATGCTGCACATGACATGCGCGTCATGATTTGCATGTTAGGACCTGTCATTATGTTCGTCATGAACTCTTGTCACGCCGTACCAATTTTGGTATATATGAAATTAACGGAACGGCCGCAAGAGCCCAAAGGCCGTGGAATGTAAATCATGCTGTTCATGACATGCGTGTCAGGATTTTCATGATATGACCTGTCATTTATGTTCGTGATAAGGCCATGTTATGACACACCAATTTTGGTAGACACCCGATTAATGGAACCGCCAGGGAGCCCAAAGGCCGTGGAATGTAAATCATGCTGTTCATGACATGCGTGTCATGATTTTCATGATATGACCTGTCATTTATGTTCGTAATAAGGCCATGTTATGACACACCAATTTTGGTATACATCCGATTAACGAAACGGCCAGGAGAGCACAAAGTCGTAGGCGGCTAGATAGATAGATAGATAGATAGATAGATAGATAGATAGATAGATAGATAGATAGATAGATAGATAGATAGATAGATAGATAGATAGATAGATAGATAGATAGATACGCTCAAAGTCGCAGAAGTTCGCGAAAAAAACTTCGCATTTAAGAGACGTCAGTAGATAGAAAGACAGAGAAAGACATAGAAAAAAAGAGAAACACACAGAACGAAACAGACACAACAATGGCAATTAAGCAGAAATAACGAGAAACAAGGAAAGAAAGAGAACGTAAGGGGAGAAAGAGAAATAAAGATAGAAATAAAGAGAGAAAGAAAGAAATATAAACAAACAGATACAAAAAGATATCCAAGAAACAGAGAGAACATAAGAACACAAGAAAAAAAATCACACCATCTCCCGCTAAAGGGGACCTGAGGCGATGCGAAGCAGTGTTTTGGCATATAGAGCTCGCGTTTCAGAGGGGAATGGAGAGGGGAAGTGGAGAGGGGCATGGGGAAGTGGGAGAGGAGGGGAAAGAGGAGATGGGAGAGGGAGATGGGGAGGGTGAGGGAAAGGCGGAGAGGACTGGGAATTGGAGAGGGGGATGGGAGGGGGAGAGGAGGTGTGTGAAGAGGCGTCGCGCATGCGCAGTAAGGGTGGTCACGCCGCACACCACCACCACCACCACCGGATTGAACGCCGCTATAAGATGCTTCACATCTTAAAAAAGTAGAAGAAATAAGAGAAACAAGGGAGGGCCGCCCCAAGCACCGCTCTTTGTTCAGGCTTGGCACCACAAGGGCGAAGTTGCCACAATTTCCTTTGTCTCTGTTTATTTGTATGTATTTCTATCTCTACCTTTTTCTTTCCAATGCTCGCTCTTTCTATCTTTCTTTCTCGTTCTTTCTCTATTTCTCGCTTCCTCTCTCTCTCTCTCTTCATTTGCGTTGCTTTCTTTGATTCTGTCTGTTTCACTCTCTTTCTGTCTTTCTCTCTGCTTTTTCTGTCTCTTTTTGTCTCGAGTTCTCTGTCTCTGTATATTTTTTTCTCTTTCTTTCTCTCTCTGTACTCGTTCTCTAGCTCATCAGAGTTATTCATGCCGCACCGGACAAATCGGTGCACGTGTACTGGGAGCGAAGCAGAAGAGGAAGAAGAGGACGAAGAGAGCGCGTGTCGGTTCATGATGATGATATTTTTTTTCTCGATTAATGGGGTTTGTCTGTGCATAAACAGCTCTGCTTTTAAAAAGTAATCAGGAAAAAAATATCGATCTATTTCCTGTAAACCCGTGAAGTACAAGTTTCTGCCATAAAATAGGGTAAACGCCCGTTTCATATTCTACATTGGTAGCTAACCTAAGTCTGCTGCCGTATGACAATTGTAAAATGAATCGATCATTATGTGCGTTAAATGTGCAAACGTAGGCCACAGAGCGCTAATGTATGGTCGTGAGGGGGCAATATTATATTCCCATTTAGCCAAGTCTCTAAGTGTGCGTTCTAGTATTCGAAGTACGCATTTTATACTGATTGACCTTGATACACCTGTGCCACCGTCGATCTACAACGTCCCCTTGTTGATAAAATGCGACTTCGTGACTTTAACTAGTACTCCCTCTAGATGCATTGCGTATATGTTTGTCGGTATTTGTGTGCGCGAGAAGCATAGTATAGATAATGCTAGGTATACGTTGATAAACCCCTTTAACGAAGGTATCGTTCACCTTCATTGGTCTTTTTGAGAGATATGCGTAAGTACCACGGGGAGTATCAAATAGTGGTTTAGAAGTTTTTTGGACGAGCCTGTTGATTGCCTGACAAGGTCTATCAAATGTTTTGCGACATTTATCCGAACCAAGTTATGAGAGCTAACCACCTCTATTGTAAACCGACGTAACCCAATCTAATGCGCAAGAGTGCCCGTTCAGGTTCGCATATATTGGAGTAATCCGGCCACACTAAAAAGGCCGTAGCACAGATGACGTGGGAAGATTGATAAGGCTCTTTGCTGTTGCAACGCCGCTTCCCTCGAGTAGAGATGTCATAAGAAGGTTGCGTTTCGTTCTGCCGTGATCTGCCTTCATCGGGGTGTAAATAATCGACACTTCAGAAAATTAGTTATCTTAGTATGTGATGGACATTGACGTCATTCTTAAATTTGATGTCACCGCGTGATCTTGCCGAGTGGTACACACACTGAGAACGGTGTGTGCGTGATTTCAACACGCACAGGTCACAATCGACACGGGGACGAAAACAAATGGGCAAGCGCGTTCTTTACATGTCTTTGATATCCAGTACGAGATCGGTACACGACACAGCATTTGCTGAATACTAGACCGTTCTGCTTTCAGTTCGTCGGTGTCTCGCTCCTGTTATGTCATATTTTATTTGGTTTACCAAGTACACCAATCAGCGAGTTGGCGCTCCGCTGCGAAGACCCAAGGCAAGACTTCGTTCAGGCTTAAGCTTACCTTTTTTGCTGTAAGTACATCTCTGAAGTGTGACTTTTTCAACTATGGCGCAATGAACAGATAGCTGATGGGATGCACTTCAGTACATTACCTGGCCTGTAGCTTAGACGCATTATTGGTTCACCACCTTTCCCTTGAAACAATGTTGCATGGTTCTGCACGACCTTCCTGAAATACAGAGCCAATAAGAATTTGACAGATTAGGCGTCTCATTAAAATGACTGCATGATTATTTTTCTTATTACGAAAAGTATGAACACTCACTCATCAGTGTTTCTTAAACGCGTCGCCTGTACACCGAACACGTGTTAATACTTACAGAAAAAATCGGCCCTTTCTCCCACTAGATGAGGCACGTTGACAATTTCCAACAACGAATGACACGATACAACTTTTTCAGCACGCCCAAAGTGACACGTAAAGCGATGAGCACTGTTAGGGTGAACACGCGAGCGCGTGGCCGCCGGCACTGTCAGCGCCGCATAACGGTCATCGCTGGAAACATCGCGCATGCGCATCATGCGTTCTACGAAATAATCTTTCCACTCGCGCACACAAGCGTATCCACAACAAGCATATCCATGACGTTTTGCGCGTGATGGAAAGAGTGTATCTCAGGGCACCTGCTGCGCATGTGCAATGTTGCCAACGATAGCTGTTACGCGGCGCTGACAGTGCCGTTGGCCACGCTCTCGCGTCTTCACACTAACAGTAATCATCGCTGTACGACTACGAAAGCGGGATCGGTGATTAAAAAACTGGAGAACGCGTGAACTTGGCCTTCATAGCAGAATCGGGCCCCATGCGCATCACCTTCCTAACTGCTAGCCTCGCTTCGGTTCACGGTGCATGCCTCAACCATGCTGCAAGCGAACGAACGTCAGTGCGCGTAACACTGGCCGTTTCAAACTATCCTAGAATGCCTACTGCAAGTACAGTAGTGCAGTGCCCACTGCGCCATAATTCTTCCTTTTTCGAATCAGCAAGGGGCCCAATACGCATCCGTAAGGCGACACACGAACCTACGCAGCTGCTCACTTTGTCGGTGCTTTTGCTGATGATCATGATTATATTTGTGCGAGCGATTTGTAATGGGCGGCCCTTTAAAACACATACTCGTTGTGCAATTCACATGTTCTGACGTCTGGCACGATTCTACGCTTCTGCCACGCAATATTACATGCCTTAAGGAGATTCATCCCACTAAAAGACATTCATATGGCGTGGTAATGGCGTGGTTCTATGGTAGAACACCTGCTTGCCACGCAGAAGGCCTGGGTTCAATTCTCACTCGAACCGAATATTTACATCTTGCTCGATTTTTCGGTCATGGGCAACGCGGACTTCTCGCTCATAACCGACGACGCCATGTCCACGCCAACACGACACCGGAATTACCCTGTTACCTTGCTCAGCATTTCATTCTGCTTTACAACCTGCCGTATATTTTGGAATAAACGTGCACTTCTCATGTGACATGAAAATTACGACGTTACACACGCACTGGATACGACTGGCTGATAAAACTCGACGAGTGCTGTTAGCGAATACACTGAAGGGCTGCAACGGTCAGAATCGCACCCTCTGATGACTGAACTTGTTCATCTTCTATATCTTCGCTTTTTTTAATTCTTCTTCCTCTTCCTGTTTCCAAAACGTTGCTGGGCTGCCAATACCCGCGTTAAAAAGCATCCATCAAGCAGATAAACGACCCTTGTAGACCTTCGTAGGAATGTACTGTCGAGTGTATCCAATATACAGGCCATTGAAAGTTGTTCTATAGGTGGAAAAACTTTCTTCACTACGCATGTAATCAAAATGCTCTTGAATATCTCTCTTCTAGTAAAACAATGTACCGTTTTTGCAGTTCCCAGTGGTGATTAGGTCTTGGACGGTTTCAATATTTCACCAAATATTACTTTGTTGTATTCAGAGTTTCATCGTTTTCACGATCTTTAGTGACCTCTCGACTACGTCCCGACATTTGTTGAACGTCTCACATACTTCAATGATGTTTCCTCCAAACTTTCGCGTTCCGCCAATCCCATGTGCTGGAATCAAAAGACATCGGTTGCTCATGATGTTTTGTACTTCACACACTCGAATTTGCATTTATTAAGCAGTAAACGACCAGTCGCCGACCAGTCACTTTGCGCGGAGATAACTTTGCAATGAAGCTTTCGAAGAAACTATCCCGCCATGTTGCCTTTTGGAGAATGTTTTTTCCACTTCGAATGGTGCTTTGCGATGAAATTTCGCGTTATCTTGCTTAACATTGTTGTCAGGACAATTTTCAATTCCACTGCAGCCTTTTATGAAACTCATCGTGTTTTTGCCATAGATTCTGAGCACATCCATGTTCCTCCACAATGCACAGAAACGTTTGCGGGAAACTTTGAGCTGAAGTGCCTTTTGTGTTTCCAAGTGCACAGCTCTTGCAAGCACGCATGTAAAAATTATTATGTAAACTTTGATGATGTCTCCCTTTCTCGTAGCCTTTTGCAGAGGACTGGAAAGTCTATTGAAACAGCGCATTCTTCTTGCTTTATATAAAGGCAGGAAGAGGCGTTTTACCTTTTCGCAAAGGTCTCTAATTGCGCGTTCTACGCAGAACGAACTGTTGAATTACTTCTTTATTTGTTGTCGTCCTCTTGGTACCCAGAACCTGTTTTTTAACCGAGTTAGTGTGTCTTAGACGCCAACCCTGAAATGTGTGTCCGTGCACGTGCCGAATCAGTAGTTTTGTTTAACGATTTTTTTCAGGTAATGCTATCAGATGCTTATTGTCAAATGCAATAACTCCCCTTTTGCGCTCGGAACAGCGCCTTCAATGGAGATCGCTGAAATGGAAACTGGGGGCCCGTGGCCTCCGAAGTTCTCCGTTCCGCGCTGGTAGGTGATCTCGGGGGCCTGGATTCGCACTTGTTTTTAGGGGTAATTTTCAAGCTTGTGACACCCGTTGTCGCTCGGTTCGCTCCTGACACTACACTGCAATTCCACAAGCAACATGGCGGGCATTTTGTCACCGGTGTCATGCATGCATGCACTACCCTCCCGGAAACGGTCCATTCTCTCTAGGCGTCGTGTCTTTAAAGAAAGGTTGATATTTTCTAGACGCAGTATTTTATTGCTCACTAAGCATTTTTCGAGTTTGAAACACCTCATACTCCCGTACGTTCTCTTATTTGCACACTCCTCAATTATTTGACAAGCTCAACATCTTTCTTGCCAAAAAACTTGATGGCATGAATCTCTTCTGCCGTTAGAGTACCGTATACTATGTTGGTTGAATGTTATTGAACGGAAACATCTAAGCTGTTACTCTCAATATCTAAGAGTAATCTAGGAATTCTTAAATTTCATGTGCTTTTTCTGGGATGTGTTCGGAAGTATATCCAAGAAGTGGTGCGTCTGCTCCTGCTGCTTCATTACTACCCGGACCTTTGTTAGCTGGATAGCCTTTTGTCTCTAGCCATACAGGTTCCTTACACCAAAGCCTTGCCGACTAAAGCTGTTCTACACTGAGCTCTCTGATCAGAATGTCAGCCGGATATACATTACGGCTTGCGAATCCTATCTGATTCTCCACTGATAAATTGCTTATTTCTTGTGTTTTGTGTACAGCGGATGCTTCAGATCTTTTCTCTTTTCTTAGGCAGTACAACATACGGGCATCATCGCTCCAAAACTTCACTTGGTCAATTTCTTGTTTCAGATTACTTTTGATACACATTTCTACACATATCGCTGCTCCTAGAACTTCTTATGTCGCAGGACGCTTTCTTCATTGGAGTCATTTTATTTTTTCAAGAATCAACACAGTCTTTTCCTGTCCGACTTTGCATAACAGTACCATTTATGCCGAACTGCGATACACCAGGGCGTTTTCATCGGCGACAATATGTAAGACAGTGCCTGTGCGTTGTTTCTTGTTGTCGACACGCTGCCGTCGTACGTTTATATTCTCTATTGTTTTGATTTGCTCCAATAGTTTCCTCCGTAGTTCAACTTCTTCGTCTGTTGGAGGCTGCTACTATGAAGTTCCAGTTTTCCACAGTAGTTTATCGGAATCTTATAGTGGTAGCGCCAGCTACAAACTCCAAAGAAGGCCTCGTTGCGTGAACCACAGCGAAGATCAGCGCGTGTCAAATATCTTCAGCGAAACACCAGTGGGGCGCGTTCGCGAAAACGAAGAGTGGCTCAACGTGACTCTTATGTGCCGCCACCACCAAACGCGCTGGCTGTATTCAAGTGCACTGCATGCTCGCGCCGGTAGCGTCGAGTACTCTCTCTGTGTTGTATCGTAATTCGACACGTTGGCTTCAATGTTGCGGCTTGTATTTGAAGCGTGTAAACTTCTCATCACCCATGCCTAAACCAAGACATGAAATACAGTCAAATCTCTGCAAACCAATAGTCTCATGCTTTCCCGAACCAAGAAAAACCGAGGTATCGTTCGAGAAATTTGATTTAACCGCCTTCCACCGCGGCAATACCTTTGCCCGTATTGTGAAAGGCGTCATTAATCCCTGTGAGTCAAATAACTCTACACTTGCTTTAAATACTGTTCTCGTTGTTAGCCTTTCTCTTAATTAATCGTCCATTTCTTCATGCGATGGTACAGAGAGTCGTTTTCCGTGTTCTATGCCATTCCTAGAATACTGTTCTCACTTGATGTTTAAAAAACGGCTTCTTGATTGGCAGCAAGTTATTGTCTCAGCTCTTCAGTGCTTTTCAAACAGACAAGCGACTCTCTACACCTCTCTTGTACTTGCGAAAATTCTATATCAACGCTTTTAGTGCCTATGAACCAGTACCGCTGTTACTTTCTCCTGTCGACGTTTCTGTTCTCTCTCGCCTACCTGGCATTATTCTCTCACAAAATTGGTAGTTAGCAAACAATTCTTGTGGTGGGCAACGCTTTAAGATTAGCATCAGAGTTTAAACGTACGAATCTCCTGTAACTCCGAGTGCTTCCAGTGTGTTCGTGGGCATTTGCACTGTCTGGCAAAGCTCTCGTAGACCATCGACACCTCTAAAGTGGTTTTAACTTGATCAATGCGTTCATGTGTTCTTTTCACTCTTCTGCATTACGATTTCTTCTTTCAGGAGCTTTACATCTGTCTGGTGAGTCTTATGTGATTAGTGTAGCCCCTCGATTAGGGAGCTGCTTTCTCATCAAGGAAGGTTATGTAGCGGAACAATTGACTCTCTTATAAATTCTTTCGAAGACGAATTGTTCTTTCAAACTGCGTCCAAAATATGTGCCACATCAGCTTATTCTGGTCAAACCTGACGATCTCTAATATTGGCAGTTTCACAAAATATACTGTTGTGATTTTCGGGCACTTTCTGCTCATTTCCTGCTAATTCGATTGAATGTTGTAGGTAATGCATCCTTGCTGTTAATTTCTTGATGCAGGGGTGTATTGAAAGTATCTTCATTTCCTTAGTGTGACGTTCCACAACTCTACAAAATTCATCTGTGGATGTTTTCTTTATGACAAATGACTGTATTTGCGTATTTTCTGCTTTGAACTTTTCCATTATTCCCTTATTTGACTAAAGCTCAGAGAGAATATTTTCTTTTTCTGTTGCTTATTTTTCTGTCCTCATCTGTAATGACATTCGTTATCTGCAGCCTGAAGTTGTTTTTGTACCAAACATTTCGATGCGTGTTCCACAAGATGCAGGCTGACATTTGCGTTCAAATTACGGTTTTTTGCTTGTGCAATGGCTCTCCGTTCAACGGCTACCGCTCTTTGTTGCACGTATGCTGCCTCGTTTTCCTCCAGTCAGGGTTCTGCTGTCCCGGTCTTGGCAATGAGGATGGATGCTGTTCACGGTACCATGTCGTTTGCGAAGAAACCGAAGATCTGTTTATCGAAGAAATCGAAAAGCCATTCATTCTGATGGTGAGAACACTTGACCATTCTGATTACATGTCTTCTTCATCTTATTCCTGCTTCTACGAATGCTAACGCCGCTGGCGCATCACTCAAGCGTCGCGACCTGTGCAGACGGTTTTAGAGTATGGATGCACAGTATGGGACCTTCGCACGAGTACCGAAGAATCCTTAGCATTACTGCTACAAAAGAAACATTAAAATGGGACCCTTTAGAAAAAGGATGGCAAACTTTACGCTTGAAGCTTTTTCATAATATGTTTTATGGCCACATTTGAATAGACCACATCAATACATTTTTCAGCCGCATTACATATCCACAAGAACAGACCATGAACTCAAAGTTAGAGAATATAGTTGCACAACTAATCTTTTTAAAAGCTCTTTTTTTCCCACAGCTGTTTCACAATGAAATCGACTGGTTGGTACCACAGTTACCAGATTAGATAACGAAGATTTTGCGGCCGCTTTTTTTTTTTTTAATTTCGTTTTGTCTTCGGCTGTAGTTGCTTTTTATGCAAAGTTTATGTGGCTCATTCCATGCCAAGTGTCCCAGAAATAGCGCTCGCACATCGCAGATTTTGCTGATAAAGTTTGTGCCTTTTTCCTGTGCCACATAGAGTATTGTGGAATAACATTTTTGCTAGAAAAAAATTTTGACGATCATGGCGCGCCCTCGAAGTTCGCTTGTATTTGTTAAACTGTGCCTTATAGAAAAATGTGTATAAAATCTATTTTTGTGTGCTGAGCTTCGAAATCACTTTTTCGCTATCGCAGAGGTTCTGTTTAGTTGTCCTAATATTTATTTCCGAAATTTGTGTTTCACTACCAGCTACCTCTACCAGCTACTCTTCTATCTTCAAGAACTACGAATATCTTCAAATTTTGTGATTTTTTCTTGAGCCGTCTGGAACTCTCGCTCACCAATCGTAAAAAGAGTACGATTTTCAGGAAAGTGTTCCTTAGAACAAAAATGGTTAGGGGTAAAATAGACTTCAAATATTCCCGAAAAAAATTGTGAACTTAAAGAAAACATGCGATTTGTCGAGTGTTTGACCGTACTTTTTCATACTGATGCAGTCCAAGTAAAAGTCCTCGTCATGCGGCGTTTGATAGTAGACTACATCGTTAAGAAATGAAGAAAGTCTAATCAGATCATTTCTCGTTTAAGGAAGAAAATAACTTTTGAATTTGGCCCTCCGAACGCGTTCTGCATTTCTTTTTGATGGCGCTTCGCCGCAAAGCACTTGGTCGCCCTTGCAGCTGACACTCGTCACAGGCAGAGGCAAGACGCGAGATGTATGTCAGTGGCTCGTGAGTGGCCGAAGTCTTGTCGCGTTGATGTCAGAGCGGCGAGTAATAAATTCGCGTTACAATGTGAGCTAGCTCGGCGGTCCCAATGGGAAGTATTGTCACGTGGTCGTGACGTCGACGAAGACAACAGTCAGCACGTCCGAGATGAAACTGTTTATTTGGCCGAACTTGTGGCCGAGAAACTGAAAAGCAATACACTGAGAGCGGCGAACAGCGTCGGCCGTCGATCAACTGACAAGCGGTCAAGCGCGTCGGCTTTTATACAGGCGCTATCGAACTTTCCAGCAATATCGCTGGTGGCGGCGTTATCTCTCGATAAAGCTGGAACATTCGCGTGCGGGGCGCAATCTTAACAAAACGATCTACTACAATTGGGAAGCTTCTCGAACACTGCTTCGCGGACAGCGTCGAGCTTTGATAACCGTCCCTGCCGGTCAAACCCAATACATCAAAACAAGACAAGCAGTGGGCGTGGCATTGCCCCCCTCTGAAAAAGCATCGTCCCGATGCTTGTGAAAGAACATAGAAGAGAGAATAAAAACAAGTGCATACACAAATAAATTACAATAACAAAGGAAAAAAGAGAATCCCCAGGTTCGCAAACGCGCAAAAAACGGCTTAAGGCGCATGACATGGACGACTTCAGGTCGTGCGCAGCGTCGCTGGGAGTTCGTAATGCCGTCCGGGATGACCTCGTAGTCAAGAGCGCCGAGACGTCGAAGAACCTTGTATGGACCGAAGTATCGCCGAAGGAGTTTTTCGCTAAGCCCACGTCGGCGTATCGGCGTCCAGACCCTAACACGGTCGCCGGGCTGGTATTCCACGAAGCGTCGTCGAAGATTGTAGAGACGGCTGTCGGTGTGCTGCTGGGTCTTGATGCGCAGGCGGGCGAGCTGTCGAGCTTCCTCGTCACGTTGTAAGTAAGCGGCGGCGTCGAATTTTTCTTCGTCGGTGACGTTGGGTAGCATGGCGTCGAGCGTCGTCGCCGGGTTCCTTCCGTAGACCAACTTGTACGGCGTCATCTGCGTCGTTTCTTGTACGGCCGTGTTGTATGCGAAGGTCACATACGGAAGGATGGCATCCCACGTCTTGTGTTAGACGTCGACATACATGGCCAACATGTTGGCGATGGTCTTGTTTAGCCGCTCGGTGAGGCCATTTTTGGGTGGTACGCTGTGGTCCGGCGGGGGTTTGTTTGGCTGTATCTCAGTATTGCCTGAGTTAGGTCAGCAGTAAATGCCGTACCTCTGTCGGTGATGAGGACCTCTGGGGTGCCATGACGCAGGACGATGTTCTCAACGAAGAACTTCGCTACCTCTGTGGCTCTGCCTCTGGGCAGGGCCCTTGTCTCGGAGTAGCGGGTGAGGTAATCGGTAGCTAAGACGATCCATTTGTTTCCGGTATTGGACGTCGGGAACGGCCCCAGTAGGTCCATCCTGATTTGCTGGAACGGCCGTCGAGGTGGCTCGATAGGCTGCAGAAGTCCGGCTGGCCTAGTGGGCGGTGTCTTGCGTCGCAGACAGTCCCGGCAGGTATTTACGTAACGAGTGACGTCGGCGGAAAGGCGCGGCCAGTAGTACTTCTCCTGTATTCTTGCTAGCGTTCGAGAAACACCCAGGTGTCCAGACGTCGGGTCGTCGTGCAGAGCTTGGAGGACCTCTGGCCCAATGTCGAAGGTACCACGAGAAGGCAATCGGCTCGAAGCGGTGAGTTCTTCTTTAGGAGAACACCGTTGCGCAAGAAAAACGACGCCAGTCCCCGCGTGAATACCTTCCGAACAACGGTGGTCCTGCCCTCGAGGTATTCCACAAGGCCCCTGAGTTCTGGATCCGCTCGCTGTCGTTCGGCGAAGTCGTCGACACTTATGCACTTATGGTTCCCAAGAAGGAGTCGTCCTCCTTGTCGTCCTGCGACGGTGGGTCGACGGTTTGTACTGACGAGTGGTGACTGAAATAAAGCGATGCTGCGCTGATTTATGCGTCTCGTAGAGAACTTTTCTGCACTGGAATGATTGTGCGTTGGAAAAATTGCAAATATGGACAAATGGTCACTGATATCTGAATCGAGGACACCAGCGCCAATTTCAGCCTTTGGTACATTTGCCAAGAATAAATCAATGAGTGTATCACGCTGTGAAGTAACCCTGGTGGCCTGGTGAAATAGGTTATCGCAGTTATTCGCAAGCATAACTTCAAGTAACTGAAATTTTGCTTGATTATCGGTAAACTGATTTACATTAAAATCACCAACCATAATAGCGTTTCATTTATTAGCATTGGTATAACGTAGTAGCGTCTCGACATAGTCAAGAATGATTGAGAGGGCCGCCTGAGGCGGGCGCTAAACAATAGCTATAAGAAAGTTGCGGCACACAATAGCAACCGTTTCGAAATCACCGCACATGCAAGTAAACTCCCTGAAAGTGTAGAAGTGGTTACGTTGGTGAACATAAAGGGACACGCCCGCACCTCGCCTCCCGGAACGGTAAGCAGAAACATGCTTATAATCGACAAAATTGTGCACTTCTGCGTCGTCTGAGTTTCAGAGAAAGGTAAAACATCAAAACAGCAATCTAACTGAGATAAGTATTCGTCGGTTTCTACATGTTTATTTCTGAGGCTTCTTGCGTTCATGTGAAAAAGTGAAGTGCGTTTCTTACGGAAGCAATCCTCAACCTGTACTAAGTTATTGAAATGCTCAGAAGGTAAATGAGTAGCCATAGTTTACTAGAATCAAGGCAATTTCCTATCACGGGTGTTACGTAATTATGGTCAGGCCGTCATCAATTGAGATTTTGATTGCGCGCATGTCAGGCTGCTTGCGCACAAAGATTCTGCCCTCTGAATTCCAAGACGAACTGATAATCTTATTCTCTTGCTTTGCGCTTCGCCATCCAGAGTAGTTGTTTGTTGGCTGCAGTCAAGTTGTCAAAGAATTTCACTACCGGAAGCCTGTTCATTAGTTGCTTTCGTTTAGCGAACTATTTTTCCTTACTGCTCTCGATACAAATCTGAGAATAGCGACTGGAGGCTTGCCTTCTTTGGTCGGGAGGCGGTGCAGCCCGTCAATGTCATCCTCAGATAGCTGAGAGACCTCGAGACAGGTCGCCATTTTATTAACTTCTTCAAGGAGGCTTACATTCTCGCCAGGAGTAATGCCGTGAATTTCGATGTTCTGTCTGCTACTGTACTGCTTCAATTCGTTCCCTTGTCGTTTAAACACCGTAATTTGCGTAACTTCCGGCGACTTCTCTACAGTTTCGACTCGGCGACGCAAATCAGAAATGTCCTTCTCTTGCCGAATTAGAGTATCTTTTTGTCCACCATAGGTATCAGACAAATGCTGAACAGATGTTTCTATGTGCTGCTCTGTATCCTGCAAGCCCATTAGTTTGTCTAATTTTGTCTCTAGCGCAGAGATTTGCGACAGCTTCTTGCTGATTTCTGCCAGCTGTGCCTGCAATGGGCCAGACGCAGTTGGTGTCTCATCCCTGCAGGTACCACATTTTTTGGTTTTTCTAGTTGCGTCTTTCATAGAATGAAAAGATCGGTCACTGATTCCACTGCATTTTCCAACGTGAAAAAACATGCTACAATCAGCACATGTCAAGACTAGATATTTTCTTCAAACTGCACATCGCAAGACGAGCATCTAGCGACAGCAGACATAGCAACGAGCCTTCTAGAATGCGAAACCCATACAAGTACAATAGCTTCAGGGGCAGCAGCATCAGCAGTGAGAGAACGTTATTAAAAGTTATGCTACGGTATCGAGTAATAAAATTGTATCACAAATGTGCAATGAATACAGGATGCGCTTAGACCACGATGTGTTGATCCGTGTCACCGCTACTGCTGCCGCCCACAAAGTGACGATAGCTTGTCTCTGGTTGACGCTTTTAAGGGCTGGCTACGACGCCAATCTGTACACGTTTCTCTCCTTCCAGGCTTGACCGTGGTGACAGCTGTCGGCGCTCGGTGAAACGATATCTTTGACGGTTGTTCCTTCACGGCTGGATTCTGCAATGATTACAGGATGCGCTTAGACCACGATGTGTTGATCCGTGTCACCGCTACTGCTGCCGCCCACAATGTGCTCGCATGTTACCGCTCATGTTGCTCATGATGGTACTCTACTATGGGATAGGAAAAAGCAGGCCCTGTAACACCCCTGTCACACGACAAAGCTTAATGTCACAGGCCCCTAATAACACTTACATTCAATGCGGTTAGCCGGCTGCAACACGGGGACGTGTAATCTCATTAAACGAAACTGGCTTTTGTGCAAACGAATGAAGTCATTAGAATGCGTTTCTGTCGCGAATGAGTATTCTCGTCGAAGAGGGGCCACGAATAAATTATATGTTAAGAGGAAAAAATTACTTATACAAATAATAACGTGTAATTATCATTTCTGCTGCTTAATTTTTTGCCAAACCGTTCAACGTTTTGTTCTATAAATATTCATTATGATCGTTCCCAGCGCCGCTGTCAAGAAAGCTACCGGCCACAGCAAGCCATGTGCTCAATATCAATGGCCAGTCCAAAGTGCAGCTTGCGATCACCCATTACTTGAACGCAGTCCAAGAGACATCTACTTAACACATTTCTTAAACACTTGATATATACCATAACAGTTTTTACACAGGCTGCGGCATTTATTTCGCCATTCCTGTCTTTGATACGTCGTGATTTCCATCGTCTGCAATGACTATCTGCCGCCATACAGCAGCGCATCACGCATATTGCCAATTACGTGTGAAATGTCATTAGACACAAATGTCATTAAACCTACTCGTGCGACAAGAGTATATCATCAATGAATCAGATTCGATCGAAGCAGGGATGTCGTACTATCAATGCATCCAATTCCTGGGCTTGCGAGGTAGTCTATCCCTTAGCCCACAGCCTCCAAAATGGCACTGACCGCGCAGGCATATAATTTTCAGTAAAGTAAAAAGTTGGGCGAGTTGGTATTTGTTCATGATGGCTGAGGGGCGCGCCCCTCAGCCATCATATTATTTTGTTAACGTTCTTTCAGACCATAAAAAAAACAATTTTGTTGGGTAGAAACCAAGAACATATCCTATTTCGCGCAACTCTTTCAAGTGAATGAATCAGACAAATAGATCCGTGAGTCCTAGACACGCTTTGTACATTTTAAGTAATTGCAGTAATGACGCTGTGCGTCCTTTGGTGTTTGCGCTCCCTTGTGATGCGTGCCCCTATTTAGGCTACCAGAAGCCTTCCATACATGATATTCGGATACGAAAGACTGCCATTCGCCTTTGTTAAGCAACTTAAGCAGAAATGTTAAGCGATCAAGAGCCACTATTTATTCTTCTAATCACCATTTTGAATAGAAAGCAGTGGCGACAACGGACAGTCTTGCTTCACAGAAGAGTGAATCGACACAGGCTTTGACAGGCGGTCATTAACAATCAAATGAATTGAACAATCATTGTAGCATTGGTTTATACTTTTGAATGTAGTGTAGCATGGTCAAGACGAAAAAAGTAGAAAAGAATGACGTACCCGATCAAACGCCTTCGCTAAATCGACTTGTATCATTGTTCCTTCTTCATATGAGTGGGAACAGTGTCCCAATACAGTGCGGGCGATGTGTATATTTTTTTTTTGTATTAAGCGACCTTTCAGGCCGCAAGTCTGGTGGGCACCAATCAGAATTGGCACTGCAAACTGTAGTCTATTTGGTAGTATTTTCGCTAAAATATTATAGTCAACGTTACACAGTGTAATCGGCCTGTAACCGTCAACATGACGAAGCTTTTCTCATATCTGAGTATCTTGCAATTAGGACAGTGTAGCTTCTCGTAAAAGATCCAGCAAGGGTCCACAGAATGAATCTCTGCGTACAAATGTCGCGCAGTTGCGGGCACAGTAAGGATTTAAAGGTTTTATCAAACTCGCCCGACATTCCGTCTGGTCCTGGAGTTTTCGACATCGCTAAGAGGCCAATGGCGAGTTCTCTTTTAAAGTGATTGGCCCGCTAATAGACTCACACTCTTCGTCAGATAAAGGAGTCATAAATGGCAGAAACTGCGTTACGAGATCTTCATATTGGTTTTCATAAGAATCGCTGCACAATGCTTTGTAGTAAGCTTCATATTCTGACATAATTTCACTTGCATTAGCTACCAATGACCCTTGCCAATATAAATATTATATAAATCTGATTTTTGCGTTGCGGTATTCATCGAGTAAGGCTTGACGTGTGGGTTCTCCTGAATAAAAAGTACGAATATTGCGTGATCGAACACGGGCGCCTCTGCAGCTTAAGGTGTCGTACCTGTCGAGTGCGTTAGTAATTTCTTCTGTATAACAACCAGGTGCCTCAAACTCAAATTCATATACGTTTTCAAGATTTTATAGTAACATCTTTTGAAGTCCAGGGTTTGGCGGAAACCCGTCTGGTCGGGAAAATTCATGGTGGGAATGGCAAACACCGACCAATCGTTGAAACAAACACATAAATTGACGTTTCGGCCCCACTACGGGGGCCTTGATCACAAGGAATGAAAGTTTTTAAGGCACGGGTTATATGGGCTTGATGATGTGACGTAAGCATCGAGTATATATCGGGGGCAGATTGCCTGAGTTGCGGTTGAGCGTGTTATCGGTCGTCTGAATGTGAAGGGATTCAAGATGAAGCCTAGCTGTTTTGTTCTTTTCTTTTCCTATTATCTTCGCGCTATCCCAGTCGATGTCATGGCTCGTGGACACTGCGTGCTCAGCTAGCGCGTTAGTTGCCGCGTGCTTGGTTTTCACGTCATAGCTGTGCTGTTTAATTCTTTTTCCAAAGTCGCCTGTTTCACCGATGTAGACTTGATTACAATCGGCGCAAAGAATTCTGTACACGACGCCCGGGAACTTCTCCTTATCGAGTTTGTCTCTCACCGTCCCCACAGCTTGTCTGAGCTTGCGCGTAGGCACGTGAGCGACGTCGACTTCATACCCCCGAAGGATTCGGGACAGACCTTCGCTTATGCCGGGGACGTACGGCACAGGAATCCTTTTTCTCCTCCCCTTGTCGTTGTGCTGTTGAGAGTCATTTGGCGTAGGATGAGCTAGGCTCTTTTTAACAGCTTGAATGAGCGAACTGGGGTAGCCCGAAGATGAGAGGTCACGGCGTATCGTGGCTAGCTCGGCCGCTTGGTTCTCCGGAGTTGAGGAAAGTTTCTCCGCCCTACGTACAAGTGAAGCGACCACCGACCACATCGGGTGCACAGAGCTGGAACTTAGGTACTTGCCAGAGTGAGTTTCCTTCCTGAAGACACTGAACGACAACCTACTTCCGTCGCGTTTCACGAGCACGTCCAAAAATGGCAGACGACCATTAACTTCTTCCTCTGTCGTGAACTGTATGGCTGGATCCATGCTGTTAAGGTCCAGAAGAAAAGCGCTCAAAGCAGACTTCTTAACCACTGAGAAACAGTCGTCCACGTAGCGTAGGAATACCCTTGGACGTGGGTTGAAACTAGAGAGGGCACGGGACTCCAGTGGCTCCATTGCCAAGTTCGCTGCGGTGACTGAGATCGAGGCTCCCATTGCGGTTCCATGAACTTGTTTGAATAACTTTTTCTGGAACGTGAGGTATGTGTTGCTCAGACAAAACTCTAGAAGTCTGCTGAGATCTGGAGCCTTGAGCGGTGTCTTTTCTGGAAGACTTGGGTCCGATTCGAGAGCGTCAGTGCAGACCTTGACGGCGAAGTCAATGGGCACGCTTGTGTAAAGTGACTTCACATCGAAGGACACCATGATCTCGTCGTCATGTAGGACCGTGTTGCGAACCTTTTCATTAAAGTCGTACGAGTTCCGTACGTGCACATTTATGTGTTTGTTTCAACGATTGGTCGGTGCTTGCCATTCCCACCAGTAACATCTTTTGTTCTATTTTCTGTAAAAGCCCCTTGCAGATCCGATTTCGATAGCTACTGTCCGAACTTCTCGTTTGAAAAATTCTCAAGAGGCAAACAAAGGCATGTCAGCCGACAAACAATTCCTCAGTCCTACGCGCACGCGACCAGTAAACACCTTGTCACTCACAATGAAACACTTGAATTTCCAGAATGCCCCCTGCACTCTGAAATGGGATCGAGCGTTGTTACCGACCTACCCCACACCATTGCAATGATCTGAGGAAGAAATAGGTTCCGTTTTGCATGCAAGTTAGCGGGAAAAAGGAGACGCTAAAACATAAATGGATCAATTCGACTGTGAGTACTATGTGCATGTGTATACAGGGTGTTTCAGAAAAAAAAACACCAAGAAATAAAAAATTAACCACAGGTGCTACGCGTCTCCAATTAGCGCAGTGTTGTTCTGAGCCATATAGACCAAGCAAGAATAATTTGTCCAAACCGCAAAGCCCTGCAATGAACAAAGATTGTTTAATGAAAATTTTTAAATAGCAACTCTAGAAAAAGAAATCTTCAATACGAAAGTTGTAGCGCCTGTTCAGAAACATCAAATTTTTCATTCTATGGTAAGGTAATTATTTATTATCTTACCCCCGCTTAATTTTTTCCGGCATTTCATTAAAGAGGGCGAATTTAAAAAAAATACCACGTGACGGCTTCGCAACGCCCGGCGCGTTTAGTTCCCTCGAATGTTACTTGAACGAATTATGAAAAGCTGCTCAGCGCACGAAGGTCGATTTTGAGCAGGCTATCAATGACTGCGATGGACGCTAAATGATATTAGGGGCATACCATCTAAAAAAATATTCTGTGAAGCAGCTGCATCAAATTCTGTCTACGGCCTCATGTGGCACTTGCTCCGTGGCTGCCGCTTTTTAAATGCGGAGAATCTGTTAGCGAACCACAGGCAGATTTAGCGTTTCTATCTACGTATCTATCTATCTATCTAGCCGACTACATCTGAGGGCTCTCGGGATCGCCTCCTTAACTTGGTGTAGACCAATATTGGCATGGAAGGGCAAGAGGATTTGACGAATTTGACTGCCTGGTCATGACATGAATAACGTGAAAATCCTGTCGCGCACCTCGTCAAAACCTTTGCTCCAGACACGTGCGGCACATACCCGCATACCACGGTCCACGATATGTGCGTATGCGCGACAAGTGATTGGCAGTTTATATCTACCCAGGAGCGGCGAGAAGAGACATTGGTAATATAAGCGCGAGAGCGTGACGAAAAACCGACATCGGCAGCTTTGACGTGACGAATGCAAAGAATAGGAATCCAGGAATCTAGCAGGAACCCAACCTAAGTACACTAAAACCTCGGTGATACGATCACGGCTCGTACGAATTTCAGTGTAATACGACTCTTAGGGGCGAAGCTCCTTATGCCGTGGGTCTGTCCATCCTCCGTTTGTTTGTAGCCTTGTAGTAGCCACCTCTAGCTCGTGAGAAGCGCGCGTTCTGGTATGCAGTAGAAGAAGAAGAAGACGTTGACGAGTGAGACTCTCGTGCGTGTTCGCCTGTGTGGCATTATTTCTTCTTTACTGCGCGCGTTCTGGTATGCAGTAGAAGAAGAAGACGACGTTGACGAGTGACACTCCCGTGCGTGTTCTGCGGAACGGTGGGCACGGAAGGTGGCGGCAGCGCGCGCTCGCATACAGAATCCTGAGATGAGAGCCCGCGAGGCCGAAGCTGCACGTCGACGCCGCGAAGCAGATTCCGCCGTTCGAGCCCGCGAAGCCGAAGCTGCTCGACAAGCTGCACTGCTGCGGCGCGAAGACCCCGCCGTTCGAGCCCACGAGGCCGAAGCTGCTCGACAAGCTGCACGGCTGCGGCGCAAGGACCCCGCCGTTCGAGCCCGCAGCTGCACGGCTGCGGCGCGAATCGGATCTTCAAAATGTGAAGGACCGTGAAGCGGCGAGAAAGCGCGCGTACCGGCAGGCAGAGCCGAGGCTGTGCGAGCACGTGAAGTGGCTGCAAGACGCATCAGGCGGGCTCTGCCCGAAGGCGCTGACGCGCGCTTCCAGCGGGACTTCCTTGATAACAGTTTCGGCCATAGTTGCGGTGTGTGCGACAGATTGAGGTTCTCAAAAATCTATAGTCACAATATCTTCCATCAAGAAGGACCACGCTCGCGCCAATGCCATCGCCGTGCTGCAGCGCGAGTTCGCTTCGCCCCACTCATCATCATTCACCACGTGGGTATGCTGTGACTTTTCTGTGGTCCAGGCCAAGGCCCATTAGCCTGCAATGTATTGGAGTACGGTTGTTGCGGACCGATTCTCACCCCGCGACGTTTGATTGCTGTGACATTGCTGCGATGCTTCGCTCTCTTCTGAACACCATATTCATGCTTTTGAATAAGCTAAACACTCCGACAGCCCGAAATGCCCTGCAACTGCTGGAGGTTCTCGATCCAGTGTTTTCAGCGCTGCAGTAATCACAACGGCTCGCCCACGGTTTTCTCAAACGCCGCGATTCCCCAATGGAATGTCAGAGCGCTGATGTCATGTAGGTCAGTGAAGCTCCAGCCTCAGTGACTGACTATACCCCTTTCCACGGGCAGTGCTCTCCTTCTCTCTCTCTTCCTCTTTCTATTCCCCATTCCCTTATCCCCAGTGCAGGGTGGCAAACCGGACGTTCGTCTGGTTAACCTCCGTGCCTTCCCTCTTCTCTTTCTCTCTCTATCTCTCTACGCTAGCGCACAGGTACGAACAGGTGCTGCCCGCGCTGTCAGGGAAGGCGCGGCAGTCACGCGCGGGCGCGGGCATGCGCGCTGCGCGACCATCAACGGTGGGTCATTGCCTCCGAGACAGTGTGCGCGAATCTTGTAGGACTTTATGCGCCTTCGCGTTTAGATTACAGATGACGTTGATGTGGCGTCTGCACTGGAGACTCCCGAATTTTGAGCAAACCTCCCGATTGTGCGGGCATGGCCGTAAATCTCTCGAAAAGCACCCCCAACAGCACCGCGATAAGAAAATAAGAGCACCAAAGGACAGTGATTCCAAAATTTTCTCTCCTTTATCTATCGGGTGGGAAGCGCTTCTTAAATCACTTTCGCCGCAGTACTCTGGTGTCATGCAGAAAAGCGTAGTAAGATTAGGAAGGGGCTACTAGCGGTCACGGGTCACAACACATCTGTTTCATTAATTACGCACGCGCGCATGCACCGTATATTTACGAGTACAAGCATGATCGTTGACGTCTAAAAACTTTACTGGCAATCAATCAGAGCTGTTCATGGCGTCGCTGCGGCCCTGAGAAACGTTGAATCAAAACGTATCTCAACTTTCTTTTGTCGTATACTAATTTTCCATGTTTTCTGGGGATACGAATTTCGCATGGTACGAATATTTTCGTCACCCCGCGATATTTGTATCACCGAGGTTTTACTGTGTTCTGCGAGGCAGTCAGATATTCTACCACAGAGCCACGCCAGGTCTTGAAACTGCTCTGGAAAAAGACCCTATGCAAGCGTAACGTCGGTGCAACGTCAATTCCCGTTGCAGAACTGACTATACCGTTTTATAACAAGGTTATAGACATTACATAAAGTCCTGTGATACAGGCGTCATGGCAGGTTGACGTCAGTTGTGTCTCCAATGTTGACTCGACTTTCAGAGCAGTCTAATGAACATATGTATTTCGACGATTCAGCACGCTACATGCAAGCGTTGCTCGACCCCACAGGAATACGCGAACGAATGATATTCGCGTCATCCCACTGTAGTCTGTACTACGTTTCAATCAAATTGATGTCTCTGCTCTAGCTTGAGTGCTGATGTTACGTCAGACCATAAGTTACTCTTTAAGCGGCAGTGAAGTCGACGTGCCTGGTAAGCCCACGATGTACTCACAACTACTCCACTTACGAAAACACGTCGATGCAACTCGTAACACTTGGCTTAAAGCCAAAAAATGCAGCATGGACAGCTGCTAGCTGAATGCTTCGCATCGAACCGATTCCCACAAGGCGAGGGATCTGCAGATTTTTTTCGCTGAAGAATTTTATTGCGAGAGCAATTATATGGACACTCTCGACGGGTTTTTGCCATCGCCGTCATGTCCTTCCGGTATGAAGTCCAAATTGATAAGATCCCCCCGCGAGTTGTATGTTCTACCGCGGGTAAAAGCGCGTGAGCGGGGCGACGAACGCGGCCGAAGCAGACTTCAAACGAGCCGGCCCATTGCCGTCGCTCGGAGGGTGCGTGCGATAACATCACCTCGCTCGGGAGGCCTGCCGTCGAAGCAGACAGGAAACACCCCGCCCGTTTTTAACCAGCCTTAAACGACGCGAAGACGTGATGGTAGGGGGGGGGGTGTCGCGCGAGGAGGAACTTTGAACTTGAATCTAAGGGCGCGGTCGCGATCGCTGGCGCGCGCTCTATCTCGAAAGCCATCACAGCGGGGCGGGTGGCTCGTATACCCTTTTACGTACTGCGCTCTCAACACGAAGTCACTATGCGGAGAGCATCGCTCCCTGGAGCGGCCGTATTTTCTTACACCATCGTTTTGTAGTTGCGTGAGATCGGATACAAAACAGTTAGCTGCCAGCCTCACTTCATGTAACGCTACAATTTGTTGCTATCACATTCATTGCTTCGCCCTTGCGGTGAAACTGTGACTTTTTTTTTGAAACGGTATGCTCCTTTTGCCGCCTAACGTCCAGTGCAGTAACCGATAGGCGGTTCAATTGATGTCCGTGTGGGAAGCAGTCCTCAATAATTCGTTCAACGTACATTTGAGTGCACTAAAATCGCCGCGCGTTGGCTGGCAGTCACAAGGTATTTTTCTTAAGTTCGCGCGCTTAAGTTCGCGCGCTTAAAAAAATTATGTAGGGGAGTTATCTTACAATCCGCCTCTTTCATTTTCCAGCGATGCCCTCTGCCGTTTTGGTAGGGGTTTGGTAGGGGCCGGGACAACCGGTATTGCAAGAACCAAAGCCTCCGAGATGAGGAGACGTTTCGCGAGTTTTCCGCTAGGGGAGGGTGAATGCGTCAGGGCGGCGTGAAAAAGGTGGATTGATTGACAAATTCGATGTTTCTGAACAAGCCCTACAGCTTCCATATGGAAGATTTTCTTCTAGAGTTACTATTTGAAAAGTTCATTAAACGATCTTTTTTTTCACTGCTGGGCTTTGCTGTAGGGAAAAAAATATTCTGACGTGCTCTGTATGGCTCAGAACAATATTACGCTAATTAGAAACGCGTTCCACCTACGCTTAGTTTTTTTTAATACCTTAATTTATTGGCATACGTTGCCACACATTCTTTAGCCTTACGTCCAAACTGCTGACAATGATCGCAGCGTGGTGTCGTGCAGTGTCAACGAATACGTCCTGCTTTGTTGCAACGCAGGCATAAAGGTGGCGGAAAGAAAACAGCACGAAAGACGGAGCACAAGAACAGAGCTGCATAAAGATGGCCTGCCAGGAATCAGCACTAGGCTTCGTACATTGCAAACCGAGAGTAGATATGGGATGTCGGAGACACGGACTCCGTCACCAAGCGTCAGTGCTATCCAGGAACATTAGTCGAGTATAGCATCGCCTTGTTTGTATAGTGTAGCAAGGGGGTGGGAAAGGGACGTGAGGGGAGGAGGAGTGATGTGAAGGTGGCGAGGAGGAAAAAAAGTAGGGGAATGGGTAAATCGTAGCACAGAACGAGTCAGAAAGAGAGGAATGGAGAGAAATAAACACATAAAGAAAAAATGAGATAGAGAGGACATCAACGAAAGAGAGAGACAGAAGTAGAGTAAGAGAAAAAAAGATCGAAAGCAAGAAAAAAGAGAAAAAAATGGCGAAACTTGCACTAAGCCACGCAAGGCTTGAATCAGCGAAACTGGACGATTCTGAAAACTACTTTCGTTTCTTCTAGGTTGTTTCTAGGCCTCACCTAGGTGATACAGGTTATTTCTGGGTTCCTTGTATACAGTTGCTAGGGTTTAGCTAGGCCAGGACTGGGCAAATGTACTTTGAAATTGTATCGCGATACGATACAAGACACTCAGGCAAGAAGTATTTGAGATACAGATGCTAGATACTATCGCGATAATTGTATCCGATACGATACTTGCTAATTGTATCTTAAGATACTTCGATACATTCGCAAGTTAGTTATTATATATCCATATCACGCAGTAGCAAACGCCAATGCACAAAAATGTCTGCTTCAAGTCCCTTAACTCTGACCAATTTTGTTTCATTTGAATGAAATGTCTTAAGTATCTTAAAAGTTTTGTCTGTCTTGCTCAAAGTACATTAGTTCAATTCCTAAACTACTTACCGGGGCTCAACTCCGAAACAACTTACCGGGAAGAACTTCAATAAGAAGCCTTCGCACGATGGTGCAAATACCGGCGTGGAGTTTAACCTTGTCTGTAAACCACCACTACGCAATACCTGATCACCTGACAGGTGTGCAGCAGCAACAAAGCTGGAAGCGAGTTTTTTAACGAATGGTGTATACTGGACATAAAACCGCAATGGCTGTTCATATTTTACGTATCTCCTGGTGTAAAGCGTTCATTATCGATATACTCACTAACGTGCGATCTTTGAACAATTTTTCTTAAACAAAAGAACATCTGTAACCCGGAAACGTCTCAGACGTATTGTATTGTCACGTGGTATAGTGGCGACTAATATGGCGACAGTCAAATTGTAGGAATGAAACTCTACTGAACTAACGTAAGGTAAGACCATAGAAAATTCATTGCCTATGGAAAATTGCCTGAAACGGCTCGTTGGGACGCTCATGAGAAAAACAGAGCATTTGGTATATATGTTTCTCGAATCCCTCATCTAAAATCTTCTCGAGGGCCCCCAAGCAACGTCTTTAAGGTGGCTCCTAATAATTTCCATTATTATAACGCAAACTCAACTTCGCTGCTTTATTAAGCGGTAAGCATAATGTTTGGTACTGTATACTCAAGACCCGCCACGGTGGTCTAGTGGTTATGCTGCTCAACTGCTGACCCGAAGGTCACGGGATCGAATCTTGGCCGCGGCGGTCGCATTTTCCATGGAGGCAAAAGTGCTCGAGGCCCGTGTTCTTAGATTTAGGTGCACGTTAAAGAACTCCAGGTGGTCCAAATTTCCGGAGCCCTCCACGGCGTCTCTCATAATCATAACTTTGTTTTAGGACGTTAAATCTTAAATATTATTTACTGTATAGTACCAAGGGCACGCCCATATATTTATATATTTGTTTTCAAAATCACCTTGGCAGAACAGTAAACACAAGTGAAGTGTAAATGTCTAAATAAAATAACACAGACATTTAAAAGCAACAATAAAACAGAGAGCTTATTTTGGCAGCACGTTACAAAAGCGATATTGCAGCGACCACATCGGAAAAAACAATAAAGACACCTAGGTACGCAATGCAACAGAACAGGTAAGAAATCATTAGTGCTAATAATCAAATTTTGATTTCAAAAATTCTTTTAATATATAATTAGTACGAAAATAAGTAATATGGTACACCGAGATATCTTTTGTTAGGTAAAGGCTTGTTCTATTAGATCGAGCATCGGTATCGGTGGATCTATTGTCTTTAGAACGTTATTTACATATAGGTTAATGTCATCTCATGTAAGGCAAACTTACATCCGCGAGATTCTTCAAATCGCTGATGTGTGAAAGCCATGAGACGCAAGGCAACTTGAAGATCCTCTTGCACCACGCAAGAGGATCTTGAACTACGACACGAAAGCGGCATAATAATTTGCGTAATAGACGCTGCACTCATTAGAGTACGCGATGCAGGACCGTGGCTAAGAGCAAGTGTCGTGGAGCTGACACAACTAAAAAGAACAAAAAATCGAGAAAACAAAAGCTACCTGGGCTGGACGTAGACGTTCGCGCGCTTGTTTGTGTGGAGACTGGGCGAGCTGCCACATGACTCTACTCCACCAATAGGGACGCGCAGACCTCGTCGCCTGCCCTCAGTAGAAGACTCTGGCGGAAAAATGAAATTAAGTTGCCGCCCTTAGTTTTATTGAGGTGGCTTATAGTGGCGCCAGTACCGGCTTGAGACGCAGAGTTCAGCCAGCGATAATTGCTTCGCATAGTGGTGTTGCGATAGCGGTATCTTGTATCTTAAGATACACGATACATTATTGAATGTATTGGAAATACAGATACAGATAATCATTTTGCGAGACGTATCGCGATACAGATACAAGATACCCGATGACTATCTAAGATAGTATCTAAGATACATGTATCTTTGATACTGCCCAGCACTGACTGCTAGGCGATGCAATGTTGTTCCTCCGTTGACTCTCAGTGCAGAGAGGTTAGAGTTAAACCACGGACAGTGACCGATACCGCACGGATGTCCAAACTCCAGAGACGGAACCTCGCGCTGAAACCAAGGGTTTGCACCTCTCAGAGATCTACGGGCACGTCGTCTCTGGCGCAGGCCTTGCATCGCATCGGGGACTTCTCGTAGCCGCCGTTGCCTTTCCCTTTCCCTAGTATTCTCTCGCTGTACCTACTTGGGGTCTTCGGTTCACCGCCGTTTTATCGCAGCCATTTGTTGGGCTAACTGCTGCCTTCTTGATTTTTAGTGGATAAGTGGAGAATAGGTGGATTTACCCAACTTGTGTGGCACATACTAGTTTATGATGATGATAGTTTTCTGATGTGCCGCACAGTGGCACATACACATTTAGTTTTCATGTTCATCTCTTCTTCAACGTGGGCAGTGTTAATACTGTGGCCGCGCCCGTGTCACGTACATCCTCCCCCCCCCCCCCCCCCCCACTTTCGATTGTCTTCATGCTCAAGAAAAAGTTAGAGGTTCCGCGGCACTCTGGAAAAGCTGTTGGTATTCCCCAAGGCCACAAAGTTTGAGAAACCCTGCCCTATAGTGTCGTTATTGAAGATGCGCTTGCGTGGTGCTGTAGAGGTCCCTCGTTACGAAGTCTGAAGAAAATAAGACTCGGGTTGCTTTGTGCGCCTTGTGGCTTTCAGATATCGGTGATTTGAAGGATATCCTGGATGTAGCAATACCGTGGTACTGATTCTAGACCTATATCTTGGCATACCGTATCTTTCTATGTTGATATCTATCTTACTATCTTTATGAAAAGAGTTCTTGAAATCACAATTTTATTGTTAGCCCAATCGGTTTCTTCACTGTCGTTCATTTGCGTCCTATACATTACCTAGGTCTCCGGACTTTTTTTCTGGTCTCGTTAATGCAATATGTATTTCGTAACGTGCTGCCTAAACTTCTACTCTCTATGCTGTATTATCACCTTTAACGGTATGCGACGTTTCTGCTAATATTAACACATTTACGTTTCGCTTTAGCTTACGGTTACGTAAAGGCGATTACCAGAACAAACATATAAAAAACTAGGGCAGTGTCGCACTCATGGTGCTAAGCATGAAGGAAGTGTGGAGCTTTATTTCTGTCTTTCTTCCTCCATCTCTTTTTTTTCTCTCACCTCTCTGTTTTTCTTCGTTTTTGTCTCTGTTTATTTCTATTGGTTTGTTTCTCCCTTATGTGTTTCTTCCTCTGTCTCGCACTTTCTACCTTTCTTTCTGTTTCTGGTCTTTCTATTTCTGTTTTTTTCTTCTGTACTATGGTTTACTCCCTGCCTTCCTTTTTCCCTCACCCTCACCGGCACATCTGTCCTCCTCATCCTCCCTTTCTTTTCCCCACCCATTTGCAATGCTACACTATACAAAGATATGCTATGCTATGCTTCGATAGCCGAGTGGTTACGACGCTCACCTTCGGGTCGAGGGTACCGGGTTCGAATCCCGCCTCGCGAAGAAATTTTTTCGCCAAGAATTTCTCTCCACTTTTTCTTTTCTTTCTCTCACTCTCTCTGTGTACTCGTTCTTTCGCCCATAACAGTTATGGCATCACAGACCTGACAAATCGGCGCAAGTGTTCTGGCAGAAGACGAAGCAGAATACGAAGAAGAGGAAGAAGAGAGCGCGTGTCGGTTCATGATGATGATATTTTTTGGTGTCGCCACACGGCATAACAAAAAGGTTAGCGGCTCTGCTGTAAAAGAATGGCGTGGAATCCTATGGAAGTTAGCTAAACAAGATTGTTTTATCTACTGCCAATGAATGACACGGCGGCGGCGGGTTGAAAGAAATTTGTATGCCACTACGAGGTTACCAACCAGAGTTCTCTTGAAGTTTCCCAGCAGTGAAAAGGACGATGGCTATTGGTTATCGGCAACTCCTGCCCAAACAGAGGTGAGGGAAAGGCAAAGAAACAATCACCTTGTTTGCTTCCGCTTGCGTGTTTTACGTTTGTGGTGCGATCTTGTACGCGTTACAAAATAAACACGGAGGCGTGGCATGACAACAAGCCGCACGTGACCGCACGCGATTGGTCAATGCAGAGCCGTGACGTCTGTCGCGGTTCAAATGGGCCATTCGCGTGCGGTCACGTGCGGTCACGTGCGGCTGGATGTACTGCCACGCCTCCGTGTTTATATTGTAACGCGTACAAGATCGCACCATTGATGACTTACTGGCAGTGTACCATGAAGCCCATTGTTTGCAGATGTTTTCGCTGTGAGTCATGTATGCCATCACTTGTACGTGTGATGACCATGGCTGTAGCATTCCCTTTCCTGGTTTTTTTTTTTCCTGAGCATTATCTTTAACGCCTCTTCAAATGTCAACACGCGCGCCAGAATGACGACACTGACTTGATCGATAATATAGCGTGCCGCCCCACGGCCAAAAAAGAAGGCAAGTTCCGCTTGGTGGGACCTCCGTGACTGGAGGCCATCGGTAACAGAAATAACTTTCTTGGTAGGTGCTAGGTGACGCTACGGATCAATCCCGCGATCGACGCGTAAGTTTGTGGACGACGTCCGCACTTTTCCCGCGCCCGCTGTTTGACAGTGTTGCCATGTTTGGCTACACAGAGACATATCGGGTTACTGAAAAAGCCTCAGGAATCGTTATGCGCGAGTGGGATACGTGGGTGTAATTGGGGTACCGAAATTTTCCCAATTCCTGGGGTTTAGGCGGCAGTGAAGTGCGACAACTTTAACACAGATTATGACACATTTCTGACATTACAATCTAACTTCTACGGGCATATACTTCTCTGTAAGCATAACTGGTGGCGCTCGCTTTTAAATGCGAAGCATTTCATAGCGAACTTCTGCAACTTTGAGCGTATCTATCTATCTATCTATCTATCTATCTATCTATCTATCTATCTATCTATCTATCTATCTATCTATCTATCTATCTATCTATCTATCTATCTATCTATCTATCTATCTATCTATCTATCTAGCCGCCTACGACTTTGTGCTCTCCTGGCCGTTTCGTTAAACGGATGTATACCAAAATTGGTGTGTCATAACATGGACTTATTACGAACATAAATGACAGGTCATATCAGGAAAATCATGACACGCATGTCATGGACAGAATGATTTACGTTCCACGACCTTAGGCTCTTGCGGCCGTTCCGTTAACTTCATATACACCAAAATTGGTACGGCGTGACAAGAATTCATGACGAACGTAATGAGTGGTCCTAACATGCAAATCATGACGCGCATGTCATGTGCAGCATGATTTACATGGCATGGTCTCTGGGCGCTCGCGGCCGTTTAAGTAAAGGGATATATACGAAAACTGGTATGACGAGACATTTCTGTATGACGAACATAACTGACACGTGGTAGCATGAAAATCATGACATGCATGTCATGTATCACATGATTTACATGCCACGCTTATGGCGCGCTCGCGGTCGTTTCGCTAGATTGATATACACCAAAGTTGGTAATGTGCTATGTGACTGTATAAAGAACATGAATAACAGATCGTAGCATGAAAACCATGACATCCATGACATGTATGTCATGATTTACATGCCACGCTCATAGTGCATTTGCGGCTGTTTCGCTTGCATGATATACACCAAAATTTATATTGCGCGACACGACCGTATGACGAACGTTAGTGAGAGGTGGTAACATGAAAATCATGAGGTGCAAGTCATGTACAACCTGATTTACATGCCACGCTTATGGTGCGCTAGCGGCCGTTTCAGTAGATTGATGTACACCAAAATTGGTATTGCGCGCAGCGACTGTATGACGAACGTAAATTAGACGTGGTAACATGAATATCATGACATGCATGACATGTACGACATGATTTACATGTCATGCTCATGGCGCACACGTGGTCGTTTCGCTTGCTTGATATCCACCAAAATAGATATTGCGCTATGTGGCTGTATGAAGAACATGAATAACAGGTGCTGGCATGAAAACCATGACATCTATGACATGTATGTCATGATTTACATGCCTCGCTCATGCTGCACTTGCGGCCGTTTCGCTTGCATGACATACACCAAAATTGGTATTGCGCGACACGACCGTATGACGAACGTAAGTTAGAGGTGGTAACATGAAAATCATGACATGCAAGCCATGTACAACCTGATTTACATGCCACGCTCATGGTGCGCTAGCTGCCGTTTCAGTATATTGATGTACACCAAAATTGGTATTGCGCGCAGCGACTGTATGACGAACGTAAATTAGACGTGGTAACATGAATATCATGACATGCATGACATGTGCGACATGATTTACATGTCATGCTCATGGCGCACACGTGGTCGTTTCGCTTGCTTGATATCCACCAAAATAGATATTGCGCTATGTGGCTGTATGAAGAACATGAATAACAGGTGCTGGCATGAAAACCATGACATCTATGACATGTATGTCATGATTTACATGCCTCGCTCATGCTGCACTTGCGGCCGTTTCGCTTGCATGACATACACCAAAATTGGTATTGCGCGCAGCGACTGTATGACGAACGTAAATGACACATGGCAACAAGAAAATCATGCCATGTATGACATGTACGACATGATTTACATGTCGTGGTCATGGCGCATTCGTGGCCGTTTCGCTTGCATGGTATGCACCAAAATTGGTTTGCGCGACGCGACTGCATGACGAACGTAAATGAGAGGTGGTAACATGGAAACATGACATTGACATGCAAGTCATGTACGGTATGATTTACATGCCACTGCCATGGTGTGCTTCTGGCCGTTTTGTTAACTTGATTTATACCAAAATTGGTATGGCACGACACGAGTGCGCGATGAACATAAGCGACAGGTCATGCATTGTATATACCAGAATATGCGTTTCATTGGCATAGTGTATACTACATTGTGCATGCATGCGTGCATGGCAAACATGCGATATATGGTGGACTAGATGCCATGGCATGAATGATTTCATTTGGCTCAAAGGCAAACAAGGCGATGTATGCAGCTCTTTGCTGGCTGCTTCGCATTACATCGGTTCCCACAGTGCGTGGGATCTGCCGAATTTTTTTATCATTACTTTCTGGAGCGAACAGGAGCAGATATTTCGAGCTTTCATTCGTGGTTTGTGCATACGTGGTTTGCGTATCGGACGGTATGCAAAAAACACCTGTATAGCCATTTCAAACGTGATGAGAAAAATATATTGGTTTAAGTGAATAAATTTAGTTTGCCGCATCGATGAGTGTGTACTCAAAATAAGGTTATCAGCGGTATACTTGCCGTTCAAGCAAGGTCAATAACTGCCTGTATTACCAGTGCTATTTAATACAATAACGTATTGTAGGATTCTAGTTTCATTCCTGAGATCCGACTACCCTCGCCGGCGCTGTTCCTTCTTCGGGAAATGCTTCCTCCTGCTCGTCATGCGTCGCCACCCAAGTAGCTTGACAGGCCCAGCAGACCTAGAAGTACAACGCCCCTGCGCGTATGGACTATTTTACGGATGGGCTTCGTTGCCACCATATTGGACTCTTAACCTTGCCGTTTTGTATGTTTAAAAACTAAAGGAACAGTACTACGGTAGATGCGTACGCATGAAAATGGTTGGTTTGATGCACTCTACATTTCATGACCTCATCAACTGACGGCGCGACATGCAAAAAAATAAGAAAATATTAGTTTAGCACCCTAAGATGGCGGTGCCCATATGTCTTACGTGAAATTGTCTGTGCGCGAACTCTATACGCGAGCGGAGCCCCGCAGGCGCAAGGTAGATCCGGGATATCGGGTGCCTGATTCTTGGTTAGCGCTTTACACTGCAGATAGCGCTGTATTGTTGCCCGCCGGGGTGGTGGGCAAGCAGTGCGGACGATGCCGAGCTAAGGCGGTAAGATGCTTCTGGTCGCTGTAGTCGGCGGATTCCCCAGTGTGAACGAGCCTTTAGTCACGTCTAGCGAAAGCCATACAAAAGCGAGTGTAGGCATTACTGGGCATACACATAATGATAACGAAAGAAATTTAAGTGAGTAGTGAGATAACTAGTGAAATTAAATTAGTGGGTGTTAAGGTAGTGGTAAAATCATAAAAGATGATGATATGATCATAATGAAAATAAATTAGGCGAGTGCTCAATTAATTAGTGAAAATCAATTAGGGGACATTGGAAGTCAGTACAATGTGCACGGAACATTGTCACACCGCATGGCTTTCGCTTTGGAGTCGTCTAAGGCGAACGAATAAGGGACCTCTTGGGTTTACAGATTTTTCCGTGAAACCGGAGAGGGGGAGCTGAAGAGGTTGTGCATTAGGAATGTGAATCCGGCGCAAAGCGTAGCTCCCGTGCCCAAAAAACTATAATGGTGTTCGTACCCTTGAAACAGCTTCCCATTTACTGTAGCACTGCTCATCTTCAAGGAAATCCTTTTTCTGAAGATAACAAAACGATAAGACGGACTTGTAATATAGGGGAAAACCCATTTTCGATCTACTTAAGTCACCCAGATGTTCTTTTCATTAATAAGAAAGGAATGTGCGCGTAAAAATTGAACTTTCTAACTGAACCCCATCTTCCTTTCCCTTCACAATCTGTCTAACCAAAGACGGTAATGGAAGGCGCGTTAACGGTAACTCGTTTCAAGACAAGGCCTTGAGATTCTGAAAAGAATTCTTCGTGTAAGTCTTGTTCGAGATACTCGACGTGCACTATTCAACATAACTTTAGTAGACAGATAGTAAAAGCACGCGTTCACCGATTTCCTGCCTATCGCTTAGCCCTCTGGCTGGCTGCACTTGTTAAGGGCTGAAAAAGCTTGGAATTTCTGTCGTCGCCAGCCCGTCAAGATTTTTTCTTGCGTTTTTCTTGATGATCACTGTCTCTTTACTTTATTTCCACGGCAGGACAAATCCCTTTCCAAATGATATATAATTTATCCTATCTAGTGCGAGCTGGCTCCTTTTCATGCCGGCGAACCTGCTTTCGTCACTACATCTAACCGTCTGTCGTCTTCGGCTCCATCGTCCATCCTTCGGTATCGATTCTGTCACTCTAACTTGCCGTGAGTTATCTGACCTTTGCATTAGGTCACCTGGCACAGGTCAACTTTTTCTCATTACCAAAATGTCGGCTGCGCCTGTGTGTTGCCTAACCAACTCTGTTCTGTTCCTTCCTCATGGTGTTGTCGCTATTTTCTTTTAGTACATGATGTTTGGGAAATGTTGGCGCTTATGTATAGCGCCGGCTACTCCTTTTCACAGATAATACGATATGTGAAATTCATAGCGACGAAAAGAAGAAAAAGATGGTTAAAAGAGCAGTGAGGCCGAGTTCGTGGAGGGCCATTCACAGAACAACACGAAAAAAAAAGAAACAAAACGGTCCCGTCACATAGCACAATAGTTCACTTAAAATGCAGTTACACATACACCGTCTATGCTGTAAATAGCACCATAATTTTCAGTTCCGTCCTTACGCTGCGTGGTTTCTAACTTCTAGAGTTTCTTTCTTTCCTCCAAGTTTTCGTCCCATGTGTAGTGCTGGCAGTTCGTAATGCTTGTACAATTTCAGTTTGAGGGACAGCGGTAAATTGTCTCTCAATAGTTGCGAACGTTTGCCGTAAGCATTCAAGTCTGTCTTTACTCTTTGGATGACTTCTTTTTCACAGTAGGCTGCCCTGTCAATAATTTCCCTACGTATACATACTCTTGTACAGACTTTAAATATTGGTTGTCCATCACGACTTCTTTTCTTTTCCCCACTCTTTCACTTTCGCATATTCATATTTAGCCCTACCTAAGTTCGTTCTCGGTTTAGACCTTCGAATAGTTCGTCGCTATTATTGCAGAAGAGCTCTATGTAGTATACAAATCATACGTTGTTAAGGTATTATCTGGTAATGTTTACTCCAATTTCTTGCTAGTTTAATCGTCTGAACACTTCAAAGTATGTAGTAAACAATATTCGGGAGATCGTGTCTCCTTCTCTGACCCCTATCGTTAATGGCATTTCATTGTTTTTCTTGTTCGGTGCATCGAGGTTAGGAAAAAAAATTTGTTTGGCCTTGTTTGTCATTTTCTCACAGTTGTTTTCTTTTGTGGACAGCATAAGAAAAGCACGGATGCTACTTACAGTGATGCTTATTAAAACCAGCAATTTCGAAGCTGCATTTACAGTTCGCGTTAGATTAAGCCCTACAATCAGAAAATATTGCGGTAAGCAATTTGTGGATGGCGCGCCGCCATCTTCAAGCATTTTAACCCATTGAGGCGCTTTGTACACACTAGTTCACACCACTTATTCTTGCTATTCGTGTCGACCGATGGCTAAGAAAGAGCAAGATACATGGAGCGTTGGATTAATTGAACCTCCTGCGTAATAAAAGTGTCTTCTTCTAAACTCTTTTGCAGTGTTCCATTGCATATAATCATTTTTCTCAAGGCACTAACATTTTTGACGAGTCGATTGACATCCCGATTTCTGCGAGCCAATGCAAAAGTGTACTTTTTCTTTTCTCCAAATGAACATAACCGAAAGCGAATTTCCACTGCATTTATAGCCTGAGACTGCAGTCTATTTATGGAAACACAGAACAAGAATTTATTCAGGATAAATTAATAATAAATCAGAATTTAATTCAGACAAATTGCTATAAAACAGACAAATCAATGTATTATGTCAACATTTTGGTCGCAATAAAATAATGAGTGCCTTGACATACTGTTGTGTAAGTTTAACGCGTTTACAGACAGCTTTTCATTGGTCTTGTCTGAAAGGGTTGACGCAATAGCGTTAAAGAGCTCCTTTCGCAGAAATTTCGGTGTCGGCGGTGGTGACGCAGTCCTTGGTTATGAGCGAAAATTCATCAACTTGTCCGTGACCGAAAAATCGAAATAGACGCAAATAATTTATATAATAAATATCTTCGGGTTCAAGTGAGAGTCGCACCCAGGCCGTTTGCGTGGCAAACAGATGCTCTACCACGGAGCCACCTTTCCTTTTTCTTTCAGACTCTTCCAGAAAAAGAAACCAATATGAATAATCGAGACAAATGCAAATGAAATACATAATGAAGAACTTCGGATTCGAGTGAAACTCTAACCCATACCGTCTGCATGGCAAGCAAGTGTTCTGGCACAGAGCCATACTATTTCTTTCTTTTTTCTTTATTACAGGTAAGGAAACCGTTGCACTTAGAGTGACAAAAAAAATTATAATCGGGCATATTTAAACACAAATCAAACACAGGAAACCAGTCTAGAGCGTCTCTAGAACGTTCATATATCCCTCGTACTTTATTCACTTGCTCCTGGAATAAGGTTTTTTTGATCGCGGAGGCTCAGCATTATTGTCCATCCCTCTTGCCCTCCAGAGACTATGCAAACCAATAAGGAAGATTAGGTCATAGGGTATTGTCCTATCCTCTGTCCCATCAAGGTACGTGATGTTTACAGGGTCGACTTCAACGCCTTTTTACAGTTCTATGGGGTACATTTTAGCGCAAACTGTGAAAGAAAGCACGGGAAAAGAGTAGAAAAGACCTTTCTGCTTTCCTCTACTCTTTTCCCGTGCTTTCTTTCACAGTTTGCGCTAAAATGTACCCCATAGATTTCAACCAACTCGCCCAGCAACAAGTCTTACTCTTTTTATAGTGTTCGCTGCATAACATCCCAAAAGTAGACTGCATCACAACACTCAATAAAACAATGGTCCATTGTCTCCGGCTTTTTGCACAATCCGCAATATACGTCCCTGGGAACAAGGAGTCCTTTAGTGCTTTACCATGTCTTTACAGGAAGAGAAGCAGTGCGCATCTTAAAAACGAAACGCTTTCTTCTCGGAGACATACACATTTTGTCAACTCGAGCTAGTACATTAGGAAACTGACGATTTCCAAATGTAGCCCGATATAGTGAGATCGGAAAAGCATACATCAAGTATGCAGCGGTGGCTACATGGTTGCGCGTCTGATTCTAATGCGGGAGGTACCGGGTTCGAGTCCCAGTGCCGACCGGGCATCCACCGGTTAGGAGGAGGAGAAAGAGAGAAAGGAAAGGAAGGGATGTTAACCAGTCTAGAAGGACCGGTATGCTACCCTACACTGGGGGAAAGGATGGGGAGAGATAGAGAGAGAAAGAGAGCATGCACGCACAAAAAGTCGCACACATTTCACAGTGATGCTAACGTCGTTAGTCTATAACCGGCGGTGCAGGTCTGGTGCCTTCAAGAAGTTGAGCACTGCCTTCGTCGCCTTCACCCGCGATGACTTTTCAGGACGACATTCCAGAATGATTTCTGCCGTCATCGGTCTGGGATCTATACGAGCAAGAGCGACTGCGAGGGATTTTCTCTGCGCATTGTAGCGAGGACAGTCGCAGAAGATGTGCTGTAGTGTCTCCTCGCTACCACAGTTGTCACAAAACGGGTTATCAGCCATTTGGATTGGAAAGGAGAATGACTTTGTGAAAGCCACTCTTAGCCATAAACGGCAAAGCAGAGTGGCATCATTTCGGCCTAGTCCCGTAGGTGTCTGAAGAGGCAAATTGGTCGGTCAGTGGCGGTGGTGGTTGTGCAGTCTGCTTGCTGTATTACAAGTGGAGGAAGTCATTTCTTGTGCAGCCACTCGAAGTTGGCTAGCAGCGTCGGTCCTTGATAGGGGTATTTTCTCGAGCCTGTCACTTTGAAGAAATGATCGAGCAGCATTGTCGGTGTGTGCATTGCCTATCAGGCCGCAGTGACTTGGCGGCCACAGAAATGTGACGTGGTGTCCTTTCTCTAACGAAGTATGGAGGAGATATCCCTCAAAGACCAACTGCTCGTATGGTCCGTTTCGCAGGGCTGATAGCAAAGATTGCAGGGCTGCCTTCGAATCGCAGAAGATTGACCATCGTTGAGGATGTTCGCGGTTGACTACACAAAGGGCAGCGCGAAAACCGGCAAGTTCTGCTGCTGTCGATGTCGTTGTGTGGTCTGTCTTGAAACTGACGCTGATAGCTTTCACTGGGTTGACCACTACTCCGGACGAACACTGGAGTGTAGTTGACCCATCGGCCAACTACCCATGATCAGCGTACTTCTCGTGTAAAAGAATCAGAGATAGCTGTTTCAGAACCGGAGATGAGAGCTCAGATTTTTTTCTGATTCCCGGTACGCTGAGGTGCACTTCACTTCCAATGAAGCACCAAGGAGGTATCGCTGGCTTAGACGCGGGGCTGAAGCCTGACGGAGGGTGGGCAGAATAGTTCGCAGTCGTTGCACAATACGATGCCCGTGGTCTTTCTGAAGGCAATGTTGCAAGATGGTGGCAATGGGCACGGGAAAAATGCCTAATACGAGCTCTCAAGGCTTCCACCGCAATTCGCGTTTCCATAGGTTGGTCCCGTGCGATGGAAATAGTCGCTTAAGTCGACGCGCATTTTGGCAAGCCAAGGGAAACTCTGAGAGCCTGAGCTTGTACAGCCTGCAGAGTGCGAATATTTGTCTTGCATGTCAGTACAGGCAGACTACATCCCAAAAAACCGAGAAACAGTGATCTGCACAGTTCCAGCATTGCGCCTACCATATCCCCCAGGTTTTTCCACCCAGGAACTTGAACAGCTGGGAGATTGCCGCGTCAGGCGCTGTTTGATGTAAGACACATGCGGGCTCCAACGAAGCTCTCTATCTATGATTATACCCAGAAATGTGTGGTTTCGGGCATCAGCAATGGTCCGTCCTGCGATAGAAATGGCATAGTGCGTCATCAGTGTACGTGTGAAGTAATGATGCAGAACTATCGATGGCACTATCGATACTATCGATATCTGAGTCACTATCGAACTATCGATAGTAAAAAATACTATCGATAGCGCTATCGATATTGAAAAATTCGATGGTACTATCGATAGTATAAAACCAACAGCACGAACTCATTGCAGAATAAACTTAAGTGCTTAAATAAGTGCTTTGCTGACACACGATCATAAAGTCAAACCATACAGTTGTAGCGGAGAGGAAGGCGTTACATGTAGTGGAACTGAGCAGCTTCAAATTTATATTGCACTTCATGATTTCAAAATACAAAAAAAGTATCATGAACTAAGTTTGTTAATTGTAAGGTGTAACTGGTGGCTTTTGTATGTGCATTTATTGATTTATTGATGGGCATATTCCGCCCTTTTCACTGCGGAAATAATTTATTTCTTTTGCCAAGAACTGCTCATAAATTAAGCTAAGCTGATAGTAGGCCATCACAAATATTTTGGCAATATGGCCGGCCCGCAACAACATCATTATTCTCACCACTATCGATAGTATTGTCACGTGAGTGTGACTGTGAAGAATGCTGCAACAAGACTGGGAAATATGGAGCTCTGTATTTGGGTGATCTTGTGACAAGAAAATCAGAACTCAAAATACAAGCGATACAGGCTGCGCACTGAGAGCGGCGAGAACAGTCGTCGGCCGTCGAGTAATCTGATCATCGGTGGAAAGCGTCGTCTTTTATACATCAGTCATTGAGCCTTACAGCGTTATCGCTGATGCTCGCGTAAGCTCTCGAATAAACTTGACTATTCTCGTCCGGCGCGTAACCTTAACAGAATGACAATCGTGAAGCTTCTCAAACATTACGGCGCGGTCTGTGTCAAACGTTGCTAACAGTCTTTGTGGGTGAAACCCGAATACATCAAAACAAAGCAATAAACACGCGTGGCAGTAATATCGCTAGTAATATTTACCATGGTACTACCGAGTGCACTATCGATAGTTTGTCGATAGTAGTACTATCGATAGTTTGTCTACACTATCGATAGTTTCAAAAAAACTATCGATACAATCGATAGTCAATTTACCGATAGTTCTGCATCACTAGTGTGAAGGCCACTAATGCACATTTTTCCGGGAATATTTTAAGGCCTTGCTTCTCTAGATAGCTCGCTGTCAAACTTATGGCTTTTTGAAGCCTCGCTCGTATCTGGAGGCGTGTGACGGCTGATGCCCAGACACATATGTCGTCTGCGTATATAGATGTCTCGATCGTGCATGGCAGGGATTCAGTAAGGTCAATGAGAACGAGATTGAACAGAGTAGGACATAGTACTCCGCCCTGAGGAAAGCCCATGCAGGTATAGCGTCGTGTGGTTGGGCCGTCGTCGGTTGACACAAAGAAAGATCTTGCTGTCAGGTAGCCAGCAATCCTTCGAAAAACTCAACCACCAAGGCCAACCATATCAAGGGCGTCCAGAATGGCCTGGCGCTTGGTTGTTAATGGGTACCCATCTCGAAAGGTGGCCCCACAAGCTTCTGTAAAGGCTACCGGGCGCAGCTTATCCCACCACAGCCGTGGTGAAATAGTTGAGCATCCGCGGCTGCTGTAGGATGCAGAGAATTGCTGCCGCCGGGTACCTATCGGTGAAACAGGGACAAGCGCACTTCCGGCCTGGTGCTCGGCAGAACGAAGTTCATAGTCGCTTGGAAGGGCACCCACCCTGTGGGAAATTGGCGGCATGGGACCGCCAGACCTAAAAATAAGGTCATCCTCTTTGTTTTAGCTATGCATCTGAGGCGTGGAGCGGATGAGAACTGTCCATCTTTGCAAGGGCAAAGGTCTGCAATGTATTTTCAGCGGCTAAAGTGGTTTATGTGTTTAAATTCCTTCATTGTACGGGAAAAAGTATTCATTTCTTTCACAAGATATTCGCCCGCTTAGTCTGGCGCTCTACTTTGGAGCAGATGCGGAGAGATAACTTGTTGCTTCGGCTTGAAAGTGGTGGTATTGCCAATGCGCATTTGTTTGTATGGCGATTAGCTGCACGTTTTATTTACTTTCACGATGTGAGACATCCGTTTCTACGAGAGATGATTGAACGTCATCTCTCACTTTATTAACCATCTCTTATTGTGTCATCATTTGTGGAAAATTCCTCGCTCTATGGGTCCGAAAAAGAAATGGATGCCGTACTATTTCTGCAAACAAGATAAGATTTTCAACGAGATAAGATTTAGCGCAAGCCGAAAGGAGTTGTCGAAGAGCCTCGCTAATTCTAGAAACTGTTTCAAAAAAAAACCCTATATGAATGTCGTCTAGTGGAAGGAGTCTGCACAACGCGTGTAATATTGCGTGGCAGACGCGTAGAATCACGCCAGGTGTTAAAACATATGAATTGCGCGATGAGTGGGTGTATTCAAGGACCATTCGCTGCAAAGCTCTCAAACATATTTAATTATCATCGTCAGCAAAAGCATCAACAAAGTGAACAGCTGCGTAGGATCGCCTGTTGCCTTACGGATGCGTAGTGGGCACTTCGCTGGTTCGAAAAAGAAATAATTATGGCGTAGTGGGCACTTAACAACTGCACAAGCTGCATGGAAAAAATTATTTTTCAACCAGTTCCTTCGCAAGTGGAGTGATTATTAGTACGCTGCCGCAATTTTTAAGAGAAACGTTGCCATTGCGAAGGACAAATTTGACAGCGAACGATCTGAGTTTTTTTCAAAGACGGCAAACAGAAAAGCACTTTTTCGCTTTCTGAGGACCAAGAAAGTTCTCCCGGTACTGAAAAACGTGGAATCTGTAGTATCAACACTAAGTGAACTAACTCTTTTCTCGAGGATATAGCTCAGGGCCTAGACAGTCGCTTTACGACTGTTCTCTTATACCAACCCCAGACCCCTCATAGGGGTGAGGATTTTGAGGAGGTCGCAGCTGCCGAGCTAGCAAATGTGGTGAGAACGCTGCCTAATTCTGCTCCTGGTCCTGATGTATGACAACGTCGGTAATAAAAGCAGTACATAAAATACGCCCCCTTGGCCTACTCCAAATTGTTAATCACTCAATTAGAAATTCTTGAATCCCACCTGATTCGAAAGTTGCAAAAGTTGTTCAATTATTAAAAAAGCAAGGCGCTGGGCTTACCTTAGATAATATCAGGTCTATTGCACTCACATTGAATCTTGTAAAACTCGTCGAGAGAATTTTATATAGCCGGGTAGATCACTGGATGTCAGAAAAAAAATGACACTGAGCCTATGTCAAATTGGCTTCAGGCGTGGTTGCTCCATTTGGTGTGCGCATGTTGATCTCGAAAGTAGAATGCAGCTTGCTCGATATCAGAAATGATTTTCCGCTTTAGTAACCTTAGATATCACCAAAGCCTATGACAGTGTGGAGCATGTGAAAGTGATAGATTCGCTTCAGAAATTAGGACCGCCAGAATACTTTGTGGCATGGGTCTATGCGTTCTTAAGCGATAGAAAATTTTATTGCGTGCAATCTGGTGTCAATTCTTCAAAATATAAGCAAACGAGAGGCCTCCCGCAAGGGTCAGTGTTATCACCCTTATTATTTAATGTTCTACGATGTACTATCCCCATGCAGCAGGACGTGCAGGTGTATGTGTATGCCGATGACATCGCATTTTTCGTTACGTCAGCAGACATTCTCAAACGTTACCAAATTCTGCAGACATTAATGAATAGCCTGGAAACTTGACTGGAGGGTATTAACTTATCGTTAAATATTAATAAAAGCGCAATTGTAGTTTTCGCACAAAATGTCCCGGTGCAAATTTCATTACTCTACCGACAAGACGTCATACCTCAGGTCGAGTCAGTTAGATATTTAGGAGTAACCTATACCGAATTTTAACTGGAGTCCCTATATAGAAAACATGGCTACTAAGGGAACACGCGCAGTAGGGACGCTGCGTAGGCTTAGTAATAAACGTGCCGGTTTTGCGCAGAGACGTGCTTGTCATGATTTATTGCATGTATATTCGACCGATACTAGAATACGGCTGCGTTTTGTTTTCTGGCGCTCCGGCTTATAAAGTTCGACCACTGGTTTTGTTAGAACGTGAATCGTTACGATTATGTCTGGGACTACCTAAAATTGTTTCAAACAGTAATCTATATGAAGAATCACGCCTGCCGTCTCTTATCAAGAGATTTCATATTTTAACTGTACGTACACGCCTAAAAATCTATGCATCTCCACAGAGGAGGTCACATTATGTTTTCATTAGCCAGTGCACGCCTCATCTTTTAACCACCAGTGGCCTAGATTACGTCGTTCCTAAGTCATTTTTACACAGAGACTTTTGTACCCATTAAAATTTCACCTCTGGGAAATACATATACTCAGCACTGTAGAAACAATTAGGATTGAATTTCTTGATATATATCCCAAGCGAATCTAAAAGAACTAAATGGTAAATGTAGCTGAATTCAGTTGTCTTAGTTGCAACTCTCTATATTTGTTTTTATTATTGTTGTTGTTGTTTCCCTATAGGTTTTTTCTTTCGTTTCTTTTTTTATCTTGCGAGTTTATATAATGAATCCGTAATGGCTAATCATTTCATTTTTAACTTTTTCCTTCAGTAAGTGCATTAGCTTCCTAAGCAAGACACCGTCCGATTCATGGCCTATCCCTCGGAATCGGTGGCGCCAAGATACTGAGGACCCAACCAACCGACCAACCAAACTGCAGTAGGCATTCTAGGATATTTTGAAACGGCCAATGTTTACGCGCACAGTCGTTCGTTTCATTGCGGCACGGTTGAGGCATGCACCGAGAAGCGAAGGGAGGCTATCAGCTAGTTGAGAAGGCGATGCGCACAAGGCCCGATTAAGCTACAGCGGTGTACTCTTGAAGGCAAAGCTCAAGCGTCCTCCAGTCAGTCAGTCACGAACTTTATTAATAGCTCCTGAGGAGTTTAAGTCGCTGGGAGATCCAGGGGGGGACGCTCTAGCAGCCGCTGCTGTAGGCAACGCCCGAGTCGGGGCGGGAACGTGGTGGCGTTCCGCCAGTTCTTGGGCCCTCTGGACTGCCTTGAGTTGGGGTTGGAGCTCGGAGCTCCTGAGTGCCCCGTCCCAGTCGCACTCACTGGTGAGACGTCCCTGAGGTTAAAGCGTCCTCCAAGTTTTTTTTTTTTTTATTGGCGCGCTGGCAGCGTTTTTTGGCAATAAAATTTTCAGTTTCGTGCACTTAGAATATGCCTACAAAACGCGTAAAAACAGAAAAAACAAAAACACACAGCCGACATGTATGTTAGATATCTCGTTGAATCGGCCCTCTGTTATTATTTGGCCTAGATAGACATAGCCTTCGATGTATGTCTTTCTATGTCCCTCATTCATAAGTATCGAGATGTCATTAAAAGTCTTTGAAAATATTGTGAGCAAATACAATTTAATGCATACCAGAACTTTCTCCTTAATGTGTCTTTGCGTTCGTTAGGAGACCTCGACGATTCTTGTTTTTTCTTGTTGTATGACCTCACACTGCGCTTTCAAGAAAGGCCAAAACCATAGGTGTTAACCACTGGAACAGTCAAACGTATTTCTTCATAGTGTTAACAGTCCCTTGAAATCACACTCATGTTCTATGACGTGCTCGTACCGGGAACACTATTGGCATCTTCTCGCACCGAGGAACAGGTGACTAAAAGAAGTACGCCGAATAACTCCTCCTTAGAGTCTTTGCAAAGGAAACGTCGCAGTTGTCTGTATCTTCGTCATAGTCAGAGTCGAGCAGTTCCATATGGCAGTTACGAAGAGTGCCATCACGGCAATGTTTTGGCAAACAACGCCCGCGATACACGCTGTGTCGGGTGTCAAACCAACGCGGCCTGTATGCGTTTTGGTTGTAGCAGCCGAACGGTATTGTCGCGGTTGCACCTGCATTTGCTGAACTGGCCCTGCGTGCCCACAGCAACGGTTGGCACTTTTCAGAATTAGCGGATCCAGTACAAGCCAAATCGAAGAGACCTTAAGTTTATACCTCTTATTTAACTTGATCACGAGGCTTATACCATTTGATTGGTGCTGTAGAAATCGTCAGTGTTTGCCGCCATGACTATGTGCATTAGAAACCGCACGCCTCTCTCTTTCTTATGAAGGAGCACTTTGTAGCAGAGAACGACGTTTGACCGTTGCACCCATTCCTTCCGCGACTTTTTTCTTTAGCAAACACTATACATAGCACACTTCCTTTTCCAACCTAATAGCTTCCTTATATTTTGGTCGCGTTACCTAACGTTATCGGTTTCGTCAATACCCGCAACAAAGCAGCAATCTGCTAATTCACCTTCCGGTAATCCTCAGCCAGCGAAGTAGATTTCTCTACGCCTTTGACGGGCCCTGACGCGATCCGAGGCACGCTTTCATTTATTATGCGAGAGCCTTAGATGCCTCATCAAACGCGAAATTTGACCGTCGGCGTCTCACGACCCGCGGTGTCGGAGACGAGTGATCACAGATCACCAGTAATCACAATGGCCACAGATCGCCGAAGTCTGTGACGTCATTATGACGTCATCAAGACGTCACCGTGCGACGTCACATGACTTAACGTGACATGATGCGCCATCACATCGCATCATAGCTTGGCCAAAGGGGGGCCGATCACGGAGGCAATGCAAAACCATGTGAGGTGCTGAAAGCTTTCGTAGGGTAACGGGGCAGGACCTGTTCATCGAGTAGAAGAAAAAGAAAACGGCTTTCGCATTCCAGTCGCCGTAGGTGAGCGCATAAGGAACCCTGTGAGGTTTGTTTTTTCTTCATCGTCAGGTGGCACGAGAAATCCTGCTACCAGAAACATCTAGCATACACTTCAGGGAAACGTCCCGTCCATAGCGCTTTTCTTAGGTAAGCACAAGTACCTTACAGCCTATTTGCTAACGAGCAAAGACAACGGGGGCCTAATATTGCCTGCTGTCTTTTATCGTTTCAGTCTGCTATGCTCTGACAGGAAAATTCTCTTGAAAAATTTATATAACAAGTACTTTCTTTCACTATGTTGGAGTAATAGAGGTGTTCAACATCGCGAAGGGCATATATGCCGACAGCAAGCTATAAGTACGAGGATGGAGGGGGGTAAAAGAGAGATTACTTATGCAAATATATCAGCTGCTGAACGCGCGCTCCATCAGTGTTTTGCCTCAAGTGCTGCTGTAAACGATTCAAAAACCTACGTCGTGTTGAGTATAGGAACCAGAAATTTTTGTAGCGGGGCGGGGGTGGGTACAATCATTCTTTACGTATGTTCGTGCGTGCGCTTGTATGCGTTCGCGTATATATACCCATTCAAAATGGAAGAATTTTGAATCGGGTGGTCTTGAATTCCCCCAACAGCCCCCTCGCTGTTCCAGTAATCACGTGCAATTTTCGACGCTATCTACGTGTATTTTTTTTATTTTAGTCGTTTGCAGATTACACGTATATTTCTCCGAAGATAATTGTAGCAGGTAAGGCCTCTAATGCAGAAAACGTGCGTCTATACAGCGAACTAAAAAATGATGTTCTAATTCTAGATCACTGTCATTTTGTAATACCTTTGACTGAATATGAAAATTCAAGTGGCAACTATTGCCTGAATGGACGTCGCTGCGTTAGAAGCAACAATAATTTGGAAGGAGTTGTGGATATCTGTCACGTCACTGAAAACCGTTCACGAGCACTATATATAGTCAGTGCATACAAAGGCCTTTAACTTCAGTTAGTGATATTACCTTGCTTTAGAATTTAGTCTGTGGTGGCACAGTTGCGCCGACCACGAGGAGCTGTGGCGAGGAGCGCGAGCAGAGCGACTGCGTGAGCCCTGGAGGAATAAAGACGGTGGTTCTCGGTCAGTGTAGCAGCATTCTTTTTCCGTGCCATTCACCGCGTTCACTTCTAAGAAGGGAGTCATTTTCAGTGCACCTAACCCATACGTACATAGTCAGTGAATATGCAGATATGTTCTTTTTTTCAAAGACAGTGCCTTCCAAGGATGCTTTCTGGCATATTCTCTAACGTGTCATATGAGATGTTCAATATGTGACCGAAGCAAATAGCAGAAAAAAAACCAAGCGAACAAAACATAAGCCATGCACAATAAGTAAATGAGACAACGAGAAACACAATATAGAATGCTATATTATGTATTAAAATGAAAAAGAACCACGGTAACGTCAGAATAAAAAGAACGAACTATATGTTAATTGAATCGTACTCTTATAATTGAGTTATAGGTCCACCTGTTCAAAGTAGGAAGAGCAGCGGATAGCCTATGGTTTCCATGGCTTAATTGTCTGCTGGGTTCATGTGGTTGTGTCAAAAAAAGAAACGGATCCCTGGAACAATCCATCTTCTTTCGTTCATTCCTGCAAAGGGCGCTTCAATCACGCATGTGTGCGGAAGAAAAATTGGTCTCCGTGTTGGGGAAGCCGCAAAAAAAGTAATTCTGGGGATTTACGTGCGAAAGGTAGGTATTCATAATGAGGTAGTGCGAGCTCCGGTTTAATTCTGGTCCCATCGAGAGCCTATGTTTCCCCGCCATGATTATTTATTTCTTCAGTACGCACCCCGTTCGTGAGGTGGGCGATTGCCGTAAATAAACATAGATATCCATTATCTATAGTTGGTCTCCTTAATTATTACCCACTGCATTTCCTATGTTCACGCTTATATTTTTTCTCATGAAAGCCGGCTACGCACGACATGGAGATATTTGCCATCTGGTTCCTTCCCTTTCGGAATGACTTTTAGACATCCAACCCAGTGGGTTGACTGCACATCCTAATATTATAATCGTGTGCCCGGCATTCCATAAGTGAGCTTCTGTCGAATATATCCTGTTCTCAAGAACAATATCCTCTTTCCCCTCGCTGACCATTTGCCTCAAGATTCACATCAACTTGTACATCGCTTGAGCAATTCGCAGGTGACATTCTACGCACGACTACCTGCTCTGAACAGCCGAGAGCCATGGAGAGTTGTCAGGTTGTCTTTAGTAGCAGCCCCTTCGCGTATTGCCCTCTAAATCTTCCTGGACACATAGAGCAAAATAGTGATCCGTCTTTAGCTCGTAGGGAAGACGTTTCCAAGCCACCCCTCTGCGTGCTGCCTAGTGTTACAAAGCGAACACCGCCTATATAGCTCAGTACACTTCAAACTTCTGCTTACGTAATCATGTTCCCTAAGTTTAAGCCCTGTAACTTAGACTGCGATGTCGTGACTACCAGCAGTCGCAGCGCTTATTACTTAGCTTAGACACGTAAAGCGTGACCTTGACGTCTGTGATACGATGTAATCTACAAAGTTTAGACGCAGCAAAAGGAAACACCTATGTTGATAACGCAAAGTGCGAGGGCGTGCCTGAGGTTTCAACCCGGTTCCGTGTATATGGTCCATTGCGTGACCATAGGCTGTTAGCGCGTCACCCGCTATATATAAAATGAATCACTGCTTAGCCGTTTATGTAGTGCGCTCTTCTCCTCTTCAGTGAGCTAGAAAGTTGGGGAAGAGCCTGTGTACCCTTACTTGAAGAGAAATTAACACCCTTATTTTCGAATGTTCACCGACTCGACACACCACCTCAAGTCAAAATTATGGACGTTAGCTCTTCCCTTTTTCATTCAAGGGCAGTTCTTTAGGACCTTATCTCTTCTTGATTCCAAGGTCCACACTTCGCTTAATTTCGCTGTATGGAGAAAGAGTTCCGATTCCCAATCGTTTGAGAATATGCGTGAAGACGGCCGACCCACGCTTAGCGCGAGGGAGCCCTTTCGTGACTTAGGGTCAGTCAACATTGGTGGCGCATTTCTTCGAAGATATGTTCCTTCAGTTGAGGTGAAGAATACGTGGCGTTCAGACACATCACGCATAGTTATTCCAAGACACGTTCAAATGTAACAATAGGGAGCTTTAGCTTGTACGTATACTTCGTTACGTTACCGTGTTACCGGATACCGGGTGGAATCTGCGCATGCGTGAACCTTTACGGAACGTAAACTTACGTTTACGTTAGGCTTACGTTAGGCTTTACGTTTACGGCGCTATCTCGCAAATCCACCTTCGTTCGCGGCTACTCGCGATATCCGCTTCCCGGAGACTACAGCCGCCGAGTCAAAATAAGCCGAAGTGCGAGCGCCACTTATGATCACCTTGTTTTAGCCAGATTGCCGAGGCTAGAGCGACCTAAAATACCGAATCCGTAAACGTGAGAGGCCTAAAGCCATTGACAGGCTGGAGAGGTGGCGCCATATAGCGGGCCAACGTGAACCAGGCAAGCACAATATTCTTATTGCAGAAACATCGGGCATTCTACTTCCAATGTAAGTGCCTTGCAGCGGCATAATTACGAATGAGGTGCCTTTTTAATCATTTTTCTCCCTCAAAAACACAAGGCGAAAACAAACGAGCCCATGACTGTGGTTGCACTAAGCGTCACAAGATGTCGACACCATCGTCCAGTAACCCGCTATTGTTACAACCCTTTGCTTATACCGAGATACTGCACACACTAAAAACTACTCTTTTGATTTCGCCGCTGCGGTAAATCAATATTATCTAAATGAAATGTAGTTTAAATACAGTTATCATCACCATTCAGTGGTTTGCGCAAACGTAAAGGTACACGTTTACGTACGTTAGTAAACGTTTACGTATGGCAAGCTAAATGTTTTCTAAAACATGCGTTCCGGTAACACGGTAAACGCAATCCGGTATTCTGGTAACACGGTAACGTTAAAAAGTTTACCTACTAGCTAAAAGTCCCTAATATCTTAGATGAGACATATAAGAAGCCACAGTTTCAACCAAGCTGTGCTATTACCCTCCGCTGAGATCAGTGGATCTGAAAATACTTGCATATCGTAGTTCTGTTTTGGGGAAAACCACAAGCGGGAGAGAGGTATACGAAAGAGGAAATTTTTTAGCGTCTCATTTGTATGTACGGTATACAAAGGAAATACACACGGATTTATCAGACAGAAAGCTTCCTAGTGCAAGAAACAAATTGTGCTCGTGTGGTGTACCGGACCAGGGTGCATTTTTTTTGTCACCACCTTGACCTGTTTCTGCGCAACAGCATAGCGACGATAAGGAGGATATATGCCTTGTGCTAAAGGATTCAGCCGCAACATCTTCGTAAGCATTATAACAACTATTATATGTTAATGTGATTCGACGGAGTCACAATGATTGCGCACTCTCCGATACTTAAGATGACATTACCGGGTGTCTAAAATCATTACATTTCATTTTTGCATTACGCGTTCAAAGTACTACGCTGAGGATATTTAAAGGGACATTAGAGTTAAACAATGAATCAATTTAGATTGGTAAATTGTACTCTGGAAACTCTAATGTCATTAATTTCACCATCATAGGTCTATTTATAGACGAGAAAATCAAGGAGAAAATTTCGCTTTTATATTTCTCGCTGAAATCTCCGCGCGTGACGTCACAGATTTAGAGGTGTATTTTTTATATTTTCATGACGTTGGCCCTACGAAATTTCATCAAACTTGGTATGTTAAGTCTATGGAATCTTCAAAGAACAATGTAATTTATTTTTACTGATTAGGAACGACGCACGGCCTAGTATGCACCGTCAAAAGCTATGAAGACACGGCGTTTGGTGCGGCAACTTGAATACGGCGTCGCCACCCGCATTTTGTTTTTGCGCGTTTTCTCGCTTACCAAGCGTCTTCTCGCGGCAAGCGTTGCGATTTTGGAGTGGCGAAAGCGTTATTTACTAATGTGAGAAAAATCGTGTTTCTCTTTAGTGTCCCTTTAATTATATGTGGCTACCCACTCGTGAATAATGCCACATACTCATAATTCATCTATGCTAAATTACTGGTTAAGCTACGCATTGAAGCATGGAACTGTTCAAAGAGATACCAGAACAAGTATCAAACTCTATACGTTAGGCCGCAAGGTTACAAGAGAAATATTATGTGCAGCCGTCAAGGGTAGTGTTTCTACAATGTATGTTATGCTATCACCCTTTAAAATACCCAGTGAAAAGGCAAAGTGATTTACAGTCTTTCAGCAACACATATTTCAGGAAGTACGAGTGGAAAAAAAAACTAAATTTGATGCTTCAGAAGGAGGCCGTCAGCATTCTTGTCCCACAGTGTACGTGAGTGTATTCTTAGTGATGATTTTTTTTACGTTTGTGTAAATAACTGTTCTTAGTCATTTCTTAGCACTCTATTAAAGAAACATTTCAGGTATTGTCCTTTGTGTTACTGTTCATGGTGGTCAGCTTTCAGTATTCCGTGTAACTGCTTTAACTTGTTATGCGTTCACTTACGCCAGGTTTCACTCGTCTGTTTACTTCATTTCTCGTTGTATGTCAATGCATCTCATTACAGCTTCCTACATAATCGCTTAATTTAAAAGTTACTCATGTGAAGGCTTTGCACCTGAAGGTGAGCGAAACTCCTGTACGAATCGTGTGGCTAGCACTCTGACCACGGGATTGAAACGCTCTGTAGGAGAGTTTGTCACGACTATAAATTACACCACATCTCACAACACTGGAATCAATATCAACAAAGTGCAACCCTTGCTGTCAAAACCAATCTTCGCAAGATGTTGCGTAAACGTCTTCAGGGCGTCTTCCGGAGCCACTCCAAATCAATACAGTTTGGAACTGAATTCTTGGCGCGTAAACTGTAAATTTCTATTTATAAGCAGCGAGCTCCTCACATTAAAGCGACAAAGCAGTACTGGAGACTCCGGAAGAGGACTTTGGGGGTAAAAGGAGTATGCAGAGCAAAGTAAATATTACATAAAATTCTCCACAGAAGCGAAAGATAATGTCAGAACTATTTGCTCCCGTTCCTTGCTCTCAGGTTGCAATGTGAGTCATTCTATCAAAATCGTTATCTCCTCCTACACGCAGAAAATTGTTGTTTATGCTTCCCTTCGCGCCAAGGATAACACTGCCAAACTTCGTTGCTCCACTGAAGGTCTAATGTCCACCACTGCCTATATATTGGAAAGCCGGAAAGACCAAACATTTCAGGTGAGGTTTCTCGCCGGGCAAGCCCCCGACCGTGGTGTTCTTTGGTAGAGTTTGTTGGTATTACAGCGACAGTTCAGTGCTTTTCGTCCGTTTTTTCCCTTTTTATTTCTTTTCGTTTTTTCATGGGGGGGGGGGGTTACTTTATTTTGGCTATTCTGTGTTTGTGTCAACCTGCTCTGAAGCAGAGCAGCTTTTTCTGTTTATGCCTGATGCTGATCATGGACATCTTTGTTGTGTCCATCCGTGCAGTAGTGATCGTGTATTTGTTAGCACCTTGCTTTGTGTCCGCGTCGGTGTTATCCTTTAGACATTGTGGGACCGAGAACAAAATGAGGCCTCGCGCAATATCAATTTAATGGCCGGGCTGCGTTGGATACATGGTCACGGGCAACAAATGTGAAGAAAGGTAATGAAGAAAACGAGAACATTGTTTGTAAGGCCGTGGAAATTCAAGTAGGATGAGCAGATAAAGACGCGTCTTTATTGAGCGTACACAATGAATGGGTACGAGATGGGGTCATAATGGGGTCGCCTTTCTTGGCAAAGAAATAGCTTAGCCGGGCTTGTCCTACATGTCAGGCGTCAGGCATCTTTACGATCATAAAGGCAGTAAAATGTACTACACAAAACAGCAGTTGAAGTTTGTACTATGGTACCACAATGTCCTTTTATCGGATCTCATTTTCTGTGCCGGCAAAAGAGTCTCTTCATTTATGTAATGGAGAAAGGGCTAAAGGTCACTGAAAGGCTTTGCAGCGAAGCATAACGGTTAAGATGTTTTGGCGACTTGTAAACGACTCGAACATAAAAGAGAGGTGTAGGAAAACGGTTAGGCAGCGATCTGTTATTTTCTTTGCAATTATACGTTTTTGTTATGTGGGTGCGTTGACAGCACGTAAGTTGCCAGCAAGAGCGCCATTTTTCCAATCAATCTGGAAGACCGCACCCATTGTGTGTAGGAGAACAAGTTTGATTCAATATGCACTGCTACATGTACTGAGAATTTTCAACCCACTGCAGGTACAGTACGACGTCCTGGTTATAAAAGCCATGAAATATTCGTTTTATGAAACCATTTCTTTACAACATGGTTACCTAAATGTATTCGTCATTTTAAAAGCAGCGCCATGAACAGAGGAACCTGTGTATTTAACAGGCTAACTTTTTTTTTCGACCTATAACTCCAGCGCAACTATTTGAATCCATCGTGTAGGAAAAGAAATGGCATCAGATATTTATGCGTGAAGAATTCCTTCCTTATTCCAGCATATCTTTTTGTTGGCCATTAAAAACCAACAACAATATTGCCACTTATATCGGAATATTAAATTATCCGGATTATAAATGCCTATTTCAGCGACAGAACCCATTTTGGTTTCAGCGACAGAACCCAAATGTTTCACGGCGACAGAACCCATTTCTAATTAGCATAAGCTTAATGAAACAACACTTTAAAACATACTCAAATAGCCTGCTTATTCATCACCGCCATGATATATTTTGTTTTCATCTCGCTGAAGTTAATATTTCGTCCTCTTCACATCATTTCAAATCGTCCATCTGAAGGTGGAGGGGGGGGGGGTCTATGACAGGAATGAAAAGCTTCACTCCGTCATTGCCACGGCTGTGAAACAAGCTCACAAAGGGAAAGAAAGGCTAGTGTCATTACGAGGTTTCACCGAGCGTTCTACTTAGTACAAGAAATATGGCGAACTTGGAAACGAAACTCGAAGAATTTATAAGCGATGAGCGTAAGCACCACGCGAGAGCTAATAAAACAAAATACCGTGACTGTGCAATTAGGCGCACTCGAGCAACCCGGACACCTCAAAAATTGTAGCAGTGTTCTTTTTGCACTCAGCACACATCACTTTCTAGTTCGTGGTCACAATCATCTTTTCCGCGGTACACAAACTGTCGGCTTTAATGCAACATGGGAAGATTGACTTCCATCATCAAGATAATTAAGCGCCGGAGATGAGCAAACGTAATACCTTCCACGGCGTAGAAACACCTGCTCTCGCTTGTTACACTTTCTCCTTGCATCATTTTAAAAGGGACTGTCTACCGCTCGGACAAAAATTCCTGCTTGTAGAGAAAATGAGAAGATCGTTCGTCAATCCGGCACAGACTGAACTTTCTCTTGGACCATACCTGCGCCCAGCAAACTAAGTATTACTGACACAATGCTACTGGCGAGCGTGGTTGTCGGTTATTGAAAAACTTCTCCACGGGTGAAATGTGATAGCATTTATATATGCGTCGTCGTACGTTTCAGCGTTATCACTTTAGTTTAGAAGTCGACAATATTTGAGACTAATAGATTCAGGCGCGGCTTTCGCAAAGCGATCACACATGTAGAATTTGTATTATACGGCACCGCGTTGCATTGAACTTGTGTAAGTACACGTGACAATATGGTCCACGATGCCAATACCTCTTATCAAAAGCCCGGTGAACTATACACAATGGTGCCCCTTTCGGTTGTGGACCATGGCTAGGACATGCACTGCCTACGATTTCTGTGCACATAGCCAATACACATACAGGAAGACTGGGCAATCGAAAGGCAGCCGTGAAGGCGTATATCGAACGTAGCCAATGAGTAGCGGATAAGGGCGTGCAATCCATCTCAAGTCAAAGCTGCGTCTTTTTCGTCGCTGGGGTATTAATCGCTCACCCAAATATGCCATGCAGTGTCGCTCCGCGATCCTTTTTCTTGACGTTAAAGTCGAATCCATGGATGCAAAAGTCACAATACCCGCAATACCTTTGAGCTCTGCGATAGCGGTCTCATCTTTTTCCGCTCCTCTCTCGTATGCTGGGCCTGTGTGAGCGCACCATTGTGGCTGAGCAATAATAGCGTGATTCATAAAGCATTAAAGTGATCAGGAATTGAAAATTATTCTTAAAGCATTTCATCCGCACTACGCGTTGGAATTTGCCTTCACAAACATTCTTTGCCATCGAATTAGCTGTAGTCATAGGAAGATTCCACAAATTGTATTAATTTGTTCTCAGAAAAAAAAAGATTCCGTTACATTATGTTTGCGACATCCATCAAATATATTAGCACTGCTGTGCACTGTAGCGCATTGGTAATTCTGCTGGAAACTTTAGCGCCACCATTCAATTGAAAAACCTAATATTTAGGACTATGTAGTTAAACATAGCCATTCTATTTCTGTTGTTCTGAATTCGTGGAAGCCCAACAATTTATTATTCCTTAAATTATTTCTACGTCTTCTGCTTAGCAAGTATACGAAAATCGAAACTGAAAAGTACTCCTAAGCTGGCACCATTTTACAACTTCCAAAACTAGTCAGTGGCAAAGAATAACGCATCTGCATGTTTTTTTTTTGTTTGTTTGTTTTTTTACTAATATATCTCGGGGGTAGGAGGGGCTGGGGAGCACTAAGAGACCGTTTATTGAAGGTAAATAACTAGTGTGCAGCATTCGTCTTATTTGCTATAATTCCGTTTCATTTTGAATTTTCCTCGCGGTACTTTTTTCGTGTCGGGCATAAACAGCACGCCGCTGTTAAAGCGAGTTCGCACTGTCGGCAAATTGACGACAATGATATGGACCTTGTCGCGAACGGTAAAGGTGGGGAGGTCTGCCAGGCCTGAGGCATGTTGCGAGGAAGTGTCGAAGACAGCTCGAATGCAGGCCTGAACATGTCAGGAGCAAATTCCTTGTCGCTTGAAAGCTGTTCAAATAGTGCAGAGTGTGCGGTTACTTCCTCATTTTGGCGGAGACAAGATTTCGATCCCTCAAGGCAATATGATCGACTTTTGCAAGATATTTGTTTTTGAGGCTACGCGGATACTTACTTCTTAGGTATACAAGGCGTCTTGTTGCCTGTGCGAACCAGCGTAATGCGGTCGCATGCAGTGATCGCCTTCTTGCCAGCCTTATTGGTGCCGCCAAAGACAGGCACTCCAGACTACGCTGCACACCAGGGTTCTAGTCTTCACTGGATGCTAGAGAAGACACGTACGATACCGTCTACGTTCTTACATTTTGCCTCCAACGAAATCATACAGCCGTATGCGGGTATCGACCTCATGCTTAGAAGCACAGCACATCAGTCAATTCGCCCGTGCGGCAGGTATTTGATTTTAGACTTGGTAATTATTCGTTATCATATTTATTATTGAGGCAGGGTCATAGCAACGGCCTTACAAAATGCAGGCACATGTTACCATCGGAGCGGAAGCAGAATATGTCTGTAACAGCTATTGCTACATTGGCAGGTATTTTCCGCTTTTCTTTTCGTGACGGTATGCTCACCTAGAACACGCTTTATCACACAAAAAGATAGATCGAAAATGAACGTTAATACAACCTTCATTTTACCTTGCTGTGCTGCTTCGCAACCTAACCAAATGTTCGAAACCTAATCTAACTAGCCGATTCATGGCGTCCTTCCTTGCTCATCCGTCTACTTGGCTTCGCTAAGAGCACCCATCAATAGCCTTGCTAAGAGCACCCTGTAACCGGCTGAATGGAGCCCCAAAGGAGTTTGTCTAATTCTTCTTACCCGAGTCGGTTGTTGTACTTATCGTTTCCCCTCGACGCTACAGTTGGCCACCTTATTAGCAGTTGCCTTTCACTGTTAAGTTGAAAGTGAAAGTTCATGTTTCCGTGTAGTACACCGCTAATCAACGTAAGTTTCTTTTTTACCACAGACAGCACCAATAAGAACATCATATTTGAAAAATTTTATTGGTCCACTGCTGTAAACAGTCAGAAGCAAGCAGCAAAAAACAAGAAACCAGCGCGTGCTCTGGTTTGAATGGAGGCCGCTAGGGGCGCGTTGCGCTCTCAGATGCATTTCGTGTGACCATAAACATCAAACAACAACCAGGGGGACGTGTATAGACCTCATCTTCGCTAACTTCAGATTACATCCCACTAAATACCCCCTGGCTCTTCATTTCACCGATCACAAGGCGATCCTAATGCAGGGGAAACGAAGTCCGCACCTCAACACCACATACGCCTTCTGACATCAATACAACAACATTGTATATACTGCACATACGTGTTTTGCACGTATTTGTATGTTCGAGTGGGCAAAGTACGGGGGATTCACGGTTACCCGAATGATCCCCGGTGCTTCGCCCACTCATCATCATTCACTTCGCGGATATGCGTGATTTTTTTTTAAAGCTGTTTGCAGAAATAGCGTGGTTCTTTGGTAGAACACCTGCTTGTCACGCAGACGGCCTGGGTTCTGTTCTTATTCGAACCCGAAGGTCGTGATTATTTATTTTATTTGCATCTTTCTCGATTTTTTTGTCACGAACAAGATCACGATTTTTCGCTCCGAAGCAACGACACCGATGCCAACACCAGAATTTCTGCGAAACGAGCTCTTTAACGTTATCGCGTTTAAACCGGCTGATCATACAACGCTCAAAGGAGATGTTTAAAAACACAGAAACAGAACAAGAACAATAGCGCTCAAAGCAGTAATATGTGATTACAAAACAACCAAAAATTTCGTGCTTTATGTGTACATCTACGTGCGTTTAGTAGTTGATGTACACTATTTTCCTGGTCTCTGGCATCTCGTCATGGATACCTATGCCACGGTGCTTCCTGAGAGATCTTGAGTGCATACTGAAGTTAAGCGAGCGGAGAAGTGGCTTTTTTCTTTAACCTTGAGAGGCATGCAGCTACCATAGGTCAAGTTCAGTCCCTCCTTCCCGTCGAACGCATGGGTCCTGTTACGTTAGAAGCTTTACATTTGACCTTGGCGTGTGCGCCGCTGGTCACGTCCGCCGCCTATTAAAGTTCAGGAGACTTCCACGACAGTTTTCGTGCTACGGCGTTGCCTTTTTCCCCCAAGAAATAATATCGTGGTAGGTCAATATCGCTAAGCGTTAGGGCGTGTCTTAAGTTTCATAAAATTTCCCATCGGGAGCTGCCTTCAACGTCTCTCGCGTGTCGTACTTGCATTAACGAACCGCAATATATCAGAACGAGTAACACTTCTTTGTCCATGCCTATGTAATGTTTTTTTAATATTATTAAATAGCTTGTGCTTTTTACCTGAGAACTTCATTTTGAGAGGTTATGACAGTTGCCCTTCTGTTTAAAAATCGAAGGGCGATCTCTTGGCAAACAAAAACACCTCCCGAAAGTGAACCTGTTCACTATTGCGGTAGAACAGCGCAGAAAACGGGACCAACAACAAACAGGACACAGCCCTGGTCTTCTGTGTTCTTCACTAAGCTTCACTAGCCGGCGCGGAACACGATTACATCGACGTGCGTTAGTAGAAGCAAAAGCAATAAAAATGCTTCTGGGATAGAAAGATAATGGGACGTGGTCCGCACGCATCATCTCTCGCCTTGCGTAACAATAACTTGCAGCTTATTTCAAAGTTTTCTCTGTTGCTGGTTCCAAATACTGTGATGAATCTGCTCTTTTAAGCTCTTTGCGAAATGAAACCGTAATTTAATTACGTTACGCAAGGCCCAAAACGCTACACCCCGGAGTATTTGTTACGAAACGCAGCCCCGTTCCTCATATTCTCGAAATTATGCGGAGCTGGCATAAGTTACCCGGTTCAAATCTCTGCAAGAGTTCATATTGTTTGCTAAGCCACGATAGAAAATAAAAACACAAGCTTACTATGGGCTTCGCGCCCGTTTTTCGGGTCACCATAAAAAATACGAAGCGTTCGGTATAAAAATGCAAGCAATGTCCTGATAATTTTTCTAGAAGTTGTTTTTTATATAGAGTGCGTATTCCAACTTTGCGGACCTTGCTAAAGCTGCCTGTTTGGGCACTCTTCAATTATGTGATGTGTGCCTTGTGTAGGTAACAGATTTGCTTGCGAGCTCACGTGATCTTCCGTTTTAAATGTTTGAACCTTATATAACTATATGTTTTTATTCAACCCATCGATACTAAAGGTGCCGGTCCTGTGTATGACTTCCTTTTTTCCTACAATACACGAAGGCACACATTTCACTCCTCTGAGTACACAGCGGCACTTCTCTTTAGGAATAAAGCTTCAAGCGCCGCGTTTCTCTTTCATCTGAATGTATGGGTTGTTCAGAGATGCAAGAACTGTGGAATCTATGCTGTTCTCTATTAGCACACTAACTATGTCAAGCTCCTATGCCTGGCTCCTATGCATTTACGGTGCCATAGTGACAAAGAAAGGAGCCATAAATGCAAAATAATTCCTTATTATAGATTGTTTCAAAAACGCACCGACATTGGCATAGGAAAAGGTGCATAATTAAAATATGCTATTTTCGCTAATTAAGAATTCTTGCGTAATGAACAAAACGGGACGTAACTTTCCTCATTACTACGGCGCGAAGCGGCGGCATTTTCGAAGAACTTTCTAACTTTTTCGTTTGGTCAGACAGTACCAACGTGGTTCCTTGCAAGAAATTGTCGATATCCAGCTTCGATGAAAACTTGATAACGAGATTTTCCAGACGCCAGTCTCTACATTCGCAAATGAGAGCGAAAGCTGTTGTATTCATGGTTGTCTGATTGTTACGCTCGAATCTGGCTTACATTAATGAAGCAACTGCCTATCACTCGCTTACAATCGAGATTCCTCCGCAGGAGCTATGCAAACTGCGAATACAGCGGCACACACTTTTTTCAATTATCCTGTATTCCACTACACCTAATGATGTTTGCGCGCACTTTCGCGCCTCGTTGTAGATGATGATATTAACGTCCCATTGGAACGTAAGAACTAAAAAAAAAGCACCCTCTCTTTTGTAGGCTTCATTACAAATCAAACACAAGGAGAGGGATTTGACAACGAGGCTCAATCTCGAATCATTAATAATTCAGATAAGAAGTAACACATTCAATAGATCATCTCGCACACTAAACCAGGTATGCTCCCGAACTGTTCGTCATGCGGTCAACGCTAGTTAAAAACCTGCTGCTTTGCCGTCATTCCATTGTGAACAAGGAATTCATACGGATCCCGAAACGTCGTTTTATTTTATTTTGACATTATTCAGTGACCTGCTTGTTAACAAAGAAATACAAACGCGCGTGAATCTTGCTTGCGAAAAAGAAAAAGGTCAAAAGATATAAATAACGTTCTCAAAATTTTCGAGGGTAATCTTGCTGGGTTGTGCTACTCTGATGAAATAACAGTTTTGCGATCGCTTTGTGGTAGCGCTTCAATGACAGTGTCGATACTTCACAGGCGATAACGCACCAAACACTGTACACACTTTAATAAACGTCCTACTGCCCAAAAAGCATAGCGACAGAAGGCTTGCTTGCAGCCAGCACCTCTGGCGGTGGCGGCACGAAAGATTGGCCTTGAGCCGTGGCCTCCGAGATTAGCTCCGGCAGCGCCGCATTGCCAAAGCTATAGTCTCGAGGCCCACGCTTGATCGGCTGTTCGCTATCGCAAACGTGTCGCAGTAGCACTTTACTGGCTTTGGCCAGCTTTACCACGTCACGTGCGGTGCGTAGAACGAAACACGCATCTCAGAGACGTTAGAACGATAATAATTGCTGGGGTTCAACGTCCCAAAACCAGGATTTGATTATGAGAGACGCCATAGTGGAAGGCTCCGGAAATTTCGACCACCTGGGGTTTTTTACCGAGCACGTAAATCTAAGTACACGCGCCTCAAGCGTTTTCGCATTCACGGAAAATGCGGCCGTCGCGGCCGGGATTCGATCCCGCGACCTTCGAGTCAGCAGTCAAGCGCCATAACCACTAGACCACCGTGGCGGGTGACGCTGGAATGACCTCGACTGAGCTTGAAGTTGAGATTCACTGAAGGAGGCGTTTCCTGGGTTGGTACCTCGCGGAATACAGCTATCACTCTTGCAAGGTTGTAAGAGCGGCATAACGCTCTCGATTACGTAACTGCCAGAAATTCACACTAGAGCAAAGCAGCATGCGCGTATAGTCGAATGCAACGTATCAAAGCATTTAAGCTTGGTGTACAGAAAAAGAAAGATGAATGATTTGAAGTGCTACATTGACTTCATTATGGGAGAACAACCCTGCGGATAACAAGCTATCATGGGCAACCTGCGCTTCGATGTTTATTTTTGCCGCGTCAAACACATTCGGGCCTTCAGAGTAATTGATTTCACCATACAGGTACACTTCGGTGTCGCTGGCTTTACGAGGATGACTCGGACGTCCTGGCAAATTTTATCAAGACATTGTGACAGGAGTGCTCAATCAAGCATTATATTTCAAACAGACACTAGGAACTTTTACTTTTAAGCGCGCGTGGTACGTATATCAGCGAGATAAAGCACCTACAATTTAAACGAAAACCTGCTCTCACGTTTGGTACAGATGTGATGGGCAGACATACCGAAATACTCGGGAACAACTTTCTGTGGCAATGAAGGGGAAGCTACGGAGCCACAATGCACGTATCCTACCGTTAATGAACGTAGTCCAATAATTGCGTCCGTATTTTCTGCTCGAGATATATAAAATACTCCTTCATTTTCTACATGTAGCCTTTTGAGACGGAACGCAGCGCACACAAGCGAGATATTTGTATTTCTTTTACTTTATACGTTGTCACTTTGCGTTTTTGCGTGCTTGAAAAAGTCGCGCCTTTTACCCGTACCTTAGACGCTAAGCAGCGTTTGCCTCGAAATGCAACGCTAGCCATCACTTTCCACAGCGTTACGAGACGCGCGCCAAACTTGACTACTTCGCGTAGCAGTACATGTGCAGACGCTCCGCCCCCGTAGCTTTCCCTTCATTGCCACAGAAAGTTGTCCCCTAGTATAGAATACTTCTGCAAGGATATTTAATGCTTTTCAAGAGAAGGTTGTGCTGACTGACCTGTGAAGCTGTCGTTCCGAAAAACCCTCCTCACACACAGCTGGTGCGCACCGAAGAAATAATAAATGTAACAAAATAAATTTTCTTTCGGGCGGAGGCGTTGAAACCCGGCTCCCCCGCTCCCAAACGTGGGCATTGACCTCTAGGCCACGCACCCATGCTTGCTCACTGTGAACTGAACTGACTATTACGAATGCGTTCTACCGACGATGCAAGAAAACAACTGCCAAGCAGTACACATGCTACGGGCGCTTCATTGAGATTCATCCTGTTCACCGACTAAATACAGTCTGCTAGACAACGCTTAAAGTCGATATCAGGAAGTGGTCATTTTAGGAGAATTTCGGCTTCAAGAAAGCTGAATTCCTCACCCGCGTTTCCATGGTCGCGGGATGGTCCTGTTGTTGGGCTGTTCTTCAGGCTCACGAACGCTGGAAAGAAGATGAAACACGCCATGCCGGTTCAGCCCGAAAACAGCGTTTCTGGGACGACCGCTACCTATAATAAAACTGAACGCTTACCTTAGAAGAGAGCATTACGCAATGCGGAACAAAGAAAGAAAGAAAGAGAAAGACTGAAAGAGAGAGAGAAAGACAGACAAATAAATAAATAAATAAATAAATAAATAAATATAGAGAGAACGACAGCGAGGGTACAGAAATAAATAAATAAATAAAGACAGAAAGAAAGAAAGAGAGAAGTAGGTCAGGCACGCCCGCTCCAAGCATCGCTTGCACCCGTTTCCCCGATAGGGAAAGGGCCCCTGAATTTCTGTTTAGGTTGTAAATGACAGCAGTCATGCCCATATTACTTCTGCTCGTCTGGATGACCTCTGCACAACAAAGTTGCGCTGCCATTACTGCCGCTAACGTTTGTGCTCATAAGACAATCTTAGAGCTAAGGATATAATGTGGGAACTAAAACCAACCCGCTCAAGAGCAGTGGTTTTGGGAAATAACGTTGAGACCTCTCGTAATCCTCTAAGCTACAAACGGAGAGCTTTATCGACACTCGGTCTTATGCATTAACACACGCTGCTGCCGCCAGAAGGCGTGATACGCACACCGTTGAGGCCCTCCCGTTGTTAACCAAAATCGTTCTAAAGTGTTCCTGCATCCTTCGTGTAGAAGCATTTGCTGACGCTTCGCCTGTGTACGCTGCTGAGATGTATTGCATAAGTTGCGGAAAAAGCATATATCCTCCCGTCTGTACTGTGTAGTCATTCTTAGCGTTTGCGTTTTTGTATTAGGATTCCTGCCTCGTTCCTACTTTGCCTGTTTTAACAAGAAGGACCCAAAACTCTAGCGCATGTACTCATCAGTATTCAACGTCCCTCTTGAGGTCTGTCTCTAGATTACCACTTCGCTGTATCCCAACTGCGTTCTTTGGTATCAGGGATTATTGCTCAGTTTTTTCTACATGCAGTCGTTCAAAAACGTACGCCATTGCAGTACATCGCGTACATAAATAAAAGCGTGAGACAAATGATGGAATGCAGCACGACAGAGCTCATGGATTTCAACATTTCGCTTTGATTGGGGTACACACGAAACATTAAGAACGGTTATCAACAGATCAAGGTCCCATAGTTGAAGACCATAGGCGGGACCTCCTGCCAGAGTTTAAGAACAAAATAATAACAGAGCAGATAGCGATAGAGTCATTGCAAATGTGTTAATACAAGGAAAAATAACGCAATACGTATAAAAGTGAGCATACAATGACCCATGCTGAAAATGGCTAGTTAGCTTTACGTGAAATGAAATTGATTCCTCTTTAATCATCAGTACTGTAACGTATGCATTGCACGAGAAATTGAAAACGATATACATGAAATACTAGAGCTAACTTCGGTGATTCATTCGGCGCAAAATTTATGTACTGCGACGCCAGCACTTACCGCCTATCCTACTTCCATCATTATTGGTTCTGCTTCACAGTTATTAAGGCTGATGAGGAGTTTGCCAAATTAAAATTAATCCTGTTCCATTCAGTGTAAAATCTGCTACACCGCTGAACTGCGGTTCTCCCGTATGTTTCTTGTGATTTTCTGTGATGTGATTTTGTGTGGGCGTCTGTGAATACGTCATTTCTAGGGTATAGAGATCAGCAGGAAACGACGTGTGGCAGCCCCTGTCAAACCCGCTCCTGCTAGAGTGGCTTTAGACCCCATTCAAACTTGAGCTGCCCTTCCCGGTTTCACTGTACGGGTACCACAACGTCACCGACCGAGGTAGTTACGCCATCTATGGGATTATCTGGGAACCGGAGCGTGACATGTGACGCGGACACTCATCTGTCGTTAGGCCCAGCCCTAGAACAGCCCGCTGTTAATAAAGTACCACCTGCGATTCAACTGCGTGCCCCTCTTTGTTAAAGCTGGAGAACGGCAGATGTAGTTAGTACGCTAGACAACTCCATAACTTAGAAAGGTTCAGCAGCATAATACTTAAATCTGCTGCATTATATCGCTCAAGTTAGCAAAAAAGGATGTTATCACCATTGCAGGCAGGAGTTTTCGAAAAGCTGCAAAAAGTGAGCAAGCAATTCATTAATTGCAAATTTAGGATTTAAGCTGATCATTGAACCAAGCAATTGGTATAATCCTGAAAAGGGCAGGCCAAGATCAACGGTGACTAGGTGTTATTGTCGTAATGGAGAGACCTGCCCGGCTCGCCCATTTGACCGCGTTGGTATCGACCTGTACGGCCCGCTTCCATGTAGCGGTTCTGAATTGGATGGATTGCTGTGTGCGTCGATCCTCTGACACGCTATGCTGAGACTACAGTTCTCGCTGCAGCGAACGCCCGCGGTGTCGCTTTTTTCATCATTTTAGCTTTGTTCTTCGCCGCGGTGCTCCGCGAGAACTACTCAGTGATAGGGGTCGCGTATTCCTTTCACATGTAACCCAATCCCTCTTCGCGGAATGCAACATCATTCACCGGAAATCGACCGCCTACCGCCCATACATAAATGGTCTAACCGAGTGGTTCAATCGCACACTCGGCGCCATGTTGAGGTTGTATACTTGATCCGACAACACCAACTGGGACACCGTGCTCCCCCTTGTTGCATTCGCATAAAACACCGCAAGCGACTACCGGTTTTTCCTCCTGTCTCTTGTACGTCCGCGAGCCTTCCCAGCCACTGGATACCGTGCTCCCATACCGACCTGATGTCTCCGAGTGCAGTAAAATTTCAGAAGTCTCCCGATGCGCCGAAGACGGCCGTCAGTTGGCTCGCTCCCTGACAGCGAGGTTCAAGGACGATAGCAGACACGACATGACGACATTAAACACCCAGCTCCCACGTCTCCTGCTGCCTCTCTCGTTTGGTTGTCGGTATCACCACACGTCCCTGGCCTCTCTCCTGAGCATGTGGCGCGCTATCACGGTCCGTATCGTGTCGCTGATGTCCCCTCGCCGGTGAACTGCATCGTCGCCCCCCCCCCACACAATCGCCAGACTTGTGCCGACGGGAGCGCGAGACCGTGCACGTCAACCGTCTAAAGCCATATTATAACCCCGTCATTCCACCCGCTCCCTGAGCCGCCAGGATGGCTGCACTTCACCTTAAGGTATATTGTAATGGAGCAGAGGAAACAACGTGAATGTTCCCGCGGGGACAAGACGACGAAGACCGGTGCTGCGATTTCGGGAGAGCCTGTGCTGTTCGCAGATCCTGCAGTGCTTGACTGCGAGGTCAATCCTTGTCAGTAATAAACAACACACCTCGTCACATTGCATTAAACGATTTGAGTACAGTAATAACCTGAAATACAACAATTTTAGTTACCTTATCCGGGTACGGAACTGCGTATATCTGAGTGCAAAGTTATTTATGTTATTTACACCACATTCCTCTTATACAGGAGTCACCTTTCATGTTTGCATTTATTAGACAATATGGTGCATTTGAAACCACCAATGAATCCTAATTTAGGTATGAAGAAAAAGTTAACGATCCCAACGTGCTGACAGTGATTTCGTGTTCTCACTTGTGCTTTCTATATTTGGCTCTGTCGAGGCATTGGTTCATCTCTGAAGTTCACATGTATATACCTACTTGAGCGCAATGTGCAGTTGGCTGCTTCCTTCCGGTTTTTGCAGTTAAACGCGTCTACGGCGTCAGTCCCCTCAATAAAACAGCAATGTAGGTGAGCACAGTAGTTGAAGATTGGTCTCACCCAAGGCAGTATGTTATCTCGTTAAGAGCACAAATCACGGTCAACCTTTTACGCTGCCGAAACTTCTGCAGCAGCCCCAGATCATAATATTTCAAACGCATTTTGTGTTCGTATCATGGACCTAAGGCCATCAGTAAACCAAAGTCAGAGGGAGTCGTGCAGCATTAGTTTCCGCATCTCCTCTGTGAGCACAAAAATTCATTAAAAGGCGGCTCCAGGTAATAAAGTTAGACGCCAACATTGATCTTATTAAGCACTTCCCTGCAGTTACCTGTGACTTCCGCTGTCGCAGCGACCTTCTGCCTTTGGACTGATAAGTTGGCCTAATAGAAAGATTTCATTAGAAAGCCGTTTCTTGCTCCGCTCTCACTGGGAGACGAGCCTGTTGGTAGAACTATTTTGTCGCGCTTGAGCTATTTAGCTGCGCAGGAATCGGCGAATGGCACCACTAGTCCCAGAAAGAGTCAATTACTTCAGTAATCCGATGGAGCAGGGAAGACTCGGCGTCGTTGAAGAGAGGGGCATAGAAACACAGGTGACGCTTAGGAGGATGGTTAAACGTAAAGTGGAGCAAATAAAGCTGAAGCATAATTATGGTCGTATTCGCACCTTCCTGACTTGCAGCAGAAAACTTCATGTATGCTTGTGTATATACCAGTGAAATAAAGATGGCTTTTAAACTGGTGTCTCAGGGACGCGTTGTATTAATCAGCTTAACAAGGACAGTCAAGGGAAATGTTAATTGAAAAAGTAGGTCTTTGTAATAGCAAATGCACCATTATTCACGATACCAGAGCAATTGTAAGCCAGAAAAAGATGAAATTGAAGGACGGGAGGAGCGCCACCTGCCCTGCGCTCTAGTGCCTCTCAGAATGGTGCCTTGGTCTCATTTATGATTGCTCAACTACTGCTATATTGTGGGCCTCTGTTGTTCCCATGTTCCTCATCCGTAATTTTCGCTAGGCATCTCCATTTTCGCCGTATGCAATCATGATCATCGTGGTTACACTCTGACTGGAACGTCTTGCGTGTGTGTGCATGTGTGCGTTTTTTTTTCTTTTCATTTTATCTCACTCTCTCTCTGTCCTCTTTCCGACCCCTATATCCCCACCCCTGTGCAGGGTAGCAAACCGGTCACTCGCGCCAGGTTAACCTTCCTGCGTTTCCTTGTCATCTATTTCTCTCTCTCTCTCTGTGCCTGTTCGCTGCCGAGTCTTTGGGCCAAGTATTCGTGTGCCCAAATAAGGCGTGATAATATGTTATAGGTGAAAATTAAATTAGAATAATTTCAATGGTGAAAAGACAAGCCTTTGGTATAGTCGTGGCTACATGTCACGACCTTGGCGCTCGCTGGACATCATGAGCAAGCTCTGGCTTCCGTCGGCCGCGCTCGTACTTTCGCTTGGTTAACGTCAAAGGCTTCATTTCACGACGCTGTGCTGAGAAAGCTATTATAAGCTTTACCAGCGGACAGTGACTAAATTCCCGGTCGATGTGATGTAGCGGGGTTCTAAAACGCACCGCGTCATACTGCGAGCCAAGACACCTACCTGCACTATCATGCGGTCGCACGTGGCGAACCTCTACGTTATAACTGGTTCGGTGCATTTCCCATGCAGCAGGGAGGAAAGGTGCCGAACAAACTGCATGGGTGCTCGCTGGATTTCTGCCCTGGAGACAATGAGCCTAATTGTCCTCTGAGAAGTGCGGTGGTTTGGGCTAGTTGGTATTTCATGATGCTCGAGTAACAACTTTGATTATAAGAGCGTGACCGCGATCGCTGTCGCGCGCGCTATGTCGGCAGCCATCAGCGGGCGGATCCTATGGCCTTCTACATCCGCCGCTCTCAACGCGAGGAGACTGTGCGGAAAGAGCATTTCTTTCTGGAACGGCCGTGTTCTCTTACAGCAGCGTTTTGTACAAGTACGCGAGATCGGGTTCACAAAAGTCAGCTGCCAGCCATTACAATTCGATGCTATCGCATTCATCGCTTCGCGCTTGCGGTGAAACTGTGACTTCCTTTGTTTTGCTGCTGGCAATTCAAATTGAGCTGCGGCACGAGAGACATTCGATGACAATTTTAAACGCAGCCAAATACCTTACTGTCACTCAGGAAGCGGTGATAGATTTCAACACGGATAACATGGCAATGTAACAAACCTAATCCTTTAATATAGCGTCCCCTTAAAGAGGGACGTGCAACACTTTTTCGGCATGCTCAGAAAACGTTGCCGATCGGTACTCGAGGCTCCTGAGAACACGCCAGCAAACATTATAGCGCAGCAGGTGGCCTGGCATTTACAGTTAATTCTCAAAGTCTGTTAGAAATTGTTCCCCCTTCTCTAGAAAAATGATGCCATAAACCCAAATGACCGCACCATAAGCCCAAAGACCCCGACCATTGGCTGATTTGAGCACGGTGATCTGCACAGTTAGCGCGGCTGCCGCCACGTGCCCGCTCGCAATCACACTGAAAGTAAGGCTCGCGTTCCATAAAAAGAAAAGAAAGCAGCGTTTCGGCATGTCGAGCCCGCGTTTCAGAGGGGGACCGGACAGGGGTGGGGGAGAGGCGAAATGGAGAGGGGTAGGGGAGAGAGGGGAGGGGAGCGGAGGTGTGGGGAGAGGGTTTGCGCATGCGCAGCAAGTGTGGTCGCGCCGCACACCAGCGCCAGCGGTTTGAACTCCGCCATAAGATGCTTCGCATCTGAAAGTGTTCATAGCCATGACGCGTGCTGCCGAACGGACGCATCTTCTTGTCTCCTTGTCATCCCCCTGCGTAGCTTTCAGCGCACTCGCTGGCACGAAAGAATAGCGAAAGCGCTTGACGCGTGTGACAAATCTCTGTAACTCCTCTCGTACTTGACTAATTCCAAAACTTTTTCGGCAGTCGATTCGTGAGGCACTAAGCTATCTTAAAGAACCCATGAGAAGATTACTTAGAAAAATGTTGCAGGGCGCCTTCAAGGTTGGTCATGTAGACATTTGTCGCGCCCTAATGTACCACGACCGCAGCTGTGTCGCAATTAAGTTGCCATGCCAGCGCTGCCTACACTGGTCACCCGACATGTCTCCGGTGTACAGCTGACTATGGGGCACCTATATGTGGACGCTGTAAAAAAATGTATATTAATTAACACAAGATTTATAGGTATTGTCCGTTTACTGAACATGAAATTACTTGGGTTAGGAGACGTCAGTACTCTGCTCTTCTTATGATGTTTTTCCCGTGTCACTCAATGAACAAACCGTTTCTGTAAATTTCAGAGCCACTTCGTAATTGATGCGAAATAGTATTACACTTTGCCTGTTCCTCAAGAGCAATGTGTCTTTAGGACTGTCAAGGTGTTCTGCGTCATTTCAATTCGCATAAAATGTTTCTACAATGCTTCATCTTCTAAACAAGTATGCCTAAAATGGCTGAGTAACACTCGAAGCAAAAACTACGCTAGAGGCATATGCGTGAGACTTTTTGGTGTGGTTAAACTGTACTAGGGAAAAAATTACTGTACAATGCAGAGAATGCTGAATTCACAGCATAAATCACCATGTGAGATAACGAGAATGGGCAATGTCTCTAGTGTTTCATCCTTGCTTCGGCTATTGGATGATTACTTTATTGCGCCAAGGTCCCTCTTTGCCAAAGCCCACCGGATGTACACGGGCACATATATATATATATATATATATATATATATATATATATATATTATAAAGGAGATTTATTGGGCGTCGAGCTTATCGTTGGTCGCGTAATGCACCGAGCACCGTCCGCTAGCGCGAGGCTCTGCTGCACCCTCGATGCTGCTGCTTCTGCGCCGGAGTACTTCGTCTTCGTTACAATATACATATATGTACATATATATATATATATATATATATATATATATATATATATATATATATATATATATATATATATATATATATATATATATATTTGAAAAAAATCAAGCACGTAGGAAAAATTGTTCAGTAAAGGACTGACGTTTCGGCCGCGGGACCGGCCTTCGTCGGAGTGACTCCGACGAAGGCCGGTCCCGCGGCCGAAACGTCAGTCCTTTACTGAACAATTTTTCCTACGTGCTTGATTTTTTTCAACTTTTACTTCCGGGTCCTTTGTTAGCACTTTATTGTTATATATATATATATATATATATATATATATATATATATATATATATATATATATATATATATATATATATATATATATATAAGGGTGTGCGAATATTCAAAAGTTTCGAATATTCGTCGAAATTACATTCGAAATATTCTTATTCGATTCGAAAATCGTGTATTCGAAAAGTTCGAATATTCGACAAATTCGCATATGCGATTCGATTATCATCTATAAAACAACTCGTCTTCCACATTTATGCTGGGTTCGCATCCCTAAAAAGGTTGCAGAGAGGAGCGATAAACATCGTAAGTACACGGAGGCATGATATCTGCCTGCGACGAGCGCCCCAATAGTATGATTTATTGCTGGTGCATCTCCGACGTGCAGCGCTGTTGGCGATCATGTAACCGTGCATTTTCAATATTATGCGGCCGTAACGTGCCGCACTACCACTCGTTCACTATGCGGGACCACTTCTTAAGAAAGACAGTGACCCACGTGACTGGTGGCGGACTGTTCAGATACCCCAGTCTGGCAAAGCTTTGCCCCTTGTAACTCCCTATACCGGCGACTTCTGTTCCAAGCGAGCGTGCCTTTTCAGTGCCAGGGGGGGGGGGTGTCTCTGTTAGAAGGGAGCGCCTGCTGCCTGATCATATGGAGCAACTCGTATTTCTTCATGATAACATCTAGTGATTACTTTCATTGTGCCGTGATATTTCCTTGCGTTGTGATGTACATTGTGCTAGCCTGGACATTGTGTTCTGGAGATAGCAGTGTATGTTGTATTGCCAGTCAGGCTGTTAATGTTTTTTTTTTCAAATACCTACATGTTAAATAAAATATTGTTACTGTAGAGGCATTTTCCCTTTGATATTCGATATTCGATTCGATATTCGAAGGTGGATATTCGCACACCCCTAATATATATATATATATATATATATATATATATATATATATATATATATATATATATATATATATATATATCGTAACATGAAAATAAGGCCTGTTGTAATCCTCTTAAGAGTGCAAAGAATTACTGCCTAAGAAGCGGGTCATTGCAATGAGCATTGTTCAATGTAGCCGAACTTACTCACGGTGGTTCACTTTTAGCACGTAACTCCTCTTTCTTCTGACAGCTGTCCAAACAGCGAAGCTGATGCCCCCTGTCTTTAGGCTATTGTCTTTATATTGCCTACGTCGGTCGGCTTTCTCCTGGGGAGGACGCGCAGTCTTGGCCGTTCTGCAAGAGAGAACACTAAACATCACTTTGGCGATGATAGTATTGGGGGCAATGCACACACAATAGTACTGACACATATGCGACCATGTTCAATAAAAAAGGAAAACGCAAGCAATGCGCAAGAAGAAGCAAACAATAACGTCCTGGTGCCGAAAATAGGCCGTTATCTAGAAGACAGCGCCCGGAATGGCTTGTCGTGGTCACGCCTATATTAGTGTGCCTTCCCTTGACAACTAAGCAACTACCTTATCCCTAAATTGCGGCGACGTGCCTTTCCGCACTGTGCTTGAAGGCAAAGCGCGGAAAAGACATGCGCGTGAAGCTGCAGAAATAATAAGTTTTAATATAAACAACAAACTGAGACATTATATTCGAGGCGACTGCAGTAGCACGCGTCTTCGTATTCCGACACCACATGGCAGTTCTGACGGAGTTGTTGCCACTCTAAACATTGCCTACATCTGTACTCTTTGCCCCTAGTACTAGAGAGTTTCGCCAAGGCTTCCCGTAAAAGCGTCGGACCAGGCCTTCGGGAGCGTTGGCGGACTACGCTGCTCAGTTCGGGCCTGGACAAGCAACTCTGGGCGATCCAGCAGGCCGAGGAAGCTGCCTGGAGACACGGTGTCTCCGTTAGCTCCTAGGTGGGAGCCCAGCCCAGCAATCTGCCGGAAATTAATAAAAGTTTTCTTCTTCTTCTTCTTCTTTTCGTCTTGATGTTGATGTTGGGGCACATTGTCATCTATGTGCCCAGTGTCATAGCTTCGCCCATGAGCCACCACGCAGTTTGTATGGGCTATAATTTTAATATGCTCCGGGAAGTTAAGCGAAGAAGCCTTTTAAATGCATAGATATTCGTATGCGGACCCAACGAAAAATCAGTCCGTCCCTGCGCTTAAGTGGAATCGCTATAGAGAAATATGTGAACCATATAAAAGTGTTGTGCTGGCGGTGCAAAAAATGTAAAAGCAAAAGACTTGGCAGAAGAAGTGCCCTTTCTAGAACAATTCGTCAAGCCGACTTTGACCATTGCTCGAATTGGAAAACGCCAGGTTTTGCGATAATTTAACGCCGACCTTTCCACACAGTAGAGACGTTTTGGTGGTCGCGAGTAGTGCTTTCTCTTGAACCGTTCAAGACGTCAATCAATCGGGAAAAACAGTTTTTTCAGCGGGAGCCCATGAACAGTAATATTGCATGGAAGGCCGTAAGGCAGAGCAAGTGCAGGAAACAAAAGTGATTGTTACGGGATGTTACAGGGAACGAAGAGCGCCAAGATTTTAAAGGGCGTCAGGAAAACACAGTGATGCCTACGCTAGGGATTTGCTTTGTCTTTCAGGAATTTGGCGTCTTTTTATTGAATCTAGGGATTTTTGCAAGGTTCCGGGAATGTTGCGTTATGCGGCCTAATGACAGGTATTACTGAGTAATCACGCTCTTTCAAAGGGACACTAAAGAGCAACACAATTTTTCTCATATTAGTAAAGTACTCTTTCACAATATCAAAAACACCACGCTTGCTACGAAAACGCTGAAAAAACGCGCAAAAACAAAATGTGGGTGGCGACAACAACTTGAAGTTTCCGCACTTTTCACCGTGACGTCACATATTTTGACGGCGCCTACTAGGGACTACGTAGTTCCTAATCGGTAAAAATTAAGTACATTGTCCTTTGTGGGGCCATAGACTTGACATACCAAGTTTGAGGTAATTTTATTGAGCCGATGGCGCCAAATACACTTTGAAAGCCGCGACGTCAAGGGGGGAGATTTCGGAGCGATATTTGAAAATGAAACTTTCAACTTGATTTTCTCCTCTGGTAATAAACCTATTATGGTGAAATTAAGGACATTCGAGTTTTCAGAGCACAATGTATTGATTTAAACCGATTCATTGTTTCTCTTTAGAGCCCCCTTTCAACTAGAAAGGATGTAAGAAGCGATAACTCTCTCTATTTGCTGTTTTCCATTTAAAAACAGCAATGGTGCTGTGCTGGACTGAGTGACGGCGATTGCGGTTCTGTGACACGAGATAATCACGTGCTGGATACTGGGGGAAATGAAGCTATGTCGTCGTAAGTGTTTAGCATGCACGCGCGTATCGTAATGAGCACCCTTAGGGATTGCTACTTTGTGAAACAAAGAGAAATTTTGTCTTGTAGTGCATATGATAAAGTGCCCAGTTCACGCTCGCCGCATGCCTTCACCGTGCAAATCTTCCATATCAAATAACTTTTGGACCAGGAGACTTGAGAATGAGCACGAACGTAGCACTGGCAGGTTGGCACTGTTTCTTTATTATGAAGACGGCGTCACAGAAAGAGACGGAAATACTGATCGTGTGTTTTCAGTTTTTCCGTCGAGTCGTTTTTATAAGAACGGAAATAGCGACAAAAATATTTGGCCACGTGGGAAGCTGACCAAAAGTACACAAAATGGCTACCAGCCAGTACCACCTCAACTCACGTGAATGGATCCAGTATATCTACTGTAAATCATGCACCGCTAATTGCAAATGTGGTAAATTAGAAATTGACCGCCACCTCGAAAGCTGCAAGTGCAAGAAAGGGGTTACACACTTGTCATTTACTCTAACGATTACATCTATGATTTCAATGAGTGTGCAAAGTTAATTTGACAAATTTGTCTGTCTCTGTAGCAACTTGTGGCATCTGCAAGCTCTTTATGTGCAATTACTCCACAGAAAGTGTAGAAGAAAGAGGTGCAATGGCTGTTAATATTGTGATTTTTATTTCTGATAAGACTCACATGAATTGGGCCTCAGAGTGAACTATTTTTATTCTTTGTTGAAGGTGAATTAACCTGAATGACGACATCAAAATATCAATCTAGGGATTTTTCTTGCAATCTAGGTCATTTTCTGGGGTCAATCTAGGGATAAGACGTAGACTTAGGTTGGCATCACTGGGAAGACATCTCCCAACACGACGGCTGATAAGTAGGGCTCCGTGTTTTCAGAGTTAATTTATTGGAGGAAATTCGGCGTTTATCGGAGTGTTTTCGTTTTTGCAAATCCTCAATTCTACGAAATTCGGAGTTTACCTGCATTATTCTCAACACCAACGAAAACGTAAGAACACACAGCGCATTTTAGTTGTCTGCAAGGTTTGCACGCAGAAATACTTGCATACAAAACACCTACGTTTGTGCGTATTACATCCTTAAAGCTTGTTGTAATAGACGGAAACGTACTTTACGACCTCCGTATATTCGATGTCCCCTGGCGCGCCCCAGTGCCGCGAGGGGCCCTTATATCAAGATGTCGTCTCGCGCTCCCAAGGACCCTACGTACGATCTCTCGCTCCGTGCTCGACAAGCCCTTTAGTAAATGAGCGATGGGCGCGGTCTATGAGATGCTGATGACGTGAGGTGAAGTTTACATCGGCAAAATCGGTCGATGTATCAGTGATAGCTTAGAACATGCCTGCTGGATAAATAACGGAACAGGGTGATATTGGCGGTTAAAATCGGAGTTCATCGGACAAATCCGAATCGTGAAAAATTTTTATCGGCGACTGTTTATCAAATTTTGTCGTATATATCCGAAAGCATGGAGCTCTGCTGATAAGGTAAGCAAAACGCTTCGAAATTAACAATGGAGCTTGTTTTCTGAACAGATGGCTGCAGAAGACGTTTTCTGTGTATTTACACAGAAATTATTTCTGCATATAACATTTTTCCAATGTCGCAAACAAACTGGGCTACAGATAACATGGGAAAACGGTAAAAGTTGGTAAAAATTGCCATTTAAAAGATACTTTTACATTGCAACCAAGCCGACCGAATGTTGAAACGCGGTGATAAACTTGAGAAAATGTCCTCCCAGGGTAATCAAATAGATCGCGCTACTGCAACAGATGATGAAAACCAAGCTAGGACATAAGGAGACAACAATATTTGTGCGGAAGCGCAGGAAGTGGTCGCATCGTCTGGCAGCAGTCAAGGCGGTGATGCGGGCTAGTTGGCAGCAGCATCGCCATCCAAAGGGAAGACGATAACGGCGGCTCGTGGGGAGCGTACCGCGGCGTGAAGAAAAGCGAAGCAGGCGCGTGGCTCAAGACCCGATCAGCCCGTGCGACACTCCTTCAGGTTCTTTTAGGGGCGAAGCACCTTAAGGCCGAGGCTTGTCGGGCGTCTGTCCGTGTGTCCGTCACGGCACAGCACCGCATATATCTGTTGCTCAGAACCACTGTGGGGGATTGCCCAAGAATTGAATGGTTTTGTAAAATGTTACGGAACTTTAGAATAAGGGATCTTATACAATAGAAATATTCAATCAAAGCATATGACAGCACAATGCACGCTACAGTGAAAATACTCTTGAAACTGTGTTGCCTAAGCGTCGATGTTTACATGCTTCCTCAAAAGTCTCGTCATAAATTGTATGAAATAAAAAAAATTGGCCGCGTATCTGCATGCTTCGCTGCAAATGTCGTCTAAAGACAATAGAAGAGGCGCTGCGTGAGATATGACGCCATCTGGCAATACGTCGGGAAACATGAGTGCTGTGTTGCGGGCTGGTAGTCCCGGCGCAGCAGCAGGCGAAGACCGGCGGTGATCAACGCGACCAGCGGGGACGCCAGCCAGCCCGAACACGCGGTTTGGCGCGACGCACTGAAGCAGAAGAAACGTCCGCACACAACGAGTACTCTCCACACACTCTTTTATTTACACGCCGCCTGGGTAAAACAGGAATGCCAGAGCGGCGCCCCATGGCATTCGTACAGTGCAATACAGAACCGAAACCGAAACACAACAATGAGCTCGCGCAGAGGGCACGGAGGAAGGAAAGTTTCAGCACAATCGCATTTTCAGCGCAGCTTAAAAAAACTAGGGTCTTTAAAATTACGTATGTATGTATTTTCTATTAAAGGAACACACCACCTAATACTTGCCTAGTGATGTTGTGCCTCAGATATGCGTAATGTTTGCTTTTTGATCGACAATGAACACAAGTATGAACCTAGTCAGCCGTTCAAGATGGCTGGCCCTTGAGCAAGTGGTTCAACTTTGGCCGAGCGACTGAATCGAGTGACGTGCCGACAAACACAAAGACAGACCAAAATTTCGCCGTTTAAGTATCCCAAGGAAGATTATCGTCTTTAATAAGACGTTTCTTTTCGTTTGTCATACCAAGCAGCAAGGTCCTTTTAGAGCCTACGTCATGAACCAATATGTGTCCCATTAGCTTATACCCATGTAGCTGCCATTTATCCTTCAGGGATTATTTGGGCCCTGCGCTTCCCTAATAAGCGAATCGTCATCCGCAAATAGGTGAATGCGGAGGTGGTAATTAATATCAGCGGTTATGTCATAAATGTACATAAATGTACATGGGTTTCGGTGCTGTCATGAGGACGGGATACTGGGGTTTCGGTGCTGTCATGAGGACGGGATACTTACAGTCTCTTTCTCTTCAGCTTTTGCGGGCGCTAGTCGTCTCGTGCGATGCGCAATTCACGCCCTCTTGGATCAACGAACCACGCTACACCGAACAGTGTCCGGTGCTTCATGGCTGCCAGCCGTGTTCCGATGCGCTGGATTTGACTGCTGCCTTCCCGGATATCAAGCATATCGTCACTCAGCCAGCCTGGGCATTGCGTGTATCGTCATGTGACCACGAACTATTTAAGTGCCTGTCTCGCCAGCCGCAGCTCGTTTTCGGTGCTGTCATGAGGACGGGATACTTAGTCTCTTGCTCTTCAGCTTTTGCAGGCGCTAGTCGTCTCGTGCGATGCGCAATTCACGCCGTCTTAGATCAACAAACCACGCTACACCGAACAGTGTCCGGTGCTTCATGGCTGCCAGCCGTGTTCCGATGCGCTGGGTTTGACAGCTGCCTTCCCAGATATCAAGCATATCGTCACTCAGCCAGCCTGGGCATTGCGTGTATCATCATGTGACCCCGAACTATTTAAGTGCCTGTCTCGCCAGCCGCCGCTGTGTTTCGGTGCTGTCATGAGGACGGGATACTTGCAGTCTCTTGCTCTTCAGGTCAGTATGCCTTACTGTCACGATTCCGTTTATCGATATGACTGGTCTCGCGTGACGGCACTGAAACCCAACCTTTCATATCTTGTGTATGCTTATTTTCATCGCCTGTCAGAGACAATTGCCGAGAAATATCGGGCTGTGTTTTCTGTGCTGTGGGGGCGTTTGTTGCTGTCAGGGGACGTCGAGAGGAATCCGGGACCGTTCACGATGGAACAAGAACAGGAACTTCTTAAGGCATTGCGGTCACTACCAAAAAACAAGACGGTGAGGATAAGGTTATCGAGGCGCTCAAAGACATTAAAGCTAATCGGAAGGTTGCTGACAACAAGCTCACAGAACTTACGACTTGACTAGCCGCGATTGAACGTGGTGTCGGTGGTCTAAAAGAGTTAAGGGCCGATTTCCAACAGCTTAAATCTGAGAACTCCTCACTTGCAGCCCAGTTGGACTGGGTTGAAAGGCGCCAAGATGATCTTGAAAATAGGTCACGCAGAATTAACCTGGTTTTTTATGGATTGAAAGACTTATCAAGCGAGAGTTGGGAAGACTCTGAACGTCAGGTGCTATCTCTCTGCTCGGACCATGTGGGTGTCCAGGTGACGTCATCGGACATTGAACGGGCTCACAGGGTGGGCCGCTTTTCAACCTTGAAGAATAGGCCCATTTTAGCACAATTTCATTCCTTCAAAGGAAAGCAAAATATACTTGCGAAGGCACAGAAGCTAAGAGGAACCACTCTGTCAATAAGCGAGGATTACCCAAGCAAGGTTCGTTTAGAAAGAAGAAAACTGGTCGCATTTGCCAAAGAGCGCAAAAAGACATTCAGGCTTCGCTTTAATAAGCTAATTATGGGGGCCCTAACATTTATGTACAATTCTTCCAGTGATGATGTAGAACCGTTGCAATAACAATCAAAGCCTTCCGTTCGATGCCAAGGGCACGGTCACCCAGAACTGGTCTTCGTCGTTGTAAACTGTCGGAGCATAAGACATAAGAAGGATGCGTTTTCAGACCTTATAGCTACTACGAATGCCGATATAATTTTAGGCACCGAGTCGTGGCTTGACGACACTATTTACAACGCAGTTTTTCCTTCACATATGAATGTCTATCGCAAAGATCGTGATGCGCGCGGCGGGAGCGTTTTCATATTGGTTGATAACAGATTAAAAAGCGTGTCGGTATCACTTACCACCCTTGAGCATGAAGCAGTGTGGTGTAAAACTGAGCTGTCGCAAGCGTAACACGTTGCGGTGGGCTGTTTTTATCGGCCGCCTAACTCCAACAATGCGCAACCATTGGAAGCTTTGTCTGAAGCACTGGCTACTTTAAGAACTGAATATATTTTATTAGGAGGGGATTTTAACCTTCCTGATGTTGGCTGGATAAGTCATGTTCCCGTCTTGCGCCCGCCGTCGGGCCCGTACTTGGCACTTGAGGAGCTCATTAGAGAACACGCATTACATCAGTTTGTTGCTTCTCACACAAGGTACAGTGGGCTATGTGCTAACATACTAGATCTTGTTTTTTTTATCATCCCACCTTCATAAGGTCAGTTACAACGATGACGTGGATTAGTGACCATGAGGTAGTTGTTGGTAGTTTGGTTTGTCCAAAACTAAAGTTAAAGAGAATGTCACCGCGAACAATTTATTGTTATGAAAACGGTAATTATGAAGGGATATCATCTAATCTTACTTCGTTTTTCACTAAGTTCCAAGAGTGTTCTTCGATCATGAACATCACCAGTCTTTGGGAACTCTTTAAAACCGAGCTTGCTAATTTTGGCAGTAGTCATGTACCTTCCAAGGTTATTTCCGGGAAACGAAGAGCTGATAAACCTTGGATTACCGCGAGCCTAAGGAAGTTAATTAATAAAAAGAATCGCACTTTCAAGCGTTTCCGTTCATCAAGAACTGCTAGTGTTCAAGAAAAACTCGCCGAGTTAAGTCGAATGTTAAAGAAACAATTAAGAGAAGTGAAAGATAGCTTTTTTGTTTCCCTGGAAAGAAGGCTGATTACTAATACCAAAGAGGTATGAAAGTATGTGAAATCCAATACAGTGGGCTCTGTTCCCATTCCAGACATAACTGATGGTGAAACAACCTTTTCGGAAGATGCAGAGAAGGCAGCCTGCTTAAATCGATATTTTCAATCTGTGTTTTCCGAACCATTTCAAGGCGAAATACCATATACGACACCACAGGGATTGGAACCTATGGATAATACTATCTCCGCTAGTGGTGTGTGCGCTCTGCTAGAACGACTTAAACCAAACTCGGCTCCGGGACCTGATGCGACTTCTATCCACGTATTGAAGAGGTGTGCAAGAGCTCTAGCGCCCTTTTTAGCTGTCTTATTTTCAAAATCGCTTGAAGATCAGAAACTGCCATCTGAATGGAAGCTAGCAAATGTTGTGCCGATACCAAAGTCTCGAAACAAAAATAATGTTGCCAACTACCGGCCAATTTCATTGACCAGCGTATGCTGTAAAACTCTTGAACACGCTATATATAGCGGTATTATAAAGCACTTGGAAAAGAATAATTTTTTCTGTACAGTTCAGCATGGTTTTAGTTCTGATCTGTCATGTGTTACACAACTGTGCGAATTTTCTCATGATGTTTTAAATTCATATGATAAAGGTCATCAAGTCGATTCGGTATTTCTAGACTCTCAGAAAGCGTTTGACACCGTTCCACATGCATTTTTATTACATTAAATTATCTTTTCTAGGTCTGCCTGCATCTGTTCTTGGTTGGTTAAGGGATTATTTATCTTCTAGAAAACAGTCCGTCCGAGTAAATGGTTCGTCTTCTTCATACGTCGGCGTAACTTCCCGGGTGCCACAGGGTTCGGTGTTGGGTCCTTTGCTCTTTCTGGTCTATATTAATGATTTGTCAGAGACGCTAACATCGAACATGAGGCTATACGCAGATGATCGTGTTATTTATATACGATCTATACACAGTACGGACGATATTTGTGCTTTACAACGTGATCGTGACACTGTGGTGAGGTGGTGTGAGAAATGGAAGATGTGTTTGAATGTAAAAAAGTGTTTTTTTAGTTTTACCAGAAAATGCAAACCTTTTCACTTATGCTACAGCTTGTCAGGAGCACAACTGGACCGTGTTGAACATTTTAAATACCTTGGTGTATACTTTTCTGGCGATTTATCTTGGAATAAGCATATAGGTTGCGTAACTGGCAAAGCCAACGGTGTGTTAAACTTTATTAAGTCTGCCCCAAAAAATCTGAAAGAAGCGTTGTATGTTACAAATGTCCGACCTATCCTTGATTATGCCTGTCCAGTACGGGATCCTCATGGTCAAACTCTAATCTATAAATTTGAACGCATACCAAACCGTGCTGCACGCTTTGTCAGCGACAATTATAACTTTAACTCCAGTGTTACCTGTATTAAAGGCAACTTAGGGTGGAAACTTCTTGAGCAGCGCAGAAAATTCTTGCGATTAAAGTTTTTCCATTCGATCTGTTGTGATGAAATTGGCATCAACAAGAGTTTATAATGATGAGACCATACTTCGTGTCACATAGAAATAATCATTAAAAAAAATCCGCGAGATCAGCTGTCGTACTGGTGTCTTCGCTAATTCTTTTTTTCCTTTCATTACTCTTGAATGGAATAAGTTGGATGCGTGTGTTGTTGATCTTCCAGCCGATGTTTTTTGTTCATCACTACAAGATGTGTGCTTTTCGTGAATACGCGGGCATTTCTGCGCAAATGTGTGCCATTTTTTTTACTGTAAAACTGGGTTTTACTTTCTACCCCCCTACAATAATGCCCACTTGGGCGATGTAGGTTGCACTTATAAAAAATAAATAAATAAAAAAAGAAAAAAAAGAATGAGACCATGAATAATCCCCTAGCCAGCACTGGATCAAACAACTAAGCACAGCAGCGTATATCAGCAAAGTGTGATGCTAATTATAAACAGGGTGTCATCCAGTTATTTGTTAAGGCAGCTAGTCCAAAACCCATTCAGCTGATCTAGGAGCTTGCTGTTTGACACCCGGTCAGAAGCATTGCTAAAATCGCGAAAAATTAGGTCCGTCTCACACAGTTATGGTGCATTCAGACGACGGACCAATGACGACGGCGTCACGTGACCTCACACGAGTGATTGCGCTCATGCGCGCCTCGTCCGCGTGGCTCGCAGACGAATAATCCTAACCTGTTTTTCACATCAGCATTTTGGCATCGCAACGCTACAGCTTTAGCAGGCAAGCCAGCAGTGTCTGGCAACCAGTACACTTTTCTTCTGCTCGAGCCGTGCGGTTGTCCTCGCAGTTGACCTCAGTTCTTCTCTTGCTGGCGATTGGTTCAGTTTATTTCTGGAGCTGTACTCAAAGGCGATCATATTTGAGGTATCTATCTTTTTAAATGCGCGCTGATTGGTGGCTAGGAGAATAGCGGGTAAGTTATCGCTTTAACCATTGTACACGCGGGATGCTACGGCAGGCAAAGTGGCGCTGTCGCTGAAGGCGGTTCTCTCAGAACGCGGCCTGGGTTTGAACACTGAACTTAAGCTCAAGGTGCGAACCAAGAGATGGCATCATAACGTGCAGCACTGCATTGTGCACTGGCGGTAACTGTTTTCCGCAAAAGCTCAAAACTGCCGATATCGAAGCATCAATGTATCCTCTCCTCTCATGCTGGACCCCACGCGTGACAGCAGTGTGGTCAGTGTTGAGCAGCTCTCACTGCTGCAGATTTTAGGGGCGAAGCACCTCAGTGTCTCGGCTTGTCGGCGTGTCATGTCGTCGTCACGGCAAATCGAGTTGTCAAACTATAGTCATAAACAGGTGTATCATTAGTTTACAACCGGTTCAGAATAAACTAACGTGATTCAAACAAATTTAAAATGAAGGAATTATCAAGATTTAATTGCATTAATTAAAAGAAAATGGTTAAATTCCGTTTCAAAATTGGCTCCAGATGCCCAAGTTTTCTCCTGTAAGGCATACTTCTAAACCTGTTGCGGTGTGCAACACGAAGACAACTTACGGCAAGTCTGCCTCTCATTTAAAGGAGTACTGGCACGATTTTGAAGTGCAGCAAAACGGACGTCTTTGGTTTCTTTGGCATGTAGTGTTAACGCTCTCCCCACACCGCATCCGGGAAACACGTATAAATATTTAAGTTTGATTTTAAAGTTTTCATCTGCCAGCGTCTGCAAGGCAGCTTCACCGCATGGAGAGCCCTATGACGTTTCAAGTCAGCTCACTTGGTTTGCGAAAACTGGGTTCTGCATGCAGCCTAAATCACAGATATCGCTATCGGAGGCACTGGACGACAGTTCACTCATCATGAACCACGTTCGACTGACAGCAAAGGACAGCAGGTGCATATTTCGTGGGTTGCAGTCTGCCCGTGACGTCACGGGCCGACTTGACACGTCACTATGAAGCCGCCCTCTCGAAACCGAAACCGAAGCTGCTGGCTGAAAGAACCGGTATTAAAAATATATGCAATGCATCCCCAGGCACCACGACACTCTTTTTAGGGTTCTCGACACACGTGCTTTCATTTACAGCAAGAACCCGAAAAATTTTAAAATTCATGTCAGTACTTTAAATGATTAAAACCGGTTCAACGTAAGAGAGGACGCCACCGCCTCAGCAAAGGCGCGATTGCTCATCCCGCCGGGGCTTCTTCGGCGTCCAATCAGCGCGCGCCGTGTTGCGAGAGACGGCAAACGGCGCGTGTTGATTCCGGAAACACTCTTTCTGCGATGGACGCTGAACTGCGAACTCGCAAGGAACGAGAACGCGTGCTCGCCCGCCATAGAAAACGCTGACGCAGGGTCTATGAAGCTGTGTGTGCCCAGCAAGCAGTGGCCGCTCGGCAGCGCAGGCAAGCGAACTCAGAACTGAAGGCCCAACAAGCGGCAGCCGCACGCCAGCGCAGGCGGCGCACACTGCATGCTTCGCCCCTCCGCAGGTTTCACGTTAGTGGAGCTGAAATTTCTCCTCCCCTCCCGCCTCAAAAAGTTTTTTTCTTCCCATCCAGCCATTCCCCTAACAACAATGTTTTGATGGAAACGAATTGCAGTCCTCGACAATGATCGACGCTCCACAAAGCTCGGCGAGCTTCACGTCCTGTCGGCCTCCATGTTGACTAATACTCTCAAACCGGTCTGCTGGCAGCGAGCGCAGGTGAGAGCAGAGCATGCGGTCTAGAGTAATCCGGCTTTATGATGATGTCTGCTAGGACTCCGTCTGACGTGTGGATGCGCCTGCAGGTGTTTTGTCCACGAATTAGCTTTCCGTGTACACGACAAATCCGGATTCGGTCCATCGTCTGAGTGCACCGTTAGTGATGCGAGTGAACTGAGTGAAATAGATGAAATGGAAACGCAGGGAGGTTAACCTGGCGCGAGTGACCGGTTTGCTACCCTGCACAGGGGTGGTGAAAGAGGAGTAGGAAAGAGGACACAGAGAGAGAGAGAGAGTGATGAAATGAAAACGAAAAAAAAATGCACACACACACATGCACATTTCATGCAATTTCATAAACAAGTAGGCTATAGATGTATGACTGTCGGAATTAGCAATAGCCTGCGGAAGCGATATTGACACTCTCGCAACAGTTTATTCGTTGCTTGCAAATATGTGATAATGCGTGTGATGATATCTCCGAACACTTTGCAGCTGGTTAAGGCTAACGAAATGAACCGGTGATCTTTCGTTAACAATCGGTCACACTTCTTGTAAATTGCAACAACGCGAGCCAGCAGTCGTCGCGCAGCAACACCGATGCTTTCAAAGAAGGAAAAAAGTCAGTTTCACCACAAGGGCGAAGCAATGAATCTGGTGGCAACATGCCGTAATGTTACACGAAGTGAGGCTTGCAGCTAACTCTTTTAGATCCAATCTCGCGTAACACTACAAAACGCTGGTGCAAGAGAACACAGCCGCTCCAGGGAGAGATGCTCTTTCCGCACAGCCTCTTCGCGTTGAGAGCGCAGCATCTAGAAGTGTATACGAGCCGCGCGCTGATGGCTGCCGAGATAGAGCGCGCGCCAGCGATCTCGACCGCGCCCTAAGAAGCTAGGTTCATGTCCTCTCCCCGCCCCCCTCCCGAGTGGGGTGATGTTATCGCATGCGACCTCCGAGCGATGGAGATGTGTCGGCTCGTTTGATCTCTGCTTCAGCCGCGTTCGTCGCCCCCACTCGCGGGCTTTTACCCGCGGTAGAACATACGATGCGCGGGGGGATGTTATCAATTTGGACTTTATAGGGGATATGATGGCGACGGCAAAAACCCGTCGACAGTGTGCATATAATTGCTATTGTAATAAAAGTACCTTTAAGAATGAAAGGCCATGGCTCAGCTTATCGTCTTCGAAAAGCATTGCGTAAGTTTTCACGGCTGCCTGACGACTTATATTATATCATGTCATATCATATCATATCATATCATATTTATTTCAGACAACCAGTATACATAGTTGCCTAGGGGATCGGCGTAAAGGCAAAGAAAGCCTCACAAAGTGCCGATCACCAGCGTACACACATGAATAACCAGTCATACATGACATAACAAAATGCGAACATAAAGTGCCATCAAAACATCGCGTTTTTTCCAGAAGTCAAGCAGTTAGACGCAAAATATGTACATAATTATGAATAACACACGTCATTCACAATTCACGTAACACACGTAATTCACAATAGTTATGAATAAGAGCAGAAGGGACAGCGCAACCTTTCGGGGACTAAAGCTGCGGCAAAAAAAATACTGCATATCAATGCCAAGAATCAAAACGCTGTGTAACTTTGAACATCCTGAAATTACCAGGTAATTGTTCGTGTAATCTCACAAGGATGCCTCGGTAGAATTTCGTTGTTTCTGCTGTGTTCCAATTCGGATCATTTGAAATATTCAGCTGTTCTTCATTACGTAAACAGAATTTAAAGGGGTCACAGCCACCAATTCGCGGTTTTCAGCAAAAGATAAATGTAGAGGGTCTCTTATGCCTGTGCATATATGAAAAAAGGTCTTTAAATGAGATATTTCTGCGCAAAATAAGCCCTAAATGTCGCCGGCTATGAGACCCGCCCACTGCAAGCGACCGCCATTTTGCCGTGACGTGTGTGACGTCACGTGCTGATAGCGCGGAGCTGTCTTCTACCAAAGTTTCAGCCGCTGTCAAGCTCAAATTTCAATGTCAAGCTGAAGAAAGCTTATATATCGATTGTACGCACAGCTGAGCACGGAACAATAGCGTTCGCCTGAATGCAGACGCTCGCACTGAAATCAGCTTATTCCGTCACGGCTCGCGACTGCGCCAGTGTTGCACGACTCTGAGGCCGCTCGCGTGTCCACAAAATATTCAATTATAAATCAAGTGCTCGACCAAATGCGCTAAACTTTCGCCAGCTCTTTCGTGAACCGCATAACACGAATTAAGATTGAAAGTTGGCTGTCATAGCCCCTTTAAAAATGGTGCACGCTCTTATTTTGTCGGTAAATCTAGCACTCTGTCATAGCATAAGTGCCGGACGTGTATCTTCTCTGCGTAGAATGTACTCCCCGCAGCTGTTCTGATTACAACACGTAGCGTCAGTAAGCCTACAACGCATGGCGCGCGCGTCCAGCGCTGTAAGTCCGCCGCGCTCCTCAATAAATAAAAATAATAAATAAAATACTTATTTTCGTTACATGCGAAAGGTAATGGAGATAGCAAGGTAAAGTTCAATGTTTACCTGACGTCGACATTGCAGGTAGTGTTCGCTACTAATTAAATTAACAAGCACGCTGTCCCGCACCCAAAGCGAAACATAGACAGATCTCACTCACTGAGTGCGAACACTCAGTGACAACGCCGGCAAGATAAAAAGAGACAGCATTGGCGCTAGCTAGCGCTTCGCGATGCCTGTCACTTCATGGTGTCGCGTACGAAGAGATCGTGCATCGAGCTGTCCGCATAATTGACGTTGCTCCAGAAACAAGCAGTGCAAAGGGGAAAGGAGGCAGGGCTTGAGACTTGAACGTGACGCTTTTCATAGACTCCACCTCTCCTCCTGCCATAGACTCCAGCAATTGGGGAGGGCGAAAAGGCATGTCGCTTGCGAAACACCGACGCAACGAAGTGAGGATGTTTAAATGTTGTCAGAGAACCTCACGTACAGCACGCCAAGGCAACTCGACATTTGGAAGTCAATCTAGGTCCTGTAGCAAAAAAAAGGAAAAGAAGCAATCTGAGAATTTATTGCGGCGCAGCATTGCCTGGGTGGCACTTTACATGTTACTGTTAAATGCATTGCCCCTGATGCAGGCCGACACAGTGGCTAAGTAGCGGGGTGTTGTGCTACTCAGCGCAATGTCCTTGCATGAGTTTCTTACTGACTTCGGAGGGGTGTGCATTACGATGGGAGTGGTATGTTAAAACGTTTCTGTACGGCACATTGGTTGAAGACCCCGTGGCCAGAACTACTTACACGCTGAAGCAGTTTATGTGCGTTGGCAATTTGCAATGTCTGCGTAATTCTAAGCGTGCGGACGAATGTTTTTCCGCGAGACTGCACTTCATTAATTGTCTTATGAGTTAAGGTAATGAAAACTTCTGTTGCGTAAACTGATTCACTGTGTCTATATTTATTCGTTTTTTTTTGCACGATAGAAAAGACAGCTGCCCTCCCCCTCACCTCCCCCCCCCCCGCAGTTCATAAGCGCATAGTGCGCACTTATGATGACATTTTCTCAGAGCGAAAGGTCGAAAGAAAAGCATTTCCGGTGCGCCCACAGAATACAAAGTTCATGTGACAGAATATTGGTTTACGTACATATTTCCTCATATTACTAATGTATTCCGCGGTATGTGTTCTGCAACTACCTGATCTAGTGATACCACAAATCTAAATGACAAGCAGTGATTATTTCAATACCTGCGGCAATCATTCCCTCGTTACATTGGCCTATTATTAAATTCAGTAGCAATAAAACGTAGAAACGCAATTCTTTTTCGAGAAAGCGTCCGTGCAGATAGACGCAATATCGCCTGAGGCATGCTCGTATGTATTCTTGCGGGAAAAACATCATAAAAAATATTATTCACAATAAAATTACACCATTTCCGGCTAAAGGGGACCATGAGGCGATGCGAAGCCGGAGCACTTGCACGATCGCGTTCCGTTGGCGCTCGTTGGGCATGCTACCGACATCGCGTCGTGGAACGCGAAAAGGAACGCTACGCGCGTCTTGTCTTCCCTCTAGCGTGGCCGTTAATTCTCACAGGGTGAGCGGGGAATGCGGCTGACAGACGTGCGAGAGGGGGGCAGCGTAGGAGAGGAGAGAGAGGGGGAGGGGACGCGCATGCGCTGGCGCTCATCGCAGCGTTGCGCAGGAGAGACTTTCGGCATGTCTTGCCCGCATTTCAGAGGAAGGGGAAAGGGGGAGGGGAGATGGGGAAGGTGAGAGGGGGAAATGAGAGTGGGGACGGGGAGAGGGGGAAATGGGAGAGGGGTAGGGGAAAGGCTGAGTGGAGACGGGAAAGGGGACAGGGGAAGAGGACAGGATGAATGGTGAGGGGGAGTGGAGAGGTGTGTGGAGAGGGTATGCGCATGCGCAGTAAGGGTGGTCACGCCACACACCACCACCACCACCACCGGATTGAACTCCTCCATAAGATACTTCGCATCTAAAAGCTGCTGCATGCTAATTACGCGCAGTCGTACACGGCAGGCCAACTTATGTATAGGGCCAACACGCTTCAAGCGTTTTCTTTATGATGTACGTCGCTTTAATTCTGTGCTCCATATCTCTCCATTTCGAACGTTTGGCACGGAGAACTCCATAATTTAAACATAAACATAATTAAATTCTTATTGTACGCACTTCACCGACATGCAGTTTATCTAAAACATTTTTATCATTACCTATCTCCTCACACCGTGATGGAAGTGAGAGCACCTAGCAACCATGGGATTCCACAAATAACCTATATTAATGAGAACTGAAAATACCCTATGTGTTTCATCCCCGTTGAGGCTTGCAGCTGCGCTTGTGTGTACGTTAGAGTGTCATGGGAAGAATCAGCGGCAACAAAAGAAATCTGCGAAGAGCGCTGACTGTCAACTGCGATTCATTTCGAGAAACACGAGTGTAACGGAGGTCTGAAAATGAAACGTAGAAACACACAAATTTGTTTTTCTCCGAAATCAACCTTAATGGCTAGTCAGCAGTGTTCGGTCGTCTTCTTTTCCCGCCTGTGTGCTCTCTCTTTATCTCTTTTAACAGTATGTGCCATCAGCACTACTAAAGTGTCCACATTTATCATGTCTCTCGCCTGATTTCTTTCAGGTGTCATCCAATTAATTTCAGCCGTTGGCAACGATCCCCGATTCGGGTAGACGCCAAAAATACAGAGCAAGTATTTTTAATCATCCTCATACCGTTTTCGTTCATTTCGTCCATGCGTGGTAATCAACCCGGACCTTTACAGCAGCCGTTGTACGGATGGTTTGGAATGGTAGCATTGATTTCTCTCTCTCTTTACTGTAACTTTTCTAGAGAAATTTTCTTCGCGGTTATGGAAACTACAAAAACATCGATCTGTTAGGAACCGATACTTCGCTTCAAAGTCGGACATCAATTTGAAATAGCAGTGTAACTCTGGGTGTAAAAGACAGAGAGGAAGTAGGAATATGAGGAACCATACCCAAGGTAATACATATAACAAATAGGCAAATATAAAATGACAAACGTGTGATAACTTGATATATGCTTCTTTTTGTACTCTTAGTGGAAAGCGCAGTTAGTAATGGTGCGGCTAACTACTCGTAGTAACTAATGAGAACCGTTGAGTGCATTTCGTTGTCAGAGGGCTCAGACAAGTAAAGATTACAAACGACAGTAAAACTCTGTTTTACAACCTCGTATCTTTCGGTTGCTTTTTAAGTTGAAGTTGAGCTATACGAATAAACGCCAGATTTTGCTGCCTTGCGTAAAAAGAACACGTGAAAAGTCATTTTAGGCTAGTGTCCATGCTCGTAATAAAATACAATGGTCAGAAAAATGTCGTCTATAGCGTTTTTAGCGATTACTATTTAAGAAAAAGTTTTTTTAAGCAAACACCGAAGTGAAGAAACCTATGAGTCGGTAAGGTGTAGTTACGTCAAGAAATCTAAATGTGTTTCGTGATGAGAACAGAATCTTTTGTATTAGGCGCTAGCACAAAAGTGTAAATTGATGATCTTGGTGATAATTATTACGTAGCAACAATAACAATTATTTGATGCATGCATTCTCTGAGCACAAAATTTGGGAAATTAGAGGCACGTGAAATAATTCATTGCAAAAGCTACAAAAGCAATGCGTCTGGGAAGATAATCATGAGGCTAAAGAGCATCCTTGGACACACAACTTTTCTGGAGATAGTGATTTTGTACATGCCCCAGTTTTCAGGGGATCATAGCAGGGCTTCACATGAACATTCGCACGAACGTTTATTTTGATCGATATTCCTCATTCTCGCCTTGAACAAGCTTCGTAAATGTTGCTACCTGTTCAGACCTCAAAATAGAGATATATTCGACAAGAGTGACCAGTAATTTCTAAATTCCAATACAATTTACACAGCGGGTACTGTTAACTTCGTAATCAATATCTTGAAGTTTCCGAGTGATAATCAGCCTTCTACGCTGACTATTCTGAGGGCATGCGAAGAAACTCGGCTATGCATAAACACACATTGCGCCTTCTCATATGCGCTGGAATGGCTCCTATGCAAATAGTAAGTATATTGCGGCACTTGCATGGCTTGTATATAATTCCACACGGCCGCGGGGCATGAATATTTTGCTTTCCTTTAGTATAACAAATAAAGAAATCAGGTTGTACTGCAACTTCGTTTACTGCTTTTTCTTGACACGTAAGCAACGGTGACACCAAAATACGGGTAGCTGAGAGTGGTATTAAATATTGGCGTATACCTTAGAATATGGTAGGCACCTATGAATGGTTTTTAATAGTGGCCGGGCGCCTCTGCCTGCGCAACCTCATATATATGCAAATTCACTTTGCTAACTGTGTATCTGGACAGGTAATATGTCATTTTTTTCTGTTCCTTCTGCAATTGATATCCTACTTTAAGAATCGAGCAGGAGCGCCAGCTTTATTAGCTGCAGGTATAATAGTTCAACACGATGCTATTTTAACTTAGCGAGTGCTCCTTCCGGTGCGTCAGGTAGAGAAATTGAAATGCATATATTCCTGTAGGACAAAAGTAGAACGTGACACGAGAAAGTCGTAGCCGTCATTCAAAGCATGCAAACAGTTAGAAGAAACGCGACTGAAATTTCAGAATGAGCTAGGGCCTAAAAAAACTCACAAGGTCCCGCCTACATTTGCATAGGATGACGCGAAGGCGAAAGCCATCCGGTGTGTCTAATCATCATCAGCGTCGTCGGAGGATGAGAAGTCATTTGAGCAGCCGCGCACTTCAGTGAGATGCTGTGGCTCATGATGAAAATTATCATGCTGATGATGAATTATGGCTCCGCTCTTTGTAATGGGCTGCCACTAGGCTTGTGCGAATAGTAAACTTTAGGTTCGAAGCGAATTCGAAGCGAATAGTGATTTGGTCGAATAATTGCGAATCGAAATCCGATAGTATGTACCACATATTAAAAAAAATGAGCGTATTTCTTGTGACCCAACTAACCTGCACCTCCACCAGATGTCACGTGGTAGTCACGTAGACGAAGACAGCAGTCAGCACGTCCGAGATGAAACTGTTTGTTTGGCAGAACTTGTGGCCGGGAAACTGGAAGTCAAAGCACAGCAATACGCTGATAGCGGCGAACAGAGCGTCGACCGTCGATCAACTAACAAGCGGTGAAGCGCGTCGGCATTTAAACATGTGCCGTCGAATATTCCAGCGTTATCGCTGGCTATCGTGCAATTTCTAGAATAAGCTCGAGTGTGCGCGTCTTGCGCGCAATCTTAACAAAATGATCTACAATGATCGTGAAGGTTCTCGAACATTGAGGCGCGGTTCGCGCTGAGCGTTGCTGGCAGTCTTTGTGGCCGAAAACCGAATATAGCAAAAGTGATAAAGAAACGCACGTGGCAATATTTTTTTAAATTGAAAAAAGGCACGTACAAATGTCATTCTTTTTGTTTCAAAGGGAAGTGAAAGCAACATTGAATAGTAGCAGGATTTGGCTTTCGGTAAAATGCATTTGATAACCTGAAAAATACGTTACGTTTTAAAATTTACTATACACAGATCATATAGGCCAGTATAACAAGCTTTTAAATTTAAAAAATGATGAATCGATCTGAGGGTAACATTTTCATTTACCCTTGAACTGGGGCTTTTGCGGCAGTGCGGATTTTCCATGAATAGGTGTGTTCACGGTATAGCACAACTCCACTGCAGCGAAACCACCTTTACAGGAGGTTACATGCGGTTTATATATGTCTATTCGTTCATGTCGAATATTCGAAGTGTTCGAATATTCGCACAAGTCTTGTTGGCACCTTCCAACCACCCTCTCGTTACGCAATTCACATGGTGTGACGCTTGCTGTGATCCCATGCTTCTGCCATGCTATATATTACATCAGTCAGCGTCATTCGTTGCCCGACATGACGACTGTATGGGTTTTTTATCCAAAGCAGATTCGAGCACCGACGTAGTGCTGGGGTAGATTATTTGAGTGTCACGCAGAATGCATGGGTTTGAGTCCTGCGAGAAGCCAGGTTTTTATTTCATGTTCATTGAACTAACCAGGTACCACGTGTTTACGTACCACATAGCGCGTTTTTCAATAGGGACGTGTGATGAGGGATCTTTAGGGCTGTCACAATAATACAATCACATAACACGAAGAAAAACTGTACGGTTGTTTTTCTGGCGAAAGCTTTATGACGACTCCGGCCATTACAGCGGAACATATTGTGCGCAATGAAAACAGACGGGAAATGCGCGGAGGTCTACAAATGACATACGAACGCTTTCAACGCAAAGCGATGTCAAGGCAACAAGTAGAAATCATGAAAACCTTCTTGATGCGTTGTTTTGACCGAGGCGGATTCGTTTGAAGGCACCTAGCGTGGGAGCTTAGACGCTCTAAGCTGTTGCGCTACTAAGCTAGACAACGTCCTATTATTACTCGGCCTTGGCACCCGCAGTTCCATGGGAGAAAAAAAGGAGGGGAGGCGATAGGCCAGGACAACAATCTACTTATCTTTATCCGCACGTTAAAAGACTCCAGTGACCATACTTTCTTTCGCAGTGCTCGTAACTAATGCGTACATGATAACGATACTGTGGTCCGGCTCGTTAAAGTTCCACATTTAATAATATGTTTCATTAAGAAATCGTAAGACGAGCAGGCATTAGAAATGCAAGGAACATCTTGATTTGTGCAGATAAGTTAAGTTTGGCGCAGTACTTTTGGCCAGCCGTTTTTTTATATATGTCTGTGCCAACGCTTCGTTTCCTTTAAAGGCGACTTTGTTTGTTTGTTTGTTTTGTTTGTTTGTTTGCTTTACTGTAACTCCCAAGTGGAGTTTTCACAGAAGATTTCACAAGAAAACATATAATGTTATACTGCAATTGCAGCAAGAAAAGGCCGAAAAGTACATTACAAAATAGAGGCATGCAGCGAATACAGACATGTACACTTACATTTTGCGCATTTAAAATACAAATTGACAAAGAAAATACAGGACAGTATAGTAGGATCATAAGGCAAAATACACCGATATTGTGCACACAAGAATAAAAAAAGCATGCTATGACGTATTTGTAAAAGAGAAAATCAGTGACCCTAAAGCTGCTGTAAAAGCACTGATGGTGGAAGATATGACGACTGGACTAGGTAGTTCGTTCCATTGTTCAATTGCCCTCGGAAAGAAGCTGCATTTAAATATGTGATTTCGGGTGACTGGCGGATGAACGTACAAACTATGTCTGTGTATAGTGCGCGGATCTGGAGAAATTACAAAGAAATCTCATAAGTTAACTTTAAGCTGATCACGAATAATGAGGAATAGGAGTTTTAAACGATCATGCTTAGTTCTTAGTTCTAAGGCGGGGAGGTTTGCACGCTTACAAAGTTCGGAAGCAGAGTGTACACGCTGATATTTATTAAATATGAATCAGGAAGCCATCCTTTGAATTCTGTCCAGTTTATGGCGGCTAGAAGCGGTGTGTGGGTCCCACACCATCTTACCATGTTCTATTATTGGTAGTACTAGCATTTTGTACGCCAGACTTTTCACCTCGGGTGTTGCGCCGTGTAATCTTCGCCTCAGGCCCCACAGAGTTTTATTTATTTGCCTTTCTACAGGTGTCATCGATATGAGTCCTCCACCTCAAGTCTGGAGTGAATATTAGCTCTAGGAATTTCTTTCTGTTACCCTTTTTACATCATGCGGACCAATGCTGTAATTATATTTCAGAGGTGCCTTTTTCTTGTTATAGTCATGCAAACTGGGACATCTGCCATGCATTGAAACCAAAGTAGAATTTTTTCGTAAATTGCTGTTCCGGTCTAACTGGTCACTCAAGGATGCGATCTTGTTATGTATAACACAGTCAACTGCGAAACATCTTAGTTGGACGGATAGAGTTGAAGGCAGGTCATTAAATTAATTTACTTTTAGTAAGAGCTTGGGATGCGAGACCTTATGAAAGGCTTTTGCAAAGTCTAAGATGATTAAGTCAATGTGTTCCCGGCAGTTTATTGCTTGCTCGAGATCGTGAACTGTAACAACAAGCTGCGTCAGTGTAGATAAGCCCCTACGAAAACCATGTTGCACTAGCGATAATAAATTGTAGGTATCCGGACACTGGAGAAATGTTTGCACATTATACGCTCGAGCAGTTTGGGGCAAGTGCTCGTAAGAGAGATGCGCGTCCAAAGAGAGATAATTATTCAAACTATTTTTTTTAATTCATTCACGTACCGAGGCGCATAATGTGCCCCTATGTTTCAAATATGAGCGCCGTAAATTGCGCTGCTCTTTGCGGAAGCTGGTATATCATAATGCGATGCAGCGGGCTTCCGAGGCGAGGAAGAAGTCGTCATGTGAACGTCCTCGCCGCGTATTGCTACGCCAGTAGTTTAAAATGTTGCCTCCGAATATTTTAAGTGCGGAGCACTTCAGGGGCCCGGACTGTCGTATGCTGTCGTCGCCTGGCGTAACGCAGGCAAAACCACGCATGAAATTAGAAAAAAAAAGAGGAAGCAAGTGAGAAATATAAAGAGGGAGAAAGAAAGGGAGAAAATAGGAAGGACATTAGAAACAGCAAGAAAGAGAAAAAATAGATAAAGAGAGAGGAAGCAATAACTATAAATAAAGGGAGAAAAACAGACAGAAAGAAATCAAAAATGAGAAAAGAAAACAGGAGGAAAGAAAAAGAAAACCGAAGAGAGACAGAGAAGGCTGCCCAGCTCCGCACTTCCTTCAGGCTTGGCACAACTAGTTCGAAGCTGCTTTAATTTTTTACAAACACCTTCACTCAGGGGCAAAATAAAACCCCCAATCAGTAAAATAAACAGTAAACTTCTTTTTAGAACATTACGTTATGAGCAACAATTTATACCTATATCACCTAAGAACCATGCGCTGAAACAAATAGGACAGAAAAAGCAAAGCTAGTAATACTTGTTGGGGTTTAACGTCCCAAAACCACGATATGATTATGAGGGAAACAGCAGTAGAGCGCTCCAGAAATTTGGACCACTTGGGGTTCTTTAGCGTGCACCTAAATCTGAGCACACAGGCCGCAAGCATTTTCGCCTCCAGCAGTAGAGCACCACAGCCACTAATTCCCAGTAAAACAGCGCCGGCGAAAACAACAGACCAGACGAGGAGCGAGACAGGTACCACAAGACGCCTTGTGTTACGTGTCTTTCTCCTCGTCTGGTCTGTTGTTTTCGCCGGCGCTGTTTTACTGGGAATATGGACCAACTAGTTCAAAGGTACACCTTGATAACCACTAGACCACCGTGGCGGGTAACACGTAGCAAGGTTGATAGCCTTTTTTTTTAAATACTCATCAGTGTAGATCTGCATAACAGCGTCAGTGAAATTCGTTTTGAAGCTAATGTGGCAAAGCAATGTGTTTTCGGATTCTCAAATCTGCTTCATCTCACAAGTTTGTTTCCGCACTGTGGATGCTGCTTGGCTGCTTGGCCATAGCTAGGAAGGGCGAAAATTTCTCACGATGTATTCATCCGTGAATACAATTTTAAAAACGTTGGAAGAGCCTTTCTTTGATTTATTGCAGGTTGCCTTGTGTTCTTCTCCACCACCTAGAACGCAATCACATAACATTGTTAGCGTGCACAGGACGTCAGGTCCGTGCGTTACTTTAGAACTGTATAACAAATATTCCAGCTGTTGACAGAATATTAGACAGAGCGTGCTATGCCGTCAATGAACAAAAGAACAACCAAGAAATACTGTATACACAGCGTAAAACCGTATGAAAGTTCCAAAGGTCGTATAAGCCGGGTATACTACAGCGCTTTGCTTCCTATGTTCTTTTATTCTGTGCACAGAAAGAAACGTATCTTCTACCACATGACGTGGCCTATGTTGATGTTTATATTGTCGCACACTAAGTTTGCACACGTATGCCATGTAAACAAAACAAGATGATTTTTTTAGGTAGGTGTCCTACCAGTGAGTAAAACAAGATGACTTTAAAACCGTGTGTCCTCCTGTGCAGCGGCTTTCACGGCTGAGATGAAAAACCGACAAAGATAGCACCGAAACTTTTGGGACTAAAACGGAGCAGCTGCCGCGGCGAGTCTGCACGACGAAATGAAGAGACTGTGACAATTATTGCAAGTGAGGATGAAAAAAGCCCACACAGTGAAAGTTTAACTTCCTTGCGTTCGGGATGGACACACAAGAGACAACCGCAGGCGGGAGAGGACCTGGGATGGAGTGGGGAAGCCATTACACAGGCTCTGCAATCATTAGCGTGTCGCGCGGGCAAGTCGTGAGTGATGGCCGAGAAAATGAGCGAAAGCGTGGAGAAGGAGCCCGGGCGATTTTAATGACGGAGACGGCGAAGTTGCGCAGCAGCACAAGTATTCCATTTAGAAAATGGAAACTTCTCGGTCTTCCTCAAATGGCGTCGTCGTCGTCTGGTGCGAGCGTACGAAAAAGATGAAAGAATTCGGGCGCATCCCACCGCAACCATATTTCTTCCTCATCTGCTCGCTCGCGTCCACTCCTTTCGCAGAAGTCGTAAATCTCAGCGTACATCAACCCGGGACGCGGCGCGAGTGCTACTTTGGCAATACATATAACACTTTGCGTACGTACAACTTTGCATATATAATGATATCAACTTTTGAAAGTATTCAGCTCGTGATTTGGCTTATACTAATGAGACACTTTCTGAAGGTAGGCCCAACCTTGAGCAACAAGCAACTGGAGCCCCTCTGTTAGTGAGAATTCCTGGTAGAGTATAAAAGGGCGCTAGAGCAAACAAGGAAGAGGTGGTGAATCTCTACAGAAGGTTGGGTTGAGCGCTTCTTCTCCGGCGTTGTTTTTTGGCATTTTTATGCTGTATGATGCTGGTGCTAGTGCTAAATGCCTACAAGCAATTTGTGTTTTGGTCAATAAAAGTGGAAACTTTTGTTATACCTTCTTTATTTCAGTGTAGCCGCGGTCGTAAATTCTGCACTGTCGAATTCTCGCAAATGTTATCTCCATCAACATGCAGCCAATGTAAACACCATTAGCAATTTTCATATTTGTGGGTGGACGAAAGTTTCTCCCAGCAATCTCTAACTAACCTTGTTTTGTTTCAAGAGGCTCGCACTGCATGTGGCATAACTACATCATTTGAGTGCATGGTGGACTCGTATGATTTTCGTTTTGCTCGGTGCAATCTGTAGCTCTAGCAGACCATGCGTTCTTTGCGTGGTTCAAATCAGCGTCATCTGTGCCCCCGCCTGTTAGCGAGGGAATGCATCTCAGAACGCGAATCTCTGTTTCACAAAACAATGCACGAATTCAGGTATTCAAGTCTTATTTTCGCCTACATGACGAGAAAACTTCTCTTCTTGAGAGTAATCTCAAAAAATAATACTTTGCGGAATATTGCATGTGTTAACTTGACTTCATGACACCTTCACAGTTTGTTTTTCCTTGTTTGAAAAGTTCAGAACACTGACGTGGTTCTGTAATAGAAAACCTGATTGCCACGTAGCCCTGGGTTCGATTCCTGCTCAGACCCGTGATTTTCGTTCTTTGCATCCTTGGCGATTTTCTCCCTCAACGACGACGCCTAGATTTCATTTGTAACCAACAGCGGCGTTACCGAGGTCGTAGCGGAAGCCGGCTATCCTGCGTCGATAAATCCTCGGTGTTTTTCGCGCTACTGCGTTAAAATTACCGACGATTACGACACTCCTTAACATTAACGCGACAGCGTTAAAGAGCAGGTCTCGAAGAAATTCCGGCGTCGGTGTCGGCGTCGCAGCTTGTGAGCGAAAAATCAGCCTTGTCCGGGAGCCAAAATTTGAAGTAGATGCAAATGGAGAAATAATGAAAGAAACCTTCCGCTCGAGTGGGAATCAAACCCAGGACTCCTGCGTGGGCATCAGGTGTTCTCCCACGCAGCCACGCCCGTGCTCGAAACGGCTTCGGAAAGAAACGCTATATGAATGTTGTGTCGTGAGAGGAGGGTCATTAACGCGTGTAATATTGCGCGGCAGAAGAGTTCATTCACACCAGGCGTCAAAACATGTGAATTGCGCAACAAGTGGTTTGTTCAAAGGCACACCCATTACAAAGCACGCAGGCATAATTAATTTAACGCAATACGTTGCTGGGCTAGTTGGTTCATAATCTTCAAAATTGGATAGCGCGAAATCAAAGCTACTCAAATGACGAAAGCATTGTTGTGGCCTGGGATTAAAAAGTCGTCTTTCAGATCCGGACATTCTTTTTTTCTTTCTTTGAAGCTCCTTTTTTCAGAAACTGTACTGTTTCGAGCTTCGTGCTTTTTTTTTCCTGTAGTGATTCAGACTTTACCTCGCGGGCTTCCAAAGGTCAGATTTGCGATCTCTACAAAATCTGATATTTCTTTTTAGCCGCGTGTACGAGCGCATGTAACTGTAACTTCAGACGAGTCCACGTCACCAGTGTTTCTGCTATAGGCAAAACGTTTCTGTCGCCACATTGCACTTTATCTTTTAAATTCGAAGCATTTCTTAGCGAACCTCTGGCACTTTGAGCGTATCTATCTATCTATCTATCTATCTATCTATCTATCTATCTATCTATCTATCTATCTATCTATCTATCTATCTATCTATCTATCTATCTATCTATCTATCTATCTATCTATCTATCTATCTATCTATCTATCTATCTATCTATCTATCTATCTATCTATCTATCTATCTATCTATCTATCTATCTATCTATCTATCTATCTATCTATCTATCTAGCTGCCTACGTCTGGGTGCTCTCGTGATCGCCTCCTTAACTTGGTGTAGACCAAAATTAGTATGGGAGGGTAAGAGGACTTGACGAATATGACTGTGTTGTCAGGACATGAATAACGTGGAAATCCTGTCGCGTGCGTCGTCAAACCCTTTCCTCCAGACACGTGTGGAACATACTCGTTTACCACCGGCCGCGGTGTACGGGTATGCGACACAGGTGATTGACAGTTTATACCTACCCAGGAACGGCGAGAACAGACATTAACAATTAATGCGAGAGCGTTAAACAAAAACCGACATCGGCAGCGTTGACCCGACGAATGGAAAGAATAAAAATCAGGATCCAAGCAGGAATCGAACCCAAGCATCCTGCGTGGCAATCAGGTATTCTATCACAAAGCCACGCCAGTTCTACAAACTGGTTTGGAAAAACAGCCTATGCAGGCGTAATGACGGTGCAACGTCAGTTGTGGTTGTGGTGCTGGGTATCTAGTTTTACAAGAAAGCAATAAACACTACATATGTAGTCCTACAATACTGGCGTCATATCAGATTAACGCCCGTGATTCCACTAGTTGGCTCCGCTTTTATAGCAGTCTAATAAGCATTACATTTGTATTCCTATGATTCCGCAAGCTATATTGAAGCATTGCTCGACCCAGGAGGAATATATTAAGGAAAGTTACATATGATATTCACATCATCGCAGCGTAAAGTGCACTTAGTCCGCCAGAACGACGTAGTGTCCTCTTCATTTCTTACGAGGCTGGGCGATGGCCTCATGCTGACCGAGGGTGGTGACAGATTGATTGACAGCCGCTTTGTAGACTAGGCTACGTAGGTCACATACGCACAGGTAGCCTACGAATACAACAAGCGCCATCCACTGATGTTGGTCTATGTAGCCCTATCCAGGCCTACCAGCCTCAACGGCCCTAAACCTCACCAACGCGATGGTAGACTTCAGATTCCGACATGTCGCCGGCTCTATATAAAGACAATTTGTCGACGAAATGACCGAGGCATCCACGATTTCGAACAGCTGTACTATAACTCATACTTCACTACACATGGACCCCTCGCCACCGCGATCGCGACCGGATCCGATAACAAGTCATGACCAGCGGCTGGTGCTCACTGATCTCGGTGATGATGACCTTGTTCAAGAACTGTTAGAAACCCCTTCCACACATGTACACGGGTTCGTGAAACGTGCGTGCTTTCTCCACGATAACGGACAAGTACTACATATCAGCTTACCGCTTCTGGTGTTGGTAATACCCACGTTGCCGTTGGCAGCGTTACCCAACCTTGAACAACTGGCTTTATAACACATATGCGGCTCTTCAGCATATATATATATATATATATATATATATATATATATATATATATATATATATATATATATATATATATATATATATATATATATATATAATGTGTGTCCGTATAATATTTATTCAAATCTTTAGTATCATTTCGTAACGTTTCGCTCAGTAAAAGAAGTTACGCCACAGTCACGTTCCCACCGCATGCTTCGCATATGATCGAGTTCCACGGTACGTGGGATCTGCCGAATTTTTATATAGAGATAGGCTCGGACGTATCTACTTTGAGTCTGAATGGAAGAACTCCACCCTGCGAATGTCTCGAAAGTAGCGCAGGTCACAGTTTCACCGCATTTTTTTTAGGGAACTCGAACTCTGGCGTAGTATGCATGCAAGGGCCACAAAAGTAGAGCACTAAGCAACGACGACCTAGAAGAACGTCTTTTCTATGTCCTTAATAGATTTCCAGCTCAGTAAATTAAACACTGAGTAAGGAGGCAGGAACAAATTTACAAGAGCCAATTCAGAAACTTGGACACCCGAACTCTGCAGCGACATCATTCTCCGAAAGCTCACTTCATCCTCACGACATCCTACTGAGTGAAGTTCATTTCCTCGTGAGCGGAAGAACCGCACTATTTCAGAAATTTCGTTGTCCATGATTGGCGTCGGAAACGTTCTCAAGACAATTCTAGCCGCAGCAGGACACTCATTCCTTTCCGAGCTAATGCGCCACAGCGCACTAATTGAATATCGTGCGTCATTTCCAACACGTGTTTCCAGGGTTCACATTTATAGTAACGTTCTACGCTAAAATTGGTCGCGAGGAATAATACGAGCCAGTCGTGGTGCTAGACATTTAATTATCGAAGTCGGCTGGGGAATGGTAATGAGTATGTACTTCCAAACGGATTGCTTTGAGACTTGGGGGCCAGGTCCTTGTAGTCTGAAATGGATTTTGCATTATCGCACGACAGAGCAACATAACACAATATCAAAACAATACAGAATAAAAGATTCACTTCCGAAATAGTCATCGCATGCTGCTAATTTGCGCGCGCAATCTCAGCATTCAATAACGGGCGCTTTTATAAAAGAAGTATTCAATTGTACGGGGATTCCATCTAGATATATCCGAAAAGGATAACACATCTAAAGTTGCAGTCCACATGGCAGGGTTGTTTGAGCAGCACACACTCAATGACAAATGCTGAATTTAATAAAATATAATATGCAGTACACTAACGGAGGTAAAATTTATCCGTTATTCATGGAAATTATTGGCTATATTGCCATTCACGACGTTCCACTGCCATTCACAAGAGAATGTCTGATACATTGTAGAAAAATAGGGATCATCAGCGGGACACTTTAATCATAAGGAGCAATTCGTGCTGAAAAAAGTGGATGTTACAGCCTACACACTAATACACAATCTGAAGAAACCTCCCCAGAGAGCAGCCCTAAAGGTGGTTTTCACCGCTTCACGTAATTCTCACGAACTTGTAGCACAATTCCTGTTGCAAAGAGGACACAACATTGAAACCCTGCGTCGTTGCCATCAGCATGCCCTATGTGTAACGCATTCTCTCTGGGGCTGCCCATCACATTTCCGAAAGGCAACGAAAGTGCTGTTGCGTTTTCTCAAGGATACCAGACTGATTCGCGGTTTGTGACGCCAAACGCAGAACTGCTACGTCGGCTGAAAGAGTGACTTTTCTCTCCTCTTCCCGAACTCCCCCTCCCCCCTTCCCCAGTGCAGGGTAGCCTACCGGGCTCAGCCTTGGTTAACCTCCGTACCTTTCTTTTATTCTTATTCTCTCTCTCTCTCTCTCTCTGCTAGGATTTCACTGTCACGCGGTATATGGCTCAGCAGACATTCCCTTGCAAGAGCATGTCGACCACCTCAACCGTTAGCAGGAACGTTACTTTGTGGCCCGGAGTCGCACTTGTGGATGAAAAGCAGAACTCGACAAGTGCAGCATTATGCGTAAGTGCAAATACCGGCAAACACTGGGGGTATTTGAGGCTATAGGAATTCCAGGGGTGCAATAAAGGCGCGCCTGCGAGGCATCGATCCAGCTCCTTCAAGACGAAGCGTTCCAGGATCATTACCCTGCATGTGCCATGCCATAAGTGCGGCGATGGGCAGATTGTTTTTTTTTTTTGCTAGCCATTCTCTCAGTTGGCTTCTATACTATTTTAGTCGTGCACGTGATCGTATCGTTTGGCAATAAAGTTTAACTGAACGTGAGAACTTGTCCGTGAATGCACTATCGTCAGCGCTTTTATTGTTCTTTTTTGCATATCATTTGTTTACTCTAAGTCGCCAACTTGTCAGAGCGCTATTCTCCCTCTTAACAGTATTTATGACGCCCAGGTACGCTAAGAGATCTATTGCCCACGGAATCACACGTGCAAGGCACTACCATCTCGTCTGTATCAATGACGCGCAGTAGATAATGACAAAATAAAGTCCGATTCAGCCACCGTAGATCGCGCGCTATCCCGCACACTAACCACCGCAATATGCCTATTTTTTTTCGCTGATAATATTTTTTATATGGATAAAACCCACACGAACCATTTAAAAATCTTGTGAGTGCCAAATGGTCATTAGTTATGGCAAAACAATCGGCAAAACTTGGAGGACGCTTGGGCTTCGCCTTCAAGAGTTCACATGGTCTTTTCAATCGCTTGCCAGGCGTCGCTCCTCGGTGGACACCTGAACCGTGCCGCGAGAAAAAGAACGCTTGTGCGCCTAACATTCTTTAAAGTCTCCTAGAATGCATGCCCACTGTAAGTACAGTTGCGAAGTGCCCACTGCGCCATCATTTTTCCTTTCGCGAATGGACGGAAGTACCCAAAACACGTCCGGAAGCTACACGCGTAGCTGGACACTTTCTTGATATGCTGTTGCTGCTGATGAAGATTAAATATGCCTGAACGATTCGTAACTGGTGGGACTTTTGCGCACTTCACGTGGTGTGACGCCTCGTGTAAGTCTGCCCTTCTGCCACGCAATAGTACATGGGCTGCCTCATGTGCGTTTGTATGTGAGCGTGCTCATATGTACTACATACACAATGTAACGATTTCGACGGGAAGGGAGGGGGACTGTGAAATCATCGAGTTCCGCTACGGCTCCACCAGTGTTCTGAAACATCAAAAAGTAAATTCTATTAGTATCGCAAATAGGAATTACAGCTATTCGAAGGTTGCAGGTTCAGTCCCTACTGGCGTCAAGTCGTTTTTTTTTTCGGTCCACTTTACTTTCTCCACATCCATAGCACAACTACTACAATACGAATAAAACAGAACGAATTACTGCCCCTATACATTCATTGGCTTCGACATGTCCTGGTTTTCATAAAAGTTGTGTCAAGCAAAGAAACGAGCCATCAAAATTTTCCAGCTCTCGCTACAGCAACTTTATTTAGAATTTTCAATATTAAGTTGTCGCCAGCATTAGCTACTTGGTGTGAGCAAGTTACATATCTTCAACATCTGCTTAGAAAGCCGTTTGATGTTACGTTAAATAAAAAAGAAATTGGCAAATCCCACGAGTTGCGCGAATCGGTTTCATGCGACGCAGTGTGAGAGTACTTCTATGCTGTATTTTATGGCCTTGAGCCAAGCGTTTTTGTAAGTGTAGTAGATTTGTGCACATTGTGGGCTTACAAGGCACGTCCACAGCACTGGCGTTTAAAGAGTAACTTATGGTGCGACTTAATTTACAAATAAAGTTCATTGACTGACTGACTGCGACTTAACGTCAGCCCTCAGTTTAGAGTACATACGTCTGTATTATCGAAACTAAGTGGACTTTATGGTGCAATCGTGTGAATATCGTACGTAACTTTCGATAATATATTCCTCCGGGTTAAAGCAATGCTTCGATATAGCTTGCTGAATCATAGGAATACAGGTGAAATGTTCATTAGACTGCTACAAAAGCGGAGCCAACACTGGAACCACGGACATCTGTATCGTAGGAGCACATATCTAGTGTTTATTGCTTTCTTCTAAAATTAGATAGCCAGCACCACAAACACAATTGACTTTGCGCCTACAATAGGCCTGCATAGGCTCTTTTTCCAAACCAATTTATTGACCTGGCGTGGCTCTGTGGTAGAATGCCTGACTGCACACACATGTAGGCGGCTAGATAGATAGATAGATAGATAGATAGATAGATAGATAGATAGATAGATAGATAGATAGATAGATAGATAGATAGATAGATAGATAGATAGATAGATAGATAGATAGATAGATAGATAGATAGATAGATAGATAGATAGATAGATAGATAGATAGATAGATAGATAGATAGATAGATAGATAGATAGATAGATAGATAGATAGATAGATAGATAGATAGATAGATAGATAGATAGATAGATAGATAGATAGATAGATAGATAGATAGATAGATAGATAGATAGATAGATAGATAGATAGATAGATAGAAACGCTCAAAGGGACAAAGGTTCGCTCAGAAATGCTTCGCATTTAAAAAATTGGGACACCACCGTACTAGTGGTGCGAATACTGAGGTAGCCGCGAAGCTAGCTTGCACTATATACGTGGTGCAAGGCTGGAAGCAACAGCGTATCAATTGTTCGGAGTGCCGACGAAGAAGCTGCACTCCCAAACCCACGTCCCTTCCTCGCTTAAACGACATTCGTTTGGCGGGAACATGTCATGTGATCAGTGGTACGTGATTTCACGTCACGTGACTAGTGTTACGATATTTTGGCGGGAACATGTCACGTGACTACAGTTACGTAATTTTGGCGGGAAGATCTAACGCACCTGGTGTTACGTGATTTTTGTGGGAGCATGTCACGTGACTAGAGTTGCGTGATTTTACGTAACGTTCCCCTCCTCTTACTTTTCCTTCTTTCTCTCTCTCTATTTCTCGCTTCCTCTTTCTTTCTATCTCAGTCTCTCTTTGTTTCTTTCTTTCTCTGTCTTTCTCTCTTTTTATCTCCTTCCTTTCTGCCTTTCTATGCGTCTTTCTCTTTCTTTCTATCCCGCCCCGCCACGGTAGTCCAGTAGTTATGGTGCTCGACTGCTGACCCGAAGGTCGCGGGATCGAATCCCGGACGCGGCGGCTGCATTTTCGGTGGACGCGAAAATGTTTGAGGCCCGTGTACCTAGATTTAGGTGCACGTTAAAGAACCCCCGGTGGGCGAAATTTCCGGAGCCCTCCTCTACGGCGTCTCTCATAATCATATCGTGATTTTGGGACGTTAAACCCCAGATATTATTACTATTTATTCTTTTTATCCCTCTATGTCTCTTTTTCTTTATCGCTGCACACGTTCTCTCGGCCATCCGAGCTTCATCCCACGCAGGAGAAATTGTCGCAGCGGGACAGCGCGCGCCGGGCGCACGTGCTAGGGGAGATGTAGAAGACGACGAAGAGAGCGCATGGCAGCATGATGTGATAGGATACTCTGCTATGTTCTGCCAGCGTGCCTGGATAGCCGAGTGGTTAGGACGCTCGCCTTCGGATCGTGGGTACGCGGGTTCGAATCCCGTCGCCTAGTGAGGAATTTCTTTCGCCAGGATTTTCTCTCTTTTTCTTTCATTCCATTGCTTTTTCACTCTCTCTTTCTCTCTCTCTCTCTCTCATCCCCTTGCTATGCGTCGGACAAATCGGCGAACTTGTCCTGGGAGCGAAGCAGAAGATGAGGAAGAGGACGAACAGAGCACGTGCCGGTTCATGAAGATGATCGTCTTGGGTCACGACTGGCATTTTAAAGGGACACTACAGAGAAACAATGAATTTGTTTAGATTGATTACATGTGCTCGGAGAACTCTTGTGTAGTTTATTTCACCACCATAGGTTTATTATTAGTGGAGAAAACCAAGTTCAAAGTTTCATTTTTAAATTTCGCGCCGAACTTTGTAATTCGTGATATGAAAGGTTTCAAAGAGCATTTAACGTAGTTTGGCGCCACTGGCTCGACGCAATTTCCACAAACTCGTTATGTCAGGTCTCTGGCCCCTTCAGAGGAAAATGTACTTCGATTTAACCGATTAGGAACTACGTAGGCCCAAGCAGGCGCCGTCAAAAATATGTGACGTCACGACAAATGGTGCGGGAATTCCCAGGTGGCGTCGCCACCTGTATTTTCTTTTTGCGCGTTTTCTCGCTTATTAAGCGTCTTCTCGCAGCAAGCGTGGTGTTTTTGGTATCGTGGAAGACTACTTTACTAATGCGAGAAAAATCGTTTTGCTCTTTAGTGTCCCTTTAATGCAGATTTAAAACACTTTCGCTGTTAAAAAGCATTTTACCGATGCGATCAACGTGAATCACCATGCTCTGACAGGATGTGATAGAGCGACTGTGAAAATAATAAAATGCCACATTTTTTAAGCTGAAGAATAGCAGCCAAAGAGTGACCTTTCCACTGGACGAACCTGTGGTCAGCCGAGCAATATATCAACAGTGCCACATCGGTCACCCCAAAATGTCCTCTTTGTGCGAAACGCTTCGGCTTTTATATATCGTTCAGTACTCGTACTTGCCAGCATTAATTGTCTTTGGTCCTCGCATAATCTACTGAGCACATACGGGTTTCCGCGTTGCTCAGGAAACCTTATTAAAAAACAAACAAACTAGGAGCTCTTTTCCTATCCGCAAAATAAAGGTAGGCGAAGCCTGTCGCGTGCGTGATAACCGTCGTTCGTTATTTCTTGGTTTCTTTCTTTACTTCTCTCTTCCTCTCTCCCCCTTTCTTTCTTTCTTTCTTTCTTTCTTTCTTTCTATCACAATACGCAATGGTCCTTTCTAATTGTTTTCGTGGAACGTGCTTAGTTTCCGTGGAACGTGCTCACGTGCTTAGCATCGCAACAATTCTCTTGCTGCGGGCAACAACGAGGGTCACGCGCGAGACAATGAAATGCAACACTGAAAGACATCACTGAAATGTGACAACGATAAATGTCAAGTGACATAGATAAAAGATCAGATTTCCATATCAGAATCGGCTGATCACCGACACGACCGCCATCGAGAGAGCACCAGTTATTGTAAAAGGGCGCATAAAAAATAAGCATGTGGCCGGCACACCATCCGGGGCTGCATTTGTGTACACCCGCATCCCTCTAAGCTCGCCGGCGCCGGGTTTATCACGAATGATGCTGCCGCCGCCGCCGCTAGTGAAAGCCATTACTCATAGAAATTAATCGTCGAGACGTGTTTCGAGATTCTCCATGTATATTTCAATTGAATTGAAATTTACTTTCATATTTGGTACATGAAGGATGGCCGGAGTAAAAGCTGCACAAAAGCAGCTTGGCTAGCTCCCGCTACCTAAAAAGAAATCGCTGAGAAGCAGTGGCACAGAAATAAGTAAAGAATAACATGATATACGAAAATATGACAATGTGAATAAGTACAACGACAGAAATATGAATAATTACACGATGTAAACGTAAACAGGATACAATAGTTATGAAAAATTACACCATCTCCCGCTAAAGGGGACCATGAGGCGATGCGAAGCCGGAGCACTTGCACGATCGCGTTCCGTTGGCGTTCGTTGGGGATGTTACCGACCTCGCGTCGTGGAACGCGAAAAGGAACGCTACGCGCTTCTTGTCTTCCCTCTAGCCTGGCCGTTAATTCTCACAGGGCGAGCGGGGAACGCGGTCGACTGGCGAGCGAGAGGGGGCAGCGTGGGAGAGGAGAGAGAAGCGGAGGGGACGCGCATGCGCTCGAGCTCATTGCGGCGTTGCGCAGGAGAGAATTTCGGCATGTCTAGCCCGCGTTTCAGACGAAGAGTGGCAAAGGGGGAGGGGAGAGGGAGAAGGGGATAGGGAAAGTGGGGAGGGAAAGTGGAGAGGGGTGAGGGTGAGTGGAGAGGAGGTGTGTGGAGAGGGTATGCGCATGCGCAGTAAGGGTGGTCACGCCGCACACCACCACCACCACCACACCATCGGATTGAGCTCCGCCTTAAGATACTTCGCATCTAAAACCATCGCAAGCTAGAAGATACTCTGTATATATATACGTCTGTTACCAAACACACTATACGACGGTTTGCGTCAAGGGAGCTCACGTTTAACAGCTGTAGCCGGTGAAACGCAGTACCCACTACAATATGTAAAAATAAAGACGTGCATGTGTCAATATAAAGATTTGAATTCCATTTTATTTGTAAGAAATGCCCTTACTCGGAGACGCCGCCACCAGTAGACCGTTGTGGGATGTGTAGACCTAGCACCGTATACGCACGTCATTCTCTTCTCCGCAGTTTTATCAGTTTCCCGTGCAGAGAACATCTTGGCGCAAAATAGCATTCCAGAGTATATAACTTATCGCCGCTCGAGAGAGACGGTTAGTGCAAGCGTGGGGGGAGCCAGATGCGAGAAAAGCGAGTTTCGCCACATCGCAGTGCACTGTCGCTCTACGCCAGCGTCGTTAGCGCGATGCGGTCAATTACCTTTCGCAACCATCCGCCGCGGTAAGCCGGTTTTAGTCGGCCCTGGCGGTAGGTCATCGTGCCCCCGGCGGTGGGGCTTCGATGGTGAGGAAATGCAAGCGTACTAAGGAGCTTATATTCTGGTGCACCTTAAACAAAAAAAAAAAAAAGTCGCAGCCAGTTCCACCTCGTGTGAAAGCTGCAGCAATTGCGGAGCATTGATTCGCCTGCGTTTGTGTTGTGTTCATCTCCTCTTTTCTGTTATTTTGTGTTCTTTTCTTGCGTTTATGCACTCTTTCCTACTCTATCCTCTTCTTTTCGTGGGATTATGTGATATTTTATACTGCTTTCTGTTATTTTCTCGATATCAGCTCAGTTGTTGGTTTTTTTTTTCGGGGGGGGGGGGGATTTATTTATTTTCTGTTGTATAGTCTCCTTTCTACTGTTTTTTTTTTCTTCTTCGAGCACGGTGCTTCCAACGCCCGGGTGCTGGCGCTTCGCTGTCCCTGGCTCGGACAAACGAATCAGCTCTTCGATGACGCTGGCGTTCACGGGCAAGCGCGCGGTGGCCTTCCATGCGTGCATCCCGCTCGGCTTATGTGTACTGTCGGCCGCAAAAGTTTGCGGAATCTGCAGCGCGTGGTCGAGCGACGGAAAACTGCACTGGGAGACGATAGGAGTTAAGCGGAAAATTCCAGTGCGCAAGCGTGGCATTATGCGCGATGTGACGAAGTTCTCTAGCAGCGTCTACTCTTGACAAGGGTATGAACAGTGTGGGCGCTTCATCGTGGGAACATCCGGCAGCGTCGTCGGCGAGGCGGTTACATCGGGCAGCGTCGATGGCGAGGTGGATGCCACAGTAACCCGGCAGCCATTGTAAAACAGTGTCATGTCCTTGATTAACGGCGCGATGACAACTTTCATTGATATGAGACACCAGCTGGTGGTAGTTTCCACGTCGCAGGTTTCGCACGCATTGAAGGGCTGCTCAGAGTAGCAGAATATGGCCCATCTACTAGGGGATTCTTGCATAACAAACTCTATAGCGGCTCGAAGAGCGGCGAGCTCGGAGCCCATAGATGTCGTGACGTGTGAGGCCTTGAATTGTACGGTGGTTCATCGAGATTGTACCACAAAGGCACCTGTCGAACTTTCCGAGACCGAACCGTCCGTGTAAATATGAATTCGGTTACCATACGACAAATGCAAAAGATCCAATGAGATCCAGAGTTCCTGGCCACCATCTCGCTAGCTTGCCAGTAGAAAGACCGCAAGCTGCGTTTTTCAATGTTGTTGCGGCTAACCAGCATTCCATCTCGTAGAGATTATCGTCCGCAACCATGCCACTATCTCCGGAGTGGTGCTTGAAAAGACCCACTGTGCACCTTGAAGTGCCGGGGATATAAAAAAAGGCAAGCCTGTCATCTGCAGCCTTGTGTGCAAAGTAGGCAAAGTAAGAAAGCAGGGGACGACCGTGCTGTTGAGATAGAAAGTCTGGTATTTCAAATGGCACATCGATGAAGGCTGGAAACTGTACGACCTCACTTACTGAACTTACTGAACTGTAAGGCCTTTGGGTTGGGACAAGCGAGAAACTACGCCACGGCGGAAGAGGCTAGAGCAGCTCGAAAGGTCGTAAACGCCGTCGGGAGAAAGCGGCTATGGATGGACCTTCGGCCGTGACCAGATGAGTGCAACATGCGGCCCTAAAGTGACGCAGCCGCTCTGGGATCGTAGAACTGGTTCAGGGTGAGGCCGCTACCGAAACAGCAGGTCAGCAGAAAGTTCAAGACAAAGTTCAAGAGCAGTTCAACAGATGGTCCAACGTTGAGCTTTCGATTTCACATTCTTAGAAAATTCAGAACATGGCCCGTAACCCTTTTTTTTTACTCCAAGTCTCCACCTTCCCCTCACGTTTTCTCTTGATCAGATATGGCATGTAGCCCCGCCACGGTGGTCTAGTGGTTATGGCACTCGACTGCTGACCCGAAGGTCGCGGGATCGAATCCCGGCCGCGGCGGCTGCATTTTCGGTGGAGGCGAAAATGTTTGAGGCCCGTGTACTTAGATTTAGGTGCACGTTAAAGAACCCCAGGTGGTCGAAATTTCCGGAGCCCTCCACTACGGCGTCTCTCATAATCATAGTGTGGTTTTGGGACGTTAAACCCCAGATATTATTATTATATATTATTAGATATGGCGTGTAATTTTTGTTAGCTTGAAAATTTCAGCGCCCAGCCTATGCTAATAATAAAACAAGTAAGAAGGATCGGACAAACGCGAGGAGAGTCAAAACAACATGAAAAAAAAAAGACCAATTATCCAATGTGACCCACATATGCTAGACATTGCCAGAGATTATCGCTGGCAGGCAGAAAGGCACAGAAAAGTACTCACATACATGGGTGGCTCCAGCGAAATCATGCGGACCAATATTCGAAATAAGTGGAGCTTCGACGAAGTTTCTTTCTACACAGAAGTTTCTTCGTGTAAAAGCCTTAATAGTATGTTCCCTTGCTGTCATGGACGAAACCCCAACGAGATAATTAAAAACCGCCCCGCCGCTGATATATCTCTCAGGCTTACTTACACATAGCGTGTGCGTGCTTTCGTTTAGCATTTTCTTGCTCTGCGCTATTTCATGAGAATTAAATCAACGTGACCTTAAAGCGTATATAAAAATATAAATGCGGATGTCGTTCTAGGATAAACACTTCGCAAACTTGAACTCTCCAGGTAGATGCTAGGGCCTCTCACCAGCTAAGGCGTGGTCGCGGATACCCACCGTCAAAGCAATATCTATGTAAATTCAACCTAAGGAAGTGCAATACTCCGGGCGGACTAGGCAAATCGCGAGTGTATACTTGTATCGTAATATAACTGTAATCTCCTTGCGAAGTAACTTAATGATTTCCCAAAGAAAACTACTTTTCGGCTAAGAAATTTTGTTTCGTTACGTCGTTAAGCATACTTTCCATGCAAAAAGGCTTGACGCGAACTTTCTTTTAGCAAAGTATTAACACTGTATGAGAAATAGGCTAAGAATCGTTGCTCTTGAGCTAGGCAAGTATTGCCCGATAAAAGGAACTTTGATTATATGTTTAAGTACATTCACGTTTTTTGGCAACCTGCAATGTTATTTAGGGGGTTCTGGTATATTTAGTGCGTGAGTGAAGATGTGTTCTCGCCTACCGAAATCACAGGGCCAAAATTTTAACTGTTGTTAACCCCACCTAGGGATGCTTTCTAGCCTGTACTGTTCATCCTCCTTACTCATCGAAATGGCTGACAAAGTTTTTCTTTGGACAACTGAGGTAGCGAGGAGGCATTACAGCGCATCTTCTGCGACTGTCCGCGATACCACGTGCAGAGACAATCACATGCGATCACTCTAGCTCACATAGACCACTGACTGATGAAGGCAGAAACCCTTTTGGAATGTCATACCCGATGAAGGCGACGAAGACAGCGCTCATGTTCTTGAAAACATCAGACTTGCGTCGGTGGTTATAGACCAATGGCGATATCGCACCACCGCCACAACCGTCACGACAATTGCTGGAGACGATGTTCTTCTATGGACTCCACTGCGCGTTCTGGGCTTATGCGACCAATACATTAGCCGCTTAATTGGACCTAACACGTTCATTGAGCAGATATCTCCGGTTAATTGCTGCGTCTCCCGCCATTAGAACTCCATGCAATCTCTGTTATCGTGGGACAGAGGTAGAGCGTGCGTCTTGTTTAAAGCCTTATTATACCTGACGTATGGTCGCTTCCACCGCGAAAGTGAACTAGAGTGAGCGCGACAAATCAATGGCTTTTCGTCATCTTTGCACATTACCATCATATGTACGTGTTTGTCACCTGTATATATCATCATCAGTGTGGGATAGCTCGAGCTCGGTGAATAAAGCGGTTGCTCATAATATATTTATTTAAAATCTGTACCGCGTGGTTGCTGGCCGAGGACTGTTGCAGCACCCTTTTCAGCATAACGTCTGCTAGTTAAATATCACCAACTGCAACAAACGGCATGTCATTGTCCTGTTTAACACTCGCGAAGTGTCTCATAAAATTTCCTGCGTCTATTCTCGGCGTTCCTGGGCTGATATCGCCTGTGAATTACGAGCGGCCCATGCCGGCATACCACGGGTCGGGGAAAGGGTTTCATGACGTACGCTACAGCAATGTCACATTAGATAGATAGATAGATAGATAGATAGATAGATAGATAGATAGATAGATAGATAGATAGATAGATAGATAGATAGATAGATAGATAGATAGATAGATAGATAGATAGATAGATAGATAGATAGATAGATAGATAGATAGATAGATAATAGATAGATAGATAATAGATAGATAGATAGATAGATAGATAGATAGATAGATAGAATAGATAGATAGGATAGATAGATAGATAGATAGATAGATAGATAGATAGATAGATAATAGATAGAGATAGATAGATAGATAGATAGATAGATAGATAGATAGATAGATATAAACGGTCTAGGGGCCGTTGATTCGCAAGGATCCCATTTAATACGAATCAGAGTAAAACACGATGATTCAGGAATAGCATTTCATTCATTTGCATTTTTACGCACACAGAAACAAGTGCGCGCACGAGCACATACACATTAAGAAGAGCACGAGTGAACAAATATGTGCGCCGGGAGTGGTAGCACCTCCAACCAGGCCCAAGGTTTCTTAACGGCGGCCGCGTTTAGAGAGTACGGTCTTTCAATGTCTGCACCAATACTGAATCGTCACCTGTCCTGCAGCACTTCTGGAACTTTCGGAGCAGAAAATTTTGCAAAAAGCAAGAATGACGCACGTAGCACTGACAAGATTGCGCTACCTAATCCGAACTCTTCATTTATACATTCACCGAGGTGGTCTGGCTATCGCTCCTTTCTGCTGCCTTTGCAATTAAGCGGAGACAATCGATTACTTCTCGACGGATTGCCGAACTTTTTCCTTCCTCACAAAAGAACTCACAGGGCCGTTTATGCCTTCCCCCAAGACGGCGCTAAATCCGCGTTCTTTTTTTTTCTGCCTCTGTTTCTTCCTCTGCTTTCTTCTGCTTATTCCTCTCTTTATCTCGGTCGACTCTACTGATGCCCCCCTCCCCCGCCTCTCATCGCCCACTGAAGCTTTCTTGGCGCTTCTGCTGCCCCTGTATTCACCAATTTCTCTCTTTTCTTTCCTATCCTGTCCATGCCCTTGCCGTGTGTGTAGCGATTGAGGTGTCCTCAGCCAAGATACGGTTACCTTCACACCTGACCCATTTACTCCTCCTATCAGCAATTACTGTCTCTCTCTATAGTGGTGCCGCACTGCTTCCGCGGTCCGCCCACCTCTCCCGAGGCGACGACATCGCAGGATTACGTCGTGATACGTCACGATGTGTGTCGTCACATCTCGTATGACTCATCTGGCAATCACGTATGACGTCATCCAATTTTCGTTACCATTCCTGGCGACGCCGACTACTACTACGACGGCCACTTTGACCGTTTAATGAGGCATATAAAGCTTTTGCCTCAAAATCCATCTAAATTGCAAGCGGAAACTCGCCATGCCATTCACTTTTCCGTATTGCTGGCGTTCGGGACCTCTGTACCGGGACACTCCAAGACGGACGTATGCATTGAGTTGGGGTACATCATTTGCTAACAAAATCTATTCATCTGCTGCATGATTCCATGTTACGTTTAGCGCATTGTCTTCGATCATGACTATTTTATTTTCTTTCGAGAATGGAATCTAAAGAGTTTGTTAAGCATCATAATATTGAACTGAATTCAACTTAACTTACTTCTCCTGTTTCCAACAGAAAGGAACCAGCAGCTAAGGATGTGGTCTCACAAAGGCTTCTGCTTCGACAACGATTTGGCACGCAGGCCGTATACGTAGCACACAAGTCACTCAAAATATAGCGTACATACGGAGTGAGCTGAATAGTCGCGAAAGGAAAAGAACGTGTCTAATATCGATGTTCATAAAGAAAAGAAACTATTCCTTCTAAGGGATGTCAGCAGCGCTAGTACAAATCGAGGTTCCTGACACCTCGTATTACTTTGCCTGTGACCAGGCATTCGTAATAATAAAAGAAAAAAAATGAGGCAGCAATGATGTCACTCGCGAAGTGTCTCATAGAATTTCCTGCGTCTATTCTCGGCGTTCCTGGGCTGATATCGCCTGTGAATTCTGATATCGCTGATATCGCTCTTCGCACCAATGATGCGAAGAGCGAGGCTGGTGGCCTTCACCTGCTTCTCACCCTCACATGACTCCTCCTCACCCACACTTCCCTTTCCCACCACCTGGCTCTACTATAGTGTACATTGCTATGGTATGATTGACCCTCTACCCTTCTCCTTTCCCTCCTCCTCACACTCACTCCCTTTCCGCACCGCCCTGCTGTACTAATCTATGCATGGCTATGCTATGCTGTACTTCTCCCTCTTTATTTCTATCTTGGTCTCTCTCTCTCTCTCTCTCTCTGTTTATTTCTGTATCTTTTTCACTGTTTCTTTTCTGTCTCTGCTTCTCTTTTTTTTGTTGCCATTGCCTTGCTTTACTATAGTATATATGGTAATGCTGTGCTGTCCTTCTCTATATTTCTCTTTATTTCAGTCTCTTTCTTTCTCTTTGTCTCTATCCTTTTCTCGTTCAATAGCAAATAGCAGCGCAATCAAATGGTTCCCATAAATGCTTGTTAACAGGATTGCGTTAAAGTGCTCGTTTCGTAGAAATTCCGTTGTCGGCGTCGGCGTCGTTGGTTGCGCGCTAAAAATCAGCGTTGTCCGTGAGCGAGAATTCGTGTTAGACGCAAATACAGGAATCTAACCCAATCAGCGTGGCAAGCAGGTGCTCTACCACAGATCCACGCCATTGCTTGGAACTGCTTCCGAAAACAAAAAAAAAACCCTGTACGAATGTCATGCAATACGAGGAGTCTCCTTAACGCATGTAACATTGCGTGGCAGGAAGCGTACAATCGCGCGACGCGTCAACACTTGTCAACTGCACAACGAGTGAGGCGTTTAAAGGCCCGCCCATTACAAAGCGCTCACACGTATTTAACCATCATCATCGGCAAAAGCATCAACAAAGTGAGCAGCTCCGTATGTTGGTGTGTTGTCTCACGGACGCGAATCACTTCGCTGATTCGCAGAGGGAACGATTATGTCCTAGTGGGTATTTGGCAACTGTACTTGCATTTAGGCATTGTAGGATAGTTTTAAGCGGTCAGTGCTACTCGCACAGACGCTCCTTTCCTTACGGCATGGTTGAAGTGTTCAGCGAGAAGCGAAGCGAGGCTAGCGATTGAGAAGGTGATGCCAACGGGGCCACATTATGCTATCGTGTTCTACTCTTGAGGCGTAGCTCGAGCGTCCTCCGGTTTTGGTCTAGCGTGCCTGGATAGCCGAATGGTTACGGCGCTCGCCTTCGCACCGTGAGTACCCGGCTTCGTATCCGGCCTCGTCCAGAAAACATATTTTCTTTTATTTATTCCTTCTCCTCCTCCTCTCCACTTCTCTTCTCCTTTCCTTACTCCGGCGCGTTGCTAGGCGACGCATGGTGACGTCATCGCCCGGCGAGCTTCTCCGAGCACTGGACGGCGGTTTCCCAAGCTTAAATAGTTCAGCTGTTAATATCGTATTCGTATCCGTCCGGCCTTTCGCGAATCCCAGCGAGTGGGTACGTGCCAACTTTTCTTTCAGCATCATCACGAGTACGCTATCGCATTGTTTGTGTGGCAGGACGGCCAATGAGCGGACTGCCAAATATTGTGCCACAAAATCAATTAACAGTCGTGCTTAAGGGATAGGCTTATTTCAATACTTCTGATATACGGTGATATAGAATGGCGCTTAAACAGCAGGAAAAGACGTCGAAAATTATTTCGAATTCCTCGGGCTCTCTTGAGCGATTGCTTACAAGATTTGAAAGCTAAAGCCTTAGCGTAGATACATCAAAGATTGACTCTCACACATATTTCATTTTTTCTGCGTCTCATTTTCGTCTTACTTTGTCTTATACTCAACGCACTAGGCATTCATTTCCTCTCAGCTTCCTCACATATTGCTGTCTCTTCTGAACACCGTTTGGCTCGTTCAGCAGAATTCCGAGCTTCATCAAGCCTTTTCTGGTGTAGCCTACTTCCGAGGCCGCTAGATCCGGCTACTGCGTCCTCCGTAGAACTGCTTTCCGTTTACCCGTCACACCATCTTACGCTTCCTAACGGCCGTCCGCCAACGCGTAGCTCTTCTTGATGAACGCGCCGGCGCCGCTGCCTTTGTCAAAGTTTTTCATTTCGCGTACCGCACCGCGGTCACGTGAGTGCCCTGTTCGCGTTGACACCGCACGAGACAGAGCGTGTCGCGACGCACGTCGGATTTTTCGCCTGATGTGCGAACCTTATAGGCGCATGGAACGGCCGAGTACAACACTCGTAACACAGTTAAGGCGAAAGTCTTAGATGCCTCAACAAACGCGAAAACTTATCGTCGGCGACGGCCCCGTCAACTTCTCGCTGCGTCGGCATCAACGCGAGTGACGCCAAACGTCATCGTCACGTGATGACGTCACAGATCGCCAAATGAAGTCGTTATGACGTCACTGTTACGTCACATGATGACCTCGTCGCATTATATCATCGACTGGTCAAAGGCGGACCGATCGCGGAGGCAGTGCAAAAGCAGGTGAGGTGCAGGAAGCTTGCAATGCCTCCGATCCTGGAGGTCATGCAAATACACGTTAGGTGCAGAGAACTTTCGGTGGTGGGGTAGGGATGTGGAGGCTCAGTGTATCGTCTGAGAAGAAAAAAGAAAGAAGATGGCTTTTCCCTTCGAGCCATCTTATGGGAATGCACAAGAGACCCTGTGATTTTTCTTTAATTCGCCTTCGTGAAAAGCATTTCCTGCCACCGCATCACGTGAATAGAACAGCCTATAGACCGTTGCATCAGTGCGAGGAGGGCCGGACTGGAAACCAGCGCTTTCCTCCTTTCTGGCTTGTGCGCGACGGCGCGGAGTGTGCGGGCTGGTGCTTGGATGAGTGGAGTTTTCGAACAATTTTTGCGTGTTTTAGGTCGACCTGGGGATTTTGTTCTCTTTTACTGCAATGGTCAACCAGCGAAATGTCAACGGGAAACAACTGTGCCGTTTTCGGTTGTTCTAACAACTATAAAAAGGAAACTGCTGTCAGAATAAGTATGCGACGTGCATCACCAAACGCGGAGTGTTTGCGGTTGTGCGCACTCTTCAAGTACATCGTTTGTGTTACGTTACAGGTTCTAAATCGGCAAGTGCCGCAATATATCCGGAATTCCCTGCGTTCCACGGTGTCAAATGTCAGTCGAATAGGACCAGATTGGCTAGTCAATAGTTAAGTACGGCCCTGTCCGATAAAGTGCAAAACATCCAAGTGCCGCTCGAGTGGCCACCTGAGTTGTTTTCGATTCGTTTTATTATTATATTTCAATATGATATGTTTGGCCTAACAATTAGCCTCGTAGCTCGGCTCAACTCGGTGCTCGCTGCAGTTGATGTATACCGGTATTAGCGCGGAAGAGAAATCATACATTTAATTATTTCTCCGTACCAGCCTTGTAAAACCCGTGTCGTGAGGTTGCAACTTCTGTAAGACAGCGGGGTGTAGCGTATACGATGAGCGATATGAAAGCCGAATAGTAAAAAAAAAAAAGAATTCTTTCGTTCCGTGTGCAGAACAACTACATCAGGAGTCAGGGAAGACTCATTTTTACGTGGTTAAGAAGTCGCGCAATGATATACAACATAGTTAATTCTCTTCTAAGCGCGTTACAAAAGGGACGTTCTTACGCTTGTCTAGTGTTTCTTGAACTGGCAATCTTGCTAATTAGCTTTGCGAACGATAGCAAGAATTTCGCAAGAACAGTACGTCTGGTATACGAAGTTCTAAAAAAAAAGCAAAAACAAAAAAAAAGCCGCGAATCACCTCCGATGCCGATCAAAGGCTCGAGCCCGGGCGCACTTCGTGCCTTACCGGCAGAAGAGACTCCCTAACCACCTTCATCTTATCGCCGCCGAAATCCAATCAAGTATCACAAATCGTAAAAGAAGAAAGAAAAACAAGCGCGCCGGCATGTGAACATCAGCACCTCCCTGCATAGGCGTGCTCTGGTTCCCCTTCGGGGGGGGGGGGGGGGGGAAGATTCGTCGCAGCGCCCCCCCTCCCAACTAGGTCAATGCATGGCGCTGACAATCCCCCCCCCCTCTCGAGTCGCAGCGCCCCCCTCCCTAATAATGTCAATGTGTGGGGCTGATATTGCGCCCCCTCCCCCCTCCCCCCCCCCCCCCCCCGTACGCACGCCTACGTCTCCCTGTAAACAGCTCTAACTTCGTCCACATTGGTACGTGGGCAATTAACGAGCGAGTAAGAAGCGGTCACTTGAAAGTTGAGAAACAAGATAGGCAACTGTTTGCCAGCAACAAACAGATGCCGCCCGCGCCACGAAATCGAGACTGTGTGCTCACGCACGACCGCAAGTACAAGCGGTAGACGCTGCGACAGCATAAACACACCGTGACTGAAAAAAAAAAACTAACTAAAAGATTACAGTCCAAGAAAAAGTTCATTTTATACCCTAAGAGTGGCGGAACTTGCTTGCCCTGCTAGAACGAGTCGAAATATTTGCTTGGTATTCCAGCAGAGAGTGTCGAAAATATATGACATCGACCGCTTGCGACACTTTCGCGCCACCGTGTATTAAGACCATTGACCCTCAACGGATCAAACCTTTTCGAAACGTCTCACAGACTCATTTCCTACATAGACCGCATCTCTTGATACGAAATTCAGCCCGCCAGAACGAAAAAAAAAAAACGATTGCAACTGCAGCCGCGCGCATGCCTCCCATAAAAACGCGGAGCTTCGCACATGCCAGTGGGTTGCCAGACCAGAGACGGCGCCGCTAGGAAATATGGCGGCGCCCACGAAAGAAAGGTCTATACTGACGTCAAGAAAGGAAACAACGTCAAAATCCCCTTGAAAACCATTCGCACGAGACAAACTGCAGTTCCAGTCTTCTTTTCCAACAGTCCTGCACAGTTGTCCCGTCCGCCTGGTCGCGAAGCACCGGATCAGACAAACTGTGGTTGGAAGCTGCTTTATTGCAAAAGAAAATAATGCTTTCAAAGCGAACTCAATCGGAAGAGGAGGCCCAAAGCAAGGTTAGCGGTTTCGCGGTTGTGCTCAACGCCCTGACAAGCCTTCGAAGTTCTGCCTTCTCGTCTGCTGTCAACAAAGGCTCGGCGGATTTTTTTTCTACTTGGCACTGACTTGGACTGTGGGTTTCTCGGTGATTTTAGCTACGGACGTTCACATAGCGGTATTTTTTGGTGAAAACGCGCGTGAGCAAGCGTGGGAATGTGTCTTTTCCTGAAAGACCCTGCAATCTGAGAGATGTTAAAACAGTGCTAAAAATCATTGAACAGATTCACAGGCATATTCGCGCAGAGCCTTTTGAAGAGGCCCGTAATCTACTTGTCGAGTTGCAACGTAAACTTCAAAGTTCATGTGCCATTCTGCCATACCAACGTGTACTTCCACTCCTACGTGCCGACGACTTCATCCGAATGGAACCACCTTCCTGCCTCCATCGCCAGCAACACTGATAATGCATCATTCAAGGCTGCAATCTCTTACTTGTAACCGCTCCTCTCTGTAACGCCGCAAATGGCATCGAGAGTATTTAAATAAATAAATAAATAAATAAATAAATAAATAAATAAATAAAAATATTGGTTTAAATTTTAGTGAAAGAAATATGAGCTCCTTGGAACTGCTTGAAGCAAAGAGGATTGCTTTTAAGTGCTCGTTTTTGTTTGTTAGACACAATATTAATGAGAACTATCAGACAGTAATGCCAAGGAAAGTATAGGGGGTGTTATTTGGTGGGTTACTCTAATAAATTAGCGCATCGTGAAATTCAATATTGACGTAGGAGGCGTTTTAGTGAAGGAAATATGAGCTGCTTGGAACTGCTTAATAAAAAAATAATGGCAGGAAGTGGAAGACGGAAGCTTGCGATGAAAAACTCCGAAAAAGGGGGTGGGTGCTCGAGCCGACGTTTCGACTAGTGGACTTGCCTTCTTCAAGGCTGGAAGTCTTGGAGTTCCAGCCTTGATGAAGGCAAGTCCACTAGTCGAAACGTCGGCTCGAGCACCCACCACGTTTACGGTTTTCATTGGATATGCTTAAGTTGCTCTAGGCAATTAGCGCATCCTGAAATTGAATATTGACGTAGGAGGCATTTCATTTGTAGCTAGGTCTTCACCATCATCTCAACATTTCATTGAGACCCAAAACACTCATGAACATGTCGGGTGGCAATAAGAAAGCCATGAAATGATACAATAAATGCTTAAGCTTGCTCTGTGAAAATGAATTGTGCGTGACTCATTTGTAGTGATAAAATGTGCACCAATAAAAGGAACCTCGGGGATCCTGTTTATAGCAGAGGCTGTTTTCAAGAGTCGAAAACCCGGAACGATAGATGTGCGTGGATTTTTAAACTATTCGTTGAAGAACGTAGTTTTTAATGCTTATGAATAAAATTGATTTCGCGCCTTGCATTTGCTCTTTTGCCTTTAATTTCAGCCTTTGACAAGCTGACCAACCAGCTACAGTTTGAATGCGTTAGCCTTAATCAAGGCTACAATAAATAGGTCCAGAAAGGCCTTCTTACGATATGTAGTACACAAACAATGTGACTTGTCAATTAATCACACAAAATAGACAATGTTGGTTTTCAGTGGCACGTGTACGGAGTGAAAGACTTGTTGGTGTTTAACTCCAAGCATATTCATCGAGCACTTGCTTACAATTTTTGAATATTCAGAAAGGCCTTTTTAAAGATATAAATGGATCGTCTTGGCTCAAGTTTACAGTTTTACTGGGTACATGTGATGTAGGAGCACTCAAAATAAGAACCGATGAACTGTCAGGATAATTGATTAAAATTGATGGAGTTTATTGAAGGATTGTGAGAAGCTGGCTGCGACACCTAGCGCAGCAGATCTCAACCACGAGCTTCCTTCTAGGTGCCTTGTAAGTGGTCAACGCAAACGATGCAAAAAGGGAAGTGACCACAGATTAAGGCTTGGTGACGTCATACCGAATTCACAGATCGCCGAAACCTGCGAAGTCATTATGACGTCACGTAAGAGAACGTGACGTGATCACGCGATCGCACGAGATCACGGCGTGATCAAACATGTGCCGATCACACGCTTTCCAGATGTTTGAGCATGCGAAAATCGAACAGGTGCGCCGTTTACAGCTCCACTTTCATATGCTATTTAATTGGCACAGCCGTATGCAGCTGTCCCTGCAGAGAGTGGGAAACAATCGGGTTAAAAAAAATCAGGAGCCTTTGCCATATGTGGAAGGTGGGGTCAAGCGAAGCTTGCCTTGTGCGTGCCTGATTACATTTCTTTCCTTTATTTTTTCCCCATCGCATTACTGAATGCCCCCCTCCTACAGCACTGCACGGGCCGCGATTCTCAGCCCGGACCCGGCCCGAGCGTGGCAGTCGTTCAAATTTCCCCGCCCGAACCCGGCCCGGTGACTCAAAAGCGAGACCCGAGCCCGGCCCGAACCCGAGAAAAAATTTCACCTACCCGGCCCGGCCCGAGCGCTGATCGGGCCCGATAGGGGCCCGAGCCAATAATCTAGGTGGTGTTGCCCGAACATGGAATCGACAGCAAGGCGTTTTAAGTGGAAAATATCTACGTTTTGTTGGCACATGCTACGTTAACAATTATGCTTTCATCTACGGTAATTCCTTGTAAAAAAGGGCCTCACTGTGGTAACAGTTGACCGGACATACTAGGTACGGTAAACTGTTGTTCGGCAGCGGTATGATGTGCATGTTTTTTCTACAAATACAATGGCAATCATCAAGAGCGTATGGTAGCAGATATTTTAACAAGAAAAGTGATTTGCAGCATCAGTTCCGTTTCAATAGCAAGCGCAATAAAAACAGAGGAGAGAAAGAACAAAAGGCATTCTTCACTTTGTTTTTATTGCGCTCTCTATTGAAATTCAAAGCATGCCCACCATCAAACCCAATCGTGTATCATTTTGGATATGCAGCCCTTGTCTTCAGCATAGTAGCATCTTGCCACGGGAAGAGAAATACAGGAAGGAAAAAAAATCACAGCATATCCACGTGGTGAATGATGATGAGTGCGGCGAAGCTCCGGAGGGAATCATCCGTAAACCGTGAATCTTCCGTGTAACGCCCCATCAATCATTATCTAAAGAGTGAGAAACACTGTATGTATATTACAAACATCGAACTTTTATTTTTCTTAATTAGATGATGCTTGGCTTGCGTTGTCCCTCCATTATCACGGCTTTATGGTCCGTGAAATGAAGGGATAGCGGTTCCTGCACGGGTTGCAATTGGAAATTTGAAAATACCAGGTCTATAAACGTCCCTCGGATGGTCGTTGGTTTCATATGATCAAAGGACGTGCACGTGAGAGCATATTTGGCTGTCATATGTTGTATTAACCACTCATTGTTCTTTTCGGTAATATCGGCATTTAGGTCACCAACTAACACAAATGGTCTATTCTTGTACTTGTCATAACTACACGATGCCGTGTCAATGAATGTCTTGATATTCCCACTCTTCCTTCCCTTTCTTTCCTTTGCTCTCTCTTTCTCTCTTTGTACTCGTTCTCCCGTCCTCCTTGCCCTTCTCCGCAGCCTCACTTCTCTTTTCCATCCCTTGTTAACTATACTATACTATACTATACTATACTATACTATACTATACTATACTATACAATACTATACCATAGTATACAAAGCTATGGTATGCTCTGCTAGCGTGCCTCGATAGCCGAGTGGTTAGGACGCTCTCCTTCGGATTGTGAGTATGCGGATTCCAATCCCGCCTCGCCAAAATTCTCTCTCTTTCTCTTTCTCTCTCTGTACTAGTTCTCTCGCCCATTAGAGTTCTTCCGTCCTACGCCGGACAATCGGCACACGTGTTCTGGGAGCGAGGCAGAATATGAAGAGGACGAAAAGTGTGCGTGCAGGTTCATGGTGATGATAATTTTTTTATACTACACATGGCAAACGTCAAGCACAACAGCTCTGCTGTAAAACTACCAGGTGTTTAAAGTTAAGCTTTATGGTTTTGTTAAAATTCAGCACTTGGAACAACGTGCAATTCACCTTTGCAGATAAGTTATGCATCCAGGGAGACACAAAGTGAGACAGTAATTATCGCTGTCAGCCGCCCAATTACCTAAAATAAATTAATTAACTTTTTTTATGAGTGCAGCAAGCGGGCATGTTTGTATCGAAAACTTGGAGGCAGTCGCTTTTCTACACAGTTGCACTTGGAAGAATTCTCCTAGCATGTCTGTGCCCCGAGATAACTCGCTGCAAAGTTTAATTGCGGTTTTGCATGATTACGTATGCAAGCCGCTGAGGACCGGCACAATGTTCCTCCCTCATGTGACGAGCAGTCATTGCTTGCTATCGCCAGCCGGTAGCAAAAGGGTACCGTTATCATCTTTGCCTATGCCTTCGACCAGGTATCATATTAAACGCCGCACGCAACTGCTCAACTGCCGCCGCACATCGGGAAGGAGCTTTGCGCCAGTGCTCACTGTATTGCATGCGTATCACGCAAAGCGCTATTAAACTTTGCAGCGGAATATCTAGGGGCACAGACATGCTAGAAGAATTCTTCCAAGTGAAATTGTGGGGAAACGCGACTGCCTCCAACTTTTCAATACAAACATGCCCACTTGCTGCACTTATTAAAAAGTTAATTATTTTATATTAGTCAATTGGGCGGCTGACAGCGATAATTATTGTCTCACTTTGTGTCCACCCGGATAGAAAACTTGTCTGCTAAGGTGGTTTTCACGCACGTCCCAGTGCTGAATTTTAACAAAACCAGAAAGCTTAACTTTCAACACCCTGTATAACGAACACAATACACCCCTTGTACTTTTCGAAATACGTATTAACAGCTGAAAGGACGAAAGAATCTGTTTGTTATAACATTATTTCCGTATATCACACCACTGCTAGTATATACAGTCCATAGGGCCGAATAACTTTTATCTTTATTTACTGTTTGCTGCGTTTCTTGTTTGCTTTTAATTCTATTATTTTTACTCACTACCCCCTGTAATTCCTGTGGCCTTGAGGGTAAATGAAAATGAACTGAAATAAGTCTTTTGTGGCATAGTTTACAGTTCATTTCTTCACAGATTATTATGCGAAAAGTCAAATTATCAAGAGATTCCGGCTGTAAGCACGCCATGCTCTGTAGGAGAAGATATCGTGCCGCGCTACAGTTTATTGAACTGCTTGCGCTAGCCGCAGCGGAGCACGAAACCTGCGTTGCTGATTGTGAAGGCGTCGGCAGTCGTAGTTCCCAGACTTCCACCACTGGAGCAAATTTCGGGCGTCTCTGCGGACTTCTGCAGAATGAACATAGTTGTCCAGCTCGTCGCTTCATTTCTCTTGTTTCCGAACGTCGTGCCACTCTTCAATATGATCTATAAATCTCCTCGTTGAGGGCTTCTCTTTGCACGTTTCAGCAGTGTATGTAATGCACGGTTTGTACTGTGCTCTTTTTTTTCGTTGTTTTATGGCGTATGCCTTGCTAACGATGTGGTACCGGTAGAAGTTAGCTATTGCACTACACGGGTAGGACTGGCAGGAGGCGGACGAAGAGATTTGAATCTATTTTCGGGGTTCGTTCCAGTTTGGTAATAAAGGCGCTAATAAGCTTCTCAACGCTTACTCATTGGTATGCGTATGGTTCGAGGTGAGGGGACATCACCCGGCCGGAACTCGTTACTGTCTCTTTTGAAGCCAATATCGTCAAGTGAATATGGTTTATACCACACATATTTTGTTGGACCTATCCTATTGCTGCAAATTCTAACGCTGTTGCGGAAGTATTGCGTAGCTCTCGCACCATATAGCGGAACACGACGAAAGCTCAGACGTTAGCGATGCGGGCACACAAAGCAGGCTGCATGTTCATTTCCAAATGTGATTACAGCGCTTGTTTTCGTTGGTCTCTCTGTCCCGTGACTTCCCTGCGCTGTAATCACAATTTGAAATGGAATACCAACTCGCCCGTACTCAGCCCACGCATGTCCACGTCGCGGCACATGACCACTGGGAGCCGTGACGCAGCCACTAAAAAAGAACGTGTCTTTATAGTGATTCGATGTAACGGGACTCCGCGCAGACTTTTCGTTTTAGTGGACTTCGGGAACATTCAAGAACGTTGCCTTGCTTTGGAGCTCTGTGATCGTGCTTCCGATGACAAGTTATAGATATAACTTTGTTATATAAATCTACGATATTACATTTATGACTCCGATTACAAATTAACTTTTCGGATATAAAATAAAAGTGAATACAATTAATAAAGCAGAAAACAGTAAGATGTTAACTTACTTTTAGCTCGCCCGTTTGAGATAAATTAAGTAGCCCCATATGCAAGAAGCAAAAGAACTTCAGTACTTGTCTCTCATAAAACTTCTCCAAATAGTTTGTCCCAGATAAAAGAAAGTGTTTTTTCGAGATTTAATATGTAGAACATATATGTGTGCACAACGTATGTGGAACAATCTTAAGAACTGAGCAAAGTCCAAGCCCGGCCCGACCCGAGCCCGCCACCTCATACCCGGGCCCGACCCTAAGCCCGGAGCTTCCGGCCCGAGCCCGGCCCGGGCCCGCTGTGACAACTACTTTACCCGGCCCGGCCCGGGTTTTCGGGTAGGCCCGAGCCCGTGTAGTGCTCTACCCCCTCCCAACGGTTTCCTTCCTCCATGTCGGCGATTGGATCTTCATCCACCTGCTTAGCAGCGCAAACCTTCAGTGGCTACCAGCAACAACGACGGTCATGTGTTCATATCGAGGAAACAATGAAATGTGCAACATGAAGTGACAAGTCACCTCCTTAACCTGGATAAAAGATCAGATTGCCGTATCAGAAGGAGCTGATAGCCGACAAGGCCGCGATTGAAAGGGCATCAGTTATTGGAAAACGGTGCATACAAAGGCGGGTTTAACCGGCGCACTTTGTTGACGGCCGCATTTCTTTGCGCTCGAGGGCGCCAGGCATTTTTTGTACTCACACCTACAATGCCGACTAGACTTTTTGAGCCAATACGTGATTCTCTTGAAATGGCTGGAGTAGATGCTCTGGCAAAGGCTTACCGGCAAAAGTGAAGCGAGCGCATGTCCACCCTTAATCACGGAAACATGCACTTCTCGGGTGGTGCCCGATTAGACAGAGATTAAATGCTTTTGGTCTGTAAACGCTCGTTAATTATACAATAAGAAATCGTCGTTCCCGACAAAAGTATTTATTGAGGCCAGTGTCGATTACTTGATTTCCAATCAAACTTGCCAAGACTTGGATGTTTCTCGAGGAAACCACTAACAAAGACAGACATTGAGCAGTAGCTGTTCCGGAAAACTGGCCATTATAAGTCTCAAACGGTATGGAATGAGAACGATTCGCTTCCTTCGCTGAACGCTAATGTTTTTTCGTGCCTCTCCTAAGATGGCAGCCATCTCATGGTGGGTACGTCTTCACTGTTGAGCCATTATTTCCACTCTGCAGCAATTCTTTTACTGCGAGAGCAATTATATGGACAGTCTCGGCTGCTTTTTACCGTGACCGGTCGCCGCCGTCATGCACCGTATGCATATATATATATATATATATATATATATATATATATATATATATATATATATATATATATATATATATAAAAGTCCCAAAGAAAAATAATTCAGAAAATGCTTCCGAAGCGCAGAATCGAACCAGCGACCTCGCACCCAGCAACGCGTGGCAATAACCACTACGCCACAAAGCGCAGATCGTTCAAGTAGCTAACGGCGAGGGTTATATACACACCCTTTACCGCTGGACGGACTCGGAGACTGCAGGCGCTTATAAGCGTTTCTGCATTACCAGCGAGATGGCGCGAGGAGCGCAACGGGCGCATTTAAAAGTCGTCGGCCAGCTCACTCGCGTCTAATATTTGCGCAGGGAGAACCTTGCTCTTCCGCTGTCTGCTCGGGTGGTAGTTGCTGCTGGGGGGTAGATGTTTCTGCAGCGTAGCAGCGCTTCCATGACGGGCCGCTTTTCTTGCTATCGCATTCATTGCTTCGCCCTTGCTGCGAGAGTGTGACTTTTTTTATGCATGCATTTAGAACAAAAGGCACAAGAAACTCACAGGGTTCCTTGTGCACTCACCTTAGACGACTGGAAGGCGAAAGCCTTGTTTTTTTTGTAGCGTTAGCTACACTGGCCTAGCCGATCCAGCTTCGCGTGGCTCTTCAAGAGCCGTGCTGCGCATGCGCGAGCATCAGTGATGTCACGCACCGGAGCCGACAACCCCCACGCACTCCGTCGCCGCCGCGCACGACTCGCCGCCGCCGGTCTGCGCGTTCCAGACGAGTGACGTCGTAGCCGTGGCAGAGGTATTGGCGCCGGCGCGCGCGCAGCTATTCGCCTTCGCTGTGCGGTCACCGTCTGACATTGCGCTGGAGCCGCTTGTTAGCGCCTCTGACTGGCGTTTGCCAGTGTGGTATAGCCATGGAGCTGGAGAGCGCAAATGCTCAACGGCGCTGAAGAGCGGAGAAGCTTATCTCATCGGATCCCGAACTAGTTGCCTGGCAAAATAAATATGCATGTGCCACATAATACGTATACCGTGTGTGTGTCATTGGAGCAGCAGTAAGCATGATAATCAAGCTAATCCTAGACAACCAGGAAAGCTAAGAATAATCAGCTGAACTTTTGCTAACGCTACGTTATCCTGGCATAGCCGAGGTAAGCCACTGCAACATTTTTTGTCTTTTCAGTCGATGCACTGATCATGCCCCGCCACCCACCGAAAACCTTCTGCACCTAACGTGATTTTCCACTGCCTCCGTGATCGTCCTAGCTTTGACCAAGGTATAATGTAATGTGATGACGTCATCAGGCGATGTTACGTCGCACACATTTTGGCCATCTGCGACATGATCACGTGATGATTATATTTTGCATCATTCGTATGGACGCCCAGGCGGAAGACGCCGAAGCGGGACGCCGGTCACTTTTTCACGTTTGGTGAGGCGTCTGACGCTTTCGCCTTAAAACACGTACTCTACTATGGAAGACCATTTGGCCGTCTTGCTATAGGCCTGGTACGCTCAGTTGATGGCGCCACCGCTCGCCGAGTGCGCAGCGCCAATGCGGCCACTTCGCGCATTTTGTCTCTGTTCCCGGCGCGTAGCTCGAAGTTGTGTGCGACGAACGTCGATGCGTGAAAATGGCAATGCAAAACGAGCCGCGTTTGTTTGCTTTTTTTTTTTTTGCTGCTACGGACGAATAGCAAGCGTTCACGAATACTTCAAACGAAGTAGGTCGCTTTGCCGGGGCGACTTGTACGCCGATATTCACGTTTACTGCATGAGATAAGAACTCCACAGTGCTGTCGGTGCGTCGAAAATATTCGGAAAATGAGTCGCACAAATAAAGAGCGTGAAGTACGACGTTCGTTTAGAAGCGAGTAAACTTTTTAGGGGCGAAGCTCCTTAAGGCGACACCCGTTCGTCCCCGTCGTAGTGCGACGCACTTGTGCTAGGGGGGGGGGGGGGGGCATTGCCAACCTGCTGCAACCAAGCGCGGCTGTGCGGATAGAACAGGGACATTTTCGCCTGCAGCCGCCGCTGTGGCACTGCATGTCCGATTTGAAACAACAGCGCACTAGGCCCATGAGCCACGTCATAGCAATCGTAGTGCTATTCTACACCATAGAGTTTCCTAAAATGACCTAGAGGGAACTCTGGCGCTGCGATCGTTCATCCACCATGGGAATGATGGGTAGTACACCGATTTGCCTAGTCCTCGTGCTTGTGGGCTTCGAACGCACTTGTGGCTTTGTTTATTGCTATTGTTTTGGTTTTCTTTCGGATAAAAGAATGGATCGTTGTGAACTTCGTGACCAGATTTGAATCGGTGAGCCTAAAGAATTAAAGTGGTGAAGTGAAACTGCTGATTTTTGCTGAACTTCGTTTTGCGACAAAGCGGATGCAGGCGACGCGGAGCCAAACGGAGCCGAAAGAACGAAGTTTAGACAAATCCGTGTACTACCCATGATTCCCATGCTGGCTGAAGCGCGATGCATTGCAGCTCCCATGGACACTAGCGCCAGAGTTCCCTCTATAAGTATTGTAGGAAACTCTATGTTCTGCACAACCCGTGAAAACTACCACACTACTTATTCCCCTATCCGTAGCCTCCAACTGAGAACAGGGCGCGCACGCCACTCATTATGTTAAGATCTGTTAAAGCCACCGAAAACCCTTAATTTACTTGATAGTATTTAGTAACCAATCGTACTTTAGCAAAGCCTTGCAAACCAATGAATCATCGAATAAACATTATGCGCCATAGGCAAGGTTTTAGATATAGGTGATTAAAACGATAATGCAAACGTCCTCCGGTCACTACGTTGCGAATGCGTAGTGTTTCCTGGTTTCAACGATGTGAATTCGCACAGCACCCGATTCAGAGAGGAACTCATACTTGAGGTTGCGTCGTTTTAGGGGCGAAGCTCCTTAAAGCGGCACCCGTTCGTCCCTCGTAGTCGTAGTGCGTAACCAGTCGTAACGCTAGTACCAGGTCTTGACCTCCAAGGTGGTGCCGGTGGGAGATTTTTCCTGTGCGTTGTTGAACAATAAAAAATTCGCAGCGTGCGCGTTAACTAAAAGCCGAATTCTTCTGTCTCTCATTCCCCATTAGCAGCCATTGGCATGTTCCAGTAGGAAACGTTAGTAGAAGTGTAAGTGTTAGCTAAAAGCCGACTTCTTCTGTCTCTCATTCCTATTAGCAGCCATTGTTTACCTCCAAGGTAGTGCCTGGTGAGATTTCTCCTGTGCGTGATTAAACAATAAAAATTTTGTTCAAAACGCCGTTGATTGATGAAATAAACCAACGAAAGACGGCAGATGTTTTCTAAAAGCAAAACTAAAAGACGCCAGATGTTTTCTAAAGCAATGGTTTTCTAAACAATGAAAATTCACAGCGTACATGTAAAATTAAAGTGAGCTGCAAGTCGTCATAACTCTCATCGAACCTTTAGTATAAACGCGCCCGATCTCACGTCGGTGATGATGTACTGGGCAGAATTCACGGAAGATTCACGGTTTACCGATGAACCTCCGCAGCTTCGCCCACTCATCATCATTCACTCCGTGAATATGCTGTGATTTTTATCTACACTCTAGGTCTACGTGTGCAGCGATCCGCCGTCACTAGCATATAAAAGCTCTGTTGTGAAAAGTAGTGCCTTTCGCTCGTGTTATTTCAATGAGTAGTTCGGTTAAGAGACCTGCGTACTGTACGATGCTTTACCACTTCCGGACCCAATAAATCGGGGCTTCTTATCACTTAAGTGGTTGCAAGCGAAATGAGGCGTATGTGCGTGCTGTTCCCTTTTGAAGGCTGCGAGATGAGGCATAGATGCTGTGAGGAATGAGCCGATTGGTTTGATTGGCGATCGTACGTTCCCATATTTATGAACGCATGCTACAATCCGGCTTCGTCATTTGAGAATCATCGTAGAGTCTTCTTCGCGAGTTGTCTTATTTAAGCGTCGACTCTTATTGTGGATCAATTGTTCCCTTGAAGATTCGTGTCGGGCTGCATCGGCATGGCGTCTTTGACCCTTCCAGCGCTCGTCAACACTTCTAACGGTCCCGTGGCACGCGCATCCCGCCACCATGAAAACGCGCGTTTGGCATCAAATTTTCGCAAAGTTACAATTTTACGGGCATGTACGACCCTCCGTAGACGTTACATCTTTTCCTTCAGAGGGTCTATATTCCACTACTACGAAATTCAACGACGCCTTCATAGAAAGTGTCCTCCTTTTGCATTTGTTCTGCACACCGAAGGCGCAACGCATTAATATTCTTGCGATATATCCACAATTTTTGAAGTGTAGATGTATAGCCTAGAGGTTAAGACACTCGCCTTGGAAGCGTTGAGGCTCGGGGTGAAGCCCAGCGCCGCCGAGAAAATTCATTTTCTTTTACTTATATTTTTTTATTGATTAGTTAGTTAGTTAGTTAGTTAGTTAGTTAGTTAGTTAGTTAGTTAGTTAGTTAGTTAGTTAGTTAGTTAGTTAGTTAGTTAGTTAGTTAGTTAGTTAGTTAGTTAGTTAGTTAGTTAGTTAGTTAGTTAGTTAGTTAGTTAGTTAGTTAGTTAGTTAGTTAGTGGTGACCGTAGGGCGACCATCACTTTGTGGTGATGGTCGCCCTTCGGGACAGAGGAAACTGAAGGATGCCGGTAGCACAGTGAATGAGAGTAGAATGATTATACCTGAAGTCTAATCCATGGATAAGGTCATGAGGGCAGTGGTCGGTCACAGCGATCTGTGTGAGGATTTCCTTTAAGCGTCTGGTTAGGCTGGGAACCATTACCAATACGTGTGCTCCAGTGTCGACAATGATTGGCAGGTACGCCGTCTATTTTAACGTCAATTACACTTCTTTCCGTGGGCACAGGAGAAGGATTTCCTGCAGCTATGGACACTGCAGCACCACATTCGGGGCTGCATTCCTTACGAAACGGAAAGGGTGCGGCCGAAAGCCACAGGGTACGATAGGCGCTGTTAGCGGCATACGAAACTGGAACGATTGCCCCATATTTTTTTTAACAAAATCATCGGCGGCGTTATACTCAGGATGGGGCGCAAAGTGGTGTACATTGCCGTCGAAAGGACTCAGATTGGTCGGCGCGCGAGGAGTGAAGAACCATGAGTTGCGACAGTAGCCGGCAACATGTACAACGCGGAGTCAGCTGAAATATTGGCCAGTCGCCCACATTTCTCCACTACGCCGCGAAGAGAACTGTCGGCATGGGGAGAACACAACAGAAGAGCGTTCGTTGGTACTAATGCATTAGAAAAAACGCCCGGACAACCCTGAGAATAAAGAAATGAATTAATAAAACAAAAACATGGCTGATCCCTCTGTCGTAGGAATCGGTATAACATGAAAGTGAAACGTCTTCGCAGACTTAGTTGAGCGTTTGTTGCGCATTCTTTCGCCCCAAGGGCGAAGGAATGAATGCTACAGCAACAAATTGTAATGTCGCGCGAAGAACGGCAAGCAGCTCGAAACTTGCAACGCGCTGCTCAAGCAGAAAGGACGCACGGAACGAACATACACAGGATGAGAGCGAACTAACTGTCACATTTGTAACTTATTTCTGCGTGAACACCGCGCTCCTTTCGCAAAAGCGGCCGCTGCAGTGAGCCAAGTGACCTTTATGCTCTCAACGCGAGACCTACAAACCACCACGATCACGAGATAAGCGCACGCACAAGCGACCACGCCCTGTAGCCGCGGGCGCTCGTCGCAGCGGCGACGACCTTTTAAGCGCGCTCTTCGAGCCCTTCGCGTCATTTCGCTAGTGATAACGAAAACACGCTGTAACACAGACCTCTGAGTACAGCCACCGGCAAATGGTGTATATAAATAGCTCGCCGTTAGCATTGCGGAGAACGTGCCGTCCGTGGCCGAATCGTTTCGCGCTGCGAAGCGAGGGGTCGTAAGTTCGATTCCCGGTGACGTACGTAACTTTTTCTTCTGGTTTTTTCTTTGCCCACTGTTAGTCTTTGTATTTTACAACGTCATATCCGTGACGGAAATACATCAGTGGAGCCGTGGTGTACCCCGGCATGAAACACTTTCGTGTTAAAAAAAAAACATTCTTGCTGCGGCTGGGGTATAACCCGCGCGCCCACGCTCAAAAATTGACTGTTTTACCCACATACGAATGCGCTGTACCCGCAGTACAACACACATATAAAAGGAGAACACTTGCTGCGCAGGCTTCGTTCTCTTTCGTGACGGTTGAATGAACTCCCTTTGCAGGACAAGACGTAAAGCCGACATGGCGAGTCAGTGGCGTAGCCAGGGTGAGTCAGCGGCGTAGCGTAGCCGGTTACGTTCTTTGCCTTTCGCTTCGTGTTAGCGTGTGACGGCTCGTTGTCATAGTTAGAGGTGTGCACGGGCTCCGGGTAGCCCGAAAGCCCGAGCCCGAGCCGTGCCGCGGGCCGGGCTCGGGCGGGCCGACGTATTTTCACCTCGGGCCCGGGCCGGGCTCGGGCTGCTTGGTGTTTTATCGGGCCGGGCTCAGGCCCGTCGCAAAGCCCGACTCAAGCCCGAAACATAGAGAATGAGCGGGAATTGTTTTCAAGCACGCATACATCTCCTTTTCCGCTTTTCCTTTCCATTGCAGTTGTTCGGCGAGTGGAGCGACAGTGGTGAGAATGTAGCAGTTACAAAAGATGAGCTCTCCGATTATCTCTATGGAATCGCCCTCCTGTCCACCTGAAGTTTTAGTCTTCTGGAAAAAAACAAGCAGCAGAGATATGCCAAGCTTGCCAGGCTGGCAAAAAAGAGAGCAATTCCGGCGACGAGTGCAAGCAGCGCACGTAACTGCAGTTCGGCGGGCTACATAATGTAAAAGCGCCGCACATCGTTGAAGCCGTAATCGGTGGACTGCTTGCTGTTTTTGCACGACAATTTGTAATCTGTGCAATAGAGACTGTTCGTCGTGTGTCGTTTGATCATATTTTATATGCTCATTAAAATGCCAAATTACCGGAAAACGATGTTTTGTTTTCGCAGCGATCCTTCAAAAAGCCGGGCCGGGCCGGGCCGGGTCGGCCCTGGGATTGTGTTTTCGTACGTCGGGCCGGGCCGGGCGGGCTCGCAGCCCTTTGCCGTCGGGCTCGGGTGGGCCTTCGACAAAGTCAGCGGGCCCGGGCTCGGAAATACAGCCCGCGCACAGCTCTAGTCAGAGTAGTGCAGCTTCCACACGTACCAACGGTGTGTCGCCGCAGCCGAGACAGAGGTCAGAGGGACGTGGAACGCCTGCGCGCGTTCGCGGCTCGAGCTACGAACCTCTGCCTCCCGTGTTGCTGAAGCGCAGTGAGGTAGTTTATGCATGAGTACAGGCGTAGGCATACCCTATTGCTCGGGAGCACACGCCGCGCCATTTCCCTCCTGATCTGACAACACTTTGAAAAAAGTTCATATCGATTACCAGTGTTTATTATGTGCTTCGATTTGCACGGGATTCATGATAAGCTTTGTCCAGGTATATGTTAAAAACTACAGCCACCGCAGCGGTTAAATCATGATCATGGGCGTTAGTCATCGCGATGGAGATGTGCCACTAGGCGTCAATGTAGGTGCATCGACGTCAAACGGCGCAATAGCTGCCAAACACCAATAGAGATTGTATGAGCTCTCATGTAGCACTACACAAATAAGCACTACTTCTATGAAGCCACGTTTCACTTTCGTGTTATACCGATTCCTATAAAAGAGGGATCAGCCATGTTCTTTTTTTCGGCCATGGGATACAGAGCACAAAATGACATTCGAGCAAACTTAACTATTCAGTCCCCACGCCAGATCAAGGGTGTGCCCCGGCCCCCTCCCCCCTCGAAAAACATTTCTGCCTACGTCGCTGTGGTCAGTTGTAGGCATCAGGAAGATTATGGATTTGCGCAAATGTCCCCTCAAACGTACGTTTCAGTGGTCGCGCGATGTGCCCTCTGAGAGCCGATGAAAATGCTCACGAACGCTGGAAAGAAGACACCATGCTGATGGCACCTGAAAACAGCGTTTTAGGGACCTACAATAAAAGTCTACGTTTACGCATTCATTTCACAACTCCCGTCAGCTTCGCTTATCCCCCAGCTTTACAGGTTAGAATGGTCTCGAGTTTTTTTTTTTTTTTTTAGTTTGTATATCTTATATATGTAATCACATCATTTTACTTGCTGAACATCAAAGCTAAATGTGACAAGGCCTTTTTGTCAGACCAAAATAACGCGGGCTTTCTAGGAAGTTAAGGAATGACACTTCATTGAAGCTAGACAAATCTTGGGCGGAAGCTTTAATTTTCCAAATAATGCAGCAAATTAAACAATATTTTGACACCGCTGCCTCTATTTAGAGATTTCTCCATCCGCTCTGAAAACAATTCCTCGCACGTAGGTCGTAAATTCTCGTTTGTAAGCAGCGACAGGCCGCAAATTGCCCTTTGGACTAGCAAATAATAATAAAAAAAGATGACGTCAGAGTGGCTCGAAAATTTTGTTGAAACCGCTTCGCCAAATACGTTGCGGCGAAAACAGCGAGGAGTCAATGGACGGTGCAATGGTTATTGATGTTGAAATACACTGCCGAAGACGCAGCCAGGGGTCAACAGAGGGTACAATTGTGACTCATGTTATTAATGTTTTTCGAGTTTTTACACGCCATCTGCGGTTGTCGCGCTAAAGGCGCATGAAAATTTTGTACATTGACAGAGATATAGTTTCCCCCCGCACATGTATATTTGTGTGCGTCGCACCAGCCATTTCCTCACGGCAAACAGAGAAGTGCATTAGTCCGAAGGAATCAGGCTTACACATTTTGAAGCATTTGGCACGGTGACTGCACGAACATGACCTTTATGTTTCACTATGTATCACTCGCAATTTCGACATCGCATTATTTTGTGTTTTCAATGTCGTGCTTTTGTTTTTTTCGAACCATGCCCCATCGCGTTTCTTTCTTCTTCTTGGAAGTGTGACGCGTTCGCATGACCCCTACTCCTCCATTGCAGTCAAATTTCGCATACGTCGTCTTTACTTTATATTAGTGTGACTCATTGAGGAAAGACGTAGAGCCGAAGCCCCACAATATTTAAACTGCCGCGAAACTGCAAAATTGCAGTGGCGTACAAATGGCTATTGAACTCGCTTAAGCAATCTACCCTCCAGATATAAAGCAGTAAACTAAACTGAGGGATTCGCCAATTTCGCCTATGTGAGCGCTGCTGAAATAGATGACCACGTAGCATATCGAACGCAGATCGACCTGAACCCGGGTCATCAAATGGCAGGACAATCAATAAAAGCGTTTGCCAACCAACTTGCCAAACAGGCAAATTAAAATGTGGTTTAACTATGGCCTCACCAATGAGACTACTTCGGATTTTTAGGGCTCTGCTTTCCCGATGCCTCCTTTCTATATCCATTGTATTGCATAAGCCCTTACATGTACATTGATAGACATTCCTGCATTTAATTAGGAATTCTTTTCACCCCATTCTCTATGACCACAGTTCCTTATTACATGAAAACATAGACAGAAAAGGGATTAGACCAGAATAGAGTAGAAGTGTTTATTAGCGTTGTCTACGAGACTAAGACAATATTTCTGTAAGGGACTAGCTTGTGGTACCATATCTTAGCATAACGTGGCTAGATTCGTGGATACGGATGATTTTACATGGAGTGATGACGTAGCGCGGTCAATTAGAAGAAAATGGTACATACACTCATGAAAAGCTTACCTGGTGTTACACTCTATACCGTAGGTGTCAATGCCATGGTGCGTGTGGCCGCGTTCTGTGAAGAAGGCAAACCTTACGAAGCATGCGCTCAAAATAAAATAGTGAATGCGTCATCTTGGCTGTGTTTCATATTTTTTTTCCTTCCACATAAACAACTCCAAGCACAAATGAAGAACGTTGCAAAGAAGTATGGAAGTTACGGAAGCGTGCTGTTATAAAAGCAAAGTGGTTGATGCGAATTTTCAGCACTGTGGAGAGCTTAGGTAAGGGCTCTCTTTACCGAAGATGAAACTAATAAAACCGTCTAGCAATCGGATGCGGTATCACTTATTCCTTCTTTCCCGATATCGGCAAATTTTCGCTCTTAGGATCGCGTTTCGTTGTTTCTTATCAAATGTGTCGATTACTCCGAGGCCGTTCGCGTGAGTAGCGCACTAATTAATGAACTTCATCTACACCCATTTTGACTAAGTTTCGTCGTTTGGGGATATCAACAAATTTTTCACGCGAACACTTTCAGAAGGCCCTAAATAAACATCATCAATGGCCTTTCTATGTGCATTCCCAGGATCCATGGTAATTATCTGTTTATAAAACGAGCAAGGCCTTTTGTAACACAACAACGCACATACAAAACAACGATTTGGTTACAAAACACAATTTATTAAATATTTTAAAACAGGAAACAGTGAATTCAAATTTTCTGTTAAGATGGCAGATATAACGGAGTCCCAGACGTATCACTTAAAACAAGAATACATGAGGTGAAGTCGCGCTATTTTATGAAAAAAAAAAGTACTTGATGCATTATGCACATTAGTCCCATAGACTGACATTCGACTGATGACCTTTACGATTTTGGCGATGCATTACACCGTCAACAAACACTACAGTGATAAGCTCTTTGAGGCAATATTTTTCTAGTGCACTTCACAAAAATGTGTGCCCGATTCCAAAGCAGTTAGCTCGTTATAAAGGGGTTAACCAGCATGACACACACCTTATTGACACATATTGCTATGCTGTGTCCGCACTGCACTGTTCATGGCACAAGGTGATATAGTTAATTCTAAGATAACTCGTTTGCCCGATTGTCGGCGTCTATACAACAGATCAATAAGGGTCCTACGATTATGCACGAAATACATACAGTGGCACAGGAATTATCTTACCCTAATTTCTTGCGGTCGCACAAGTAGAAGATCATAAGGAAACATAAAAGGAAACGGATGAGCACTGATGACGCGAAGCAGCGACACAATCGATGGAATTTTACTTTTGGACATTGTCTGATATATTACAAAATATTACAGTCAAGTATTTTGCACGCATGATAGCTGTCTGTTGTTAACAAAGAATCTCGCTCACACTTCGTTGAATAGCACGTGAACATCCCACAGCTAACTTGTGCAAAAACTCTGTCGGCACTCGAGCCGCCTTTTATAAGGTGCACAGTTGTGGTTCCCTTCCAAGGCATTCACTCACACATGGCTCGCATCACGGCACAAAGCATCACAAGCGCCACCGACATTCTGCGACTTCTTCCCGTGCTTGTTTCTCTTCTTCTGCGCAGCACGACCGTCGCGCACGTCGACGCTGGAGACGCCGGGTCTTCCAGGCGACTCCCACCAGCGTCAAGCCCACGAAGCGTGGTTATTATTTCCGATACAGAGAAGGGCTCCCGTGCCTTCGTTAGCGCTTCGGCCCAGCACTCTTCGTTTCCCACCGCCACGCCTGCCACAGCGCAGACAGAGCAAATCGCGGAAGGCGCGCCTGAAGTCGTGGTGAAAGGTGACGTAGATTACGGGGTTCAGCGCCGAGTTGGCGTAGCCCAGCCAAAGGGCGAGGCTGTGAGCTAGTTCGGGCAGCGGCTCACCGCCCAGCGGCCTTACGAGGGCAAACGCAAAAAACGGCAGCCAACAGGCCGTGAAGGCCGTCAAGATTATCCCCAACGTAATGGAAGCCTTGCGCTCTCTCACGGCAACCCTGAGACTCCTCGTCCGGGGTCCCGGCCGGGCTCTGTGCTCGGCCTCGACGACTTTCTTCGCGGCCGTGTGAATCCTCCAATACATCGACAGCATGACGACCAGCGGGATATAAAACGCCCCCAGAGTAGCGTACAATTGGTAAGCGAGGTTCTGACAGACGAGGCATTTCGGGTCCTCCGCCGTTCCATGTTCGTTTCCCAAGACCAGTAAAGGCGGCACGCTGATGAGGCCCGCCAGCAACCAGACGGCTCCGATGCAGGCCCATGCTCTCCTGGCAGTTCGGCGGACGCCGTAGGTGAGAGGCCGCGTGATCGCCAGATACCGGTCGACGGAGATCATGCACAGGTTGAGGATCGACGCGGTGCAGGATGCCACGTCCACGGACACCCACGCGTCGCAGGCAGCCGGACCCATGTCCCAGCGGCGGCCGGTGATCTCGAGGTGCAGCGCGGGCGGCATCACGAGTAGAGCCACGCACAGGTCTGAGGCTGCCAGTGAGACGAGCAGATGGTTGGACGGGTGCCGTAGGCGGCGCACGAGGCAGACGGAGAGGCAGACGAAGGCGTTGCCAACTGCCGTCGCGACGATGAGCGCGCCCAGGCACACACCCAGAGCCAGCACACCCCACGTGGTGGTGGTGGATGTGGCAAACGTGGTTGCCACTGCTCACTGTTGTAGTCCGACTACACCCGGTAGGACAGGGAACCCTGCAGTAGAAAAAGAAAAGAAAGAAAAAAGAACACATTACTTCAAATATCATCGTTTGTGGACACATTTAAGAAGACTATTTCTGTTAGCTTTAGTTAGTGTAGCTTTTAGTTTATATTGATCGGGGAAGTAATTAGATGCCTCATTCTGGTGGCGCCAAAATGCTAGCTCGATAACTGCAGAAATGAAAGAAGGTGGAGTTGCTAATTAGCTTGATACGGCGTAAAAATTACCGACCACCATGCTGACTATTTACAAACATGGCAGGCGCCTGTCATTAATACTGACTTCTTACAAACGTTGTCTGCCCATTTGCGACTTCGAAACAAACTCAGAGACGCACCTGCTGTTTGCCGGTTGTCTTCACGGCGTACTTATTCTACGTCATTGCTGTTCGATTTACTTTCTATTTAGTTATAAGGACAATAATAGAGCACGTTGTTTGTGTTATGCCATTGTATTACGCGTTTTGCTCCATAATCACTCACAAACACGCATTATTTTGTGAATTATTTTTGTGTATATGTGATCACTGTATATATCATAGTCACACCTGACACCTGGAGTTGAAAGCCAGGCGATAAACCAGACTAACATCTCCGGGAATTTCATTAAAGGTTGCTATCTCTCTCTCTCTCTCCATAATAAGTTTAGTGTGGTATAAAAATTTTGCTGAGTTTATTGATTCACATTTTCTGCGATGATTAGCATAAGTACCAAAGGTATATAAAAAGCTGGCCGTCATCCCGCCCTGCGATCGTGAATGTCCAGCCACGCTTTATGAAACGCCACACATGCCTGTTGGAGGGGGGGGGGGGCTATGTTTTATTATTACTTTAAAGTAATGGTAGTGATAATCGCTTTGTGGTCGCTGTGGCGGACTATGATTGGTTCCGCGACCATTTTCAGCAAGGCAAATTTGTTCCTTTCGTCGACCATTGTATTCACGTTGTTCTTCTGGTGTCTTTAATTTCCGTGCTCTACCCACGGCAGTCTTAGAATGAACTGAATCAGTTGCTAGACGGGTCTCCATTTTATATATGAAAGTGGGAAACACGCGCCGGGAGAAGAAGGGCCGTTTGACGTCATTCGAAGCCCTCGTGTGAAGTGCAAAGCAGTTGCAACTTAATCTTTACCAGGAACGTGCGGGAGGGAGGGAGGAGGAGGAGGAGGAGAAGAAAAACGGAAAGACAGGGAGGTTAGCCAGTTCTCAGACCGGCTGGCTACCCTGTGCTGGGGAAAGGGGAAGGGGGAGTGAAAGATGGTATAAAAGAGATGTTACAAAAAGGAGAAAAAAAATAACAATAGTACGATAAACGACACTGCTTAAAGTCTGTCTATGAGACTAGTTTTGCGCAAAAAGCGCAGTAACGCTTTCAAAGCTTTCTGTGCCGAGGATGGTTTCGGCCAGTGTCCTAAGATCTTTTCCTCCGACAGTGGACGGTTGTCAAGTCTATTTAACACTTTGGACAGTTCTTCTCTTTGTGCACTGAAGCGGAGGGTGCACTGTGCGGGAGGGTGTTCTCATTATTCACAGGCGCCTCATCATCCATCATGCGGTTTTGATGCTTGTTTTGTCGTTTTCTTAATTGAAACAAATACTGAGCTCCATGCAGTACGCCTGATTGCAAAGAAAGATAAGCCGTTTGCCTTCAATTGTTAAAGGGCCCCTAAACCACCCAGAGGTCGAAACTCTGCCGCTATAGCCTCAATGCTACAGACTCTTCCATATATTGGTAGCTTGCTTGGTTCACTTTCCGTAGCTTGCTCAGCTCATCATCCGCCATATTTAGTCCAGGTACGAGGCTGCATCGTGTTCTTTGCAACTCGAGTCTTCCTTATTTCTCAATGCGCCGAAAGGCATGCGTCGTTTGATTAGCAGTCCAGTGATCTTAGAGTCACGTATAATCGTGGTTGTAAAGCACTGCAAAACTGACATGCGCTTACTGATGGCAGTACCAGATGTCTATGTATTACTGTGTAGGCCGTTTCGAGAGGTCTTGTATTCCTTGCAGTGAAAGTACACCGCCCCGCTTTTGGCAGAAGTCGTTTATATTCTGTGCTAATGCAGAAGCACAATATGGCGAGGCCGCCTGGTAATATCACCGTAATCTTGATTGCGACAACGGTTGTCATCAACGTAATAATCTGTATAGGCGGGATAACGGACAAGGCAAACGTACTTTAGAGTTCTCATGACTGCAGGAGTAAAATAAAAATAAACAAATATATTGGGAACGCCCCGCGGCATCGCAGGTACGTTTATCCGACAGTCGAACCCGAATATATCCAAACCGCTAAAAACGGGTATATTTTCGATATATCGTATAATTCGATATAAAAATTTTAAAGACTTTTCGTATTTTCGGTGCGAATTTTCGTGCGCAAGTTGTCTTCACGGAACTGCTTCACAATAATGCAAAGAAGACGGCCTACGGCAATACGCTGGCTTTTTTTAGTTGTTTTTCCGCGCTTTGGTAGTTGTGTGTGTGTGGGGGGGGGGGGGGGGGGCGGAGGTTATATGTAGGGCCGGGTTGTAGGCGAGAACATACGGCATCAATGTGAACAGCCACTTAGCATCTTCATACGCAGCTGTGCGTGCTCGCCGGGTGCCGGAAGCCGTTCGTCTGCCATGGCCCTAATTTTGGCGTTGTTTTTCAATATAATACTCAGCGTAGTAAACAGGGTGGTGTACGGAGGGGCGACGTCAGACTTCTGTTGTCTACGGTCGCGACGACGAGGAATCATGGGATAAAGAACGCGACGGCAAGAGAGTTTGACGCGCTCTGCACCCTGCTAATCACACCATTCAGCCTACCAAATGCATGCGGAATTGTCCGCTTCCGTGAGAAACAGCGAAAAACTTGTCAGGGAAAGCCAACTTCTTGGGGCGCAGAACCAGCTGCAAGCAACGCTAAGAATAATACAAGCTCCGTCCACCAAAACACCGGCGCGCTTGTCAATCACCAGTGTGAGAGAGTCGTGAAAGCTGATTTCCTTTCGAGCCATAAGTATTTTTTCTGCGCTGATGTAAATACCACGCATTTCGAAAACTAAACGTTCGTCGTCTCCAACTAAAATATGATTTTTGGCTTATCACTGATGGCAGAATCTCTGATAGAATATGCCAAGATATTGAAGTTGTCGAATTAAAAGCAGCTACACGAGCGCCAACTATCTGAATCTTGCGGAAACTACTTGACGTCATAGAAATCGGCAAACATGATTCAATGGAACGTCTGTGCAAATTCATTCAGGAGGGGACAGTGATGGCTGTATGTGGGGTTTGCATTTATTCTTAGGTTTTAACAGATCATGGATAATGACCTGCTCGTTAGCTGCTAGTTACGATATGTGAGCTAATGCAATCAAAGAGCAGCAGAAATACTGATCCTCGTTGCACTTGTGCAATTTTTCGGCATTATGTTTGTACGTGTGTATGGGTGTAGTAATGTCTTTGAAATATGCCAAGGCATTCTTTCCAAAACCACTAGAGACTTAAAGAAATGACAACAAATGAAAGTGGCGAACTCAAGATCTAAAATAGAACGAACTAAGCTTACAAAGTCCCCCAAGGAAAGGGAAGTCAGTGACATCAGAAATCACAACGTCCAACAGCAGTAAAAAGAAAGAAAGAAAAGGAAAGAAAGGCGCCAGCATCAACACTGAACGTGAAATATTCAGGAAGGACCAAAATATCCGCACTAAAAAGTAAGCACGGCACCGTTATTCGCAATTTCAATGACACAGTGAAGGCGGAGAACGCTTCTACTCTTAACTATGCAATTTGCAGAAAAGTCATGCATCCTCGAGTGAAATCAGTTCCCAACTGACGAAGTTAGCAAAGCCATACGCGACATGGCCTGCGGAAAAGCGGCCGGAGAAAGCAATCTAACCGTTGATTTGATAGAAGATGGAGCGGATTTTACATCACGGAAACTTGTGGCACACATCGCTCAATGCCACAACGCATCGGACGAGGTTGTGAGCTGGAAGAATGCAATTATACTCTAGTCGGGAAATATAAAAGGCTTCAAAAGTGTAGACCTGTCAGCCTATTCTATGCATTACGTGAAACATTTCCGAAGGTAAATTGCCCAGCTGATAAACTCGAAGACGTGGGTGCGATTCCCGGCCCCGGGGACCACATTTCGATTGAGGCGAAGTACAAGAGCACCGAAGTATATCGCTTCAGGTGAACGTAAGAGAAATCCTGGTAGTGAGTGAGTGAGTGAGTGAGTGAGTGAGTGAGTGAGTGAGTGAGTGAGTGAGTGAGTGAGTGAGTGAGTGAGTGAGTGAGTGAGTGAGTGAGTGAGTGAGTGAGTGAGTGAGTGAGTGAGTGAGTGAGTGAGTGAGTGAGTGAAACAGCTTTATTCGGTGCACAACATACGCGAGTGAACTCAACGTCACCTGGCTAGGCCCACTCGGGGACCATCACGTTAAACATGATGGTCCCCGAATCCGTACGCTTACACTACGGCGTGCCTCATAACCATGCCGTGGTTTTGGCACGGAAGTCCCTCCTATTATTTCGAAGGTACTTTTAAAGAGGACAAGATAGATACACGACATTAAGCAATATAGAGCGCTTCATGAAGGGCTACTTGTCAATGGACAACTTAAAGGCCTCAAGAAGGGCTGCTACACAATATACCACAGCCATGTGATACAATCAGCTAACTGGTAAATTTGTTGAACACAACAGACACCCTTTTATAGCTTTCGTGGATTGCAAAAGGCATTTTACTTAGTGGAGATATCAGCGGTCTTGCAAGAATTACGTCACCATGAAATATTTCAAACATCTATAGTATCTTAGCCAACACCTACACGACTCCGCACGAATATTGCTCATCCACAAGAAAAGATATAGAATTCCGATAGAGAAATGATTAAGACAAGGAGATAAGATCTCTGCCACTGCTGCTGTTTACTGATTGTTTAAAAGAAGCATTCAATCGACTGGATGGGGAAGAAACAAGAGTAAAAGGTTAGCGGACAATATCTCGGCAATCAGCTATTTACAGATGACAAATAAAGTGCTCTTCAGCAATGATGCTGTCAGTTTACACAAGTTTATGAAAGACCCAAACCGAAAAGCAAAAATCTAGGGCCGAGTATCACTACGCGCCCCCCCCCCCCCCCAAATCCATATCACATTACGACACTTTACCCACCTTCCATTTCCATTTCCATGACTCGTATCACTCTAACTAATGGCCCGTTTAACATGAGGCAAACATGTCTCCTTATTTAAGATAGAATAAGCATGCCTTTTCTAAGAAGTATAGCATCTTCAGACGTCTGTGATTGGGAGCAGCATTCATAATTTGTACCTAAAAGTAACTAACCAAGTCAAGAAGCACACTTTAAGCAAGATAGCATTAAGCGCGTGGAATGAGTCCATCGTCTCAAAATAAATGCACCGTACTCAACTGTAAAGATGGTCTCACCGCCAAGCCATACGCGCCTATACAAAAGTACCGCAACGAAAAATCCCTATAACCCAAAGTCCTATTTCCATAATACACTCAATTCGGGGCTTATTAAGTATGCGGAGCAACATCATGAAGCCTGCTGCAGAAAGGAAAAAAAATCGAGTCATAAAATGCATGCGCCGAACTTAGGTTGTGTAACTGCATTGAAGCTCAATTATGTGGAAGATATCGTTCGCCTATGTATCCTAAAATAGCCAATAGCTTTCATCCTTTTAACCAATCTATCAGCCATGATCCTAGGACCCACTTTAAGCCTTAAGGGCCTGCTGTCCTGTGGAATTAATGCGCACATCCATCTTCGTCTTTCAAAGTGGTGCCCAAAACACTCAAGAGATGTTTATCTCGTCGTATGGATCGCCGGTAAGCGTACGCTTGCTCATCATCAAAAAGACATACTTTTTGAAAAGTGACACATAGAGCACCGATTTCCTATATTGGGCAAACCAAAAAAGTCATATGGCGAACAACTAAATAACGAGCTCTTCGCGAAGATTGAGGCGATACATTTCAGAGGTTCAAACATCAGGGTAATTTTGCCGTATTCTTTTTACAGACGAGTTATCGCATTCATTAAAGCATAGCGATCAGAAGCGTCCTGTTCGTACTTTACAATACGAATCGATAAGTCACCTCCTTTTTAGTTGTATCCGACTACATAATTATGCATTGAATATTGTCGAATATTTGCTTAATTCTCAGATCTAAGGGAATGACCCTCATTGTAGCATCGTGTAGGAGTATACGAAGGTAATCTACAATAGATAACCTTTATATAGTGTTATCGCCTACGGATTTCCTCCAACCTTTTTTTTTGGTCTTCTTGAGCTGTAGATAATTGCCTAATTTTTGCATGATTAACTGTGTTCCCACAATGTCGCCACAAAGTTTGCAGGGCCCATTTTGAACAACGTAGCAATTCAGGCGAGTTGACAGATCCTCATCATAAAACAGCGCACCCATACGAAGACGAAAAGAAAGAAACCGACGACACGGGTGCTGAGCTGGAAAGTTAGATCATCACCTTAAATTGTTTTTTTAGTATTCTACAGCTTGCATAAATCTTTATCGCCGTTTGAAAGAACGTCCCTTGTGTGAAAGCAGCTAGTTGCTGTAACTTTTTGAAAGGTTTCGGGGCTTTTCTTTCAAGTATAGATAAAAAACCTCACAAAAAATAACTAACAAGTCTCAATGTAAGTGACGTTTTCATCACTGGACTGTAAATTTCACATTCACATTCTGCCCACAAAGTGGTCTAATCATGAATGCCGTGCTCACTTTTTCAAGACAATTTCAAGGGAGCTCATATGCAGTTGGTTTCTTGCCCCTTACAAAGCTTTACTTTCTTAGCTTGCTTAGCATTCACGTTTATGGCTATATTTTGGTGTTTTAATGGTTAAATATTCGCGAGAAAATGAATTTATTTATAAATGTAGTATCGCTACTAATATCCTTGTCAAGGTAACTGCTCATTATTGGCTGAAAAACGCGATTCCGGCCGCGGTGGTCGCATATCGATGGAGGCGAAATACTCGAGGCCTGCGTACTGCGCGATGTGATTAATGATCCCCGGGTGGCTACTGTTATTCGAAGACATCCACTACGACGTCTCTCATAGCACGAGTCACATTGGGACGGGAAACCCCATACGCCAATGAACCATCTGTAACTGCTCACTAAAAGGAACTCATACTTGGTAGCAGTACGTAATAATCTTCTTACTTCTTGACGGTACGCAAACGTACACCGCAGAGAACAAAAGAAAATTTTATTAAGATGTCCGAAAAAAATGGGTCGTGCCTTATATAAGGAGCAAATAGGGGAGTGGTTTAGGCTGTGTATACCCGATGTTCAAAGTTAAGCTTTACGATTTTCTTAAAATTAAGCGCTGGGAAGAACGTGAAAACCACCTTTGCAGATAAGTTGTATCCAGGGGGACACAATATGACGCAATAATTATTGCTATCAGCCGCCCAATCAACCAAGATTTATTAATGAATTTCTGGTGACTGTAGAAAGCGGGCATCTTCGTATTGAAAATCTTGAGGCAGTCGCCTTTCTCCACAGTCCACTTGGAAGAATTCTCCTAGCATTTCTGCGCTGTGAAATATCCCGCTGTGACGTCATGACGACGCCACAAACTTGGGTGATCTGTGACATCATGATTACGTCATATGATGACGCCGTCACGTGATGATAATTTCTTGCATCACTCGTGCTGATGCCGACGCCGGCGACGGTCAATTTTCGCGTTTGCTGAGGCATCCAAGGCAAATCGCTTGCAGTGTGCTGCCACCTATCAACAAACGTACAAAAACAAGCGGCGCAGCGCTGGCTATGAAACCAACACACCAACACACTGGCGAAGGACGGCGTGGAAAGCGTTCGCTCCACGAAAGGCGTGGAGCAGACGTCGCTCGCACGATTAGTAACAGTGCTTTGCTGAAAAAGGATAGAGGCATATTTTAGTGTATCGACAACTTGAGATCGCTGTGTTACAAGAGCACATCGCGAGCCGGCGCGACCTCCCGCGTACAGTGTTATGAGATTCATGCACTACAAGAAACACTGACCAAAGCTATATACAAGTAAAACAGGGTGAGCTTCAACTGAATATGTCAGACGATAACATTTAACTAACCTACGTGGCTACAGAAAGCCTCGCGAGGCTGATAGTATGCGTACGCTGTGGGCTAGCATTGAAAGCGCGAGTCGCCACGTATTTTCACGAAAACTTCGCGCCTCGAAAGAACGAATCAGATTTCTCGTGTCACGGAGGGCCCGGTTTGTTCACTGATGCAGGGAACACGCCAAGTCGTAGTGTTCCTTCCTTGCCAACGCGTTAACACTGAGGTTAGCACAGCCGAACAAGGGAGCGACTGCGTAGTGCTGCCATTTTGTCGTCTACTAACCCTCCTCGAGAGGACGCTCCTGAATTCCGCTTGGCGGCGCGACAGTCTATGGGCATTGCGAATTGCGTTGCCGTGATTTCAACTACAAAACGTTTGCTGCTTACTACAAGTGAATTCTTCATATAACACGGTCATGACAAGTGAATTGTTACAGGTCTGCGAAAAATGTGGTATCAATACCATGTGTTATGAGGCAAGGCCAACCATCGCCACAGTATGTCATACTGAAACATATTTCTGTTACATTGGGCCTTTCCTTCTGTGTGCAACGAGCACTGCTCTTATATATATTGATCACAGCGTCTGTCATTGTCTGTGAAGTCTTTGTCTGACTTCATTTGAGCTAATTTGACTTTCTCACCGTGGCTGTCAGCTTTGTCCTATAGTTCCTGCATAAAAGAGATAGTGTTTGGTCTGTGTCATGTTCTCAGCATAAGAGACAGCGCAAAGTAACTGTTTCTTTATGCCAGCGTTTGATTGAACCCCGACACATACTCTTTTAACGTTTACGAGTAGAGTGCGATGGCCATTTTGACTTCTGTAGGTCTTATATTGCAAAGCAGTGTTTCGCTAGAGCTTTATTTTCAGGTTGCAGCAACAATGGGCTACCGAGTCAGCCTATTGAAGGGCGACCTATAATATGCCGAGAGCTTCTTTTCGAGAGCCATCAATAGCGCTCTGCCAACGAATGAATGTGAGTGCTTCAGGAATGGGGATCATTCTGGCATGCGTAGCATCAACCTTTGATGTCCCTACAACTTACCAACAGCGTTATCCGGATGCGTTATAAGATGATATAATAGTACGTCCGCGAAATGTCGCTTGCAGAAATATAGATATCCAGCGTGTATACTGAATACCCAAAGACTAGCATTCTGTCGACATCTAATGGATATTCCTGGTTCACTGCTGTAGACGGCAGATCTATGCCGACGAAACTGAAATATGCTTTTTCCCCAACTGATTCTTCATTTCACATTTCCTTACAAGCCGCGGATTCTGGCCATCTGTTGTATCAACTTTTACCGACTGAACAAGTTCACAGGGAACGAAACGGTAACAACGGCCTAAATAGGCTCCGGCCAGCCGTTGTAGTATGCGAACAGTAAATATATTGGGCGATGAGTTACAAAGGCGGCTTTCGTGCTTTCCTCGCGAACGGCTGGATGAACTTATTGAACCATATATTTCGTATAGGAAGGAGATCGTAAGGCAAGAAGGAAAGCTACCCGGACGCGGCACCTTCGATTTTTAGCGCTCTATCAGCAGTATTGGACATTCTTTATACTTTTTTTCCAAGAGATATATCATAGAACTGTGAAGAGAAGCATTAGCTGTACGAGCTGCGCGATCGATTCAACACCCCGAGTGTCGAGGTCACGCGGGCGGTTCTTTTGTTTGCCAACGACTCGTTCAGGCGATCTAGAGGGGGGAAAGTATATTGTATTTTTTTTCTAAGAGACCGGAAGTCAAACAGAAATAAGCATCAATCTCTGGAAAGCGGAAGCGTTGGGGAAAAAAGAAAAGGCGAGAAGAAAGTGGCCGTGCGGAAACAGAGGCGACCGCTCGGACTAAGAAAGCCATTTCCCGTTCCCTGAGCACCGGAACAATATCAAATATCCGAACGGGTGGAGCTTGGTTGGTCCCTTGTCCATGTAAAGTTCAAATAAAGGAAAAAAAGAATGCATTGCAGACGAAGGGTAAGGGCGCGAGTATTATAACTACCCCGTATAAGAAGCAAGCTTGCAGCCCAGAAGAATGCAAACGCCATCCACGGTTCACAACGTTTTTCATTTGCCTCTAAAGTATCCCTCCCTAAAAATACCATGAATATTGCATGACTACTGGCGCCCATTCCGAATGACACTGAACATGTGGCAAAACAATACACGATTCGAAAGTTTCATATAAATGTCAATATTAGAAAAAATATATAAGGGATCACTAGAAACGTTTAGGATAATTCGAATGGAAATAACCAGCGTTTTGTAGCCTTCAATATCTTATGGCGTGCGAAGAGAAAAATGTATTAAGAGAAGTGGACTAAATTGAATCGCCCATCGCTTCACTGAGATGAAGAGCGATCGCATAACAGTAAAAATGAATGAAATTGCTTTGTTTGCCGCTTTTTGGGAAGCATAAAATCTAAAGCGTGCTTTTCACGGTAATATTTCAGAATAAGTACGCTATAAGTTCATGCGTTAGCCAAGAAAAAAAAAAAACATGTGAGGGGTAGGGTGCAGAGCACACCATTTTGCTTCGACTTTTTTTTTTTTCACGAAAACAAGAAATGGGCGCTGAAAAACTATTCTTGAGTTTTTATCTCGCAATACTCTCGGCGAAAACAAGCTGTCATTCACAGATGCTTATTCGAAATTCATCCGGTATCGAAGCATTGTAATATTCATAGGATTGATAATCACTTTTATTAAGGATATTTGGTCCACGATAAGTGGCGCGTTGTAAACTGGCGTTCTCTTTATGATGCTTGGGAATGATTTCTACGCCCCACAACAAGCTCAATTTGCTAGCTTATGGAAATGAAAACTCTCGCTGACTCATTGTTTGTTTATAAGTATGCCGGGAAAGTTGTATCTGTGTGCCTGTGAGGGTCTTTTGGGTAAAATGATAACCCCAGTGGCGGTAAATTCTAGCAAAGAGGAAAAACAGGCTTTTGCCTGTAAAGAAAAGCTGCATTGCTATACGTAATCTTGTACTGATAAGCTGCTCCCTTTAAATTTATGTCATCAACATTACAGAATTCTTAGCGCATTTTGGGAAGTAATACATTTATGTTTTATCACTTAAGGTGTTAGAGTGAATTCTCGTTACTCTTCACACTAGCCAAGCAAGAAACATCTGCCAAACAAGCATACTATATTCTCTGATCGGTAGTTTACATATTCCGTCAGTTGCTATAAAAGTGGTCTTATAATACGGGTCCTTTAGCTTTAGTGCTTCAACCAGATTCCGCCTATCGTATAAACATAGAATGCTTTGAAGGCGCTTAGCGCACCCGTTCGATATCAATTGATAGATTGTAACGGCGACATTTACGACCTAGGCAATTTGTCATCTATAGAAATGACATGCGTTGTGTTCCAGTGGAGCCAGATATTTAACGTGACAAACTTTGGCAACTTCGGTTGAACCGACGTAACTAAACTATGAAAAACTAAAATTAAAGTCACGACTTCATAATGGTGTACCGGCGGCGCGAAATAGAAATATGTATTATTTTATCCTCAAAAGCTATGTTTGTATAAGGGACCTACGATGGAGAGGAGTAACTATACCAGAGTACGGACAACCCTGTTGTAGTTATCAGAACCGTCTTCAAACCTTAATGTCTCGTAAACATAAACCTAATATATCGTGCTTAACCAACTAGTGTTGCACTTAAAACTGCCTTTACTTCATAAACGCCTGTGTCGCTCCTAAGAAATGGCCTATAATGGAAGAGGGTTCACTTTTCTACAGTTATACACCTTGCATCGGGAGGAAACTATTCTTACGAACGCATTTTTGCACAAGTCTCTTTGTAGGCTACCAAGATATAACAATCAACTGCGCACTAGCTTGCACAAATATCTAGTCAACGGTCACACACGAACAAAAGAAATTCAGCAGAAGTTACACTGAAAATTTGTAAAGACCAGAAAACTATTGCAGAGGTGTGGCAGCCACGCCGCAGTTTCGAGGGCGCAGCTAATTCGTAGATCTTAACCGAACATAGTTACTATATATTTTCATAACGTATCATTATTGACGTTGTGCGCTGGTGAAGCGCAAAATGCAACAATTACTTGCATTCATTAAACGGCCAACAAGCAGCACACAGAACCACGTTGAAAAGTTACAAAATTCCGTCTGTCTAAACAGCACTGCGTCAAATTTTGAAAGCAGTTCGTTGCATTGAAAAGACATATATTTTCAATACTATTACTGCCGGAATATCCCTGAATGAAACGTTCTTGACACGAGGTGTAACCGGTGCTCAACAGTTGATTTGTCAACGTAGTCTTGAAGGAAGGGCTGCCAGTGATTACTCGCACACTGTACAATGTTCTCTAAGCGTCACTTGAGAGAAAGCTGCTGTTATTAATAAGGGGGAAACCGTTACCTGCAACGAAAATATAACGTCACAAGACGTGATTCTATAGTGACGTGTAACATCAATAGTGTCATCGAGGTTTACGAAATTGAGACAAAAAGCCGATATAACGTACGTGTCAAGAGAAAGCGCAGACGCACTGCGGTTCACACGACAGGCAGTCAGCCACAATCTCGCGATCTCGAACTCGGCTGGATATTGTGGCGCCATCTAGGAAAGGCGCCTGCAAACGCTCGTTACTGTGCACTGTAAACTTACGTAAATAGCCATTGAATCTTCCCGAAAATGTTCTAAATAAGCATACAGCGTGCGCACACTTTTAATACGCGCAAAGGGTTGTTATTTATTTATGTTGCGAAGGTTGCGTGCGCTTCGTTACGTTATTTTTAGCATTTCTGTAAATAATTGTGCGGGAAACAATGACAAGTACCAACAGGCATAGAGTTGCACAATAGTGCACTAGAGAAAAATCTGGCGCCAGTGTCTATGGAAGCTGCAACGCGTGGCGCTTCAGCCAGTATAAGACTGATAGCTAGTACGTGGATTTGCCTAAGCTTCGTCCCTTCGGTTCCGTGTGGCCTGCAGCCGCTTTGTCGCAACACAATGTTGAGCAAAGGTTCAGCGGCTGCACTTCACAACCCTGAACCTTTTAGGCTGACCACTTTAAATCATCTTACGAGGCTGGCAACGAGCCATTGTTTTGTCGAAACAAAATTCAAAACACAACAATAAACAAAGCCAGAACCGCGTTCGAAGCCGCAAGCGCGAAGACTAGGCAAATCCATGTACTACCCGTCATTCTCGTGGTGGCTGAAGGATCGCAGCGCCAGAGTTCGTCTTAGTAAATATTGTGAGATTCTCAATGCAAACATGTATTGAGCGCACGTGTCCCGATTCAAAAGGTATAGCCACATCCACAACGTCATCTCCATCATCGCCATCGCGGAGTTCTTGCTGACGGCGCTTTATCGACCCAGTATTTTCTCTAGAATCTGTACTTAACTCTATATGATTCCCATTGCCTGCGCAGGAGTCCCTTGACAGGAGTTGAGGTCTCGAGGCGCCGGCGACCGCCGGCTCGCGGTCACAGGCGCCACAATTAAAGACGAAATTTAATCGTCCTCCGATTTTGTTTTGTTTTGTTTCTCGTCACACGTAGGCTTTCCGGATTACTCGCGTAAACATAGCACAGAGATACTGAGAAAGAAAGGGAAAAAAGACAGAAAGAGGAAGTAAGATAGAGACAGATATAAAGACATAGAAAGAGATAGAAAGAAAAAGGAAGCGATAAATAGACATAGAGAAAGATAGAATCGCAAGAAGGGGAAAGATAAAGAGAGCGAGAAAGACAAAGAAAAACATAGAGAGAAAAAAATAGAAATAAACGGAGATAAAAACATGTAGAATATACTGAGAGATGAAAGAAAAAGAAAAAAAGAGAGAAATAATCAAATAGAAAAATATACAGAAACAAAGAAAACCACCTCCGCACTCCCTTCAGGCTTGGCAGCACTAGTGCGAAGCTTCACGTAATAACCAGCCACGTGACAAAAATCACGTAACATCTAGTCACGTGACTAAAATCACGCAACTTGCCGTAGCATCCAGTCACGTGACTAAAAACCATGTGACACCGCGTGACTGAAATTACGTAACATGAAGTAACTAGCCACGTGACTGGAATCATGCAGCACCATGTAACTACTCGCGTGAATAAAAATCACGTAGCATCACGCAACTACTAGTCACCTGGCTAAAAGTCAGGTACCATTTCGTCACGCGACTTAAATCACGCAAAATTGCGTAATAGCTAGTCACGTGACATGTCCCTGCCATAAACCACGCAACAGCTAGTCACGTGACTAAAATCAGAACGCACGTAAGAGGTAGTCACGTGACATGCTTAGTCAAGTGTAGCCAAGTATAGGCATACTTAGCAGTAGTAGCAAAAGCTTAGCCTCTCAGCAAAAGCTTTGCAATACTAGCAAAACTTAGCTAGGTCGAACGCAAGCTCCGCTGATGGTTGCAGCCATGCGCCACTAGTGCAAGCTGCACATTTTTTTTTATTCTTCATATTCGTAGGATCAAAGCTGCCGATGCTGGATTTTCCTAGCTTTCTCGCGTTTAAATTACCAATGTCTGTTGTTGCCTTGTCTTGGTAGATATAGACTGCGAATAACATGTGGGTCATACCCGCATACCACTGCCCGTGGTATAAAGGTATGTGCCACATGTGACTGGAGGAAATAGATTCATGACGAGAGAGAAATAAAGAGTGCAACTTTATTAGAGTCCAGTGCAGACGTTGAGGTTGCCCCGCGTCATCCGGCTGCACCCACGTGGGGACCGACAATAGTTTCACGTTATTCATGTCATGACTAGACAGTCAAGTTCGTCATACCATCATGCCCTCCTATGCCAATTGTGGTCCACAGAAAGTTAAGGAGGCGACCACGAGTGCACCCAGACGCAGGAGGATAGATAGATAGATAGATAGATAGATAGATAGATAGATAGATAGATAGATAGATAGATAGATAGATAGATAGATAGATAGATAGATAGATAGATAGATAGATAGATAGATAGATAGATAGATAGATAGATAGATAGATAGATAGATAGATAGATAGATAGATAGATAGATAGATAGATAGATAGATAGATAGATAGATAGATAGATAGATAGATAGATAGATAGATAGATAGATAGATAGATAGATAGAAACGCTCAAAGGGTCTTTAGCTCGCTAAGAAATGTTTCGCATTTAATACGCGCAAGCCGCTCTGTTGCACTTGAGTTTGACGTTTGCCGCTTAACAAAACGTAATTCGCACACGCACAGTCCATCTCGGCTAGCCGGACACTAAACGCAACGATGACGTTCTACTGTAGTGTCAGTTGTACACCTGAGAGGACAGCCGTCAGTCCTCCAGATTCATGGTCGAAACGCTTTCGAATTCGCACTAAAACTCCTCAGAACCTTCTACATAAACTACAGCAACACTTTACACAGGGGATTCCTCCGTCAATTCGCACGGCGAGGAACGAAATAAACACTTTACGAAATTGATGCGATTACGTCCCATCGATTAGAGATTTAGCTCCCAGGACGAGTAATAGATTTACTCGCTTTCATTATCTGCTGTCTCGTTCTGCTTTCTTACAATTGTGTGTTGTCAGCTTGACGGTAATAGTTTCGAGTTATCAGAAGCGCTCCGTCTCTCATCCTGTCGTTGTCAAGGCTCGAGCTTTTCTTTTCGATGATTGAAAGAGGAATTCGCGACGCTCGTTCGGTGATTACAACGACCAGCAGATTTCAGACTGGCGAGCAGCATCATGCACAGGCGGACGATCGAGGGCGCAGGAGAGAAAGATATCCTTGCTCATCAAGATTGATGATCTGCAGGGCCATCAAGCGAAGCAGTTCTCAGCCGATCTGCTCGCATTTTCTCAGCTCTTTAACTTTTTAACGTACGGTGCAAGCCCCGCGCACTATAGGAATCTTTTTTGCCCATCTTTTATCGGGGTATATATTCAGGCGGGCAGCAGCTGGCGTACGCCGTAGCCGAGTCAGAAGACCTTGAGGAGTGTTCAGAAGAATAGCGAAAATGATAAGCCTTCATTACAAACTGAATTCTTGAAATCAGTTTTTGGGGTATTCAGTTTGTGTGCTCATATTTGTTTTGCGAGAACTCAGTTTTAGAAGAAAAATCAAGAATTTTATTTCATTTTGTTTTAAGCTCGCCGACGCTGTGAACCTACGGTTAGGGACTTTGCCGAGTGGAATTTTAGAACGTTAGAGAAACCAATTTTCGTCGGTATTGATTCATGCCCCTATCAAGGTGCAGAAGGAGGTCCTCTTCGCTCGGCATTAGTGGCCTTAATGTTCCAGCCGGCGCATATATCACTGAAGCATTTATTGTTTAAAATCAACAACTACAGAGTGCGGTACAATAGCTTATACGTGCACTACCTGCACGTATGGCGACTTCCAGCAGCTAACTCATGCAATATATGCAACTGGGCGCATTGTTAGCACATGTGCCCCAGCTATTGGTACACCTACTTTTGAAAGCGGTTGGATGATGGCGATTGACGATACTAACATTTCCTTTCCCTTTAGTTGAGGTGCGTAAGCATCTCCAATGCGTGTATTTATAGGGAACCCAAGCTCAAGTTTGCGGCGCGACGACAGCGCCGCGCCAGCCGCGCTGCGGCTCTGTCGGAAAACACTGAACCGTCGCGCGGCCAGGCGCGGCCGACTCAGCCCCTTTCACGGTAGCGGTAGCGCACGTGCGCTCGCGTTCTTTTCTCGGTGCGGGTAACTGTGTGGCCGTCAGCTCGGCACGTTGAACCGAGAGGCTTGCTGTGCGAAGCTGCGCATTTCCACGATGGCAGAAGCGAGCCCGCGGAAGCGCAAGCGTGGTCCGAAGTATTGCGGTTTAGTGGCCAGCCACAACAGTGCAGACAAGGCACACGATTCACATGTTAAACTGTATCGGTTCCCGGGCGTGTCGCACGAGAAATAAAGGCGGCAAGCGTGGATAGCTGACACCGTTGTCTCGCCTTCTATTTTGGCTGTCTGAGTTCATCGCTTTCGTTCGTTCCGACTACCTGAATCGGTAAGTAACGGGGCGCATGCACGCAGCGACTACAGTAATGATTACTCGCTGTCTTCTCGCATTGTTAAAGTCCAGTTACGGTTGTAGGTGAAGCAACTTTGTGTTTTGACTCCCCGTGCTCGTGAGACCTACCCGTCGTGTTGAACGTTCACATTCGCGTTATACCGTAGCGTTGCGCGGTTGGTTGAATTCAACTGAACTCCGCACATTGTCAGAAGTTCGGCGCCCTGCATTTCACGCGTCGGGAAGGCTGCTTTATCACGCCGGAACGGACGTCTGTGCATTTTCAGCAAGCTTTGACATCGTTCTGTCGGTTCGCTTTGTTTTTGTCACTTTATTGGGGTGATATATATTTAAGCCGCTAAATATAACTGGCACTTCATACATGCTTTGCAATTGCAACCTTGAATTAACCACCTTCTGACTTTGTGCGATTTTCTAGCCGCGTTCACGCAACAGGTTTTATACGCCTGTCAAGTCGGTATCATAAAAAGAGACTGCAAGCATGACGCGAGAGCCGAAAAAACGAGGCGAGCAGTTCATCTTGCTTCACAGTGGTTGAAGCTAAGCTAGCTGCCTCGCGTCTTAATCGGCGGGTGATTCTCCAGCGGCACGGAGGACTTGACTCTAACCTTCTCAGGAAGCAGTGCCATGGCCGTATAATCTTTTTTTCGCACGCCGCAAACGTTTGTTCACGAACGTACACGGCTGCTACTGTAAGCATGCCATATCAAAACAACAATCATATGATTCGTAGTCCACGCCGCAGAACATCGATAGCGTGTACGGCTTCATTTCGGAGTGCATGTGGACCATTATTCATCTTTAACGTGACAGAATGAGACTTACCTCGAGGTATACGTCCTACAAGGTGTAATCGCGACTTGGGAAATGCATTTCGCTTTGAGTCGGGGCGTGGTTGTCGTCGATCGTCTGCTCTTCACCGTTAACGTGATTGACGAGCTTTCCTCATTTTATCAAGTTCGCTTTGCGGAAGTGCCAGTCAAGCTTGAAGATCCTTTTGAAGCCGCACTGCACGCGGTACATTGCGAGACGCCGCAAGTGCACCGCGAGAGCTCTGCACGTGCACGGAAGCGAGCGGCAACGCGGTGGCGAGAAGGGAAAGCGCTTGCTGATCACGCCCCAGTTTCTCTTTTTCTGCCAGAGATGGCGCTGCCTGTCAAGAGCAGCAGCGCCGCTAAGCGTTGCTTGGGAAGCCTATATGATGTCTTTATGTTTATATATTCAAGCATTTATTATACATGTCACCCTCATGGTCCTACAGCATTATGGAGAAGAGTGATTGGAAGTTAAAAGCAGCAAAACGATCAAATACAGCAGTGAAACAAAAATGTAAAGAATAATGACCCCTAATTACACGCTGTGAGATAAGCATAGTCAGGCAATCAAGTGATCATTATCATCATCGTTCTGACCATAATTTATGTCCACTGCAGGACGAAGGCCTCTCCCAGTAAGTGGCGATTCATCCTTTCTTATGTGAGCGAATTCCATGACATGTCTCAGGAATTTGCAATTTCTTAGCTCCACCTAACTAGCGGCCGTCCTCAGCTGCGTTTCTCATCACTTGATGTCGGTTTGGCTGCTCTAAGTGAGCACCGTTTGACTTCGCTAGGCTTTGCGTAGCCGGCTAAAGTTGCTTCTTTCGCCTAGTGTCAACTACAATATCGGCCACATCGGTTTGTCCTCCGATGATCCATTCGGCAGTCTTTCGACCTATTAGTGTTATGCCTGTCAGTTTCCGGTCTACCGTAAAATGCCGAGCAGGCACCCCCACCCGAGCAAGCGCCCCCCCCCCCCCCCTGCGGCCACTTTTTTTTTCAAGACGAGCGTCACTTGTGAAAAGAAAAAACCACAAGAATGAATACACTGAATGCGTATATAATATTTATGAAATTCTGTTGTCATGTGTCCGGTCATATATTGGTCAAACCGGTCGCAGCATGAATGGTTTGACAGTGACGAGGCAGAATAAAAACAGTAAATAAATAAAGCATTTCATTAGAAACGTGGATGGGCATTTTTTTTAATTTTTAGCGGCTCTCCCGCCGCCATCTTGAATTTCGGTCCGGGATCGAGCAAGCGCCCCCCCCCCCCTCCAAATCTGGTCGGATTAACCTTCGCCGTAGGGGGGGGGGGGGTGCGCTTGCTCGGCATTTTACGGTATTTCGCGCTGCATGGTGCCCGACTTTTTTTCTAGAGTTTCTTTGTTATCATCTAAGTTTTAGCCACGTGTTCGAAATGGCAATATGCAAAAATTTTATTATTCGTGCTTTTGGGACAGCGGCAGGTTGCCTCTCATTATTTGGAATGTCTGCTGCGTGCGCTCCAGCCCATCCGCATTCTTCGGTGAATCTTCTTTTCGTGAGTAGGCTTCTATTAGTAATTTACCCAGGTAGATATACTGCTCTACAGACTCCAAGGGTTGATAGCAAATCGCGAAATCTTTTTCTTGCCCCAACCTGTCGAGAATGATCGTTCTTCAGCATATCCATATCTGGACTTACATTATAACTTTCTGTGTATAGGTATTCAGTCCCTTTAAATGCGTTAAAATGCAATTCGTAAATTCGATAAAGCGTAATTAATACAGAATTTTCGTGTAAATGCTATGGCAATCACGCGCTTTGCGTCCTCTCAAAAGAACTCTACAGCAAGGAAGAAATACACTTGCGCTCTTACAGTTATAATAAAATGAAGAATTAACATTATTTTCATCACCATATTCACTAGAAGCTTCATTGCAGTTGTTTAATTGTGAAAGTTTCACGCCCTGGCATATTCGGCATACCGATTTCTTAGCAATCCGAAAAATCGCATATAGCTTGATATGTTCCTCATTGGTATGCAAAATCCCTTATCCAGGCGATATTCAGAACCTACTCCACAGGCCGCCGTTATGTTATATCATGCCGGAACTTCCCGGGACGATAAACTGCCGAACATAAATGAGGGAACATGGAATCAGTATCTACTCGTGAAAAGCGGCAAGCTGTCTTTGTTGCAGCAGTGGACCGCCCCAATTTTGAAACCGACGTTTGCCATTTTCAATTTTTGCGCAAGAAAACCGCAGATTCCTCATTTCTTTCACTGAATAGCTCAAAAGTCACAGACTATAACAGCGTTTCTTGCAGTCGGCGCGACAGGTGTAGGAGTGATTTGCGCCTTCTTATAGTTTAGGAGCGGAACTACTAATTACGACACACTGCAAGCAAGCAATAAGCGGCCCACTGCTGCACCCCAGGATAATTGATCTTTTTTTTCTGATCAGATTTGTTGAGATGCGCCTTTATTCAAGTTTGTTCACTGCTTTCTCACGCAAAATTGCGGTCTAAACTAACACACACACACACACACACACACACACACACACACACACACACACACACACACACACACACACACACACACACACACACACACACACACACACACTACTCTATCACCTGATGGATAGTGTGAATATGGTCTACTGGCAAGTGGCCTGTAGGAAATCCTGCTTGGTCCTTTGGTTGATCGGATTATAACAGTGGCTCTAATTCTATTAGCGATTACTTTTGTAAACAGCTTGCATGAAATAGGCAGGAAGTTGATCGGCCCAAATCTTTTTAAGTCTTTGACGTACCCTTTCTTCAGGGTTAAGATGATGTTAGCACTCTTTCAATATCGTGGTACGCTCACTTCGTATTCGGAGGTGATCAGCTTTTCTAGCACGGTCTGCCACCGTCTTTCAACACATCTGACATTACCTGATCCTTACCAGCGGTTTTGCCTCTTTATATTCCCTCCAAGGCTTTCTTTATTCTCTTTGTCATTCAAAAAGCCTTTGTACGGGGCAAGATGGTGCATAGCTTTTGGGAATGCTTATACGCAGAAGGGACACTCGCATAGCCGAGATGCAGAGGTCATTCCTGGCGAGATATTTATTTCTCCGGGCTGCTATTTGATCTTCCATCATCGTCCTTGTCGTCCCCATTTCAGGGATTGTCGGTTAAACTAAACCCTTCCTGTTTTAGTGCCCTCAAATGTACCTACTGGTACATTTGAGGGCACTAAAAGCGCGGCGCGTTGGGAGGTAGTCACGTGGTCTTTTTTTAATTCGCGCGCTTTAAAGAAAGGCCGGGAAGAAATTAAGCAGGAGATTTACGTTACCATAGATTAAAAATTCGATGTTTCTGAACAAGAGCCACAACTTTTGTATAGAAGAGTTTTCTCTAGAGTTACTATTTTAAAAGTTCATTAAGCGATCGTTGTTAATTGCCGAGCTTTGCGGATTGAAAAAAAATATAATTGAAAAAATTTATAACTGCGCTAAGGACGAGACACTAGAAACGAGATGGACAGGACGATCGCAGCGATCGTCCTGTCCACTTCGTCCACTGTCCTGTCCACTGCGATCGTCCTGTCCACTTCGTTTCTGGTGTCTCGTCCTTAGCGCAGTTATAATTTTTTTCAATTATGTCTTACCAACTAGCCCCCCAATGTACGCTCCTCGAGTGAAAAAAAAAAATTACTCTGACGTGATCTGTATGGCTCAGAGCAATACTGCGCTAACTGCAGACGCGTAGCGCCTATGCTTAATTTTTCAATACTTGGTGCTTTTATCTTAAACACCCCGTACGTAACCAGAAAGAGAGAATTCACTATTGTGGCTGGTTACCCTGTGCGGATTCGCCGATGATAGAACTTGGGCTAAAGACATGCACAGACAAAGAAGATGGGACGAACGCCGTCGATGTTCGTTTGTTCTCCTTTGCGTGCGTATTTTTTAGTTTGTAGCCGTCCCTTATTAACCGTGCTTAATTAATGCCACAAAAAGTACGAGTTATTACGAATGTCGACAGCTGCAATAAAAGAGCGTGGAAGCCCAATACTGCAGCGATTTCGCCAAGGGTTTTTGCACAGAAACTGCGCTAGACTAAAAGAGGAGACACTATAGAGAGCCAGAACGTTTCCACCCCGTCATCTAAGTGTTGCTAGTAATCTCCCACCACGGACAGTAACCGAAACACCGAAACCTTGAGTCGTCACATTTGTTTCTCGTGGATATGCCACACGCTGGTAACTTGACTTTGTCCAACTGGTAACTTGACATTTGTCAAGTTATACCTGCCAGCTTTTGTTATGCGGGTGCATAGGTCGGCAAAACAATTGAAACTCACTCAGACTCACTTAAGAAATATATTTTGCTCTTAGGGTTCACTCGGACTCAGACTCACTAAATTTTTTTTCAGCCGTGCTCACTCAGACTCAAACTCATCAACATATTATTCAGCCGGACCCACTCAGACTCAATATCACGGCTTCATCAGAGTCTGAGTGAGCCTGAGTGAGTCGAATCATGATCCCGTTGGCGTAAAATTAGCTTTTTCGATTATACAAGGTCAACGCTCTTTAACGCCGATATCTCACATAATCAGTGCTCTACGATACGCATTTTGATCTTGTACCTTCAAATACGAGTTATCATCATATATCATGTACCGATCCAGTAAGGATATTTTTTATGAAATGCGCGTCTAACACGAGATATTTTTATCAAGAAATTCCCATGAAAGAGCTTCCGGGTTGAGGTCATGGCGCCCCTTTTCCTAACTCACGTCTCTGATCAATAAATATTGAGGTGGCGAATTAAGGCTAGTGTGCTGAGATATGTGTGAATAGACTTGAGTATAAACGTAAGCCGTTATAAGGCAGGCAGATAGTAAGGCTGAAGATGAGTAGACAGGACCATAAGACTGCCACAAAAGGTGGAGCTCACTCGGACTCACTCAAGAAATATATCTTGTGCTTAAGGCTCACTCGGACTCAGACTCACCAATATTTTCCCCAACTGGACTCACTCGGACTCAGACTCAATAAAATTTTCCTCAACCGGACTCACTCGGACTCAAACTCACCAAAATATTACTCACCCGGACTCACTCAGACTCACGGCTTCATCTGAGTCTGAGTGAGCATGAGTGAGTCGACTCATGAGTGTGTTCGCCTAACCTATGTGCGGGTGTCAGGCGTTGAGCGCAGGGCCACAAAGCTAGCGAGTTTCTACACCCTGATGATTACGTATGACGTCAGCACATGTTCATGTGTGTTATGAGTTGTAACTAATCCATCCTCCCAAGCAGGCTCAAAAAATGAAGAGATGAGACATGCATGAAAACTATAGGACAATATGTAAAACTGCACAGGACATTACTCACTAAAATGCTTTTAAAACACAGTTGTTTATCGGAACTAGACACTCCCACACACAGCCAAAGCCGCGTCCAGATTTAGAACTCTGGAATGGTGATGTTGATGATGATTTCTACACCGCAGTACGTGTGGCCACATATGAGGAAAGGTCAGTTATCTGATTACTGATGTTGCCATTATTATTTTCACCAAAACAAGAAGAAATAAAACTTGTGGAGCTGTAACTATGCCTGTAGTGCATTTGGGTAGGCAAACGAGTCATACGCAAGTTAAGCTTTAGTAAACAATTTGGGAGTCTTTTTGGTGATGCTGTTTCGATTGGCTAACCTGTGGAAATTGTCTTTTCACGCAATGCCTTACAAATCCTTGCAAATGTCTTTTTTTTAGGGAACATTCAAAGTTCACTTCGGAACATTACGCAAATATGACTGCTTCTAACTGCGAACCAATTATAAATACTGAAACCGGAAGCGGAATTCGCCATAAATATCTGCGAAACAAGCAGAAAAGACACAACTCAAATAGATCAGTTGCCGTCTTCGTCGCAGCTTGAAGTAACAAACAATGCAGCGCGCATTTTGCTAGGAAAGAAAAGGCTGCTTACAAATGTTTTATTACATTTTTTGTTTGTAGTAATAAGAATCTTAGAAGCATTTTCTTTGTATTCACAAGAATGAGGCGAAGTCAATGTCGGAAGAGGAGATGGAAACAGCCATGAACTTATAAGCAACTCTCATTTTAAGTACAGCCATTAGAAATATGAGCCTTGTGCCATTAAACATGAGAATGAACATCTGGTGACGTACGATTTAAAATATGAGCTTCATAAACATTTTGTTTTACCAAACATTGAATTTTTTTCCGACTACTGGCGCAGCTCTTGTACATTCCAGCCACTATATTGCCTGCAGTGCAAGTTTGTAATATCCTTATGAAAAGCTTTCTTTCAGAATTGCAAAAGAACCGCAATCATTACACTTAATTTCGCAGGCACGGGGAGCACGATAAGTCATTTGTGTCTTTCCAGTGAATAAAGTTTGCAAAGCATCTGCAGTATTCGCACGATCGACCGCTATTCGCTTTGAAGTCAGTTTGAGGGCAGGATTTTCTGAATGCCCGTAATGAAATGCGTTCGTGGAATGCTTCCCGCAACTTAAAACATTGCTTTTGTTTTCTCCGTAATACGCAAGGTGGTCTCTTACGCTTTCGAACTTTCAGGACGTCATTAATAGCGGTGATTCAGGAGAATCGCTGTTGCAAGTACGTTTAGCGTAGTTATCGACGCTCACGTTCAACCAGTCCTAGTATCGTCTTCGTCCTAAATGACGTATGCCAACAGATGCGCAATCGTGAGCGATATGAAAGGGAACACTGAAATTACCTTCAAAAGTCCACAGTGCCTAAACGCCGTTGTCGAGTGCACAAGAGTTAACACTAAACGTTCAAGTGGCAAAGTACCTTTCACAGATGAATGCGACCGTTGTGCATGCGCACATGTCAAGTATTGCAGGAGTGTACCTAACTGGGCTGGTTGTTACGTAATAAAGACTGGAACAAACAGCGCTGGACACGGGACGGTGAAATAACTACAGGCCAGGGCGCTGAACTAACAACCACTGGTTTATTGCTTGGATATGCAATATATACCGATGATTTGCGCACAAGGCCAACAAAAATTGGGGGACCCTTAAGCTTCGCCTTTAAGAGCTGAACGAAATAGCGAAATCCGGCCCCTAGTGCGCACTTCAACCACTAAGTGCATACTTATTAATGTGTATTGTTACGCACACAGACACACAAGCGCGCGCGCGCGCGCGAATGGTACAGGTTTTTGATCTAAAGCAAGAGTCGCACGGCTTCCAAGATACACGCCGCGCGCTCGCCATCTCGAAGGCCATGAAGAGTCTCACAATGCCTCACAGATGGCAGCACATTATCTAGCGTTTGCTGTTTGCTTGATCAACGCCTCCTCTGGAAAGCCGGCGTTGGCTTGATATGTTTTCCGCTAGATGGACATAGTTGTCCATTTTTAGAGCTGTTTGAAAGTTCGTGCGTGTTTTTAGCGGCGATGGCTGCACTATCCCGGCCTTTTTCGACGTAGTTTGAGGGCCTCCCAAATGCGCCTACAAATCGCCGAATGGGCTCGGTTTCGTCGTGACACCTGTCGAACAAAATGCGTTAAGGAGACTCCTTCCACTACATGGCATTTATGTAGTGTTTTTTTCCGAAGCAGCTGCAAGTAACATCGTGGCTTTGTGGTAGGACACCTGCTTGCCACGCGAACGGCCCGGGTTCTATCCTCAATGTGACCCAAAATTGTATTCTTTATTTCATTTTCTTCTTGATTTTTCGCTCACGGACAATTTTCGCTCACAACCAACGGTGCCGACACCGACGCCGACGGCGGAATTTCTGCGACACGAGCACTCTAACGCTATCGCGTTAAAAACACAGTACCGGCGCAGAGATAGACAAAAAGTCATCACGTTACATCCGTCGGCATGTAACGTGATGATGAACGTTATCTCAGTACTGCAAAGCACGTGGCTGTAAGCCAATTCTTGAGCAGTGCACCGTTTTGGAAGCGTACAGTACAGAGAGCCAAGAGCACGTGAGATTAACGAATCTTGCCATATTCACACACACGGAAATGCTCGCGCCATTGTGCCATCAATTTTCCTGCATAAATGTGAAATCAGTTACTTGTTAAAGACATGATAACCTGTTGATAACCTGATGATATGATGCAACGTGATGACCTTTCTATTTCTACGCAGACACTGGATTTTTCTAGGTCTTCTGTGCAAAGCTTGTGTATATATTGTATATCCCGGCAATAAACCAGTGGTTATTAGTTCAACGCTCTCGTCTGTCGTTCTTTCACCGTCCAGTGTCCAGCGCTGTTTGTTCCCGTTTTAATGACAAGTAATTGTTGCTTAAACATGAACTCGCTCTTCCCTTTCATATTGCGCACGAATGTGCACCCAACCGGTAAATCACAGAAATTTGAGAAACGCGTGGAGCTCCCCCTCGTTCGGAGGCAAATGTTGACACAAGTCCGCGATCTTATAACTAGCGTCCAGCTTGGACTGATTGAAACGAGTAGCACAGACAATGAGGACGTAGACGAAACGCACACTACGAGCACTAATGATGTGTGATTAGCGCTCGTTCTGAGTGTTACTTACCAGATTACTTCGTTGCCCCTATATGCTTGTACTGAATCGAAACCGACTAGGACAGTTTTCCATTCTCATTTGAGCCTCTCAGAAATGGCACAGGGCTAGATAAACATACCGGACATGCTTGTTCGACCCTGCCTTGTCTCCTATTGCCCGTTTCCCCGCTGTAGGTCCCCGGGCGATCGCCGGCCGCGTTCCACGAGTGCACGCTGACGAAGTCGGTGAACATCGTCGGTTGCGCAGTGAATGCAGCGCACCACAACATGGATGCATGTAGAAGGTCTTCTTTCAGCGGGCTTCCATAAATACTGTCCCTTGCACCACATTAGATTGGGCGTGACGACGGGATGGGTTCGATGCCTCCTGTCTCGTCCGCTGAAGCATACAGTGGGTATGTTTGAAGTTGCCCATTCATCATCATCATCATCATCAGCCTGTCTACGCCCACTGCAGGGCAAAGGCCTCTCCCATGTTCCGCCAATCAACCCGGTCCTGTGCTTTCTGCTGCCACGTAATACCTGCAAACTTCTTAATCTCATCTACCCACCTAATTTTCTCTCTCCCCCTCACGCGTTTGCCCTCTCTTGGAATCCAGTCAGTTACCCTTAATGACCACCGGTTATCCTGCCGACGTGCTACGTTGCCCATTCAATAAGTAGTAAATACGGATCATTGAAGACCATATATCCAATATTTTAACAGTGGAGCTCGTCGTAATCCGCGAACAGTAAACTACCATCATCATGAACCGGCACGTGCTATCTTTGTCCTCTTCTTCATCTTCTATTTCGCTCCCAGAACCCGTGCGGTGATTTGTCAGGCGAGGACGCAATGGCTTGATGGGCGAGAGAACGAGAAGATAGAGAGAAAGAAAGAGAAAGACTGAAATTATTTCGCGTAGCCACGGTCCGAAGGCTAGCACCATAACAACTCGGCTATGCAGGCGCGCTAGCAGAGCGTAACATAGCCTTGTATAGGGTAGTACAAAAAGGGGACGGGAAAGGGAAGTGAGGATGAGGAGGAAGGAAAGGGGGATAGAGTAAAGCATAGCATAGAAAGAAATAGAAACAGAGATATCGAGAGAAAGCAAGGTAGTAAAAACAGGAAGAGAAAGAAAGAAAAAGTGAGATTCAAAGAAAGAGAGAGAAATATTAGACGGAAAGAAATAGAAATAGGTAGGACAGACAGGAAGAGAAACAATAAGAAAGAGATGAATAAAGAAAGAGAGAAATATTGAGAAACAAAGAAGGCCGCCCGGCTCCGCACTTCATTCAGGCTCGTCACCGCTAGTGCGAAGCTGACTTCATTATTTTTCAGTTCTAAACATAATGGAATCTATAATTAATGTGTAGCAGTTTGTCAGCAAAAAGAGTAGTGGGTTATCTGATACATCAATAGTCGCGGACTACCTAGCAATAAAAAGTAATATGTACCAATGTGCATCTCTAAAATACGCGTCCAATAACGGCCGTTCTTTTCTATGAAGTAAGAGCTAAGAAGAACCAATTAAAAGTGAAAGATGGCGTCGTCGACGAGACTCACGCGAGACGAGGCACCGCTGAAGATTTTCCCGCGGTGTGTCTTTCTTCCGAACGAAGCTGTTTCTTACTGTCATCGGCACGTGCTGAAAAACGCGAGAGTTTACGGACCACGCGAAAGCGTGTCGGCCTGTCTGCGCCATCTAACGACGCGCCACACATAGCCCTAGGCCGGAGACGAATCTTCTTATTCACTGGCGTAGCTATTGTCTACTTCTACTCAGCGCACTCTTAGCACTCTTAGTTCGTTGTTTCAATGCCAAGCGGTCATATGCTGTTAGGTCGTCCCACTTCTATTTTGCTAGCAGAATAACAGCACTCCCGGCGTGTCTCGAGCGATGTGCCGTCAGGTGCATATCAGCTTGCTCGAAGGGTTTCTAGTGATAACACTTATGCTGATATACTGCTCTCGAGACGGAAGAACGTAGTCAGGGCTGCCGAAGATAACGTCGCGTCCATAACGAGAAGGTTGAAAACATTTGCGCCCAATCAGAAAATAGAGGGGCGATTGATTAACATAGGGATGCGTCTAGGGCGCGCGCTGCTGCCGAACGCCGATGACGTAGCGGAAATGTAGCGAAGGGGTCGTTGGCCACGCGATCGCGTGGTCCGTAAATTTGTGCGCCTGTCTGCACATCGGCGTCAGTATCGCCAGTCGTCATTCGATGCAGTAGAAGTTTGTGCTTGTGCCACCTTCGAAGTGTACCGAAGCGCCAGGCGTTCGGAGCGTTTCGCGGTGTTTTATCGCTAACCATGGTTCTGAAGCCACAAGTTGCAACACATGTATTTCTAGTATCGCTCGGATACGGCACGCATATCGCCTGAGGATCACCAGGCTATGTGCAGCGATATAAAAGTGACATGTAGGTGAAGTCTGCAATCAATGTGCGTGCCTATGTACGATTTACTGGAGGCTAAAGCTGTCGCCGTGTGTACACCTTTACAACTTGCAACTCACGACGTGGTAGCCGTAGTGACCTTTTGCGATATTTGTTGTGCAGTGCGCCTGAATGAGTGGTATAAGTGCGGACAAAGTGTGAAAGAAAGGGGCCCACTTAGCCCATAAGTGAAACTCACTGCGGTAGTGAACAAACAAGGTGTGGAGAATATGCAGCTGGTGTGTGCATTATAATGAAACAATTGTGGTCATACGGTTCGTGTGTGATTGTGTTTCATATGAATATTTGCCCAGTTCAGTCCTAGTAAACGAATTCAGTTCCTCACCCAGGCCACGGAGATGTGCTAGGTGAAAGCGCCTGTTGCGCAGGACGTTCAGGATCTATGAGTGATATTGTTGCCTCGCACTCGATAAACGAACGCCTTACATACAACAACATACAAGGTAATTGTTCTTCGCGAAATGGGAAATGAATACGGACTAAGCAGTATTGTTTTCGCTCGGGAACTTCTGGTCGCAATAGATCATGGTTGGGTGTCATGGTAGTCTCAACTGGCAATGTGAAACTTTTGAAATGTGTATTGAGGGGAGGCGTTCTTGGTTTACGCGGTGGGGTTAGTATCATGGTTACAATTGCTTACTGTTGTCTAACACGCTTCTTTCTTTCATTTCGCCTGTATTATACACATGTACGGGGCGGTGTTGGTTTATTCATGTAATACCAATTGGATTTGTTGAATAGCTGTGAAGTGGCAACTATATAAAAGATGATGTTTGGCGAAGTTAGACTTTTCGGCTATTTAGTAATCAGCAGCTGTTTATTGCTTATGCCATCATTTGTAAGTTCTTCGTTTGGCATAATAATTTATTCGAACGGTCCTTTAGACCTCTTTCTATATGTCTGCTAATGATACTTTGAAGCTTTGTTAATGCTTGCAAAACACAATTGTGCGTTAAAACGAGGCCATGCAAGACAGTGCAGTCTGCCTGCTGCGAAATTACAGCCTCGAAACAACACTTAAGGTCTATTTCTTACTGCGAGTAGTGGGCAGTAAGTTTTCTGAAGGTTAGCAATCAACTAATGATGGTGCAGAATCATCTGTGGTGTTTACGTTGGAATGTTACCATAATCTCTTACAGTTGTAAATTTAGCCAGTGCATAACACGAGTGTGCAGCAGCGGTTGGATATATGCAAATTTATTTTGTGCGCTTCTCAATTCAGGGGCGACTGCTGGGACTGTACTCTGAGACCATCACTTTCGGCTCCAGAGTCGCTTCGCATTACATATAATCCCGCGTGTCCAATGAATCAAGTGAATACTTGCCCGCCTTTGCCCAACAAGCCAATCAACGAGCATTGTATTCGATATTTCCAAAGGTGACAGCTTCGGAACAGGACCCCTGTTCAGCAGTAGGTCGTGTACATGGCGAATTTTGTTTCATATTCGTGACGTAAAGCAACGCAGTTTGGAGTGAACAGAATTCATCATGTGGCTACCATAACATGAAGCTGTTTTATTTGTTCTGAACATTTTCAGGAGTTTTTGCCATAAATGATACAATACGGCAACAGGTTGCCCAAACCTAACCACATGTTCTCTTGTTCATGTTTTCAAGCAATACGGCATTTTAATTGGGGTGTCACTATCCCCGAGTGTCGCACCTCCAACGTTTACCACAAAGTATGTTCTTTTCTGGTGATTTGTTACAATTTGATCGAGTGAAAATATCTGTCAATGCAGTAGCTTAAAGGCGATTTTTCCGCACATTCATAACACAAATTATCTGGGCGTAACACTTTTTCCAATAGATTGTTCTGTAGAACACGAATAACAGTAGTCTTGTACGCATTGGTTTGTGCGGGGCCAAAGCCGGTTGATTATACAACTTTAAATGTTCAATATGTGCGCAGAAAATACACGATTGCTATGGAGCCTTAAACTCACGATAAAAATTTAGAGGAGCAATATCCTCGAGGCTACCCAACAATTTTGCAGGTATCAAGCGTATAAGGCAAATATTTTTACTGTTGCAGCAGTTAAGACACGTAAGTTGTATCCTTCGGTATATGCATATGCTTTTCACGTATCGTGTTGTCTGTACCGTCGCCATATGGCAAAGAAATTACTGTCTGTGCCCCTACTTGCGGGGCACTTTATTCGCCTGGAAGTATGCAACTGAGCAGCCAGATGCAGTAGCATTAACAAGTGAATAAAAGCTTTTAAAAATTGAGCAGGTTTTCCTCTGACAGATGGTCTAGACGCGTGGCGCATCACCACATTGAAGGCATCACCACCACACTGAAGGCCCTGGACCTCCATTGAAATTAGGAAGCTATCATGATACGGATTACTTATGGATATAAGTATGCACAAAGTCGATCAAATGGATCTTTGTAAGCGCTTTATCAGCCGAGCTTACTATATTAACACAAGGGAAGTCATGCCTTACCAGTGGCATAGCCAAGGGGAGGGCACATTGGGCCCGTGCCCCCCCCTCCCCCCCGAAATGTTTCCCCTTGAGATACAGAGCACAAATCGACACTCGACCCCACTTATCTGCCCAGACCCAATGTCGGATCAAGCATTTACCCCCCCCCCCCCCCCCACCCACCCCTCGAAAACAATTGCTGCCTACGCCGCTGTTCCTTTCATATAGGTGCAGACATTCTACTGTACTGCGAAAGCAAACGGTGGCTCCCAGTTTGCGGCGACTGCTGCAAAAATGCATTGCACTCCTGTTTGAAAAGTGCCGCTAAGCACTTGTCATGTGCTGTGACATTCTGCTACTGTTGTGCTGAATAATTTTTTTGAATTAAAAAAAAGAAAAGCCTTGTTAGCTTATACAAATCCAGCTTTAGCGCGGTTGCCCTCAGTGTGACTTATGTTCATACTTTGCACGCAATACTCCGAAATTAGTTCCTTGCTTCAGAAATCTTTAAGTTGGTCACTTTCGTAATGCCACAGCACCAAATATCCCAAGCAAATAATAAGCGGTGTACTTGCGTATCTCAGACTACTTACTGTTTTTCCTGACCAGATTCAGCTTCGACGCGCCTTGATTCAAGTTTTGTCCCTGCTTCGTCACAGGAAGTATCCGTCTGACGTACAGAGTGGATGCGTTTATTGAACGCCGGGGATGGTAATTTCGATATGTCCATTAAAATTTTCCATGACTACCTCACATGACATGCAACTTCCTTGATATTTAAAAAATAGTTATGCCATAAATTTTCATCGACTGTAACTTTGCCATATGAACAACTCGCTTCAGTTCATTATGTAGAAAGTTAGGTGAAGTGTTTTTGTTATTTATTCACTTCGGTGTCACTTTATCTGCGGCTAAGTATTTCCACCTTGGAATCACATTCGTGCGTCAGCACGACAAGAGCCTAACTGTCACCGGATTTTCATAAAAAGTCCATGCGTTCTAAAAAGTACCCTGCATATATGTTCTCAATGTGTTATTTGCTCGATCGTCTTTACGAACGGGATATCAGCCAGTTACAAAAGACACCAGTACATCGTGTATATTCGGCGTCAAAAGTTTAGAGACTACAAACCTGAGAAAACTTTCAGTTTTCCAGCAATTTATGTTTGTATTTGATTGAACTGCACAGTGCATGTCAGCGAGAACTGACCGGAAGTCTAAATTCAAGGTTGCCAGTCGAAGCAGCAGGAATATTCAGTTTTATTCTTGAGTCTCGCGGTGCTGACCCTTCTGACGCTGCCTCTACATAATATGTCGACGTGCTACCCATTTCTTGCGATTTTCATTGTGCATTTCTGTCACATGCGCTGACGTACCGTTTATTGTGTAGCTACCAACTTTTAAGTTTACTTAACATCTAGTCGTTAGCGACAGTACTTGTATCGGATGACGTACTGTCAGGAAAAGGTTCACCTGCTCGCGCAGCAACCCAATGCTCGCGCGGCAAAGTCATTTGGTACAGTCGCCATTTGTCATTGCTTTGTTCTTGGTCTGCAGACTTCAAGACCGGCTGTTGTCTCTCACTGTGTTTGAAAGGCCATCTTCTAATATTGAATTTCAAATTGAATCTGATCGACCGACATATACTGATCGATCGGTACCGTAAATTTTGTATCGTCCCACACACGTAGCTTTGACTTTTCTGCAGCACATCACGAAAACACCCGACTTGAATAGCACTAGTTTTAGGATGTGGACGAGGACGATATTATTATTGTAGTGTCGCAGGAACTAAGCTGCCTTGGCGAGTTTACTCGAACTGCAAAAATACAGTTTTTTTTTTCAGCTTTTATTCTTTGCTCCTTCACTCCATAAATCCATGAACATGTAGCGTACCACTCGAAGGCGATAAAATATAAATAAGAGCTCGAAAGCGATCGCGTGGGCTCTCGAATAGGTTCATAAAGTGTGCGGATTTATCTGCTCTGTGCGAAGTGTGAATTTTCATTGATGGCGGGTGTGGAACACTCTTACTAGCTAGCTGACGTCATGTAGCACGTGATCATTTTACGAGCTGGAGGCTGGGTATTCCACACATGCCGCCGACGCTGGCCCTGGCTCTGGCTCATTCCAAGAAAATGCACGCACATACATACCGAAAAAAGTGGACGGGGGACGACCGCCATCATACCTCATTTGGTAGAAGATCGGACACATTATTCGAAAGTTTGTAATTCGGGCCCCCACCGACAGTAAGCTTTTTTTGTCCACTTTAATTCACTTTCAATTACGTTTTAATTACAGTACCATATTAAAAACACTACAAATATTGCCCTCTATTGTTTCCATGGCATCACTGTCTGTCGGCTTCATTAGTTGTACCTAACAAAGAAACGAGCCACTCAATCCAGTCCAGTTCCTTCATTCATATGCTGTATATTGAATGACAGACAGAGGTATCGCGGGAGACGACGCGATTTGGGGATTGGCGCGCTCTCCCTCATATTGTCCACGCTTGGACGTAGCGTAAATGTGTTCGTCGATACTATCGAGCTGTAATCAGAGAGAATCGGAAAATCAGACTTCGAGCAGGGGGTTTCTGCGTCTCAACGTTGTTTCAGCAAAGAAAAAGACCAGTAAGCTGAGACATTAATTGACTTTCAGTGCCAAAAACTCTGTTGTGCTCCTTACGTACATAGCTTTAGGAGGTGCAATGATTTCAAGCACAACTGAATACAGAGTTGGATGAATGCTCTTGCGAATGCAGACTGAATGAAATGTAACCAGCCTCAATGTCACGTAAACAGCACACTGAGAACAAAACCCAGGCACTTTTGTGGCGATACTGCCGGCAGCCACATGTTTTAAAGAATCAGCCCGATTGTAACGCACGGAGAGGTTATACGTACGAAAATCGTAATTTACTACAATTCACAAAGTGCAAGCCTTCTCGTATACAGGAACAAACACGTGGCCTCACCGGCGAGGTATCGGGGCGCCATGGCTGCGCACTAATTCCGGCATGCAGCTGGCACCCTCGACACTCATGCCGGTTTCTGCGGGAACGACCAGACTGCACGCGTGTACAGAGCTGCGTTCTGCGTCACAGACACAATGCGCTAACGTCTTCAAACACGTCGATTACAAGCAAGAAAGCGCTGTTGCGTAAAGCGAGACATGACGGAGAGCGTGCGCTGGTGATGTAATATAGGGCACATTTAGTGTTGGACTTAACGGCCTTCACATACTCGCGTATTCATTTCATTCGTATTACGCAAACCGCCGTCAATACGCGATACCAGTCACAAAAATTGTGAGTCATACACGTACTCCTCACACGAATTCCATGTTCAATATGTATACAGCGCTGTGTAGCGCAGTTAAAGTCACCGCGGGTGTCTCTGAGGAGATTGAAATGCAGATTTTTTCGTCGTTCATTGCTAGCGTTGTCCTCGGCACACTTGTTCTCTCTCCGAGCACTCGGCAAAGAATAAAAGCACCCCCGTAGGGCCTGCTCGCAATCTATATGCCGAAGGACTACTCCGAACAATCGCGAATGGCCGCTTCCTTGCACAACGACCCAGGGACAAGCCGAATTCCCGGCCACTACACGCCGCGAGTTCCTTTTATCTGCGGGTCCCACGGACACTGAGGATTGCGCAAGCACCGCCGCTAAGTGTAGCGCAAACAGACGAGAACAAAGGCGGTTCTCTTGCCGAAGAAGAGCACGACGCTTCTTGGCATCGAGTGCGCTTAGCTTTTTATGCGCTTCTGCAGCAACGCGAGCGCAAGCACGAGATAACACACACCGTAGGAGCGTCCTGCTAACCAAAGCGCACGCTGAGGGCCAGCCACGCAACTGAAAACTGCAAACGCTTGATAGCGAACCGCGGGCGAGTAAGCTCCTTAAGCACAGAACCCAAACGAGAGTTGCAGGTGAAAGAGGGATAATGCAGCCGCGCTATGGAGTTCTCGCATTTCTTCAAGTGTTTGCGCAGCCTCGTAAGCTAAAGAGCATCGGATGAATGAACTTCTTTGCCGGCAGAAGGGTAACTGAGTGGCATGCATCACGTTTGTTGTGCGCGACCATCTAGGCATAAGGAAGAGATAATGTATGCGCGCTGTCGAAAGCATTCGTTGCGTTCGCGTGTGCATTATTTGGTTTTTGATGCGAAGTACTTCTTGACGGGAGGTGTATTCATGTGGGAGGAACATAATGAAATAAATCTACAGCGGATCCATACCTACTGTAGTCCTCCATAAAGAAAGCGACAGAATCCCCATAAAGAAGGACGTACGGCAGGGAGACACGATCTCTCCAATGCTATTCACCGAGTGTTTACAGGAGGTTTTCAGGGCCCTAGATTGGGAAGAATTAGGGATAAGAGTTAATGGAGAGTATCTCGGTAACCTGCGATTCGCTGATGACATTGCATTGATGAGTAACTCGGGAGACGAATTACAGCTCATGATAACTGAGCTGGATACGGAAAGTAGAAGAGTTGGTCTGAACATTAATATGCATCAAACTAAAGTAATGTGGAACAATCTCGGCAGAGAACAGCGCTTTGCGATAGGTGGCGAGACACTGGAAGTTGTAAAGGAGTATGTCTACTTAGGGCAGGTAGTAACCGTGGAGCCGAACCATGATTGTAAAATAACTAGAAGAATAAGGATGGGATGGGGCTCATTCGGCAAGCATTATCAAATCATGAATGGTAGTCTACCACTATCCCTCAAGAGGAAGGTATATAACAGCTGCATCTTACCGGTACTTACCTAAGGAGCAGAAACCTAGAGACTTACAAAGAGGGTTCAACTTAAATTGAGGACGACGCAGCGAGCGATGGAAAGAAAAATGATAGGTGTAACCTATCAGCAGAGTGGGTCAGGGAACAAACGCGGGTTAAGGATATCATAGTTGAAATCAAGAAAAAGAAATGAATATGGGCCGGGCACGTAGCACGTCGGCAGGATAACCGGTGGTCATTAAGGGTAACTGACTGGATTCCAAGAGATGGCAAACGCGCGAGGGGGAGACAGAAAATTAGGTGGGTAGATGAGATTAAGAAGTTTGTAGGTATAACGTGGAAGCAGAAAACACAGGACCGAGTTGATTGGCGGAACATGTGAGAGGCCTTTGCCCTGCAGTGGGCGTAGACAGGCTGATGATGATGATGATGACTTCTTGGCGAAATAAAAGCACTTTGACCGTATCTATCTATCTATCTATCTATCTATCTATCTATCTATCTATCTATCTATCTATCTATCTATCTATCTATCTATCTATCTATCTATCTATCTATCTATCTATCTATCTATCTATCTATCTATCTATCTGCATCTTGGCGCACTCGTGGTAGTTTAACATACATTCAAAAATTGGCATGACACTTCATGAGTGTATGGCGAACATGACTCTCGGCTGGTGTACTCTTGTGTGGCCTTCCGTTGGCTAGCAGCTATATTACCGGATAATGTGGGCTAGCTGTCAGTGTTGCCTAGCAGTAATGTTAGGCGCTAGTTATTGTGTTGCTTAAGTGCCGGGTACTGGAATGAAATGCTTATTACAATCGCCTTGTGTTGGCCATCCGCTTTCCTAAAAACGCAATAAGTGTTGCCAACGTAGTAGTAGTATGACTCTCCCACTTATGATCTTGAGCTGCTGGAATTCACCGGAATGCGCCAACGAACGATGAAACGCACGTGAGACGCCTGACGTTGTGTCAGACTCTAAACTACCCTATGGGTGTCACAGTGTAGTCGATGTGCCTGGCAAGTCCGCATCGCGCACACAGCTTTTGCTTCACACATTTCACACAACTTTTGCTTCACACATTTGCTTCACATCTGCGTTATTGTCACCTCGTTTGGTCAAACAGCACAAAACAATCACTAGGTCATCTAGTCATACTGCAGAAGCAAGCCTTTCGGGCTATTGCTGATGTACCCTACAATGACCATACGCGTGATCTGTTTCTAAAGTTCAAAATCATCTGAGTTGACCATCTATATGAGTATCAGCTTATGTGTTCTTTTAAACGTGAAACGACTAAGGGTAGTACTCATATTAGGAACATCGCAAACTTGTTAACCAACCAATCATCTCGCTTAAACCGACACACTGAACATTGGGCAGTTCCGCGACCACGCACAAACTATGGTTTTCAAACACTTTCCTACTGTCTTCCCTCCGCTCTAAATAAATATAAACTATGCGATGAAAACATACGTTATGTTCCTAAGAACACATTGCTTCAACTAATATTATGAATGTCAACGTTGCTTTTGTGTTTCCTGAAAATGAGTGTTTCTTGCTGTTGCTTATCATGTTGCTGCTGTTATTGTATGGGGAGGTGGGACCAGTCAAGCTGCCTATATGCAGCTTTTATCCCACCATCCTTGCTGTGTATACATGTTTTGTAACTATGTGGCAATATACTTGAACTTCAACTACTCAGTTTACAAAAACACGCCGATCCGCTCAGTAACGCTTTTCTGAAAGCCAAACATGTGCGGCGTACGCCGCACCTCGCTGACTGCTTCGCATAACATCGATTCCCACAGCGCGTCGGATTTGCCGGAAGTTTATTCTTCACCGAGTTTTTCGCTTCCAGCAACAACTGCATCGAGGTACAAGCGCGCTTCCCTATTGTTGTGCAAAATCAAAAGAGTATTTACAGCTGCAGCCACGCGGCTTACGAGGATGGTGTAGTCTGCGGTTATAATCCTGCCTGCATTGTGGAAGCATTATTCAAGCTAGCACAAGCTTACAGTCCGGGGAAGATCTGTTTTAGAATACATCTCGTACATCTTTTACATAATGCAGGAGACCAGGAAGTAATCACCCCTGCAAAATGTGCAGCACGTACACGAAAGAGAGCGTTAACATGAACTCCGCGGTTCTGATACCTGGCGTAATTATATGTGTACACTATACGCATAGCCGAGTGACAAATATACTCTCATTTTCTCACCCATTTCACTCATTCTCTCCCAGTTCATTCATTTTATCACTCATTCTCTCGCTGAGTTTCGTGTTGGCGGGCGCATGAAAAATTATACACATACAGAAAGAACGGCAACCTTCTGCAGAAAAGCTTTCTACACAGCGTAGCGTATAGCGATATGTTTCTAGCTATCCGCCCTTGTTGTCATGTTCTATAAACCGGACTAGGTACTTTAGCTGAAGGATTTGCAATTGCAATAGACGAGGTTGTCAGAACTGGCCTTTCTGGCTTTTCGTAATGTATACCAAAAAACAATACATTTTTTTTATTAAATCGTAACCTTTGAAACCACACGACACCTTGTTTCGTGCCAACATGCAAACCAAGAATGATTTCTTCGATGAGCAGTCTTTTATTTTCGGGCAATGAGAGAAAAAAACTGAAATATCAGTTTGAAAAATAAAACAGGACGACGCTATGTCAGGCTAGTTGGTGATCTTCTTGAAGTACAATGACGCTGCGCTGTGTTCGTCTTAGCTGCATGAAGTTGATTTTACGAGCAATATATCTATTGCTTTAAACTGAATTTTTTATTAGGTGTCTGTGTAGGTGAGGTTGCTATCACGTCTGGCCTACTCCTTCTCTCTAAAGCAGACAGTGATACAGAACGTAAAAAACGCAGAACACAGAAGAAAGAGAACATCAAAAAGGACAGAGGACGTACTCGGGAAGTCGCGGAGGCATTTCAGATGATCAGAAAGAAAGACACGTGCGTGAGCTGCCCTTCTTCACTTTGATTGATGAGGAAGTGTCTTTCCTGGAAAGGGCGTGGTTTTGTTAGTATACAGATGTTTTTATCTGTCAATTATCTTTGGCGCATGTGCGGGTTTGTTGTTTTTTCTCTGTCTTAGACGTATATATTTGCGTTTTTTTTTCCCAATAAACATTCAGTTGTTAGCGCTTGTGACGTCGTTTTTCTTCTTTTCGTCCGTGTTTCTTTTGCGCTAACCATCATGAGCATTTTCCAACAAGCCCAATTCGCTACCCTCCTAAAGAACATAGAAAACAGGAAAAAAAATATAGCTCTTGTTCTAAAAAGCTCACAGGGTTCCTTGTGCATTTACGTGAGACGACTCGAAGGCGAAAGGCATTTTCTTCTTTTACTTCTCATTCGATGTATTGCTCCTCGCCCACCCCCCTCCGAAATATTTCTGCACCTAACGTGGTATTCTACTGTCTGCAGGGCCGGAAGCATTGGAAGCTTTCTGCACCTAACCTGGTTCTACAGTGCCTCCGTGATCGGCCCACCTTTGACCAAGTGACGGCGTCATGCGGTGACGTTGGCTCGGCGTTGGCTCTGCGCTCAGTGTGCCCTTTGCGCTACCTCGTGAGTTTTAAGTGAACAAGCCCCGGCGACGCTGTAGCAGCTAACTCAGAGACGCGCCCATCGCGAACTCTAACGCCTGTTTATATATGCCTCGCCGCTTGCACGGGAGCGCATGCGCGCGCCCGTGGCCGAGTGGTTTAACGCGTCACGCCACGCAGCAGACGGTCGTCGGTTCGTTACGGCAGTAGCGCGCTCCGCGCGAATTTTCTCGACGATTACGTTGGTTTGTACCTTTCTGCACTTGTTTATATACACCTGAACAAATTCGGATCCTCTCAGCGGCGCTGACAGCGATGTCCACGGCGAATGTGGGCCTGGAGTGTCCACTTATTTGCTGTCGCAACAAAACGAACGAGGAAACAAGATGGGTGCCATGCACAGGAGATACTCACCGGCTCTAACGAACACTCAACAAGCTACGTACGCAGAAAACTGAGTTCGGTTACTATCCGAACCAGCTCACATAGTTTTAAATGACACTTTCGCAATGCACTTCACTCGTCCTTCAAATACATACACGCTGCACTACATAGAATGTTCCATCCAAGTCTCAACATGATTAACATCACGATCCTCACCCAAACCTTAATTTGCAGCGTAAACTTCTAGAATATTTGTCCACAAGTCCTTATGCCTTAATAATGTCAGTGGGCTAATGCTCGCTTGTAGTTCATATGTTCGGTATTGCCGGGTCCCACTATTTTTTTATTTTTTTAACACGGAAGTGTTTTATACCGGGTTCCCCCAAGACATTCATGACGCATTTCCGTCACGGAAATACGTCAGCAAAGTGAACGCCTTCAGATTGCAAAGAAAGAAAACTATAAGCAAAAGTTAAGTTGACAGGATCCGAACCCACGACCTCTCGGTCCGCGACGAAGGCTGGCGGGCGTTTGGCCCACTGGGCTACCGCCAAACACATTGCGCAGGCTACATGAACGCCCCTTTTATCGTTCACACTTTCCTTTCGCACGAATAGATTGATGTTATCAGCGTTCCATTTATAATGGGGCAATGACATGTGTGCCACCAGGCTCGAAAAAACAAAACGTGCCGTTGCTACGACCGTCCCATTCGGTGCGTTTCCAATAGAAGTGTAAATTCGTCAACGCTTTAACACTGCGAGGAGGCGGATTTAGCCCAAGCCTCGCTCACAGCATCCATCTATCCATCATCCATCATATCACAGGGCGAGCAGGGAACTGCGTTCCCTGCTCGCCCTGTGAGAATTAACGGCCAGGCTAGAGTGAAGACACGACGCGCGTAGCGTTTCTGTTCGCGTTTCACGAAGCTTTGGAGGAGTGCATATCTACTATCAGGGTTTATTAATGTGCTTGTTGATGCCATCTTTGCGCGCGATCCACCATTAGTGGTGTCCGCGCGCATGTTAAGAACTTCAGCTACCGCAAGGGTTAAATCGTGATCATAGGCGTTAGTCGTCGGTACAGAGATGTGCCACTAGGCGTCAACGAGGATGCGTCCACATGAAGCTGTGCTATATCCGCCAAACAGCAGAAGACATTGTGCAAGCTCTCATATAGCAATGCACTATAAACTATAAACTAATTCTGTGGCGACACGTTTCGCTTTCGTATTGTACCGATTCCTATGACAGAGGGATCAGCAAATCTTTTTCTAGTGAGAGCGGCTTTTTCTCCAAAGCGGTCTATTTATGTGTTTACCTTTTTCTATATGAGTGCCTCGGTGAAACAGCAGCTGTTCATTATATTTATCTGATTGTTAGGAAGTTTTGCATAGGCATTCCCTATCATAGGAAAAACAAACAGGTAAGACGGTGCAGTGTTTCAGTGAGGTACACTCATTATATAGCCAAAGAGAATCGCCCCAGCTTTATCGCATGTCATTAAGTATGTCTCTTTTCATGTAGCAAACTCTTGCTGTCTCAGTTTTGGCTTAATGGGTGGTGACTATGCAGCTGAAAGAATGCGCAATATCTGTAATGCTAATCGTTCATCTTTTACAGCGAAAGCTGTTATGAGATCACAACAGGGTCATTTTTGGCGCCGTAGTTGTCCGCCGCCGCCGCCGCCGGTAACCACTATCGCTCGAATTAAGAAAAAAAAAACTTGAAATAAGAAAACATTTCCAGGATGGAACGAGGTTCGAACCTGGGATCTGCTGCGTGGGAGCCCAGTGTTCTACCACAGAGCCATGCCGGTGCTTGAATCTGCGTCGCATAAAGACCCTATAGAGGCTTCATGCCGCGAAGGAAGCACATTAACACATGTAATGTAGCGTGGTAATAATAATAATATCTGGGGTTTAACGTCCCAAAACCACGATATGATTATGAGAGACGCCGTAGTGGAGGGCTCCGGAAATTTCGACCACCTGGGGTTCTTTAACGTGCACCTAAATCTAAGTACACGGGCCTCAAACATTTTCGCCTCCATCGAAAATGCAGCCGCCGCGGCCGGGATTCGATCCCACGACCTTCGGGTCAGCAGTCGAGCGCCATAACCACTAGACCACCGTGGCGGGGCAATGTAGCGTGGTAGAAGAGTAAAATAACAACCAAGCGTCGCACAACGCGAATTCTGTAGCCAGGCGTCACACAATGCGAATTGCGCAACGAGTGGCTTGTTGAAGGCTTCCAGCCAATTACAAAGAGCACTCCCATAATTCTTCATCATCACGAGCCACAGCATCAACAAAGTGCACATAATGCCTTAAAGGTGTTTAGCGGGTACCACGATTCTCCACAGAATGACGAAAAATGAAATAGTGGCTACTTCCCTACTTCAAAAATTATGATCATTTATAGCGTAGTGGGTTCCTCGCAAGTGCACTTCTATAGGTTGCCAAGGAAGCCCATAAGGCTCCCATGATCCATTTCCTCAGGGTCTCACTAAAGTTCTTTCCCTGTCTCCCTCTTTCCCACGGTAACGTATGTTATATAGCGTGGTGGGAGAGTAAAATAACGACCGGGCGTCACACGATGCGAATTACGTAACTAGTGGGTCGTTTAAAGCTTCCAACCCATTACAAATGGCTCAGCCATAATTCTTCATCGTCATCAACCATCGCATCAAGAAACTGCACGTAACGCCGTACATGTGGTAGCTCGTCTCTCCGCAGAATTACGAATAATGTCGTGGTGGGTGCTTCCCAACTTCACAAAAATTATGATTTGTGGCGTAGTGGGTACGTTGCTAGTTTGCTTGTATTAGTAGCCACAAGAGAGTTTATAACGGGCTCTAGAAATACCGCTCTTCCAGCTTTCGCTGTGACTGTGCTGCGCTTTCCGCGCAGGCCTCGCGTCTTTTTTTTTTTTTTTTAATTTAGCAGGATATAGAACCCTCATATCGAGGAGTTCTAGTCAGGCATCTTTTTGTTTTTTTTTGTTTGTTTCGAGAAGAAGTTTCGTAAAGTTATTCAAATTGGGGAAAGCGTTGCGCTCTCTCATCGTGACTCTACCTGTGCGTTTTCTAAAGATCAGCTCTCTGAAGCTTTTTCGGCGCTTTGGGGATATTGAAACTGCTATCGACATTGTATGTACACTCTCCTGCTGAGGCGTCATAAAGAACTGCCAACGATTCCCTCATCCATATTCCATGGAAACCAGGTCTTTTACACGCTTTACGCATTAGGCGCATCGCATGGCGCCGCCAGCCGTTGTAAGAGTGCCCAAGGTAATCGGAATTGTTCGTCGCAGAAACTCGCCGCGAATCTCTCACAAGCTCCTTCATCGAAGTTCTAGCATGCCATGTCGTCTCACTGAACCCGTTTTCACGTGGAATAACACATGGGCTGGGTCTCTCAGTTCCATCGTGGTGACCTTGAAGAAGGCGTCCATCGCGGAAATCTGCAGCGCTTGTCTCATTCTTAATCTATTGCTGATAGTCGCCGACTCGCCAGAGCTTTCAACGGCTCCCGCGGTGCGTTCGATCCTCACAGTTTACGTCATTGCATACCAATGAAACCTAAGCACCATGCAAGTTGTATCGCGAGCGACAATAGCCTCAAAGAGCGTGTTAGTCGTAGAATGCATCACGTTCATTCAATTTTTTTCAACCCTACCAGTGCTTCTGTGAAATCCCATTATGACGCAAAATGTCGGCATCAAGTCCACCCACAAAGCTTAGCGCGCTGTCAGGTATACACAAAGAGAGCACATAATTTATTATTTTCACTCACAAGTAGTGATCCTTTTATCCACGTGGAATATCGACCACCTGGAAGCATTTTTATATTTAAGAAGGCCAGCTTTGCCACGCGCATTATATTGACGATGTCTTAGCCTCGTACTAGAACGATTCTAAGGCGCATGTAGACCAGAGAATCTGCTTGGCGTTTTCAGAAAAGAAAACCCTAAGTACTCTGCTGTACGTTGTCACCTGGCTTCGTGTGGCACACGCTCGGCGCGATCTATGTTTGACCCGGTTTCTAAAGCAGGACTGTGGAGTGTATACAAATGATCAATGCAGTGATTGACATATCCATAAGCACGATGAAAACAGCATTCGTTAGAGTATACAATAATCTCTTCATCGAAGACATCTACATGAACTAGAAGGCTTATCATTATTATAGCTATCTATAAGTACCGCGTGACCAAAGAGGAGAAACGTAAAGGACACGACAGCGTAGCCCAGACTCTCTCTACAATGACTATTACGAATCTTTACCAACTTTATGACTCTTTACCGCAAGTACATGCATTTACAACAAACAGACGTTTTCATGGTTGTCTTTTCCGGCGAGAGTTCTTTAGAAGGCGTTTATAGCCCCGGATTTAGAAGACAACGATAAAGTGGGTGGAAGAACTGCTTCTACGAACGCTGTTTTTCAGTTTTATTTAAACCTCCCAGTTTTATTTAAACCTTTCGACATTTCATTCCTGCTTTCCCTTGAGTGCGCCCTCTTAACAAATTTGACACCTCTTAGTGAACACGTACATACACGGATAACTTTCTCGGCACTGTGTCTCCCTCATCGCCCATTAGCCCTGGAGGCTCGCGCCAGTGTTGGCACGGCAAACAGTCTGACGGAGGAGGTGGCCGGAGAAGTGTGCGCTCGCGTGTTTGGGTAGCGCGCTCGAGCACGACTGAGCGATAGCACGTCTGCGCCGTATACTCCCGCCACGACATTTGCGTCTTCCCGTTCTACTTTCCGTCACAACTTGCGGTCTGCGTGAATGTTTCTGAAGGGAAATTTCCGGACAACGTTTCGTCCGCTGTTATTGCACATGCTCGGCCCGAAAGTTCCAGGCAGCGCTGGGATGGTATGGGTCGGAGAAGGGCGCATGCCTTCATTTTTGACAAAAACACCGTTAACAAAGACGGGTGTGCAGGAATAAAGGTTGAATGTTTCAATTTCACCTCAATGACAGGTGTAACTCTAAGGGATAAAAATAGAGCCAAATGGGTCAGGGAACAAACGCGTGTTAAGGACTTCTTAGTTGGAATTGAGAAGAAGTGGGCATGGGCTGTGTATGTAGCGAGAAGGTAAAATAACCGCGAGTCATTAAGAGTAACACACTGGACTCCACGAGAAGGCAAGCGCGCGAGGGGGAGGCAAGAAGTTAGGTGGGCAGAGGAGATTAAGACGTTTGCGGGGCGAACTTGACCGCAGCAAGCGCAGGACCGGGTTGATTGGCGAAACGTGGCAGAGGCATTTTTCTCCAGTGAGCGTAGTCAGGCGGACGATGATGGTGATGGTCTCAACTTCAGAAACTCACACAACTGATCTCACTCTCAAATAACAGAAGGATGGGGAATTGATCAAGAGCTCGTTTTCTTTGTTAGACATAACATAAATATCGGGTTATTCGTCAAATGAAGAATTATGGAAAAACTAGACACCGTGACAAATATAAAAGGCGGTGCATCCGCGGCATTGCAATCCGAAAAAAAAATACACAATAAAATATCTGAACATAACAAGACCACGTTGCGAAAAAAAAAAGAAAATGTACGCATACAGGAAAACATTCTATTAACTTTCACGGAGAATTAATTCCTAAGCAACTAAAACTCGCATAGAGTGGCACGTGTGCCTGATTAGCTGGTAATGCAGACAATCCTGAAAATGAGCAGGAAACTTATGTATGCCACATCAGCATTTCTGCTTTGTCCGTGTCTGCTCAAGCGACCTTCTACCGGGATGAACGCCTTGCAACTAGTTGAACTTTCTGTCGTTCTAATGCGGATGCTTTTCAGAGAACCGGCAGAATCAAAACAAATGACATGCAGCCTTAATGAAGATATCCAGCTTTTCTCTTTCCGAGCTCGCACTCGTAAATAGTTTCGAAAACTTGCTTTGCCGGAACTTTGTCGGAGGAATGCATTGAAGCGAAACTGTGAGCGAGCTGGTTCCTGCTCATTTATTACCAACTAAACTGCTTTACATCCTGACAGACGGAATCTAGAGAAAAATAGTGTGTTTTATTGTCACGCATCGGAGGTGATGCACGAAAACCGGAACGAAATGTGCTTGCACTAAGCGGCCGTAGGAGTTCCCAGAACGCGCAGTGAACCTCAGTAAAGGGGAGGTGGACTTGTATGTTGAACTTACGTTTCCGCAACTAATATAAACAACAAAAGGCCGAATGTGCAGGACACCCAAAGTTATAGAAAAGACTGCGTGGTTCGCTAACGTAACTGCAGCAGAGATCCCCAGGCAATCTATTTCCTTTTGTAAATGCAGTACAGAATTGATGATCACGGAAACAAACATGATAACCAGTTTTCAGCCGACGCTGTGAAGAGATGTTCAATAGTTATGGTTAGCGCGTTTTATTTGGAACGTCAGTCGCAGCCACTAATTCGCAGAAGCTTTCTCATTACCTAGGTGCAAGAAGCGAAGGAAAACAGAGTCAGCGTAGTAGCAGCGAGGTTCACAGCGCTGGATTAGTCCTTCCTAAAAACGCTTCTCTAGCATGATTCCCGCTTTCTGTGAACAGTTCCAATTGGTACTTAGTGCTACAACATCCGCATGCCAATCTTTCAGGCGGAGTTCTTGCAGTAACATCCCCACTGGCAAAGTGGCCAGCTAAAATGAACAGACGCCACAAATAAATTAATGAGAGCCGTTGAACAGTGAAGACCAGTGCAGCCATATTATTGCGATAGCAATTATATGGACAGTCTCGGCTGGTATATATATATAAAAGCCCCAAAGAAAAATAATTCAGAAAAATGCTTCCGAAGCGCGGAATCGAACCAGGGACCTCTTGCTCCGCAGCGAGTGGCGCTAACCACTACGCCACGAAACGCAGATCCTCCACGTAGCTAACGGCGAGCGTTATATACACACCCTTTGCCGCTGGACGGACACAGAGACGGCAGGCGCTTATAAGCGTTTCTTCATTACCAGCGAGATGGCGCTAGGAGCGCGACGGGCGCATTTAAAAGTGGTCGGCGAGCTCGCTCGCTTCTTCTTATATTTGCGCAGGGAGAACCTTGCCCTTCCGCTGTCTGCACGCGCGGTTTTCTCGTGGTGAAGGGAAGAGGGATGTTTCACGCTTTCACCGTGATGTCCGCGCTCATGTTACGGAGCGTCCGAAAGTCACTCGAGCTCACGAGACGCCGCTAAACGAACAAACAGAAGATGAGCGCGAAATATCAAGTGTCACAGCTCGACACTTGAAGCACGCTAGTTTGCTTCGCTGCTTTGGCCGCCTTTGCAAAAGTAGCGCTGTTCAAACTGAGAGTATCCATCGGCGAGCCCCACTTCGTATAGCATTAGTTTCTTGCTATCGCATTCATTGCTTCGCCCTTGCGGCGAAACTCGAAACTGTGACTTTTTTTTTACAGGGCTACTTGCCTCAGCCAGGTCAACAAGCGACTGATGTGCTCAAGTGAAACATTGGCTCCAGTGACATTACTCGTCTGGCCGAAGTTATCCACATGTAGGCTCCATCTTGCCGCGAGCGTCTCTTTTGCTTGCATAAGAACTAATCAAGGAACTTAGATGAAGAAGGTGCATCTCTCAAGGTGCCACGTGGAGCACTGTCGACCAGTGCAATGCGACAGAGATATGAGTCTATAAATGTACGCTCGATAATTATTAAACGTGGCTTTATTTCAGGGCTATAGAATTTCTAAGTGGAAGAATTACGCAGGTTGCTTTTAAAAAATGAGCACCAGAAACGGGCTTAGATGGCCACTCATTTTCGCGTCTACTTTGACATTTTTGGAACATGTCGGCTCATACTTCCAATGTTTCTCTTACGTAACGGTCTTCCTTTCATTTATGCGATCTTTGCGTAAGAGCTTCGAACGACGTAAGTCTTCGGCGGCCAGTTGCTTATGATAGCTACATCGGGGGCATGAAGAACCAATAACAGCCGCGAGGTCCACTCGCTAATGCCGCTTTCGTGAGAGGAGCTCTAGCAAATTCGAGTTCTCGCTCTAGAGACTAATTTATACACCTGACACCCCCCCCCCCTAATAACCGCATCGGCAGAAGTAATAGCAGAAAATTTCGAAAGCCAGAAAGCTGTTGCAAATGCTAATTCCCCTGGAATGCCTCTGAAAACTGGAAGCAAGAAAATTTGGAAGTTTCATTTCTCAGTGTAAATTACGCAATACGTATATGAAACGAGCGCAACCGCGAATAGGGTGATATTTGAAAGAGGCGACCGCTTGTGCTTCGGAGACGGAGATTTGTTTCAATGTGAAACCTATGCGCTGAAACCCTGCACAAGCACTGGTTACACTCAAGGAAGAATGGATAACGCCTAGTGATATTATTCAGGGCTTCGCCAGAAGGAAAAGAAGCAAATAAGGCCGTCGCCTTATCCTTTATTGCCGGGTCTCTATAGTCTCAGAAACTCCCTTTTGTCATGAGTTCACTTGAATTAGATTTGCGCGCTTGCTGACAACAGGTAGTTTTAGAATAGTGTACGCAAAGATAGCGTCGCTTGCGTACGCTTCCTATATCTGTCACTAGGCAGTTTTGGAATGGCGCACGCAAACATAGCATTTGTTGCGTGCGTCCGCTATTTTCGTCACTAGGCAGTTTTAGAATAGCCTACGCAAAGATAGCGTTCGTTTCGTACGCCCGCTATTTGCGTCACTTAACGGGGGACCGCAAGAGGATAGCGTAAGGCGCATGCGCAGCGGCGACAAACGCTAGCGCGAAGCTTTGCGTACCCTATTCTAAAACTGCCTAATATATCTAACTATGGCCCAGAATTCGTAGTTTTGAAGTATCATTATGTGAATAACAGAGAGCTGAGCTCGTTGGTGAGTATGCATGTTAAAAGACTGGGCGTGAAAACATGGACATCGAGAGAGAAGTCAACACAAACGCGTTTATGCTGCGGCGCTTGTGCTGTCTTGACTTCATGATTCATCTTTTCGACTGAACATGAATTCTTATGTGGAAGTGTTTTTTTTTAATTTTATTTCATACATCCTCTTGTTGGTTACAGCCAAAATACGATCTAACAAAACTCGATTTTACGAAGTTCCATATCTAAGGAAGTAGTTTTCATTCCTTGGAGGTACCCATATATAGTTCAATGTTTCCATCAAATGAATTACCGAAACTAACGTGGCACCAAACCCGATTTAACGAAGTTTTTTCTGAAATAAATTAATAAAAAGCGGTGTTCTTTTTCCTAATTCTTGCGCAGACTGGTATTTCTTCGAGCGTGCGCTCTAACGTCATCGCCTTAAAGCATCTAGCCGTCCTGCTCATCAGCATAGATTTATTTTTTTTATCACCCTTGTTCCATGAACGCCACGACCATGCATGGAACAATGTACTCAACATTAGGTACCGCTCTTGAGTATCTAATGACGCAGAGGCGGTGGTGTTCTATTGTCCCTGCAAATGCTCCGAAAGGAACACTACAGTGTTTGCTGTTGTTGTTTTATGATTTATGCGACAGATAACAATGATCGTCTCCTCGCAGTTTTTTGCTTGGCGTGCTCGCACGATCACTGCATTGGTCCTCCCCGTCCTTGCATATCGGCAGCTTATCACAGCTTCACGTGATTGTCTAACTGGCCTGCAGCGCCCGGACATAGGTGGCTACAAGACCGGGTCGCCCTTGCGGACTTATCGCGCGTGCAGGCGTGAGTTCGCGGCAAATACAATGCCACGGTGGTCTTTGGGTGTCACTACATTAGAATTTTAAATTTGGAAGGATCACAAAATTCTTTTCTGGATTTTACGAACTTCCCGATTTAACGAACTGATTCAAGTGCTGTCTAATTTCAACTGTACTAGATGTGCGCGCAGCAATTTCAATAGTGCATGTCTGCTCTAATATGGATATTTATTTCTCTATTTATAGGCGATACCAGGACGTCTCGCCCATATGTTCTTTGACCTTGAGGACAACTCTCTACAAACCTCATATGCAGTTATACATGCACTCGATGCAATTGATAAATTAGAACAACTAGCGTTCAAAGCGTACAAGTTTATTCTTCTTGGTCCAACTAAAAAATGACTGACTTTAGCGGCAGAGATCGCTCTTATTTATGAGCGGCAATTTTCCGTTGACGTCGTTAACTTGTGCACCGGCGTAAACGTCACTCTGTCTCCGCATTGACGAACGTGCCCTACCATGTGATATACCTGTTTCCGTTACAGAAAAACGTAAACCGCCCGATTACCATTACCAATATTTCATTTAAAACCTGATTTGGCTACCGTGAGCATTTACTAACCATTAGAGAGTAATGAATGAATCATAAGAGCGTGAGAGATTACTTTCGTACTATTCTTCTTCCCAATTCGCTAACATCCCAAGAAAGGAACCGCAAGCAAGGAAACCTTACAAACCTACAGGGTTTCTTACCCTGTGCGTGTAGTTGCCAGACTCAGAAAATGAGCTAGCCAGATAAGAAGTTTGCGGGGATAACGTGGCGGCAATACGCACAGGACCGGGATTATTGGAGGAACATGGGAAAGGCATTTTCCCTGCAGTGGGAGTAGTCAGGGTGCTGCTGCTGCTGCTGCTGTTGCTGGTGATGGTGATAACGATGATGCTGATGACATCTAATTGGGGCATACAGAGGTAAGAAGAGGAAGTTGAAGTGAATGGAAGAATTTGGCCTGACCTTACAGAGCGTCATCATCAGCTCGCCCAATCAGCCATTTTACAAGTCATCATCAGCTCTTCAGACGTTGCTTACACTTCTACATGCTCTTCAAGATGTTCATCAGTCGTCTTCGCTCGTTCGGAAGACGTCGGCAGTGATACCGAAAATTCAGTATGCTCCAAGTAGAGCAGTACTATATACCTCGTGCAAACGCCCGAGTTGCAGCGTCCAAATATTTTCAGGTCTCCAACGAGGCGGCCATTGCACAGAAAATTAACCTGGTAATACAAAGTGTATCACACACCCTACGCTGCTTTAATACTTCTAAATTCGGATTCATGCATGGCATGTGTTAGCGTTGCTTGCAGTGCAGGATGTCTGGTAAGCTGGAGAGATCTTTCACTTTTAGTTAGTTAAAAAAAACAATTATGAAATATATAATTAGCGTGACATCGAAATTTAGAATGGAAGTATCATTTAAGTCTTTCTTTGATCAACAAGTATGCTCTCCATCACAACAGGTAGAAGTAAACAGGATGTTTTATCGGCACTTGATCGGGGGTTTTGTTTCGGAATTTCTGGGTGGAAGAACTTCGGAAGTTGTGCCCATGGAATATGCTGGCGTCATCACGTCAAGACATCGCGGCTATGTAAGCTTAGGAGCGCCGGTTTAGTTTAACGGCTTACATATTGTGCAGCTGCTTCGGCGCGCTAACCATTCAGCCTAGTAATCATAGGAGATGCTGTGCCAGCAGATGTTAACATTCCGCGTAGCTGCGCGATACCAGCGGGAGACTAAGCGTGCTTGTAATGGAATTGGTTCTGAATACGGTTGCAAATTTTAATCGCGCGGTCGCACGACCCCCACTTAGACTGAAGGAAAAAAAAACAATGGGAACCTTTGGGATCAATTTCGTATTAGCCCATCAAAAAATAACAATTCGCCTGTTCTTGCGTGATCGCTGCTAATGAACCCACTGCTGACGAAAGAACGTTCCTGAAAAACTACATGAGGTTTCGAGCAAATGTCGACTTTGTGTTCAAATAGAAAAAAAAAAAGGTCCGGCAGGTCCCACGGATTGCACGAATCGGTTTCCTGTGACGCAAGCAGCGAGAATCTGCTTACGCGGCATTCCTTGGATTTGAGATAATTGTCGGGAAAGTTGAATCCACGTACTTTTGCATATTCAGTAGTTGTGTGCATATCGTTGGCTTACCAGGCGCGCCGTCTACACTGGCGCCTAAAGGGTAGTCTTATGCTCCAACGTAACGTCGCAGCTTACGTTACAACGCAGACGTCAAGTCTGTCGGAAGCAAAGTGCAGGCTGACTTGCATATAATAAGCAGCGTTCGTTCGTGTATTCTAGAGTGAACGAGCAACGCCTAACGACAGGTTGCTGTGTCATACGAGTACATATGTAATGTTTGTTTTTTTTTGCATTTTCATAAGGAATAGGCAACGCCACCTAAAATTGAGGTTAGACAAGCACCGTCAGCAGCACTGCTCATTTTCACAACTGCGATCTCTACCGCTTGGTTGCTGGCCGAGGGACGCTGCAGCACGTTTGTCAGCGTTCGTCTGCTGTAATAAATATATAACTAAAGTGAATTATATATTCTGTTTTCTTGCTTAACTCCAGCCAAGTTTCTTGCAGAGCTTCCAATGTCTTTTCTCGCCGCTCCTGTGTTGACCGTGAATTCCGTGTGACGTATACCCGCCTAAAGGGGCCGTCCTATGCGGGTATGCACCACACTTGACAGGACGAAGGTGTTTCATGACATACGGGGTAGGCGTGTCATGTAAATCATGTCACTGCATGTCTATAATGTTCGCTGTACACTAATGCCCTCTTATGCCAATTTTGGTGTATACCACATTAAGGAGACGACCGCGAGAGCACACAGGCGTAGGCGGAAAGTTAGGTAGATGGAAACGGTCAAAGTGCCTTTGGTTTGCCAAGAAATGCATCGCATTTAAAAAAAGTCATGGTTTTTCTGTTCGAACATTACGCATTGATATGGTTAACGCGTGGCACAAGTGGAGGAATGCTATTGAAGTTAAGTCACAAAGAAATGCGAGGGTTCGATTGAACTCTTACGAATTGCTTCCTTAATATCATGAATGGTTGCGTGTTCTCTGCTACGACAAATAAAATGATATCTATCTATGGCAAAAACACGTAGTTACGTTATTATTTTTATAAGGAATCGTTTTCGTAAGAAAGCAATCGTACAAAGGTTTGCTTCATATCGCCGTCGAGTACCCTCATCTTCTATGGGAGCGTAACCTTTACGCAAAGGTGAATTCTACCAACGAAAATAGTCGCAGTCATCTTGAAAACATCAATACACCTCACTGTGCCCCGCAGCGTGATGTCACGCTATAAGCAAAGTCTGCATTGTCCAACTTCTATCTTTAATGGCTATACATGTATTGGTCCCACTAATGCCTCCAACGGCTGTCGGCCACAACGTGATACATTTGGCTTCTTAACTGTCACTGGCTTTTCTTGCCCTTCCAAACACTTTCTGCTCACATTGTGCAAATATTTTGCTTCGAAGATAGCTGATAAGATAGGACGCAAAGCCTAATCACTGAACGAACAAGCACTGTTCATCACTACTCGTAACACCTATCCGTTGCTGTATGGCTGGTCATTAAAAATGAAGCGGACAGGATGGCGCTGAATACACAATGGGGCATATCTACGACTTCTCGAGGTATCATCGGGGATCCTGCTGGAAAGAAGTGCAGCCACCTTGTTCTTTCGAGTCCACCACAGACGCGTGAACAAAAACGTTGAGACATATCTCTTGACACCTGTCCATTGCTCGAGTGGCCTTCGTTATCTTTGCCCCCTCCCCAGCCCACCCGCTTGTTACTCACGCATTTGCCTGGGTACTCTGTAACACTTCGTTAAGTGATGCGTAGGCATAAAGCTTTATTGGAGGTTGTAGCATTTCCTGCAAGGCAGTTTTCGGGCGGTACCGGCATAGCGTCTTACACTTTCTTTCTAGCGTTCCTCAGCCTCTGAAACGGCCCCATGACAGGCGCATCCCGCGGCCACCGAAGCGCGTGTTCGGCATCAAGTTTTCGCCAAGTTGGAGTTTTCCTGGTGTGCACCATTCTCCGTGGCGGTTTTAGATGTTGGGACAGGGCTCTTATTCGACTACCACGAAATTCAACGAAACCTTCATAGAAAGCGTTCTCCTTTTGCATTTGTCTTGCACCGCGGGTACAACGTATTCATGTTGTTCGGATATATTCACGTTGCGCAAACATGGATGCGTAGCGAAGTGATTAGGACACTAGGCTTCGGAGCGCGGATACACGTGTTCAAACCCAGCACCGCCCCGGAATGTTATTTTGTTTTATACGCTGTTTTCTTTATGGCGATGAGCGTACTACGTGACAGAGGAATGGACGGATGGACGAACAGTTTTCTTGTTGCGTCGGCATAGAAACGCTTAGTAGCGGTAGTAGTGTTTATTTATTTCCCACAAGCATGTTTACATACATGAATGAGGCACATGGGAGTAAAAGCCGCTAGACAGCAGCTTGACAGAGCTCCAATATTCCTTGAGCACGTGGGTGTTCAGGGCGGACCACACGGAGTACAACGATCACGCAACAGATGATTACAGTGTCATCAGGAGAAGCAGTGACAAGCAGTACATTATGCATTCAGAAATTACTATGCTACCTTTGAGATGGTATACATACCGTTGTTCACGGCATGCACGCATTTCTTCGCCAGCTCACACGCACAACCCTTAGCACTAAGTTAACGGTTTCGGTAGTAGCGCCAACGTCGCTCGCGGGTGCTCCAGGAAAGCGGCGAATTTCGACGGATTCCTATGAACCTGAGTGTCAATCTCAGGGTGATGGTAACAGCACAGACGCCCGGAAGACGACTTCAAATCGTAAAACTTCAGTAAGGACGGCGATAGTGCGTCAAACCGCCCCGGAACATCAGCAGGTATTCTCCAGTAAGTTTCGCTTTTTCTAGGGGCGTTTTGTCGCTGCCGCGCGTTGATGTAAACGTATCTGGGGCGTACTAATGGTCACAGCTCTTATCTGCAATGACAATTGGGCGAGTTGGTGCAGAAGCATGGCTGCAGAACTGCGCAACAAGGAAGACGAAAATCGAAAAATCACACGAACACAAGTGCCATTCGTGTGAACACAAGCGCTTGTGTTCGTGTGATCTTTCATCTTTTCGTCTTCCTTGTTGCGCCGTTCTGAAGCCATGCACCTTATCTGCAAGCTGTCATCTGTGTTATGGCGGGTGCGTTCGGCGCCGGCTGCAGGAAGAGCGGAGCTCGTTCCGCGAGAACAGCGCGGAATGGACCTTGACCGAGCGCTCCGGAGTGCCGCGCGGAGGCTTCTTCGGGTTGTTTTTCACCGCAGAAGTCGTCAGAGACATATAACAACACAAATAAGTATGCATGGATGCATATTCTCGAAAATCCAACGCACAGTGAGCTAACATTTGTTTCGCCGCGTCGAGAAACTGCTTCGTTCGGTGGCATGATAGCCACTAGTGCTTATATTTTGGTATGTATGTAGATAACTTTTCCAGTTACAGAGCTTATATTTGCAGTATTACTGTAAAGGACTTTCTGTTGAAAACCTATATTTCTATTTTTTTATGTTTAGCCTGTGCAGAATAGCATTGATGTTATTATGAACTTTTTCTTTTTGTTGAATTTTTCTTTGTTTTGATAATTTTTCATAATATTCGAAATAAATCTGTTCTTTGAAGCTATTACAACTGCAACGACCAATTGTTCTTCTATGATTTGATACTCTACACACTAGCATCACTCAATTTCTGTGGCAGGAAAGAAATATTTGAGGCATTTTTTTTCGAAATGGGTCAAATCCATCCAAAGAGAATTTGAGAAAACGGCAAAAATTTGCTATGCAAACTAAATACAACGCTGTCAAAGCTATTCTATGGTATGTTTTACATGTCGGCTAGGGGAAGTTTCTGGCCACAATCAATTAAAAAATATGCAGCGGATTTCACCATTATTAGCATGATAACTTTGGATTTGGCTCATTTCGACTTGAGACATGGAATTCAATGCGGTATTCTTGAAAAAACTTTATTGAAATTCGGGCAGTGGCACATTCTTGCTTCGTCGGCGTCGACATTGCTTCTGTTCACGATGTCGTCGACGTCTCGGGACCGATCTCTCGCCGATCTCTTCACTTCCACCAGAATCCATGATAATCCAGCTCCGAAAGGGCAAAAAAAAAAAAACTTGCACAAACACCCAGAAAACAGGCAGAGTAGTCAGGCTAGGCGGGAAATCACACGGAGACTTCCACGTTCGCCGAATCACGTGATCGCCGAAGCGCTCTACTATCGGCATACTGGATTTGACTCATTTCGATCCATACAGCGCATGGATCTGGCTCAATTTCGTTTTGAAACGGAATCTGTGAGCACACGTAGCTGTTGGTATTTGACTCATTTCGTTCCGATCTCTCTTTTAGAGGAAAGTTGAGAGAATGTACTTGCCAATGGAGCAATATTTGAGCTAGTTTCGGTTTCTGGATTTAGCCCATTTCGAAAAAAAAAAAACGCCACATTTGCTGGACTACGCAAACACAGCCGATTTATCCGCGGTCACGAAAGCGTAAAGGCGAAGGCCTTAGATGCCTCATCAAACGCGAAAAGTGACCGTCCGAGCCGTTGGCGTCAACAAGAGTGAGTGATGAAAAAAATCAGTCATTTGGTGACGTCACCCCGTGGCGTCATTATGACGTTGCAGGCCGGTCGCCAGAAATTTATGACGTCACTATGAAGTTACGCGATCGTTACGCGATATCACATGACACCGTCACTTGGTCAAAGGCCGGCCGATACCGGAGGCACTGCAAAACCACGTTAGATTCGGAAAGCTTCCGAAGCATCCGGTCCTGGTGGAAATGCTTAACCACTGTGCGTGAAGGAAACAAGATGGGGGGGGGGGGGGGGGAGGGGGGATAGAAACCTACTAAGAAGAAAAAGGATATGGCTTTCGCCTTCGAGTCAAGTTCAGCAAATGCATAAGGGGCTGTGTGAGGCTTTGTACAGCCTATCATTGTTTTCGCGATACATGTAAGAACTTTATTGACATCTCGCAAGCTGGAAGACACCGGTCATAATCGGCCGTTCATGGGCCCCAATTTATATCATGAAAACGGAACATCGAAGGCGGTAAAAGCAATTTGCCGCCAGCAAAAATTCGTGCTGTTCGCGACACTCTCGAATTGAGCGCAGAAAGTGACGGCCCGTTGACCCTCCTGAATTATTGATGTACTGCACCTTTTCGTACCGTCTGTGTGTTTTTAAATGAACGCTGAATGGAGCATCCCAGATCAAGTGATACTTCTGTCGCATATTATTCAACTTCCATATCTGTCTTCGTATAAGTGATACGAGACCTCCGGAATCAGTCGCAATATTATGTTATGTAGGGTTGGCCACGTTCGGAGAAAGACTCTCAGGTATTCGAAAGCTCATATCAGCCCATGTTTCGCACTGAGGTTAGGCAACTGCCTCTTTTTTTATCGGCATCTTCATTAGACGTCATATAACGAAAATTTCGCCCGGCAATGAGGAAAAAACGAGGAGCTAAGAATGATGATGAGGGATTTCCTGCAAATGTGGACGACATTGTGCACATATCTCTATAATTGCCTTGTTTCAAGGCTACAGCAGTGAATTCCCTCGCATTGATGGGACGGTACGATGAACTTACACGCGGTTGAAGTGTGCGAGCTGTCTAAATTATCTCGCATTTTACACAGTATTCACTCAGAAGCGCGGGACTGCTGGCCATCAAGCAAGACAGTGCAAGTACTGGCCCTTTCGGCGCTCGATTGACTGCGCCATATTTAGAAAAAAAATGCAATAATGTCAATAACTGCTTTTCAAAAATCACATGGTTTTTAACCTATCCTCGACAGAACTCGTGCGCCAACACTACTTATACTTGAAATCATCACTATCCCCTCTGCATTATCCCTACATTATTCCTGCAGCTTTCTTTCTTTCTTTCTTTCTTTCTTTCTTTCTTCTCTTTCTTTCTTCTCTCTTCTTTCTTTTTCGTTCTTCTCTTTTTTTCTGTCTGGGCTTATTTCTATTTTCTTTATTTCATTTCTGACTCTTTCTTTCCTTTCTTTCTCTCTCTATTTCTCGATTGCTCCCCCTTTTGTTCTCTATATGTCTTTCTTTCTATTTATTTTATTCTCTCCTTCCTCTATTTCTCTTTTTCTCGTTCTGTATGTGCTACGCTTTACTCTCCCCTCCACCTTTCCCTCCTCCTCACCCTCATGTCCCTTTCCTCACCCCTTGCTATACTGCACTAGAGAAGGCCACGGTATGCTCTGCCAGCGCGCCTCGCAAGTCGAGTGGTTAAGACGTTCGCCATCGGATCGTTGGTACGCGGGTTCGAATCCCGCCTTGCCAAGAATTTCTCTCTTTCTCATTCTTTCTATCTCTCTCTGTACTCGTTCTCTCATCCATCAGAGTGGACGAAACAGGCCACACCTGAGAAATCGTCGCACGTGTTCTGGTAGCGAAGCAGAAGAGGACGAAGATGAAGAAGAGGATGAAGAGAGCGCGTGCCGGTTCATGGTGATGATCATTTCTGTTCGCGCGTCACGGACCAACGCCGAGCTTAAACAGCTCCGATGTTAAAATAAATGGATGAATGAACGAATAAATCACTGATAATCATAAAATAGCGGAACTTTACACACTGTGACCACGCGACTGAAGCGCCACTGCCATCGCCACTTCTGAAACTTGTACATCAAAGTTTAAGCAGTAGGAAAACATTTGCCAATGTCTGCTTAAAGCGTATTTTGTGTCGCTCTGTAGGATACGCTAATGCACCCTGGAATAAGTCATACATATTGGGTTTCACTCTAGCGGCGTGATATATTTGCCTCTAAAGAAGACACGAGAAACAAGGAGAGCAATAAAGACACGGCAACACAGGCAGCCGCTCGCGTTGTCCTTTTTGTGTTCCTCTCTTTCGTTGTCGTGTCCTTTTTAGCGGAAAATATGCCACGCAGCAAGAACCAACTAGGTCCAGAACAAGCTATCCTGGCTCAAGCAGCGCTTGCGCAAATGATGCCAGGGAAAAGTACTCTGCGTACTTTGAAGAAACACGACGCAACGAAGGGTCCGTTCTCAAAATCGATGCAAACGACTGCCCTGCGTGTCCGCACCGCTGACCGTCAACGTTGAGTCGCTCACGCATAAGCGTTCGGCTGATGCTATCGCTCCTCTCATCATGAGGAATCTGAACATGGTACACAAGAGTGCAACGCTAGTGGCTATCGCCTACACTTTATCTCGTGATCACGTGAACGCGGCATGTGGCGCGAAGTATCGTGCTTATAATAAACGCAGCGGCACCAACGAATTGGCGGTAATGAGTTAATAAAGGGACACTAAAGAGCAAAACGATTTTTCCCATATTAGTAAAGTACTCTTTCACGATACGAAAAACACCACGCTTGCTGCGGGAAGACGCTTAGTAACCGAGAAAACGCGCAAAAACAAAATGTGGGTGGCGACGCCACCTTGAAGTTTCCGCACCATTCGCCGTCACGTCACATGTTTTGACGGCGCTTACTAGGGACTGCGCAGTTCCTAATCGGTAAAAATGAAGTACATTGTCCTTTGACGGGGCCACAGACTTAATACACCAAGTCTGGGGTAATTTTGTTGAGCCAATGACCCCAAAATACGATAAATACGCTCTGAAATCCGTGACGTCTCGCGGGGAGATTTCGGCGAAATTTAAAAATGAAACTTTCAACTCGAATTTCTCTTTTATTAATAAACCTATGATGGCGAAACTGACGACATTAGAGTTCTCCGAGGGCAATTTATCGATCTAAACCGATTCATTGTTTCTCTTTAGTGTCCCTTTAAAGCAAGTCGCCTCTGATGCGACAGAGGAGGGTCATTCCAGACGGGTTCAGTCATGTCACCTAGCACATCTAGAGTGTGGCGTATCAAATCGAGGGAGGTAAGCACAAAAAAAAAACCTGGAGGCGACCGTAATCCTTGATAAGGTGCCTGGCACTTGCAAGCGCTCGTCGTTGCTCCTGTGGGCAGGTGTATTCCTTGGGTTCAGTTTGTGTTTCGTCGCGCTGCCCAAGTGGATCTCAGAAGCCACATAGAAGAAAGCGCGTGTTTGACACTTTCTACGCCAGGTGCCGCAACGATCTCAGCTGCTCGCAAGAAAGGCGTCTGCTCTTTCAATGAACTCATTCAATTAATTTTCGCTAATTATCCTGATAGTTAACTGGCCGTGTGCTTAAGGAAACTGACACTCTGATATCAGCTGTATCTCGTAAAGCTCTTGAACCTGAGCCATCTATATCGCACCCGCTTGTGTGTGTGTGTGTGTGTGTGTGTGTGTGTGTGTGTGTGTGTGTGTGTGTGTGTGTGTGTGTGTGTGTGTGTGTGTGTGTGTGTGTGTGTGTGTGTGTGTGTGTTTTACAAATTTTCTGAAGATTCAGAAAACAGGAAGTAGGTGCCTGATCGGAAGTGCTTGTAAGACAAGCAAGAGAGTCTCCCGCTGCTCGTGCCGCTAAAAAAGATGACACACTCTTCCTGAACTTGGTGGCGAAATAATAATATTCGTTGGAAACTAACGTCCCAAAATCACGATATGATTATGAGAGACGCCATAGCGGAGGACTCCGGAACGTGACACCTAGATCTAAGTGCACGGGCCTCAAGCATTTTCGCTCTCTATCAAAAAATGCGGTCGCCGCGGTCGTAATTCGATCCCGCGACCTTCGGGTCAGCAGTCGAGCAGCATAACCACTAGACCATCGTGGCGGATCTCGGCGGCCAAATAAAATTGGAAGAAATATGCCCCGACCTCGTTCCGAATAGAAGGCAATGTGTTGCATACACTGTCACTGCGTCAGTGCCTTGATACGTCAAAAAATACCATACGTTACTGCAACCGCATTCATGTAAACGCGGCTATAGAGTGCACAGTGCACTGCAATATACAGAACTGATCTTTTTTGTTCGTTACACAGAACGTACACCCGTCAGCAAAAGTACACGGACCACTGCCCTCCGTATACCTTTGCCGTCTGTACCGTCGAGTGGCGAGCCGTCTGCTGTCGAGAGCCATTCTCTGAGAAATTCCGTGAGAGTAATGCTCTCATCAGCTATTCCGTCAAAGCAATGCTCTCGACAGCAGACGGCTCGCGACTAGACGGCGTAGACAGCGATTGCGGATCGCGCATCCGTGGTCCGTACACTTTTGCTCACGAGTGTATAGTGGGGATGGAAAGAAACGCGAACATGCGGCATGTACAGCGCCGTCCACTCTTAGGGTGAACACAGCTCAGCGCGCCTGCGCTCCGCGGAGCGCCATTGCAGCTGGCGAGGCCGTGCATTGAAGCTTGGTGGCGCATGGGCACAACGACCCGTGGTTCATCTGCTAGGCGCGTGAGCGCGCTGCTCCGTAGTTGCAGCCATGGCCGTGGCGCCGTTCTTGCTTGGCTGCAGTACAGGAAGAGCGGCGTGCTCGTGTGCGCCTACGCCGCTTTGATTCGATGTGCGGCCGCGCCGGGTGCACAGAAGCTCCACGGAGCTTGGCCAAGCTGAGGCGTGTTCGCTCTAAGAGTGGGCGCTACGGTGCATTCTCTGCTGTTTCGCATTTATTTTCAAGCGGTTGTAGCCTGGATGGTGATAAAAATCCACTAGAGTAGTCCATCATACAATCAAAAAGAACCATTTGGCATCTTTGTGTTTGCCACCGAGGTCAAAACGTGATGAAAACAGCGCACCGCGCCCTTCGCGTTTCTTTCCATCCCCCCTGTACGTTTGGTAAAGTAACGCTGTGCATTGCAAACAACAACAAGGACAACTTCTCTTCCCTACATGCAGCTACGTCACAGATGCAGCGACTTGGATGCAGCGACGTCACTCGCCCGAGTCTCCAGAACGTCTGAGAAGTGTTGTCTTCGTGCACTATGACCACGTCGCGTACGCGAATGGGTGATAAAGCTTGGTTTGGGCGGTAGTGCGCTGATCGGAGTTGTAATAAGTATCCACTCTTCCATCGCCGCCAAAGCTCCATGCTGATCCGCTTCCGGTACTGAGCACGTCATTGCTGTTGTGCGTGCCGAAGATTTCAGCTCGCTCAAAAGGCTGTTCCGTGTTACCGCCCTCGTACAGCGGTTCGTCCACAATGCTTCGAGAAGGAGCCCTCTTCGCAGTGAAACCCTCACAACTCCGGAGCTTCAAGAGGCCGAACGTTACTGGCTTCGACTCGTGCCTAGGTACTCTGTCTCGAGAAAGGCAAAAGGCTGCGATCAACGTCACCGGTCCTTCGCCTGGCTCCATTCCTGGATTCAGATGGACTCCTTCGTGTCGGTGGGCGGCTCGACCTGCTTAACGCCAGCCCCGACATTCGGCATCCCAATATTTTGCCTTCCGAACACAAGTTGACAGCGCTGATAGTTCAAGCTGCTCATGTCCGAACTCTTCATGGTGGTATCGAGCTCACGCTGACTGAGCTCCGTGCAAGATTCTCGGTGTTGAAGGGACGGAAAACCGTAAGGACCGTAATTTCGCAATGTTTACCTTGCAGAAAACGGCGATTGACAGCGGGGTGTGCGCCAGTAGCACCATTGCCACCAGAGAGTATTACCGAGGCCCAAGCATTTTCAGTTGTTGGCGTAGACTACTGTGGCCCACTTTACGTTCGAACAGCTGGGAATTCCTGCAAGTCATGCGTACTGATATTTTCGTGCGCCGTTACACGTGCTGTCCACCTCGAGCTTACATCGGACATGACAACGGCGACCACGATTCTCGCTTTTCGTCGGTTTGTGGCGCGGCGAGGTGTTCCCACGACGGTTTACTCGGACAACGCCCAGACGTTTCGGTCTTGCGCACGGAGCTTCAAAGCGGTCGCCCCTGCCTTGCAAGAGTACACCACCACCACGCGCATACAGTGGACATTTATTGCGGAACGAGCTCCTTGGTGGGGCGGATGGTGGGAGCGCTTCATTCGAACAACTAAAGACGCTTTGAAGCGTACTTTGGGGCGTAGCAGCCTGGATGCAGAGGGCCTCATGACAACTTTATGCGAGGTTGAAGCCGTCATTAACAGCAGACCCCTCACGTACCTGGGGGATGACCCCAACGAACTGCAGCCTTTAACTCCGGCGCACTTTATGCTCGGAAAACGAGCCATCATCTATGCCGGAGCCGGGTGTTACCGCAGAAACCTCAAGTCACGCTGAACTACAACGACGTGCTCAGTACCGGAAGCGGATCAGCATGGAGCTTTGGCTGCAGCGACGCTACGGCGCTGAAGCGTCGCTGCAGCGAGTGACATGCTGCATCTTGCCTAGGCCCCGTCAGCTACTCTGCACATACAAAACCACATGTCCTAGATTAATCGTATTCAACACTATAATAATACAATATACCACAAGTGCACGGAACCTAACACTTCTGTTCACAACAGAGAACTTGTCTCTGCTATGCTGTAAGCTCGATGGCCGCTGCGTCAGTATTGTGCACCTCCACCACAAGACATGTTTCACGATTTGCCCACTTCGTAATGCTCGATTTACATAATGTAATACAAGATTTTCAAATATTCTCTCTTTGTTCTTTTTTTTCGGGGCAGAATATACCGAACCCATGCTCGTGTCAGAATATTGCTCGAAACAAAGCCGGTGCAAGAAAACCCTGTCGTCATCTACATTGCAAAACGGGGTCCTTCCATGTCTTAGTCTGCTGTTGCTCGTATTCGGTGAATGGAGATCGATATGTTCGCAGCAGTGCCGCGGTCGATTCGAGTTTTCGTTTTCTTTTTTAGGCCCCACTGCAGGTTTACTGTGTTTCGGTGTTTCCAGGAATATCGAGCCACGCGTCATGGGGACTCTGACCCTTTCTGATGTCCCCGACAAGAATGCGAACTCCGCACACGAAGCGACGGCCCCTTTTTTTTTTCTGTACGGTGCTCGATGTAAAACCGAGCCGCATGTAACGTAGCTTGAAGAAATGCCCATGAACAGTCGTATAAATTCCCAATAAGCACTTGTGTTTTGTTTGCAGACGTATTACTTCGTCTGTGGGTTTAGTAAAAAAATGAAAAAAACGAAAGTATCGTTCATGCGTCCTGTCACACTAGCACTGAAGTCGTGTACTTGTTGGCGCTTACGCTTTCTGAGGACCTGTTTTTTACAACCAGCCTCAAATGTTCCTTGAGACAGTTAAGCACTGCGAAATGAAACAGGTAAAGGAGATCGCATAGCTCTCGGCCAACAAGATAGTGTTTCATAATACCTCAAGTAGTGCGTTCCTCAAGGAAACGCGAAACGGACGCGAATATGACACACGTATGGAGGCTGCCCCAGCTGTCTCTAGCCACAGTTTAAAAATATGCCCTTGCACTCTATGAAAACGCGACCAAATGCATTTTGTTGACTATTGCCTGGAGTGCGTCACACTATTTTTTGTGTTCTTCTTAACTGCCTAATTACGCATGTATAATTATAGCTAACTATTGAAGCAACGAAACTGTCAAAAGTTTCCAATGAGAAAGTTTGAGATCGGTTGGCAAAACATCCGATTGGAGTGTTTCTAACCTTATATCTGCTAAGTAGTAGCAGTGGCGTAGGCAGAAATTTTTTTCCGGTGGGGAAGGGGGGGGGGCACGCCCTTGATTCGGCGTATGGTCCGGCCAGGTAAGTGTGGTAGAGTGTCACTTTGTACTCTGTATACCACGGCAGAAAGAAATTTCGGGGGGGGGGGGCACGGGGCCCGGTGTGCCCTCCCCCCTCCCTGGATACACCCCTGAGTATTAGTGATTTTCTGCTTACTACAGATGCGCACGAAGTACAAAAAAAAAAATATCGCGTGGCAGCCCGCTTGCGCGCCTATGCGCGCCATGATTGCAGTGCTCCCTAACCTTCCGCGTACAAACGTTATGCTTCCCTCGCGACGATTCATGACAACGATAAGCAGGCGCAGTGGTTATCGCTTGTGTTGCCGCTAGCAAAACTTACATACGTCATCGCACAGCCACGACCATCGTTGCTGCCCTGTCGAGGCAGCACACCCGGCCAAATACTATGGTCGTTCGAGCCCACGTACGCAGCACTCCACGGGAGAGAACTCGCGGAACGTAACGCACGATTGGAAGCACGCGGCGTGCAATACGGCGAAGCGCGAGCGAGATTGATATAGGAACGATAGCAAAACGGCAGCGATGGCGTCGAACGCAGAGAGCAACAAAGCCGGCCCAAATCGAGTTTATTTTAATTTGAGCACGTGCGCTGCTATATATATATATATCTATATGTGTGGCACGGTATCGGATATATATATATATATCGCGTATATATATATATATATATATATATATATATATATATATATATATATATATATATATATATATGCATTTCGCTGGCATCTGTAGCAAGCGAAAAAAAAACGCTAATACTTAATACATAGAAAGTTAGAAACTGCCTAATCGGACGTTTTACAAACTGACCTCCAACTTTCTCTTTGGAATTTTCAGCCGAGCTACGTTGCTTCAAAAGTTAGCTAATTACACATGCTTAATTAAGCAATTAAGGAGAACACAAAAAATAGTGTGACATACTCCAGGCAATAGTCAGCTACCGGCATTTGGTCGCGTCGTCATGGAGCGCGTCGGCATATGTTTAAACTCTGGTTAGAGATAGCTGGGGAACCCTGCATAATAATATTTGTGTTATGGCGAGGGATCCCCCGTTCACTAAATATACGACGCTTACACAAGGTCCTTCTACATGACTACCATATAATGTAACACTAAGCTCAAGCATTTCAGTTGGAGTTTCTTTTTCGACTGCCTAAATAGCATGGAGTAGATATTTGTGGTAAAGAAACAGTGCTGCACAAAGGACTAAGCAAGAAATGAACGTAAGAAGCCACAAGACAGCGCTTCGTCCTGTGTTCTTTATGGTATATGATTCTGTATTCAGCTCTGTTTGTTTCTTAGTAATGTGCCATCCAGCTTACACTAGATGCTACATTTCTTAAAAAAACAGAACAAGAAAACTGACAAATGCAAAAAAAAAAAAATGTGCGACCAAAATGAAACTGAACAAAGCAAAAGTATACTGTATTCATAGAATACTGCCGACACAAACTCATTTACGACGGCAGCAGTTAGTTTATTATTATTATTATTATTATTATTATTATTATTATTATTATTATTATTATTATTATTATTATTATTATTATTATTATTATTATTATTATTATACCAAAAGCCTGCCCTCAGGCATGGTACTACGCAGTGTCACAAATGCTCATACAAATTTGCTTCATTCGTGAAGTCTAACAGTAAGCGGCGGAACGCTCCGTGAATCCAGAGATCAAGGTCAGGTGGTCGGCCAGGCGTGGGGCATGTTTCACGGAGGTGGCGAAAACAGCTTAAATGCAGGCCTGTGCAAGTCCACAGCAAGTGGTTTGCAGTCACAATGCGGATTGGGGCGTCACGAAATGGGCGTGCAATGCACTACACGGGCCGCGGTAATGTGGTGCACGGAGAGTGGTCACAGATTGGATAAGCCTAACAGCAGTCAGTTCCCTCGCCTAATTCTGCATTACGCTTTCCCGTCTCCATTGACATCGCAAATAAACAAGGACACCAGAAGAAGAACAACGCATGCTAAAAAAAAAAAAATTGGCGAAGCTTGCACTAAGCTGCGCAGGCCTTGAAAACAGCGAAAGTGGACGATTCCGAATACTAACCTGGTTGCTTCTAGGTTGTTTATAGGCCTTAGCTAAGTGATGAGGGTTGCTTCTAGGTTGCTTCTTGGTTGCTTCTAGGTCGTTGCTAGGCTTTATCTAGGTGATGCTATGTTGTTTTTACCTTGATTCCCAGCGCCGAGAAGTTCTCGTTAAACAACATACAATCACAGACCCGACACGGATGTCCAAGAACCCAAGCTAGGTTGGTACTTGAGAAGGCGATGCGCACGGGGCCTGATTACGATATCGCGTTCTACTCTTGAAGGCGAAGTTCAATCGTCCGCCATATTTTTTGAAGTCGATTCAAGGGTTACATCCGCAGGAAGCGCAGTAAGGAAACTAGGTATCTAGCACTCGCGAAGAAAAGCTGTGGATTTACTGCGTGCTTGTCGTTTAAAAGAACGATTAAAGGAATCTTGCAACACTGTCGGCGAGAAGTTGGCGAAAATCAAACTTGCTTCCCTCTGCACCAAGAGAGAGAGATAAAAACGACGAAAAGGCAAAGAGGTTAACCATAATTTAAACGTCCGGTTTACTACCGTACTCGAGGGAAGGGTAAAGAAAGCTGGAGAAGGAGCGGAGAGAAGAGCAGGAACCCAAAAGCCCGTTGTGTCCCTGAAGGCTTTTCAAAAAGCAGCCTTGTACCGCTATTCATTCCTTGCGTCGTACTGGTTTTCGCTAGCTAAGTGCACGAAGGAAATGGCACTAAAAATTATAACGTGCTGTTCTGATCGTTAAAGCAAACGGAAGTCGCTAAAATGTGTCAACGTCAAAACCGAAACGGAGCGGAAGATCAGTGTATCGGTCGACTAGGAAAAAAAATGTCACCGCGCTTTGCTTGAACTTGGCAAATCAGCAGTGCCATTATGTGGAAGTGCGATGAGCGATGCAAGAAGCGGCTGGCGTGACAAAGTGTACTTGCTCCTTTCGAAGGGCGCAGTGGTCGACCAAGCGTGACGTCTGCAAGCAGCTAACGTCTAGCGTGCTCCATTTTGCGGAAGGCCGGAATAATGGCGAGGGCGGGATGCTCGTGTGTACGTATTGTTCGGCTGCAGTGGCACGCCGTGGGACATTTGAAAACGCACAACTGCGCTAGGACCTTGTCGAGGCGCCAGAAATAGTGTCTTGGCATTTTCTTCTTGCGCGATGGCAATTGTCCTTGCCAGAATGCGGAGTGCGATCGTAATCCTGCGACTTGTACTACTGTTGTTTGGCATTCGTGATCTGCGCAGTCACTGCGTTTTTTTTGTGTGGCTAGGCGTACTGCGTGCCCGAAGTGTTCAAAGCAAAGGCTTTGGTCTATCCTATGCAAGTTTTAGTTTTGATTGTGTTGTTGATTTGTTTTTGATACCGATGCTGCGTTAACTAATTAATTATCTAGTACTGCACTTATCCTTATTATGTGATCTGGTGCATACTGCTGTTCATGCATATTGTGTTATGAAAGCACTACGGAAGTTCACTTTTTTATTCTGCCCCACTTAGACAATGCCTCTACGGACGCCTGTAACATATTTTCAAATAAATAAAATAAATCAGATTTTTTTTTCCTATTAGACCATGGAGGAAAAGAAACTACAAGGGGGCGTCACGTGACAATCTTGACGGCCAGCCAAAAAAAAACATGAAACAGGAGCATGCTGGGAATGCTACCATGAACACTGAACACGAGGAAGGAGCGCCGTCGGAGGTGGTTGGCTTGTGTACTCTGGGCGCGCTCTCTCCTAAGTTTCTTTTTTTTTTTCTCCATGCGCGAAACCTTGCACGTCCTTGAGAACCGTTCTCAGAAATGAACTAATATCTATTGTGAAAAAAAATAAATAAAAAGGTCATACAACTGACAGAATTTCATAGAGATGCTCAGGCGAGTAAATGAGTCATGGGGTCAGCATCCCATTACTATGCAATCGATTTATAGCAGGCTCGCAACCAAACTGTTTGGCATAGTCTATTATTCATATAGAAATTCAAACTGGACGCATAGTCGAGTTAACCTCCCTGCCTTTCCTACATTCCTTCTCTCTCTCTCTCTCTCAATTCACTACCGAGCATAATACAGCTCCATGAATAATATAAGACTAAGCGGTAATCGATTCCTCTTTCTTTATTCTCTTAGACATTTTCGCTAACAGTACACACGCACAACTAGCAAAAGAAATTTTCACATTATTTCTGTGCGTCCGCTGAAACTCATCCGATGCTGCTTCCCTTTGCCAGCAATACCTTCACAAAATTTCAGTCGGCCATATTTCCCCGTTTTCTTGTTAGGGCATACGCAGGTGCGTTTAAAAACCGTTCGATATGCTCTATCGAGGCACCTGCCTAGACGTGCAGCATTCTAATGCTCTACGAAAAAAAAAAAAGCAAACAGAGGTCGCGAACTATCCATTAATAACGGAAAAAAGTAAAACAAATGACAGAGCTTTTGGTTTACACGGTATGAGCGCAACACTCGTTCCGCATAGCAACGCGGAACCGTGGCCAGATGCATAAAGAAGTGTTCATAGTACCAACCATGTCTGTTTTCTTTGCATGCAAAAAAAAAATGACTACGAAACGCTCAATTTGTCAATCTGAACAGGATCGTCAACGGGGCTCCTGAGTCGCACCACTGCGGTCGCTCTGCTGAAGTGCCTGTTAAATGCTTGTATACAGAGCTGCAGCAATCTTCACCTGTTAGTGATTCTCCCGTCAGTATAGAGGCAGGTTTCGTGCAATTGATTACCGCACTGAAAAAAAAATCAGGCGTTCTCATATGCGTTTGCATAAGACGGCTCGAAGGCGAAGGCACTGAGAACCTTTGATTGTGTCCTTCGATTGTGTTACGTGTCCTTCGCGCTTACAGAAGCTATCGAAGGCGAAGTCCATCTTATTTTTCTTCTCAGTCGATTATAGTGAATCAAAACGGCAAGTTGGGCGAGTTGGTAGTGATCCCCTCGCCTCCGCTCCCCGAATCATTTGTGCACCCAACGTGGCTTTGTACTGCCTCCGGGATCGGAGGTATCTGCACCTGGCGTGGTTTTGTAGTGCCTCGGATATCGACCAACCTTTGACCAAGTGATAGTGTGATAAGGTGACGTCGTCATGTGTCATAATGCTATGTGATGGTATTTCTGGTAAATTTATGTAAGGTCATGACGGCGTCATAAAGCGTCGTCACATGATGACGATTATTTGCATGACTCGTGTTGACGCCGACGCCGCCGTTTACTTGTCACGTTTGATGTTTCGGCTTAATGGCAACTTAATATGGCTTAATAACAACTCCAACAATTAATTAATTAATGGCAATATAACGTATTATAGAGTGCAATCATAAGTTAGGAGTTAAGTGAGACTGTTTTCAAACAGTGACAGTGTGCTATGTAATACGACACCATTTAAAATATTTCTAGAGTTCTAGAAAAAAAAGCGAGCACTTGCAGCGTTACAAAACGACGTCCATCTGCTGATGTGTGTACCAGTATATAAAATTTAATTTTTCGTGAATGAAGCTGGCATAACGTAGGGTGTCTTTCTTATTTTAACATGAAAGTGTTTTATGCCGGGGTTCACCAATACTTTATTGACGCATTTCCGTCACGGAAATACGTCAGCAAAGCCATCAGATAGCAGAGGAAAAAACCGATAAGGAAAAGTTCTGCTGCAGGAGTCGAAACCATTACCTCTCGGCCCACGACGACGGATAGCGGGCAGTTTAGCCACTGAGCTACCGCCAAAACATGACGGAGGATACATGAACGCGCCTTTTATCTTTCACACTTTCCTCTCACAGTGCTCTTGGATGGATGGAAGGATTCTATGAGCGTCCCCTTTTAAATGGGCGGTAAGAAAACCATGCCGTTTCTACGACCGTCCCATTCGGAGCGTTTCCAATAGAAGTGTAATTTCGTCACCGCTTTGACACACCGAGAGGTGGGGGTTTTAGCGCAAGCTTCGATCATAGCCTCAATCCATATCGAAAAATAGCTCTCCGACGCTCGCCTGGCTGTCGCACCGCGTTCCCCGCTCGCCCTGTGAAAATTAACGGCCAGGCTAGAGGGAAGGCACGGCGCGCGTAGCGTTTCTCTTCGCGTTTCACCACGTTTTCAAGGAGTGCGTATCGAGTATCACTGTTTATTATGTGCTTGTTGATGCAATCTTTACGCGGGATTCACCATATGCGGTGTCCACGTATATGTTAAGAACTTCAGCTATTGCAAGGGTTAAATCATGATCATGGGCGTTAGTCGTCGGTACGGAGATGTGCCACTAGGCGTGCACGAGAGTGCGTCCACATCAATGGGTGTTATATCTGCCAAACAACAGTAGACATTCCACAAGCTCTCATATACCAATGCACTATAAACAATCAACTACTTCTGTGACAACACGTTTCACTTTCGTGTTATACCGATTCCTATCTCAGAGGGATCAGCCATCTTTTTTATTAACTTTTAGTGCATGTTACTTTTGAAGCCACAGCAGTTAGCCGCCGCGGTGGCTGAGTGGTTACGGTGCTCGGCTGCTAACCGGAAGGTCGCGGGTTTGATCTCGGTCACGGCGGTCGCATTGCGATGGAGGCGCAATGTTAGAGGCCCTTGTTTTGTGCAATGTCAGTGCACATTAAAAGCACACCAGATGGCGGAAATTTCCGGAGTCCTCCACTACTGTGTGCCTCAGAATCACTTCATAGTTTAGGCACGCAATACCCAGCACATATTCGTGCATTAGCGAGTAACCATTATTTAGTTGCAAGGGCTGCCATTTCATAACGTTCGTGAAAGAAGTTCTCATTTTTTTCAACCTTCCTAAAAAAATGAAATATACATTAGCGACTTTCCATGCAATAGGCTTGGAACGTTGTACGACGATGCGGCGAAGATATTTACTTAGTATGCAGTGTACCCTTTATTAAATTGCAGAGGCCCAATTCAGAAACTTGTGACGCATTAACCGTTTCATCAAAAGGGAAACTAAATAGCGTAGAGGCGTGCACGTTCCTCTTTCTGTCTTGCTCTCTGTTTTTTTTCTCTCTTTCTTTTTTCTGTGTTTCTTCCTCCCTCTCACTAATTCTTTCTCCTTCTTTCTTTCTTTCTTTCTTTCTCTCTCTTTCTTCTGTTTTTTTTTCTTTCTATTTCTCTCTCTTTCTTTCAATGTAGTTCTCTCTCTCTTTCTCTCTGTACTCAGAGTAGCAGAGAGCTGAGCTAGTTGGTAAGTATTCATTCTAAGGGACAAGGGGTGCAAACGCGAACACATTTTTAGATGCGAAGCATCTTATGGCGGAGTTCAATCCGGTGGTGCTGTGCGGCGTGACCACCCTTACTGCGCATGCGCAAACTCTCTCCACGCACCTCCTCTTCGCATACCTCCTCTCCTCTACCCCTACCCCTCTCCCCTACCCCTCTTCTGTGCAACGCCGCGATGAGCGCCAGAGCATGCGCGTTTCCTCCCCCCCTCTCTCCTCTCCTACGCTCCCCTTTTCTCGCGCCTGTCGACCGCGTTCCCCGCTCGGCCTGTGAGAATTAACGGCCAGGCTAGAGGGAAAACACGACGCGCGTAGCGTTCCTCTTCGCATTCCACGATACGAGTTCGGTAGCATGCCCAACGAACGCCAACGCTACGCGATCGTGCAATTGCTCCGGCTTCGCATCGCCTCATGATCCCCTTTTTTTCCCTTCCTTATGTGAAATTACTGGCCTGAGTTTCTTCTCCACACAGCAATTAACCACAGGCCGGATACGATCAGGACTGTTGAGGTGCATATTAGAGCCCTTGATACTAGCAACGCAGTCTGAAATACAGTGCGAGCGCTCTTCTTCAGGGACTAGTCTATAGTGATAGTAAGCGTCAAGCTTACAACGTCTAGTGGTTTGAGGTTAGGCTTAACTCAATGTTTTGAACCTAGTTCTATGGTATTGCAGTGACTATCATCTAAGACAGCTCCTCCGAGGACTAGCAAGTTATCTTGCCGTGAAACAGTAGAACAAATATTCCTCTTACATGACTGAAGTTCACGCAATACGTTTCGGGCTTTCTTTCTTTGCCTCCGTTGTGCGTCCTTGCAGCTGTTAGTAGGCGTTTGTGGTGTCTTGACTTCATTCTTGTGTCCGTCTTTACACACCCCGTCATTGAGAAACGGCATACTTGTTCTCTCGCCCATTCGAGTTATTGCATCTCACGCCGGACAAATTCGCGCAGCAGGAGACTGCGAGCCGGGCGCACATGTTCGGGGAGAGAAGCAGAAGAGGAAGAAGAGGACGAAGGAGTCGGACGGCCGGCATCGTTCATGATGGTAGATAGTTTGTTTAGCGCTATACGGGGGTTTGCTAACATAAACAGCGCCGCTGTTAAAATGTCAGGAATGCGAAGAGCAGTGTCACTAATAATATTGATTGTCAGACCTAAGTAAATTAAACCATTTTTGTTTCTGTCTTGTAGGCATGAAACACATCTGCCTGGGAGCATCTTGGTGTGCGAAGCATTCAAGAATCTTGAAGTTGCGGAGCAGCACAAATCTTGAAGTGCACGCTTTTGTCGCACATACCGAACAGAGTGAGGAGGAAACACGGGGGAGTTAAGAACACCGCGAAATAGCTTTACGTTGTTCAAAGAGAGAGAGAGAAAACTTTTATTTGTGAAGGCCTCAAGGAGGTTAAAAAAAATTGCTGGAGTGGCGATTATTGCGCAATAGTGAAGCCGTGCCCACCAAAAGATGGCGGCTGCGCCCGCCATCTTAGTAGGGGCACGATGTACCATCGGCGTTTGGCGAAGGAAAGCGAGCGTTTTTGACGCACGCCAGACAAGTTTAATATGGCAATTTTTAGAAGTCAGATACTGCTACAAGTGTGTCTTCATATTACTAGTTTTCGTAAGCAAGCCTCAAAGCCATGGCAAATTTTATTGGAGATCAATCGCCAATACTCCTCTCGATGGGTTACCTTTGTCGGCCACAACGATCTTTTATTTTATAATTAACGTAGTATTTACACTAACAGATCAAAGCCATTTGATCTCTCAGTAGGCACCACACAAAAAGAGCTGGTTTCCGAGCTCTTTGGTGGGCAAAAGGTGGCTTCACTTGCGCTGGCAAGCTGTTGCGAGAGCTTCCACTCCAGAATTTTTTTTAAACCTCCTTGGAAGGCCTCAAGGATTATCCTCGTTGGGTGGAGCCCTTAGTCCAGGGCCCCATTGGCTCGCGCCACACAACGTGCCCGCTGGATCAGCCGACGCTGCTCCTGCGGCTCTGAGCTGGTCAGCGCAGTCTCCCAAGAGGATTGTGAGGGTGAAGGAATAGGGCGGCAGCCGGTGGTTGTGGACATTCCCAGGTGCAGTGATACACCGTGGGCTTCTCTCCACAATAGGGACAGTATGAGGGATATTGTGTGGGGTGGAAGAGATGAAGGATGTAAAGGCAGGGAATGAATTAGTCTGAAGCTGCCGCCGGCAACAGCGTCTTTCTCGGTTGAGTGATTTGTGGGTGGTGGGAAGTACATGCGGCTTTGTCGGTAGTGTTGTAGCGTTTCAGTGTAGTGAGTGGTGCTGTTGGTGCATCGTCTGGGTTGGACAGCTCTTCCGATGGCGCCCGGTTTGTGAGCTCTCGAGCTACCGCATTAGCGCTTCATTGCCATGGAGAGAGGCGTGTCCAGGTGTCCAGACGATACGCACCCTGTGTAACAAAGTGGGGTGTATTGATGCCAGGATACGGTGTGTGTAGGGTGTGACCATCCTTTCGCTATGTTCCGACAGGCAGTTTGTGAATCGGTACCACGGTAATTGGTTCGTCCGGTGCTGGTAATTGTGAAGCGTGTAGAATAGCCAGGGCGATAGCAGCCTCCTCTGCCGTGCCGCTGTCCAGGGTTTTAAGTGTACCGACACCGTTACAGAATCGGTGTTGTCCACTACGACCAGACACATGGCCCGTTTTTGTGGATATCGGGCCACATCAGTGTAAAGGACTGGTGCGTTAGATGTGCCGTCACCTACGATTCGCATTAGAGCTTTTACTCTTGCTCGTCTCCGGCCTTTATGTCGATCAGGGTGCATATTGCGGGGTATGGGGGGCTACTTGATTTCCTCCTGATATCTAGTGAAAGATGTTTGGGCTCTTGTTGCGGTTTGTTTGGCACGCTGTATCCCAACCGAGAGAGAATGAGACAACCCTGTCTTGTCCGCTGCAGACGTTCAATTTGGCTGTTAAAATGCGCTTCAATTAGTTCACGTATGGTGTTGTGAACCCAAGTCGTAGAAGGAGCTGCGTGGACGCGTAATTGGGGCAGTCTCAGAGCAGCCTTTAGTGCCGTGCGGAGAAGGCGTCCATCCGGCTTGTCTCGGTTTTGAGTAGGTTGTGGTAGGGGAGGTGGTAGGTCAATCTGCTTATGATGAGGGCTTGCACCAATCGGAGAGTAGCTTTTTCGAGAAGTCCATGTCGGTGGTTGGTAATGCGCTTAATCATATGAGTCACTGGGGCGTTTGTTTGCGCAGTAGTTGGAGGGTATATGTGGCCTTGCCGTTGTGTTGTATATGAAGTCCTAATATGCGGAGTCTATCTACCCTTGGAATAAGGTTTCCATTCAGATACACGATAACGTCTGTCTGATATGTTGGTTTTTTTCCGGCGTTTTAAACACCAGCAGTAGTTCCGACTTCTCAGCTGCGCAAGTGAGTCCTCCGGCTAAGGCATACCCTTGAACCACATTGACAGCGTCCTGCAGTGCGTCTTGAATGGCGCCTTTACGTTGTTCAGGCATCCCGGGAACAATTATCCAAGTCTATTACGCTGTGTTTCTACTCGGATCTGCCTGACGTCATATTTTTTATGGTAACATCAGTGGGAACCAGCGCCGTCTCTTTTCTGGATTCCCCTTAAAATGCTCATCTTCTGCAGGACATTCCTTTTTGCATTCTTCATTAAAAACCAAATAGATTTTCCTCCTGTCACACAATTTCCTTAACTCCCCAGGTGATATGAGTGAATAAGCAGGCATTAATCTCGAGGGTTATTGTTTGGTCGAGCTGGAAGAGTGAAAAGCTGAACACCGGGGTAGAGGCTTGTCCCTTGTCTGTAATTGGTCCTCTTGCGCTTGATTACCTTGCCGTGGCTTGCAACGGTCGCAGCGGATTGATAAGGGGTGTCAAGGGGAAGACATGTCCAAGAATGTTGGTAGAGCAAAGTGACATACGTGCCAAAACGATTCAAGGACGTAACGACTAGAAACAGGAATAACAAATGTACACAAGCCTATTTTCGCCGGTAGCTACCAGTAGTCATCGTCATAAACATGGGCGCGCAGCAATCTTCCATTTCATGCGGGACGGTCTCACTCTTCGGCTACACCTACGGAGTTTCGGTTTTGTTTGACGTATTATTGCACTTTAGTGTGCTCGCGTCAACGTGACGTGTCGAGTTCTCACGGTTTTTGGACATCCCGTGACAGGCAGGTGATGCTGGCGCGGCCGGAAAACCTTAGACCTATAGCCAAGGACCACGGGTCCGCTAAGAATGTGGAGCTAACTCAGACTCACTCAAGAAATATATTTTGCGCTTAGGGCTCACTCAGACCCTGACTCACAAATGTTTTCCTCAAGCGGACTCACTCGGACTCAAACTCACCAAGATATTACTCACTAAGACTCAGACTCACGGCTCGATCTGTGTTTCAAAACTCGGGCCTCCGATTATTAAACATTGAGCTGGCGTATGAACGGTAGGGCGTTGAAGCGTGCGTGAGTAAACGTGTGCATAAATGTGAGTTGACAAAAAACTGATAGCGACGCTGAAGTTGAGTAGATAGAACCATAGCTCGGCAAAAAGAAAATGTGGAACTCACTCAGACTCACTGAAGAAATATATCTGGCGCTTCGGGCTCACTCAGACTCACCAAGTTTCCTCAACCGGACTCACTCGGACTCAAACTCACCAAAATAATTCTCAGTCGGACTCACGGCTCATTCTTAGTAAGCCTGGGTGAGTCGACTCATGAGTGAGTTTGCCGACCTATGCCATAGACTAATGGCAACAAAAGTGCCGAACGGTACGAGAGGCGGCGACGAGGCAAGGCCTCGAAGTCCCCTCACGGGAGTCTCGAGGTCGGGTTGTTAAACAGCGCTGGTCTTTCAATAAAGTTGTTTCGATCCTTTCCGTAATCGTGCACGTGCACTGCGTATATGTCATTATGGGATGGCACATAGTCGTACATTTTCTTTACAACACGTTACAACCAGAGTAATGGTCATGACTTGAGAGATATCAGCCAATCGCTCAGGGCCAACACAAAAAACGGGATAATTTTACGTTATTTTGA